>NC_140586.1:946115861-947315861 GCF_964204655.1 Triturus cristatus
GTTGCTCGGTCGTCAATCACCCCAGGGCTTCACTGGGACGCTGCTGGGGCCGTCGCTGGGTCTGGCTTCGCTCTCTTTGTCCCCCCACAAGGTCAGACACCACCGATCGCCCGCGGCAGTGTCCCTCACCCGGTCCTGTCATGGAGGTATGCTGCAGGCACTCCTAGCTTCACCTCCTTGCTGTGGTGGGGAGGGTCTGGTGACTGATGCGCCCTGGGACCGTCCAGGGGCACCTGGTTGTGTGCTACGTGTGGGTGTCTGTGGTGTCCCACCGGCTGCCTGCGCACGTGCCTCGGGCGCCCCTCTTCATGGCTTGCTTCCCGGGGAGGGTAGAACTCCTGCCCTGCCAATCTGAGGAAAAGAGGGTGTGCTGTCAGGACGCCGGCCCTCCTGCGAAAGCAGGGGCGGCTGGCGGCCCCCGGCTACCCCTACGCTTCAGACGTGGCGACCCGCTGAATTTATGCATATTACTAAGCGGAGGAAAAGAAACTAACCTGGATTTCCCCAGTAACGGCGAGTGAAGAGGGAAGAGCCCAGCGCCGAATCCCCGCCCGGTGGCGTGCGCGGGAAATGTGACGTACAGAAGACTGACTCCGCAGCATCGCTCAGGGGGCTTAAGTCCTTCTGATCGAGGCTAACCCCGCGGACGGTGTTAGGCCGGGAGCGGCCCCCAGTGCACCGGGATCGAGTATTCTCAGAGTCGGGTTGCTTGGGAATGCAGCCCAAAGCAGGTGGTAAACTCCATCTAAGGCTAAATACGGGCGCGTAAGGGAAAGTTGAAAGGAACTTTGAATGGAGAGTTCAAGAGGGTGCGTGAAACAGTCGAGACGTAAATAGGTGGGGACCGTGCAGCCCACCCGGAGTATTCAACACGGCAGGAAGGTCGGTGGCCCAGGAGTTCCGGATCCCCTCCTTGGGACCGGCACCCAGGCCTTACCTGGCCCCCGCAGGGTGCATTTCCTCCGTGGTGGTGCGCCGCGACCGGCTCCGGGTAGGCTGGGAAGGCTTCGGGGTGGCAGGTAGCCCTCCGCTCCAGAAGAGCTTGTTACAGCCCCCCCGGCAGCAGCTTTGCCGTGTCTGCAGGCCGAGGGAGATTCGACTGCCTCAAAGCCCTCCACCGGGCACCCCCCGTTTTCAGTCACCCCTCGGGGTGTGCTGGGGCAGGGAAGAGGGGACGGGACCCCTTGCTCCTGGCACAACTGTCGACTGGGGCAGACTGTGCTCAGTGTGCCCCAACCCCATCGTGCCACCGGGCGGGGAGGCCCACGCTGGGCGGCAAGGGTATGTGGCGATATCGGTTACCCACCCGGCCCGTCTTGAAACACAGACCAAGGAGTCTAACACGTGCGCGAGTCGGAGGGCCGAGCGAAACCCTGTGGCGCAATGAATGTGAGGGCCGGTGCTTGCCGGCTGAGGTGGGATCCCGCCACGCTTCCAGCGACGGGCTCACCACGGGCCGCGTCGCCCGCCTCATTGGGGAGGTGGAGCATGAGTGTGCATGATAGGACCCGAAAGATGGTGAACTATGCCTGGGCAGGACAAAGCCAGAGTAAACTGATGTAAGTCCGTAGCGGTGCAGACGTGTAAATCGGTCGTCTGACCTGGGTATAGGGGTGAAAGACTAATCGAACCATCCAGTAGCTGGTTCCCGCCGAAGTTTCCCTCATGACAGCTGGCGCTCGGAGCCCCCAGTTTTATCTGGTAAAGCGAATGATTAGAGATCTTGGGGACGAAAAGATCTCAACCTATTCTCAAACTTTAAATGGGTAAGAAGCCTGGCTCGCTGGCATGGAGCCAGGCGTGGAATGCGAGTGCCTAGTGGGTCACTTTTGGTAAGCAGAACTGGCGCAGCAGGATGAACCGAACGCCTGGTTAAGACACCCGCTGCCGATGCTCATCAGACCCCAGAAAAGATGTTGGTTGATATAGACAGCAGGACGGTGGCCATTGAAGTCAGTGTCCGCTAAGGAGTGTGTAACAACTCACCTGCCGAATCAACTAGCCTTGAAAATGGATGGTGCTGGAGCGTCGGGCCCATACCCGGCTGTCGCCGGCGCTGAGAGCCACGGGGGCTAAGCCGTGACGATTAGGAGGGCCGCTGCGGTGCACATGGAAGCCGGGGGCGAGGGCCCGGGTGGAGCCTCCGCAGGTGCAGATCTTGGTGGTAGTAGCAAATATTCAAACGAGAACTTTGAATGACAAAGTGGAGAAGGGTTCCATGTGACAGCAGTTGAACATGGGTCAGTCGGTCCGAAGAGATGGGCGAGCGCCATTCGGAAGGGACGGGCAATGGCCTCTGTTGCCCTCGGCCGATCGAAAGGGAGTCGGGTTCAGATCCCCGAACCCGGAGTAGCGGAGACGGGCGCCCTCGAGGCGTCCAGTGCGGTAACGCAAACGATCGCGGAGAAGACGGCGGGAGCCCCTGGAGAATTCTCTTTTCTTTGTGAAGGGCAGGGCGCCCTGGAATGGGTTCGCCCTGAAAGAGGGGCCCAAGCCTTGGAAAGTGTCACGGTTCCGGCGGCGTCCAGTGACTTCTCACTGGTCATTGAAAATCCGGTGCAGAAGGTGGAAATCTCGCGCCACGCCGTACCCATATCCGCAGCGGGTCTCCAAGCTAAACAGCCTCTGGCATGTTGGACCAATGTAGATAAGGAAAGTCGGCAAGTCAGATCCGTAACTCCGGGAAAAGAATTGGCTCTAAGGGCTGGGTCAGACGGGCTGGGAGCGTGCCTCGGCTGGACGAGGTGCCTCCTTCCGGGGTCGCGGACAACTCTGGACGCGAGCCGGGCCCTTCCTGTGGATCGCTCCAGCTGCGGTGGTCGCCTATCCCCGTGCCCCCTCCCCAGGAGTGTGGGGCCGGCATCCTGCCTCGGCCGGTACCTAGCTGCTGACTTAGAACTGGTGCAGACCAGGGGAATCTGACTGTTTAATTAAAACAAAGCATCGTGAAGGCCCAAGGTGGGTGTTGACGTGATGTGATTTCTGCCCAGTGCTCTTAATGTCAAAGTGAAGAAATTCAATGAAGTGCTGGTAAGTATGACTCTCTTAAAGTAACCAAATGCCTTGTCATCTAATTAGTGACGCTCATGAATGGATGAACGAGATTATCACTGTCCCTACATACTATCTAGCGAAACCACAGCCAAGGGAACAGGCTTGGCAGAATCAGCGGGGAAAGAAGCTCTGTTGAGCTAGACTCTGTTCTGGCACAGATAAGAGACATGACAGGTGTAAGATAAGTGGGAGGCCCTCGGGCTGCCGGTGAAATACCACTACTCTTATTGTTTTTTCACTTACCCGGTGAGGCGGGGGGGCGAGCCCCGTGGGGCTCTTGCTTCTGGCTCCAAGCGCCTGATGCCCGCAGGGCGCGACCCACAACGGTGACAGTGGCAGATGGGGAGTTTGACTGGGGCAGTACACCTGTCAAACGATAACGCAGGTGTCCTAAGGCGAGCTCAGGGAGGAGAGAAACCTCCCACGGAGCACAAGGGCAAAAGCTCGCTTGATCTCGATTCCCAGTATGAATACGGACCGTAAAAGCAGGGACTCACGATCATTCTGACTTTTTGGGTTTCAAGCAGGAGGTGTCAGAAAAGTTACCCCAGGGATAACTGGATTGTGGCTGCCAAGCGTTCATAGCGACGTTGCTTTTTGATCCTTCGATGTCGGCTTTTCCTATCATTGTGATGCAGAATTCACCAAGCGTTGGATTGTTCACCCACTAATAGGAAACGTGAGCTGGGTTTAGACCATTGTGAGACAGGTTAGTTTTACCCTACTGATGATGTGTTGTTGCAATAGTAATCCTGCTCAGTAAAAGACGAACCGCAGGTTCTGACATTTGGTATATGTGCTTGACTGAGGAGCCAATGGGGCAAAGCTACCATCTGTGGGATTATGATTGAGCGCCTCTAAGTCAGAATCCCCCCTAAACCGTAACGATACTCGGGTGGCCTGGGATAGCCGGCCTCTCTCTGGGGGGCAGTGCGTAGAGCCGCTGTGTTGGGGACCGGAGCGCGGACGGAAGGGGGCCGCCTCCATCACCCTTAGTGCACCGCATGTTCGTGGGGCACTCGGTGCTAAATCATTCGTAGACGACCTGATTCTGGGTCAGGGTTTCGTAAGTAGCAGAGCAGCTACCTCGCTGCGATCTATTGAAAGTCATCCTCTGAGCCAAGCTTTTGTCTCTCCGTGCGTGGGCACCAGTGGACGCCCTCCTCCACCACACCCGGGGGTGGGACTCTGCCGCTGCGCCGGCAGGAAGGATGCGGAGGGGGTAATGTGGGCCTGCGGGAGGCCGCCTCCACCACATGCCCTCCGGCACGGGGTCTCTTCCTTCTGTCCCTGCCCCACCGGGGAGCGGGGTTGGGGGCCACCATCCCTTGCGGGTCAACAGGGTGACCAGATGACCTGGGTCGGGCCAACTGCTCCCGCACAAGTCGAGCAGCAGCCTCGGAGCGCCTGGCCACCGTTGCAGTCATCGGACTGCAAGGGTGACTGGGTCTGGCTGTCTCAGGCTATCTGGGTGCTGGGTATTCCCGGGCCATCTGGTTGCCTGGCCATGCGACCAGATGGCCCTGCGGGCCGGGCGACCAGATGGCCCTGCGGGCTGGGTGACCAGATGGCCAGCCGAGCTTACTCCATCTTTTGTCCTTCCCCAGGGTTCTGTAAGCCCCCACTATGTGGAGGCGTAATAGTCGAGGAAAATGGGCTCCCCGGGCAGGCTGACAGGGAGAGGGTGTGGCCTGGGCTTAATCCTCCTTTGTTCCTGCCCCGGAAGGTGGAGTCAGCACCCTGACGCCCTAGGGTCTGGGTGTGGGGGGTGACAGTCAGTAGCCAGGACAGGGCGGCTGCAGAGCGGGAGGACTGCCTAGCCCTGCGTGAAAGGGGGGCTAAGACGGAGCTGGAGCCCCTGGAGATCTTGGAGAAGTCCTGAGCAGGGGACACCTGGGCCTAGTCTGGGACGGCAGCAACTTGCGGGTGTCCGGTGCCGCCCAGGGGGGTCCACCGAGGCATGGGGAGGCTCTCCCCAGCCTGGCTAGGGTTCGGAAGCTGGGACTGGGCCTGGGGCTTGAGCTCTGTCCGACAGGCCAAGAGTTGTGGGAGCCCCCGTCCTGCAAGCTAGCCAAGGGTCCGGGCGCTGGGGACGGGGTCCACCGTGGCCTGGGGAGGCTTTCACCGGTCTGGCTAGGGTTTGGAAGGTTGAACCGGGCCTGAGGCTTGAGCTCCGTCCGGCAGGCACCAGTGTGCGGGAGCCCCCCGTCCTGCAAGCCAGCCGAGGGTCCTGGCACTGGGGACGGGAGTCCACCGGGGCCGGGGGAGACTCTCCCTGGTCTGGCTAGGGTTCGGAAGCTGGGACCGTGCCCGGGGCTTGAGCTCCGTCCTACGGGCCCGTGGTGTGGGAACCCCCGTCCTGCAAGCCAGCCGAGGGTCCGGGCGCTGGGGACGGGGGTCCACCGGGGCCCAGGGAGGCTTTCCTCAGCCTGGCTAGGGTCCGGAACCTGGGACTGCGCCCAGGGCTTGAGCTCCGTCCGGCGGGCCCCGACGTGCAGGATCCCCCACGGTCAGACAACAAACAGTTGAATCGAAAATACCACAGTATCTGAACCCCTTCACTTATTCGCATCATGTACTTCAGTCAAACACCATGACAATATGTTACTTAAATATTACATATGAACTAAATAAATAAACTAATCTAAATGAGTGTGGAAATGTTTACTAAAAGTATACCTTACACCCAGTCTGCGGGAGGGAGGGCCTGCAGCTAAAGATGTACCGTTAATTCATCATCGGATTTCAATCCCTGAGGTATTCAGGTGTTCAACATTAATATGTACCTCGATTCCAATCTCCTTAATTGGAGCTGTCTGTTTCCTCCCCTTGGGCTTTTGGGGACAGCGTCAATGACAGAATATACTAAATCCTTCGCATTACCTTGATGACATTGATTAATATGTCCTGCTACAGGGAAGCTTTGGTCATCATTGGCAAATGCTCTAAGATGTTGCTGTATCCTGACGTGAACTATCCTTATAGTGCTGCCCACATATCGTTTCTGGCAAGCACCTTCCAGCACATACACCGCAAAATCACTTTTGCAATTATATGTACCTCTGATCTCAATCGATGTTACTCTGAGTGGTGATTGTATGGTCTTCATGTTGCGGCCTTAGTGGCACGCCTTGCATTTCGAGCATTTCGGAATTCCTTTATTGACTCTAAGCCATTCAGTGCCACTCTTGGCCTGCGGCAAGTTCTGCACTAGCTCCCTACGCATTAAATTTGCCCGTCTAGATGATATAAGTGGGGCACGTGGTATTTCGGGCCCTATGATAAGGTCACTTCTCACAATATTCCTATTTTTATATAGAATATTAATATGTACTCTGGCATGGTAGGCTGAGTATCCTGTAATAAGACGTACTGTCCAGAGTGATCAGATTTTCTCTTCTTACTACAACTGATACCAAACAGCAACTCCTCTCTCTTTTTGGGTTTTGCTTTTGCCTCTGCTGACATTAGCACATCCTGACTGTAACCTCGTACTCTCAATCTGTTGAATAGATATTTTTGTGCTTCACCCAATGCTTCCTCACTACTGCAATTGCACTTCATGCGCAAGCATTCCGCATAGGGAATGCTGTTTTTGAGTCTGGTAGGGGGAAAACTGCTGGCGTGCAGAATGGAATTCCCTGATGTCGGCTTTCTGTATGTTTTTATATGAAGCATATTGTTCTCTAAATATACCACAAGATATAAGAAGTTTACTTCTTTCGTACTGATGTCACAGGTGAATGAGAGGTTCTGATCGTTATTATTGATTTCTTGTGAAAATCTTTGTGCCGACTCAGGTGATCCCTTCCACAAGATGAATAACTCATCTATATATCTGGTACAGAGTACCACATTCTCTCACCATTCTTTAACATCGTTGACCTTGAGTATCTGTCACGTTGGTTCAGTCCTCTGGATCGGATTGTTGCTATATATGGTCCACCTCTTGATCTACCCAAGCCTGAAAGTCGTTATGACACAGGTCAGCGGGAGGATCAAGCGAGGGAAGAAAAGGAAGGGGACAGCAGGGAGGGAGATCTGTAAAACACAAAGAAAAAGATTAGCACCTTGCACCTATCCTAACCCCTGGACTCCACCCCTCCTTGCGATAGGGAGAAGGAACACAGCTTCTATTGTGGTACCTGTAAAATAAAAAGACCGGCCACACTAGAACCAGACCCTCTACGTCGGGCAGGGATGTTTAGTCTTTCTTTGCGACGTGTTTTAGCTGCAAGGGGGGAATACATGCAATAAACAAGAAATACATCAGAGCATTATTCCACAGTGAAGTTTAGCGCCTGCACAGTAATCTCGCTAATCCGTAACACATATGACTACACCAGAAGCTACCCTGATAGAGACTCTACTGGACCTCTCAGGGATCGAGCGTATTCAGCTACCACTCAGGGAGCCCCTGTTAAAAGAGAGTCACAAGCATAATAACAGACAGCAATACCAAACATCATAAATGCCAGAGGTCGCTTTAGAATGAACTTGGTACGTTTGCATGATCCAGGTTATTGCATCATGGAGTGGCAACGTGTGGTTGAATGCGTAGTATAGCAATATTTTGCAGCCAAAACAGTATAAGGTTCTTGCCACCAATTGAACCATCAATGGCCGTTCTCACTTAGCCTGGCTCCCTCAGGTTTGGCCCACAGAGGACACAGTGATCATTCTCACCCCTATGTAAACAAGTCTATTTTCTTTAGGCAAAAGTCATGGCCACGGAGCCTTTTCGAAACGCTCCTGAACAGAAGCCAACATTAAACATATATCAGGGGACTGGAACCTTCTTGGTGTCATATACTCTTCCAGTCTAAAATACCAATCCTCCCTTCCTCCGCAAGAGCTGGTGCAGAGTTCTCCAACGGGGAAGGGAAGGTAGAAACAGAGAGGATTGCACCGGGGGAGGGACTGGTGCACCGCACCCTTACCCGACCGTATGCCGGTAGACAGTACTTCCGTGTCCGCCCCCACACGGACGGATGAATTCGTAATATAATCCAAGGGCCTTGCAGGTATAGACTTTCACCGGCGTCAGAACCTCCTGCATACAACTCCAACTCCGGTCGCCAGGAAGAATTTCCGACGCGCGACCTCGCAGCGCTTCTGCTTTTGTGGAAGACGCCGCGACGTAACGCGCGTGTAGGAATGCTGGGATGTGTAGTTTTGTGCGGTCGCGTTAATCCTAACCGGACTAACGCGCTCTCGCACGTGTGCTGTAACAGTACCTGCTCCTTCCACAAGCCCATTTGCAAATAAGCATACCTGGGGGCGAAGCAGGTACCCATTGCTGTCTCCTGAGTTTGTTTGTAGGTATGTTGGTCATACATAAAGAGGTTGTTGCCTACACACCATTCGGCCATGCTAAGAAGCATAAGTGTGTGCTGGTGTAGATGTAAATGTAAATGTTAATGTTGTAAATGTAAATGTTGTAGACTTGTAAAGCGCACAGCTACCCCAGCAACGGGGCATCCCGGCGCTGTAGACCGCTGGGGAACCCGTCCTGGCTATCCCTGTGAGATGGTCCCTTTCTGGGTATCTCCAAGGTGAAACCAGGCATCCCCGGCGTCTGTGGGGGGCCGTTGTAGAGATGAGGCAAGCTTAATGCCCAGAGTTGTCGAGTGTGTTCCTGGTTAGAGTAGGTACCGAGGCGAGAATTATCAAGTCCGTTTTGATCCTGGTCCACGACCCTGCCGCGTCGGGAATTGAACCCTGGTCCCTGGCCGATTCCCTGCTTACGGGTCTGCCGCCTCTAAATAGTGAGCCACACCTCTCCACTGATGTATAGGTCTTGATCCCAAGTAGTGTTTTACTGCTCTTATCCCATTGACGTGTATAATGCTCGTATAGAGAGCTGTAACATCTAGGGTCATAAGTAAGTACCGTTCATCTCAGGGCACATTATATATTTTACACAAGAAATCTTTGGTGTCCCTTATGTATGAGGGTAATATACATACATGTTCCTGGAGAAAATGATCTATAAATCTGGAAGTCCTAGTTTGTGCGTAATCAAAATTAGTCGTAGAACAAAAAGACAGTCCTAATGATAAAATCTTTTCTTCTTCTTTGCTAAGATCCATATCTATGAGATTTATAACTGTGTTGTCAATCTATGGTTCACTTGTTACTTTCTCCATGTCGGTTTTACTGTGTCTTTTGTGCTTCCTTGCCCAGCATCTGCTTTTTCTATTGCTTTTCATTTTCCTACTCTCTCTTTGCCTTGTGGCTGAGGTCGCAAATTGAGAGACCTGTCCACTCATAAAAAAACTTAGCTCTTCGACTGAAGGTGTCTCTCTGCCGCTAATGCCCAGCGGCATTACTTTTTTCTATATCGGTGTATATGTGTATATATATATATATATATATATATATTCAACAGAAAAGTTTAGCCCCCATGGAAGAACGCCAACAGGTACGTGCATATTTTCAGTTCTTTAATGATGACAGCAAACATCAAGGGCTCAGCCAAGAAAAGTCATCCTAAAAGTTCAAGCAATGCCGACTTGTTTCGGGATCCTGTTCCCTTCTTCAAAGGCATAATCCACTTCACAAAGAGCAGCTTTTTGCGCATCAGTTTTATTCCCAGAATGCCCCGGTGGGCGGGCACCTTCCCGCAGCCCTCTGGTTCTGGTAGTGCCGAAATTAATTATCTCAAGTTTGTCTGTTAAGTGAGCGGTAAAAATTTGCCTATTTGTTATCCAAGTGGATTGATGCAGATTCTTGCTTAAGGACCCGATGTAGTATCACAGCTGTCATTCTGAGCACTGCCTCCCGTTGTACAGAGGAAGCCGTCCTGGCTCCATCACGGGCCCGCTCTCTCGCGGTGGGCGTTCTCCCGTGGCTGGGTCACAGCCGCTAAAATCCAACAGGAAAGTTTAGCCCCCATGGAAGAACGCCAACAGGTACGTGCATATTTTCAGTTCTTTAATGATGGCAGCAAACATCAAGGGCGTTAGCCTTCCTGATATCAGGAAATATTATTGGGGGCTCACCTGGCAGCCATTAATCATGGCACCTACGGCCGCACCGAGGATCCCGGCTATGTGATGGATAGCTGGCTTCTACCCGGTGGGAGCTATAGTAGGGCTCTATATGCACGACCTAAACTGTATAATCTAACAAGCCCCACAAAACACTCCATCCAGATTTGGCATGACGCCAATAACGCACTTGGGTGGGGTAACAGGTTGACATTAGCAACCCCACTGTTGGACTCTGAGAGACTTGGCAGCCTATGGAGATAAAAAGGCTTTGATAGGTGGGACCTCATTGGCATTTCGCGTATCAAAGATGTTTGGGGGAAGGGTGACATCAGGCCATTTAACGACCTGCAGAGGGAGTATGAATGGGCAGGGACTGAATATTTTAGATATGCTCAGGTACTTCACACACTTCATTCTCACATATCACAGGGCTCCGATCCTCCTGACTCGTCACCGCTGCAGGACAGGATATTGGACGGTCACCTACCAGAAAAAGCCATCTCCCTAACATATAAAAAGCTAATAAACAATATGGAAGACCCCCTACAGCCACTACGGGATAAATGGATAAGAGATGGGATTGAATTGGATGATGAGGACTGGCGAGAGGCAGTGTCCTCCCCCAGAGTAGTCGCCATCCCTACCCGACTAAGACTGGTGCAACTCAAAATCCTTCATAGGGTGTATATTACAGGCCCCCGTCTTATGCACATGGGGAGGGCAGGCAGTAGAGAGTGCAGGAGGCATTGTGGGCATTTGGGAACCTTTATGCACCTAATCTGTGAGTGTGCTTCCATAAGCTCCTTCTGGAGTAGGGTACATGATATCATCAACTCTGTGCTCTCTATTAATCTCCTCCCGGAGGCGAGACGATGTTTATTAAACAATTAGGAACCAACTGACCTGAACACTCATCAGACACAGTGGGTCACATTAGGGCTCATGCTTGCGAAACGAAATATTGCACAGCTATGGGGTGCAACGCAACCACCCACAATCGAAGCTTGAGAAAAAGATCTCGACTGGTGTAGGAACCGGGAGAAAACGGTATACTTGGCCAGGGACTGCCCCTAAAAAGGGGTCCTGTATATGGGGCCCATGGAATACGCACAGGGGAGAAATATGTTCACCTCCTTGTTCTATTGAACATGATGTTCCACTTACCCCATTACATTTTCCTTCCTTTCAATGATGTACCATGATTCCTTCATTATCACTATAGTGCTTGGATGATTTTAATCCTCTGTAATGTTTCTTATACCGATGTATGTTTAATAACAAGATTTATAAAAAAAAAAAGTGGTAGGGTCTTATCTAAAGTTAAAAAATACCTGGCTAGGTAGGAACACGAAATTTTATTTTAACCAATTGCTGGTATTGTTAAAAAGGGGAAATTGTGAGACATACGTTAATGTGTATGTATCTCACGGTCCACATGTTTCAAGCCTTTACCCCACAGCTTTTCGTCAGGCCCATAAAGATCATTCTTATTACCACTCCTAATTGTGAGCGACACAAAATCTGGTCTCTTTACGAGATATCAAAACCAACAATTGTATAATACAATACCCAATCGGTTGTGTTTTTTTCTTTTAGATCTGGAAAGATATGAAAAACAGCTTATTCTGACCAGGAACACTGTTATTCACTTTGTGGATAACCCAATAAACACATCACCATGAGTGTAAAAACCTGATATATTTTCCTATTATAGTATTTGCATTCTCTATCAACAACTGTCGGATTTGAAAGCGCCCTGTCCTTGATACCCAAAATTAGGTTTCTGCCAAAAGACAGACAGGACAATACACAACACTTAACACAATTCGCACTCAGTCGTTTCTGAAAAAAACTGTAAGAAGATGCCGTTGTGCAGTTTAGTGGTAGATAAAGAGTTCTGAAAAAAAAGTAACCTAATGGCTCCAAAAACGATAGGTGGTATGAATAGTTAATCAGTCCTACAATGCCGGCTCTTATAGAGTTGTATTGTAATGTATGGAATACTTATAAAGCGCACTGTGACCAAAGATGGTATCCTGGCGCTAGTTGTAACCACTATCAGCCTCATGCATCAAGCCAAAATCCAGTCGGTAAAATACCGAATCGCTAATAACACCCGTTAGCGAGTAAATAAAACCTAATCCCAATGCATCAACCCGAATACAAAAATCGCTATTTAAGGAATCCTTAAATAGCGATTCCTTAAATTGCGATTGCATTTAAGGAATCCCAAATTGAGATTCCTTAAATGCAATGCATGAAAGTTAAAAAATTAGCGAATTCGCTAATAGGGGGAGCAAATTACCATGAAGATGAACTGCATGGTAATTTGCTAAAAGTTTGAAAAATGCACTTTTGTGCATTTTTGAAAGTTTCATGTTGCGCACACACATGCCCTTAGAGCATGTGTGTGTGCAACATATGTGCACATATCAATTTCAGGGGTGCAATAGGGTGTCATTTTGACACCCTTGCACCCTTGAAATTGCATGAGCAATTTGCGAGAACCTACTGGTACTCGCAATTTGCTCATGCAATCTCCAATTCATTCCTATGGGCCTGGAGGCCCATAGGAATGATTGGGACGGCATTCCTTAATTGCTACTCGCAATTTGCTAGTCGCTATTAAGGAAAGTTAAGGAATCGCTATTTGAATAGCGATTCCTACATGCATAGCCTTTTGCTATTCCTTATTAGCGGTTCCTTATTTTTCGCTAATAAGGAATCGCAAATGGCATTGTTGATGCATGTGCCCCTATGTAAGAAAGAACACCTGATGAAGATCGGAGAAAGCAGATTATTAATGAGGAAACAGCAAAGTTTTCAGTGATTTCCTGAATTTTAATAAGTCAGAGTGAGATCTTAATGGAGCTGGTAATTTATTCCATATCCGAACTGCATTGACTGGAAAAGCACGTCCTCCTTGTTGGACTTTTTGAAATCTGAGTTCTTGGACATAGTTGCCTGTGGTTGATCGAAGATTTCTGCCAGGAGTATATTTTTTAAGTTTGGCTTGCAAGGGGTTTTGGTCCTTTATTGTGTAGTGCTAGGGTTCCCAATCTGTGCGCCGCGGCACCCTGGTGTGACTTTAAAACTAAACAGGGGCGCCGCGAACTGATGCTGTAAATATTAATAATGTCAAAGTCTCGGGCAAACTTTAAGCTCAAATTACAGTTCCCTTCATCCCGGGCACGCTGAGATGCCAACAAATGCAACAGTGTGAAAGGCTGTTTGAACTCTGAGGCAGAAGCTGCAGCACATTGGTAAGGAGTATTTCAGTATTTCACTGCAAAATACACCTCGCAACATGAAACCAATTGCCTTGAAGACACCAATAGAAAGTAGGTTGCATTACTCACACGCACAGATTACTGCTGATGTTTGTTAGTCATTTTAACTCCAGCTGCACACACATTCCTGATGTTTGTTGACGGCTGAGTGAAATTGTTTCCATCAGTAGAGGGCTGTGTCTTACAGGAGCCAATCGGGCTACAAATGTTGCATGCAGGCCTCGTGGACCAAGGGGGGCGTTTGAAGGCCTGGGTTGGGGTGGATGGGAGATTCCAGCAAACGTCTCAGCATGTATCACAAATTCGGGGTGTGATGCACGTACTATGACACGCACCAAACATTTTATCTTAACATCAGAGTCAAGTCATTCCCACCATAGATGGTATCAGTGTTTTATTTGGTAGCTGTGCATGTTGAGGGTGATTTGGGCATGATACACTGCACAAAAGAACAGACACTTCCCTGCTAAGCTCCTAATTGTCCCAAGGACTGTATATGAACAGCAGGGCCTGGAGCTGTGTAGTGGACTGGACAGAAGGCTGTTTGCCAAAACGAGTGTCAGCTGGTGTGAAATTTAGCAGCATTGGGCCAGCGAGCCTAAAGCTACAGCTCTTTAGGTGGATGCTAGTAACTCTGAGTGAGCAGTCAGTACAGCACACTCACGGAACTGAGTTACTTCTTGGCACTATGTGAACTTTGGTGTGGGTTTTGTATCTTTTAAAAAATGCTTTGTTCAGAGCCAATGGAATTAAACACCCCGTAAAGTTAATACCTTTTTGAGAGGCAAATGCTCTTTTGCTCAGTCTCTTACCCTCTCTTCTGAGAGTGCCAAGTTTTGCCACTTTGCTTTTGCGCACTGCACACAGACACTTGAGTACTGTACCACTTCTGACCGATTTAGATGAATAGTGACCTGTGTCCAAATTGAACTATCAACCCAAAGGGGTCAGATGCAGTTACTTTCTCCGGGAACCCGTCATTTGTACTTTGACTTGATAGCACTCAATTTATTTCTGACCCATATGTATCTCGGTGAAAAAGTTACTTTGTGGATTCTCTTTCTTGGCCCAGTCTGTCTGCAGACACTGAGCTTCCACCTCCATCATGCAGTTTGTCATAAAGCGCCCCATCGGAAGTGTAGGTCCCGCGCTGGTTGTTTAAGTGGTGTCCTGAACTGCAGCGCAACACACATTTTACGCACCTTTACTTAACAGTTTTCTGATGAAAATTTTGGAGTGTGATCTTTTTCTTACAACATAACATTTCATCATTACTAACATAATGCTTGTTTGGGACCTTCAGTGCGCGTGAGGCATTGCACAAAGGGGTCATGTCATGTCTTGGCTCTGCCCAGTGGAGGGTTCATCCATTGGCTTTTTGGGTAGATTTATTCATGTCCGCTTGAGTGCTTGTATTGAACTGGATGACAAAAAATTTGCTGACTATACTACTCCACATTCACTCTACTGCTGCTGGCATGCTGCATTGGCAGATTAACGCAATCTTGCAAAAGGTGTAAATGAGAAATATTTAAGTCTTCACCCACCCTTGGCTCCCTGGAATGAGCCCCTCTAGTGGCAATTTTTTTAAATGAAAGCTAGTTTTTAGAAATTTCCATATGCAGACCTCAGATTATTGTTTCTGGCTTACTTAACCAATTCAAGTTTTTCATTAAACAGCTGTCATATTTTTAATTTGTTACATCTATGATTTATAATGCCTTCATCTGCTTCATCCCAATTATTTTCAGGGTGAAAAATGGAAGTAGTCCCAAAGCTGGGCTTACATCCCTTCACCTACAAAAAAAAGTAAAATAATGGGGAGCCGTGGCCAACGGCCAATAGGCCAAGGGAGCCGTGGGTTGAAAAAGTTTGGGAACCACTGGTGTAGTGCCTTATGAACAATAGAGAGAGATTTAAAAATAATTCTCTGCTTGATGGGCAGCCAGTGGAGAGCTTTCAAAGCCTTTGTGGCAGATGAGTGTCGTGGTCTATTCAATGTTAACTTAGCTGTGATTCTCTGGATGCGCTCTTGCTTCTTTAATA
The DNA here is from genome assembly GCF_964204655.1 of Triturus cristatus. NCBI lineage: Eukaryota > Metazoa > Chordata > Amphibia > Caudata > Salamandridae > Triturus > Triturus cristatus. The sequence continues at coordinate 946,131,247 of NC_140586.1, forward strand.
GATAGCTAGGGGCTCCTAATAACAGGGCATTGCAATGGTCCAGCCTACTCAGTATTACACCTCTGGAGATCAGTGATCTGGCATGCAGGTCAAGCAGAGGATATAGCTTCCTAAGGGCCCGGATCAGCGCGAAACAAGTCCCGGTAAGTCAGTTCACTTTTTTTCCCATAGACAGACCTTCATCTATCATCACACCGCTGGGTTGCCCAATGGCAATTCCGTGGGTAGAGGCCAGAAGTTAGAGGATAGAGATACCAGGATTTTATTGGATGAGCAAGAAAGTAGTTCTGTTTGGCTTCCATTCATCTTAAATGAATTTGCATTCATCCAGTCAAAGATGTCAAGAATGCATGCCTGAAAGTTGCCTTGGGTGTTCTCCTGGTCATTGTTCAATGACAGAATTAGCTGAGTATCGTCTGCATAATTAATCAGCTTTATCTTGTGGGACTTGATAAGAGAGATAAGGTGTTTGATATAACTATTGAGTAGAATAGGGCTGAGGGTTGGTTGTCATTCTAAATTTGGATAGAAAAGGGGGAGAGATACCGCCTGACAGCGGCTGAACAGATAGGATTTTAGCCAGTTTAACATCGGGCCAGACATCGAGCAGAACTATGAGTGTGTGACATAGCGTGCTTTAATGCTGTAGGTTTGTCAATCCCATCTAAAATTATTTTGATCTTGCTTTCAAAATATTCCAAAAGATCATCACATAATTTCTGCGAGGGTATAATCTCTCTCTTAAAACGAGTTGGATTAGTCAATTCTTTAAGTATTTCAAATGTTTTCCTTGCTTTATTAGGGGCTGCAGTAATCAGCTCACTATAATAATTAGTTTTTGCTTTCCTTAACTTGTTTTTGTATTCAGTTAGCTAATTTTTAGATTGGCCTTATCTTCCTTAAGATAATGGCGCCTCCATTTCCTCTCCAGTTGCCTACACTTTTGTTTGGCATCTCTTAAAGTAAGATCATACCAAGGGGCTGACACCTTTTTTCGGGTTTATAAGGTAGACAGAGGTATAGTTTCATCTAAGGTTTTTAAAATTTCCCCTTCAAATCTATGATAGTTCACTTCAATAGAGTCTACCGGAGAGAAGTGTGTTTTATTAACGAAAGGTTTGGATTTAATATTAGAATGTTTGTGCCATGCTACGCTTTCTACTGAGTGTACTGCTGACTTTCCAAGGGAGCAGTTCTTAACGACCTACAGGTAGAAGGTAATCAGTGATTGATCAGTCCAGCAAAGGGGGGTAATTTCCCCTACCGAGGTTAGATCCTCTGGGGAGAAAATGAGGTCCAGCATATGGCCAGCTATGTGTGTGGGGCCATGGACCTACTGTTGGAGGCCGATTGTTTCGCAGGTACTGAGTAACTCCTTCTACACTGCAGACAAGCCTCCTTCTGCCCAAAAATTAAAGTCTCCCAACAGAAAAAAGTTATTGTGCGTAAGCCACATGTTGGTAATGTTGTTTAAGAGAGCGGGAAGAGAAGAACTTGCGGTAGTAAGTGGCCTAAAACTGTATAAGGACATCAATCACTCTCTAAAACTCCATGACTGTATGCTCACCCTGAGTCACTGGATGAGTACTCATCGCTTGAAATTAAACTCAAGCAAAACAGAGGTGATCATGTTTGGAAACCTTTTTCCACCTTGGTCCCCAGCTTGGTGGCCAGATAATCTTGGCCCTCCCCCTACCCCTGTGGATAAAGCTAAGAACCTTGGGGTTATCATAGATGAGAAACTTAGCTTTAAAGCTCAAGTTTCCAAGGTCGTGTCTTCTTCGTTCTTCACGATCAAGACTATAAGAAATCCTCCAGAAAGCTGGTTGTAACCTCTTTAGTCTTGTCTAAACTTGATTACTGCAATGGATTATACATCAATGTGCAATCTACTCTCCTCAGGAAGTTACAAGCAGTACAAAACGCTGCTGCAAGACTGATTCTGGATATACCTAAACATCAGTCTGTTAGATCAGCAATTCGAGACCTTCACTGGCTGCCAGTCGGTCAGCGGGTAAAGTTTAAGGCACTCTGCATTGCCCATAAGGCACTGCACAAAGAAGGGCCAACATTTCTAGGGGACCTCTTTAGATGGTACTCCTCTAACAGACCTTTGCGTTTGGCCAATGCCAATCTGATGCCGGCGGTCAGGATCAAAAAGATGAACTGGGGGGGAAGGAGTTTCAATGACAATACTATCAAGGAATGCAACTCCCTTTCCGCTATATCTTAGAAAAATTCCCTCCCTTCTTGAGTTCAGAAAACAGCTGAAGACTTGGCTCTTTTAGTAGTCCATAGCACAGTATGCAGCACTGGAAGTGCCAAGACACCTGAGGGTATACGTGCGCTGTATACATTTATTTAACATAACAGAGAATCCCTGTAGACAAGTTTTCCTTTTAAGCCTTTAGCTGAAATCCTAACATTTCTATCTCCTCTACTTCATCTAGGGGGAACGTAGTGAAGTCCCAATTGTCACATTATTACATACATATGGGTCTGTGTAGTGAAAATATTAAATCTACATGTTTTTATGCCATAATCAGGTCAGGAAAAAGGGAAGAAAAGAATCTCGATAGCCATCAAGGGTAAATTGGCTAAGCCGTACATACATCATCAAAGCTACTCCCTTTCAATGAAAAGTAACCTGCCCGCGGCTCCGACGATCTCAGTGGAGTACGGGAGACTGTTTGCTTATGACAGGGGGAGAGAACGTTGTGCAGGCGTCCTCGTATTAGGAAAAGGCTAGATTGCTAAATTCTCCAAAATGGCCACTTGTGATGGAACTACTTCTTGGATCCTCGGGCCACACTTTATTTACATATTTGAGGCGAAGGGTGACAGATTCCAAAATGGATATGTTCATTAAACTTGGAGTGAAAAAATCGAATGAAAGGAATAAAAAATTACACGAAAAAAGGGGAAGGAGACAAGGATATTCATTGGAAAATCTCCCTCTATAGACATACTCCTCATAGATATTATTGACACGTTGGAGGGTGCATATAAGGTGATTTATAGGATCGGTTTTGGGAAAAATTTTAATTTTCTTTTTCTATTTATCATTTATTCAGAAAAAAGGGATATTCTCATATCTCACAGTGAATGGTAAAGGGGAGTGAGTTTACCCTCCCTGTAATGTATGATGTTAAAACCTATTATTGTTAAAAATAGGCAAACAGGTGGATAACTTCTATTGAAGTTTTAGGTTGGGGACCCAACAGGAAAATATATAAAATTGAAAAATAGGTCGTGTATGGGGTAAAGATCCATTTAAGGTAGCAGGAACATTTAGATAAATGGACTCCAGGGTATATTGTCATTCAACCCCTTGGAATGAGTTTGCAATCTGAACATCCAACGTTGTTCTTTTTCATACAGCTGAGAGTCAGTATGGATTTGTACAAGGACTGTCCAGTTGAAGTCTTGTACTGTATGTTTTTTCTCCATAAAATGTACTGACATTTTTGTAGTCGCCGGGTCACATCTCAGATTGCTGTGATGTTCGCAGATTCGCCTCTTTATAGATTGTTTTGTCATCCCAATGTAGTGGAGTTGACAAGGGCAAGTGATCAAATATACCACATCTTTTGAGTTACAATTGGTAAATTGTCTTTGCTCCCAGGTTGTATTGTTGTTGAAAGTCAATTTTTTTTTTTTTTTCGTCAGGTGGCAGACACTGCAGTCCCCGCATGGGTGGTGGCCTGTGAGGGGGGAGAGAAATCTTTGGGATATGACAGAGCTTTCCCAATTGCGTGGGCTTCTTTGGACTATTATGTCTCTAAGACTCCTCCCATATTTATTTTAAGAAAACGGTCTGTTTTCCATACATACGGGTGGAAAGATATTCCAATCTATACAGTTGGACACTCTTTGTTTGATATAGGTAAATATAGGAGGCCGAGTCCTCTGTTTCCCTGACGTCTGTCTCCCCCTTTTTTTTTTAATAACTTTATTTAATTAGTTTAGGCAGGCAAATTGACATTGAAACAAGTTCGACCTCGCCCATTCGTGACCCAACAAACCATATGCCTAAAGGTCCCAGCTACCACAACCTACATTAAAGGGCAGAGGCTATACCAACACTTCAAAGAAATTTGTCCGCGATTTCCTCCTCCCCCCCCCTCCCTAACCCAACTCCCCCCAACACCCCCCTCCCTCCCCAGTACCGGTGTGCTACCATTCCCTATGGACGAAAAGACAAGGCATCCCCTAGTCTGTGGCCGGAGGATGTGAGTCGTCAGTGAGTCGGAGTAAGCGGAGGTATTTGGGGCATGTGACTTCATTAAATTTGTGTGCCAGCAGAGCCAGGATGGGGTGCCAGATAGTGCAGAAGGAGTCCGATGAGTGAGTCAGGGTAGCGTGTATGCGTTCCATCCCAATAATGTACCACAGTTTGTGTAGCCACCCGGTGTGAGTCGGACGAGTGTGTGTGCCCCAAAGTGATAGGATATGATGTACCGCTGCGCCCATTGCCAACCCCATTTGTTTCCCCCGAATGGACTTCAACGGGAAGGTGAGGGTATTTGGTAAACCTAACAGAGTATAAGCAGGGAAGCGAGGAATTTCAGTGTCAAAGTAAGTGTCTATATCGTCAAGGGCTGTTTTCCAGAACCCGGTCACCTCCCTACAGTCCTGAAGGATATGTCTCAATGTGCCCTTCTCATCACAGCCCCTCCAGCAGGTAGGGCTTCGATCTGGGTTAATCTCATGAAGGCGGGCTGGAGTCAGGTGCCAGTACAGGGCCACCTTAACGGCTGCTTCTCGACTGGCTGTATTCCTAGCGGTATGATTCGCTCTGTAGTAGATCTGTTGCCACTCCTTTAATGAAAAGCTTCTACCCAACTCCGCCTCCCACCATCGCTGCCCAGCCGAACGCTCCATAGAGGCCGGCAGTCGCAACATAAGATATAGTTCAGAAATCAAATGGCGGTCGGAGTGTTTCGATAACAGCCACTTCTCATAAGTCGTAAGGTGTCTATTCACCAACGGGCGCGTGTCCGGGTGAAGGAGCCAATGACGCAGTTAGAAAAATTGGAATCTTTTGGGGCGTTGAATGCCATGCCAGTGAGTCAACTCCGCGAAGGGGAGGAACTCATCAATATCAAAGAGGTGTCCTGCAGACTTACAGGTCGACTCCCGCCATTCCGGAAACGCCCTCGTGTCAAGTCCCGGGGGAAAGCCGGGTTATCGAACAGTGGCGTCAACGGCGAGGGGAAGGTTGTAAGCTGCCGCTGGGCCGCCACCGCATCCCACGTCCGTACCACGGAGCGCGTAATGGGAGATCGATTGAGGTACCTTGGTCTGCAGGGTTCAAGAAGGGTATCTTCCACAAGGAGAGACCTGCCATAGCTCTGTCCTGAAACAGCCATCTCTTCTCCGACTCAGGTCTACTCCATTCCACAAGATAGCAAAGTTGCGCCGCCCTAAAATAGGTCAGTGAGTATTTATCAACCTCCTGATGACCCGGCCTACGCTCTGGACCGCTATCAAATGGATAGGTCTGGATACCTGGGGGCGTTGTATGCTAGCGGCAGGAGAAACAGAGGCCGATTTTTTGGACCAACACTTCACACCCTTCAGATTTGGCACAAAGCACACTATAGCTTGGGCTGGGCGGAGATCCTTACGAGGGCGACGCCCCTATGGCAGACGCAGAGACTGGGCACACTATGCTATCAGCCTGGTTTTGACAAATGGGACCTTATTGGCCTCTCAACGGTCAAAGACTTGATCAAGCGGGGGGCTATAGTTGAATTTGAGGAACTACAGAAGCAATATCACATGGCGAGTGGGGAATCTTTTCGATACATGCAAATTCGGCACGCTCTGCGGGCGGCCTTCCCGTCCCTGGTAGATATACCGGAATACACGCCCCTGGAAGATAGGCTTCTAGATGGGCCTCTTGCCTCGAAGAGAATATCTCTAACGTATAAGAAATTGTGTAATAACCTCCCCGATAATTTTGAGAGACTCCGGGAGCAATGGCAGGAAGACCTTGGGTTGTTGGATAACGAGGACTGGCAAGAGGCACTTATGTCCCCACGAGAGGCAGCCAACACGCAAAAATTTAGACTGATTCAATTCAGGATACTTCATCGCTCGTACATGACTGGACAGATGCTAGTAAAAATGGGTTCCCGACCAGATGATCTCTGCTGGAGGGGGTGTGGCCAGCAGGCTACCTTTTATCATATCCTCTGGAGCTGCCTGGGGGTTCGCCCCATATGGGAAGAGGCCTCCAGGCACATTCAGACTGCCCTCCATAAGGAGCATGCTCCGACGCCGAAATTGGGCCTATTAAACATTTGGGAGGATACTGACCTGACGGAGGCGGAGAAGCAATTCGTGACGTTAGGATACACGCTAGCTAAACGGGAGATTGCTAGGGGATGGGGGAGAGGTACTGCGCCGCGGCCGGGTGGTTGGATGACAGAGCTCGACAGATGTATGCTGGCGGAGACGGAGGTTTATGTAGCTAGGGGTTGCCCAAAAAAATGGGACAGGAAATAGGAAAGGTAGAACACTTACCGAGGTAAAACTGTAGCGTCCCCCTCTGCAGAACTTGAAATGCGTCAACGGGCAGAAAGTACAGATTGAGTGGAATGTATATTCTGTTTAATGACTTGGTACACAAGAACGTGTGGTCAGAAGGAACTAATCCTCAGCCTATGTTGTATACTGATGTTTGTAATTCAATAAACAAATTTAAACAAAAAAAAAATACGTCAGTAAGTGAGGAATCCCCAACCCTCCTTCATCCGGAGAGCGGCAGGCAATGTCTCTATGGACCCGCAGGCGCTTCCCCGCCCAGATGAAACGGAGTATCTCACACTCCAAAGCTTGAATGTGCCTCATAGGGGGCACTACTGGTATTGTCTGAAATATGTAAAGGATTTTAGGCAAGATGGACATTTTAACCGCTGCAACCCGGCCAAGCAGCGATAGGGGGTGAGACTGCCATTTACGAAGATCGCAAGTAACCTGAGAGTGGAGGGCGGAGTAGTTCCGGGCAATGGTTTGGGCAGTGGATGGGGTCAAGATTATCCCCAAGTAGGGGATTTCAGATTGAGATCGCAATTCCCCAAGTCCTGCCGCTATGTTTTCTGGAGCATTCGCATTAAGGCCCAGAGGCAGCAACATGGATTTCCCCACATTAACTTTAAAGCCCAAAACTTTACCAAAGTCCGTCAGCTCCTGTAGGAACGCTGGGACAGAGCGGCTGGGAGTATCAAGAGTCACCAAGATATCGTCTGCGTTTAAATTAACCGTGTGACGCTCCCCCCCCAAAGGGAATTCCAGAGATGTCGGGGTGATCCCTAATTCGTTGCGCCAGAGGTTCAATATATAACGCAAAGAGCAGGGGTGAAAGACGACACCCCTGACGTGTGCCCCTCCCAATGTCAAACGGCCGGGAGCGGACCCCATTGACCCGAATAGTCGCCATGGGTTGATCGTAGCAGCTCGCGACCCAGGCCCTAAAACGTGTGCCTGTGCCAAAATGTGCCAGCGTCTTATCCAAAAAGCCCCAATCCACCCTGTCAAACGCCTTTTCGGCGTCAACTGAAATCAGGACAGCGTCCAGGTCCATAAAGTGGGCCTTGTCTATTAAATGCATCAAGCGTTTGGTGTTGTCACTACTTTGCCTGCTGGGTATAAACCCCGATTGATCAGGCTCAATAATACCCGGCAAGCGCGGGCCCAGTCTGGCAGCCAAGACACCCGTGAAGAGCTTGAGGTCAAGATTGAGAAGAGAGATTGGACGATAAGCTGCGCACTGAGTGGGATCCTTCCCAGGCTTGGGGATGACCACCACCTCGGCTTCCAGCATATCCGCAGGGATGGAGCCCGGGCCCTCGAAGGAGTTGAACAAGTGAGTTAATATCGGTGCCAGTGGCTGACAGAAGGCCTTATAAAAACCCGCCGAGAACCCATCCGGCCCCGGGGACTTTAGAGGCTTGAGGCGGGAAATCGCACCGACAACCTCTTCCACCCGAATGGGAGCATCCAATGCCGCTGCACCAGATGCATTTAGGGCCGTGACCACTGCCTGGCGAAGATAGGCCTCTCCCGAACCATCGACCATCGGATCTCTACTATACAAAGTGGCGTAAAACTCCAGAAGGGCTTCCGCAATCCGCTCATCATCCTCCAACCGCTCACCGGAAGAAGTGCTGAGGGCCACTATTTTGTATCGTTGAGCCCTGGCTCTAAGTTTACTCACCAGGAGCTTCCCCGTCTTATCACCCCCGACATAGTAGGAGTGTTTAAGTCGAAGGGCGGCGTACTCCGCCCTATCTAGGTCCAGGCTAGCCAGCTGAGCCCTGGCCGATTTCAGCTGTCGCCACATTCTCGGGGCTCCAGTACGACTATGAACTCTTTCGAGTTCCGCCACCCTGGCCATCACCTCTTCTCTCTTCTCCCTGCGCACTTTGTTATTGGCTGCGGAGATAGCTATTAGCTCCCCTCGCACCACCGCTTTAAGGGCCCCCCATAATGCTGTCAAAGAGACGTCAGGGAAGTCATTAGTCTTCAGATAGTCCGTGATGTGTTGATGTACCTGCTGAACAACGTCGGGGTGCTGTAGTAGGGATTCACGAAGACGCCACCTCCCCACTGGGCGATGTAAAGGGCGAAGGTCAAGCATGACAGACACGGCGTCATGGTCGGAAAGAGCCGCCGGGACTATGTCAATAGCCTGGACCAGTGCGTTGAGGTCGGATGACCCTAGAAAGTGATCCAGCCGGGAATACGTGTGGTGTACGTGGGAATAAAAGGAGTAGTGCGTGCTATGGGGATGGGCCGCCTGCCTAAGATCTATCATACCTCTACTCCGCAACCAATCCCGCCCCAGGGCTGAGATAGCTCCTGCACATCCCTGGCGGTCACCCGATCGATCCCTCCCAGGATCCATGACAAGATTGAGGTCGCCCCCGATTAAAATGTGTCGGTCGTGGTGACGAAGGATTTCAGACAGGGAATCAATGAGAAACAACTTTTGTCTAGCGTTGGGAGCATAGAGGGAACTTACAATAATGGGGGAACCCCCCACCCAGAACCTGTAAGCCAATAGCCTCCCCTTCACCTCCACTAATTTGTCCCCCACTCTGCCCTGAAAATGTCGCGCCAACCCCCCCTTTCTTGTCCGGCATAGACGAGTAGAACTGGTGGGGAAATGCTCGGGAACGCATTCTATGCCAGTCTTTAGGAAGTAGGTGTGTTTCCTGCAACAGACATATCGAAGCCCCGGAGTTCTCTAGGTAGCTCAGAACTGCCCGTCTCTTGATGGGGTTGTTTAACCCCTTCACATTAAGAGTAAGAACCTGAGTTGCCGAGGGAGACATCGAACCACAAGGTTTGTATATCAGCTGAGAGATAATGAGTGGTGAGGATGAAGCCGCGACTCAGTGATTCCGCGATAAGTGGGTACACATTCCAGGGGGCCCTCTGCTTCCAGTGCATGTCCCTGGCCGCACACCGGTACCTCCCCTCACCCCCGCCAAAACTCTATACCCTTCCCTACCCCCTCCCCCTCCCTCAAACTCCCCCACGCACACCGGCATCCCCCCTCCCCCCTCCAAAACACCCATCTCTTCCCTACTTCCTCCCCCTCCCACAATACCCCCGAAACAGTTCCAAACATCAACAATTGTCCAGTGTCTGCAGCACAGGCCAAGGACCAATGGAAATTGAAGAACTGGGTGATCATGGCATCTGGGTGACCCGGGCTCCCCGCCCGCCGCCCCCCCCCCCACGGGTGTCAAGCCGCCCCCCCCCACGGGTGTCAAAGTATGATGCTAAATAAGGCCCCCCATGGTAAAATTACAGAGAGTCCGGCCTAGAAGTGTCTCTTGTGATGGCCGCCAGGGCAGAGGCTCGTTCGATGGTCATCGTGGCGGGGTCCGGCTTCACTGCCGTCGCTGGTGATCAACGACGTTCCTTTCGCTGCCAGCCTTCACTGGAAGAGTGCTGTGACTGCTTAGGCGAAGAATCGGGGCTACCCGGAGCGAGGCCAAGCAAATCAGATACCTCTTGGAACAAGCGGAGTTGGTGCAGCTTACCATTCCACCGGAAGATTGAGCGAAAGGGATGGCCCCACGAGTAGGACACTCCTTTGGCCTTCAGTAAGGTGGTTGCATCCCTGAAGGCCTCCTGCTGAAGAGTCTGAAAGTCCTCCCGTAGGGTGTTAAAAAGAGACTCCAGAAAGGCCCTGGTGATAGGGACCTCGCACTTCTCCTGGCGGGTAGACTGCGTGGGTGGAGGGGGGTTGGAACACCCCCTGTCCCCAGCTGCTGACCCCTTCACGAGCATATCCCTCACGGAGCGATCTTCCTTTTTCTTCATGCTGGCCATGATGACACGTTTGATGGGACGACAAAGCGGCTGCTCGGGAGGCGTAGTAAGAAAGCCTCACGTGTGGTCTACTCTCGGGCTCCGGAAAATGCGGTGCTGTCCTCAACAAAGTGGCCCGCAAGCTCCAATAGGGGGCGGGTGGACGCGCACCCCGTCCCAGTGGGTGCCAACGCCACCGCTCCTTCACTCCGCGCTCTCCCCCTCGCTCCCAGGCCCGGAAGTCACACCCCGGGGTCCGAGCTGTGGCTGGCCGTCCTCTCCCAACTTTAGGCCGGCCAACTCCAGTCTTCGTGCATGAATGACGGGAGGCCGCGTGTGGATCCAAGACTCGGGTCCGCTTCTCGAAACTCCAGAATGCGTTTCGGGAGCCAGCACCCTCACGGCGACCAAATCGGAGCACCACAACGCTCCGCAGGAAAGCCCCGGGGGAATTTGATTGGCGTAAGCCCCCACCGCACTCTCCCACACACCTCTCAGATGTGGGCTGGGGGTTGAAACCACTGCCAGGAAAGTCACAGGCACCGCCGCCACCACAGGTCAAAAAAACAAGGGCCCCACCAGGTACTCCACAACCCGGGGCGGCAACCATAGAGGGGGGCTTCCTCGCACCTTATGAAGGTAAGTTCAGCTGCCCAATGCAAAGTCCAGCCCACGGCAACCAGAGACAGCCGGCGGGCGCGCTAGGCCCGGCACCACGGCCTCAATTTTCGCGCCGGCCACCCAGCACCACCGCAGGCAATGACAAGGCAAGCAGGGGGGCCGCGCTCACCTTCTCCCAGCGTCAGCTCCGAGCCGCCGACAACCACAAACTCCGCCTGCGTAGATGCCCCTCAGCCTAACCCACGGAGGGTAACGACGCTCCTGGGCCCTGGGCTGAGGGTGACTGCCAGTTCAAGGTAACTGCAGAGACAAGATAGTCCAGTGTGAGGGGCCACGGCTCATCAGGTCTGCTGCCCAATGCGGATGTCAGCCCACAGCAACAAGAGACAGATGGTGGGCGTGCGCCCGTGAAGCAGCACCCCAGCGCTGCTAGGCCTGGTGCCGCTGCCTCAATTTTTACGCTGGCCGCCCAGAGTCACCTCCGGCCGACGCAAGGCAATTGGGGGGGGGGGGGGGGGGGGGCGCGCTCACCTCCACCCGTCGTCAGCGCCGATCTCTGCGAGGAGCGCCCTCCGGGATCCAACTCGCTGAACCTCGATTTCACCGAAGCCCGGTCCCAGGGGCAGCGTGGATACCTGTCGCCTTGCGCCACCGGAGCCGCTAGCAGAGGGCCGGCGCCATTTTATCACCAGTCACCGAGCCCTCCACCGCCAACAGCCACGAACTCCGCGCCACAGAGACCCTTCAGCCCACAATGCAGAGGGTCGCCATGCTCCTGGGCCCTGGTAGGGGGGTACTGCTAATTTAGGGGGGCTGCAAGAGCAGATCAACCCAGGGTGAGGGGCTGCGGCGGGGAGCCTCCGAGCTCCACGTCTGTTCAGGTCGCCATCTTGGCCACGCCTCTGTCTCCCCCCTTTTGACGAGTATTACAGACAGCACACTACTGTGTGAGCTTTGATAAACGTTTGGTCAACTCATAAAAGGAAAGTTCCTTTTGTCTACCTTCTCTCTTCATTTGAAACTGTCAGGGGAAGGACCCTCACACTCAGACATTTACGAACATGACGGAAATCAAGTAGAAGGGATCATAGCAACCATCTCCCCCTTTGAAGGTTTGGTCATTCAAGACCCTAATACAGATAACACAGACTGGGATGAATTGAACACACTGAGGTGAACTCAGAACAAGACTGCATTACATGGGGTAATGATGACAGAATATCTGAGGGCTAATGCAGCCCCACAGGGACTCATAACAAATGAACCATTTATTTTTCAGCACGACAAAATCCTCAAAAAAGATTGGTCTTTAATCTTGTGGCACTGCACTAGAGATGGCTTATTCTGATAATAAAGACAGCGACACGTCTCTCCCAAGAACTAAAAACTGAAATCCAAACCATTGAAGTATTCTTGAAGAGCTACCAGTAGGTCAGTTCCCTCAAAAAAAAGACTTGAACTGAACCAGACACGCAACAATTTTGAGACATCATTAAAACAAAGCAAATTCACCAAACTGAAAAAGGACACAAGCAGATTCAGCCACGAAAGGGTATGCCCCTATATCCGGGATGACTACGTTCCATCAGGCAGAAACGCAGGGTACAACACAGATGGAGATACATCTGACACAGGTTCGAATAGCTCTGGGTCTAGTATGAACAGCGGGTCCAACTATCAAGGCAAATTAGAGGGGCCCCAGAAACTTGGGACGACACCAAGCCCCCCTCCCATGTTTCTGATGCTTTTTTTCTATGGACCCCCTGTAGCACAGGGCCCTCCACCATCCTATAACTTCCGGGATTGTTGCGAATCACCTGAGCGCGTCATATGAGTCCTGAAAGTACAGCGCATAACGTAACCAATCCCAGTAAAGTTACAGAGAACATGGAAGGAACTGGAACTACGATTCCCATGAGCCTCCGGAAATTGACATGGCGTGCTGACGAACGCCTAGAAAATGAAGGACGGACTATGGTACGGTGTCGGAAATTCCTTCGTTGTTTCTCCGTGAAGGAAGAACGCCGTCGATCCTGCTCCGGTGAGGTAAGGGTGCTCTGCACTGCTCACCGAGTATTTCTGTACTACTTTTGTGCTTGTTGAACTCCCAGGACTTCCGTCAAGGTCATGCCTCTTGTTTGTGCTTGTCTATTGGAACGCTGTCCCTGCCTCATATGAGGACTTTTCTCCATTCTGCTTCCCGTTCTCAAATCAGCTGTACTCTTTGTTTGAGAAGCACACAGAGACCGTGTAATGATTGTTCATAAAAGATATTAATGATTACAGCTACAGGTCGGGACTTCTATGCCCTGTAGTTCTTTGGATCATAGAGCCTTGCATGCAAGGCGGATATATATATATATATATAAACATGCTGCTCTGTAATATTAAAGCACTCGTCTTTCAGGTATTGGCAGCTGTATGTATGTTATGGCTAAGAAGTAGTACGATCAACCTGAACACAACAACCTGCCCCGTCTAGTGACCCAGACTCGTTCCTTACACGGTGTACAGACCAAGGTCACTGCTCGCTGTTAAGGATGTTAAACAACAGACGGTTCTCATGTGAAGCAAAGTCGAGTAAGCATTTCTCGAATGAATAACATGTAACAACAGTGTCGCGTGCAAAAGCAGCAGAAGCAGCGAGCTGGCTTTCTAACAGCCATCGAGGTTATGCTAACTTAGCGTTGTACATAGGGCGTGGTTAACCCACACTACAAAGCTGGATGGGGTATTTTTCAACCACCCACATTTAACCTATTCCATGCTCATGACGTCTCCCGGCCGTCATGAGTCACTATGGGCGTGTGCGGACGACGGCCGGGAGACGTCATGACCATGCCCGCGATTGGAATGTCAGCACTGCGGCAGCGCTGCTGCGGAACTTGCGCCGCAGCGAAGAGGTTAACCTACACAAGAACGATACCACGCAGGAATTTTATTTGAATTAACCACTCCAGTCCACCGTCACAAATCAAGGGGTAGCTCAAATCAGATAAAAACAAGAGACTGGAAAAAAGTGGTGGGATCCGAGTTACAAGATCAGCTTAATATCACCCTGCGGCCACAGCCAACAACCGGTGAAGACGCGGCCAGATCATACACCTAATGGGTTGACGCAGCCTGTAGAAAACTATCCCTGGATAAACTCGTTCACCCCAAACGAGCTACACCAACATCTCCATGGTATTCAGAAGAGCTCAGAAGTCAGAAACTTACTTGTAAACGGCTAGAACGCAATTGGCGTAAAAAATACTCTATAGCAGAAAAGGAAGTCTATAAACAAGGTCTCATCGTTTATAAACAAGCTGTGCTCAACGCGAGAAAGCTCTTCTTCATAAATCAAATTAACACAGCTAACAATTCCTCCAAAGAACTTTACAAAACAGTAGCTAGGCTACCGTCCCCCAGCCCACCTAGGGTCGAGTCTAGTTAAGAAATGAGTGAGGAAATTGCTAAATTCTTCCCAAAAAAGGTAGAAGTTATTTTCTCAGCTTTTAACCAACTTCTGCAGGAAGCCTCAGAAAATAGGACAACGGGCTCAAAGCAAGTCATAGGAGCATGTCATACCCTCGAGAAATTTGCCCCACTCAGTTTCAATGACACAAAGATGCTAATGGGCTCTGTTAAGTCCGGATCCTCCATGACCCCTGTCCAGTGACAGTGGCCAAATTAGCCCTGGAACCTAATGCCATCACCCTGACATCAATATTTAATGCCATGTTTGAAACAGGCGACTTCCCTAGATGCTGGAAATGGGCCTCGATACTCCCACTTCTGAAGAAGAAGAATTTGGACCCAATAGATCCAAACAACTATAGGCCCATCTCCCATCTCCCATTACCAGCTAAAGTGGTCGAAAAATAAATAAATACTCAGCTGAGTGCATTTATTTAAGAAAACAAGTTACTGGATCCCACGCAGTATAGCTTTAGAGCAGGACATAGTACGGAGACTGCCTTGATAAAGGCAACAGAAGAAATCAGGAAAGCCCTGGACCAAGGTGGTGAAGCGGCCCTCATCATGTGGCCTTCGATACGGTCCATCATAACCCTCTGATGGACCGTCTGTCCAAGATTGGATTCAAAGGAAAGGCATGGAGTTTGCTAAAAGTGATTCTAACTGACAGGAAACAAAGTTTCCTTGGGGAAATTCGACTCTGAACCTTTCTCGCTACCATGTGGTGTTCCACAGGGATCGTCCTACTCTTTTCAATGTGTACGTGGCAAGGTATCAATGACCTATTTTTAATGTATTACACCGAGCTCTACAGGAGTCAGTTGTCCCCCACAGACGAGTAATTGCATGCATTCACATGAGAGGTAGACCTTAGATGAAGATACCGCAGCAATACTGGGGCGGGAGATTGAACTTGGGGAGGTACGGGGCTATCAAAAGTATGGCCCGCAACAAAACCCCAGGCACTGATGGCCTCCAAATTGAATTTTACCTCACTTAAATAGAGCTTCTGGCTTCCAAATTAGTACAGCTATATAATGACGCCAAGTGACTTGTTAAACTTCCGGCCTCCACTAGGGAAGCAGTGATCATTCCCTTGCTCAAGCTGGGAAAGCAGGCATGGGATAGGACTGCTTATCACCAGCTATCTATGCTCAATCTGGATTATAAAATATTAAGCAAAGTTTTAGCTGCCCGGTTACTCCCCTACATGACCACCGTGGTTCACACAGACCAGTCCGGGTTCATCCCCACCAGAAACACAGTGCTCAACATCCGGAGGCTTATGTGGGTCTTGGCAGCAGCATGTACCACGCAAATGTCACCACAATATTTGCAGTGGAGATAGAAAAAGCTTTTGACAGCATGGAGTGGGCTTTCTTTTTCCATGTGATGCGGACAATGGGGCTGGACTCTGACTTCGTGAGTTGGACGGCTCTCCTATATGCAGACTCCACTGCCTGAGTCAGAACAGGGAGGCCTATCTCGGGCACCTGCGGCGTGGGACGGGGCACGCGTCAGTGGTGTCCCCTCTTCCCGCTGCTGTTTGCCCTGGCGATGGAGCCGCTGGCAGCACGGACCCGGTCGGGCGAGTCTACCAGTGGCTTGATGTTCATGGCAGGTTCATCACATAGCATTGTATGCCAATGACCTTTTGCTTTTCCTAGCTGATGCGGGGTCGGAACTCCGGGGGGGCAAAATGCGTATTCCACGCTCTCAGCAAAGTAATGGGATTGAAGGTGAATTGTCGAAATCTTGCCTGTTCCCGTCCCGTGGGGGCCGGGTAGGCCCACAGAGCTCAGAGGGAATGAATTGGGAAGACCGATGCCTACCCTATCTGGGCACACAGATATACCACAGCCAGGAGGATATCCTTGAGGGTAACATTGCAAAGGCCATCAGGGGAGCAAAAACGAACTTTGAATTCTGGGGCTTCCTGCTGCTGTCCGTTGCGGGATGAGTGGCCTTGCTCAAAATCATAACCCTCCCGAGACTACTATATTACTTTGGGACCTTGCCGATCTGGATCCCGGCAAAATTCTTCAAGCAACTCTGTTCCATGATCTCAGACTTCATCTGGGACACGGGCAGACGTCGGGTGGCGCTTAGTACACTCATGCGACCGAGAGTGGAGGGTGACCTGGCGGGTCCAGACTATGAGACCTATTACCTGGCAGTGCAATTCCAGTGGCTCACACAGTGGGTGGCGGACGCCATCAGGGGAGATGACGAGCACAGAGAGGGCATTAGGAACTTATCACTGTTGTTCTGCGTCGTCCTGTGACTCCCGGTAGACGCTGCAGCCCTCACCCCCGGAACTTGACACAGCGCAAAAATGCTGGAACAGACATCTGCGTCCATCTATGCTCCGGAAATACCGTTGCTAATGTGTATGGCCCTGCCGAATGGAGGCAACTGGCGGAAGTTGTGGACGTGGGCGGAGGAGGGATTGACTTGCATGGGAGACCTTTATGAGGAGGTTGCCATGATCCCGTTTCATGATCTACAGGCCCGCTATGACTTATCTGGGGGGGCGTTCCTACAGTATAAGGCCCTCACTGCAGCGATTAAAAAGCACTGGGGCGGTGGGCTGACAGAACTGAAGACTTCCCTGGGCTGTCAACATGTGGTGATGGCAGCGGACACATTCAAAGCAGTCACATGTCTGTACAGGCGCATGACACTAGAAACCCTACTTGCCCTTACTGACCGAAACTGCTATTGGCAAGGACATCCCAGATAAGGCATGGGAGATGTTGGTCAAGAGAGACTGGAAGAGCACTAGGAATGCGCGGTTCCAACTAATGGTGATGAGCAGTGAGTCTGAACTGGATTTGTCTCAACCACAAACTAATAACCAATTGTTGCAGGAAAATGGACAACAGCAGCTTCAGCCAGCAACAGTTTTTCCTGAAGTAAGAGCACATCAGGAGTCAGAGCTTCCTGCTGAGCAAGATGTAGCTACCACCGGCTTCACAATCCCCAGCAAAAAAAGAGAAAAGGTACTCCACCATCTTCTCCAAGCCCCTGATCTGATGATCTGGCCATGGACTGGATCCCGGCTGAGCCTGAGACCTGCCCGAGAGAGTGAGATAAATGAAACGAAAAGTTCCTGAAATTCTCAGAATTATAGAAAGTGACAGCGATGATGACGACCCAGTAATTGTCAGTATGGAGGTCAGCTCAGTGGACACTGACATTACACCTCCTATTCAGCCTGCTCAGAAGAATGTGGTTCACCACCATCACCGCCGGCTTCCAAATTTGTAAGACCCCTGCCGATACCTGCGTCCACCACTTACCACAGTCAAAGTGCCGCTTACGGTGACGGAGAGGCAAACAACACAGCCACTTACCACCAGTTCTACAGACAGTTGCATTGACACATTAAAAAAGTTGCCCTCACCAGTCTGGGGTTCCTTTATAATTAGCAAGCAGGAGGACAACATTGCAATATGGCACTTGAGTGTTCGCTCAGGTATTCCAGGTTGGCACTATATCACTGGAGGCCAAATGTCGCATCTGAAAAAACATCTCGCAATCCAGTGGGATGACAAGATAGCTGATGGTGGTGATGAGAGAATCGAAGCGGCGATAGAAGAAGGTGGTTGTGAGCAAGAGGAGGATGGCATTACACAAAGCATTCCTATAGTGTGTAAGCATCACCCGCATCAGCAACCTTCAAATGGCACCATACTCAATTGCGGACAATACTGTATACAGTGATTCCCTAAAGACTCACATTGAGTCTAACACCTCCTGGTTCTCTCTGGAAGTCACCTCTGTCAAAGGCACCACGAAAGAAAAAAATCCAAGCTACTATTACAGGCATGTTTAGGCAGGCAAACACAACCACACAATGGCAAGTTTGTACAACAGGAAGCTGGCTAAAATGGTAGAGCTGGACCTCCTGCAAACATCTTCGAAGATTTTAACAGCAAGGTGTTCGAATGGCTTCGATCCAGAGGTCTCCAATTGGATTTGTTGCCATTGAATGGCAGAAATTTGGGCTAGACCATGACAGATGTTGGAAATTTCAAGGTCCTGTGTTTAGCGCATTACATTACCCTGATTGTGCAGGAGTTTCTAAAAGAAGAAGACCTATTCAGCAACATGCTGGCCACATGCTAAAGAATCTGCACTCATTTCACTCTTTCTTTTAATTCCCAAAACCAGTTGAGGATCATTCAGTGTGCTAATCGAGTACTGGTAAAAGCCTTCATACAGGAGGTGGTAACACTTTCAAACTTGACTTGCCACATGCTGCAATGTCTGTTTGAGGAATACAGACTAATCACCGACTATGTCCTTCGAGGAGGAGGGCATGCAACTGGTAAAAGCATGACAATGGAGGTGGACAAATTGGGGCTAGTGAAGTGCCTGACAGAAATGCTACTTCCATTTGAGGTTTTCACATAGGAGTCAGCAAGGAGGACCCTATGATGAGCCAAGCAATCCCATTGGTGCTTCTGCTACAGGACTAGTTGAAAAAGGGGGTCATAGTTTCGCCGGTATGAACAAAGAAGCATATAAGTTAGTTCAGAGCTTAATCCTTTGCTTTGCTGTCAATCCAAGGCTGCAAAAAGAGATTGTGTCCTCCAAAGAGTACATCTGTGCCCCAATACTTGATGTAAAATGTAAAGCCAGGCATCCTTAGTGCTGTTGGGGCCGGTGTGGAGGCTAAGCAAGCTATTGCCCAGAGTTGCAGCGTGGGGCCCGTGATTAGAATATGCACGAGGCGAGAATAGACAGGTCTGAGGAAATTGAGCCCGAGCCCCGCCGAGGAGGGAATCGAACCCTGGTCCCTGGCCAGAACTCTGCTTCAGGGTCTGCCGCTCTAACCATTGAGCCACACTCCTCCACACGAGGTGCAAAAAAATTACTGGCCACTTTTATCAGAAGGGGATGTTTTAGACTTGGATTATTCAAGCAATCAGGATTGTAAAGCGCTGCTTATCACCCATGAGGGTATCCAGACAGTGTGGGGGGTGGGAGTAGCTATTGCTGGGCATTCTCAGTTGAATAGCCAGGTGTTTAGGCCATTTCTCAAATCCTGCAGGGTGGGGGAGGTCCGGAGGTGGAAGGGGAGGCTGTTTCAGGTCTTGGCGGTGTATTGCTTCGCCCTCCCAAATAAAAGAAAATACTGCACTCCCACACAGAGGCACAAACACGGCGAAGCAATAAAAACACCACCAGGAAAGGGAGTTCGTTCATAAAATGAGGCGCATCAAAAGACTGGTCTCAGAATATTTATTCGTGCAACACTCTCCAATACAAAGGCTTTCCCAGATGTCAAATGAACAACATTCAATTGTGTGTGTATATATATATTCACTGAAAAAACCATGGGTTTCACACACGTTATAGTTAGGAATTAGCATTTAAAAAACCTTGCAAATTCAGTGAAAAAACCATGGGTTTCACACACGTTATAGTTAGGAATTAGCATTTAAAAAACCTAGCAAATTCAGTGAAAAAACCATAGGTTTCACACACGTTATAGGTAGCGGACATTTTACTCATAAAAAACCAATGAAATTCCCCCGTTATAGTTAGTTAAGCTAACTATAACTCGCGCACCCGCAATCCACTGCTGATGACGTAACATATTACATCACTCATGACATGGTCAGTGACATCACTCATGACATCACTGATGACATCTCAAATGACATCACTGATGACATCATCCAGTGAATGTGTGTTTTTCTGAAAATTAAATATGTTTTATATATGTATATCTCAAGGTCGATGGAAGAATAAATGGGTATATAAGTGTCTAAAAGGATGATTTGTTTTTGAAAAATTGATTGTGTAACTGACTGATTAAGTGTATCTTAGTGAATACATGGCTTACTGAGTAATGTTTAAATATGTAATTATCTGTATCAGTCTCTCACTTTGTGTATAAGTGTCTGCATGGGTTGGTGAGTAGCTACATGGGTGTTTATATAGGATATTAGGTTGTTTTTTGAGTATCAGTGTGAGTGTCTGCATGGTTTGGTGGGGGGTATTACGTAGTGCATAGGTGCATGAATGATTGACTCTCTGGTTGTATGTGTTGAAGACAGCATGTGTGCATGTCTGTATGGGTGGATGAGTGTGTGTATGGGTGTGTTAGTGAGTGAATGACTGTCTCAATAGTGTCTTTATGAGTTTCTAAATATGTTTTAAAGAAGTATATTTGACTATTGGTGTATATAAGTGAGTATATGTGAGAGTGAGAGATTGAAACAGTTCCTGTATGAATAAGTATGTGTTTTTATAAGTGATTATTTAAAAGAGTAAGTATGTGTAAGTTTCCGTAGAAGTAAGTGTGGTGGTGTGTGTATAACTGTATATGCAAGTAAATGTATGTTTGATTCTTTATTAGCATGAGTGCCTATGTGTGTGAGTAACTCTATGGATGAGTGGCATTGTGTAACAGGATGTATAGGTGTATGAGTACATATGATGAGTGAGTACACGTATGAGTGACTGTACAGGACTGTTGGTGAATGAGTGGATGTGTATGTGGATCTTAGAATTACTGAAGAGGTTGTTGTAACTGGTATTGGTATGTCCATTGTTTTGAAAATTTCAGTCTCTATTTTTGAATGTTTGTTTCAAAGGTTATATTAGGGTGAGAGGAGGTCTACCACTCTGTCACAAGGATGATGTCATCAGTGATGTCATTTGAGATGTCATCAGTGATGTCATGAGTGATGTCACTGACCATGTCATGAGTGATGTAATATGTTACGTCATCAGCAGTGGATTGCGGGTGCGCGAGTTATAGTTAGCTTAACTAACTATAACGGGGGAATTTCATTGGTTTTTTATGAGTAAAATGTCCGCTAACTATAACGTGTGTGAAACCTATGGTTTTTTCACTGAATTTGCAAGGTTTTTTAAATGCTAATTCCTAACTATAACGTGTGTGAAACCCATGGTTTTTTCACTGAATTTGCAAGGTTTTTTAAATGCTAATTCCTAACTATAACGTGTGTGAAACCCATGGTTTTTTCAGTGAATTTGTATGGTTTTTTAAATGCTAATTCTTACCTATAACATGTGTGATTCCCATGGTTTTTTCATTGTTTTTGTATGGATTTTTTAATACAAATTCTTATATTTAACGTGTTTTTTTTTTTATTTGCAAGCTTTTTTACTTTTTTTTTTTTTACTTTATATTCTCTTAAAACACTATGCTCAATTTTTAAAAATTCTGCATTATATTATTTTTTCTCATTTTTTTTTTTAACAAACAGGTAAGATATATTAGTATAACATTGTTTTTTTTTGTTTTTTTTAAGTGCGCGTACGGTAAGCTTACGGTAAGCGTACGGTTTGCGTAATGTTCGTAATATTTCTACTCTTTTTGCGTATGGTTACGCAATTTACGTAGCCGTGCGTACTGCGTACGTGGCGCGTAAGCGTGTACGCTACACGCGCACGTTACGCGGAAGTGTTGGGGCGTGCCCGTTATGCGCATGCGCGCGAGCGCGTGTCTTTTTTACGCGCATGCGTACTTTTACCGTAAGCACTCCGTAAGCGCACCGTAAGCGTAACGTACGCGCACGGTGGGTCATGTGATCAAGAAACAAAACTTTTGATTGGTTCAAAGTAGTTTCAGTTCTAGAACTCTCCTACACCACACCCATTCCCCTC
This sequence comes from Triturus cristatus, assembly GCF_964204655.1. NCBI lineage: Eukaryota > Metazoa > Chordata > Amphibia > Caudata > Salamandridae > Triturus > Triturus cristatus. The sequence continues at coordinate 946,153,309 of NC_140586.1, forward strand.
ATTTCTGCATGTGATCCCTTAGGAGAAGGAGCTGACTTGTCTTTGGGATACGATGGCAGACCAGCACTCTTCTGCTGAGAGTGAGGCTAGCAGCACCACCATCAGGCAGAGAAAGAGGAAACAGAAGAGCTCTTTTATATGGGAGTATTTTACTTTTCCTGAGGGCGAGAAAAAAGTCAATGCTGCTTTGGTGACTTGCAAGCTGTGCCAGCGTGTACTTTCGAGAGGTAATCCCAACAAGAAGTATTCCTTCGGGAATCACACTATGTTGAGACACCTTGAGGATGTACATCCTAGGACACATGCACAACATACTAGAGGCAACCCTTCAGTAAGTCGAGCAAGCACATCCACAGCAGCTCAGCCGAGTCCATCTTCGGAAGCTCAGCTGAGCCCTTCATCTGTGGGGGCAGATTCACCTCTTTCTGGTCCTGTGGAAACTAACCATCGGTTTGCGAGGGTTACTATGCGGTGCTCATTTTGCTATGGTCTAATTGTTCATAGGGAGACCAGTCTTCCCCTCATTAACAACAAAATAGACCAGCACATTTGTCCTACCAGCTAATGTTCCCATTCTTCCTTTCCTCTGTCCCTGCATGAACACAACGGCTCTTTTAAGAGCCAACCTTACCTCTCAACTTTTTTTAATTTTTTCTGTAAAACTTTTTTTTTTTTAAAAACACTAAAAAACAATTACCACATTACAAGGTCCTTGAGGGATTAATAACTAAATACTGAAAATGTGTTTGAGGAGAAGTGGAAGAAAGGGACCATCTAATTTCTGACTTACCTGACCCACCACGCAATAAATCTCTGTCTATAATTCCTCTTTGCACACAGAGTCATGGTTTGAAATTAGGCAGAAAACGAAATTTCTTTGCCAATTTGAAAGCACACTTACTACTCTTTTTTTTTGCAAGTGATAAGTACTTTTACAGTCTGACACATTTTGAATCCACTTTTCAGATTCTGAAAACAGCACATGTCCAAACAGCTTTTTGAGACCAGCAACATGTGTAACCTGGGTGACTGACTACACTCCAGCAAGGGCAACCAGCCTTAGTGATGCTGAATGTATTTGCATTACTGACTGCAACCTCAAACCCCACTCGGTTGTGAATACTATGCATGATTCTACAGGATAAGCAGCTGGGTGTGTGCTAAGAGTCTGCTTCTGCAGAAAAAATAGCTCCCCCTTTCCTACTAATGCAAATGTAAAATTACCAGAGTAATATGCAATAAATCTCTGTCTATAATTCCTCTTTGCACACAGAGTCATGGTTTGTAATTAGGCAGAAAACGAAATTTCTTTGCCAATTTGAAAGCACCCTTACTACTCTTTTTTTTGCAAGTGATAAGTACTTTTACAGTCTGACACATTTTGAATCCACTTTTCAGATTCTGAAAACAGCACATGTCCAAACAGCTTTTTGAGACCAGCAACATGTGTAACCTGGGTGACTGACTACACTCCAGCAAGGGCAACCAGCCTTAGTGATGCTGAATGTATTTGCATTACTGACTGCAACCTCAAACCCCACTCGGTTGTGAATACTATGCATGATTCTACAGGATAAGCAGCTGGGTGTGTGCTAAGAGTCTGCTTCTGCAGAAAAAATAGCTCCCCCTTTCCTACTAATGCAAATGTAAAATTACTAGAGTAATACGCAATAAATCTCTGTCTATAATTCCTCTTTGCACACAGAGTCATCGTTTGAAATTAGGCAGAAAACGAAATTTCTTTGCCAATTGGAAAGCACACTTACTACGCTTTTTTTGGCAAGTGATAAGTACTTTTACAGTCTGACACATTTTGAATCCACTTTTCAGATTCTGAAAACAGCACATGTCCAAACAGCTTTTTGAGACCAGCAACATGTGTAACCTGGGTGACTGACTACACTCCAGCAAGGGCAACCAGCCTTAGTGATGCTGAATGTATTTGCATTACTGACTGCAACCTCAAACCCCACTCGGTTGTGAATACTATGCATGATTCTACAGGATAAGCAGCTGGGTGTGTCCTAAGAGTCTGCTTCTGCAGAAAAAATAGCTCCCCCTTTCCTACTAATGCAAATGTAAAATTACCAGAGTAATACGCAATAAATCTCTGTCTATAATTCCTCTTTGCACACAGAGTCATGGTTTGTAATTAGGCAGAAAACGAAATTTCTTTGCCAATTTGAAAGCACACTTACTACTCTTTTTTTTGCAAGTGATAAGTACTTTTACAGTCTGACACATTTTGAATCCACTTTTCAGATTCTGAAAACAGCACATGTCCAAACAGCTTTTTGAGACCAGCAACATGTGTAACCTGGGTGACTGACTACACTCCAGCAAGGGCAACCAGCCTTAGTGATGCTGAATGTATTTGCATTACTGACTGCAACCTCAAACCCTAAAAGTATTCCTCATTTATACCAGTACACCTTAATTTATGGTGAAAACATAGTCCATATTATTTTACATGTTCCTTACATTTAAATTTCTCCCAAAACACAAAATGATAAACACAACTTCAACAAAAGGAATTCCAATTCTATTATTCATTTCTTAATTTACCACATACATCCCCTCTCAAACTCATAACTCACCTTTAAAATTAGTTAGTTGTGAAAGAAATGTGGCACTCAAACAGCAGATTATCAGAGCCAGGATCTCTGTTCTGTACACCTCTCTCCTCTCAGCAGAACCAGATAATGGCAAAGTTTCCCTCTCTTTTTCCACACATATACATGTTAATTTCAAATCTCAGTGCTTCCCCCTTTTTTCAAATGTAACCACACATTTCTATTGGTTGAAAACCAACCCTTTTCCAAAAGTACCCTTCCCCCAACTTGACTTCTGCCTAGTACCCTTCCCCCAACTTGACTTCTGCCTGCTACCATAGCAACAGCTCATGGAACACTGCTGTGTGGAGTTAGGTCAGAAGTTCACCACACAATGTTTCATTTCCAAAGAGCAAGAGTGCTTGACCTTTCAAACCTAACAGCAAATCCATAGTACTGTTCTTTAGTAACACATTTTTCTGTACCAATACAAAACATGCTTCTATAAATTGACACATACAGCCTAGTTTTTAGTGTAGAATGGTATGAAACAGCCAATGAGTTCTTTTTATTTTAAAAAAATATGTATGCCTCCATTTCCAAAATGTGTTTCATTTCTTTTTCCCATTCTACTGAAATACACCTCCTGAGTGCATCCAGTTCTCCTTTGAAGATGTTCACAGTGTGGATTGTAGGGCACAGCTATGTCTTCTGGAGTGAAAAGTATGCAGAGAAAACAGGTATGGTGAGAGACCTTGCTTTGCCAAATGTAGACATTAAATGGATTGGTCAGAGAGGGTTAAAGTGGCACCAATTGATGCCATTGGTGAAATCCTTCATGCAAATCCAACACCCTGACCTCATAATAGTGCACTGTGGTGGCAATGACCTAGGCACTTTGACTGGGGTAGGTCTGGAAATGCTTATGAAGGAGACCTTTGCAGAACTGTTTTCACTTTTCCCTAAAACTGCCTTTGTGTATTCTAACATATGCCAAAGGCAAAAATGGAACTGGTCCAATCATTTTTGTCCGCAGATTGACAAAGCAAGAAAGCACGTCAACAAATCTGTTTCTGCTTTCCTCCATGACTATGGTATGGGTTCCATTTACCACAACAACTTGCGTTACGACATGCAAGACATTTATAGAGGAGATGGTGTACACTTCACTGATGAAGGGAACAGAGTCTTCCTCTTGAACCTTAGACTCTGCATCGGTACTTACTTGTAGGTACCACTAAAAAATCACTTCATAAACACAACGGCTCTTTTTAGAGCCCCCTAATATCTAAACACTTAAATCTGAATTTTATTTTATTTTTTATTTTTTTTATCTACCGTACGCGTACGGTAAGCTTACCGTAAGCTTACCGTACGCGTACCCCGCGATTTTTTTTTATTTAAATTAATGTTTTTTTTTAACTTTTCTGTCCTTCTTTGACCCCCTTTCAAATGTTAGGGGGTCTGTAACTCTCCTCCTTGCCCCCTTTTCAAGTTATCTCCCTTTTTTTTTCTGTGTGAAACACACGAAATGGCGGCCGACACTTCCTGATTTCGTCTGATTCGAATGTTTACAGTCATGTGACAACCAATCAGATTTGAGCTCGTGCACGGCACCGTACGCGTACGGTAAGCTTACCGTAAGCTCACGGTAAGCGCACGGTAAGCTGCCACAGATATATATATTGATTTAAATGCTATTTTCTCAGGAACTACTGAACAGATTTACACCAGACCTACAAAAGGCACTTCCTTGACCTGTAGACTACCTCTCTGCCAAATTTCAAGTAACTCTGTTCAGCCGTTCGGGCTGTAGCTGTGTCTAAAGGTCCTATGGAAAAATGCATGGGAAAAACGCGTTTTGGGACCCCCCTTTTTTCTCAGCCCCCGCTTGACGAATCCCCCCGAGACTTTCAGGGTAGGAGCGGAGCGGAGCGTAGCGCCCCATTAGTTTTGAAAATTTCGCGAGGATTCGTCGACCGGCGCCAAAGTTATTCAAAATAGAATGTTGCGGTTTTCCTATGGAAACAGGGTCCTAACTATAACTACCTACTGGCGACCGCCAGTAGGTAATATATATATATATATATATATATATATATGTGATCAAGGGCTGCAAAGCCCGAAACGCGTCATGGCAGCATTTTGCACTTAATAAACCAATGGGAATATTCGTCATATATATATATATATATATATATATATATATATATATATATATATATATATATAATTACCTACTGGCGGTCGCCAGTAGGTAGTTATAGTTAGGACCTAGTTACCATAGGAAAATTGCAACATTCTATTCCCAATAACTTTGTCGCCGATTGACGAATCTTCGTGAAATTTTCAAAACTCGTGGGGCTCTCCGGTCCGCTCCTATCTTGAAAGTTTTGGGGTGATTCAGCAAGAGGGGGCTGAGAAAAAAGGGGGGGCCCAAAACGTGAGTTCTCCATGTAAATTTCCATAGGAACCTTTAGACCAAGCTACAGCCCGAACTGCTGAACGGAATTACACCGAATTTGGCAGAAAGGTAGCTCTGTGTTCAGAAAGAACCCTTTTCATTAAATGGTGTAAATCCGTTCAGTAGTTTTTTAAATATTAATGGAAAAAGAAATATATATATATGGGCGGAGCCTAACTACACATCTCATCGTGAGATCTGATTGGCTGTCAGCACTTCATCCAAGAAGTGTTGGCAGCCATCTTGGGACCAATATACATGATAGCACCTCATTAAAAAGCATTGCCGTGATTAGAAGGTTTTAAGACTTTAGTTACATTATAAATCATTTGTTGATGGTACCATACTAATTTTAGGAATTGTGGTGTGTTCTAAGGTGATTTTACCCTGTGAAAAATCCTTCTGCTGGGATATCATGAATCATGTTTAAGAGAAAACTATTTTCTTATACTTTTCCAACAGAGGTTTGGAAGGTGATCTAGAAGCTAAAATGAGAGCATATTTTCTGTAAATTCACATTATCTTTCTCAGTCATGTGAGAATGAAGTCTGACATTCTCAATAAAACATGTACATCCAACAAGGGCAGAGACTGTCAGTTGATTCCTTTGTGTTCTACTGCAGCTTCCCAGAGTGTTCTAAAAAACAACTAGAGCGCTAACAGTCCTACTTATGACAGAGATATGGCACACCTGAAGCCATCTTGATTGGAATAAAGTGGTAACTCTTAAAACATTTAATTTAAAACGGAACAAAATGAGGGGGTTCATTTTGCCATAGAAAGTATGATTAGTGCCGCAGAAAGAAAAATTAGGGCACATTTTGAGTGACTTCTCAAATCCTCTTCTATTTCATTAAAAACATTCTGACATGCAGACTGAAACATGCACTTTCAATACCAGCAGGTGAGCATTAGCTTTACTACAGTGATCTAATGAGCAACTAGAGTGCTAACATTCTGAATTAATGCAAATGTGTGACACATCTGAATGCCTTCTTGAGGGAATCAAATTAAAAAATGAAAGTTTTTCCTACTGAGGAGACTGCAGTAAATGAAAAAATTTGGAAAGTTCATTACAAATAAATCTCCCAAGATGGCCACCAGAGACAAAAGAGCCCAAATGTAGCACAAATATCACCCAGATGTAGCCGACATGTAGCCCAATGACATAAGTGTGCAAAACACTTTTTATTTTTTGTGTTTTTGCAGTTTTATATAGTGCAGACTGGTCATGTATTGGAGTGCTTTTCATGAGCATTGGTTACATCACACAATTCATTTTGGTTGTAGACATGGGGAGATTAAGTGATTTGACCAGAATCACAGAATGTTGAGCTGAAGCAGAAACTCCAACCTGGTTCCCCAGTTGCAAAGTCTGCAGCTCTGGAAGTAACACCACGTCCTCTCCCCTAAGTGCAACATTTAATCAAGTGGTCAACTGGATAAAAAACATAAAGATTGCAAATAAATTAAAGGTGCGTTGTCGCTATTTGAAACCTCAGATATGTCCTCTTTCTAGTTTTTTAAAACACTAACCACAATTTTGATGCAAATAAGACTCTCTTATCTATGTAATTTCTAAAGGAAATTCTCTAGGTATTACAATTTTGATTACATCAAGATGACATCTGGCGTGCCACACTTTTGCAATAAATATAGAATGTTAGCAATCTAGTTGTTCATTAGGATACTGTTGAGAGGCAAAGGCTAGGGGCACAGACTCAGAACATTGAAGGCAGGTAGAAGGGTGCAGAGGCAACACTTTTACCACACTGGGCAGGCAGGATGGGCAGTGAATGCACAACAGACTATGGAGGGCAGTGGAAAAGGGGGAGGAGGCAACAAACCAACAATACAGGACAGGCAAGAGAGGCTGTGGCAATATAATAGACCATTGAGGGCAGAAGGAAGAGGCAGTAGTAGTACAACTATACCTGCCAACAGACCCGATTCAGCCAGGAAACTCCCAATGTTTTTTAGCCCAAATGTGCTTTATTTGATCTGTCTCCTGTCTACAATCTCCTCTTTTTCAATGTAAGTCAAAGGGGAAAATCAATACCCCAGTTTGTTTTCAAAATCTCCCTCTTACCAAGTTCAAAATGTTAGCAAGTATGGTACATTGTATCATGGAAGGCAGGAAGAATTGGGGTAGGGACATGGACTTGGATAACAGAGGACAGGAGGGACATGGAGAGGTGCACCAAACTGAACTTACATGGCAGGCATCAGGGTTTGCAGCAGCACAGTACACCACACAGGGCATGTGGGACGGGAGTGCAGCGCAACAATCCATAGAAAGCAACTAGCTGACCACACAGGGAAGGTGGGAGGGGCCGTGTCAGCACAGAAGACCATGCATGGCAAGCGGGAGGGTTAGTGGCAGCACAATGGCCATGATGGGCAAGAAGGAGGGGGCAGGGGCATGCACAAAGGACCATGGAGGATAGAAGGTAGAGTCAGAAACTGGGCACTGACAAGAGAGTTCAGGGGAAGGGGCTTCACAACAGACCACGTGAGGCAGGCAGGAGGAGCAGTTGCAGTCCAACGGACCAGGGAGGGCAGAAGGGTGTGGCAGTAAAACGGACCATGGAGGACAGGAGGAAGGGGGTAGGGGCATGGAATGTGGACAGGCAGGGTGAAGATGGCAGGGACAGGTTACAGTCATCTAGAAATGCTAGGCAGGTGGGAGGGGAGTGGCAGCTCAACAGGACACTCAGAGTAGATAGGAGGGGCAGGTCCATGGAACATATGTGGGCAAAAAGGATGAGGCATGCACACAGACATCGAAGGGCAGGGGGAAGGAGAATAGGCACAGCAAGCTAAGCACAGATGCTAAGCAGGAGGTCAATGATGGGGCATGGAATTGGGCAATGGAGGGCAGGAGGAGTGGACTGGTAGATCATGCTAAATGAAGGGCAGTGGCAGCATATCAGACCATGCATGGCAGGAGGGAGGAGGCTAGTGCATGGATTCAGACAATATAGGATAGGGAGGAGGTGGATGGGGCAGCACGCTAACTGTTCACAGAAGGCGGGAAGGCCAATGGCAGAACAACGGCCACACAGGGCTGTAATAAGGGAGCAGGGACATGGACTTGGACAATGGATGGCTAGGAGGAGGGGAGGCAGGAGCAGCAAGCTTGGGTGGGGGCAGCACAATGCCAGGCCCTGCATCCAACCCCCCACCATCCATTGTGATATGCATCTTACTTAACGTTTAAAAAAACTAGAAATTTGCTGGAAAAAACAAAAATTACAGGGACGTTATAATTAGACTCAGATTTCACTCATACACAACCAGTGAAATTCAGCAGTTATAGTTACTGAGCTAACTATAACTTAGGCCCCCGCAATGTACTGCTAATGACCTCAGACATTACATAATTTATGATATGGGCAGTTACATCACTCATGACATCACTCATGACATCTCAAATGAGCTGTGAATGGAATGGAACTATAATCGCTAGAACTTTATTTAGGGATAGTGTGTGTATATTAACACCCCTTTTTTTTCTTTTCTTTCATGTAAGAACCATTATAATACGCAACGTGCCCAGATCAATATGGCCGATAGCCTGTCACTTTAAAGTAATGTGTAGTCCATTATTTATGTTGATGGTTGCAATCCTAAGTATGTTTATTATGAATAAGTCACATTGACGAATATACAGGTATGGCGGTCACGGGGCAAGATATGCTGAAATGACATTGTGTGCATATTAACACTTTTTCTTTTCTTTATCGTATCAATTCCTGAATTTTCACATCGTGACCAGGCCAATATGGCCGCCAGCTTTTTGGATTAAAGTAATATGTAGTCCTTTGTTAATGTTGGCAACTGGACGCATTTATACATTTAAATAAGGAAGGTACAATGACGTCTTGTATCGTTATCAAGGTTCGGACGAGCCGAAATGCGTGGATTGCGTCCTTTGTAGATTAAATTCTTCCAAACTACAACCTGAGTGCTGATTCCTTCCTTGAAAAGGGTGAGAGGAGATTAAATACATATATATAAAATTCACTGAAAAAAACACAAGTTTCAGGGACATTATAGTTAGAAATTAGCATTTATAAAACCTTAGATATTCACAGAGAAAAACACAGGTTTCAGGGACGTTATAGTTAGTCTGACATTTCACTCATACAAAACCAGAGAAATTCAGCTGTTATCGTTAGCGGAGCTAACTATAACTCACGCCCCCTCAATGCACTGCTAATGACGTCACATATTACATCACTCATGACATGGTCAGTGACATCACTGATGACATCTCAAATGACATCACTGATGATATCACTGATGACATCATCCAGTGACTCTCAGTGTTTCTAAAACGTTTAGGAATGTGATATATATATGATGATTCAGTCAGTGTGTGACTGTATAAGTGAGTGATTATACTTGTCTGGGTGAGTGACTAATCTGTGTGAATGTCTGTATCAGTCTGTCAGTTGGTGTGTAAGTGACTGCATGGGTTGATGAATAGGTACATGAGTGTCTATATGGGTTATTGATTGATTTTCTGATAACCTGTATGGGTGCCTGAGTGTATGTGTGTTGTGTGACTACCTGCATGGATGTGCGAGTGGGTGATTCACTGGCTATATGGGTTCATGAGTGCATCTGCAAGCGGCTGTATGAGTGAGTGAGTGTGCATATGGCTGTGTTGGTGAGTGAATGGATGTCTCAGTGGTATATGTGTGAGTAACTGCATATGTGAATGGCAGTATATGAGTGTTGGAGTATATAAGTGACTATGTGAAAGTGAGCGATTGTGAGAGTGGATGTATGGATGAGTTTGTGCTTTTTGTCAGTGATTGTATAAGAGAGTAAGTATGTTTTAGTATCTGTGAATAAGTGAGGTGGCATGTGTATAACTGTATAGGAGAGTAAATGGCATTGTGATTGACTCTTTGGGGGACTGATTAGGTGTGTGATTAACTCTATGGGTGAGTGGCAATATGTGAGTGGTCTGTATGGGTATATGAGTGCATATAATAGTGGCTGTGTTTATGAGTGACTGCATGTATGAGTGACTGTATGGGTGAGTGAGTGGATGTGTGTGTAGACCTAAGAATCAGTGAGTGGGTATGTACTTACTGGTATTGGTGTGTCTATGGTTTTGAGAATGGTCTGTATTTTAGAGTGGGTGTATAAAAGGTTATATTAGGGTGCGAGTAGGTGCATCAGAGATTAAGTGGATGATGCCATGAGTGATGTCATTTGATATGTCATCAGTGATGTCATTGACCATGTCATAAGTGATGTAACATGTGAATATGTGATGTCATCAGCAGTGCATTGCGGGTGTGTGAGTTATATTTATATATATATATATATATATATATATATATATATATATATATGTATATATGTTCCCACAAAGTTCCTCAGATATAAGGTCGCCAGTAGATAGTTATAGTTAGGACCGTGTCTCCATAGGAAATCTGAAAATTCTATTTTGAATAACTTTGGCGCCGGTTGACGAATCCTCGCGAATTTTTCAAAATAGGTGGGGCGCTCCGCTCCGCTCCTACCCTGAAAGTCTCGGGGTGATTAGTCAAGTGGGGGTCGAGAAAAAAGGGGGGTCCCAAAACGCGTTTTCCCCATGCATTTTTCCATAGGACCTTTAGTCGAAGGTACAGCCCGAACGGCTGAACAGAATTACGTGAAATTTGGCAGAGAGGTAGCCATAAGGTCAAGGAAGTGCCTTTTGAAGGTCTTGTGTAAATCTGTTCAGTATTTCCTGAGAAAATAGCATTTAAAACCATATCAATATCTATACGCACGCACCGTGCGCGCACCCTGCTGTGCGCGAGCGCAATTCTGATTGGTTGTTAGATGTCAGTAAACATTCGAATCGGTCGAAATCAGGAAGTGGCGGCTGCCATTTTGTCTCTCGCAGTCTGAGGCAGTGAAAAACAAAGGTGGAGAACGTGAAAAGGGGGCAGGGTGGACAGTTCCTGACCCCCTAGCCTTTAGCCAGGGGGTCACTGAAGGACCCCCAAGGGTGAAAAAAACATTTATTTTTTTGTCGAAAATGCGCGGGGTGCGCGCACGGTGCGCGCACAGCACACACAACGCTTCGTGGGCCCACAGCGCGCGCACGGTTTGCGCACGGTGAAAAACCTGAAAAAAAAAAATATTAATAAATACATAACTTAGCATTTAAAAAAACGTACAAATTCACTTAAAAAACCATAGGTTTCACACACGTTATAGTTAGGAATTAGCATTTAAAAAACCTTGCAAATTCACTTAAAAAACCATAGGTTTCACACATGTTATAGTTAGCTGGACATTTCCCTCGTAAAAAACCAATGAAATTCCCCCGTTATAGTTAGTGCAGGCAACTATAACTCACACTGTTCCGCTAACAAATCACATACTCATTTAAGAATATATAGGATAGTACTATTATAATATACAGTACTGGTCCTATATATTCTATAGGGAGAGCGTGAATAGGAACCGCAACTGAGAAGAATAGAAATTAGACAATAACATTCAGAAATGTAGGGTTTATCAAATATTTAAAGTAACAAAGTATGTATAAAAGCTATATTTTTTCATACTGCAAGTTCGTAAACTATGCTCACTGAAAAGCCATGTCTTCCCTGGACCGGAAACAAGCTTCCTAGGACCGGTCTTTGTTCGCCATAAGTTGGCAGGGTATGCTCAGACGTGAGTCCCTTGCTCACTTTGCCACTGGATTCAAGCAAGCCTGGCTGAAGACGGCTGAAATGCCAGAAACCGGTCCTAGGAAGCTTGTTTCCGGTCCAGGGAAGACATGGCTTGGCAGTTCGGGCTGGACTGTTCCCATGAGGCACAGGGTCAGACTGATTTGCATATTGCCATGTCTGAACTGGGGTGGCAGAGTGGGCTAAAGAACGGTGATGGATTAAACCCAGATCAGTTGACTGGGGGTGAGTGCTTGCAATGTTCAACACTCCGTCCATCATTTCCTTTGGTTTTTTCTTTGTTCGCCATAAGTTGGCAGGGTATGCTCAGACGTGAGTCCCTTGCTCACTTTGCCACTGGATTCAAGCAAGCCTGGCTGAAGACGGCTGAAATGCCAGAAACCGGTCCTAGGAAGCTTGTTTCCGGTCCAGGGAAGGCATGGCTTGGCAGTTCGGGCTGGACTGTTCCCATGAAACAAAAAAAAAACAACACCGGGTTTTGGCTCAAAAAAACTCAGTTGGACTGAGCCCAAGAGGCACAGGGTCAGACTGATTTGCATATTGCCATGTCTGAACTGGGGTGGCAGAGTGGGCTAAAGAACGGTGATGGATTAAACCCAGATCAGTTGACAGTTGACTGACAGTACAACAACCTAGCTCGACTTACATTCAAATCTACCTCTCAGTGTCAAAAATGAGACCACAACCTGCCCACATAACATTTCTGGGTTTCGTTTTATCGCTTTTAACTTAATAACACATACATCTCCTACCAGCACCCCCTTCCCACTATTTTCACAAAAAGTATCATTTGCAATCGTGGGATATTTTGTTTATCTCGCCCGAATACATTACAAACCCAAATTAACGCTGTACCTCATTTTCAAAACCATACCGTCCTATAAAGATGACAAACTACACTTCTTCTTTGTGACAAATTCATAAACATATATAAAGTACTTTTTTAACAACAGGTCAAATTTTATGCATATTTTATAACCAGTATCAAACACCACACTTTACTAACACTATATTACTTAGAAATAAAAAATACTTTCAAACTTAAAAACATCACCTCAAATACTTAATCACTACTACAGAACACATAACACACCTTGTTCATTTCTAACTCACCCTTGTAGTTGGTATGCAGATTTCAAATGTCACACCCGCATACAATTCTTTCTTTGTCACAGAGTACATGTAAAGCACCGATTTCATCAAGAATGGAACCAGGAAAGGCACAATTTCTCTGTCGCTCCACACATAAATACATGTAAAGAAAAAATCAGAATACTTCATTCCTGTAACGACATTCCAAAACGTATCTCCATTGGTTAATTTTGAATTTTCCATACGAAAAGCTACTTAATATTCCGTGACACATACAGGTCACAAGTTCAACCTATTTTATGACCACTCTTTCTGGAACATTCTGCGACACCTGCAGGTTAAAAGTTCATATTTTTTTTTTAACCTAACCATATATTTTTGCAACATTTTATCGAACATTTAACGGCACATGCAGGTTAAAAGTTCATAATAGGGGTCAGTAGTTCATCAGCTTTATCCCTAACTCCAGCAGCACCTCATCTTACGGCCCCAACGCCATCAGACCCATAGAAGTCAGTGCTTTCCACTTTACAAATACCGAATTCATTTGATACGCACAAATTTACCTTCGCACTCCCTATATAACACCCCCTAAGCACAATACACAAGTTACAATGTTCGAAACAAAAGTTCCTCCGAGTAGGTATAACTACATGCTGACACTACTTGGACAGATGTGGCACAGCGGCCAGAGCACATGACTTCACAGCATATGACACACAGTTTGGGCTCACGCTTTAATCCCCAAGTCCCGCACCACCTCACCTTACCAGCATCAGACTCTACGCAATACCTCACTAAATTTCCATAGCCCAGCACTTTCACACCATTAGGGGTGAATACTTTGCTTCGCACCACCTCTATAGCACACCCTAAACACCCCACAGAGGTTACAGTGCTCCCACCCTCCTCTTTCCCACTTTTTTCACCCTTTTTCCCCTTACTCGCTTCAACAGAATCACAAAATGGCGGCCAACACTTCCTAGTTGCAACCGCACTCAGCGCTCGCAGCCAATAAGCAGCAAGCTCTTGCTCGTAACGCCTCAGCCAATCAGATAGCAGAATTCCCAAATATCGTTATCTGTAAATTTTTATATTTCTCAAAAACTACTGAACGGATTTACACCAAATAAACAAAAGCGTGCTTTCTAGACCAAGTCCCTTCTCCATGCCAAATTTGGGGTAATTGCCTTCACCCGTTCGACCTGTAGTCTTGTCTAAAGTTTCCTATGGAAATTAACATGGAGAAAACACATTTGGAACCCCCCTCTTTCCTCAACCCCCCTTCATGAATCACCCCCAAACTTTCAACATAGGAGCTGATATGAACAAAGAATTAGTTTTGAATATTTCATGAAGATCCATCAAACGACGCCAAAGTTATAAGCAAAACAAAAAATGCTCTTCCTATGGAATCTTGGTCCTAACTATAACTACCTACTGGCGACTGCCAGTAGATAAAATATATTTTTGTCAACGGGGTCATTAACCATCTCAATGAGCTGAGCAGCATCGACGCCCCTAGGCTGGATGTCAGCAGGGTTCCTGCTATCATGTTTGCAGACGATACCCTGCTGCTTTCCAAATCCCCCATGGGCTTACAACGGGTGTTGGACGGATTTGCGAATTTTTGTGTGAGACGTGGATTGGAGATTAATGCTTCTAAAACCAAGTATATGATCTTCAACCCGCCCTCCTCAACACGCGCGAATCCCTCTATAGGGTCCTCCATATTAGAGAGGGTTTACACGTTCGAATACCTGGGGGTAACAATCAACCAGTCCATGATGTGGGATTCACACAGAACCAAGGCAAATCTGAAACTGACTCAGCTGACGGGTGGCATTGCTAGGATGACAAAAGGACTGACCTATAAGCCATTTGGCCCCCGCCTCCAAATTTACAAAATCCAGGCAAGAGGGGCAGTGACCTACGGAGGTGAAATTTGGGGGCATACCGCCGTCCAGAAGCTGCAGGTCACGGAGAACAACTTCTTAAGGCAATTGGCAGCTTTACCGATTAGTACCCCTCTCCTCCCACTGAGACTAGACCTGGGCCTAAGACCCATTTCAGCGGAGTTAGGTCTCAAACCCATAACTTTTTGGTGCAAAATATGGAGCTCGCCGGAACTATCTAACTATAGAGCCGAGCTCCTAGAGATTTTGCGTCTTCCCAAAGCTGCACAAATCCCATGGCTAAGATATATCAAGCAAACATGCGAGTCACTAGGAAGACCGGATTTGTGGTCCGATCCAGGAAATGCATGCTGCAGGATCTCACGCAAATCCATCTCCAAGGCTTATTATGAGCAAAATGTACGCGTTTCAATCAAGAGCGCATGGAAGGGGTCTCTAACTGAACACTTCCTGGGGTTTAAAGACTCATATCAACTAGAGCTCGCATTTGATGATATAGGCCCTTCGTTAACAAGGAAGCTATACATGCAATGGCGTTATAGTACTCTTCCCCTTAGGGCGCACACAGTCCACTGGACACAACCCCAGCTCACAGTGCAATGCCCAGCTTGCCCGCATCCGCGAGAGACTGCTCTACATATTATATTCTTTTGCCCAGCTTACCAAAGAGCGAGGAATTATTGGCTTGTCCCACTCCTCAAAAATCTTGGCTTTAGGCAGCACTTGCCAGCATTCAGAATATTAAAAACAGATTTATCTGCCCCAATTGTGTTTGCTGTCGCAAAATTTTTAACAACAATGTGGATCAGCCGTAATCGATGTATCAAGTTAATCCAGTTGAATGAATATTCTTGATGATTCTAGCGCAATTGTCTTTGTATATATATATATATTACCTACTGGCGGTCGCCAGTAGGTAGTTATAGTTAGGACCACGTTTCCATAGGAAATCCGCAACATTCTATTTTGAATAACTTTTGCGCCGGTCGACGAATCCTCGCGAATTTTTCAAAATAGGTGGGGCGCTACGCTACGCTCCGCTCCTACCCTGAAAGTCTCGGGGGGATTCGTCAAGCGGGGGCTGAGATAAAAGGGGGGTCCCAAAACGCGTTTTTCCCATGCATTTTTCCATAGGACCTTTAGACAGGGCTACAGCCCGAACGGCTGAACAGAATTACTAGAAATTTGGCAGAGAGGTAGTCTACAGGTCAAGGAAGTGCCTTTTGTAGGTTTGGTGTAAATCTGTTCAGTAGATTCTGAGAAAATAGCCTTTAAATCAATATATATATCTGAGCCAGCTTACGGTGCGCTTACGGTACGCTTACCGTACGCGTACGGTGGCGTGCGCGAGCGCGATTCTGATTGGCTCTTAGATCTTAGTAAACATTCGAATCGGCCGAAACCAGGAAGCTGCGGCCGCCATTTTCTCTCTCCACTGAGAGCAATTTTTAAAATTTAAAGCCCAAAAACATGTAAAGGGGCTGTTTAGACAGCTCCCACACACATAGGCATGTTGAGGGAGTCCCCAAAGATCCTCCAAGGCCAAAAACGGAATTTTTATTTTTTCGGTAATTTCGCCGATTACGCTTACCGTACGCGTACGCTAAAAAAAAATTTAAAAACAAAAACATCATCCACACTCTCTGCACCCCGTGTGCAATTGGTGGCCGAAGGCCACCAATTTTGCCTGGCTTATCACTGCTGAAAAAAACGAAAATTTTTAAAAAAATAAAATAAAAATAAAAATTATCCACACTCTCTCCACCCCGTGTGCAAATGGTGCCCGAAGGGCACCATTTGTGCATGGCTTATAAAATATAAGAAAAATTAAAATATTACCTTTCAAAACGAAGTGCATCATATGTCCTCCATGTGCGCACGGTGCGCGAAGCGCATCGTGCGTACATGGCCCATCTAGCGTAACGTGGACACGCGGTGCGCGTAGCGCACCGCGTGCCCACCGTGCGTGCATGGCACTAACTGCGTAAAGTGGGCGCGCGGTGCGCGAAGCGCACCGCGTGCTCACTGTGCGCGCACGGTGCGCGAAGCGCACGGTGCGCGCACAGAACGAACTGCGTTAAGTGGGCGCGCACGCCACGAATGGCGTAAAGTAACTTAGCATTTAAAAAACCGTACAAATTCACTGAAAAAACCATAGGTTTCACACACGTTATAGTTAGGAATTAGCATTTAAAAAACCTTGCAAATTCACTGAAAAAACCATAGGTTTCACACATGTTATAGTTAGCGGAAATTTTACTGATAAAAAACCAATGAAATTCCCCCGTTATAGTTACTGCAGGCAACTATAACTCACGCGACCGCAATCTTCTGCTGATGACATATGTGTCTTTATGAAAAAAAAATATTTGTAATATATGTATAGCTAAAAATGTATGGAAGAAGACATGGGCAAATAAGTGTCTAAATACAGTATTAGCATCAGCAGAGGATTGCGGTCGCGTGAGTTATAGTTGCCTGCAGTAACTATAACGGGGGAATTTCATTGGTTTTTTATCAGTAAAATTTCCGCTAACTATAACATGTGTGAAACCTATGGTTTTTTCAGTGAATTTGCAAGGTTTTTTAAATGCTAATTCCTAACTATAACGTGTGTGAAACCTATGGTTTTTTCAGTGAATATATATATATATATATATATATATATATATATATATGAAGCCTGATTCTCTCTTGCTCAAGAAAGAGTGTGACACAGCTCCGGGGGAATAAGTAGCAGATTTATTGATTTCTTCGCGTTAGCAATAGATGTCCCTGAGACCTTAGGGCAGACGCGTTTCAGCCATGGATTGGCCTCTTCAGTGCCCGTCTCTGCTGTCTTCTCACTGCTCCCAGGGTCAGTTATGGCGATGTTAAAGTTACTCCTGATCATGTGATCAACTCGCCACTCCCTCTCCTCACAGGTGTAAGGTGTCTCGCGCTCTCCTTCAGAGCCGTTGCATGCTGGGCGTTGAAGTCCTCCGTTAGAGCCCGTCAAGTGAAAGGACTGCTAAAACACCAAGTGGTGTCTCCAAACTTTGTTTGGTCGGTGAATCCTCGCCACTGCAACCGGATTTGAAGTTAAATCTGTTCTTTTCCTCCCTTCTCAGGCAACGCATATTTGCCTCCTCTCTTCCCATGAGTCAGTTTCCTCCAAGTGGGGGTCCAGCACCGGGGGGGAGACGCGGATAACAATCCATCCAAAGATTGCAGGTAAGCCGCGTCTCTCCAAACCGAGAGGGCGTGTCACGGGGCCAGCACCTGCAAGCTGGTAAACATGAAGCCTGATTCTCTCTTGCTCAAGAAAGAGTGTGACACAGCTCCGGGGGAATAAGTAGCAGATTTATTGATTTCTTCGCGTTAGCAATAGATGTCCCTGAGACCTTAGGGCAGACGCGTTTCAGCCATGGATTGGCCTCTTCAGTGCCCGTCTCTGCTGTCTTCTCACTGCTCCCAGGGTCAGTTATGGCGATGTTAAAGTTACTCCTGATCATGTGATCAACTCGCCACTCCCTCTCCTCACAGGTGTAAGGTGTCTCGCGCTCTCCTTCAGAGCCGTTGCATGCTGGGCGTTGAAGTCCTCCGTTAGAGCCCGTCAAGTGAAAGGACTGCTAAAACACCAAGTGGTGTCTCCAAACTTTGTTTGGTCGGTGAATCCTCGCCACTGCAACCGGATTTGAAGTTAAATCTGTTCTTTTCCTCCCTTCTCAGGCAACGCATATTTGCCTCCTCTCTCCCCATGAGTCAGTTTCCTCCAAGTGGGGGTCCAGCACCGGGGGGGAGACGCGGATAACAATCCATCCAAAGATTGCAGGTAAGCCGCGTCTCTCCAAACCGAGAGGGCGTGTCACGGGGCCAGCACCTGCAAGCTGGTAAACATGAAGCCTGATTCTCTCTTGCTCAAGAAAGAGTGTGACACAGCTCCGGGGGAATAAGTAGCAGATTTATTGATTTCTTCGCGTTAGCAATAGATGTCCCTGAGACCTTAGGGCAGACGCGTTTCAGCCATGGATTGGCCTCTTCAGTGCCCGTCTCTGCTGTCTTCTCACTGCTCCCAGGGTCAGTTATGGCGATGTTAAAGTTACTCCTGATCATGTGATCAACTCGCCACTCCCTCTCCTCACAGGTGTAAGGTGTCTCGCGCTCTCCTTCAGAGCCGTTGCATGCTGGGCGTTGAAGTCCTCCGTTAGAGCCCGTCAAGTGAAAGGACTGCTAAAACACCAAGTGGTGTCTCCAAACTTTGTTTGGTCGGTGAATCCTCGCCACTGCAACCGGATTTGAAGTTAAATCTGTTCTTTTCCTCCCTTCTCAGGCAACGCATATTTGCCTCCTCTCTCCCCATGAGTCAGTTTCCTCCAAGTGGGGGTCCAGCACCGGGGGGGAGACGCGGATAACAATCCATCCAAAGATTGCAGGTAAGCCGCGTCTCTCCAAACCGAGAGGGCGTGTCACGGGGCCAGCACCTGCAAGCTGGTAAACATGAAGCCTGATTCTCTCTTGCTCAAGAAAGAGTGTGACACAGCTCCGGGGGAATAAGTAGCAGATTTATTGATTTCTTCGCGTTAGCAATAGATGTCCCTGAGACCTTAGGGCAGACGCGTTTCAGCCATGGATTGGCCTCTTCAGTGCCCGTCTCTGCTGTCTTCTCACTGCTCCCAGGGTCAGTTATGGCGATGTTAAAGTTACTCCTGATCATGTGATCAACTCGCCACTCCCTCTCCTCACAGGTGTAAGGTGTCTCGCGCTCTCCTTCAGAGCCGTTGCATGCTGGGCGTTGAAGTCCTCCGTTAGAGCCCGTCAAGTGAAAGGACTGCTAAAACACCAAGTGGTGAATCCTCGCCACTGCAACCGGATTTGAAGTTAAATCTGTTCTTTTCCTCCCTTCTCAGGCAACGCATATTTGACCGAAATAAAGATGAAATGAAAGGAAATGAAAAATATATATATATATATATATATATATATATATATATATATATATATATATATATATATATATATATATATATATATATATATATATATATATATATATATATATATATATATATATATATATATATATATATATATATATATATAAAAGGTAGACGGACCGGGAGGGTCAGGAGGAGAGGTCTCCGGGGAGAGCCGTCTCCAGTGATCGTACAGACAAGTAACTTCCCCCCCACAGACAGATATCACACACGGATAAGGTTCAGTGTTCTTTATAAGCACTTATTTAAGGTACGGTTGGATGGTACAAGGAGGTCTGGACTCAGGGGTCCCCTCGATTATAGTCTCGCAAGGTAGGGAAGGGGGTAGCGGGACAGTCTATTTACCAATCAGGTAGTTCGGATGAGATGATGATGAGCTCACAATCCTCGAGCTTGGTGGTACGGGCCGCGGCAGCGCCAGCAGGTCCCGGTGTGGATGGTCGATACAACGGGCCGCGGCAGCGCCAGCAGGTCCCCGGAAGATATACGGTCCGCGGCAGCGCCAGCAGGTCCCGGTGAGGATGGTCGTTACAACGGGCCGCGGCAGCGCCAGCAGGTCCCAGGAAGATGACTGTTGCAGAGGGCCGCGGCAGCGCCAGCAGGCAGGACGATGATTCACAAGAGCGGGCTACGGCAGCGCCAGTAGACCGTCAAGGTTGAGTTCACTCGGTGTCTCTCGACTCCAGGATACAACTGCCTTCCTGCTCCGGAGCTGCCTCAGTTATAGGGCTGGTGCCCTTTGATGTCCGGACCCTCGCACTTGGAGGTCGGAGGGTCCGGGATGAAGGTGTCCAGACACCCAGCAGGGGGTGGAGCCAGTGCCTGGGGGAGCTGGGGGCGATCGGCACCTGGCGGGGGAGAGCCCTTGACACTTCGTTCTCCCATTGACCTGCCAAGTGGTCCGCTCACCTCCTGGGTGGATGGTGGTGCCGGGATGTCGGGGCCGGCCAGGCCCGGGTTTAGGGTCGGGGGGAGGCCAGGCGGCCGCGTGGTGCAGGGCCCAAGATGGCGGCTTGACCCGGCCGGGGAAGCCGGTGGGGCTGGACCCTGTGATGAGTAAGGGTCCGAGGCAAAGGGTCCGTCGGGAGACGGAGTACAGGTGCTTGTCGCGGGGTTATGCCAGGTGGGCCGGAGTCCGGGCCCTGTCGAGCGGGGAGGGAGCAAGCCGTCTGTGAGGCCTGTCCAACATGCGTCCCCCCCAGCTGAAGGCGGGGAGAGTCACCCATCTCCTTGGGGACTCTCTTCGTCGAGGCGGAAAAAGCGGGACAGGCCATCCGCGTTGGCGTGGTCTTGGCCTGGTCGGTGCTCCACGGTGAAGTCCATTCCCTGCAGGGAAATGGACCAGCGCAAGAGTTTTGGGTTCTCCCCCCGCATCTGCATCAGCCATTGCAGGGGTCGATGGTCGGTTTGTACCCGGAAGTGGGTACCGAAGAGATAGGGTCGGAGCTTTTTGAGGGCCCACACCACTGCGAAGGCCTCCCTCTCGATGGTGCTCCAGCGCTGTTCTCGGGCCAGGAGACGTCGACTGATGAAGGCCACCGGCTGGTCATGACCTTCGGGGTTCAACTGAGAGAGGACGGCTCCGATGCCGTGGGCGGAGGCGTCGGTCTGCACCACAAATTCCCGACTGTAATCGGGGGCCTGGAGCACCGGGGCGGTGCACAGGGCGGCCTTCAGCTCCTCGAAGGCCGCTTGACAATCAGGAGTCCAGTTGACCCGCTTCGGTTGATTCTTGGATGTGAGACCCGTGAGGGGCCCCACGATGCTGCCGTAGTCCTTCACGAACCGCCGGTAGTAGCCGGTGAGCCCCAAGAAGGCTCGGACCTCGGTCTGGGTGACGGGGGGCTGCCAGGACTGGATGGCAGCAATCTTAAGTTGCAGTGGGGCCACCAGCCCGCTCCCCACTTGGTGCCCAAGGTAGGTCACAGACCCTTGGCCAATCTGGCACTTGCCGGCCTTAATGGTGAGGCCGGCCCGCTGGAGGGCTTGTAGGACCTCTTGGAGGTGACGGAGGTGGTCGGACCAGTGGCGGCTGTATACAGCGATATCGTCCAGGTAGGCAGCGCTGAATTCTTCAAGCCCCGCCAAGACCTGGTTCACAAGGCGTTGGAACGTGGCGGGGGCATTCTTCATGCCAAAGGGCATGACCTTAAATTGATAGTGGCCATCGGGGGTAGAGAAGGCTGACCGTTCCTGAACCCTGGGTGTGAGGCCGATCTGCCAGTAGCCTGCCGTTAGGTCGAAGATACTAAGGTAGCGGGCGGCCCCCAGCCGGTCGATCAGCTCGTCTGCCCGGGGGATGGGATGAGCGTCGGTCCGGGTGACATCGTTCAAGCCCCGGTAGTCGACGCAGAATCTCAGTTCAGGTGCGGTGCCGGGGGCAGCGGCTTTGGGAACCAGTACAACCGGACTGGCCCAGGGACTGTCCGAGGGCTCGATGACCCCGATCGTGAGCATCTTGGCCACTTCCTCCTGTATGCAGGCCCGTACCCGATCTGGTACGCGGTAGGCCCGGTGCCGGACAGGGGGACTGTCCCCGGTGTCTACGTCGTGCAAACACCAGGGGGTGACCCCGGGGGTGAGGGAGAACAGGGCAGCGAACTGCAGCAGGAGGTCCCGGCAGTCCTGGCGTTGCTCCGAAGTGAGGGCGTCAGAGAGCCGGACCCCGTCCACGGAGCCGTCCTTCTCCTGAGTCTTCAGGAGATCCGGGAGGGGCTCGGAGTCTTCTTCTGTGCCACTGTCTGTAGCCATCAAGAGGCTCAGTTCGGAGCGCACAAAGTGTGGTTTGAGCCGGTTGGTGTGGAGGACCCGAAGGGGGTTCCGGGAGGACCCCATGTCGATGAGGTAAGTGACGGGGCTTTTGCGCTCGACCACTTTGAAGGGCCCCGTCCACTTATCTTGCAGGGCACATGGTTCGGTGGGGGACATCACCCATACTTGCTGCCCAGGCTCGAATTCAACGGAGGAGGCATTGTGATCATACCACCTCTTCATGTCCTCCTGGCTGGCCTCGAGGTTCGCCTTGGCCATCTCCCTGAAGCGCCGGGTCTGGTTTCGTAAGGCCAGGATGTATTTGAAGACGTCTGGAGGGGTCGTTAGGGGGGCCATCTCCCAACCTTCCTTGACTAGGCTGAGGGGCCCTCGCACAGGGTGCCCGTATAGGAGTTCGAAGGGGCTAAAACCGAGGGACTTCTGGGGAACTTCCCGGTAGGCGAAGAGGAGGCACGGGAGCAGTACATCCCACTGGCGACGGAGAGGCTCTTCCAATCCCCCAATCATCCCTTTGAGAGTGCGGTTAAAACGCTCCACTAGTCCGTTCCCTTGGGGGTGATAGGGGGTCGTGAATCTGTAGGTGACCCCGCATTGTTGTCAGAGGGACTTCATGTATTTGGATATGAAATTCGTACCCCGGTCGCTGACGACTTCTCGGGGGAAGCCTACCCGGGAGAAGATCCCCATCAGGGCCCGGCCAACCACCGGAGCGGTCACTGTCCGTAGGGGCACCGCCTCGGGGTAGCGGGTGGCATGGTCCACTAGTACCAAGATGAACCTGTGTCCTTGGGCTGTGCGGGGGTCCAGAGGTCCCACAATGTCTATCCCCACCCTCTCGAACGGGGTGGTGACCACAGGGAAGGGTTGTAGAGGGGCCTTCAGCTTCCGGCCACTCTTCCCGCTGGCTTGGCATGTGGGGCAAGACCGGCAGTGGTTCAGGACGTCATTCCTCATTTTCGGCCAAAAAAAGTGGGTCACCAGGCGACTGTACGTTTTGTCCTGGCCCAGGTGTCCAGCCAGGGGGACATCGTGGGCCAGGTTGAGCAGAAAGTCTCGGAAGCGGAGCGGTACCACCAGAACTCGACCGGCCCCCAGCTCGGCGATTCTTTGCTCGCTGTAGAGCAGGTCGTTATCCCAGTAGACCCAGTGGGTTCCGGTGGTGTCCCCGGCGTTTTGGGTGCTGGCTTGTTGGCGGAGTCCCTCGAGGGAGGGACAGGTCTTTTGTTCCTGGCGGAACTGTTCTTGGGTGGGCCCCCCTTCTTGCCGCCACTGAGCCAGATCCGGAAGGTCCTGGTGTGGCGCGTCTTCTTCGGTAGTCGGGTCCGGTAGGTCGGACTCGCCGTTGTCCTCTACAGGGGCAACCGGGGGCGGAGGTGCTGGCCATTCGGTTTCTTCTGATCGGGGGGCGGCACGGGCGGCCATGGATCGGGTGGTTATGCAGGCCCAGTCCGGGAGGCCCAGCATCCCCAAGTGCTCTCTTCTCTCGACGGTGGCCCACGGGGAACTCTCGAGGTCATTCCCCAGGAGGCAGTCCACGGGGGCATCGTCCCGGACCGTCACCTTCGGTAGGCCGGAGACCCCTCCCCATTCAAACGGGACGCAGGCCATCTTACACATGCTCTCAGAGTTGTCTGCCGAGCGGACGGGGCAGAGAATGTTCGGTAGGATCTGCTCGGGCTTCACCAGGTGACAGCGGACGGCCGTCACGCTGGCGCCGGTGTCACGCAAGGCCTCGGCTCTCTGTCCATTAATGGTCACCCACTGACCGTATTTTCTGGTGTTGGCGGGTAGGGGGGCCCGCGGAACCATGTCTCTTCCCCCTAAGCATGCCAGGACCATGGCGGCCGGTTCCCACCCTTGCTGGGCCGGCTCATACTCTTCGGGTCCCTCCGATGATTGCTCTTCCCCTAGGGCAGCGGCAGCTACCTGGCGGGGCTTGGGTGTTTGGTTTAGCGGGCAGTTCGGATCATTGGCGTAGTGGCCTAGTCGCTGGCACCGGTGGCACGTGACGTTGGCTCGGTACCCAGGCCGCAACGGGGGGTTGCCCCGGCCGGCCGGAGCCGGGGTGTTGGCCACGGGTGTTGCGGGCAAGGCGTCTCTCCCTCGCCCCTGGCCCCCTCCTCCTCCCCGAGGACGGTGCTGGCCTTGGTTGTTTCTGTTCTGTTCGTGTGGCCCCCTCCGGCCCACTCGGGTGCTTTCCCATCGGTCAGCTTCGGCGGCGAGCTGCCGGGGGTCAGTCAGCTTACTGTCGAGTAGGTGCTGCCTGAGCTCGACGAAACAGTTGTTTGACAGGTGCTCCCATACCATGAGGTTGAAGAGTTGTTCGTAGGTGGTGACCTGACTTCCCTTGATCCAACCCTCGAAGGCCCGGCTGAAATAGTTCACGTACTCTACCCAAGTTGTACCTGGGATCCGGGTGCAATCTCTGAACCTCTGGCGGTACATCTCGGGCGTGAGGCCGTAGCGGGTGAGGAGGGCAGCCTTCATGTGGTCGTAGGACGACATTTGGTGATCGGGGAGCTGCAGCAGGGCATCGCGACCCTCGTTGATAAATCTCCCCCAAAGGCCGGCTCCCCAATCACTCCGGTCGATCCGGTGGGAGGTCATTGCGATCTCATAGGCTTTAAACCACTGTTGTATGTCGTCTTCTCGGACATACTCGCGGACCACATCCTTGGGGATGTGAACTTTTTTCTCAATTGGCCCCGGGGTGTGTGGTCGCTCAGGCACCCCCAGTTCCTTATTCTGTTTGCGCAGTTCTATTTCCGCCAGTCGGCGCTCGTGCTCGAGCGTTATTTTTTTCTCTTCCAGCTCTCTCTGTCTCTGCTTTTCCTCTCGTTCCTCTCGAAGCCGCATATGCTCGAGGTTGAGTTTCTGTTCAGCTAACTTGAGTTCCCCATCCATCTTGAGTCGTGCCATCTCTAATTCGTGTAATCTGACTCTGTCTCTTTCTCGTATCTCCTCCTGCGAGAGGCCCGTTCCCCGCTCCTCGGGAGCCGTGGCGTTCCCCTCTGGTGTGATGCTGTTTTGGTCTGGTGCGACGCTGCTTTGGTCGGAGGGTCCTGCGACCCCAGTTTCTGTCCATGACTCAAGAGCGCGCTTTAGATCATCCTTGGTACTCAGGCCGGTGGTAGCAATGCCAAGTTCTATGCAAAATTGTCTCAGTTCGCGGTGGTTGTATTCTTCTAATTTCTCCATTTGGAACTTCTCGGTGGAGCTGCTATCTTTGGTCGACATCGTGCTTTGTCGTGGGGTGAGCTACTCTCTGTACGATTACGCGTTGATTCGGATCGCGCCGCTGGCCACCAATGTTAGAAAAGGTAGACGGACCGGGAGGGTCGGCCGGGGTCAGGAGGAGAGGTCTCCGGGGAGAGCCGTCTCCAGTGATCGTACAGACAAGTAACTTCCCCCCCACAGACAGATATCACACACGGATAAGGTTCAGTGTTCTTTATAAGCACTTATTTAAGGTACGGTTGGATGGTACAAGGAGGTCTGGACTCAGGGGTCCCCTCGATTATAGTCTCGCAAGGTAGGGAAGGGGGTAGCGGGACAGTCTATTTACCAATCAGGTAGTTCGGATAAGATGATGATGAGCTCACAATCCTCGAGCTTGGTGGTACGGGCCGCGGCAGCGCCAGCAGGTCCCGGTGTGGATGGTCGATACAACGGGCCGCGGCAGCGCCAGCAGGTCCCCGGAAGATATACGGTCCGCGGCAGCGCCAGCAGGTCCCGGTGAGGATGGTCGTTACAACGGGCCGCGGCAGCGCCAGCAGGTCCCAGGAAGATGACTGTTGCAGAGGGCCACGGCAGCGCCAGCAGGCAGGACGATGATTCACAAGAGCGGGCTACGGCAGCGCCAGTAGACCGTCAAGGTTGAGTTCACTCGGTGTCTCTCGACTCCAGGATACAACTGCCTTCCTGCTCCGGAGCTGCCTCAGTTATAGGGCTGGTGCCCTTTGATGTCCGGACCCTCGCACTTGGAGGTCGGAGGGTCCGGGATGAAGGTGTCCAGACACCCAGCAGGGGGTGGAGCCAGTGCCTGGGGGAGCTGGGGGTGATCGGCACCTGGCGGGGGAGAGCCCTTGACACTTCGTTCTCCCATTGACCTGCCAAGTGGTCCGCTCACCTCCTGGGTGGATGGTGGTGCCGGGATGTCGGGGCCGGCCAGGCCCGGGTTTAGGGTCGGGGGGAGGCCAGGCGGCCGCGTGGTGCAGGGCCCAAGATGGCGGCTTGACCCGGCCGGGGAAGCCGGTGGGGCTGGACCCTGTGATGAGTAAGGGTCCGAGGCAAAGGGTCCGTCGGGAGACGGAGTACAGGTGCTTGTCGCGGGGTTATGCCAGGTGGGCCGGAGTCCGGGCCCTGTCGAGCGGGGAGGGAGCAAGCCGTCTGTGAGGCCTGTCCAACAATATATATATATATATATATACATACATACATACAAAAAACGAGAAGGTTGCCCTTGAAGGAACGCCAGCACAACAGGTAAGTAACTCCTTGCTTTATTTGAGGCTACAGGCACCACTTCAATTCTCCCCCACTCAGCGCCAAATGCATTTCGGGCTCCATGCCCTTGTTCACTGGCATTTCAATAGTCCCGCCAGCCTTGTGGACTTTTAAATCATTAACCCCGCCCTAATGGGTCTTCAGGTGTCGCAATGGATACTGGGTTTAGAAGTCCTGTAACTGCTCCATCGTGGGTGCTGCACGGAATTAGTGAATTAAACATACACTCCCCATGTGGGTTAGTTGGGGGAGAAACACCATGAGTGTCCAATACTGTTCACGCCAAAAATGCTGGAATTTACCTGCTCCTCTACGGCAATAGAAGTCCGAGTGCCGGAGGTCCGCTGTCAGTGCGGCAGGGCGTTCCTGCGACGAGGCGCGCCGCATTTAATTGCAAAAAAAGAGAAGGTTGCCCTTGAAGGAACGCCAGCACAACAGGTAAGTAACTCCTTGCTTTATTTGAGGCTACAGGCACCACTTCAATTCTCCCCCACTCAGCACCAAATGCATTTCGGGCTCCATGCCCTTGTCCACTGGCATTTCAATAGTCCCGCCAGCCTTGTGGACTTTTAAATCATTAACCCCGCCCTAATGGGTCTTCAGGTGTCGCAATGGATACTGGGTTTAGAAGTCCTGTAACTGCTCCATCGTGGGTGCTGCACGGAATTAGTGAATTAAACATACACTCCCCATGTGGGTTAGTTGGGGGAGAAACACCATGAGTGTCCAATACTGTTCACGCCAAAAATGCTGGAATTTACCTGCTCCTCTACGGCAACAGAAGTCCGAGTGCCGGAGGTCCGCTGTCAGTGCGGCAGGGCGTTCCTGCGACGAGGCGCACCGCATTTAATTGCAAAAAACGAGAAGGTTGCCCTTGAAGGAACGCCAGCACAACAGGTAAGTAACTCCTTGCTTTATTTGAGGCTACAGGCACCACTTCAATTCTCCCCCACTCAGCGCCAAATGCATTTCGGGCTCCATGCCCTTGTTCACTGGCATTTCAATAGTCCCGCCAGCCTTGTGGACTTTTAAATCATTAACCCCGCCCTAATGGGTCTTCAGGTGTCGCAATGGATACTGGGTTTAGAAGTCCTGTAACTGCTCCATCGTGGGTGCTGCACGGAATTAGTGAATTAAACATACACTCCCCATGTGGGTTAGTTGGGGGAGAAACACCATGAGTGTCCAATACTGTTCACTCCAAAAATGCTGGAATTTACCTGCTCCGCTACGGCAACAGAAGTCCGAGTGCCGGAGGTCCGCTGTCAGTGCGGCAGGGCGTTCCTGCGGCGAGGCGCGCCGCATTTAATTGCAAAAAACGAGAAGGTTGCCCTTGAAGGAACGCCAGCACAACAGGTAAGTAACTCCTTGCTTTATTTGAGGCTACAGGCACCACTTCAATTCTCCCCCACTCAGCGCCAAATGCATTTCGGGCTCCATGCCCTTGTTCACTGGCATTTCAATAGTCCCGCCAGCCTTGTGGACTTTTAAATCATTAACCCCGCCCTAATGGGTCTTCAGGTGTCGCAATGGATACTGGGTTTAGAAGTCCTGTAACTGCTCCATCGTGGGTGCTGCACGGAATTAGTGAATTAAACATACACTCCCCATGTGGGTTAGTTGGGGGAGAAACACCATGAGTGTCCAATACTGTTCACGCCAAAAATGCTGGAATTTACCTGCTCCTCTACGGCAACAGAAGTCCGAGTGCCGGAGGTCCGCTGTCAGTGCGGCAGGGCGTTCCTGCGACGAGGCGCGCCGCATTTAATTGCAAAAAACGAGAAGGTTGCCCTTGAAGGAACGCCAGCACAACAGGTAAGTAACTCCTTGCTTTATTTGAGGCTACAGGCACCACTTCAATTCTCCCCCACTCAGCGCCAAATGCATTTCGGGCTCCATGCCCTTGTTCACTGGCATTTCAATAGTCCCGCCAGCCTTGTGGACTTTTAAATCATTAACCCCGCCCTAATGGGTCTTCAGGTGTCGCAATGGATACTGGGTTTCGAAGTCCTGTAACTGCTCCATCGTGGGTGCTGCACGGAACTAGAGAATTAAACATACACTCCCCTTGTGGGTTAGTTGGGGGAGAAACACCATGAGTGTCCAATACTGTTCACGCCAAAAATGCTGGAATTTACCTGCTCCTCTACGGCAATATATATGTATGTGCAAGCAATAATAACACTTACAAGTAGGCAAAGGCAACTGATTAATGCATAGAATAAAATACATTAAACAAAATACAAGCAGATAATAATATGGACATCCAATGCAAGAAATCAGAAAGATATATACACTGAATACAGCAGATGCTTACAACCACTGGAGACTTGAATGTGCACACAGGCACACTCACACATCACAATGAAAACACCTCAGATGATTATAACCACTGGAGAGTTGAATGAGCACTTAGACACACTCACACATCACAAAGTCAATAATCAAAAATAAAATACCTTAACCGCTGCAAACACTGCATCTTAGCCCACTCCAGACTTGGGGATCCATAGCCGGGGTTAAGAGCCTCAGCAAGCCGGGTTCTGGTGAAGTAGACGCATCCGTCCCCATTCAGATTCAAAATCCCGGTTTCCAAGTCAACAAACACATGTTTTATAAGCTCAAGCACTAGGAGTTTCTGAGAAGATGTCCTCTGTGCCAAGGAAACTTACTGGAGTTGGCCACTCTCCATGCAAGCATTCTAAAGGCAAAAGAGTTCTCACGTATCCATCTGCGCTCCCCCATGTTTCAACCACTTATCTAAATGAAGCGCAAAAGCTCAAGCTAGACAGAGTCAGAATTCAAGATGGCATGAGGGCATGTCAAAGCCAATAGTAAGAACTTCATAATACTTCCCAATGTATAACACATTGCACACTGTTATAGCATCACACACATCATCTCCCAATGTACAACATATTGCACATTTAAGCACCACTGCCTCTAACTTTGCACTCCGAGTCCAAGAAGTACATTCCATACCTTTCTCTCTCTCATTCAAATGCACATCCAACACGATCTGTTCCTTGCAGGGCTGTTCTACTATGTAAAAGCACTCCCACTCCCTGCAACTACTAGGATAAACAAAAGAAATTTCAAGGAAAAGTGCTCATGCAGGAAAAATGATGTTGTACATTCAGGAAACAACTAAAGTCAATTAAAACAATGGTAGTCAAAGGTCATCACGTGGTCCCCAATATATGGGAGTGCCTCTGGCACTACGGGCGGCGAGGTAGGAGAAGGCATGGCCGCCGCTCCTGGCTTCGCGAAGTAGCAAGGAGTGAGGGTGAAGGAGAGGGCAGCGGACGCAGATGTCTGACGGGTTGGTGGAGATTTTGTTTGTGGTTTAGTTAGGCTGGTCCTTTATTGTGTAGGGCCTTGTAGGCATGGGAGAGCATCTCTTGCGTACGGGACCCAGTAGAGTGTTGGTGAGGTGGGGGTACAGCCAGCTCACCTTGAGAGATCGAGGATGAGCCTGGCTGCTACGTTCTGAATGGTCTGTAGTCTATGTAGTAGCTGAATAGTGACTCCTATTTAGAGAGTGTTGCCGTAGTCCAGGCGGCTGGTGATGAGGGTCTGGGTGACGGTGCGTCTGGTGCTGATGGGGATAAACTGGGACATTTTCCAGAACATGCGGAGTGTGAGGAAGTACACTGAGGATACTGAGATAATCTGGTTTTAAATGTTGAGCCTGTTGTCAAGTATGATGCCAAGGTTGCTGGCATAGTCCGAGGGTGTGGGAGCGGGGCCCAGTTATCCTGTCCACCAGGTGTTGTTCCAACTATTGCCTTTGTTCCTGAAGATGAGTACCTCCATTTTGTCAGAGTTGAGCTTGAGGCAGTTGTTTTCCATCCAGCTGGCGAAGCTGGTCATAGCTTTGGTGTTGGTGGGGTCAGCGGATAGGGAGAGTATGAGCTGGGTGTCGTCAACGTATGATATGATATTCATACCATGGGCGCTGACCAGGGTGGCTAGAGGGGTCATGTATGCATTGAACAGGGTGGGACTAAGTGAGGTACCTTGGGGGACGCCACAAATTATGTTTTTAGGGCCTGAAGTGATAGTTGGAGTTCTTTCGGTGAGAAAAGATGCAATCCAGTTGAGGGCATCCCCTTGTATTTTCATCTGGTGGAGTCTATTTAAGACATGGCATTGAATACTGCTGAGAGGTTCAGGAGGGTCAGGGCTGAGGTGTACCCCTGGTTTAAGCGAGACGTGATATCATTGGTGGCTGCGATTAGGGTGCTTTCTGTGCTGTTGTTTGAGCAGAGCCCAGATTGGAATGGGTCTGGGAGGTTGTTGTTCTCCAGGTGGTTGGTGAATTAGTGATTGATGGCATTTTCTAGAACTTTTGCCATGAAGGCCAGCAGTGAGATGGGCTGGTAGTTCTTGAGTTTTTCTGGGTTTGCACAGGGTTTTTTTGAGGAAGGGTTTGATTTCCCCATGTTCTCATTCCGTTGGGATAGAAGCTGCAGTGATGGAGGTGTTGAGGATTGAGGTGAGCTCTTTGCTGATGGTATTGTTTCCCAGGTTGAACATGTGCGCGCTATATAACCCCCTGATTTATTGATTGCTTGAAGAAGAAGTTTGCAAGGGTGTTGCAGAGTGTCTGGGAGGAGGTGATGTTGTTCTCAGATGATTGGCGGTTGGAGAACTGTTTGCCAATGCTGAAGAGTTCTTTGCTGTGGTTGGAGCTGGCTTTGAGGTGGGCTATCAGGTGTAGGTGGTAAAGGTTTAGAGCCAGTTTAAAGTTGGCCCGGTCGCTAGGAGATTTGCTGGAGCGCCAGATCCTTTCCAGTCTTTTGCATGTGTTTTTGGTGGTTTTGAGTTTCGGGGTGAACCGGCTGGTGTGCTTGGTGGGGGCGACTGTTGGCGCACTGGGAGATCCAAGTGTTTACATTTTAGAAGGTCACTTCGAGATTAGGGGTGGTGTCTGGGGTTGAGGTGCTAAGGATGTAATTCCAAAGGTCCTCGGTTACCTTGTTCCAGCTCCTGTGAGAGGAGCTGGTCTGGTTAACAGGTATGTGGTGGGCGGTTGTGATGGAGAAGAGGACATTTACGCGGTCCGACCAAGTTAATTCGGAGGCGTGGCTGTATCTGATCATGTTGCTTGCTGTAAAGATGGGTACAGTGTTTGTCCGGAGAGTGGGGTCGGTTACTAGTTGGGTGATGTAGGAAAGTGCCCAGTTTTGCATGGTTACCCCCCAACTTTTGCCTGACATCTGATGCAGCCTGACTTGATGCGCCCTGTGTCCCTGCCAATCAGGTTCCCAGGGCCTGTGCTCTTTCCCAAAAATGCACCTTTGTATCCACAATTGGCACATCCCTGGCCACAGGCAGGGCCCTTGTAAAAGGTACCATGGGTACCAAGGGTACTGTGACCAGGGAAGGCGCTAAGGCCTGCAGCACCTATTGTGCCACCCTTAGAGGCCCTGCACCTTAGGACACATATAATGTCACTGCAGGCTGTGTGTTTTGGTGCAGAGAAAAGTGAAGAGTTGACATGGCACACATCCCTATGTGCCATGCCTGCAATCCACTGCCTATGGCCTAGGTTAGTCACCCCTCTGGCAGGGTGCACTAGCTCTAAGGTGAGGGCACAGAAGCATGAGCCCTGTACCCCTACAGTGTCTAAATGCATTCTTAGACATTGTAAGTGTAGTAAAGCCATAAAGAGTATATGGTCTGGGAGTTTATCATAACGAACTCCACCGTTCCATAATGGCTTTACTATAAACTGGGAAGTTTGGTAGCAAACATCTCAGCACATTAAACACACACTGATGCCAGTGTGGGATTTAATGTAAAATGCACTCTGTGGGCATCTTAGAGATGCCCCCTGAAAATCGACCAGCCCTGGTGTGGTTCCGGACTGCCTTCCTGCCATATGCCACCCCCAGAGAGGTTTCTGGACTGCTGGGTGGAGAGCATTCGCTCTCTGGGTCCAGAAACAAAGCCCATCCTGGGCAGAGGTGTCATGCCTCCTCCCCCAGGATGGGCTGGGTCCATGAAAGGCCTGCCGCTTTTGGAAACTGTCCCTGCCTTTTGCTGCCCCCAGCAACTGGCTCCCACCAGTTCTGACCCCCCACTTTAAGCGGGAGAATCGGCAGGAAAGCCAAGCTAGGAAGAGAGTTGTGCCCACCTTTGCCAACCCCACTTCTCAAGTGGGGGAGGTGAGGTGAAACACACATCTCAGTCCCCTCCATCTTGAAGATGAGGGTGGCATAATAGGAAAGGACCCATTGGGTCTGACTTGTACACCCCTTTAATACCGCTAAACTTAGTATTTACGGGTGACCCTGAACATTGCCTCCTCAGATTCGAGGAAGAAAGAAGAAGGACCAAAGAGACGTGCTCACCCAGGAAGGAGAAGAGGATGCCAAATGCCTTGGCCCCAGCCATAACAGCCTGTCCCGTCTACGACCTGCCTACAGCAAGAACCCCCGGCGAGTCCAGCAGACAGCAGCCCACAGAGTTTGGAGGACCTGCCTTGCGACCTTCCCACAGACTCTGTCTCCTGTGAGCACTGGATTTGCTCAACCAAAGACTCACCTCCAGAATCCGGCTACTAGTGTCTCTGTGATGCTGCACCACTCTGCACCTAACGCTAACGGCCTGAATTCAAGTGGCCCAACACCCCAAGAAGGTCTCCCCAGTGATCCTGACTTATGATCTGTTGATCCCTGACCTCCCTCAATCCTCAAGACGATGCCTGCAGCCTCAACCCGAAGGGCCCCCCTGACCACGAACGGAGCTCAGAAGAAGACCAAACACCTGAAGACACCTCTGCACCCAACGCCCCACAGCCTTGGGTGTCCCAACCGATGTCAGGCATCCCCCAAGATCCGTACCTACCTCTCTAGCAGGTGGTCACCTTCAGGAAGCCTCACTGCCCGAGCCTGCTGAATCTTTCCGAAACCGAAGGTCTCCATTTGAAAGCACATGTTTCCCGATGTCCAACTTACACCCTGTACCCGGCCGCCTTAGTGGCGCTGGTGGTGCAGCTCCTGTGCTGGTCATTGGCCCCTGCATTGCTGACCTTAACCCCAGGAGCTTTGTTCCCACACCCAAGTAGCCTGATCATCAGCAGTCTCTAAGCGAAAGCCAATCTTAGCCCCATTGGCTAACATTATTCCCCTGCACTTTGCACCCTGCCGCCATAGTGCTGCTGGTGGTGCAACTCGAGTGCCCTTCTAGACCTTGGGGAACCTTGGTCCTAACCCCCAAAATTCGCCCCTGTAGGTCGGCAGACGGGCTTGCTTTTGGCACACTAGAGGCATGCCCACGCTGCGGCCTGCATTAAGTTGGTTCCTGGGAGGGGGCGGGGTGCTGAGCTTGGTCACAGGAAGCGGGAGATCGAGCGTTGGGGAGCATGGGAGAAAAATGTGGCA
Organism: Triturus cristatus; assembly: GCF_964204655.1. NCBI lineage: Eukaryota > Metazoa > Chordata > Amphibia > Caudata > Salamandridae > Triturus > Triturus cristatus. The sequence goes on from NC_140586.1 coordinate 946,187,685, forward strand.
AAGTTAGCAATTGACTCAAAAAGGTGGGGTGTGGCCTAGCGGTGCAACATGACAAACATGCTGTAGGCAAACTACTGCAGCCCTTTCCTTAATCTTACCGGAAATGTGCAGCAGATCCCATCCTTTGCCCACGGCTGCCTCCCGGTTGGGTTGGACGCCACCTGGAGCCTGTCTGAGGTGCTTGGCCTTCACGACGGGGAGCAAGGGCCATACCCGAAGGTGGTCTGATGAGCGTTGTGGGCCTCGCTGCCGGTGTGAATCCCGGCTGGTGGCCTGAGTGGATGTGTCGCATGCCGTTGGGGGTGGTCTTCCTCCTCCTGGCCACAGTCTGAGGATTGACCCCCGTGCTGTCCTCCGGGGCTGTGCTGGTCTACGTGGGCAGCTCAGTGACCGATGGCCATATCGCGCCAGAGGACCCTGAGGGCTGCTGCAGCAAAGGAGTGTGTGGCTGCAAGGTGTGGATCCGATGCTGACCGGGCTGCTGTTACAAAGGACTCGAGCAGGACAGCGGTGGCGGATTGCCTGGTCCTGGCCTGTTTTTGCCCGATGTGGTTGAATACCGCTGGGGTGAAGCACCACGTGGCTGGATGCCTGCAGATCAGCGAGGGAGGTTCCTGGGCCCTTAGCCCGACGGCTACAACGGGGAATGCTGACCTCCAGGGCCTACGCTGTCTGTGCACCATCATGAGTGCTGCAACCCGAAGTCACTTACCCACAGGTGAGACGCCCGCTGGGGGGGCATACCCCCATCTGCGGCGGCAGCCAGGCTAGGCCCCAGTGTGGCTTGTGGAGGGGGGAGCCTCTCCTGGCCTACACCCCAGCTTATTCCGAGTGATATGATGGTGGAAAATGAATGCATCTCCTAATTATCCCTGGAATTGATTGCACCTTCTACAGTTGGAGGTCTGTTTTTTGTCAGTGCCTGGTGTGGGTCCCGAGACTCTTGGATGGGAGGTGCCACCCACACAAGAGATAGCCCTCCATTATCCTCCTTTACCCCCCTTCATCACGACTAAAGATAAACCCCCAGCGGACCTCACTAAACAGAGCACTATAGCCCGCTTTACTGTAGACGGAGCCCACAGGCGAAATCAGGTAGAACCACCAACCCCCTTCCAGATAATGCCACCCATTTGCTGTGATTACACAGTCCAGAGACACCCTAGAGTCCAAAATCGGCACGATGAGTTCAGAAGTGACATTATTGCACCAAGACCTTTGCAATGCTGTGGAACGTATAACTGAAGTCGAGTCTAGAGTCTCTAGAGTGGAAGACATGTTATTCACACTCCGAACACTGGTCTCTACTTTTGAGAAATGCAGGTGGAGGATGTGGCGGGACGTGCTGGCAGGAACAACCTCCGGTTTGTGGGCTTCCCTGAGAAATGCTAAGGTGATGATGTGGGAAAACACTTAACCTGCTGGCTCACATCCTGGATCCCATCTGATGCCCTATCCCCCTGTTTCATAATCAAATGTGCACACAAGGCCCTGCTTCAGAAACCTCCCTCCGGCACCCGACCACGACCTGTAATTGTCCGGATCCTAAATTTCCATGACCGGGACATCATCCTTAAAAAAGCACGAGCTCAGACGGATCTTCTCACCGCATAAAGATATTCACAGACTATACCAAATTGATACAGCAACAACGTCAGTCATTTTTAGCCGCCAAGGCCCAACTACGAGATCCGTACATGCTCCTCTTCCCTGCCCGTTTATGAGTGCTCTACAAATCTCGCACCCTGTTTTTGGACACCCCTGAGGAGGTCTTCACATGGACAAATAAACAGAGACACTTGAGGCCACACTCGCCACCGTGATGTGACTCAGATTCCTCATCGGGGGAATGTCACCAATTACGCAAAAACCAGACAGGGAAACGCAGACACCGATCCAGGTCCCCGTGGAGTTCTAAGGCCCGGGAAGGATGTCCTGGAGATAAATCCAGGAGATGAGCGGCCACGGTCCTCGTGTCGACAATCTGGTGGTCCTTCTTATCATGTGTTTTGATGGCTGCAGTCTTTCTGGTCCCTTATTGGGCTGTATGGTTTGAGAGATCTACCCAGGCCATTCAAAGTAATCTAAGATCTGAACTCTCAAAATCTACTAAAAGTAAGCCAGGGGGGTTTGATCGTAAATGTAGGAAGTCGCATGCAGCCTTGATAGCTGCCCTACACAAGACCAATCAAAAGCGCTGGGGCAGCGTACAAAAAGTCCCTCAAAGAGCCTATGGAGGCTATAAGAACTGACATGTGGTGAGCTTTAAAGCAAGCATCAGACACTAAAGATACAAAAGGCTTCTGGAGGGCAGTGAATGCCCCGTTTCTGGCCCCAAAAAATGCACCTAGTATTGAAATTTCGATTGGGGAAGATCAGTGGGTGTCCCATTTTTCTAGATTATACTGTATTCATGATGACACCGCTTATGGCGATTATTCTGGAACAGCTCCACCATGTCTTCTCCCAATTGATATTGATTTCAATATGGATGAGGTGATTTTAGCAATTAATGCTAGCATAGGTGGAAAAGCCCTGGGCCCAGATAGCATACCAGTGGACCTGTACAAATCTTGCCCCCTGCTGTGGGGCCCATTATTAACCCAGGTCCTACGGGCCTGTTGCACACAAGCTTTCACCCCAACTTGGACAGAATCCATAATTGTCCCCATTTTTAAGAATGGTGACCACAACGACCCGGCCTGCTACAGACCAATCTCGCTGCTGGACTCCTTCGTGAAGGTGGCCGGGCGTGTCATCTTAAATAGACTACAGTTGTTAGCCGAGGGTACTGGTGTCATCTCAGAGTTACAGTATGGATTCCGCCAAGGCCTGGGTACTATGGAACAGAGTTTGAACCTATGCCTTTTATTGGGGAAATATATACAGGCTAAAAGTGGGAGCTTATACCTGTGCTTTGTCGACTTGAGTTTGGCCTTTGATTATGTTAACCACCAGAAGCTGTGGGGTAAATTAGAGGCCATGGGGGTAGAAATCTCTGTTATTAACTTACTAAAACAGTCCTATCTAGAGGCCCGGGCCAGGGTCCGCTTTGGGAGAACCGCCAAAATTAGCGATAACTTCCCTGTCAGGAAGGGGGTAAGGCAGGGGTGCGTGCTAGCCCCCCTCCTGTTTACACTTTACATAAATAGTTTGGGGGACACCTTATCCAGGGAATGTTTGGATTTACCTGTTATTGGTAAACGACCAATTGGCGTACTTTTATACGCCGACAATGCAGTCTTGTTAGCCCGTACCCCAATTGGCCTGCAGAGCATTGTCACGAGTTTTGCGTCCTATATGTCTAGCCTAGACATTGGGGAATTTTGGGATCCATTGGATGACCCCTGCATCTGCTTCCTGTTGAGGTAGGAATAGGGTTCCTTCCACGATAGATACTTTGGCTGTTGCGAGGTTTTGAGATGGGATGAGGAAAGGGGTTTGTAAGTTGCTATGTTGATATGGTGAATGTTTCCTCTGACTACGTAATGTGTGCTCCCCCTCAGCAACGACCTCGCCCCCTGACAGGATGTGACATATTGACTCTCTACCTGTATGGTGACACAATGACCCCCTCTGGACGGTTGTGTGTAGTGAGCTGGAATGTGAGGGGACTGCTTGACAAAGTGAAGTGGGGTGCAGGACTCCGCCAGGCCAAACGTATTGGGTGCATATATCCTCTTTTTGTAGGAGATCCATCTCATGGGAACTAAGTGTCCCTGTTTAGCTCCTTAGGCTTATCTACATACCTTTCACGCTGGTTTCATTAGGGGCTCTAAAAGGGTGGCTATCCTGATACATAATAGACTCCCCTTCACCCTGGTACAAGCGTGAACAGACCCACAGGGCAGATACATGTTTATTCACTGGACCATAGATGGGGATCACATTGTACTGGGTAGTATGTTCGCACCGCCACCCCTAAGTCAGGCCTGTGTGGAAAGACTGGTGGAGATATGGGGTTCCACACCCAAAAAGCCTGGCAGTCATAGGCTGAGACTGGAACAATGTAATGTGCCTGGATAGGGATTGATGGCGCGCGTCTGGTGCGATGCAGATGACCCGGGAGTCCTGGTTGAGGTCCTTGGTAGTTCTGGTGGGATGGACGGACATATGGAGAGCCCATCATCCGAAAGATACAGGCTTTACCTTTCACTCTGCGGTACACAACTCTTTTTCTAGGCTCCATTTTCGTCCCATGCGACTATATGCATAGAATATAGAATGCCTGGATACTGCCCCCGGGCTTTCGGATTACTCCCTCGTGGCCATTCAGCTCTGAGCTGATCCGTCTCAACCCCCATTTCGATGGAGGCTTTCCCTGTGGTATCTACAAGATAGCGCCTATTGAACCCAGATCCAACAAGCCCTAATGGAGTATTTCTCCTTGAATGGGGAGTCCACCCCTCAGTAGGCACTCTATGGGAGGCTATGAAACCTACCATTAGTGGAGTTGATATCAGCACGTAGGCGACGCAAACAGAATTTAATTCAAATGAAAGCCTGAATTATGGAACTAGAGTGGCAGGGACATGGAGACGGCAGAGCTGTGGCATGCCGGCAGCTGTGCCTCACACAGTAGCAATATCAGGGGGAACTGATGGAAGAGTTGCAAAGTGCCCGGCTGGCAACTCAAAGCAGAATGTTCTAGTGGGGGGGACAAGTCGGGGAGACTGCTACACAGACACTGCCACCAAGCAACCACACTGGTCCAGCTCCCCTGGGTCTGCGACATGGACGAAGTGGTACTCACTGACCCATCTGCACTAGCAGACAGCTTTGCCACTTTCTATCAGGCTCTATGTAGTGCTAGAGGCACTCTTGTGGTCTGAAACCATGTGATGACCTTTGACTACCATTATTTTAATTGACTTTGGTGTGTTATTTTACCCTATTCTGAATGTATGACATCCTGCATATGCCTTGCTTCTCTTAAACGTTTCTTTCTTGTAATCTCGCAGTCTTTCAGTGGAAGCTGTCATGGAGTAGGACAGTCTTGCCAAGAACAGAATGTGTGGTATGTGCATTTGAAAGCATGAGAGGGAGATGGAGGTGTGGAATGTACTTTTTGGCCACGAAAGTGCAGTGTTGTGAGCATTGATGCACAAATGTCCTTGGTGTTGTACATTGAGAGATGAAGTATGTGATGCTATAGGACATTGTGAGATGAAGTATGTGAATCTATAAGCAGTAGTGCACAAATGTGCATTGTGTTGTACATTGATTAGTATTATGAAGTTCTTACTATTGGCTTTGACATGGCCTGATGTCATCCTGTTTTCTGACTCTGCTTGGCTTCAGCTTTTCTGTGTGCACAGCAACACTTGCACGTTGTTTGGGTTAATCACATTCAAGGATAGGTTTGTGAGATATTGTTTTAGGCTATTGTGAGCTTCGTCAAGATAAAGGCGGGAACATGCGAGATTGGAGAGGGAACGTGAGAACTCCTTCCTGCCATTGGAATGCTTGCTAGGAAGCTGGCCAGTTCTGGTAAGATTCCTCTGGCACGGGGGGCAGGTTTCTCTCAAACCTTCTAGTGTGTTTTGAGATTATAAAGCTGAGGGTTGTTGACTTTAGAGACCGGAATTTTGGAATCCAAACTTGGAATGACGTTTCTACTTCGAGACAGAAGCCTAAGATGCAGATACAGTGTTTGCGCCAGGTGAACTGTTGAGTTTTGATAATTGCCATTGTGATGGTTGGCCAGTGGCTTTGATCATTTGAGGTGTTTTCTTTGTGATGTGTGAGTGAGTTGAGGTGCACATCCAAAGTAATCATTTGATGTATCTAGTGTATATATATCTTTCTGATCTCTTGCAGGACGTCCAGTATATTTGCTTGAGTCTTATCTCATAATATTTGCTGCTTGTTTAGTCATTAGTATTATTCATGCATTTAACTGCAGCATTTACCAAGTGTGTTATTATTGCTTGCCTATAAAAATATATATCTCTATATACATTTGCATTTGGCTTCTGGGAAAGCCGTTCTGTTAGAGAGCATTGTGTAAAATAAAACCCCAAGCTTATTCTAAAAGAGAGAGAGTCTTTGCAATTTGTAAAATAAGACCCTTTTCTAAAGGTGTTCGTATTGTGTTATGTCTCCTGCTTCGCCCTGTGGATTTGAGCTACCGTGTGGAAAATTCTGTATTATCTGAGAGGCGAAAGCAAGACACTCTATACGCTTCAAAGGAAGCAATTAGTGCCTCCCAGATTGAGCAATTCTTCAATGACATACCCCCAAGAACCATATTGGGGGAGGACCGAGAGTCTTAGGAAGCTCCTCTGATGCTTGAAGAGCTGACAATGGCATTGTCAGCACTAAAGCACAGGAAAGCACCGGGTCCCAACCGGTTTCCAAGTGAGTTTTACAAAGTTGTTCTGGTGGCGGTCCGTGAGGCTTGCCTGCCTCCAGATTGGCAACTTACCAAAATCGTTGTCTTTTTTAAACCGGGACTTCCCCTAGAATGCCAAACTTGATACCGTGCTATCTCCTTTCTAAATATAGAAGCAAAGCTGCTGACTAAGACCCTGGCTAATTGGCTCCAGCCTTATCTGTCTGTCTTGGTGCACCCAGATCAGGTGGGCTTCATGCCCCACCAGGCAACATGCCACGACATTGAACAGGCCCAGAATGCAATATCTGCTTTTGATCAGTAAAAACAGGCTGCCACCTTGCTGTTAGCTGACATTATTAAGGTGTTTGATTCGGTTAGCAGTACATACCTCTTCATACTCCTAAAACATCTGAATTTTGGCCCACGCTTTCTGACATACATTCGATTACACTATAATGATTTAATGGCTACAGTGTGCATGGCTGGCAGTGTCTCTTCAGCATTTCTTATTGGTCGTGTCCCCCATCTCTCCTTTTGTTTGCGCTGGTTCAAATGGATGCCTTGGTCTGCAGAGATCTCTGACCGCATTGCCCTATATGCCGACGGTGTCTTATTCTTTATGGATCCCCATAGATTGGGCCCAAAGATCCTACAGATAATGCGGATCTCTGGGGAAACATCAGGCCTTTACATGAACATGAGTAAATCTCTTATATGGCCGCTACGGGGGACGCTGGGTGATGGTCGGTGGGCCATGGACATACTGGGAACTGAGGTGGGTCTAAGATATCTGGAAGTTTTCTTGTCTGATACATAGGGGATATCCTGGGAGCACAATTTCACCCCTACAATGGACAAGATCGGGACCGAGATAAGATCATGGTTGGGTTTGCTGCTCTCCTTATATGGCCGGTCTGCTATATTTAAAATGGATTCCCTTCCCCGCTTACTTTATCACTTACAGAACCAACCCTACCCGATCCCCTTCTCATGGTTTAGACAGATTAACGCTCTCTTGGGTTCGTTCTTGTGGCGGGGGCATCCTTGGTGGCTGTACCAGCATGCTTTCTTTCTATGTACTGTGGGGGCATCGCAACTGCCAATGTTCTATTGTATCATGCTTTACAAACAACAAGGGCAACCCTAGAACAAGAACCTGGGGCAGTATCTACTGTATTCCAAACAGTGGTTCATGAGCTAAAATAACAAACTATAAGACAACTAGTGTGAAAAGAGAAAGGAATTGTGCAAAAAAGAGAAAGAAGCTGTGCTGGCTTAATTTTTCAAAAACCATATACATATATAATCTTAGAAAATAATGTTTAAGATAAATTCAACAAAACACAGAGGAAAAACAAAATATTGAGGGCGCTCATACAGTTACACAAACAATGATAACATTGTGAACAATGACAAGTGTAGACTGAACAAACAATGGCAGAGAAAAAACATGGAACAACACCAACTAACAAAATACACAATATAACAATTGTGTCCTCTCTTAGTTAGGCCACATTTTTAAGCGTCAACGGCGTTTCGACTCATGGGTACTTTGAGGGTCATCTTCAGGACAAAGACTTCAAATATGAGAGCATCCACTTTCTTTTCTACAAAAATGAAATGTATACATGGATTTGCAATAGAAAAAAAATATTTGTTTTTATACTCAGCACCAAGAATATGACAAAAAAATCGGAAAGGGTGATTTTAAAGACAGAAGCAAATAGAGAATTACCTAAAATCCCAGGATTCCAAAGTTTGATAAAATAATCCGAAAACTGTGAAAAAGATGAAAAAAGAGAATGTACAAAAAAGGGCTAAACAGTCACCTCACTGGATCTCCGTAATATACACGAGGGCTCCGATCTTTGTGTGTCGGGCAAAATTGCCGGGTTTTAAGAGGAGATCTTAAAGCTGTCAAAGATTAAAAAGATAAAGGCATATGTTTACCAAAAAATTGTAGGTTAGGGATGGATACTTGCCTAAATGAAGGTTATAAGAATATAAACCCTCATACCTGTAGGTATGCCAAAAAGAAGTCCCACGGCATAATTTAGACCTTAATTAATAAGAAACAGCTGGCTCGGGCTGCGAAATTAGTCAGAAGATCAGGATGTCCGTATGCCTAACCGTCAGGTAGCAGAAGTCACAGTCAGAGTGAATAATTCAATTACTGTAAAAAATTCAAAGGAGAAATTCTCAAAAATTAATTAACTCCCAGTAGATTAAATAGAAGACCCACTAGATGTTCATATCTAGTCACTCCTATCATAAAAGCCAGACAACCTGTGATAGTCGTCCAAGGGTTGCGCATAGTCAGAAATAGCTCGCCTTAATATTAAATTAGACCAAAACATACACGGCTCGTACAGGCTGGAATAAGAGCAGGGAACCATTAGGTTACCGATATCTCTTGTATGGCCACAGATGCAGTAACTAACATCTAGACCCGAGAAGAATCTTTATAGCCAAGGGTCTCTACTCATTTCACAAAACTCTAAACAAGGCCAGAAATGAATTACACAAAACATACATACACATAATGAGACATACTGTGAAAAGAATCCTAGGAAGGGACAATTTCTCCCTAATAAGACCATCCGGGCCGTAATTCATTACAGGGCCACGATAGACGTCAAGCGTTTAAAAAAAAAACTAATGAGATTAGTTTTAAAATGAAAAGCAGTTCAGCAAGTCATGCTTCTCCAAGAATTCACTTACTTCCAAACTTTCGTAATACCGTGCGCCGTGTCTCGGCAGCATTTCGAATCCGCAAACATTAGTACCGATACAGGAAGTGGACCAGCACGTCGTTTTTAAAGCGTGCTGTTATAACCATAGAAAGAGGATTTGGTCATGGCATTAAGACTCAGTTCAAAAACACAAAATAATCGAAACGAGTCGAAGCTGAAATAATATTGTCAAAAATTGTTAATGAAATCGAGTGACTCGGGAGTATTAGAATATGTCAAGGAAATGACATTCCGGGGTCAATCTCAACCATTGTGTGCAAGTCTAAAAACTGCGGCCATCTACTGCTGGGCAAAAAGTACAGAAAAGTAGAGAAAAAGGGAAAAAGAACCCGATTCCCCAAAGCCTTACAGTTTTAAACGTGCAGAATATTAGACACATTAGCAATACAACCCAGTTTGCTTATATTATTGCCTGCTATGTTGCCAAAACTAAATATTTTTTCATGAAGTGTGGATTAGTGGCATTTTGGTACAGTGTAATCTATTGGTTTGATGGAAATACGTCTGTGTCATGAGTATATTTTCCAAATATATTGCATTGCATTTGACAACAAGGATTACATTTAGTGAAAGGAATAGAGATGTAATACAGCAATGCCCACATTCAATCTCATATATAATTAATAGAACCTCCAAACAAAGTCGCCTCAGCAAAGAAACAACATGAGACTCAGCGGGCAGTGCTCAGGTAGGTTTATTCAGGAATGTTGTGGCATAACGCGTTTCGGAATTGTCCTTCATCAGATGCCTTTTGCTCCCTAAACTGGAGCCAAAAAACAGTACCCCTTTATATGTGAAATACATCCTCCCCATTGGTGGAAATCAAGAGACTGCAAGTTCCAGCATCCTTCATGGTGGACGATGCAAAAGGCTGCCAGAATCCAGAAAAGTTTTTCGTGGGACTGAAAATGCCGTCCTGTACTGCCCAACGCCTTCTGCAGCCTCCGTTGCGGGCACATCCGGGAAGCGCCGTGTCAGTACTCCGTGCCTCACCACGAAATCACGGTCCCATCTAGGTCGGATATTTGCCCTCCCGTGGCCACAGCGTTCCAAGCACACTATCGATGCCTCGATTCACCTCCGTTGTACCACTCAGGTGCTTGGCTCGTTAGGGCGGGTCTCCTCAATTTGCGTTGTGGCCCCGCAAACAATATCCAAACAAAGTCGCCTCAGCAAAGAAACAACAAGAGACTCAGCGGGCAGTGCTCAGGTAGGTTTATTCAGGAATGTTGTGGCATAACGCGTTTCGGAATTGTCCTTCATCAGATGCCTTTTGCTCCCTAAACGGGCGCCAAAAAACAGTCCCCCTTTATATGTGAAATACATCCTCCCCATTGGTGGAAATCAAGAGACTGCAAGTTTCAGCATCCTTCATGGTGGACGATGCAAAAGGCTTAATAGAACCTATTCAGAGAGAAATAGGAGACATTATTACCCAAAAACAGAAAACTGTGCATATCAAAAATAATTCGATTTGAACAATCAAAATTACAGAATATTCGAATGCAATAATGATATCCACAGTATTGATGGTTTTGCATTAATTCCAAGGAAGCTCTAGGGCACACACATGAAATAAGTCAATACCCATATCATAGATACGTTTACGTGTAAAGCTACTAGAACTACTGCACTTAACACTAAAAACATTATTGCATCCAAATTAACAAGAAGAATTCAATTTAAAACATCTTCCTTTCTCTTTTCTCTTTTCACACTAATTGTTTATAGTTTGTTATTTTAGCTCATGAACCACTGTTTGGAATACAGTAGATACTGCCCCAGGTTCTTGTTCTAGGGTTGCCCTTGTTGTTTGTAAATCATTGCAGTGCAGCTTTTTGCTGTAAGGGCTCTGTTGCCTTGACATTGGGTTATATTACGGATGACTAATGTTTCATTGCCGAAGTATTCTGAAGAATATATTTCTAAAATAATAAGTGGTCCATCTCTGCTGGGACCATCAGTATCAATGCCTATTGTGACCGAAGCACAAGCTTTGTTAGATGAACTCGAACAATGTAAGAAAAAACTTGTACGTACGAATCTCCAAGCATTAATGATGACGGAATATCTAAAGAAAGATGTGATCCCTATGGGTTTACAGGTCCGTAATGTTCCTGTTATCTTTACTAATGATCCCAAGTTTATCACAGGTTTTTGTCACATCGGTGCCACATGCTCCCACCATTGGCTAGTCCATGGCCAAGGTTTGTGAAAAGGTGGTCACGAATCAACTCACAGAGTACGTCGAAGCCTCGGGTTTGCTCCAACTGGATCAATCTGGCTTTCGGGCCTCGTATAGCACGAAGTCGGCATTACTGGAGGTGTCAGAAGCGATCCGTGAGTGTCTGGATGCCGGCGGGAGGGAAGCATTGGTTATGCTGGACCTCTCGGCGGCATTCGATACGGTGCCCCACTCCCTGCTTCTTGATCGCCTCTCGGAGATTGGTGTTTCCGGGTTAGTCTGGGGTTGGATCAGGTCCTTCTTGGAGGGTCATTCGCAGCAGGTATGGCTTCCACCTTGTGCCTCTGCTCCCCAACCAGTGGCCACGGGTGTCCCGCAGGGGTCATCCCTTAGTCCCCATCTTTTTAACATCTATGTCACCCCGTTGGTCTATCTAGCGAAGGCATTAGGGGCTAAGTTGATGGCCTATGCTGACTACACCCAGCTTCTGTTCACTTGGGGACGTGACAATGATTCAGTTCTCTCTACCCAACACTGTTTGTCTTCTGTCTTTCACTGGCTTGCTCAGGCACAACTTAAGTGCAATGAGGAGAAATCTGAGTTCCTCTTGTATGGCATATTTCCTGCCAACTTCAGAGAGAAGCTGTGGCCCCCAGGTTTCCCCTTACCCAGTTCATAGGGAGACTCTGTCAAGAATCTGGGGGTTTGGTTCAGTGAGAACTTGACCTTTTCATCTCAGGTCAAGAAGTTGTCCGGCACCTATTTTAGCATTCTGAAAACTCTGAGCAAGTTTCTCCCTCTCCTTCCAAAATCTGCAAAGGAAACTGTTGTCCGCGCCCTGATTCTTTCCTGTCTAAATTACGCTAATGCTCTGTATGCTGGCATCCCGGGTTACCTCTTGAACAAACTGCAGGTGATACAAAACTTGTCTGCCAGACTCCTGTTGGGCCTTTCCAACAGGTGCTGTGTTCGTTCTCATTTGCGATCACTGCACTGGCTCCCGGCGGAGGCTCGAATAAAATTTAAAATTCTATCCATTGCCCACCGAGCTCTCCATGGTCTGGGACCCATCTACTTGCAGAAGAGGGATGCTTTCTACATTCGGGTGAGACTGTTGCGTTCTTCCTCCCAACTTTTGATGCAGATCCCTCGGTTCAACTGCCAAAGGGTTGGCGGGAGCTCTTTTGCCCAGATAGCGGCACTGGCATGGAATGCATTGTGATTGGCTTTGCGCAGCGTCAAAGATTCTGCGATTTTTAAGAAAAAGTTGAAAACCTTTCTCTTCTAGCTCTGCCTTTTGACTCTGACCCCTTTTCAGGTTCGCACCAGGACACTCCTTGGAGTATCTGTGCGCACTACAAGTTCACATAACATAACAACATAACATACCATGGCGTAGATACAGCTTTGGAGTATAGTAAACGCGAACTTGAAATCTTTTGAACTTTCTCTGTTGAGTAAGGGCCTACGTTTTGTCCCCTCTGAGAAAACATGCTTGTTTGATACCCAGATTGAACTTTTACAGTTCTTTTGAAAGCTGCGTTTGAAGTATTTTTTGATGGCCAAACCTTACAATGTTAATTTCAACCCTTCTAATTTGAGGCTTCCATCCAGATTTAATCCTCCGACCCAACAAATGCCTGCTGAACTGCTGGCATTTGAATTGATGGTGCTAAAGGACATTACAACAACATGACAGGTCTGAACACTGGTTTTGAATACATCCCCTATAATATCACTTTTCCCGAAAAACAGGCGCTACGCACCTTGAAAGAGAACCGAGATTTGATTATCCAACCCTCCGACAAGGGCGGCGGGATTGTGATTCTACCAACTGAGATGTATAAATCCCAAATTCGTCGCCAACTTGCTAATACAAATCACTATGTTATTCTGCGAGGTAATCCTCTTTCTGATCTGTATAGATTGATTCTGAGAACCACATCAGCAGCCAAACTAGCTGGTTTTCTCAGTCATAAATGTGAGTTTTTAGCCGGCCCTTCCCAAAGCGGCAGTAGATGAGCTGGGTCAAGACATCACTCTGGGGGAAGTACGAGGTGCAATCAAACATATGGCGCGAAAGAAGACTCCAGGGGTGGATGGGCTACCGATTGAATTTTATGCATCATACGTGGAGTTGGTGGCTCCTAGGCTGGTGACCCTCTACAACGAGTCACGGAGGGTGGGCTGGCTTCCGGCCATGATGCGTGAGGCGCTTATAATTCCGCTATTGAAGTCAGGGAAGCCTCCGCCTGACATGACCTCCTACCGTCCGCTATCCATGCTCACTACCGACTATAAGATCCTGAGTCGGATACTGGCCTCGCGCCTCCTGCCGTATATGACTCGACTGGTCCATGTAGATCAGGCGGGGTTTATACCCAAACGCAATACCGCTGGTAATGTTCGGCGCCTGCTCCGGGTGTTGGAGACCGATACGTATGCATCGCGCACCACTGCTGTGTTCTCGGTTGCCATAGAAAAGGCCTTTGACAGTTTGGAGTGGCCTTATTTGTTGCAGGTCTTGCGTACCTTTGGGCTGGGGGAACGCTTTGTGGCTTGGACGGCTCTACTGTACAGAGACTCCACGGCTAGAACTAAGTCAGGAGGTCTGATATCACCCCCCTGTGCGGTAGGTAGGGGACGCGCCAGGGGTGCCCCTTATCCCCGCTGTTGTTTGCGTTGGCCATAGAGCCACTGGCGGCCCAAGCCCGAACGGGAAGATGGTTTAGGGGGCTCCAGGTGCACGATGATACCCATTACATAGCCCTTTACGCGGATGATCTCCTTCTGTTTTTGGCCGATACCCAGGGGGAGTTGATAGGAGCTAAGCGACTGCTTCAATGCATTGAAGAATTGGCGGGACTGAAAGTGAATTGGTCAAAATCATGTCTTTTCCCCACCTCCAAGATAGCTGAGGGTCCTCGATATACGGAGGAGGTGCAGTGGGAATACACCTGTATAACATACTTGGGGACACGTATTTACCATGACCGCAAAGATCTGGTGGAGGGTAATATTGGCAGAGCTGTGCGAGGTCTTCGGGGCAGTATGGACTTTTGGCAGTCGCTGCTGCTGTCCCTGATGGGGAGGGTAGCGCTTCTCAAGATGGTGGCACTCCCCAGGTTGCTGTACTACTTTCGGACGCTCCCTGTTTGGATCCCAGCGTCGACGTTTAAGAAACTGCAACAGATGATAACGGGGTTTCTCTGGGTTGCTGGCAGACATCGGGTAGCTTTGCATGCGTTGATGCGGCCGCGAGGGGAGGGAGGGTTAGCAGTTCTGGACTTGGAAACCTATTATTTAGCCGCTCAGCTGCAGTGGTTGACCCAGGCGGTGGCTCGAGAGTTCAGAGGGGTGGGGGCCAGGGTGGGGGGCTGATTCCTGCCTACCTGCTCTCTAGGATTATTTTACAACAGCCGATGCACCTTGGGGGTATCTCTAGCGAGGTGCAGACCTTGCGGTTGTGCTGGAATAGGAGTCAGCAGAGGGCGCGGATCACCTGCCCGTACGCGCCGGAGATCCCACTGTTAATGTGTCAGCAGTTGCCCCATGGGGACAACTGGTCAGCGCTTGAGGGGTGGTGTGATTTGGGTTTGACGGCAGTGGGAGATATGTACGAAGACAATGTTTTGTTGCCTTACGAGTCCATTCGTGAGCGATTTGATCTCCCTCGCGGGGACTATCTCCTGCATGCGGGCTTGGTGTCGGCTATACAACGACGGAGGAAGGGAGGGCTACCTGAGCCTAAGACATCCATGGCTTGTCAGTATGTGGTGCTGGCGGCTGGAACCATTAAAACTGTTGATTGTTTATACCGACGGATGACTTGTGAAAAACTGGCCCCCCTTATAAGGCTGAAGCAGCGGTGGGAGGGGGATATTGAAGGGGAATTACCTGATAAAATATGGGCTGAATTGCTTGAACGTCCCAGGAAATGCTCTAGGAATGCTCGTTTCCAACAGGTTTCCCCACACCTCGATGACAAAAATAACTAGTAAATTTATAGATCTGGGGCTGGTACTGGCCAAGCGGGAAATTACTGCTAATTGGAAGGCGCAGCGTGGGCCACGGTTACAGAAGTGGAGGGCGGAATTCATTCGGTGGGCGGGGTGTGAATCGTTTCTCCGGCTGCAGGCGGCTACCCGAGCTCATAGTGATAGGGCAATGGACTCAGCCCGGGCCTGGGGAGCTTTGACAGAATTACTGAAACCCACAGACTATGATACTGATGTAGGCTCGGGGATGAGCGAAACACATGATCCGCCTTCCCCAGGGTCGGGTTAGAAAAGAGTTGGGAGGGTAGGTGTTATCCCAGTTAGGTTGTTAGCGGTCCTGTGTTAGGAAAGTCCAGGGTGTAACTCGTAGTGGTAGGAGCTGCTATTCTGAGTAAAGAACTGAATGCCTTGTTATGTATTCAACCAATAAGTCATGCCGGGGGAGTTGTGGGGGAGGGGGAGGAGGGAGGGAGGAGGGGAGTTAGTATGGTAGAGATGTTAGGTTTGCTGCTCTTTTTATTGATTACGTGATGGAGCTTCTGCATGTCTGTACTGTTATTCATGATGCCATCTTTTACCTTGATAAGGAAGCATGAGGGTGGAACTGGTGGGTGGTACACTGCAAGGACTTGCGGTACATGTGGGTAGTACCGCCTGCGCGCCATCGGGTAACAATGGGTGCGTGTGCGCAAGGATTATTGTATGTCAGGACTATTTTCCATGAATGGAGGCTTCTGATCAGATTGTTACTGAGTGCTATACGAAGTTGCTTACTACACATATTTGCAAATGTATCCTGTTAATGAAACCTTGAAATGGCAATAAAAATATGTTTAAAAAAAAATAATTAAAAAATCGAGTTTTTAAATGCTAAAGCTCCTCGCACCCCAGTGCTGTATACCTTACCTAAGGTGCACAAGGATGTCACAAACCCTCCAGGCCGACCCATAGTTTTCAGCTGTGGGTCGGTCCTGG
This sequence comes from Triturus cristatus, assembly GCF_964204655.1. Lineage (NCBI taxonomy): Eukaryota > Metazoa > Chordata > Amphibia > Caudata > Salamandridae > Triturus > Triturus cristatus. The sequence continues at coordinate 946,203,933 of NC_140586.1, forward strand.
AACCCTTGTACAAGTACATAGATGTATTAGCTGGCTCCTCAGACTCGGAGCTATGTACGAGATAGTGGCGATATCATCTGCCAATTGGAACCAATGCAATTTGATCCATTAACTGAGTTATTAGTGTGTTAGGACATCGAGTTCATATTGTATTGTATTGTATGGCATACTTGTATAGCGCAGACTGTCACCCAGCGGGTATCCTGGCGCTTTAAGACCAAGGTGGATAGTATCAACGGAAAACGGGCCTGACTATTAAGAGGAAGCGTTACTTCTCATTCCTGGCAAATAACCAGGTCTTTAGGCTTTTTCTGAAGCCGAGCAGGGACTTCGCTTGTCTGATGTTTTGGGGTAGCTCATTCCAAAGACGTGATGCTGCTGTGCCGAAGGCCCTACCTCCCATCCTGGACCTCTTGAATCTGGCAGTAGTTGCCAGGCTTGCACTAGAAGAGCGAAGATGTCTAGTAGGCTTGTACCAGATGAATCTCTCTTGCATAGACACCGGACCTGTACTATGCAGTGCTCTATATACCATGCATAGGGTTTTGAAACTAATTCTATCCCTGATGGGCAGCCAGTGAAGGTCCCTGAGAGCCAGGGTGGAAGAGGAGATGCGCTGCCTATTAAGTGCCATTTTGGCTGCTATAGACTGGACTCTTTTCAGCCTCTGCAGTATATAATTGAGGAGCACCCAGATACAGGGAGTTGCAATAATCCAGTCTACTCAAAATTATGCTCCTCACCACCAGGGGTCTAGCCTCACTGGGTAAGAGTGGTAAAATCTGCCAAAGTGCTTTTAGCAAGGCAAAGCAAACACTGATTGTTTTATTAGCCTGTGATAGCATCTGGAGATCTTCATCCACCATAACACCCAGGTTGCGTACTGTTTTAGCTGGCAGCAGGGGGTCGTCCTCCAGCGTGAGTCTAAACTCACACAGTAAGGGCTTTGACAGTCTTGCTGCAGAGCAATATAACAGCTCTGTTTTCCCCCCCATTGAACTGCAAAGAGTTTACTTTAAGCCAGCCCGAGACCCGACGCATACATTTCTGAAAGGTATCCATAGACACCACTTGCTTCCCTTCCGGGGAAAACACCAATTGGGTGTCATCGGCGTAAGTAACCAAGTCAATCCCATATGATTTTATGATGGGAATCAGAGGGCGTAGGTAAACGTTAAAAAGAATATGGCTTATTACCGAGCCCTGAGGCACTCCATGGCGGACCAGGGACTTAGGGGAGGCAAATGGTGCCATGGTTACAACCTGTTGTCTTTTTGACAAGTATGATTGCATCCATTTCAAGGCACAGCCTTTCACCCCCAGTCTCTCCAGCCTTCCTATCAGCACTGCATGGCTAACCTGTCGAATGCGGGCGACATATCCAGTAATACCAACACCGAGGAATCACCGTTGTCGGCTCGCATTCGTAGCTTGTCCAGCACGGTTGCCAAAGCGGTTTCCGTCCCATGGCCTGGTCGGAACCCAAACTGATCCCTGTCCAGTAGATGGTTTTCCTCAAGGTAACTCAACAGGGACTTGCTGACAGCCTTTTCCAGGATTTTTATAGGATAAGGCAGGAGGGATATGGGCCTAAAATTAGCATGAGTTGTTGGGTCCAAGGAAGGCTTCTTCAACAGGAGAGTTACCACTGCCTGCTTCCATGCTTCGGGGACTACTCCTTCCCTCAGAGATTGGCAACATATTAGTCGCAACCATGGGAATATTTCAGGACCATACTCCTTCCAGATCCTGTGAGGAAGGGGATCTAGGGGGGATCCAGAGGACACCTCCTAGGCGAGGCTGTTAAAGAGCTCTTCAGTGAGAGGTTGAAAGTGCTCAATCGATGTTTCAGTCCAAGCTTCCTCATCTAATATCTGACTACTAGTAGTACCCATATCGAGCCCCACAACAATTTTAGTAATCTTTTCGTCAAAGAAAGTGGCGACTTCATCGCATAAATTTTGTGAAGCTGGCACTTTATTGGCCAAACAGGCAGGGCTGGAGAGGTCTCTAATGATATTAAAAAGAGCCTTCGTGCCATTAGATGCTTGTAGAATGGAACTGGCATAGAAAAGTGATTTGGCCCTGGTGATAGTCTGTTTATACTGAGCCTGCACTAGTTTCAGTGCTTTCCTATCTTTTTCTGAGTATGATCTACGCCACCTCCTCTCAGCCTGTCAGCGGGTGTTCCGTAGTAATTTGAGCTCCTCGCTAAACCATGGGGCCGAAGGCTTTCTCCTGTTCTTGATCTTTTTCATGGGGACATATCTATCTAGGATGTTAGTGATATAGTTACTATAAGTGTGATAGTTCTTGTCCACTGAATCACCTGGATCAAAGAGAATCCGGTTAGGGAATAGAGGATCTGATCTATCTTTTGAGAATTTAGCCCAGTCTCTTCCCCATCGGTAGGTAGTTTGACCATTCCACTACTTTGTAACCTTAGGTATGGTGATCCTGAAGTGGATTAGGAAGTGCTTGGTCCAACTTTGGGGCAGTATATTGATCACTTCTGTCTCGGTCTGATTTGCAAACACGAGATCCAGCACGTGACCTCCCCGGTGTGTTGGCTCTTGTATTAACTGGTGTAGACCAGAGTTCTCGCATATTTGTCGCAGATCTCGCAAATGGCTACCTAAACTCCCAGTATCCCATAGATCATAGACCCTTGAGGCGTGAGCCGGGAGTCAGGTTAGCGCGCTTTACCTCTGTGCTAAAAAATATTGCTATATTTGTATTGATTTGTTTATTTTAAAAACCGCGCCGTTTTTCACGATTTTAAAATTACTTACTTTGTCTCTTACTTGTCATATTCTCTGCTGTATGTTCTGAAGGACTGCTTCTGCCTGTGTAGGGGTGCTGGCAGTAAAGAGAAGTGGCTCTAGGGAAGTGGGAGGCGGAGGTGCGACTGCCATCTTGGGGGACACTTTAACCAGCGCTCTAGTGCTTCTGGAGGGAATGCTACTTCAGGGGGCACTGACGCGACCTCGCAGCGGACGCGCGCCAAAGGCAAGCCCGTCTGCACCCTTCCGCGCCGGGTCGCCGCCAGCCGCCAATCCCCCTGTCCTGTCCCCCTCTATATGCCAATGCTATTCGCGCGATGAGTTGTTGGGATTGCAACCCAATTGCCTGCCTTTGTCATGGCACCCTTTAGATGGCCCTATTAAATGTAAAGGATGTGCGTTTCAACTCCATGGGGTGATGCCAGAGACCTGCCCTCCTGGCCATACGGCCTTCAAGTTCATGAACTTGAATTGTCGCTCCTTGTCGAAACATCACGCTGAGGTTTTCGATCTCTTGGAGGAGGAATCCCCCGATGTTCTCTTTTTAACTGAAACTTGGCTAACCCAGGATTCTACCACTGAATCTTGGTTAGCTCTTCCTTCAGGATTTGGTATGAAGAACTTAAATAGACAGGGAAAGCGCGGGGAAGGCATTGCAATCATTACAAAGAACATCTATGCTTGCAGTCTCAGTAGAGAGAATGTGGCGGGCTGTGGAAGCGCCTTATTTAAAATTAGGTTGAATCCCAACCTCACCATCTGTGTCTTTCTCATTTATCGCCCGCCCGGGCCGTCAGGTGCTTTTCGGGAAGATTTGGTAAATAAGACTGCGCTGCATGCCAGTCAAGCGGCAAATTTCAGCATTATAGGAGACTTGAACCTCCATTGCGATAACGTGGAGAAGGCCGAAATCGTGAGCTTTCTGGCCGATCTGGAAGCACTCCAAATGGTCCAGTGGGTACAGGAACATACAAATGCAGCTGGGTACGTACTGGATCCTTTATTTTCCAATCTTACCTGGTTGACGATGGATCCCCCAGCCCCACAGTGCTGGACAGATCATTTTTTGGTGATCTTCACACTACGATGGTGGGGCCACCCGAGAGAGCACTGCTCAACCTCTGCTTTAAACGTCCTTGGCACAAGCTAGACAGCAGTAGGCTGTCTACATACTGGTCCAGCCATAGGCCTCAACTACCATGGGACATTGACGCAGCGGATATGCTAGTCCATGACTGGGTAATAGCAGGCCTGGACAGTTGTATTCCATCTAAGCTGACGAGGATAAACCGGGACTAATCCAAATCTTGGTTTAACGAGTCGCTAGCTAAAGCAAAAAAGCACTGCAAACAGCTGGAACGTACGTGGAGACGCACGTACGATGCAGTTGGTAAATCAAACTATCGAGCAGCCATTAATCAGTACCATAAGCTAATCCAAAGAGCTAGGGCTGAGTATGTGGGCAATAAAATTTTAGCGAGTTCCAATCCATCGAAAATAATATTTTCCCTGCTTAAGACTATGAAGAATGGTGATGTGTCCAGGATTTCTCCTATTTCCTCGAACAGTCAATGCAATGAGCTGGCTAACTATTTTATCAACAAAGTAGAAAAAATATATCAAAATCTCCTCCTGATGGCCAATTCTGACAGGAAGATCGGACCTGTTGTCCCGTCCTCCCAAGGCCCAAATAGCCTGCTATCATTCCCAATGTCATCTCTAGCAGGTTTGGAGATCCTGTGCAGGAAAATTAAATCAGGATCACCAATTGACCCATTGGCTCCAAAGCTCTTCTGTCAAGTCATGCCAACGATCCTGCCAGTATATCTGGAATTGGTGAATCTTTCCCTGGCCTCAGCCACAATACCAGCAGCATGGAAACATGCGAAAGTCACTCCCTTGTTGAAAAAACCGTCTCTGGACCCAGTCGAGCTGGGTAATTACCGCCCCATTTCGCAACTTCCTTTTTTGTCGAAAATGGTGGAATTATATGTTCATACTACTCTGACTGAGTTCATTGAACAGAACGCAATCCTTGACCCGTCACAGAATGGCTTTAGAGCCTGACATGGCACTGAGTCTGCCCTGTTGGCAGTGAAGGAGGAAATTCGAGGGATTCTGGATGTTGGGGACTCGGCGGCCTTGGTTCTCCTTGACCTAAGTGCCGCCTTTGATATGGTCTACCATGAAACTCTGTTGAAGCGTTTATATGACATCGTAGTGAGGGATCTAGCTCTAGATTGGTGCCGAGCTTTTCTGACGGGAAGATCTTTTCAGATCTGGATGCCACCATTTCAATCCCAGAGGTGTGCCTTACAACAGGGAGTGCCTCAAGGTTCCATCCTGAGCCCCCTTCTGTTCAATATCTATATGCAACCTCTGGCTCAGGTAGCTCGGAAGAGGGGACTGTCAATGGTATCATACGCTGATGACACCCAATTGGCCTACTCTAAGAAGAACAACGCCAATCTAGACAGGTTCAAGGAATATCTGGTAGAGGTGGCAGACTGGATGGCTAACAACTACCTGCAATTAAACGCCAGCAAATCTGAGGTGTTGCTATTCGGAAAAGACTGTGACTTGTGGACTGAACAATGCTGGCCTGCCAGCCTTAAGCCAGCTCCTGTGCCCAAAGAGGCAGTTAAAAATCTTGCTTTCTGGATTGACAGCAGGCTGACGTTCGACACTCAAGCCAAAGTTGTGGCCGGGACCTGTTTTGGACGATATTAGGCTTCTTTCCCCCTAGAGTTCGTCAGACCATCATCCAGGCGACAATACTATCCAGACTGGATTATGGAAATTCATTGTATCTTGAGGCAAACAAATCTTGTATCCTGCGCCTGCAAAGGACCCAGAATGCCGCAGCACGTATGCTGGTGGCACTCCCGAGATCTGCATCGGTCTCCCATATCCTACCAAAAATACATTGGTTGCCGGTTGAGAAATGAATTCAATTTAAAACTCTTTGGGCCTTATGTAGGTGGGCTTGCATTTACCACTTCATAAATACCGAATCATACCGATTCGGTATTTATGAAGTGGTAAATGCTATGTAGGTAATGAGTCGGTAATTATTACCGATTCGTTAAAATTCGGTAATTACCGAATCGGTATTTACCGATTCGGTAATGAGGCATACCTTCCCATTGATGGGAAGGTATGGCTCATTACCGAATCGGTAAATACCGATTCGGTAATGGGGGGAAGACATGCAAGGGTGGCAGGGTGTCACAATGACACCCTGTTGCACCCCTGAAACGGCCATGTGTGCACATGTGGCACACATACATGCCCTAAGGGCATGTATGTCTGCCACATTGCACACTTGTAGGAGCTTTGAAATGCATTTCCACATCCATTCTTCATTTACCACCAACTATTAGTTGGTGGTAAATACCGACTCCAAACATCACCCACACACTCCCCCTACATCTCATTTCTGTATTCGGAATTTACCGAATCGGTAAAATTACCGAATCGGTAATTTTACCGATTCGGTAAGTTCCGAATACAGAAATTGTCCCCCTACATACCAAAAGCCTAAATACCGGTCGGTAACGGTATAATTACCGAAAATCGGACGTTACCGACCGGTATTTGGCTACCTACATGAGGCCCTTTGTGTCGCTCATAAAATTCTCACTCAACAGGCCCCATTGGGGCTGGCTAAGCTGCTTCAACCATATATGCCTCAGCGGCCCCTTAGATCGGCCAATCAGATGCTGGCAACTGTCCCTCGGGTTGTGAGAGCAAAAGCCGGGGGCGCTCATTTCGCTGTCATGCGGCGCTACTCTGGAACCGGCTTCCGCTTTCAATTAGAGAGATCCAGACTCACCTGACCTTTCGTAAAGCAATTAAGACCTGGCTCTTCCCCTTTGTTGCCTAACGTTCTTCTTGACTTGCCACTCTCCGGTGTCTCTGATCGCGCTGGGATGCCCCATTGCTGGGGCAGCTATGCGCGTTACAAGCCCATTAAATAAATAAATAAATACAATTAAAATCTCTTAGGAGCAACATTCTGGAGTGTGTCAAAGTCAAAGCAGCAGTGGTATCGAATAATGCCTGGTGCTAAGAATCCAGGCCCGGGGGTCTATAGCACACCAAGCCCGTCAGCAGCCTTCCCATGGCTCTTGCAGGGTGAAACCCAGTAGCTCATATCCTGCGACCTCATTCACCTGAAAAGGTGCGAAGTTCCATCTCTCCTTAAAAATTACCACAACCCCCCCCCCCCCCCCCCCCTCCTCTTCCTGAGGCCCTGGGTTTGTGAAATATTTTATAGCCTTCTGGGCAGGCAAAAACAATCTCTATGGAAGAATCCATACTGGCCCAAGTCTCTGTAATAAATAAAACATCCAGGTCCATGTCTTCTAACAGACTGGATACCTCTTGATGGTGTTTTATCAGGGATCTGCTGTTTATCAAGCCGCACATTAAAACTGTTTGATGCCCCCCCTGTCCCCTCTTACCAATACTGACCAATAGCTCTTTAGAATAGCATATCCTGCCTTTTTCAAACGGGCAGTATTGCTGGCGCTAGGCGCGACCGGTGCGCAGACGGGCGCAAACGGGCTTGCCTCTGGCACGCCTCCGACGCGCCTTTGGTGCGCCTTTGGCATGCCCGCTGCACGCGCAGGCTGCGCGCTTGCATTGACCCACCTAAATAAGGAAGTGATTAGCGATCCGGCCAGCAACTAGACCGCTGACCAAGATGGCGCTGGTAGGATGAGTCTTCCCGTAGTCCCGCTAAAGTAGCGAGATGGTGTGCAGAAATTTTTATAGTGCGGGTAAGTGGGTGGTTCTGTGATTTGTAACAATTTTAAAAACAAACTTCATCAGTATCAGCAATTTAAAAACACATTGTAAACCCCCCGTATTCTGACCTTGCAGCAGCGATGGTAGGAAGCGGTGCGAGCGTTACAGGAGAGTAGTGCTCCTATGCTAGAGATCAGCGCGTAGCGTTTTCCTATGAGGTCTGGGTCTTTCTATTGTGGATAGCGCGCTTGCATTGCCCCACCTAAATAGGGAAGTTATTAGTGATCTGGCCAGCCACTAGACCGCTGACCATGATGGCGCTGGTAGGATGAGTCTTCCCGTAGTCCCGCTAAAGTAGCGAGATGACGTGCAGAAACTTTTATAGTGCGGGTAAGTGGGCGGTTCTGTGATTTGTAACAATTTTAAAAACAAACTTCATCAGTATCAGCAATTTAAAAACACACTGTAAACCTCCCGTATTCTGACCTTGCAGCAGCGATGGTAGGAAGCGGTGCGAGCGTTACAGGAGAGTAGGGCTCCTATGCTAGAGATCAGCGCGTAGCGTTTTCCTATCAGGTCTGGGTCTTTCTATTGTGGATAGCACGCTTGCATTGCCCCACCTAAATAGGGAAGTGATTAGCGATCTGGCCAGCCACTAGACCGCTGACCAAGATGGCGCTGGTAGGATGAGTCTTCCCGTAGTCCCGCTAAAGTAGCGAGATGACGTGCAGAAACTTTTATAGTGCGGGTAAGTGGGTGGTTCTGTGATTTGTAACAATTTTAAAAACAAACTTCATCAGTATCAGCAATTTAAAAACACACTGTAAACCCCCTGTATTCTGACCTTGCAGCAGCGATGGTAGGACGCGGTGCGAGCGTTACAGGAGAGTAGTGCTCCTATGCTAGAGATCAGCGCGTAGCGTTTTCCAATCAGGTCTGGGTCTTTCTATTATACACTAATATACCACAAATGGAAGGAATTGAAGTAATTCGACAGGTCCTTGAGACTCGACCAGGTCCAGTGACAGTACCTACTGATTTTATCATTGAGTTATTGACCATCTCACTCACACAGACTTATTTTGAGTTTGATGGGGTGTTCAATCTACAAATTAAGGGTACATAAATGGGGGCTTCTTATGCCCCCAATTTTGCAATTTTGTATGTTGATAACTTCGATGAAACATACATTAACAATCAGGCTAATAATCCCTATTTTTTTAATGTGCTCCATTGGCGCCGTTATATCGATGATATTTTCTTTATTTGGACTGGCGATGTTGTGACCCTGAATGACTTCCTTTTTTTTTTTTTTTATTGAGCAGAGCAAGAGGTAGATAAAGAAAAACAATGCAAAGTACAATTAGCATTCATTTCATAGATAGTATGGCTTTAAAATGTAAAAGTACAAAGAAAGAGAAACACTAATAAAAAGTGCAATGTGCCTAGTGCATAACAGCAAAAGTACATATACGCAAAAAACCACTAAAGTGCGAGTGCCTAGCATGAATAGTAGCAATAGTATTGCAATGAAAAACCTTCGTTAACAGATAAAAAACAATACAGAAACATACATTAAGACAATTCATCACTTCGGTGGTATAAGATCTATAAAGTGCTGAGTGCATTCCCAAGGGAAGCCAATCAAGACAGTAAATGCCTTTGAATTAAAAGTGCAATATGCCATGTACAAATAGCAAAAAATACAGTACTCTAAACCATTAAAGTGCAGGTGTGAGACATGACTAATTACAAGAATATTGTAATCAAGAGAATTCAACATCATAACAACTACAATAAAAAGCCGGTTTCGAACGATTCACCACTTCCAGTATTTAACATATAGTTGCTAAATAGTGCAAGTGCATTCTTAGCGAGCAAAAAAAAAAAAAAAGGAGATTCACTTTCAAATGGGAATCGGAAATGGAGAAGACCACTGAATATATCACTTCCAAAATGCATTAACTATTAAGTCTTCTCCAATATTTCAAAAAACTTCCAATTTCGCTCATATTTCTTTACAGCTCCAACCCTCCTGGCATAGGCCTCCTCGAATTTTTTTAACCCTTTTCATTTTATTAATCCATTTCAAATGGGAGGGGGCTTCATTAGATCTCCAATTTTGCAAAATTAAATAACGAGCTACCGCACAAGCAATAAAAATAAAAACTCTTTCTGGGTTAGACACTTGTAGGTCTCCCTTGCAATAGCCAAATAGTGCAGTCTCGGCTGCAATCGCAATAGTGTTTCCGGTTGCACGCTCGATATCCATAAAGATAGCTTCCCAAAAAGACCTCAGACCGGGACATACAAAAAAAATATGGTGCCAACCACCTTCCCCAGGTTTGGCGCACCGAAAACACTTATCTTCTACGTCAGGAAACCTTTTACTTAAAGTAGAAGGTGTTAAATAGGCCAGCCACCTTGAGAGAAAGGCCATCCTCTTATAATTGGCAGCACGCAGTGCTCTGCCACCGGAGTGGCAGATCCACTCCCACTCCCTTTCGGATACACTGCAGTCAGTCTCCCGAAATATTTTTTCCAGATGTTTCTGGATTAAAGGAGGGTGCATTTTTTTATGTATCAACTTATACCAGTTGCCTATCCCTCGTAGTTTGGCTCCATAAAGGGCAGTTGACAAATGATTGGGAGATTCAGTTGTACCTCCATTACTTCTTAACCAGGAGATTAACCGCAGATATTCAAAATAGGCCGGTTTCCGACGAGCCCCTATCCTGGCCAATATTTCCTGCCAGGAAATCGGTCTATTCTGTATTATAAAATGTCTCAATTCGGTTAATCTGGAATTCTCCCATACATTAATATGACTAGCTTGTAACTGTAGGCCGAGGCCGGTTCATTTTCTTAATTTGAGGTATCGAAAACCAGTCAAATTCATGTCCCTAAAAATTGCCTGAAGTCTAAAAAGGGAGTCCTTTAAAGTTTTATATCGACTTTTCTTAGGAAGCTTGGCAGTTTTTAAAAACACTGGAGTGGATGAACCGATTTCTAGCAGCATTCTATCGATGAAAAAAGTATCTCTACCGGAGCAAGATCCTAGCAGTCGAGATACTAAATCGAGAAGGGCGGCCTCATAATATGATCTAATATGTGGGAGTGCGAGTCCCCCCTGATCTATTGGTAGTTGTAAGATATTCAAACTAACTCTGGGGGCTTTCTTTTTCCAAATAAATTGTCTGAGAAGCGTATCTATTTCCCTAAAAAATACTTGATTGATTTTAATAGGGACACTGGAAAATAAAAAGATCAAAAGGGGAAGTATCGACATTTTAATCAATGATACTCGCCCTACTATCGATAATGGAAGAAATGCCCATTGATCCAGTAATTTTGTTATTTTTATCTTCATTCTTAAATAATTTAGATCATATAATTGGGAAAACTGTGAGGAAACATAGATCCCGAGGTATCTTATGGGGTCAGTCCTGGATGCCTGTGATTTTAAAGAACTGGGGAATACGTCGATATCCGTGTTCAGGGCAAGAACTTCAGTTTTGTTTGCATTGATTTTGTAGCCACCTATTCTTTCAAACTGAGAGAATTCACCCAAGACCTCCTCGAAATTGATCCTATTAGGGGCCAGATATAAAATAATATCATCGGCAAATAGCTTAAGTTTGGACATATCAGGAATTGGGGGATGGATAGCAGCATTGTTTCGGATTCTTAAAACCAAGGGTTCTATAAAAAAAGTAAGAAGTAAAGGAGAGAGTGGACAGCCTTGTCTCGTTCCACGCTTAATTCGTATCGTTCCTGCACATGTGGCATTTATTACAAGCTTAGCTGTAGCATCCTGATAAATATTATGTAGCATTCCTACAACATTTGGCGGAAAACCAAATTGATCCAAAGTGATAAATAAAGTTTTCCAATTTACAAGGTCGAAAGCTTTTTCTGCGTCGACCATTACGATACTAGCAGTAATGCAATTTATATTAATATACTCTAAAGCTTGTATTAAGAATTGGGTATTGGCAGCCATTGATCTGCCCGCAATAAAACCCGTTTGATCTCTATGAATGACCTCCTGAGCAGCTGGTAGTATGCGGTCGGCCCATACCTTCATTAATAATTTATAATCGGAATTTAAAAGACTTATGGGCCGATACGAATTCATGTCGTCGGGATTTTTATCTTTTTTAACGAATGAGATTATAATCGCTTCTTTGAATTCGCACGGGAGCTGGCCTCCTTCTCTTATAAAATTAAACAAGTTTCTCAGAGGGACAAGTAGTTCCTCTGAAAAAACTTTGAAAAACTCGATTGGAAAGCCGTCTTGCCCACAAGCTTTTGATCCCGCAGTTGATTTAATAGCTGCTAAAATTTCACCTACCTCAACTTGACTTTCTAAATTAAGAACCCGCTCTGAGGATAGCTGAGGGAGATCTAGAGTTGAGAAATACTCTTCAATTGAGTTATTCTGTATTTTATATTCGGTAGAATATAACCGGGCATAAGGATCCAAAAAGAGTTGGGCAATTCTAGGGCTGTCGACAACTTCCAGACCGGTAGAGGGATCTAATATTTTTATTATTGAGGCTGATTCCTGTTTCTTTCTTATAGAATTTGCCAGGAGTCTGCCGATCAACTGGCTCTCCTCATAGACCCTCTGTTGGAATAATTGGGAGTTGCAAACCTCTTCGATGGTAAAGAAATCTTGCAATGCCATTTTAGCCTGGTCATATTTGTTGGGAAGAGACTGTAGTTGAAGGGCATATTCCCGCTCAAGTTCTAGCTGTAATTGAGCTATCTTGTCCCTTCGGTCCTTAGATTGGGCAGTTGTGAAAGCTATTATTAGACCCCGGGCTGTCGATTTGAAACCCCCCCAAACAGAGAAGGGGGAAGCAGTATTTTCGTTGATCCGGAAGTATGCCCCAATCCATACCCTGAAATCTTTTACCCATTCCTCATTCTGCAATAGAAAGCGGTCCAGCTGCCACCTGGGTCGTTCCCTATTTTCTCCATTGATTTTAATTTCCAGGTTGATACAGGCATGATCAGAAAAAGGATTGCATCCTATACCTGCTTCAAGGATCTGGAGAGACCTGGAGCTAAGGAAAAAATCTATTCTGGATGCAGTGTGAAAGCGATGTGAATAAAAAGTAAAAAATTCTCTCTCTGCGTTCCTTTCCCTCCAGCCATCCACCAATTGGAAGCCCTCAATAATGGTTTCCAGAGTTTTTTTAGTGCTTGGTTTTAATTGACCCCTCTGTTTGTTTGTAGTATCTTTACTTGGATCCAATATAAAATTAAAATCTCCTCCGAATATCATCTGCCCCGGGGCACCAGATAATAAAGTGTATATTTGAATCAATGGAGCCTCATCATCGACTATAGGGCCGTAGTAATTAATTAAGTTAAACCTCTTCCCATAAAGCTTTACTGCAACCCAAATCCATCTTCCCTTCAAATCTCTATGAACTTCTAGGACCTCCCAGGGAAGCTTATTTGAGAGATAAATTGCAACGCCCCTTGCTGCTAAACCTGAGGATGCAAAGAAAGCTTTCGAGAAAGTTCTGGGTATAAACAGCTTGGGGGAGTTAGACTTTAAATGGGTTTCTTGAAGAAAAAGGATTTGAGGGCATAATGAAGCTACCATCTGATTAAGGCGCCATATTTTTTTTTATTCAGTATGCCGTTTACATTGGCAGATAGAATCTTGCATCTATTGAGCTCCCTAGCCATCTATCCGTCTATTTTTGACCGATTCTCTACCTTGTCTTACCATATACATTCTAATCGTACCCTTGCTGAAAAAAAACTCTTGCTCTATTTTTTCCCTCTTTACCATAAGTGAACATTCGGCGCCCACAACCCCACCCACCCCAGAAAGAAAATAACCCCACCCTAGAATGTGGAATGATCCCTACGGACCCCGCTAGCCACATTGCACCCCCCCCCTACTGAACCCTAGGGTGTCTTGACCTTACACCCTTAGTGCCCTACATATGAATGACTTCCTTAAATGGCTGAATACTTGTTCTCAGAATCTTAGGTTCACTTCACAAGCCAGCAGTGAGAGTGCTGACTTTCTACACCTGACTATAATTCCGAGCGATGGAAAGTTGGCCACTAAGCTCTATACCAAGCCAACGGCCTGGAACACCCTTTGGGAATATACTAGCCATCACCCAAGGGGCCTCAAAGATGGCCTCTCCTTTGGCCAGTTCTTGCGTATACGCAGGGACTGCCATTTTAGGGAGGATTACTTTAGAGAGGCCGAAATACTTGCAAAAAAACTGGAACATCGTGGTTACCCAAAACGACTGATCAACCGGTCGCTTAAGAGGGCTTCGTATAACCATCGCGGGTTTCTGCTGACACCGCGTATTCCAAAAACATCTGAACGTGTACCTTGTGTCTCTACTTTCGGGACCAAAAGTAATCAAATTGTAAAGATTGTGAAACGTCATTGGCCCCATGGTGCAGGCAGTTGGAATTACCAAAGAAATGCCCCTTTTTTTCTTTTAAACGGGGTAAAACTATACATGACCATTTGGTCTGTGCCGCTCTACCCCTTAAGTGCGCCCCTGATTTGACTATTTTATGGGGCCTCAATAAGATCCTGGGCCACTACCGATGCGGTAACTGTCTCATGTGTGACTCCACTATGAACACTAAACAGTTCATACATGGTAACATCAAACATGATTTGCGTGACCACACCAATTGTAATTTGCAGAATGTGGTGTATGCCATCTGGTGTCCTTGCAATTTAATTTATGTGGGGCAGACCACACAACGCATTAAGAGTCGTCTTTCCCAACATAAAAGCCGCATTCGGTGCATAAATGAGCATGCTCCTTTGGTGTCACATTTTCTGGAATACAATCACACCTCAGCTGATTTAAAATGGCAGGTGATTGAATTGGTTAAGAGTCCACGCAGGGGCGGTGACATTACAGGTATGCTAAATCAAAGCGAATGTCGCTGGATGTTCCGCTGTGACAGTATTAATAAGGGGCTCAACAGTCTAGAAGCATGTACAGCTGTACTTTTCAGCTAGCTTGTTAGATACACTGAGATCTCCTTTGATATAGAGACCCCATTCTGTCATTGAAGATGTTTTAAATTGAATTCTTCTTATTAATTTGGATGCAATAATGTTTTTGGTGCTAAGTGTAGTTGTTCTAGTAGCTTTACACGTAAACGTATCTATGATATGGGTATTGACTAATTTCATGTGTGTGCCCTAGAGCTTCCTTGGAATTAATGCAAAACCATCAATACTGTGGATATCATAATTCCTTTCGAATATTCTGTGATTCTAATTGTTCAAATCAAATTCTTTTTGATATGCACAGTTTTCTCTTTTTGGGTAATAATGTCTCCTATTTCTCTCTGAAAAGGTTTAATTAATTATATATGAGATTGAATGAGGGCATTGCTGTGTTACATGTCTATTCCTGTCGCTAGATACAATCCTTGTTGTCAAACGCAATGCGATATATTTGGAAAATATATACTCATGACACAGATGTATTTCCATCAAACCAGTAGATTACACTGTACCAAAATGCCAATAATCCATGCCATATTTACTTTTGGCAACATAGCAGGCAATAATATAAGCAAACTGGGTTGTATTGCTAATGTGTCTAATATTCTGCACGTTTAAAACTTTGAGGCTTTGGGAATCAGGTTCTTTTTCCCTTTTTCTCTACTTTTCTGTACTTTTTACCCACGGAAGATGGTTGCGGTTTATAGACTTGCACACAATGTTTGAAATCGACCCCGGATGTCATTTCCTTGACATGTTCTAATGCACTCCATTTCATTAACAATTTTTGACAATATTATTTCAGCTTCGACTTGTTTAGATTATTTTGCGTTTTTGAAACGAGTCTTAATGCCACGACCAAGTCCTCTTACTATGGTTATGACGGCACACTTTAAAAACGACGTGCTGGTCCACTTTCTGTATCGGTTCTAAGTTTTCCGGATTCGAAATACTGACGGGACACGGCGCACAGGAATACAAAATTTTGGAAGTAAGTGGATTCTTGGAGAAGCATGACTTACTGAACTGCTTTTCATTTTAAAACTAATCTCATCTTTTTTTTTTTTAAACGCTTGACGTCCATCGGGGCCCTGTAAGGATTTACGGCCCGGATGGTCTTATTAGGGAGAAATTCTCCCTTCCTACGATTCTTTTGACAGTATGTCTCATTATGTGTATGTATGTTTTGTGTAATTAGTTTCTGGCCTTGTTTAGATTTTTGTGAAACGAGTAGAGACCCTTGGGTATAAAGATTCTTCTCGGGTCTAGATGTTAGTCACTGCATCTGTGGCCATACAAGAGATATCGGTAACCTAATAGTTTCCTGCTCTTATTCCAACCTGTAGGAGCCTGTGTATGTTTTGGTCTCATTTAATATTAAGGCAAGCTATTTCTGTCCATGCGCATAGTTTTTAAGCACAACCCTTGGACCACTACCACGGGTTGTCTGGTTTGGATGATAGGAGTGACTAGATATGAATATTTAGTGGGTCTTCTGTTTAATCAACTGGGAGTAAACCAATTTTTGAGGATTTCTACTGTGAATTTTTTGCAGTAATTGAATTATTCACTCGGACTGTGACAGCTACCTGGCGGTTGGGCATACCGACATCCTGATCTTCTCACTAATTTCGCAGCCTGAGCCGGCTCAGTTTCTTATTAATTAAGGTCTAAATTATGCCGTGGGACTTCTTTTTGGCATACTGACAGGTATGAGGGTTTATATTCTTATAACATTCATTTAGGCAAGTATCCATCCCTAACCTACAATTTTTTGGTAAACATATGCCTTTATCTTTTTAATCTTTGACAGCTTTAGAATCTCCTCTTAAAACACGGCAATTTTGCCCGACACACAAAGATTGGTGCCCTCGTGTATATTACGGAGATCTAGTGAGGTGACTGTTTAGCCCTTTTGTACATTCTCTTTTTTCATCTTTTTCACAGTTTTCTGATTCTTTTCACAAAGTTTGGAATCCTGGGGTTTTAGGTCTTGCTCTATTTGCTTTTGTCTTTAAAATCCCTGTTTCCTATTTTCTTGTCACATTCTTGGTGCAGAACATAAAAACAAAAAAAAATGTTCTATTGTAAATCCATATATACATTTCATTTTTGTAGAAAAGAAAGTGGACGCTATCATATTTGAAGTCTTTGTCCTGAAGATGACCCTCAAAGTACCCGTGGGTCGAAACGCCGTAGACGCTTAAAAACGTGGCCTAACTAAGAGAGGAAACAATTGTTATATTGTGTATTTTGTTATTTGGTGTTGTTCCATGTTTTTTCTCTGCCACTGTTTGTTCAGTCTACACTTGTCAATGTTCACAATTTTATCATTGTTTGTGTAACTGTATGATCGCCCTCAATCGTATCATGCAGCTTCACACTTTAAGGTACTCAACGGCTGGTGGTATGGCTCCAGAGATGATCCAGCATATGCTGTGGTCATTAGGAGACCCGACTCTCCACGCATACTTAACTCAGATGTGAGAGTCCTTCCTCCTGCCACTAGAGTGGTAATATTAGCATGGCACTAATCTCTTTGTCGGATGGGGTCGTCTTACGCACATAACCCTGCTGTGGCGCAGTAGACTTCTCCCTGAACTAACTTCTCTACGAGGTTTTCGGGCTGGGATGTAATCGGGATCTCCACTCTAAGCGATATCATGCGTTGCTGCACCCTTAAGTCGTTTCAAGAAATGCAGGAGGAATATTCCATACCTCGCATTCAATTCGATAAATACCTGCAGTTTCATCATGCATTGTTGCCATACATCTCTGACTTTACAACTCTCCCCAACTTTAATCTACTGGAGGGCAAACTACTGTTAGGAGAACTCAGGGCTCCTAAAATTTTGAAAATGTATCAAACACTCATCACTCACTGCGCCTTCACGCTTGAGGCCCTTAGGGAATCTCCCAGTTGGCCAGCGAGCTCGTCACGCTTCAGATTAATCCAATTCAAGTTATTGCATACGGCCTACTATATGCGCCATAGGCTTTGGAGAGCGCGGTTAGTGTCGTCTTTAATATGCCTGCGCTGTGGTACCGATGAAGGCACCTTTCTACACAACTTATGGTTTTGCACGGCCCTAGATAGATTCTGGAAGAGGGACTGGCCTGCCTTACGGAGGTACTGAAATGGGTACTCGCTAGGTCCCCTAGACTGACTTTACTCCACAACACGAAAGGGATAGGGGAGACAGATACCAATGCCATCTCCTCTTTCTAGGCTTCACACTTGCTAAGCAAGACATAGCTACAGTCTGGATGGCAGAGACGCTGGCGCTTGTAGGCATCAGGAAGAGGGGAATGGATTTTTGCATGGGATGGATATTCCAGTTCCTCGAGCTTGAGGATGCCCTCAGAAACTTTTCAAAATTTGGAAGCGATGGGCAGATTACCGGGATCTCACCTTTGCCCCCCAGCCATCTCTCACTCAATCTCTCGATGAGGAGGCCTGATCCTATGGTCCGGATGCATGATATGTTATGTGGAGGGACAGTTGGGGGCGCGGCACAGTAGGGGTTTGGAGCATAATACCATAGACAAGTTATATTGCAGTCCTTTCTCTGGTTGATTAGGTTTGCACAAGGAAAAACTTGATGCCATGCTGATAATTGCTAATATATCCGTATGTAAATGCGGCCTCTCTGGACCATGTAAGTGCATGAACTCCCAAAAATATTTTCTGGGAAAAAAAAGGAGGCACAGTTAGGAGGTAAAAGTTATGAAAAACAAAGGAGGCGAAACTTATGGGAAACGAAGGAGGCAAAAGTTATGGGAAATGAGGGAGGCAAAAGTTATGAGAATGAGGGAGGCAAGAGTTAGGGGATGAAAAAAGGTAAAGTTTGCTCTGTAACAATAAGTTAATTACAAGTGACAATAAGTTAAGTACAAAGGTGAAACAGGCTGGCAGTGTGGTGCAGTTTCGAGTGAGGCCCGGTCTGCAGCAGTGGAGGGGAGCTGGCCCGGGGACTTGCTCAATGTGGTCACGCTGTGGCCTGCATTAAGTAGGTTCCTGGGGGATGGCGGGGTGCTGGACGGGGTCACCGGAAGTGGGGAAGCATGCGAGGACAGGGTCACAGGAAGGGGGCAGCATGAGAGGGAGCTTGGGAGAGAGTGGGAGAAAAGGCAGCAAATTCAGCATTTGGCTGAAAAAAAGCAGCACAACCAGGAGGCAAAAAGTTAGACTTGGAGTAAGAAATGGGAGAGAATTAGAATTAGACTGTAAGGCAAAAGTTATGAAAAACGAAGGAGGCAAAACTTATGGGAAATGAAGGAGGCAAAAGTTATAAGAATGAGGGAGGCAAAAGTTAGGGAATGAAAAAAGATTGCGCTGTAACAATAGAGTAATTACAAAGGTGAAACGGACTGGCACTGTGGTGCAGGTTTGAGTGAGGCTCGGCCTGCAGCAACACAGGGGAGCTGGCCTGGGGACCTACTCAATTTGGTTGCGCTGCAGCCTGCATTAAAGAGGTTTCTGGGAGGGGGTGTGCATAGGAAGCTGGCTCTGTAAATATACCAAACTGAGGTATAGTGTGCACAGAGTCCAGTGGAACCCCAAAGGTAGGCAGAGGTAAAAGTAGATAGCACCTTAGTATCTATTTGTGGCCGTGTGAGCGAGCAGTAAGGCTTTATCAGAGGGTAGTGTTAAGCATTTGTTGTGCACACTCAGGCAGCAAACATGTCACACACTCAAAGACTGAACTCAGATCAATGTTGTTTGTATAAAAATATTGTTGTTATTTTATTTCTAGAACCAAACCAAGCCTGGCACAGGTAAGTGAAATAAATGCTTTGCAAAATATTATGCAGTGTTTACAAGTGAATGCAAGTTCAAATGCAGTTGTTTGAAATACAGGTAAGTCAAGGTATTGAAATGACTGTACAGATTACTTTTTAGTTACTTTTTAGATCACTTTTTAAGTTAGTTTTTCTACTCAGTGTGTTAGGCCTACATATCACACTGGGACATTTCCTAGAGAAAAGATAAGTAAAATAAATTAGGCACAATTGTGATTTTTCAGGTTTCCATACAAATCAACTCCACACTTAGAAAATATTTCTGAGAAAAACAGTCGATGGTTTCCTATGGAGGGAAATGAAGTTAACCGTTACCAGGTAAAATACTCAGTCTTTGGGGTTGAGTTCCTGGGGTTAGAACAAGGGTTCCCTCAGGGTCAAGGATTCACTCTCGTTACATCCTCAGCGGTACTAGGCGGCCGGGTGCAGAGTGGTGCCAATGGGCTATTGACCTCGAGACCCCTTCGGGGTTCTTCATAAGAGAGAGGATGAGTTGAGTGTCTTCGGCATAGGATACTATGCTGAGCCCATGCTGTCTAACGATGGTGGCGAGGGGGGCCATGTAGATGTTGAAGAGCGTGGGGCTGAGCAATGAACGTTGGGGTACTCCGCAGTTGATCTCTGGGTTCGGAGAGGAAGGGTGGGAGTCAGATCCTTTGGGTTCTGCCAGCAAGGAAGGAGCGGATCCAGTTGAGGGCGGTTCCCCGTATGCCGGCATCGTGGAGTCTGGCTGCAAGAGTGCGTTGGGAGACGGCATCGAAGGCTGCGTAGAGGTCCAGCAGGATGAGGGCCGCAGTATGGCCCTGGTCAAGAAGCACGCGGATGTCGTCAGTGGCGGCAAGGAGGGCAGTCTCGGTGCTGTGGTTACTGCGGAATCCGGACTGGAAAGAGTCGAGGATGGCGTTCTCTTCGATGAAGGTAATCAGCTGGGCATTGACGAATTTCTCGGTGACTTTGGCTGCGAAGGGGAGGAGAGAGATGGGTCGGTAATTTTTCAGGTCCGTCGGGTCTGCCGAGCGTTTCTTGAGGAGGAGCTAGATCTCTGATGCCCTCTAAGTGCATTTTTCATTCAATCCCACACTGGCATCAGTGTGGGTTTAATGTGCTGAGAAGTTTGATACCAAGCTTCCCAGTTTTCAGTAAAGCCATTATGGTGCTCTGGAGTTTGTAATGACAAACTCCGAGCACCTTATACTTTTAAGAGCATTACTGCACTTACAATGTCTAGGAATTGGTATAGACACTGTAGGGGTACAGGGATCATGCACCTATACCCTCACCACTGGTATATTGGACCCAGCTCGAAGGGTGGCTGACCCTCGCCAGGGCAGTGAGTTGTAGGCATGGCATACAGGGATGTTATTTTTACCATCCGACTCGCTCGTTGAGGTCAGAATCTCTACTTTTGGCGGCTGTTCCGCGTGTGAAGAGGGCTCGCCTTGGGGGCCGCTCTTTCAGTCTGTTGGCCCCACAGATGTGGAATGCACTACCGCTCCCTTTGCGGGGGGCGTCTACTCTCCTTGATTTTAGAAGAGGTCTCAAAACCTGGCTGTTTTCCCAATAGGTCTGCCAGTAGTTTTGCTTTCTTTTTGTTTTTCTTTTAACCTCTTTTAGCTGTGTTGTGTTATTCTGAAATCTGTTCCCCTTACCTAAAAGCGCCGGGACACTCTTTTTGAGTAACCGTTGCGCTATACAAAAGAATAAATAACATAACATAACATAACATGTGTGCCATGTTGACTCTTCACTTTGTTCTGCACCAAAACACACAGCCTACAATGGCAGTGTGTGTGTGTGTGTATATGTACCGGCCTCTAAGTGGCACAATAAGTGCTGCAGCCTTAGAGGCCTTCCCTGGCCACAGTGCCCTTGGTACCCATGGTACCTTTTACAAGGGACTGACATGTGGCCAGAGAGGTGCTAATTGGGGGTACAAGGTACAGTTTTTGAGGAAAAACACAGGCCGTGGGAACCTGATTGGCAGGGACCCAGGCACATCAAGTCAAAGTGCATCAGTAGTCTGGCAAAAAGTGGGGGGGGTTACCAGTGGCGGCTCCCCCATTGGGGCATGGGGGCATCGCCCCACTGCTTTCTGGCAGTGTGAGAAGGCAGAAACATAAACTGTAAAAACTACCATTTATGTTTCTGTTTCTCGCACTGCGAGAAACCAGAAGTACCTCTGTGCCTGGTTGGGGGCGGGCGGGCGGGTGGGCGGTCCTCCTCGAGATCAGGGGGGGACAGTGGCTTACCCACTGTTGTGGGTACAGACTGTTTGGTCAGCCCCAGGGCCAAACAAAGCAGTCATGCGCACTCCCCCTTTTTCTCTATGTAGGCGGCTGCATGCAGCCTACATAGAGAAAATGGCCCGGCTGGGGCGCTCTCCACTGCGCCTCACCAATCACAATGCTGCCATTGCAGCGTTGTGATTGGCTTGGGTAGGGGAGGTAAGCTGCCTGCTGGCTGCTTCCTGTTCCTGCAGCAGGAACACGCGGACCCGGCTGCCGCTGCAGGCAAGCTTTCAGTTTTTGAATGGCTCAATTTACCAGGAGCTCAATAGAAAGTGGATCATTGGTGTGAGAGGTCTGTCTGAGGATCATTAAATGCCTCCTGGCACCAAAGTTACCTTTATGCGCACAATGGCTAAACAGCAGTCACCATTACAGAGTGACTGGCCAGGAGCGGAGGCGGTGCGCTACCCGGCACTCAGGTACATTTTATTTTTATTTTTTGATTCCCCACCCGCGACTCACCCCCTGCCTCCCTCCCTCCCCGCAAGCATGCCGGCTGCCGTGACTTCCTCTCCTGTCTTGAACAGCGCTATTCATTTACTTCTTTTCAATAGGTATTTGGCTTTTCCCACAATAGGCCCCGGCCAATCTCCCAGCGCTTTGTTTTGCTGCCTTCCCCTTTATTAGATCTTAACCCTGCAAGCAGCCTGGCACCGGAGCCGTGGTGCTAGCCCGGAAGGAAAAATTATTTAAAGTCAGTCCGGGTGCAAGACATTCAGCAGAGTTTCATAAAAACACAGAAACTCCATTGGGCCGTTATCTGTTCAGGGCTTTAGAAATGCCAGGTGAGCAGGAAGGAAGAACAGCGCTGCTTATAATGAAAAAACGAAAAATCAATGCAATAAATGACGTGGTAATGTAGACAGAAACCACCGTGGAATAATGCATTGCTTGCCTTTATTTATTAACCCAGTCTTTAACAAGACTGGGCCTTCCGGTGAAGAGGACTATATAAGGTGTTAACATAATTTACTTATCAAGTGCCTCGGCCTTCCACGGAAGAGTAATAATCTCTGTCTCTGACAGCGCAAAGACGGAGTGAAGAATAAGAGGGTAAATGAGGGGTACTCTACATGGATTGTTATTCTCCAACAACACAGCACAAAAACAATTAAATAACGCAATTTGCACAAAATTTCTCAAATTACGTAGACCAATGATCATAACAAATTTTTACCATTACGTTGAAATTTAAAAATAGGAAAAACGAAAAATCAATATACATATGAATGGACATGGAAGAGTGTATAAATGGAAAAATTGGAGGTTAGACATATGTTAAAAAACTCTATTAATATAGACTCTATTTATATGGTTCTTGGGTTTTATATTTGAAAATCTACTGCTGGTAAATAAAGTGCATAAGTGTTGGTAGGAACCCCTACATAAACAACTAGGTTGAATGCCATTTTGAAAGAAGGTGATTCTAACCATTGAATAGATGATAATGAAGTGCAAAGTGCAATTCACTTTTCATTTTGGCATACTGCATTAGTTTTATTGCCAACACACTGTGCAAAATAATGCAATGGCATTAATTCCAAGGTAAATAAAGTGCATAAATGCTGATTGAAACCCCTGTATGACCAACTATTTTGAGTGCCATATGGATAGAATATGGTTCTATCCATTATATTAATGATTAAAATAAAGTGCAATTCACATTTCATTTTGGCAAACTGCATTGGTTCTATTGTCAACATACTGTGTAAATGATGCAAATGTATCATTCATTCCAAAAAAACTCCAGTCCCGTCCTATTGTATATCTAAGCAATTTCCAAATTCAAACTTCATTACTGTAAATGCAGTGTGATAAAAATCTAATGTAATGAAACTATTAATTAAAATGTAAAATCCATGTAAGATAGTCTTTTTAAAATAAGAAAGTGCCAAAGATTACTGGTGCAAATATATGAATAAAGTGCTAAAAGTTGAATTAAAATCTGTCAGCTAAGGACAGAAGGGAAGGACTGGCAGCAAATTCACCTAACATCTTGGAACTTCTAATATACTCAGAATAAACAAATCTCTAGATATCACAGCGTGGTATAACAATTATAGAAAGTTGTGGAGTTCCTCCCCATTATGCAATCGGTTAGGTGCTCTGGTATCCAACTCCAATATAAATTTGGATTCTAGTTTTCTTAACAGTTTCTCCCTGTTTCCACCTCTTCTCAGTGGGGGCACTGCACCAATGACGTAATATTTCAAATCACTCAAGTTGTTACTGTGCACAGCTTTAAAATCCCTCGTCACTGGGTATGTCATGTCTGAATTAACTATGGCTCTCAGATGTTGGAAGATTTGCATATATATATATATATATATATATATATATATATATATCAGTAACATAATCCAGCCCCGCCACTAGCAAACATGGGCGGGGAAAACGCTTGCAAGGACCTCTTCGATATGCTCAGGCTTACAGGAACCAACAGGAGTCCGGATTCAGTGCAGACATTAATTTATTCGGCATGAGAAATATCCAATGTACTCATCGGACATAGTGACCGCCATGACACGTTTCGCTCGCATCCGCGAGCTTGATCACATGACGTGCTCTGGGACAACCATAGTTAAATTAAAGCACATGCACAAATTCCTTTAGAAACGAAACTACTATGGGCATAAAACTAAACAACAGACTTCAAAACACATGGTAACTTGCCACGAAACTACCGATAGTACAAATAGTTCAAAAAAAGAAAATAACCATATGTATACATCAGAATCAAATAGTAATTTCTGATTGCAATCATATAAAGTCAAATACTTATTTGCTGCCTAACACATGAAATATTTAAGTATCACATTTTAAATACAATAAATATAATAGAAAATCTCATCATAAATATACTAAAAACGACATATTATTTAACCATATTTGTAAATAAACAAAATATCGGAAATACAGAATTAATCACTAAAGTTCCCATATCATTCAAAAACATCAGGTGTTTCTAAATTGCAACGATGTTCATATTATAAGTGCAAAAATGCAAGTGCAAAGTGTAGTAGTTATATATCCACTGCTTAGTCATTTACAAGTCTAAATAGTCGCTAGGACATAGGTATTATCTCAATGAGTAGTGACATATAGCAGCTCAACTGAAATATATAACAAGAAACATCTAAAAAAGAATAATGATGATATCAAGGAAAATTCCTATCAGAATTCTAAAACACTGTGCAAATAGGCATATTGAAACATCGGCTTGATCACATGTGCAACAGTGACACGAATAGCAGTTGCAAATAACAGCAAAAAAAGGGAATACTTATTACAAATAAAATTCATATACTAATATGTCAATTAGTATGCTATATACATTAGTGCAAAATAGCGCAATATTTGGAAGAAGGAAAATTCCAATCTGAATCTGATGTGCAAAAAATAGTCATAGTAGCAGCAATAAACAAGATGAACTGATAAGAAGACTGTCAGGTCTATCAATAGGCATAGAATACCTGGAAGTCAAGAGAGTAATAAAGTGCAATGTGCCAAAAGTAAAAAGCCTGAACAAATATGCGGAGAGAGACACTTTGATCATAACGTGAGTACAGAATAAAATGTACAAATTTCATAGGGTTGATACAAAGATAAGAGCACCAATTAGATATTACGTCATATCATAAAAAACTGAGATGTAAAAGACATATTTAAATCACTGCCAACACAGAAAAGGACAGAGCGCAGATCCAACAAGGAGAACTTAGACAGTATGTATTACAGGAAATTATATAAGTCCTCACTATTATATATATATATATATATATATCTCATATATATATATATATATATATATATATATATATATAATATGTATATATATCACCTAATGGCGGTTGCCAATAGGTATTTATAGTTAGGAACTTGCCAAGATATTTGGCGGCATTTGACAAATCTTTGCGAAATTTTCAAAACTAATGGGGGGCTCAGGTCAGCTCCTGTCTTGAATGTCACGGGGTGATTCGTGAAGCGAGGGCCGAGAAAAAAGGGGGATCCCAAAACATGTTTTCTCCATGTTAATTTCCATAGGAAACTTTAGACACGGCTACAGCCCAAATTGCTGAACGGAATTACAACACATTTATCAAAAAGGTAGCTTTTTGTCCAGAAAGCACTATTTAAATGGTATAAATCCAGAAAGTAGTTTTTGAGAAAGTTTACCATTTACAAATATCGATATTTGAGGATTGCGAGATCTGATTGGCTGAACCCTCCCGATCTCAAGCTTGTTCCTGGCTACGAATACTTCAAATGAGGAAGTGTTGGCAGCCATCTTGTGACTCGGTTGAACTGAGTGGCAAGAAAAAAGGTGAAAAAAGAAGAGCAGGGTAGGAACACTCTGACCTCCTAGGGTTGCTCAGGGGGTACCCGAGGGACCCCGAAGGTCGAAAAAGCATTTTTTAAAAATATTTTCGATGTGAGTCGCATAAGGTCCACAAATTACGCTGAAAAAAAAGAAGAGCAGTGTTGCATGCTTCGTTTACTTAAGCCCCCAGGTGGAGCAGGTCCTGGGAGCAATGTTTATTTATGATGCGGAGGCGACTTCTGTCACGGGGACCGCTACCTCCCCGGGGCAAATATAATGATATGCGGCCCTCCTTTCCCCCTGGAGAGCAGCACTCCCCGGGGCTATACGTAAAATGTAAAAGCATTTTTTTAAATATTTTCATCGGGAGTCGCGCAGAACCTGCAAATCACGCCAAAAAAAAAAAGAAGAGCGGTGTAGCATGCTTGATTTAATTAGGCCCCTGGGTAGGGCAGGTCGCGGGAGCAATGTTTAGTTATGATGCGGGGGCGACTTCTGTCACGGGACAAATATAATGATATGCGGGGGGCACGCGGCCCTCCCTCCGCCCTGGAGAGCACTACCTCCCTGGGGCTATATGTAAAATGTAAGTGTGGTGGGGCTTAAGCGTCCCACACACTGTCACAGGGACCACTATCTCTGGGTCATTCATCAATTAAAAAGTGGGGGTCCGTTGCGGACTGCCATCCCCGGGGAGCACGATCTTCCTGGGGCTTTAAATTTGATGGAGGCGGATTGCGCGGTGTCCCTTGAGGAGCTATCCATGGCCCTGGGGATCACCATCCCCGAGGGCCGGTTCCAGCAATGTCCCATGGTATCTACCCCCAGGACATTGCAGTTTGCTGTGGCAGGGCGGGAGCTTCTAGCAAACTTCTGCTTCGCTTTATGGAAGCGAGGGGAAAGTTTGCTCACGCTTCCATGAAGCAAAGTAGATTTGCTTTTGGACAAAGGTAGATGCATGCCAGCAGCTGTGTTTGTCCAAAAGCAATGCCGGCTCTCATAGGAGGGAGGGAGCTGGCAGGGACTGTAGGGGCATTGGGGCTCTACCTGCAGTCCCAAACGTGTGGCCAGGCCCTGAAGGATGGGTCCTCGGGGCCTAAAATAGCACAGGAGGGGGCCACGTGGCCTCCCTTTTTTATTTAAATTTTTTTTTTAAATGGCCAGGGTGGGGGTCCGATATTGGCCAATGTAACTTGGGGGTATTAGTACTTATTATTCTTTCGTGATAGGAGTGGCAACCCCATCGCGGCTCACAGCGTGGCCTTGTGTAATGTTACGACGGGTTCGCGGATCAATTAATTTTTTTAACAGAGTATTGATGTTAAAAAATAAATAAGAGTGAGTTCTGGGTTATAGGGTGGCTCTAAAAAGAGTCCTTGTTTTCATTATGATGTTGTTGGAGCTACATGTAAGTGTGGATGCCCAGTTTGAGGTTGTAGAGAAAAACAATGTTTCCTTCATCTGTGAAATGAACTTCATCATTTCTGTAGATGTCATTCATGTCAAAACGTATATTTTTGTTATAGATGGACCCCATTCTATGATCTCTGAGGTAAGCAGAAACAGCTTTACTGACATTTTTCCTAGCTTTCTCAATCTGAGGACAGAATTGATGTGACTAGTTCCATTTCTGTCTTTGACATATATTAGAGTATACAAAGATAGTTTGAGGGAAAAATAACATCAGTTTTGAACAAAGGTATCCTTCATTAGCATTTCCAGCCCAACCCCGGTCAATGTGCCTAGGCCATTGCCACCACAGTGCACAATGATGAGGTCAGGGGGTTGGAGGTGCAAAATGTTTTCAACCAAAGGCATCAATTGGTGCCACTTTAATCCTCTCTGTGCAAACCATTTAATATCCACATTTTGCAAACCTAGGTCTTTGTCAATATGTTTTTGTTCAGCATACCTTTTGCACCAGAAAACATAGCTGTGCCCTACGATCCATACAGTAAGCATTTTGAAGGGATGTCTGGAAGGAATGAAAAGATGTCTGTAGCTGATGCAGTCCATTGGCAGAATGAGAGATATGTAAAAAAGTAGAGGCCAAGCTTTTTTGAGAAAACCGATAACTGATTGGCTGATGATAAACATTGTGCACTGAAAAATAGGATGCATGATACTTTTGTGAAAAAGCATGTTTCTGATTGGTTAATACAAATTCTTTGAACGGTACAGTACATAGGATAAGATAAAAATGTTGCAGAAGTCAACCACACCTACTGTTTGCAATTGGAAGCTACTATTCTGAACTGAAAAATATGGTTAACTTGTGACCTGCCACTGCCATTGAATGTTGCAGAAACTGTTGCTATGGAAACTACCATTAAGGAGAGTGGGGGAAGGGTTGAAACAACTGTGGTATTAAAATATGAAATGCATATTTAAAAACAAGAGATACGCTATTCAAGTTAGTTTTTCTGAATCAGTAGTATGTTTAGAAGAAGTGTGTTGTTTAAAATTAGTAGTAGTATTATTGGAAATAGGTTTTTGAACTCTCGTAAGTGTTCGGGGCTCCATGGCGATGTGGCAGCGTGGTGGAGTCAGCACTCCAGAAAATTACAGAACCAGTTCGGGCACTTTTAGAAGAGAGTTAGAAAGGGTTAATATGAGTAACCAATAGAAATGTGTTGTACAATTTGAAATAATGAATGAACAAATTTGATTTGTTACTTACATTTATTTGTGTAAATAAACATAGGGAAGGTTTAACATTACTTGTTTTACATTGTTGAGAGTGGTGCATTACATTTATTGTGTGACAAAGAACATTTTTCATGAGTTTCTGATATTTGATATTCTGCAATAGTATTAGAGAGGTGAGTTACAAATGTGTAAAGTGTGTTATGTATTGTGAGGTAGTGGTTCAGTCTTTGGAGTGATATTTGTAAGTTCAAACTTTTTTTTTTTTAGTGATTACAAATTATTACAGAAGTGTGCTGTTTGAAATATGTTACAAAATGTACAAAGACTCTGAGTAGCTGCTGAATAGTGAAGATGCAAGAGAAAAGTGAGGTTTAAGGCATGCTGGCAGAGGTATTAGTGATTAGGCTACTTTGTATGACTCTGTGGAAAGGTACGCTTGAAGTACCCCGTATACATTTAGGTGTCTTCGAGAAATGATGAGTGCAGTCTGTCATGTTGAAAGGACTGCGTGGTCTTGTGAGTGAGGTACAGGGTTGAATTGGGATCTGAAATCGGCACAGGCAACGTAAAAGAAAGGGTCCACATTTGCAGATCGCGCCATGTTGCAAAATACTGGGGGGGCTTTAAAACAGCCTTGTTTTATTAACTTAAGGGAGATAAAAAAGAAATGCAAATGTTGCCTGCACACCTTGTGCACAGATTTGTTTACACTAGTGAACCACATCTGAATAAAAGTGAAGTTAATTCTCAGGCACCCTGCAGCTGCTCAATGAGCACATTACAGGGCCGGCAGATTGAGAGACTGGGAATAACACCTCCCTTGACTCTACCCCACTCCTCCCCCCAAAGATTCCTCCCTCATGTTTGTAAAAGGAAGGTAACAGAGGCCTGTCTGCGTCGAAAAACACCACTTAGGCCCTCACTGGGCTGCTGGCGGCATCTCAACAGCACAGTGAAAGTCCCATTCGGCTTCCATGCTACACAAAAAGCGGCGCACAGTTGCAACTTACATACCAGCCTATTGTACATTTTCCGAGTGTCCATTTTACCAATCCGAGTTTGCAGACGTATGTCTATACTTCTACGTGTATTTTCACACGTGTTATGCTTTGAAAGATCAATACTTATAAAACACAGGTATACATGCCACTAGAAAAGGCAGAGACAGATGCATGCATGCTTTCAGTAATATGGTGAGACAACTGTGACATATTAAGGGTTTCAGCGTTATATTTGGCTAGGCCGAACACTTTTAGTAGTTGCTGAGTAGTGAAGCTGCAAGACAAAAGTGAGGTTAAAGACATGCTGGCAGAGGGATTAGAGATTATGGTACTTGTTATGAGTCTCTGGAAAGGTATATTTGAAGTATGCCGTATATATTTAGGTGTCTTCGTGAAATGAGGAGTGCAGTCTGTCATGTTAAAAGGACTGCATGGTCTTGTGACTGAGGTACAGGGTTGAATTGGGATCCAAAAGTGGTCCGGGCAACGTAAAAGAAATGGTCCACGTTTGCAGATTGCGTCTTTTCGCAAAATACTGGGGGGGGCTTTAAAAGAGACATGTTTTATTACCTTTAGGAAGATAAAAAAGAAATGCAAATGTTGCCTGAACACTTTGTGCACGGATTTGTTCACACTGCTGAACCACAGCGAATGTAAGAGAAGGTAATTCTTAGGCTTACTGTTTCTTTTATGTATGATGCGACTAGCAAAAGGCAGAGACACATGCATGGATGATTTCAATAATAGGGCAGGACTTACAACTGTGACATATGAAGGGTTGAGTAGTCGTTGAAAAATGAAGCTACAAGAGAAAACTGAGGTTTAAGACATGCTGGCAGATGGATTAGTGAATAAGCTACTTTGTATGACATTTCCAATCACCCAGGCACTACCTGTCAGGGGAACTTAACGAATCACACAGGAGCAGAATGACACTAACTCCCAATGCCCTTCTCAGGACCCCCCTGCTAGGTTTGTTTTAATCCATCGCAGGTAAGTTCTGAGGGGGGAAAGGGGATTGGACAGAGAAGAGACAGCTCCAAAACACTGCTGGTCCTGCTTAATCTTCTTCTTCAGGTTGTTAGGCTAGAAACATTAAATAGTCAGATATATCGGTTACCTTGACAGACTGCTTTCCTTAATATTGATACATATACATTTAATAACTAATCTCACCAGTAAGTAGTTTTGGGCTTGAGCATTGTGTGTGTTTACCCAGAGAAGCCTTCTCTCTAATCACTTGTTCTTTTCCTTGCAGGCCGTTCTATTCTAAGGTTCTCTGTCTTGATAAAGGAAAAAACAAGGTAAGTTATCTTTCTGTTCTGTAAGTATGTAATGTAGTTCGATGTTCCCTTCCTACCTATGTACTTACTGGACAAGTGATTGAGATGTCTATAATTTGTTGCCTGAAGTATGAGAACTTCAATTAAATAGAGACATGAGGACTATTGCACCTGTCTAAGATTTTTTCTAAATGGAAGATTTGCTGATTTATGCTTCCCAGCCAATTAGAGAAGGTGCTTATAATCAGTTTGGTATGACTATTTATCACAGGTCTTATGGCGGCTGCCAAGACGTGTGCAATTTAATATTTTCCTTCTCCGGGAAAAAATGTAATGAAGCGCGAACGGAAATCTCTCAGTGTTCGCACTTGTTCATTTTTTGAATTACGCAGCTCAAAAGAGAGGGGCGTTTAAATATTGCAGAGGAATTTCTGTAACCTTGCCGGTAGTGCGTACGAACTGAAACGTGCACACAAGTTTAATTCCTGCAGCCTTTAGGTACCGCGAGGCACAAAAGGAACAGTGTCCGCGAGTAAACTTCAAATCCAGAATGAGAAATTCGATCTAGAATAACGCAGCTCAGAGAAACAATGCTCGCGTTTTTCCCTAGTGCAATTTTACAGGACGTTAAGAGTTAACTGAACTTGTCAACATTCTCTTCCTTGTCATTCTCTCAGGAAATACAATGCTAAATATATTTAATTGGTTAAAGTTGAATGAATCTTCTTCACAGATTTATTTCAATCGTTAGCGCAAGCAAGGCTTCAGTCAGAATTATGTTTCAACAGCTTATTGCCTGAAAACTTGGATGGGAACAGAAATAATACTTTCAAGTTGACACTAACCTTTAATCTTGAATATTGGTAGTAACCGACGAAGCTAACCCCGCATATTCCGCCACTACCCTGACTAACTTTCGCGACGCATGAACAACAGGTGCTGCTCCAGAAGAATCTTCAGTGAAGTGCACAGTAGAATGTTGGAGCACACCTCACCAACTGTCATTTGCAGAAAGACTAGACTGCTAAACAGCGTTATGCTGTTGCAATGTCAGGATGTTGGCAGCCATGTTGGAGTTTCTACGGTGCCAACTAGCGCTCCAACTAAAAGGATTAGCTACTCTTTGAGTTTGTGAAGAGAGAATAGTAGCTACGGAGGAAATAGGAGGAGGAAACCTCCTGTGATTCCTGACAGTACCCCCTCCCAACGGGGTTTCCTCCAATCTGGGTTTGGGAGGAAATTTAGCATGGAAGGCTTTGATTAATCGAGGGGCATGGACATCAGTACTTCTTTCCCAGGAACGTTCATCAGGTCCATAACCCTTCCAATCAATGAGGTAAAAGAGTACATCACGGATGAGTTTTGAATCTAAAATCCGTTTAACTTCATACTCAGCCTCACCATGCAGGATTAGAGGATCAGGAGGGGAAGACCTACGCAACCCGGGGTGAATTGGTTTCAAAAGAGAAACATGAAAGACCGGGTGAATTTTGGTGGAACCAGGAAGAGATAATCGATAAGTAACTGGATTAATGACCTTCTCAATTGGATAAGGACCCATAAAACGAGGCTGGAATTTACGGGAACCTTTGAGTCTAAGATTGTTTGTACACAGCCAGACTAAATCTCCCACATGAAGCCCAGGTGCCTTTTTACGTTTTCGATCAGCGAAGTGTTTGTAACGAGCCTTTGCTGTGGACAAATTCTGGGTTACAGTGTGGTGGATCCAAGCTAACTGGTGGGCAATATCCTGAACAGCAGGAAGGTTAGTATTGTCAAAATTAACATGAGAATTAGGATGCCTGCCTAAATTTATAAAGAAAGGTGAGCAACCTGTGGAGACATTAAGAGCGTTATTGTAGGCATACTCAGCAGTCCATAAATGGTCAGGCCAGTCACCCTCCTCATCTAACAAGTATAACCTAAGGTGTTGTTCAAGTTCTTGATTAATGCGTTCGGTTTGACCATCAGTTTCAGGATGAAAGCTGGTAGACTAACGGTGGTCAATGTTAAGGCCCTTAATGTTAGCTTCCAAAAGTGTGATAGGAACTGAGAGCCCCTGTCTGAAATGAGTACCTTAGGAATCCCATGAAGGCAAATAATGTGTTGATTGAAAAGTTGAGATAGCTGCTTGGAAGTGGGTGCACCCTTAAAGGGTACAAAGTGTGCCATTTTACTAAATGTGTCAACCACAACCAGAATAGTGTCATAACCATGAGAGGAAGGTAAATCAACAATCAAGTCTAGGGAGACCGTGTGCCAAGGATATGGGGAGGTTGGCATGGGTTGTAAGAGACCCTTTGGAGCTTCCCTGTCCGATTTCCCCTGTGCACATAGTTCGCAACTCAAAACATATTGACGAATATCACGGCACATGTATGGCCACCAAAAGTTTTGTTTAAGTAAATCTTCAGTTTTTAGGATGCCCTTATGACCAGCCAGTGGATTGTCATGACTTTCCTGCATGGCTTTTAACTGGAGTTCCTTAGTGGGTAGATACAAGGACATCAGCCTTTCCATTTTTGGATCCGGGACGAAAGGTAATAACAAAATCAAAGTCTGCAAAGTAGAGAGACCACCGCAATTGACGTGGTGTGAGTGTACGCGCAGAGTGCAAAAAGTTTAGATTGCGGTGATCTGTAAACACAGTTACAGTGTGTTTAGCCCCCATTATGTAATGCCTCCAATCCTTGAAGGCATCCTTAATGGCCAGAAGTTCTTTTTCCGTGATAGTGTAGTTACATTCCGCAGGATTGAGTTTGCGTGAACGATACGCTACAGGATGCAGCTGCCAAGTGTCTTTGTGTCTCTGTGAAAGAATTCCTCCAATGGCTAGGTCTGAAGCGTCCGTCTCCAGATAGAAGGGTTCGGAGGGATCTGTGTGAAGTAAAACTGGGGCTGTGGTGAAACTGGTTTTCATTAATCGGAAGGACTCTTCAGCTTCATCAGACCAGTGGAAAGAGACGCCTTTCTTCAGAAGACGAGTTAAAGGAAGAATTTTAGAAGAGAATCCATGAATGAATCGTCTGTAAAAATTGGAGAATCCAATAAAGCTTTGAAGTTCTTTGATACTAGTAGGAGATTTCCAGTCTGTTATTGCTTTCACCTTCTGTTCATCCATTTGAACTCCACTAGGCGAGAGTACAAAGCCAAGGAATTCCACTGTGTCGGTGTTAAAGAGGCATTTCTCCAGTTTTACATATAGAGAGTTTTCCCGTAGGCATTGTAGAAGCGCTCTGACCTGATCATAATGTTCTTCAGTCGTATTTGAATAAATTAAGATATCATCAATGTAGACTATTGCACATCGGTCAATACAATTACTTAAAACATGGTTGATAAAGTATTGGAAGGCCGCAGGTGCCCTACACAGACCATACGGCATTACAAGGTACTCATAGAGCCCGAATTAAGTTCTGAACGCGGTCTTCCATTCATCGCCTTCTCGGAGTCTGATTAGATTATATGCTCCATGTAAGTCTAGGCGAGTGTAAATCTTAGCTTCTTTCATCTGATCAATCAATACCGAGATGAGGGGTAACTGGTATCGGTTTTTGATAGTGATTCTGTTGATTGCTCTAAAGTCTATGCAAGTCCTGAGATCCCCCCCCTTCTTTGGCACGAAAAAAAGGGGGGAAGAGACAGGGGACTGGGATGGCCGAATAAAGCCATTTGCCAAGTTCTTGGTCAAATAGTCTTTTAAGTGGAGATTTTCCTTTTCCATTAGGGCATAAACTCTACTGCAAGGTAGGTTGGCTCCGGGTTCCAGGTCGATCTTGCAGTCATAAGACCTGTGTGGAGGTAATGTTTCGGCTTTAATTTCATCAAAGACATCTGCGAATTCTCGGTAAAGCTCTGGTATTTCAGGTGTTTGAATGACACATATAGAATTTCCATTAGTCCATAACTGAGTGACCGCACTGGTTACGGTAGGGTGAGCCATATCTTCAAAACAATGTCTTGCACAATATTCCGAATTTAATTGAATAGTCCGGGCTCCCCAATCTATCAACGGATTGTGTTCAGTCAACCACGGTAGGCCCAAGATTAGTTGAAATTGGGGGGCGTCAATTAAATTAAACTGCAGGGTCTCTTGGTGTCCCTCAATGGTGGTCATGTGTACCGATTCTGTATGATTGATTATTGGTTCTGAAGTTAATTCAGTACCATCAACTGCTCGGACCTTCTCGCTTTTCTCCTTTTTAATGGCTTGTAATCCAATTTGATCTGCAAATTTATGGTCGCAGAAATTACCTGTTGCTCCAGAATCAACCATGACAATAAATCCGGTCAAATTTATACTTCTAAATCGTAATGTTACTGTCATAACCAAATGGGGCGAAGAGGCTTGTAACGTGTTCGCTACCTGATGGTCTGTTGGAGTTGTTGCTCCTTTCGCAACCACGGGTCCAACTCCGCTCACCCGTGGTGCCTCTAGTTTTCCTTCTCCTTTGCTGGTAATTTTGGTCTTTTTAAACAGTTCCTGACAAAATGTCCACTTCCTCCACAATACAAACACAACTTGTTTAATCTCCATTTCTCTTTTTCCTCCTTGGAGAGTGGACCTCTGATTACTCCAATTTGCATGGGTTCTGCTCCAGTGGAACTTTCCGCTGTTCGTGACGGTTCAGTTTTAACTCGATCAAAACGTGGAACACTAGGTCGAAACTCCCATCTACGTTCTCCTTTTCGCTCGGTTTGCCGATAATCAATCTCTAGAGTCAAATCCACTAGGGCAGAGATGTCAGTAGGTCGATTCGGGATTTGGGAAAGGGCATCTTTCAATTCTTCTTGCAATCCCCTGTAAAATACTGCTGCTCTTTTATTTTCTGGCCAATTCGTCTCTACTATTAATTTATTAAATTGAGCTAGATAGGCCACGAGTTCTCGGTTACCCTGTTTTAATTCTAACAGTTCGTTGTCAGACACCTGTGATGCAGTTCTACGATCAAAGATGCAAAGGAATTCTTTCTTGAAGTCTTCAAGGTTATAGAAAATTGGATCATCTTGAGACACTAGTGGCATGGACCAGGAAGGACAGGATGAATGCCACACAGGATTGGGCATCAGGGAAAATGGTTGGACGGCACATGAAGTGCAATGAACACTGGGTCAAAAAAATGTGTGCCTTTTGCGGATCTCCATTGATCCTCTCTGGTGGAGCAAGAGGAATTACGGGGGATAATGAGTGAATGACTTGGGTGGTGGCAAAAGACGGAGTGCTAGCGTTTGGATTCTGTGTAGTAAAAGATGTGGAGGCTTGACTGGCTACCTGAACTGGTGTTCCCGTTTTAAAGGTTATAATCTCCTGTCTTAATATCTTATTCTCCTCCCTGTTACACGATCCTCTACCTGTGCCGTAGCGAGGCTCCCCACACACCCACTACAACTCCCATAATGCCCCTCACTGGAATGCAGGGTTGTGTACCGCCCCAGTCTCCCTCAAGCAAGCTCATTGGTCAAGAGCTCTTTAAACACAAGACCCTCCCTAACTCCCGCGCTTGGCTTTCGAAGCTCTTGTGCGCTACCGGACTTCTGCCTCGCCCTGGACCTGTATTCTGTACTCGCTGAGTACGGTGGAACCTGCTTCGTTGGATTGCTCACCTGTCCGTTTTCCCTTCGAGCACTCGTCCTCCTTGACTGCCGCGGGTTGGCTTCGTCCCTTTGGTTTCACCGGAGTCCGATCCGCAGTGCCGGTCAGTCCTCGACCCCTCCCCCTTCTGGCGGAAAGCTCTCTCGACTGCTTGCCGGACGAAGACGCTCTTCCAGGCTCAAAATCATCCGGCTCTGTCCTCACCCGTACCTGAGTCCCCCTTGCAAACAAATCCTCAACGGGACTAAAGACACTTCTTACGGATCCGTACAGCAACATACTATACGGGTACGTGACACGCGTTGCTCGCGTGACAATTTTTTTTTTACTTTATTGACAAACCGGAACCATCTTACGATACCGCAGTGTTTGGATAGCGGTTCTACTGCTTTACTCTTGGGGGTTTCCTGGCATGAAGGTGCCTCCATACCTGGTGCAGATTCTTCCTTTTTTTTTTGTTTGAGAACCTCCAGAGGATTTTTATTTCCTTTCTTTAATGAGGTGTTGGACTGCTGCGGACAAACCTCACATGGGTAACAAAGTGCTCTTGAACTGTGCTCGTTGAAACAGCAAAACAAACTTTATTCAGCAGACTCTGTGCTCCTTTGAAAATGCTGCGTTTTTGATTTCCTTTGGCTGGGAGTCGCTCTCTGATTCCGAATGAACTTTGGCACTTCTATTAAGAGAAATTTCATTTCCCCTAAGTCTAACATCTTCGTACTATTACAGAGTCTGTGGAGGTACACAACCATTCCTATTAGTTGAGAGAGACACATTCTACTGTTTCACCTTGTCTGTAAACAGGATTAATCATTGTCTGTTCTCTCTGTTTCTTGTTTTATCTCCTCTACAGCGCTGCTCCTTAGTTCCCTACACCTACCCATTGAGAAATGGCTGTCTTCCTGGAGGGCTTCCTTGAGGTTCTTTTCGTGTCCCGGTTCTTCCTTAGAGTATTGTCCGTCTCTCAGGTGGCTATATCTCTGTAGATGGTCCTACTCTAGGGGAGAGTCGAGATCTTGGTCTTCGCTCCCGTGGATGCTGGCATTCGTTTGTGGTTACACAAGTAAGTCAAGGTGCAGGAGTGACACTCCCTCACTGCCTCTAAGTCCCTTTGTATATTACTTAAAATCTCGTCTACATTTTTTAGATCCAGACCTTCCGTCATTCTGCTCAGGTGTTAGTACCAACGTGGGCACTTCACTCTGTCAGGGGAACTTAACGAATCACACAGGAGCAGAATGATGCTAACTCCCAATGCCCTTCTCAGGACCCCCCCGCTAGGTTTGTTTTAATCCATCGCAGGTAAATTCTGAGGGGGGAAAGGGGATTGGACAGAGAAGAGACAGCTCCAAAACACTGCTGGTCCTGCTTAATCTTCTTCTTCAGGTTGCTAGGCTAGAAACATTAAATAGTCAGATATATTGGTTACCTTGACAGACTGCTTTCCTTAATATTGATACATATACATTTAATAACTAATCTCACCAGTAAGTAGTTTTGGGCTTGCCACTCTTCTTCCTTCTCTTGAGCGTTGTGTGTGTTTACCCAGAGAAGCCTTCTCTCTAATCACTTGTTCTTTTCCTTGCAGGCCGTTCCATTCTAAGGTTCTCTGTCTTGATGAAGGAAAAAACAAGGTAAGTTATCTTTCTGTTCTGTAAGTATGTAATGTAGTTCGATGTTCCCTTCCTACCTATGTACTTACTGGACAAGTGATTGAGATGTTTATAATTTGTTGCCTGAAGTATGAGAACTTCAATTAAATAGAGACATGAGGACCATTGCACCTGTCTAAGATTTTTTCTAAATGGAAGATTTGCTGATTTATGCTTCCCAGCGAATTAGAGAAGGTGCTTATAATCAGTTTGGTATGACTATTTATCACAGCTCTTATGGCGGTTACCAAGACGTGTGCAATTTAATATTTTCCTTCTCAGGGAAAAAAAAAAATGAAGCGCGAACGGAAATCTCTCAGTGTTCGCACTTGTTCGTTTCTTGAATTACGCAGCTCAAAAGAGAGGCGCGTTTAAATATTGCAGAGGAATTTCTGTAACCTTGTCGGTAGTGCGCACGAACTGAAACGTGCGCACAAGTTTAATTCCTGCAGCCTTTAGGTACCGCAAGGCACAAAAGGAACAGTGCCCGTGAGTAAACTTCAAATCCAGAATGAGAAATTCGATCTAGAATAACGCAGCTCAGAGAAACAATGCTCGCGTTTTTCCCTAGTGCAATTTTACAGGACGTTAAGAGTTAGCTGAACTTGTCAATATTCTCTTCCTTGTCATTCTCTCAGGAAATACAATACTAAATATATTTAATTGGTTAAAGTTGAATTAATCTTCTTCACAGATTTATTTCAATCGTTAGCGCAAGCAAGGCTTCAGTCAGAATTATGTTTCAACAGCTTATTGCCTGAAAGCTTGGATGGGAACAGAAATAATACTTTGAAGTTGACACTAACCTTTAATCTTGAATATTGGTAGTAACCGACGAAGCTAACCCCGCATATTCCGCCACTACCCTGACTAAGTTTCGCGACGCATGAACAACAGGTGCTGCTCCAGAAGAATCTTCAGTGAAGTGCACAGTAGAATGTTGGAGCACACCTCACCAACTGTCATTTGCAGAAAGACTAGACTTCTAAACAGCGTTATGCTGTTGCAATGTCAGGATGTTGGCAGCCATGTTGGAGTTTCTACGATGCCAACTAGCGCTCCAACTAAAAGGATTAGCTACTCTTTGAGTTTGTGAAGAGAGAATAGTAGCTACGGAGGAAATAGGAGGAGGAAACCTCCTGTGATTCCTGACACTACCAATGCACTCATGCAATGAAGGAGACTCTACTTAAACACACATCCAATCAATCAGATATTACCTACGCAAACATGCAATCACCCAGGCAGTAGTCTTGCACTAAGACACTACGTATGCACTCATCTATTCTGTCAAGCAATACTGAAACAGTCATCGAATGATACAGGTACTACAGTTGCACTAAACCATTCACTCAGGCACTACCCATGCACTCATCCATTCCCCGAAGCACTATTCATGCACTCATTCTATGATGAAAACATTAGCCTTGCACTCATACTTTCACTCAGGTACTTCCCATGCACTCATACAATAACCCAGGCACTACCTTTGCACTCATGCAATCATGCAGGCACTATGCATGTACTCATGCAATCAGTAAGGCACTCGTTTTGCACGCAACTGCTCTCTCATGCACTACCTTTGCAGTTATCTACTCGCTCAGGCACTACTGTGGCACTCATCCAATGACCCAGCCATTACTGTTACAGTCATCATTTTACTGAGGCACTACCCATGCACTGATCTAAGCTTTCAGGCGATACCCTTGCACTCATGAAGTTAGTCAGGCACAACTTATGTATTCATGCAATCACACAGGTACTACCCCTGCACTCATGCTATCATATAGGCACTACCTATGGACTCATGCAAGCAGTCAGGTACTACTGTTGCACTCAGCCATTCACTCAGGCAGTACCTATGCAGTCATCCAGTCACTCATGAACTACCCATCCTGTCAAGCAATCAAAGAGGCACTATTTATACACACATCGAATGAATGAGGCATTAACTATACAGCCATGCAATCACCTAGCCACTAATCTTGCATTCAAGCATTCACTCAGGTACTACTCATGCAGTTATCCATTCACTCAGGCAGTAAATATGCACTCATCCAATGATGCAGCCATTACCCTTGACTGCATTGTTCCATTTAGGCACTACCCACACAATCATCGAATCACGCAGGCACTACTGCTGCACTCAATCACACAGGCATTACTCATGCAATCAACTATGCACACATTGAACTAATAAGACATTACCTACAGATTCATGCAATGAATCAGGCACTCCTCTTGCACTCATCCATGCAGTCATCTATTCTGTGAAGCACTACCCATGCACTCATCCAATGACGCAGGAACTACAGTTGCATTAATCGATTCACTCAGGCACTACCCATTCAGTATTCTAAGCAGCTAGATATTACTCTTGCACTCATTCATTTACTGAGGCACTAGGCATGTATTTTCATATATGTTATGCATGTGAAAATCGTAGAGATATAAAACACAGGTATACATGCATTTGTATGCTACTTTTATGTATGGTGTCACTAACAAAAGGCACAGACATATGTATGTTTTCAGGAATATGATGACACTTACAACAGTGACTTGCAAAGGGTTAATGCTTTATATTTGGCTAGGCCCAACGCTGTTAGTAGTTGCTGAATAGTAAAGGTGCTAGACAAAACTGAGGTTTAAGACATGCTGGGAGAGGGATTAGTGATTAGTTTACTTTGTTCAATTGTTAGTGACATCCTACATGAAAGAAGCATACAAATGCATGTATACAGGGGTTTTATATAGCTACCATCTTTAGATGCATAACACGTGTGAAAATATAGAGATATAACTTAGTCGCAAGACCATACATTCTTTTCAACTAGAGAGACTGCACTTTCCATTTCAAGAACACACCAAAATTTATAAGGCATACTTCCAGTGTACCTTTCCACAGACACATACAAACTAGTTTAATCACTAATCCCTCTGCCTGGATATTTTAAATCTCAGTTTTCTCTTGTAGCTTCACTATTCAGGGACTACTCAGAGTCTTTGGCCTAGCCAAATATAAAGCTGCAACCCTTCAGATATCACTGTTGTAAGTCTCTCCATATTCCTGAATGCATGCATATATATGTCTGTGCATTTTGTCAGTGGCATAATATATATAAAAAATACATACAAATAGGTGTATGATGACAGCAGTAAAAGGCACAGACACATGCATGTATGCTTTGAGGAGTATGGTGAGACTTACAATAGTAACATTGCAAAGATTGCTGTTTTGAATTTCTGGAGTTCTCTTGCTTGTTTGTGCACTTGTCTGGACTGTTTCTGCATGTCAGTTACTTGTTTCTGCACTTGTCTAGGTTTCTTTGCACATCCTTCTTGTGTGTTTCTAGAGCTCTGCTACTTGTTTTTCTACTCTTCTTTGTTTCAGCATGTTTTTTGCTTCTTTTTATAGGCCACTTTCCCATTTTTGCAGCTCTTTTACCTCTTTCTACACCTCTCTTCCGTGTTTCTCCACTTCTGTTCCGCCTTTTTGCACCTCACTTTTCTTTCTGCAGATCTCTTGATTCTTTATGCACGTGTCTTGCCACTTTAATCATGTGTCTTGCTTGTTTGTGCACTTGTCTTGCCTCTATCTGCACCTTTGTTGCTTCTTTTGGCTGTGATCTTGCCTCTTCAGGCACCCATGTCAAATGAGTATCTTTGTTAGCCTGTTTCTGCACCTGTCTTGCTTCTTTTTGTACCCCTCTTGTCTATTTGTGCACCTGTGTTTCCTGTTTTGCTGTTTTCTTGTTTCTTTTATGCATCTGTTGTGTCTTTGTGCACTTCTCTTGCATGTTTGTGCACCTCTGTTGTTTCTTTGTTGACCGCTATTGTCTTTTTGTGCAGCAGTCTTGCCTCTTTCTGAATTTCTCAGATTTTTTAGTAGCTGTGTTGTTATTTGTGTATTTCTTTTAGGTGTTTCTAAACTTTTTTTTCTTTCTGTCCCTTTCCTTCTCTTTTAGTACAATTTTTCCTCTTTCAGCAATTCTCTTGCTTGTTTCTACACTTTTGTTTTTTTATTCGTAATACAGAGAATAGCATTGTAATTAATTGCTTAGTAGTTAATATCAGTATTCATATGTAATTAATTTAAAATAGTTAATTCTTGCAACAAACTATTGAAACTTTCCTTTGTTTCTAGAAAATTATTTTGTTTGGATCACAAAATCAAGATGGCAAGAAAACACAAAAAGAGAAGATAACAAAAAAGAGATCTACTTAAAGAAAAGTAAAAAGACTGCGTTATAAAAGGATGAAAATGTTACTAAGGATAACGTTTGTTCTGGTAAGAGCAGTAAGCACTTTCTTAAAACAGTTGCAGAGAAATTAAAGAAAGATAATAGGAATTAAAGGAAAAAGAAGAGTTTTACAACAAAGCAGAAGGAGAACAACATTTCTAATGGTAAAAAAACATTAGAGTTTGGAAAAAAAAAATGTTACAAGAAGAGAAAAACAATTTAAACAGATACATGTACGAATCTTTCGAAGTAGAGTAATTCAAAATGTATTAAACGATTGTAAAAAGTATAAAAGAAGATCAACAGCGTATAAGAAGCAACACATTGAAGTGTAGTAGATACTGCTTTTGATTTGAATCAAACATTATATATTTTAATATTGAAGAGAATGAGAACATTGGATAAAATAATGAAATTTATGAAAGTCAAAAGAAAAAGACTTGTTAAATAGAAGTAACTTTTGTAAAAATTTCACTGGTGAATGTAAATTCCAGAATTTGTAAAGCGCACAGCTACCTCCGGAGAGGTGTCCCGGCGCTGGGGGCCGTCGGGAAGATTAAGCAAGCTACTGCCCAGAGTCACATGGTGCTGGGCTAACCTGCCGCCGGAGTCGGGGATCGAACAGTGAATCCTTTGGTCCGGAGTCAGGCACCCTGGCCACTGCACCACACCTCTTCCAGCACACTTCTACTACTGAGCCTTTCTTTTTTTTTTTTTGAAACCTTTATTACAGAAGTCAAAAGAGTTACAAAGATGGGCCTACAACCTTCGGGCCGGCCGCTAGCAAACGATAAGAACATAGAATACAAGTGGGAAACACACGCTGCAGCGAGAGAGAGATCACAGGAGTTGGAAAGAAAAAACATTGGCGGCCACACCGTCCGGACCCCCCAGATGGCGGTTCCATTTTTATGTAAGAAATAACAAACAAATCCACAAGGCAGCAAAAAATCGAAGCAGCAGTATGCGCTCCCCCGGGGAGGACCCTACCGATACACAGGAAAAGCGGGGGGGGACAGGCCAGAGCGGAGACAAAGCGGACTCCGTACCCAGAACCAAGGAGACAAGGAGACTAGGGAGACGGGGCCAGTGCCAGTTCAGGCGTCAGCCGCGGGGTACAAATTCCGCCACGGTAGGAGTTCCAGGGGCCCCACACTTTCACCCATTTCCCAGGCTTACCTCTCGCGACATAGACCACTTTTTCCCGAAACATACACCAATCCATGTTGTCCTTCCATGCCGAGATCGTAGGCGCCCTCTGGGAGCCCCACAGTTGCGCTATGTCACGCTTTGCCACCATATAGCCCAGAGTCACCCACCACATCTGCGGCACTGAGTAATCAGTCGGCTCCCACACATTTAGCAGACACCTCCTCGCCTCAGGAAGCAGCGGCACATGTGTGACCGCCCGCAACACCGCATGCACACCACGCCAGAATCGCGCCACCTCCGGACATTCCCACAAAATATGGACGAAGGTCCCCAATGAACCACACCCACGCTTACACAACCCATCCACGGAATATCCCATACGCAGCAAACCCGGCCCCGTAACATAGACCCTATGGAGTATTTTGAGCTGGACGAAGCGAAGGCGGGCCGGTATGGCCACCTCTTTCGGGGAGGCCACCGCAGACACCCAGTCCTCGTCATCCAGCTCCAATCCATCGGCGACCCACGCCTCACGAAGGCTAGTCAACAGTCCCGAGCGATCATTGATGAGCTTTTTGTAAATCAAGGAAATCGTGCCATCCGGCACATGCCCATCTAGCACTCTATCTTCCAGAGGGGAGTACTCCGGGATGGAGGCAACATCCGGGAATACGGAGACCAGCGCGTGACGGACCTGTAGATATCGAAAGTACTCCCTGTCATGCAACTGGAGTTCCGTCTGCAGCACATCGAATGTCTTGAATCCCCCCCTCGTCCAGTGATCGCCCACCCTGCTGATGCCTATCATGTCCCACTTCTCAAAACCCTTCGAGGTCCACAGGGAGGCCAGCCGCTCAGAGGCATACAGTGGCGTCGCCCGGGTCAATCGATCCTTCCACCCCATCGCCAAGTTTGCCGCGTGCCACACCCGTACCATGACCCGCGTAGGGCCCGTCAGACGCGCGTCGAGCGATCGAGAATAAAGCGCCCGATTATAGTCACCACCCGGCAGTAATAGTTTATCCATCTCAAAGGCCGGGTTTAAAGCAGGCCCGTAAAGGCCGTGGTTTATCGCGGCCAGCTGGGAGGCCCAGTAGTACCGTTTGATGTCTGGGAGGGCGACCCCCCCGTCATACCACGGGAGTGTCAGCTTCGCAAGGGCGATACGCGGTCTCCCATCCCAGAATAGTTGGCGCTGCAAACTCTCTACCTCGCGAAAATAGCGCGCCGGGAAAACATCCATCGTGTTCTGTAAAGCATATAGGAAACGTGGCAGCGACATCA
The DNA here is from genome assembly GCF_964204655.1 of Triturus cristatus. NCBI lineage: Eukaryota > Metazoa > Chordata > Amphibia > Caudata > Salamandridae > Triturus > Triturus cristatus. Next base: position 946,248,759 of record NC_140586.1, read on the forward strand.
TCTTAAACAATGCCGCACGGCCAAGCGACGAGAGCGGCAGGCGCCTCCAACGCGCCACGTCCTCCTTCAGGCGCTGGAGGGGGGGGAGCAAATTTTGTTTATATTGGGCCTCAGCATCCAGGGTAATAAATATACCCAGGTATTTAAATCCCTGCGAGGCGACCTGGATAGGGCAGCCCCGCGGTAGGATAGGAGTCTCCCCGGAGAGGACATACACACAGGATTTAGCCCAGTTGATGACTAGGCCAGAATTACGGCCAAAGGAATGCAAAACATCCACTAATACAATCAGCGATTTACGCGGGGAAGCAAGGTATAAAAGGATATCATCCGCGTAAAGAGATACGCGATCCTCATACTCAGGGGTCCAACGGAGACCACGAATGGAAAGCTCCCACCGCAGCCACTCCGCCAGGGGCTCCAAGGCAAGCGCGAAGAGGAGCGGCGACAGAGGGCAGCCCTGCCGCGTACCCCTGCCCAGCTCAAACGGAGCCGACACTCTACCGTTCACCACCACCTGCGCCAGAGGTCCGGAGTATAACAGTTTCACCCAGCCAATGAATCCCGGGCCAAAACCAAACTTCGCCAGCATCGCCCAAATATATGGCCATTCAAGCGTGTCGAACGCCATAGTGGCGTCCAAGGACGCCAAAATGGCTGGCTCTCGTATGAACGGGACCCGCGCGAGCACCCCGTGCAGACGCCGCAGATTAAGCGCGGTGTTGCGATGAGGGATAAAGCCGGACTGGTCCTGGTGAATCAGATCGCACACCACGCCAACCAGCCGATTAGCCAGCACCTTGGCGAGAATTTTGGGCTCCGCATTCAACAGAGAAATGGGCCTGTAGGACGTGACCCGATCCCGCGGCCTCCCCTCCTTATGAATAACCACGATAGTGGCCAGGCGCTGGTCCAGCGGGAGGGAGCCCGCCGAACGGGCCGCGAGGAACATAGCGCGAAGATGTGGCACCAGCGTATCCGGTCGCAGCTTGTACAATTCGATGGGAAGGCCTTTAGGACCCAGGGCCTTGCCGGAAGCGACCGACCGTATGGCGAGGGCAATCTCCTCAGATGTAGGGGCGGCATCCAACGACACTTTATCCTCTTCCGAAAGGGAAGGCAGCGCAATGTCTTTAAGCAGGGCATGGGAATCTTCTTCCGAACGGGAAGATACTGGGGAATACACCCCACGGAAATACTCAGCGAAACATTCAACAATTTCCTCCGGCTCAGTGACACACACACCATCCAGTCTCTCAATCGACGGGACAACTCGACTCGCTCTCTCCTTTTTATCCAGCCACGCAATCAATTTACCAGCCTTATCACCCACATCATACATTCGCCCTTGTTGCTCTCTACTCAGGCCCCTGGCTGCCTCCGTGACTAGGGCCTTGTAGTCCGCCTGTTTGAGTCGGAGAGCATGCAGTTTATCATCCGTTACCCCACACTCCAGATCACCCTCCAATTCAGTTATCTCAGTTTCAATACGGGTCACCTCCTCCCGCCCGCGCCTCCGGGAATGGGAAATGATGGACAGGGCCTCCCCCCGGATTACCGTCTTAAACGCCTCCCACAGAGAGACCGCAGACAATACAGACCCCACATTATCTTCAAAATACCGCTCCAGAAATTTAACCAAATCTGCGCAAATTGTGGGGTCACGCAGATACCAGGGATTGACCGGGACCACCCTCCCCTCACCCCTCGGGACAATGTCGAAATGCAGCAGGAGCGGGGAGTGGTCCGAAATACCCCGCGCCAAATGTCGTACCTCCCCAACCCTCCCCGCCTGTGCCGCTGGCATCAGAACATAATCAAGCCTAGAAAGACTGCCATGAGCCCCGGAATGAAATGTGTACTGTATCTGCGTAGGGTGTTTCAGCCGCCAACAATCCACCAGCCCCAATGTATCCAAGAGGCCGGAAAGCCACGCTTGGGCACGGGGGAGATCTCTAGGAGGGTGATGGTCCTCAGTACCGGAAACTACAGCGTTAAAATCTCCCCCAACCACTAGAATCCCCTCCGGAAGGCCAAGGAGGAGGCGTCCCAGATCAGCGAAAGTAGTTGTTTGCAACCCTGGCGGTACGTAAACAGAAACTAAAACAATCACTCTACCCTCCAATCTACCCACCAGAGCCGTGTATCGTCCCCTGTCATCGTGGAACACCTCATCCATCTCAAACGGGAGCGAAGTTTTAACCATAATTCCCACGCCCCTCGAACCAGAGGTGAAGCCCGAGTGGGCTATAAGGCGATAGCCCCGTCTATTCATAGCACGAAAGGAGTTTCCAATGAGGTGCGTTTCCTGCAGAAATACTATATCGGGAGAAATACGTTTTAAAAACTGCAGGACCACACCCCGTTTTATCCTGTCCCCCAGTCCATTGACATTCCAGGACAAAAGACTCAGTCCCCTACCCCCCATCATAACCGAAATCGAGCCATATCCCCCCAGGGAGCACTGTAGAAGTAGCACAACAATACATCTGCCTTGTGGTACAAATAAACAATACCCAACCCCAACCCAACAGCCCCAACAAAACTCCCCCCTCCCTGCACCCCTGCATGAGCCCAAACAGCCCTCCCAACTTGCAGTGTGCCTGTCGCCCCTATATAAATGGAACTACTAAGACCCCCTAGAGGAGGAGGGAGAACCCCCTCGAGACCCAGCACAACCTCCCATGGAGGGGAAACAAGGCACAATAGGCAAAAGACCCTAAGCATGGCCAAAAGTGGCATCACCCGGGTTGAGCCACGGTGTCAGTACCTCAGACCCGGTCCGGTGAGCGCTCACCTCCCGTCGCCCCCCCCCCCCATCCCGACCATGTCCCCCAGTCAAAGTGTCCAGCCAGTCCCCGGCCATGTCAGGACGGTCAAAGAAGTGAGTGCGACCATCCGCCTCCACCCGCAGCCTGGCGGGGAAGAGCATGGCATATTTTAGGTTCATGTCCCGAAGCCGCCGCTTGACACCCAGGAAACTCAATCTCTGCTTCTGGACCGCCTGCGTGAAGTCAGGATAAAAGTTCACCTCCATGTTTTCCAGCTTAATCGGCCCTTGCAGTCTGGAAGCTTGCAGAATCGCATCCCTGTCCCGAAAGTTAAAAATACGGGCAATAAGAGGCCGCGGAGGGGCTCCGACCTTCGGCCTGCCTCCGGGAACTCTATGGGCCCTCTCCACCGCAAAGAATTTACTCAGCCCCTTAGGCTGGAGATGGGTAGAGATCAGGTCCTCCACAAAGAGATCCGCCGCCGACTCCTCCCGTCCCTCGGGCACTCCGATAATACGGATATTGTTCCTCCGGGCCCTGCTCTCGGAGTCCTCCAGGCGCCGATCCAGGAGCGCACTTGCCTGACGGAACCGATGCACCTCCGTCTGAAGGGCCGCTACCACAGTCGTGAGGCCCGACGCGGTGTGGGCCAATGAGTCGACCCGGTCATTTGTCTTAGAGAGATAGGCTCTAACAAGGTTGACATCGATGAGGACCGCGTCGAGTTTATGTGCCAAGGTGTCGAATTGCTGGCCCACTGAGGTCTTCATCTCAGCAATGGCGCCCATAACATCCTGCAAAGTCAGATCCGCAGGCAAATCCGGGGCATCCGAGGGGCACTCGGACGACTTGTGCGATCCGCCGGGAGACCCCTTCGGGAGGGTGTAGCGGTCCATAATGTTGGCCTGATGAGCGGTGCCACGCCGGGTAGACTTGGCCTTCAACCGATCCCCTTCCTGCTTCGTGGCCATCGTCGTGTGGCTCGCGACCTCACCAGGTACGCAGTGGAGAGCAAGCAATCAATCAAGGCCGAGAGCCCCGGGGGTCACCCCAGGACGGCAGAGCGGGCCACCGCAGGCAGGCAGGCAGGGTCTCCCAGCGAGGCCACCCCAACACAAAGAAACGCCGTAATCCCACCTGCGATGACGGCAAGGGGAGTCAAAAGCGAAAGTGAAAGTGCGGGGTGCGCGACTCGCCAGGCCCAGCCCGCCGTTGTTGTTCACTTCGCCACTGGGTTACCCCCAAACTCGAATCCGGGGTCAGGAGGGAAGTAGGCCGCAAACTTCAGTCGGTGCTCACCCCGGCACCCGGGGTCCGATTCAAAAACGGAAAACGGGTACCACCTCGGCTCAGGCTCCCCGACACAGTCCCCTCAACCAATGCAGGATGAAGACAGGATAAACGTAGGAGGTTGCGGAGATCCTCGGGAGCCTCGCACCTACGCGGCCATCTTGGTTGCGCGCTAGGCTCCTCCCCCCACTGAGCCTTTCTTTAATGAAGAAAGCTAACTTCAACAAAGCTGATTAGTGTATTCAGTTGATTCGAGTTGTCGATGCTATGAGATAAAAGATGGTTGTGCCATTCCAAAAGAAGGAATTGGTTGTTAGGAGTGTAAAAGAAGTAATAGCTGAAGAAGTGCAAAGGAAGCGTACAGAAGCTCCTGTAAATACGTGAAATTGTAGCAGTATTTGCAGTATTCGACAGGAATCTATTGACATATTGCAAATTGTTTTACGAGAGTATGCAAAACAAAGTGTTAAACAGAAGATTAGGATGTTACAAGAATTAGATTCATGTAAAGTAAGAATATAGTAAGTTGCACGGACATTCTCTGGCTTGTCTTTCAAGAAAAGTGTGTAAAAGTACTTTTTATCACTTAAGTATGTTGGCAGTATACCACTCAGGAATGCGGAAGTTAGTAAGGAAAGTGTACTATGTAAAACCTCCTGTATTATGTTTAAGTGAAATGAACACAGCTCTTTTACACGGTTCTTTATCAGATGTTCAAAAAGTTTGTGAGGATTTACAGTTTTGTTTTTTTGGTTCACAACAGCAGTGTGTAGAAAGTGAGAGCTTTATAAGTGTTAATGTTGAAGAACACGGTAAAGGGATTAGAATTGTGTATAGAGCTGTACATAACAACTTGGAGTTAGTAGCTATTCCAGAGGAACTGGCATATTTGAATGCCTATGAGTCAGTTCTTATTCAATCTGTACACCCATTTCAAGCCATAATTCGAATGGGTCCTAAAACAGTAAGCTGCCACCAACAGATTTACAAAGAGGTCTGTGTATTTACCTTTAGATTTTAAGAAAAATATTGAAACTGTTGGTGGAGACAGAGAGGAAAATGAGCCAGTAGTTATTCTAGTAAATGGCGTTCCAACAAGGAGTTGAAAAATATGACACGAGTTTGTAGATGTTAATAAAGTTCAAAAGGCTACATTATATCTTGTAGAGAACAATATTTATTATAAAACTGTAAATGTTGATGAACAGACATGTTTAGAAGATGAATCATAAATTTCAAGGGGCCAAATAGAAAAAGTGGACAAGTCCAGGACTGAAGAGATTTATGAACATTACACGATACATCCTCTACATTCAAAAGAAGTGATATGAAACAGCATTGAATTATTTCAAATGAAAAAAGCAAAGGGAACTTCAATTAGCTTATGGGAAAAAAGCTTAGAAGCTCATTGTTTTTCACAACTGTTCCCCACTGAAAAAGGTGGACGATTTGATGAGCGACTTGTATGGATTCCAGCTTCAGAATACCGCTCGACAAGATTGTACTCTGAAGATCCAAGATTTCGACAGTGCACTCCATATATATTTCATTGTGTTTGAAAGTGATTTGTCTGCTCTTTCATATGCAGTTAACCACATATTAAAAACAGGAATTCATCTTTCACATGTTTCTGCAAAAGAATTCATGGACAAAGTTCATCAAAGAGATGAAAATTTAGAATCACAGTTAATTAATTTGTTGGCATGTCAACGTGGTACCAATGAATATTGGTTTCATCATCACGGTAAACTTAAATTTATGTTAAGAAACTTAGGTACACCAACATGGTTTGTAACACTTAGCTGTGCTGAATATGCGTGGGAAGATTTATTTGAATGTCTACGAGAAGCAAATGCAAATATAAAAATATTGAAATGAAGACACCTGGAGACCTCTGTTCTTTGGATCCTGTAAATGTGTGCCGGTATTTTAACCATATGTTTCAAAGTATAATATCATTTATCTGCAATAAAAATAATTGTCCTCTTGGAGAAGTTACAGATTTTTTGGGCGAAAAGACTAAGAAACCAGAGTTGCTCCTCCTATCCACATGCTATTATGGATAAAGAATGCTCCAAAATTTGGAACTGATACTGATGAAACTGTATTGTCTTTCATCGAACAGTATGTTATCCTGTGACATTCCAGGAGAAGGAGGAGAAAAGAGCTTGAGACAACAAGTTTTACGTTTTCAAAGTCACCGCTGTGGAAAGTACTGTCAGCGAAAATATAAGTCTAAAGGGAAATTTCATACAAAGTGTCGTTTTGGATTCCCAAGTCCAATAATTTCTTTCGGAAGAGTAAATTATTTTTTGTCAGCAGTAAGGCATACAATAACTTGGAAATCTCATAAGAATACATACAACTTAAAAAGAACAGACCAGTCAAAGTATATTAATGACTACAATCCAGTTATTTTGAAAATGTGGAATGCAAACATGGATATTCAATATCTTGCAGATAATTCAATTGCCGTTGCACGCTGTTACATCATATAAAACCAAATCAGAAAAGACAAAGATGAAAGAAATGTGGGGAGAAATTTCACAAGAGAAGAGTCTTAGCAAAAAATTGTACAGCTTTAGCTTGAAAATGCTTTCCCACGAGAGATTGGATCCTATGAATGTTCGGATTGCTTGTGCTCTTCCAGCTTATATTCAAAGTTAAGAGGAATCATTTGGGTAAGTTTAGGTCTTGCCTGCACATTAATAGAGTATTGAAAACATTAGAAGAAATCAAATACTTAGCACTGAAAGAAACAGAAAGTACAGAAATTGTTAAAACCAATATGTTGGATACATACTATCCCAAAAGGAGTCCACATCTGGAAACACTATGTCTGTATGAAATACTTCAACATTACAGCTTTAAAAGAAATGTTACAGAAAATATAAAACAAGGAAAATATGCAGTAATTGGATGTGACGGATGTTCAGTAAAACATGCCAAATGAAATCTTATTAACCACAGAAAACTCAGTTGCGAAACTCCAGATAAGAGAGAATTTTTCTATTTAGCACTTCTGCAACTGTTCAAGCCATGGTGTAATGAAACAGAATTACTTAGAGATTTTGCTGTATGAAGATTCTTTCAATGCATGTAAAGATCCACTGGGACAACCAATTATCGTAAATGAGGCAGCAATAGCCATGAATGAGGTAGAAACTGCAATGCAACAAGTACAACAGGATAATATTATGTTGCAAAAGTTAGAACAACTAAATATTGAACAAAAAAGAAATATATGTACAAGTGACACAACAGATATAACATGGTTTGTTGCATGAAAAAGAGAATGCCAATGTTCATCATTTACTCCTATTGTTATGTACATCAGTGGTCAAGCTGGTACAGGTAAATGATTTTTATTTAAAATGTTGACCAGTTATCTACAGAAAACTACAGATTCATATTTATCTTGTGTTGTAACAGCTCCAACTGGATTAGCAGCACACAATATTAAAGGGATTACTTTACGTAGATTACTTATGCTACCAGTTGAACATGATAATACATTGGAATATCAGAATTTGTCTGGGGAAGCTTGTTATGAAGTGTCAAGAGTACTAAAGAAAATGAAACTTTTAATCATTGATGAGGTGAGCATGGTCTCAAACTTAAAGCTTGCTTTGCACAGTTGAGAATGCAACAGATTTTAAAAACCGAATACAATGTTCTATTTGGAGGGAAACATTTAATTGTATTTGGAAATCCACTACAACTAACTCCTGTAAAAGGACAACCAGTTTTGAAAACACTTGTACATGAAGACGCTAGAAAATCTTTGGGAAGTATTGGAAATGTGAACATTTGGTTACATTTTGAATATAAGGAACATAGAAAGAATATGCGACAAGCAAGTGATGAAGATTATGGAAAAAGTTTTAAAGATAGAAGAATTAGTGTCTTGACGAAACATGGTAAAAGGCGGCTACTAAGGAACTTGTTTAGAACTGAAAACACAGCAGCTGAAGTAATGTACAAGAAGATTGGAGAAAAGAAGTCTGTAGTTTGCCTACTGCCTACCTGCAAGAGTGTTCTACATTCAATGAAGAGCTTTTGGAACTAGCAAAACAAGTAATAGTGGAAATTTAATCTATTGATAAAATTGAACACCAGGGAGTGACTATTCTTCTTATAGAGAAACTACAGACTAAATTGCACTCTATCTGTATCTACAACTGCAGGCTTAGAAAAACTTTACATGTATGTATAAACTGTCGGGTAATTTTACGGTGTAATTTAAATGTTGAAGAAGGTTTAGCAAATGGAGCACTGGTAAAAGTTGTTGATTTAGTAAAATTTCAGCACAGAGATGGAATAGAATTGTTGAAAATAAAATGTGATCAGATTAAAGAGGTAAGACAGATTGGGTGTTGTGTTGTACGTCTTTTGCTTGTAAAAGACTTGTATGTTCGCAGAAAACACTTTCCTTTGTCCTTAGCATATGCAGTAACTATTCATAAATCTGAAGGTTTAAGTATAGACAGTGCTTTGGTAAATATTGGAAGTACAGTGTTCAAAGAGGGAATGGCATATGTTGCATTATCTCGAGTAAGAACATTGTCTGGTTTGTATTTGATTGATTTTGATGAGAAAAAGGTTAGTGCTGATGTAGATTTTGTAAGGGAGTATAATCGTTTAAGAAGACTTTATACACCAGATTTAGGTGAGTATCCCATATATGAGAAACGTGTAGTGTATCCAAAACAGAAATATGTCAAAGATTCAAGGGAGGTTGAAAAAAAAAAATAATGAAAAGAAAGTTGAAGGTATAAAGAAACAGAAAATGGAAACTGTTGATGACATTCTAGTATACCAGTTGGAAAATAGTTCAGGTATCAACTGTTATGCTACTGGGATTCTGAATGTTGTGTTTTATCTACAAGATCTTCATCATGAAATCATGGGAAATCATGAAGAAAGATTCTGTTCTTTACTACATAATGTATTTCAACAGTTGGTAACTGGCAGAAGCAAAATCCACACTTCTTCTGGTATTCGCCATCTTTTGGATATATGTACTGGTTCTTTGACCTTTACTCCCAATATACAACAAGATGCACATGAATTTCTAATCATTATGCTTGGAGTATTAGAACATGAAGGAATACAAATTGAAAACTTATTTGAACTAAGTTACAAATGGGATCATAAATGTTAACAGTGTTCATTTACTTCCAGCATTGAAATAGACATAGGACGATTCATACACTTAACGATACCAGACTGCAAATCAGTACCTTTTATTAATCAACGTTTATTAAATTTTTTAAACAGGTCGTGCAAGAGGCAGTACACAGCTCATGCGCCTACAACCTTATAGGCCGGCAGCGAACAGTTTACACACATCAGAGAGCAATTTCAGAGTCAGGGAAGCCCGAGGATCCTAGTGATACCCCGGTAGTAGGCCTATGAGCAGGCAGTCCCCGGCAAAGGTTCCACTTTAAAGGGAATATGCCCTGCGCCAGCCCTCTGTCTGACAGATACGTTTGGGACATTACAACATCTGTCAAGCTAGGTCAACCTAATTGAACTTCACCCAACTCGCCTTTAAGGGCCAATGACCCTACATTCTAAAGATCTCAATGGCCACAGTTGTTAAACATTCCCCTGAGGCGCATATATATACCTTCTATCATGCCTTCTATAACACCCCATTCATAGCCTGCAGCAAGTATGGCATGGGAGGACTGGCAGCCGCTAGATGCTGTGTGGTATAGGCTCGCCAGCATCCAACAGTGTTTTCGTGGGCATTACGTAGTTCCACAACCAGCATGCAGGTCATGGCACAGTAACAACAAATTAGGAACCACTCCGTCTTCATCGAATCAGTACCTTTTAACAAATTAGTAAAAGGAGCCAATCATGGTATGAAATGTTCGCATTGTAAATCCGAGATGTCTACATTACATATAGAAAGATATGGAAAATATCTCATTGTAATGCTACAACGTTCTAGAGCAAATAGTAGAAAACTGGAAAGCAAAATTAAAACTTTTGTTGCAAGTCAAGTATCAATTTATGGAAAAACTTTTACAACAGTGGCTATTATTTTCCATGCTGGACCTACTACCACATCTGGACACTATACTGTGTATTTAAAGTGTAATAAAAGATGGACACATTGTAATGATGCTCACTTGGAATTTAAACCTAGATTACAATACGAATTACCAAATTCATATTTGATATTTTTAAAGCCAAAGTTTTTAATACATAATTTGGCCTATTGGGAAGATGTGAACACAAATTAACATATTCAAATTGGATATTTTGGAAGCCAAAGTTTTGAATACATAATTCGGCCTTTTGGGAAGATGTGAACAGAAAGTAGACAGCGCTGCAAACAATTACTAATTATAATTAGTATTTGGATTACTATTTGTGCTAATTGGTATTGCATTTGGAAAATTGTGTTGAAAAGCAAATAGTTTATATATTTGTTCTGCATATTGTACCAGGTGTAAATGAGAGTGTACATTTCTGAAATATCCTTGTGATAAATAATAGATGTAATGTATCAGAAGGATACTGCAGTTAGGAAAACACATAGCTACACATATTGAAAATAATGCTCTACGCTGGTTTTTTTTTTCTACAATCTAGTTTTTTCCCTGCTGTTCCATGATGATACTACATTGAAATCACTGTGTATGGTGAAGTTAAGTGGAATCTGAGAACAGCAAAAAAGAGTAACTGAGAATGTTATGTAATTCTAAAATTATGTTGTCCTCTTAAAATAGAAAAACAAAAATGGAGAGAAAGGGATTTTATCAATGGAAACCATTGAAGGGGGGGCACTCCCATTCCCCTAGTTACATAATATCAAACAAGATGAGGGAGTACTCACAAAAGACAGAGAACTGTCTATAGAGTATTGGTATGTGGAGCAAAAGAAGAAAAAATTGTTTCTTAAGAAGACCTCTCACTCACCAACCTAGTTGGTGACATGCTTCATCATCGAGGTCCCACCCAGATAGCCGAGTGCCATCCGGGTGTGCTGCGACACCTGACTACAGTGGAGCTGGTTTTTTTTTGGAAGGTGAATAGTGAATTTTTGATGAAAATTGGCCGAATTTAACCCAATTGAAAAACTTTATTCTGGGGTAATCGGGACAATGATTAAAAATAGTGAAGACACCAAGAAGGGTTAAATTGACCCCTGGTATCTAAGGATTTAGTGAAAAAGGATAATTAGGGTCTACATGTTTCAACCATATAGTTGCGATTGCTAAGGTTTTCGTCAGGACCAATAAAACATGACTCGGGAGGTACACACTCGCTAAGGTGTGCCCTGTCCTCGGTCAAGAGTAGAAACCTAACCCGTTACTCACGGTTAGGGAACCTTTCTTCAAGTCTTTGAAAGGAAAAATTTAGAGAGCAATGTTATCGCATCTCCAGGGAAACGGGAACACGCGATTCGTAGCTTCTAAATTCAGAACCACAAATCAGTCTGCTCTTACGCCTAATCGTGAAATGCCCGATCTCGACGGGCATTTCACGATTAGGCGTAAGAGCAGACTGATTTGTGGTTCTGAATTTAGAAGCTACGAATCGCGTGTTCCCGTTTCCCTGGAGATGCGATAACATTGCTCTCTAAATTTTTCCTTTCAAAGACTTGAAGAAAGGTTCCCTAACCGTGAGTAACGGGTTAGGTTTCTACTCTTGACCGAGGACAGGGCACACCTTAGCGAGTGTGTACCTCCCGAGTCATGTTTTATTGGTCCTGACGAAAACCTTAGCAATCGCAACTATATGGTTGAAACATGTAGACCCTAATTATCCTTTTCACTAAATCCTTAGATACCAGGGGTCAATTTAACCCTTCTTGGTGTCTTCACTATTTTTAATCATTGTCCCGATTACCCCAGAATAAAGTTTTTCAATTGGGTTAAATTCGGCCAATTTTTATCAAAAATTCACTATTCACCTTCCAAAAAAAACCAGCTCCACTGTAGTCAGGTGTCGCAGCACACCCGGATGGCACTCGGCTATCTGGGTGGGACCTCGATGATGAAGCATGTCACCAACTAGGTTGGTGAGTGAGAGGTCTTCTTAAGAAACAATTTTTTCTTCTTTTGCTCCACATACCAATACTCTATAGACAGTTCTCTGTCTTTTGTGAGTACTCCCTCATCTTGTTTGATATTATGTCCTCTTAAAATATTAAAAGTATAATTTCTGTAAAACAGTACATAAGTTTTTCTTCTTCTTTATATTAGGTAGAGGTGAACTTTGAAAAGATATTTAATCCTGTTTAGGACAATACTACTCTAAGATAGATCAACAGAGTCATGTTTCTAAATTACCTAAAAAGGTAAGAACACATAACCTAATATATGTGATAACATGAAACAATATTTGAAGTTCATTTCTATATTATTTATTCATAATAAAAATTATTCTTGATCCTTTATACTATTTGAAAACTTTGACTATGTTACTGATGTCATCAGTCAGGTAGTCATTATTTTACACAAACCCTTCCTAAGCTCTCATTTAATCTCTATAGCACAACGTTAGCATTAATAGGATAACCAAGGCATTATTCTCGCATTTTTCCTTTCCCACAGGCACAACCTATGCACTTATGGTATCACCCAGACACTACCCTTGCACTTATGCAATCACCAATGGACTATCCATATGCTCATACAATCACCCAGGCACTACTCACGTACTGATCCATTCACTAAGAAACTACCCATACACTCATCTGTTCCCTCATGCACTAACCATGCGCTCATCCAATGACCAAGACATTACTCTTGTATGCTATTCCTCAAATAGTTCCCATGCAGACATACAATCACCCAGGTACTACTCCTGGACTCATGGAATCACTCAGACAATACACATGTACTCATGACATCACTAAGGCACTAGTGTTGCACTCAACTATTCTTTCAGGCACTACCCAAGCAATCATCCATTCTCTGAGGTACTACCCATGCACTGATAAAATCACACAGGGATTAGTGTTGCAGTTATCTTTAAACTTGGCACCACCTATGCAGTAATCTAAGCACCCAGACATTACTCTTGCACTCATGAATTCACGCACGCAGTACCAATGCAGTAATACAATAAATAAAGCACTAGTCTTGCACTTAACCATTCACTCAGGCACTGCCCATGGATTAATCCATTCACTTAGGGTGTTGCAGGGATTATGCCTAAGATCACAACTATGCGTACAATTATGAGACTTTAGTAGGTAGGGACTGAGTCATCCAATTACCTGAGTGCCTACAAGCCCTGGACCAACTTGCTGTATTGTCTCATTTGCTCTCCTAATCCCTTATAGAGAAATAAGTGATTAGACAACCCAGAACACAACACTCCCACATCTCTGAAGAATCGCGGAAACAAGACACACCGTTTCACTGTTACTCTTGTACTTGTAAGATCTGACACAGATATGAACCATTTTTAAATATTCATTTTACGTAACATGGTGTAACATGCAGTATATGTGTCACTACAAGAACAAAAATGTATGATAGAAATATAATCAATATATAAGTAACTATATATCTCATAAAAAGAGAAGTCATCATAAAAAGACAAAGGAGAAAACACTATACTGTGTATCCTTCATCCCCTTGCTAAGAAGTATGATTATATAATGAAAGATCTCTAAGGTTTGTCTGCAGACCACATAACTTTCAAAATAGATGGTAAATCTAAATTATAGGTGCTCTTTCACTGTTCTCTCTGGAAACAAGTGTGTGTGCCACCTATTCGTGTATCCCAATTGTACCACAGTATGGGTGTTCAACAACAACTGCATTGGTATGTTTTATAAAGGTCCTAGGGCTCAGCAGAGAAGAATTACAAGGGACATTGTTTATTGGCTTTGTTCAAAATGTTAAATTTAAAGTTGCGAACGATATAAAAAAGAAACACAGCAGACAGTTCTCATGTGAAAAGTACGAACAAGGTATTTTGCAAAAATAAAGCCTTCTGTTATAGTGCTCAAAAGCTGGATAATGGCTGCAGGGCTCAGCTAAGTTAGTGAAGTCGATAATGTCCCCAACTGCCAGGTCACACCCTCTCCTTGGCCAGCTCTGTAGTACCCGGGCTAACAGAACACAAGGATAAGCAGAGCCAAACCGAATCTGTAAAGGCGAAATTGTAGAAAAAGTCAACATCTGAAAGTTTGGAAGGAACGAAAAAGGAAATGAGAAAATGGAAAAAAACAGTATTTTTGAAGTGTAGAAATAACAGGCCATCAAATCGGATTCCCATGCACTCTTATGGAGATCCATCGAAATGCGAGAATTCACAAGCACCACATAATGTAATCAGCTCCAATAGGTCATCCACACCTCTCCAAGCAAAGAGGGTCGCCATCCAATTGAGCAAGTAGAAAGAACAGACATGGTCATCGTATTCTCGTGCAACCAGGAGCATGTCAGGGCAACCTGTGTGATATTCGATGATACTCTGATCCAAGAGGCGCTGTGCATGAGCGCACATACTCCGGCTCCCCCTTATTGCATCATTAAACGCATCCATAAAGCATGTATCTCCGGAACAGTCGTGGTCATGAGCCAGCAATGGACTCATCAACAGTTCATAATCCAGGTCAGCGCGTGAAGAAGTGGAGAGACAGACATCCAGATCGGACTGAAAGGGGCAGCAGACACAGTAGAACAAAGGATGCATGCTGGTGAACTACATGTACCGGAATTTCAGCTTATAGGTAATGCCAAGAGTTGCCAATAGCAAGCACCCAAAAAGTTGAAACATTTGTTCACGGTACAGCCGCAATTGGCCTGGATGTGGCTAAACCACAGGACGGGCAGCCATTTCTGCTAGGAGCAGGAGACCGTGCACTGCGGAAACAAGCAAGAGCACCAGGAGAAATCCGCCAAAAGCGCTGGGAAAATTAGAATGAATAAAAGCCGGTATTACTCCAAAAATAGTCTGAAAAGAGATAACGAGGCCGAAGTCGACTAGTTTAAAAAAATGTGGTAGGCCTTCGGTTTCAGACGCATTAAATATTTGCTGTATTAATTCTGAAAAATGTAGTGGGAGATTGGTATTGAGCAGTGACTCAATGTCCCTTGGTGGTTTAGCCACCTGCTATTTGAAGGTCTCACGAGCTTATGTGAGCGCCACTTCTTGTTAAAAAATATCCCTTTGAGTCAGCGTACGTAATTGAAATCTATTTTCAACGTGGGAATGGAATGCCTTAGCAAACTATCTGCAATGCCATGTGGGGGAGGACATAAGACATTGGTGCAATATGTACTATGTTGTGAAAGACTTGCTAAATACGGGACGTCTGCTCGTAAGCCACAGCAGTTGTGGTTATCTACGATAAGATAACTGCTGTTGGAAAGCACAATGAGCAGGAGAATAACAGTAGGCACTGGAGTTTCTTTAAAAAAACAGTACAAATGAAGGGCCGAAACGTTAAATTCTCTGTGTACTTTAATTTGTTTACAAACTAAAGAATGTTCTACAGAAGAATTACAGTGGTTCTCTGTTAGGAAAACTTATTAATCTTCATGCTGATAGCGAAACGTAAAAGCAACAAATACAATTGTACAAAATAAATGTACTTCCTAGGGATTTAAATGTACCAACGTGGTAATGTTTCATGCAATCAAGGACGCACATCCAATCAATCAGACATCACCAATGCAATCATGCAATAACCCAGGTACTGCTCTTGCACTCAATTATTCACTTAGGTAGTACCAATGTACTCATCAATTCCCTCAGGTGCTACCCATGCACTCATACAATGACCCAGGAATGACTCTTGAAGTCATTCTTTTACTGATGTAATACCCATGCACTGTTCTAAGCAGCTAGATATTAGTCTTGCACTCATACATTCACTTAGGCGCTACCCATGCACTCATAGAATGAAGGAGGCACTACTTACACAGACATTCAATCAATCATTCATTACCTATGCAGTCACGCAATTAGCCAGGCACTAGTGTTGCACTCAACCATTCACTCAGGCAGTATGTATTCACTCATGAATTCCCTGAAGCACAATTGATGCACTTATCCATTGATTGAGGTACCACGCAAGCATGTATCCAATGATCCAGGCAATACACCAGCAGTCATAGAAAGTTTCAGGTAGCACTGTTGCACTTATTCTTTCACTCCAGCAGTATGCATGTATTTATACAATCCCCTTGACAGTTCCCATATACTTATAGAAACAGTAGAAAATCATACATAAAGCCATAGGTTTCAGGGACGCTATAGTTAGGAATTAGGATTTTAAAAACTTTAGAAATTCACTGAAAAAAAACATAGGTTTGAGGGACGTTATAGTTAGGAAATAGCATTTAAAAAAACGTGAGAAATTCACTGAAAAAACCATAGGTTTGAGGAACGTTATAGTTAAGAATTAGCATTTTAAAAAAACCTTAGAAATTCACTAAAAGAAAACAAAGGTTTCAGGAACGTTGTAGTTAGGCTCACATTTCACTCATACAAAACCATTGAAATTCAGTCATTATAGTTAATTGAGCTAACTATAACTTGTGCCCCCGCATTGCACTGCTGATGACATCACAAATTACATCACTCTGGTTTTGTATGAGTGAAACTTCCCGGAAGCCTGTGGTTTTTTTCTATGAATTTCTAAGGTTTTTTAAAGCTAATTCCTACTATAACGTCCCTGAAACCTATGTTTTTTTCAGTGAATTTCTAAGGTTTTTTAACCCCTTTGTTGCGGGGGTAATTCCCCCCGGTGCGGGGGGAGGTGAGCACGGCGTCGCAGTGGAGCTGTGCTCATGATGAGCTGGGCTCGTCACAACTCCGCCCACTGATTAATTCACCCGCACAGACGGGGAATCAATCGCACGTGGGCGGAGGGCTGCCATTATGACGAGCCTAGCTCGTCATGAGCACAGCTCCACTGTGACTCATGACGAGCTGGGCTCGTCATGAGCATGGAAGCGGTTAAACACTAATTCCTGACTATAACGTCCCGGAAACCTGTGTTTTTTTCAGTGAATTTTTAAGGTTTTTTGAAATGCTAATTCCTAACTATAACCTCCCTAAAACCTATGTTTATTTCAGTGAATATATATAGATATAGATAGATATATAGATATTTTGTCAACTGCTTTGGACAAAAAAAGGTTTTATAAATTTGGTGACTGGCTTACGCTGCCTCATTTAATCACATCACATGTATGGGGTGCCCCAGTGTGCAAACAAGAAGTCTGCATTTGCTTAAAGGACATAAAGATCACAGTGCCTCCCATCCCAATCCTCCTTTCTAAATTCCCAACTGGGCTGCCCCTGAAGATCATCATTAACTAT
This sequence comes from Triturus cristatus, assembly GCF_964204655.1. Taxonomy (NCBI): domain Eukaryota; kingdom Metazoa; phylum Chordata; class Amphibia; order Caudata; family Salamandridae; genus Triturus; species Triturus cristatus. The sequence continues at coordinate 946,266,131 of NC_140586.1, forward strand.
ACAAAACTGCCCTTGTCTTTCGCTCCTGTGGGAAAAGAGACTGAGACATAGTAGGCAAATGTGTACCACATTTGGAACAGGTAATTATTGCACCAACAAGTGATACATTTAGTGATTGATGTTTCGTGTTGTAGCTTGGAGGGTGTTGTAACTAATTTGTAAACTTGGTTTGTAATGTTTGGGCCCAGGGATGATTCTGCTTGATGTTTGGATGTCTTACTTGCTTTGACATTACTAATTATTTACATGGTCCACTCCTTTGGTGTACTTCTTTTTTTCAAGTTCTTTTAAGACCAGTGAGTCCACAAACTGATCAAGTTCTTTCGCTTTTCTTGTTCAACATTACATGTCTATCTCATTTGCATAGCCAATAGGTCTCGCCTTTGGGACCTTATAAGTGTTTAGCCATGCAACACTTGATGTTGTTGCACCAAGGATTTTGTGCTGGATAACTAAACACTTATAAGGTCCCAAAGGCGAGACCTATTGGCTATGCCAGTGCTTGTTTTCTTTACGTTTACCAGGCTACAGTATTTTGGCAACAGCAAATCTTAACCCTTAACCAATACGTTTTGCATTTTTTTCTACGGATTAGCAGGGCATGGTTTGAAAATGGAGATCCTTGAAACAGAACCCCTCCCCACGCAAAACCTGTTAGTAAAGAGGTATGGTTTATAAAATATCATGTGAGCATGTAAGAATTAATAAGTCTATGCTCTCATACTGCGTGGCTGAAGTTGTTTCAAGATTTTAAAACATCAGTGATCTAGTAGGTGAAAAAATGGGATGGAAATTAGGGGATAAATCCACTTGAAACCAAATGTTGCTTATTTCTATATGTCTCGTTCCAACTATTGTTGCAGCATGGTTTAGCTGTCTCTTTATAAATATATAACAAGCATGTGCGATGCAATAGGTTTCGCATTTATGAGAGTTTGAGCTATTGGCATTGTAAAAGACAATGCCTTTTATTTATTTATGTTGTTTTTAAAACAGATAAATAAAAGGCATTGTCATTTACAATGCCAGTAGCTTAAACACTTGCAAAAGCGAGACCTATTGCATTGCAAATGCGTGCTATAAATGTTTTTAAAAAGAATTACGAGAGAGCATGCAGGACAAAGCTATTTGAGAAAATAGTACTCAGAGGATGTAATTAAACCCTACTGAGCAACAACACATGTAACAGGGGCTGACGCCATGGGAGGTTACAAAAAGAGACAAGGCAGTACTAAGGAGGGACTACTAAGCCTTTTGACCAATGAACAGCTCCAGTTTACAGTGAACAATGACACAAGCCAATGTAAAATGTGGGCGGAAAGTGGGCAGAGCTTCAAGTGTCTACCTCAATACAGCATGCCTCGCAGTGCAGCGCATGTGCTGCCCAGGCTCGACCTAAAATGATCAATTTCATTTGTTGTGTTGAAGGACTTATGTCCTTCTCCGGTCATTTGTCTGGACTGCCTATCTCTGAGGGCCTGCCTTATTATTTATATAAATGTGCATCAGGGGTCCAAGTAGAACAGTATCAGTTAAAAAATGTGGGTAATCACATTCAAATTTTCTAAAACTCAATCAGAAATAATCAATCAATGGTAATAAGCAAAAGGCCGGGCCCACTTACTAATATCACAGAAGTATATTGTATTTACAGTAGTAATTCATAATTCAATATATATGTGCTCAGTACTAAGGTGAACACATAGTGAGTTAAAAAAAATAGTTCACATTGTATATAGGGAAAACAACAACAATGGAACAACCCGACAATTCTTGTAGTAAATACAGTAATTCAACTCCAAATTGCGTAACAACTTAATGGCTAAGAGCCCTCTCCAATTGTCAGAATCATCGATGGTGTTTCAACCCAAGTGAATAAACGGGTCATCATCAGGACAAAGAAAACTTTAATTGTGCAAAAGCATGAACTTGTACTTGAGATTAGCACCGGAGTCAACCAAAGATCTTGAATGTGATTACACACACTTTTTAACTTATACTGTTCTACTTGAAGCCCCTGTTGCAGATTTATATAAATGTCCCTGATTCAAGGTGTTGTTTGGGCTACCCCTGTAGCATGCAATGTGTGCCTCAGTGTTTAAGCAGCCACTTACATTCAATAATGACCATGGACAGTGATCTGCTGCCTTTTGGCTAGGTTTGTGCTATTGTAATACCATATACATACATACATACATACATGCATACATACATGCATACATTATGTTGAATGCAGCATTGAGAGCAGAAAACTACCCTCGGTATACATTCTCAAGTCCCCAGCATTTCAGAAGATTCCAGAAACACCATGAAGCATGAGGCCAGATGCAGACTCATGCGGTCTAGAGCTACTTGGTGGCTAATTCAGGTCCATTTCACGTTATGGAAAAGGTGCATTAAGAAGGAATTGATCCCCAGTGCTCTGGCAACGGCTGTGGGATGTATTTAACCCCTTCAATGCTCATGACGGAATGGTTCCGTCATGAGCATCGGTGCCCCTGTGCTCATGACGGAACCATTCCGTCATGAGGCCAGGGGCACGAAATCCCTCTGCTGCAGACAGCAGAGGGATTTCTATTTAATCCCTTTGACCTTGGGAGCTGGGGAAGAGCTTCCCCAGCTCCCGAGGCCCCCTGGTTTCTGTGCAACCACGCACGTCGCGCTGTCATCATTGCACAGACACCGAAACTGAAATGAGCCTTTAGGCTCATTTCAATTTCACTTTGTATGTGCTCAGGGGGCTATCTCAGCCCCCCGGGCAAGTAGAAAGATGGGAGAGGTATCATTGGAAAGGGGAGAATCTAGGTAGGTAGCTAGGTTTCCCTAGATGGCCGCCGAGCACGGGGCCAAAAACCCAGGTGACCCCCCTTGCAAAATCAGGTGGTTTTGAGAAAGGCAATTTTAATGTCGCCTCACTACGTTTTGGGCCCTTGCCTGTCGCGGGTACTTGGGCCTCCCACACGAGTGAGGCACCATTTTTATCGGGAGACCTGGGGGAACACTGGGTGGTGGGAAATTTGTGTGAGCCCGGTGATGCCACAACTTTCCCACACAAAAATGTGTGAAAAAAGTGATATTTTCAGCTAAAACTGAGGTTTGCAGGGGATTCTGGGTAAGGAAACTTTGGGGGATCCACGCAAGCCATACCTCCCTGGAAGCCCCCGGGTGTCTAGTTTTCAGAAATGTGTGGGTTTGGTAGGTTTCCCTAGGTGCCGGCAGAGCTAGGTGTGACCACATTGCGTTTTGCGCCGTTTCCTGTCGTGAGCACTAGGCCGACCCACACAAGTGAGGTACCATTTTTCTCTGAAGACTTTGAGGAACGCGGAATGGGTGGAAATTAGTGGATCCACGCAGATTACAGAACTTTCCACCACAGAAATGTGGGGAAAATGTGTTTTTTTCACACTATTTTAGGTTTGCAAGGGATTCTGGGTAACAGACCCTGGTGGGAGGCAGTCAAGTCACCCCATCCTGGATTCCCCTGGGTGTCTAGTTTTCAAAAATGTATAGGTTTGATAGGCTTCCCTAGGTGCCGACAGAGCTAGGGTTCACAAACTACAGCTAGGCACTTTGCCAAAAATGGGTCATTTTTCACTGCGAATTTGCGGTGTGACCACGTTGCGTTTTGCGCTGTTTCCTGTCGCGGGCACTAGGCCAACCCGTACAAGTGAGGTACCATTTTTCTCGTAAGACTTTGGGGAATGCGGGGAGGGTGGAAATTTGTGGATCCACGCAGATTCCAGAACTTTCCACCACAGAAATGTGGGGAAAATGTGTTTTTTTGACAATTTGTTAGGTTTGCAAGGGATTATGGGTAACAGACCCTGGTGGGAGGCAGTCAAGTCACCCCATCCTGGATTCCCCTGGGTGTCTAGTTTTCACAAATGTATAGGTTTTCTAGGTTTCCTGTTAGACCTGTCAGCCCTTTGGGTGGTCCCTCCTCATCATTATTTATTTTGTCCCACTTCTGCCTCAAACCCTGTTATAATTTTTTCCTTTTTGGGAACCACCAGACTTGTTAGTGTTGATGCAGGGTCAGGGAGCCATTTTCCCTACCCCTGGAACTTCTGTCTGAGGGCCTGAGACACAAAATGGTGGCCACCCATTGTCACCTGTGACATAACCAGAACTCACTGGAGGTTTCTAGAACCTTCTGGAACATTCTAGAATCCTGTGATAGTGGGAGGCAGTTTTAGAATGTTGGGAGGCCATCTTAGAGAGGCAGTTGGCATCTGACTGGAGAGGAGAGAGGACAGAGATAGAAGGAGGTCGGAGTAAGGCAGCAGAGGTGGAAACCAGTGCTTGGAGTGGGGTCCAGAAACCCACCCTTGATGCTAGTCCCTACTGACCAAGCCCAGCCTAAAGCCCTGTGTGGGACCAAGACCAGAAGAACCATCTTAAGGATCTGAACATTTGGAACAGGCCTTAAAGAGGAAGAACAGCAAGCTCCTGACCTGTTCAGCAGTGTCCTCCTGAAGTCCTGACGTCGAGAAGCCTGGAGACCTGGGGCCTGAGGTAGAGAAGCGGCGCTGACAGAAAGCAGACGTCGTACCCGGAGCCGTCAGAGGTCGAGTGAGGGCACCGACGGAGGTCGTGGAGAGGCACCGGAGGTCGAGTAGGGAGTCACCGGAGGTCGAGTGAGGGCGCCGACGGAGGTCGTGGAGAGGCGCCGGAGGTCGAGTAGGAAGTCACCTGAGGTTGAGGTGAGCCGTCGACGGGGGAGTGAAGTCCGCCCACCGGAGTCGCCGGAAACTGAGGTGAAGCGCGTCGGAGGTCGGGAGTGGAGATCGCACTCCGGGGACACCCGGAAGCGGGGAGACCGTGTCCCTGCGACGCCGGAAGGCGACATCGAGTCAAGACCGCCCAGCGACATCGAGTCGAGGCCGCCCCGCGACATCGAGTCGAGACCGCCCAGCGACATCGAATCGAGACCGCCCAGCGACATCGAGTCGAGGCCGCCCAGCGACATCGATCCGGAGCCGCCTCACGGCGTCGACACGGCGCCGAGCGGAGCCGATCGTCGAGGAAGGGACAGTAAGTGGTAGAGGGGGCGTCTAAGGCCCCGTGGAGCCCTAAAAGACCATTCTAGGGGCTAGAGGGGTGTTAGAACCAGCCTGGGAGTGCCAGGGGTGAACTGAGACTGGTGCAGTGACATCTGTGAGGGGCTGTGTAGGTTGTAGGGCCAGATCATTAGGTTATCCTCATTCTGCCTCAGCTTAAGCCCCAGCCTTGACCAATCTAGGTGGGACACCCCCATGCCACCCAAATGACCACAAGCAGTATATGGGCAAAGTAAGACCAAGTTACCTCATGAAAGTGATCTGATCTGTAACTGTCATTGATTGCTTTACCTTATTTATTGAAGGTGCATTATTTATTGTCTACCACTAATTTATTCTTGCACTGTATTTATTGTCTGACTGTATTTATTTGCCGTCTATATTTATTGCACATCTACTTATTCTTTGCTTAATGATGACCTGAATCTATTTGTTGAAATTCCGAAGTAGCATTGTTTATTTCACCTGCTCTTTTGAAGGAAAATCCTAGTGTATTGTATTTATGATGTGAAGCCTGCAACTAAGAGAAAATAAGATAAAGACATATATATTTTCATCTTGTCTTCCATAATTTTTACGGTGTAGTGTCGTTTTTGGAACGGATGAACGCATAGTTATTGTGAGGGTGTGACGTACGCTTAACACGGTGCCTGACCCCCAACCGCTCGAGCCAAGCTACCACTATCAAAAATGTATAGGTTTTCTAGGTTTCCCAAGGTGCCGGCAGAGCTAGGGTTCAAAAACTACAGCTAGGCACTTTGCCAAAAAAGGGTCATTTTTCACTGCGAAATTGAGGTGTGACCACGTTGCATTTTGCGCCGTTTCCTGTTGCGGGCACTAGGCCGACCTACACAAGTGAGGTACCGTTTTTCTCTGAAGACTTTGGGGAACGCAGGGTGTGTGGAAAATTGTTGGTCCACGCAGACTCCAGAACTTTCAACCACAGAAATGTGGGGAAAATGTTTTTTTTTTGTTTACAATTTTTTAGGTTTGCAAGGGATTCTGGGTAACAAATCCTGGTGGGAGGCAGTCAAGTCTCCCCATCCTGGATTCCCCTGGGTGTCTACTTTTCAAAAATGTATAGGTTTGCTAGGTTTCCCTAGGTCCCGGCAGACCTATGGTCCAAAAACGACAGCTAGGCACTTTGCCAAAAAAGGGTCATTTTTCACTGCGAAATTGAGGTGTGACCACATTGCGTTTTGCGCCGTTTCCTGTCACGCACACTAGGCCGACCCACACAAGTGAGGTACCATTTTTCTCGTAAGCCTTTGGGAATCGCGGGGTGGGTGGAAATTTGTGGATCGACGCAGATTCCAGAACTTTCCACCACAGAAATGTGGGGAAAATTTGCTTTTTTTGTCCATTTTTTTTAGGTTTGTAAGGGATTCTGGGTAACAGAACCAGGTGGGAGGCAGTCAAGTCACCACATCCTGGATTCCCCTGGGTGTCTAGTTTTCAAAAATGTATAGGTTTGGTAGGTTTCCCTAGGTGCCGGCAGAGCTAGGGTTAAAGAACTACAGCTAAGCACTTTGCCAAAAAAGGGTCATTTTTCACTGCGAAATCGAGGTGTGTCCACGTTGCGTTTTGTGCCGTTTCCTGCCGCGGGCACTAGGCCGACCCACACAAGTGAGGTACCATTTTTCACGGAAGACTTTGGGGAACGCGAGGTGGGTGGAAATTTGTGGATCCACGCAGATTCCAGAACTGTCCACCACAGAAATGTGGGGAAAATGTGGTTTTTTTGACAATGTTTTAGGTTTGCAAGGGATTCTGGGTAACAGAACCTGGTGGGAAGCAGTCAAGTCACCCCATCCTGGATTCCCCTGGGTGGCTAGGTTTAAAAAATGTATAGGTTTACTAGGTTTCCCTAGGTGCTGGCAGAGCTAGTGCTCAAAAACTACAGCTACACACTTCGCAAAAAAAGGGTAAATTTTCATTGTGAAAATGTGGTGTGTTCACGTTGGGTTTTGAGCGATTTCCTGTCGTGGGCAGTATGCCAACCCACACAATTGAGGTACCATTTTTATCGGGAGACTTAGGGTAATACAGATTTGGAAAGCAACTGTTATTACTTATTGATTTTTGATGCATTTCTGCCTTCCAAATGAAAGACTTTTTGTAAAACAAAAATCATTTTGAAAAATGACCGATAATTCTCATGCTAGTATGAGTATTCCCAATTTCGAAAATGTGCAAATGTGTACTGCTTCTAAACTCTATAATTTGTTCCCATTTCAGAAATACATAGGTGTCTTTCATACCGATTTTTCCATGTATACATTTTCCCACAATAATTGCTATATACCCGGAACATAATAACAAACCATTGCAAATTGCTGCTCAGTTTTTGACTCTGGGTTCGTCGGGTTCTTGGCGAACCTACAAGTCCTATATATCCCCACAACCAGGATGGTCCAGCGGATGTAACAATATATTGCTTTCAAAGAGCTGTCATAATTAGAAGAAGTTACAGGTGAAAACGTTGACACAAAAGGCTGTTTTTTTCAACAAATTTTCAATTTTTCCTATATTTAACTGTTAGTTTCTATAAAGAAACCTTGATGGATCTACACAAATGACCCCTTGCTGTATTGAGAATTTTGTCTACTTTTCAAAAATGTATAGCTTTCCAGGATCCATTATTGCTTTCACACCCATTTCTACCATTAACTGGAAGGAGGTTGAAAGCACAAAAAATAGCAAAAATAGGCTATGTCCCAGAAAAATGCCAAAACTGTGTAAAAAATGATGGTTTTCTGACAAAAGTCTGTCATTCCCTAAAAGCTGGAGAAATGGTGATTTCAGCCCCACAAACCCTTTCTTGATACCATTTGCAGAGAAAAACCCAGACGCTTTCATTTGCAGCCCGTTTATCCAATTTTTCACAAAAAAAACACATTTTTGCTGTATTTTGGCTAATTTCTGGGACCCTTCCAGTGGAATCCACAAACCCTGGGTACCTTTAGAATCCCCATGATGTTGGAAGAAAAGGACGCAAATTTGGCGTGGATACCTTATGTGGTCAAAACGTTACAGGGGTCTTAGCGCGCCAAATGGCCCTAAAAAGGCTTAGCACAGGGAGGGGGAAAGGCCTAGCAGCGAAGGGGTTAAAGGACCCTGAAAATGCTAAGGTTTGAAGAGTTTCTTGTTCAGGACATAATGTTCGCGTCTTTGGCAGTAGAGCAGATTAAATAGGAACAGAACATCGTCTGACATAAATATTGTGTCCTAAATATCTCCTACACAAATGTCACCCTCATTGTAGTTAATAACAGAATATCTAGACTCAGTGGCACAATATTTTTGTAAACAATATTTAGGACAAAATGTTTATGGCAGACAATATTTCTGGATATAATATATTGAGATATAACCAATTCAAAGTATGTTGGACATATCAAGTTGTGAAAAGTTTGACAGGTCGGAATGGGGAATAATGTGCGGATGCAGTTTTGCTGTGCTTGAAATCCGCATAATTCACACATTACTGTCCTGTAACTACTGGAGGAAATTTGTAAGGGAAAACTGAGAAAGAGAGTTGCATTTGCACAACTCTTACACCCAATCCAGACACAGACGCGGTTTCTAGTAGAGTCTAAACGATACCTTAGTGTTTAGAAAGAGGGCCATAGTGGCCTAAAACTGTCTTTCATGAGACACACACTCCTAACACAATGCTGGGCTGTAGTCCTATCCTTTGTGCTTCACTGTCGAGCACCATCTTGTATTGGATAAAAGCACCCCAACCCTGTGTCACCAGATCTTTCTGTTCCACAGTGACGTTTGAAGCAGACAGCCACTTCCGCTCAGCAAAAGCCACTAGGCTCTTTGGAAGGCGCAGGCTTGACTACAGCCTCAGCAAATGCTTCACAGACATGCTGAGGAATGCTTGGACCCACTGTGTGACTATAAATAGGCCAGGTCTGATTATTATTTTTTGTTTCTGCAAAATACGAATACTAAGGAAAATATGCAATAAAAAATGTTTTCCGGTTCCACAAAATTTTGCGATTTGCTTATAGTGTTTTGTAGGGGTTAAGTGGGGGAAAAGGAGAGTGTAAAGGCCCCAAAATTACACTAATACAGTGAAATTCCATGAAATCCACCCAGCAGAGTAAAGTTTCGAAAAAGAGCCAAATTTGGGCTGCACAAAAAAATAGAGTGAATATAGTCATAAGGCACAATACCCTCTGTGCAACTTTCAGTGCAAAATGTCAGAATGTGTATTCCTGCTGCCTTCCCAGTCATCTTCAGATAAACACTCTTTCTAGTCTACTTGTGCTCCCCGTGTATCCAGGGCCTATGCCCCTTGGCACCATATGGGCAACCCTTCTTGGCAGGAAGCCAGCTATCCTGGTGACAGCAATAAGATCTAGAAGTATACCAAGTGAGATGGAATAGGGTACTGGACGCAAAGTTTAGAACTGTGTCCAGTCGAGTGAAAGAATAATCTCACTGGTAGACTGCTCCGGTAGTCCAGTTTGCTGAGTACTCGCGAGCTGATCAGTTCTTTCTGTGTGTAATGTGACATTAGGGAAGATCTTTTAGAACCTGGTAGGTCGCAGCAGTGGTTGAGGTGGTGATGAAAGATGCCATATACAGAGAGAACACAGTGGCATAGCAAGTGTGGGTGGGGGGCAATCCGCCCCGGGTGGCAAGAGATTTGGGGCGGCGGCTCTCCCCCGCTCCTTCATGAGTTTGTCACAGGGGCGGCAAATGCTGGAAATCTCACCCCCCACCCGCTCTTCAGTGCGGCCACGGGGCGGCTACAGCAGCGAGCGCCACGGGCGGCCAAGTGCCTAGCTACGCCACTGAGAGAACACCAAGGTTTCTGTCAGAGGAAGTGAAAATTAGAGTGTCAGGGGGAAGTAGATTGAGGCAAGGATTGAAGTAGATGTAGACGAGAGGAAAGAAGAGGACATCAGTCAGCATAAGTGAATATAGGGCCATCCAACGATGTATTGCTGGCAGGTAATCTCATATACGAGCCAGGAGATGGAGCGAGACAGTGGAGAGCAAGAAGGAGAAATTTTTCATCTGTATAAAGGTGGTATGAGAAGCCAAACAAGGTAATGATGTTAAAAAAGGAGGCAGTACAAAGAGAAAACAGTAGATGACACAGGACAGGATCTTGTGAGACTCCGACTGATAATGCAGTAGGTCGGGAAGGGTTGAAGTGCCAGAACTACAACTACAAGAACGTAACGTGAGCAAGCTGCTCATAGATGCGTGTGGCATAAGCTGTGTGCGCAGGCGGTGCTGAGGGACTCTGCTCATTACCTCTGGAGGTGTGGGTTAAATGCACAGCCGCTTGGGATCTGCCCTGATCAAAGGCGCCTGCCAAGTAGACATAATCTGGACTCCTGCACTCCTCACAAGAGTTGTGTGCAGAGGAGTTGGATATTTGTGCTGAACAGCAGCACAGGGTGCACGAGCTTTGTGCATGTGCACAGGGACGGGACCTGTTTACTCTACTCATAAGAACAGGAGCCGGCCATCAGCCCAGATTGCAAGAACTGTGTGCACCGGACCGGACCCCTCCTTCTGTGCTGTTCCAAGAAGCGGAAGTAGAGGGTGATGTTGGACACCCGTACAGACGAAAAAAGTGGTATGTACAGGAGCTGTGCATCTGTACCGACCACGGGACCTGGACAGCTGTACTGTTCACGCGAGGTGTGTGCACATGAAGTGGACGTGTTTGCTGGCATGATGTGTGTACAAAGAAGCTCTTCATCCCCGCTGGTCACTGTGCACTGAGTTGTAGATGCGCCCTGATCAAACAAGACGCCTGGCAGTGAGACGTGCTCTGTGGCGGTAGGGGGAGCAGGAGGTGAGTCTGCGAGTGGTGCGCGTGGCAAAGGAAAGCCATAAAATAAAGCCAAGGCGCTGAAAGCTGCCGGCTGCGAGCGTGAACGCAAGCGCTAGGCCGCGTGGCAGCACTTTTAAAAGCCCTAACTAAATTTCTCGCAGAGCAGCATATGCGCTGACTCAGCGAGACCTAAAAATGAAGTTAGGAACAATGCCCATTTACTTCAAAGGGAAAAAAGGAACATGACTCAAAGAGGCTTACTCCTGTGGACTGGAGAGAGGTGCTGGGCTGGCTCCAATATCAAAGTCTAATTAAGTGGCTGTTGTGGCCTGGGGAAACTGTCACTGGACACACGTCACATGATGGATGCACACAGCTACATGTTATTGACTTTTGTGGGTTTGATCAGCCAGGTACATGCAGCTAGCTACTTGTCTGGGATTTAGGATTAGTGGTAAAAAAAAGTGTTCTAACTTCTCAGTTACTCACACACAACTACGCCAGCTTATGCGCTGCCCTCTTCATTCTCCTCCATGATGAAACATACCCAGACTCTACAATATTGATATTTACTTTTTTGCATTCCACAGACCTGCTCTTTTTCTACACAAAATCTCTATTATGATCCTGCTTACTGGACCGCTTCAGCCCTGGCCTGCACCCAAGACAGATATTTCAAGAAGAATGCAGATGCACCGTCCATTTTGTCATGTATATACAGTATCAATTCATTTTTCTTTTCTTAATAACAGTTTTTAGAACTGTGTGTGTCCTCCCTATTTTGCATTTTTCAACCCTAACAGTTGGGACTCGGGGGCTAAAGGACTGTTTGCATTTGGTAATACATGTGATGATGATGTGCTGCTCATTGACATGATGAATGTTGTGTTGGTCTTTGTCTCACCATTCCCCGACTCCCCCTTCCCATCTATTCATGAAACTCCTAACACTCTTCCCCAGGTTGTGTGATCTATTGAGGTGCGACTTAATAATTGACACCATTAATGGACCACACACTTGGTGGGGCCGATGTGGTTAAATCAAACACTAACTAATCCAGGTTCTTCTTAACTAAACAGTAACCCACGCCAGCCCTACTACCCATCCAGGCATAAAAGGAATATTAATCATCGTAGTGCAGAGTCTTTGAACAATGTCTGCCCAAGGAGAGATAGCACTAGAGTGTGCACTATGGCCGGATTCACAAAGGTAAAAGTTACACTTTTTGTTCAAGTTTACTCTTGCAGTTTAACTGTATGAGTAGTGACTGCATAACTAGTACCCTTTTTAAAATAATTGTAGTTACTACATGCAAAGTTACTACGTTTTTATTTAACCAATTTTTATAGATTTTCATCACAACCATATAGACACAAGTTACAAACAAACTGATCTTTGTTCCATAGCCAGGTGCAAGAATCCCACCATGGTAACTGTGCATGTATGACAGAATAACGGATTTGACAGGAGTAATTGGTCCAAAGCATAAGCTGGTGAACAAACAGAACTTTTAGGGCATGACAGTTACAATTCTGGACAGAATTACTGAAAACAGAAAAACAATATTTTTGTCTTCCTCTCAGGACTTACTTCCCCAGACGTGCACCCTCCTGTCCCGTGGGGATGACCGTGCATTCGCCAGGTGTCAGATCCTATTCCTACATTTCTATCATGGCTGCAGGGCTCAGTTTTGAGAGGCAGAGACAGTGAAATCCTACTCGAGAGACTTCAGGACATCGGGGTTCAAGGGGCTGCACTGAAATGGTTGACAAACTTCCTAACTAACAGAACTCAGTTACCATGAGCACATTTAGATCCAAAACCACCAAAGTAAGTAAGGGAGTACCGCAAGGCTCCTGTCTGAGCCCTACCCTATTCAACGTTTATGTTACTCCCTTGGCGAAACTAATAAGGACTCTAGGGTTTAGTCCCATTTCTTATGCGGACGACACCCAGTTTTTACTCTCTTTTGATAAATCCAGTGATAATATCCAACTCATCTTCTCAGAGGGCTTGAAGACCATTGCTGCCTGGATGAGGGCCAATTTTCTTCAACTGAATGCGAGAAATTGGAAATCATGCTGTTTGGAGGCACGGCAGTAAGCTGGACACCCAGCTCGGCCCCCACCTCAAAAACAGTGGTTAAGAATCTGTGAGTCCGCATTGACCAAATACTTACGCTCGAAGCACATGCCACCACCACTGCGGGGACATGTTTGTACATACTCAGCCTCCTAAGAAGAGTATTTCCTTTTTTACCATCCTCTAAACGAAAAACACTGATGCAAGCTCTAGTGCTGAGCCGACTGGACTACTGCAATGCATTGTTGGCTTTGGCCAAAGAGGCTTCTTTGGACAAATTGCAAGTAGTCCAGAATACTGCGGCCCGCCTAGTAGAAAATGCCCCTCCCAGAACGGCCTCTATGCCGCTTCTAAATAAACCCCACTGGCTCCCTGTGAGAAAACGAGTGAAATTCAAGATTTGTTGCACTGTTTTCAAAGCGCTCAATGACCTGGGTCCCTCCTACCTATCTGACAAACTGTCAAAGTACACGCCCTCTAGGCCCCTTCGGTCAGGATCTAAACTACTTCTCTACACCCCGAGAATTAAAAAAGCACGCATGAGTGGCAGGGCATTTACTTACCTTGCCCCTACTCTTTGGAACAAACTTCCCCTCCACTTACGTGAATGCCAGGACCGCCTACATTTCAGGAAGCTGCTAAACACCTATCTTTTCTGAGGTGTGCTCGTCTGGCTGAAGCTCGCTGCCCAAGCACGGAGATACCCCTGACGGGGTGATTCGGGCACTATATAAATTAATATATATCAAATACCAAATACAAACAGTATTGTTAGAGGACAAGTTTCTTTCACGGTAAGCGTGAGTAAAGTCAGTCCTTTCATTCTCAGCTCAACTAACAAATTGTCAGTAAGTTTATATGCATGTGGTAGTACGGACTCCAGGCCTTAGCTTCACGCTGACTCCACTGCGCCTTGCAGCTTCGCAGTCAACAGCAGACAGGACAGGAAGGGAAGAGGATGCCCAACTATCGGACCATTGTACCGGCTCCCGGCACAGTTCATAATCTTAGCCCCTCGTCTCGCTGACGCCTGGTGAACCCCCCACAACAGGAGGGCCTCAAGCAACATTGGTTCAGCTACGGGCAGCCAGGTAGCTAAGGACGGCTGAGTGCTGCGCCATCTTCCAGCGGTGCACTGGTGTATTGCGCCTGACCCTAAATCGATCAAGAAAACAAGCCGCAGTGCTCAGCGCGACTCAGGTGAGCCTCGCACCACTGTTGCACTCGTTCCCTGCTTCTGCTTCCCCGCCCCCGCCTGGTAGGGGGGTAACTACACGGGGGTATCGTTTACAACTGCAACCACGCAAAGGCATTTCCAAAGGCTCCTCTCCGGCAATAATCTAGCACCAGTGAGAGGTGTATCTGCCCTCCTAGCACCAGCATCTGCATAAGTGACACATATTGGAGTAACTGGGCAGTTGGGCAGCCGGAGGAGTATTTTCAGCACCTTACTTAGCAAATGGATACCAAAAAAAAGGGGCAACTGCACACGACCCCGGAGGAAATCCTTAATAGCCATCCTTCCAACAAATGAGTACAAGGATTACAAGGAGAAAATCACTCACAGATAGCTTAAACGAAAGGCCGCAAGACGTTTAACAAAGGGGCTCGATTAGACACTTCTTTAGGAAAATGATACCCCAGCACTGATCAGGGCGCACCATTTTTATGCAGCGTGCTTGTCTCAAGACAGCAGTCCTAAAGGGCTAGGCAGACCGTCCTTTGACCATACTAGTATATGTAAGGATGGCTCACTTCCCTGTGAGGATTCCAGGAGTGAGCAGGAAATAGAGGGCGTAACTCGTAGGGAACTCGATTCAATGCAGTCCAAGGGCCCACCTAAGGGCCAAATCCGCCTTAAACTCATAGACATGGGGCATGATGCCACAACTAGCAAGACCCCAGAACAGCTTTGACTAAAAATGTTTCTAGGGCAGTGACGACAGCGCAAATTCACCAGCCCAAAGCCTACGGCCCAGACCCTAGCAGTATGGAGACCGCCAAACCACCACAAAAATCTATGAGCCCTTGGACCCAGAGTCCCCTTACAGCCTCATTCCTCTATAATCTAGGCCAAAAGATTGAAAGAACCTTAGAATTAATCCCAAATCTGTTGTTGCCATCAGCACCTCCACGGGTCTCTAATTCAAAAGTAGATCACAACTTCTGCAATGTCGGTGCAGATGAGGATCTAGAGAAAACACCCTTGACCGAGATAAACAGCGCCACCAACAAAGCCCTTTTGTGGAAATCATCTAAAATGGATGTTCAAATAGACCTCCTACAAGCTATTGTAGGTCGTCTAGTTAACATAAGCTCAGGGTGGAGGATTTAGATAACAGGCTCTCCCAGTGGTGGGGTTTTGCATCGGTAAGAGGCCCAAATACGAACTAATAGAGAAGTCAAAAAGAAACATGTCAGAATCCAAATAAAATTATTTCACTGTATACCACCTATGTCTACTCTAATCCCATTTACTTATAAACATCTTTCGCATTAGCAGTTTTGTAAATTTGAATGAATTAGTTTTAGCAAACATGCGCATTAACATGTGAGTTTCAAGCAGCCATTTCAGAAGCGACTGTGCAGCTTCAGAAATTTCCCTCCAAGCGTTAGTACGTCATATTACGTAGATGCGATAGACGCATGCACAGTGAGAGTTCCCGCGTTTAGCAGCCATTTTAAGTGTCAGTCGGGTTACTTAGTAAGACACACAGGAAAGCTTCCCCTAGACTTAAATGTAAGAACTGTGGTGCATATTAGTAATTACAAAACAGAATTATTACAGTATTACATTCATTTGAGGAGATTGCGTCTGAGCAAGTCTCTTTTATACGAGTCCTTGCTCCATCATCAGTACATGGTCTCCAACTCGGGGGAATGTTCCTTTTGCTGTTCAACCCTTATGAAAAAATGGGCCTCCCTCCCCGAGGTACTAGTGGATATAGTAAAGATAGCCAAAGGTCGCAGAGATGCGCTGATCTCAAACAACTCAGATGACAAGGCGACGGCTAACAGCTATCTCCAGGGGGAGAGACAGACAGCAGGGGCCCTGAGCTACATGTTCAAAATGAAATCTGGAACGGCCCCACAATACCTGCAGGCATTGGTTCACCCCTACTTGCCCTCACGCGCGCTTCGCTCTGCCACTCAGGCGAAGTTCTCTGTACCTAGAATTAGACTGTCACGTATGGGCGGTCGATCATTTGCCTATTTAGGCCCCACTTTATGGAATTCTCTCCCTGCGCCACTTTGCAATAAAACTGTATATGTGAATTTTCGTTAAAATGCCTAAAAACTTGGCTGTTTAATCAATAATTGTCCCCTTCTTCTGGTCCTCCCTAGCGGGTACCGGGAAACCCTTTTTGGGTAGCTGTCGCGTCTTACAAATTAAAAATACAATACAATACAACCAGGACTGAACACACCAGTTGAACAGGATACAAGAGCGGCACATACGATGGAGAATTCGGCTAGTAGATCTAAAACAGCCAAAGGCATACAAAGTCCTAACCCTGGGGGTAGCGGGGTTAGCGATGCCCTGGCAACAGACTCACAGGAACATACTTTCAGTATAACGGCTTCACATGAACCTATGCTATCAAGGAGAGCAAAAAAGAAGCTGAAGAAACAACAGAAAAAAACAAAGGCAAGAGGGAGGCAATTGCAGCTGATGAAGATTGATTATCCACCCCTGCAAGGGGATACCAAAGCAACTCAGCTTTATCCAATTTTCATTGCGAAAAATTGGTGTAAAAAAGACTCGCTGTGTGCCCCGCCTCCGGGAGACCAGCAAATGCACACAATAGTATCAAGTGCTTCCATCGTGAAGGGCCAAATGCTACTAGCCTGTCCAGACCAGCCTATAGGCAAGGACTTAACAGCTGGAATAAGTTTGACACCTCCTGAAATAATCCCTCAGTCAGCGACGGCCACAATATCGTTGCAGCCGGATGGTTCAAACCCACTTCAGTCAAGACCTGGGCTCCAGCCCAGTACTAGGAGCAACCAAGGACACAGTAAGTGGTCCCAGGCACATACCTCTTCAATCAAACAAGGAAGCCAAAGCACAGGATCAATTCCCGTAGAACTTGCCCCAGGAAGGGGAAAAGCGGCCCAAATCCCGGGATCACCAATAGTTGTCCACAAGGTAGTCCTCACCCGAGGTTTCTTAGTAAAGGACATCATGATATCCTGAACAGGAGTAACATTCTACGCCTCTTTAAACACCTCGCCACCCTAGACCAGAAACAAACGGGGGACTTAGAATAGGTGAAATTCCTGAGTATGAAGGGGAAAACACATGATGACTCAACAATGGTGGGCCTGAAGCCCGAAGAAACACAACAAGCCGTCGTGAACAGCTCTACACAACTCGCCGAGTGGGGTATAGATGTGCAGATGCTGCTGCACCCAAAATATCCACATGTCCTAGCACCAGATAATGGGAGCAAGGCCCCTTGGTCGGTCATGCATGGGACAAATAGCTCAGGATCCCAGGGTAGAACTCGGATGGGCCTTGGGGTCCAAATGGGCATTAGGATCTCATGCAGAAACAACCTTCGGGACATTAGCGTAGTCTCCCCTGCCCCGGCCTAACCCGTAATCTCAAGAAGATGGCAGCAGCATTCCTAACCGCGACAAAATCCAGCAAGGCAGGTTAGAGGCTGCGGAGGTTGTGGAGTTGCTGTCGTCGTTGTTCTCAAGATGAAAGTTCAGGTCTCCGAGGAGGATGTAGTCGGTGAAGGTCAGGATGTGCATGCTGATGAAGTCGGCGATGGAGTCGCTGAACTGGGGGCGGAGTCCAGGGGTTCGGTAGACGAGGATGCCTCTGAGGGTGGAGTTGGGGTCTGTGTGGATCTGGAAATGTTCTTGTGGACGATGGCGATTCCTCCTCTGACTCTGTTGGTGCGGTCTCTGCGGGTCTGGGATGGCTATGGCTATGGCGATGTCGGTCCAGAGGCTGTGGGCAGCGTCGTCGGTGTTGGAGGGTTTGGTGGGTGGGCTGAGAGCGAGGTTTGCATGTAGTTGGTCTTTGGTGATTTTGCTCCAGAAGCGGTGGGGGATCTGTTGGGTGTGGTGGTGTGTGGTGGGTTTCTGGAAGGTGAAGTGGATGCAGCGGTGGTCGGTCCAGAGGAGTACGGTGGTGTGGTTGAAGGAGACGTCCGGGCTTGAGGAGAAGACAAGGTCAAGCGTGTGGCCGGCAGAGTGGGTAGGCGTTGTGACGAGTTGCCTCAGTCCGAGGTTGGCGAGGTTATCGATCAGGGTTGTGGAGTTGCTGTCGTTGTTGTTCTCAAGGTGAAAGTTCAGTTCTCCGAGGAGAATGTAGTTGGTGGAGGTCAGGGCGTGCGTGTTGATAAAGTCGGCGATGGAGTCGCTGAACTGGGGACAGAGTCCAGGGGTTCGGTAGACGAGGATGCCTCTGAGAGTGGAGTTGGGGTCAGTGTGGATCTGGAAATGCATGTGTTCGGCGGTGCTGAGAGTGTCGTCCGTGCTAGTCGAGACCCTGATGCTGTTCTTGTGGACGATGGCGATGCCTCCTCCAACTCTGTTGGTGCGGTCTCTGCGGGTGATCTTGTAGCCGTCTGGGATGGCTATGGCGATGTCGGGTGCAGAGGAGTCGTTCATCCAAGTCTCTGTCAGGAAGGCGATGTCCAGGATGATGTGTCTAGCAGGTCCCAGAGCTCGACGGCGTGTTTGCATGCGGAACGGGTGTTCAGTGGTATGCATCGGAGGTGGTTGAGGTCTTTCTTGGCGGGTGGTTCGTCGGCTCTGAGGCTGGTGTAGCTGCAGTTCCGGCAGGTGAAGGGACCGTGTGTGCGTTTCGAGGTGGCCTTGAAGCAGGTGTGGGTCCGTCCGGAGTTGAGGGCATGGAGTGTGCTGGCATCGTAGGGGCGGCGGTCGTCATGGCGGGTGCAGGGACCAGGGGTTCTTGTGCTGGGCGCGGTCCAGGCACAGACGGGCACAGCGGCTGGCATATATGGGGAGGTGGGAGGGAGGAGCAGCTGGGAGGCGGGAGGCAGGGGCAGCGAATGGGCAGTCAGGGGGGCGGGCCGCAGGTGACACAGCAGCGGGAGCGGTGAGGGACGACGAAGGGAACAGAAGGCAAAAGGGCACAGAATTACAGTGGCAACGAATGGAACAGAAAGCAAAACGGGCACAGGGTTACAGGGGCAACGAAAGGAACAGAAGGCAAAATGGGCAGAGAGACACGGAGACAGCGAGGGGAACAGAAGGAAATCCGGGCAGAGAAACACAATGACGAATCAAAATGACAATAAGGCAATACAATAAATACAATAAAGAAGCGGAAGATGACCAAACCTACGGCCTACCACTGGCCACCAGGGATGAGGCGCAGGTGGTAGCCTGCGGGTGGAGGACGGCCTCGAACTTCCTCAGCAGAGGCAGCTGGGGTAGGGACACACAGGTGGTGCTGTGCGGAGGTGGAGCGACCTACCCGGTAGTGTCAACAGACACAAACAATATAAGCAACGTGCCGCCACATCTCACAACTTCGCTTCCCCATGTCTACTGAACAACAGTGTTACACCACAAAAACAACACAGCACACCAACTCACTCTCGAAGACCATCTTCACCACATATACATGCAGACCCATCAAAATGCCTTCTTAGCATGCTGGATGAGGAACATGATACAGAACAGCTACACGATTGCTATCCTAATACAGCTAATACCAGCACTAAAAACACACCTGCTAGAAACCCACACAATACTGATCACTCTTCTACAAAACAAACTCTCACTGACACCAAAGCCCATTCTCTAAAATGTCTACTAATAAATGCTTGGTCCCTCTCTAAAAATAAACATCACATCTATGACCTTCTCACCGATGCAAAACCAGACATACTATTCATAACCGAATCATGGTTGGGAGCTGATATGGCTCCAGTCCTGCATGAAGCCCTTCCTCTAGGCTATCAAACAATCACCCAAAATCGTATAGGCAAAAAAGGAGGTGGTCTAGCTGTTGTGTTCAGGCAAACATCACATATCACTAAAGTGAGAAAGACGCCAGCATGGAGGAGAGAGAGGAGCGAGACCAGCAAAACAAAGAGACATCAGAAAAGAAGCCTTGAGTCAGCGCCACACTGGAGGAGAAGAATCGGCAGGACCGCAGCAAGACAGAAGAGATCCACTATGTGTGGTTCACCACCGAATGGTAGACATTTCCAGAAATGCTGCGGCAGCCCGCAACAGCTCAGGAGAGCTGTGTCTAGTGCGGTGTGAGCTCTGAGCAAGGTAGGTGCATCATTGTGGGGAGTACCTGCATGAAGGGGAAAGGAGAAATACTGGAGGCCCATGCATGTGTCTTAGAAAATGCCAGTATACAAGAGGGAGTATAATATGAAATTCTCCCTTAAGTTGGGCACAGGAACTGGGAGATCCAAAGCTTCCATTTTTTTCTCTTTATATCTTTCCCTACCTTCTCCTTTTGCACTTATCTGTGAACTTCTTAATAACCTTGGGCACTCCCTCTGGTCCACAATGATGCTCCTACTAGAGAGAAAAGAGACACCGAGTCTTTAGAATCCTTCATGGGTGACCTGGTGACGGGAGAAAATAGTAGTAGAATAGAGTAGCTTACACATCGCATTGTCCCTATTTATTTTGGAGGAGACTGACAGTGGCACCATCCCTCAAGAAACCTTTGGAGAGAAAAAGGAAAGCATTACTACCCCTGTCAAGACCAAGAAGCCGCAGCCCCCACTGCTCACCCTTTGGAAGTGCGTTTATCTATATTATTGATTTATAAAACCGTAACAATATCCTACCACCCAAATAAAAGGCAAAATTCACCGAAGAACCAAGTCATCGAAGCCATATTTCCGCCCTTCCCTCCCACAATGCCTTTGGGAAAATTGTTGGCTGACAACATTTTAAAAGACAGGTAGTCAGTCAAGTCAACCAAAAATGCTTTTCTCCTAACGGGCTAATAAGGCTACAAAAGATAAAAAATGAAACACCATGAAGGGGTAGAAAGAAATGCAAAGGACATATGGTATTGGTTGGGAATGGTATCTCATTCGTGCCCTGCTGTACTGTTGTGGAAACTGCTAGTATAAGCCAACACTGGGTTCCATGACTAGTGTCTCTGTCCCTGTACTTTTTGACTGTTTCATCAAGAAAGCCATCTCAACCAACATGTATGGCGAAAAGAATGCTTAGGCCAGCAATCCTATTTATATTGCCACAAAAGATCTGTTCTCTTAACAGTACCACACAAGAAAACATGTCAAAGAGGGACGAGGGAAGTGAGTCCCTCATAGGCGAAGTCTTCATTTGCTTGACTGATGTTTCAACTACTGATGTAATGCTATTTAACTGAACCTGTTTGTCTGGCATGGCAGGATTGTTAACTTGTTAAATGCAAATAAAAAACGATTTAATAAAATAAAAATAAAAAAAGAGAGGCGAGGGAAAGCTAAACAAGCAACGGCAAAGCCAATAGGTTTTGCCTAAGCGAGATCTATTGGCTTTATCAATGCTTTTAGACATGTTGTACAGCAGGGCAGTTGTTGTGCAACACAGCTTCAAGTAAAGAAAAAAAAAGCACTGTGTGGGTTTCTACTTTAGGAATAAGAAAAAAACAGAAGTGTCAGTGATCCTGAAAAAAGGTTACTGTTACATATAAAGTGTTCGCTTGCAAAACAGTGATATATGCGGTGTCCGCAAACACTCGGCAACTGTGATCAGCTGTTTCAAAGAATCCACAGATTCTCCTTTGGCTTAATAATGGCCTGTACAAACACAAGTATCTTCAAGGTCAATAAACTAGGAGGGGCAACAGGCCTAAAGGTTTGGAACACTTAAAGTTCATAAAACAGAAGTAGACACAGTAGAGTTTATTAATTTAAACAGGTGTTTAGTAAATCACGGAGAAAAACGTTATGGTGTCTTTTTACTGCAATGACAAAAACATAACAAACCAGCACTTAAACTAACGAGAGAGTTTAAGGGTGAAAACCCTTAAAGGAGTTTAAGGGTGAAAACCCTTAATGGGCAGTCTGATCACAGGCCCAGGGAAAACTCTTCAATCAAATGGGATGCAGAGGGACATCTGTTTGACTGTCTGTGAAGCAGAAGAGTGCAAACAGCTCCTTATTGCCCATCCTGCCTGGAATGTGCTGTGGGCAAGAAGGTACTACTTCCTTGACCATTGGTTTATTTTGGTAAGACAAACGCAGCTCTAGTGCATCCGGGACCTGTAGTTGGATGACTCACTGCTGATATCTGATCATGGATGAGCTATACCACCCTCTCAAGATGGGGTAAGGACCCGGCTTGTGATAGGAGGTAAGGAGAAGATGACTGAACTCATGTGGAGTCGACTGAACGCATGTGGAGGTAAAACCCATCCCCCTCAAATCTCGCCCTCCTCAGATCCGCCAAGTCCAATTATAAAAAACACATCCTCAATACTAAGGGCTGCCTTCTTCCACTCACAACTTGACCGGGCCAAAAATAGACCCAGGGAACTATTCAGTATTGTTAAAAACCAAACCGCCTCTGCCCCCCCTCCCCCCAAGGTGATGGCCACTATCGAGAGATGTGAAGAAATTTCTAACTACTTCTCTGAAAAAATCTCCAAAATAGATCATTCCTTCGTCTTAACTCCCCTCTCACATTGCCTACTACCCCCATGACATTTCCTCCAATTCTCCTTCCCTCTTAACACTTCCTCATGACCCCTCATCTCTCTTTTTTTAATTTTTAATTATTTTTAATTACATTTTCTAAGTTATACAGCCGTCAGTAAGGTACAAGCATTCTTTCAGTATGCACAGTAGACATACATTATCATCATAGACATATGCAGAAAAATGCAATCATCAAATGGCAAACTGTGTCATTTAGAGTAGATGGGTGTCAATAAGCAACAAAATACATTGCAAGTATACAACAGTACTTGGATTCACAACCACGGGGGAAATGGCATACCCTAATACCATTCAAAGCAGGTAGACTTCATGATTCAGCAACGATAGGGTGTTCAAGCAAGTATGTCTGCAGCGGGCCCCATATATCGCGGGGTCGTGAGGAGTGGGGAAGTAATTCAGCATATGTACAAATTTGATCTTGCCAAAGGATCATATCGCCTAGCCACTCCTTAAATCTAGGTGCACAGCCGCGGCCCCACCTACAGGCCATGCGGCGCTTAGCCAAAATCAAGCAGAAGGACACAAACTTTCTGTATGTGGCAGGAATGTGTTCAGTATAGCCCAGAAGTGTGATGAGTGGTGATCTGGGGATCGCTGCGGAGGTCATAGAGTCTAGGGCCTTAAGAACTTGGGGCCAGTAGTCAAACACCAAAGGGCAAGCCCACACTAGATGTAGGAAGTCTGCATGTTCCGCCCGACATCTAGCACATCTATCTGAATCGCGCAGCCCATATCTGTGGAGCCTAACTGGGGTATAGTAACTGTGGTGAAGAAATCTGTAATGGATGACGCGCAGCCTGCTATTCAAGGATACCTGCTCGGTCTGCTTGCAACAGTAAGCCCAATGTTTGTCGGTTAATTCCTGGTCTAACTCTGCCCCCCATTTAGCTCGGGAGGTGCAGGGCGGGTAGTCTCTATCTACATACAAAGTGTGGTAAAGTGTAAATACTAAGTGTGAAGCGGAATCCGCCCGCAAGATTTGGCGGAGAGGTGTCAAAGTGGCTGGTTCAGAGGGGAACGTGGAGTGACACACCTGTATGCCATGTCGTAGTCGAGCATACAGAAAGGTGTCAATGGTAGACGGTGGGGGATCATGACATAACTGTTGGAGGGTACGAACTGAGCCCCACAATACAAGTCGCCCCAGCTGCGAATATTCCGAGTACGTGCCATGTTTCGAAATATGCCTTCCTGCAGTAGTGCCATATCAGGGTGGTAAGTGAGCGGGAGAAGTGGGGAATATAGGCTGGGTGCTGCCGTATATTTCAAGATGCGAGCCCAAGCATTTTTTGTGCAGTCAAGAGATGTCGGACTATGCCCCCGGGGCTTGGCCTTGGAGAGTATAACGCCATCCAATGGGATCGGGTCCAAAAGCAAATGTTCAATGGCTACATGAGGGGTGTAACGGGGGAGTGAAACCCGTAGTGAGCGAAGTGTGCCTGCGCACTTATGTAATATAACTCAACATTCGGAATGTCCAAACCCCCTTGTGCATAAGGTCGTGTCAACGTATCCCATTGTATGCGAGGCTGCTGGTAGCCCCCGACCAATCTAATCAATTCAGACCGAAGAGTACTAAAAACATATCGCCCAGGATCATAAGGAATATTAAGGAATAAATAGAGGAGTTTCGGGAGTATGACCATTTTTATAAGAGATATGCGCCCAGCCATAGTCAAAGGCAGCGCTATCCAACGGGTAATACAACCAGTAATATGTTCTATTGCACAACCATAGTTGAGGCTCATGAGCTCTTCACGGTCTGCAGTAACATGGATACCCAAGTACTTAACCTCATCGTCACACCATACAATAGACTTTGCTCCCTTTTTCGGTGATATTTACCCTGGGCTGATTGGGTGACATGCAACACACATTCCTAGCTGCGCACTTTGAGGACGACGAGTTGCGGGAGGCCATTATGCAGATGAGGTCGGGTAGGGCTCCGGGCTCGGACGGTCTGCCCCCGGGTTTTTATAAATCATACATTGATCAGCTGCTTCCAATATTAAAAGAAGTTTTTTTTAGAGGCGCACGATTCGCAACTGCTTCCACCCTCAATGAGGGAGGCCCTTATTACATCATTGTTACAACCAGCTAAACCGGCTGACCGATGTGATTCTTACAGACCCCTGTCCCTATTGAACACCGACACCAAGATCCTTGCTAAGTTGTTGGCTAACCGCTTGTGCCTTCTCCTAGATAAATTGGACCTTCCTGATCAGGCGGGGTTTATACCAGGTAGAGCAACGTCCCACAACCTTAGAACCTTGTTTTCCATCTTACAGACGGTTGATCCCAGATTAGCACTAGTGGCAGTTTTTTTAGATGCTTCTAAGGCTTTTGACTCGGTAGAGTGGGATTATTTATTTACCGTTTTACAATTCATGGGACTCCCTATAGGTTTCCTCTCCTGGGTCCGATTGGTGTACACCTCGCCTACAGCGAAGGTCTTGATCAATGGGCACACCTCACCATCCTTCTCCCTCTCCCGCGGCACTCGCCAGGGATGTCCCCTTTCCCCAATCCTTTTTGCCCTGGTAATGGAACCATTGGCGGCACGGATTAGGCAACATTTTAATCATGTAGGTCTCCATTGTCTCCTGCGTCCTGTCCTCATATCCCTCTATGCAGACGATGACCCCTCATCTCTTCCTCTCGTCGTTTCTCTCCCTGAATCCAACCCCACCAAACTTGAGCAAATAAATAATGCTTCCTGGCATAACTTCCATCCAGTTACTGAACTTGAAGTCCTCAACGACCCTGTCCCTGCCAACCTTGTCCAAGATTTAAAACACATCATTGCCCCTTATTGGACCTCTAGCATCAGCTCCTCCTTTGCCAAGGATTGTGTCCCTGTTTCCTTCCAACTCGGACAAACCACTCCCATCCTCAAAAATCCTTCTGCTGACCCTAATGACCTAAATAATCTTTGGCCTATCTCCAACCTTCCTCTTCTCTCTAAAGCCCTTGAAAAATGTGCCCTGCGCCAATTAGATAAACACATTGACACATTCAATCTGTTATCTGTTGGACTCTTTACAATCAGGCTTCAGAAAGGGCTGTAGTACTGAAACGGCCATGCTCAATATAATTGATGACATCCATCACTCCCTCGACAAGGGTGAGTCCTCCCTTCTCATTCTCCTTAATCTCTCCGCTGCTTTCGACAATGTTAACCACTCTACTCTACTTAACACTCTTAACCCCTTCGCTGCTAGGTCTTCCCCCCCCCCCCCCCCCTGTGATAAGCCTTTTTTTGGCTATTAGGGGTAGTGTGCGCTTAGGCCTCTGTAACTTTTTGACCACATAAGGTATCCACGCCAAATTTGAGTCCTTTTCTTCCAACATCATGGGAATTGTAATGGTACCCAGGGTTTGTGGTTTCCCCTGGAGGGGTCCCAGAAATTAGCCAAAATACAGCAAAAATGTGTTTTTTGGGGGAAAAATTGGAAAAAAGGGCTGCAAATGAAAGCGTCTCGGTTTTTCCCTGCAAATGGTATCAAAAAAGGGCTTGTGGGGCTGAAATCACCATTTTCCCAGCTTTTAGGGAATGACAGACTTTTGTCAGAAAACCAAAATATTTTAAACAGTTTTGGCATTGTTCTGGGACATAGCCTATTTGTGCTATTTTCTGTGCTTTCAACCTCCTTCCAGTTAATGGAAGAAATGGGTATGAAAGCAATAATGGATCCTGGACAGCTACACATTTTAGAAAAGTAGACAAAATTCTGAATTCAGCAAGGGGTCATTTGTGTAGATCCATCAAGAGTTCTTTATAGAAACTAACAGTTAAATATAGGAAAGATTGAAAATGAGTTGAAATAAACAGCCTTTTGTGTCAACATTTTCACTTGTAGCTTCTTCTAATTATGACAGCTCTTTGAAAGAAATATACCGTTACATCCGCTGGACCTTTCTGGTTGTGAGGATATATGGGACTTGTAGGTTTACCAAGAACCCGATGAAGCCAGAGTCAAAAACTGAGCAGCAATTTGCAATGGCTTTTTATTATGTACCGGGTATATATCAATTATTGTGGGAAAATGTATACATGGAAAAACCGGTATGAAAGAGACCTATGTATTTCTGAAATGGGAACAAATTATAGAGTTTAGAAACAGTAGATATTTGCACATTTTCGAAATTGGAAATACTCATACTAGCATGAGAATTATCGGTCATTTTTCAAAATGACTTATTTTTTACACAATGCCTTTCATTTGGAAGGCAGAAATGCATCAAAAGTCAATAGGTAATAACAGTTGCTTTACAAATTTGAATTACCCTAAGTCTCCCGATAAAAATGGTACCACACTTGTGTGGGTCGGCCTAGTGCCCGTGACAGGAAACGGCGCAAAACGCAACGTGGTCACACCTCTAATTTCGCAGTGAAAAATGACCCTTTTTTGGCAAAGTGCCTAGCTGTAGTTTTTGAACCATAGCTCTGCCGGCACCTAGGGAAACCTAGCAAACCTATACATTTTTGAAACGTAGACAACCAAGGGAATCCAGGATGGGGTGACTTGACTGCCTCCCTCCAGGTTCTGTTACCCAGAATCCCTTGCAAACCTAAAATATTGGCAAAAAAAACACATTTTCCCCACATTTCTGTGGTGGAAAGTTCTGGAATCCGCATGGATCCACACATTTCCACCCACCCCGCGTTCTCCAAAGTCTTCAGAGAAAAATGGTACCTCCCTTGTGTGGGTCAGCCTAGTGCCCGTGACAGGAAACGGCGCAAAACGCAACGTGGACACACCTCAGTTTTGCAGTGAAAAATGACCCTTTTTTGGCAAAGTGCCTAGCTGTAGTTTTTGAACCATAGCTGTGCCGGCACCTATGGAAACCTAGAAAACCTATACATTTTTGAAAACTAGACACCCAGGGGAATCCAGGATGGGGTGACTTGACTGCCTCTCACCAGGTTCTGTTACCCAGAATCCCTTGCAAACCTACAAAATTGTCAAAAAAAACACATTTTCCCCACATTTCTGTGGTGGAAAGTTCTGGAATCTGCGTGGATCCACAAATTTTCACCCACCCCGCGTTCCCCAAAATCTTCCGAGAAAAATAGTACCTCACTTGTGTGGGTCGGCCTAGTGCCCACAACAGGAAACGGCGCAAAACGCAACGCGGACACACCTCAATTTCACAGTGAAAAATGACCCTTTTTTGGCAAAGTGTCTAGCTGTAGTTTTTGAACCATAGCTCTGCCGGCACCTTGGGAAACCTAACAAACCCACACATTTATGAAAACTAGACACCCAGGGGATTCTAGGGAGATATGGCTTGCATGGATTCCCCAATGTTGCCTTACCCAGAATGCTCTGCAAACCTCAATTTTTTGCTGAAAAAATCACTTTTTCCACACATTTTTGGGTGGGAAAATTGTGGCATCACCGGGCTGACACAAATTTCCTACCACCCAGCGTTGGCCCGGGTCTCCCGATAAAAATGGTGCCTACACGTGTGGGAGGCACAAGTACCCGCCACAGGCAAGGGGCCAAAACGT
Organism: Triturus cristatus; assembly: GCF_964204655.1. NCBI lineage: Eukaryota > Metazoa > Chordata > Amphibia > Caudata > Salamandridae > Triturus > Triturus cristatus. The sequence goes on from NC_140586.1 coordinate 946,294,286, forward strand.
AGTGAGGCGACATCAAATTTGTCTATCACAAAACGACCTGGTTTTGCAAAGGGGGTACCCAGGGTTTTTGGCCCGGTGCTCGGCGGCCACCTACGGAAACCTACCAAGTCCACACATTTCTGAAAACTAGACACCCGGGGGAATCCAGGGAGGTATGGCTTGCGTGGATCCCCCAACGTTTCCTTACCCAGAATCCCCTGCAAACCTCAATTTTAGCTGAAACAATCACTTTTTCCACACATTTTTGTGTGGGAAAGATGTGGCATCTCCGGGCTGACACAAATATCCTACCACCCAGTGTTCCCCCGGGTCTCCCAATAAAAACGGTGCCTCACACGTGTGGGAGGCACAAGTACCCGCGACATGCAAGGGCCCAAAACTTAGTGAGGCGACATCAAATTTGCCTATCACAAAACAACCTGGTTTTGCAAAGGGGGTACCCTGGGTTTATGGCCCGGTGCTCGGCGGCCACCTAGGGAAACCTACCAAACCCACACAGTTCTGAAAACTAGACACCCAGGGGATTCCAGGGAGGTATGGCTTGCGTGGATCCCCCATCGTTTTCTTACCCAGAATCCCCTGCAAACCTCAATTTTAGCTGAAAAAAATCACTTTTTCCACACATTTTTTTGTGGGAAAGATCTGGCGTCACCGGGCTAACACAAATCCCCTACCACCCAGTGTTCCCCCGGGTCTCCCAATAAAAAAGGTGCCTCACACGTTTGGGAGGCACAAGTACCCGCGACAGCCAAGGGCCCAAAACGTAGTGAGGCGACATCAAATTTGCCTATCACAAAACGACCTCGTTTTGCAAAGGGGGTACCTGGATTTTTGGCCCGGTGCTCGGCGGCCACCTAGTGAAACCTACCGAACCCACACATTTCTGAAAACTAGAGACCCGGGGGCTTCCAGGGAGGTATGGCTTCCGTGAATCCCCCAACGTTTCCTTACCCAGAATGCCCTTCAAACCTCAAATTTAGCTGAAAAAATCACTTTTTCCACACATTTTTGTGTGGGAAAATTGTGGCATCATCGGGCTGACACAAATTTCCTACTACCTAATGTTCCCCCGGGTCTCCCGATAAAAACGGTGCCTCACTCGTGTGGGAGGCCCAAGTACCCGTGACAGGCAAGGGCCCAAAACGTATTGAGGCGACATCAAAATTGCCTATCTCAAAACGACCTGGTTGTGCAAGGGGGGGTCCCCTGGGTTTTATCTAGACACCCGGGGGCTTACAGGGAGGTATGGCTTGTGTGTATCCCCCAACGTTTCCTTACGAGTGAGGCACCGTTTTTATCGGGAGACCTGGGTGAACACTGGGTGGTAGGAAATTTGTGTCAGCCTGGTGATGCCACAACTTTCCCTCACAAAAATGTGTGAAAAAAGTGATTTTTTTTAGCTCAATTTGAGATTTGAAGGGAATTCTGGGAAAGGAAACGTTGGGGGATCCACGCAAGCCATACCTCCTTGTAAGCCCCTGGGTGTCTAGTTTTCAGAAATGTTTGGGTTTGGTAGGTTTCCCTAGGTGGCCCCCGAGCACCGGGTCAAAAACCCAGGTACCCCCTTTGCAAAACCAGGTCATTTTGTGATAGGCAAATTATTAGAATATTATTAGAACAGTACTTTAAGCACAAATGCAGGGCTTGAGAGCTGCAACGCACTCAAGAACAAGTATCCTCAGAATGCAAATTAAGGAAAAGGCATAATATGGGACTCCCGCTGCTGGAGACGTCAGAACTCGCGTGGACAGTCACCCCTGGGGAGCTTAGCATTACCTGCGCCGCCTTGTAATCGCGAAGAATAACAGCCTCCCACTCAGACATACATACATTGCTGTGGCCTAAAGCTTCGCTATCACTGGACAGCGAGGAGAAATGTCCTAGCAGCGCTTAATCAAGGCGGAGTTGGTACACGGACCCCATAGGTAAGTACAAGCACCCTGCACGCAGACGGTGGAGAGAAGCGAGGCAACCACAAACCGCCCTGCCTGGCCAAATCTCTGGTGCAGCCCGTATGGGAACGGAACCCTTCAAAAGTAAGATCACCGTCGGGACATCGCCCCTTCTGGTGCCAATCCGCGAATGCCCACGGCGCAGCAGCTTGTAATGGGCCAGATGAGAGCCAAGATGCAGCAAGGATCATTGCGAGCGAGCAGCCTGGACCCCATGAATATGAACACTGGAGGAGTGACAGAACCTACGACCACAGCTTTGGCAGCCAAAATGGACTCAGTACTTGCAGCAGTGGAAAGGATAGGTGATGCGCTGGAACACACCAGGACCTCTTTGGAAACCAGGATAGACAAGGTCACCATGGACTTCACCCTCCTCCACGCAGACCACCGTAAGCTGGCAGAAAAAGTCACTGCGCAAGTCCAAACGCTGAAGGAGCTCCAACGTGTCACACAAAGTCATACAGCTGCGCTGCAGTACTTGATAGACCGCGTCCACGACCTGGAAGAGAGAGCAGAAGATGCGGAGGGCCGCTCCCGCCGCAACAACATTCGTGTGGTGGGCTTACCGGAAGGCGAAGAGGGAAGAAACTCGGAGCAATTCACGGAGCGATGGCTGCGCGATCTCCTGCCCCAGGGAACATTGTCAATGGAATTTGCGGTTGAAAGAGCCCACCGCATACCGGCACAGAAACCCCAACCATGAGCCAGACCACGACTGTTCATTTTTAAGGTACTCAACTACAGGGACAGGGATGCGGTGCTCCGTGAGACACGCAAGATGGACAACCTGAAGGTGAGCGGCAGCCAAGTTATGCTCTTCCCCGACTACACTGCTCTGGTACAGAGACGTTGAAGCAATTACACAGCGGTGAAATGTCAGCTCAGAATCCTGGAACTGCCTTACTCGCTGTTGTTCCCAGCCCGACTACAAGTGGTCACGAAAGAGGGGACCTGCTTCTTTCACTCACCTGAGGAGGCGTGGGACTGGCTGGAGGAGTCGGGACTGTGGTCGGGTGTGAGGCCCTCTGGCTCAGATGGCGACAACTCAGCGGGCAGAAGAACCAGACGAAGACGGTGACGGGGGACTATGAAGAAAGCAAAATCTGGGACAACAACCCCGAGCCCGTAGAACATAAGGAAGGAAACACAGGACGCCATAGAAGCGGTCACAACTCTCGGATCCCCACACCCCAAAGAACGAGCGGACTCCTACGCATGTGACATGTTAATGCCCAGTGGCTCCTCATCTCCATCAACAGAGGTATCTGAGGATCTCGGCTTGCCAGTGGTAACCCCACAAACTGCAGATGGCATCATATGAACTAGTGAAATCGAGTTGGACTCTGCCATAGACAGCCTACGCAAGTAGAACTCCATTTGTTAGCCTTTACGCTCTTGATTGTTGCTGGGTGGAGGGGTGGGCCTACTGGGTTGAATGAAGTGCCCGGCTTGCACAGCGGCAGTACAGTAACAACACGCCCGTCATTGGTCACAATATGAATATCACCAGGAACAGGAAGGGAGAAACCACTCATCTGATTCGCCGGCTAGGCCTACATATTACTGGTCCCAAGCAATGACACAGGTGTTTATATGGATGGCACATCACGCATATAGGAACTGGGGGAATGGCCATAGCGCAGAATCACTAGTGTGCGCACCCCAACAGGCAACACACTGACCTAGTTCACACTGTTCAACAGTTACAGAGGTTTGGACGGGCATCACGAAAAGTCTGCCCCGGATGTTACGATGTTCTTAGTTCCTCTATTGTTTTTGTTGCAGCACACCGACACACCTACACCTCTCCCTGACCTTCGTACCCTGCGGCGCAGCCCATCCCTGGCTTTCCTGTGGACTCGACTCATTAGGGATGACATGAGCTGACATAATCATGTGGAACATACGTGGCATGTGCACACCTACACGTTGCTACTCCGTATTCGCATACCTCCAGAGGCACTCGGCTGCAATTGCTTTCCTGCCGGAAACACGCATGACACAACCAGAACTAGACAAACTGAGCAAGCGCTGGAGGGGTCAGGTGTACGGCACAACATACTCGACGCACGCGAGGGGCACATTAATCTGGCTGAGGGCGGGCACCCCGTTAATCTGCACGTACAAGGATGATGGACCCCGACGGCAGGTACACTCTAGTGCGGGGGACACTTAATGGTCAACAAATATTGTTGGGCTCCATATACTCTCCGAACACTGACCAGTCCTCATTTCTAGCGCAGTTGTCCACAAAGCTGACCCCCTACGTTGGGCTCCCTGGTTGCTAGGTGGGGATTTCAATTCGGTGTTAGATGTGCACACGGACAGATCCTTCCAACCCCTCCGAAAGACAACGGCTGTATCAAACGTGCAGGCGCTCACAAACTGGCTATCACACTGGACATTACTAGACCTGTGGCGTGCCTTGCATCCTAATGACCATATCTATTCTTATTATTCTGCAGTGCATGACGTACATGTGCGGCTGGAAAGGGTGGTGGGCTCCCAGTCACTAATCCCGCTGGTTGAGGGTACGGAATACCTAGGGCGGACACACTCTGACCACAATCCTATGAGGCTCCAGCTAAACTGGGAACCTGATCGTCCTCCCATACCCACTTGGCGACTCCAACCGGCTGCACTGGAAGACCTGGAATTCCGTGCATCCCTGGAGATGGCTGTTCTGGAGTATTTTGAGCTTAACGAGGGGACGGCGAGTAACACACTGGTAGAATGGGATGCCCACAAAATAGCTGTCAGGAGTCATTGTCTCGGTGCCACATGGAACATACGCAAGCAACTAACATTATCGCTCACTCGTCTTTAGTCACAATTACTCCAATATGAGCAGGAGGGAGAGGGTGGAGGTCTACACCGTCTGGAGGACCTTAGGGCACAACAGGCGGAACTCATGGAACGACTAAGATGCCACAACTATGCAGCCCACACGGCTCTTACCGACGCTAAAGCAGATAGAGCAGGCCATCTACTAGCCTGGCTGCTAAAACAGGAAAGTAACCATGCCCGCATCGGAGCCATACGCACACCTGAGGGAGCCCTGGTATATACGCAGCGAGAGATACACAAGGTGATGCCTGATCATTACACGCAACTGTACCGATCCAAAGGGCGTTGCTCCGGCCCAGATCAGGAGAGGTTTTTAGAGCCTACCCACCTTCCCACGATCTTGGAAGCACACTAAGAGGAGCTAGATGGTCCCCTCACTGTGGAGGAGATCGGGGAGGCGATTGGGTCCATGGAGTCTGGGAAAACGCCGGGACCGGACGGCCTCCCTGCAGAATACTATAAGGCCTACCGGGAGACTCTAGCGCAGCGGCTGTATACCCTTTACTCCACAGCCTTGGAAGAGCACACACTGCCCCCATCGATGCGAGAGGCCTACTTGGTGTCCCTGCTCAAACCAAACAGGGACCCCGAAAACCTGGGATCATACAGACCCCTGGCACTCCTCAATGTGGACTATAAAATATTCACCAAGGTGTTGGCGGAACGCCTGGCGCCGGTGATACCTGAGCTAGTCCACAGTGACCAAAATGGCTTTGTGCCTAACCGTAGTACATCACTGAATTTACGGATGTTTAGATCTCGCTGAGCCCCAGCGCTTGCGCTGGCTCGAAGAGACATTTTGTATGTGGGATTTTCAAAGTGCTGCTGGCTGGCCTAACGCTTGCGTTCACGCGATCGTGCACGCGCGCAGCCGGCCGGCAGCAGCACTTTGAAAACTCGTGTGCGTCATCGCGATCACTTTCGCTTTCAGAGCGATCGCGATGACGCACGCGCACACACAACTCCCGCTTCTCCCCCTACCCCACCACATTTTGCGTCTCCGGCCGCTAGCGCGGTCAACGCTTGTTTTTTAATGGCTCTGCTCCTGTCTCTGCTTCCGTGCTCCCACCACTCTCCAGCTATCAATCAGCTGCTTTCCCCCAGTGGCTATTGATCTCCGCCTGTCTCTCGCTCTGTTTCTAGCTCCCTGCTCTATGTAATCCGCATCCCTCTGTCTGCGCTTGTTTGTTTGGATAATGGCTTGTTTAGCCCCTTTCCCCCCCAGCGGGTGAAGGTAACATTTCCCTGCTAGATTGCTGTTTCGTGACTTCGTCCTTAGTGGATGTTAAAAACTGTGCCATTTTAGACTTGAACGCTCATGTTTTCATTTTTAATTTAAACGTGTTCACCGACCTGTTTATTTTCAAACACAGCGTTTCCCTCCCCCCAAGCATACCCTGTGCATCGAGTGAGGCAGCACAAGCCCCGGACACCCTCAGCAGCGTTTGTTCTTTATTTCGGTGATGGCTTGTTTAACCAAACTTGCTCCAACAGCGCCGTTGTTAACAGCGTTGTTCTTATCTGGACTGTTACTGCACCATACACAGCAGGCATTATTGGAGGCTTCAGGGGGAGAGCGGGCAAGTACATCCTCCCTCCTGCTGCCCATACTCTGTTCCGCAGCTGCTAGCATTCCCACGAACTGACCAACCGCAGCCCTTCATGTTATATGCGCCGTAGATAGCAGGCATGGGAAGTCGCCTAACGCCATCTGGTGTAGTTTGTGAAATGTGAGACGGCCGCCTTACTGTTTCCAACACTGCTTGGAGAACTGTCCATGAGGAGGGGGGGTGAACTGCGCTTGCCATTTGCGTTGTGTGTAAAAGTAATACGGTGGACAAGCAACTTTTTTTTCTATTTATTCACTTTTGTAACAATGGCAGCAGGCCGCACTGCGTGCCCCCATTACTACAAAAGTAAACAAAAGTTGTTTGCCCACCATATTACTTTACACACAACGGAAATGGATCTCATCACAGTGGATCTATTAAACTAGCATTCTCCCACTTGGAAATTCTTTTAAATCGTTATCCACACACATCATGCAAATAGCATTGATTAATTGGCAGGTAGCACTTCAATTGCTGAGCACTTGCACACATAATTAAATGTACTTGTTAAGCCCATCCACTTGTGACACAACAAAGATAGGTTGCATGTGTACACGCCGTTGGTGCACCCCCTGTTGCTTGGGTGTGTACCTCACTGCCCACCAAGTTCAAGCTTTACACCTGAACTTCCTGCTGGTAAGCGTCTGGTGATTTGCTTGTTTTTCATGGCTCATTTAGGAATCCCCTCCGCCCCCTGCGTGATAAAGGTGACAGCATAAATGTTTGGAAATGAAAGTGGTGCTATCACATACTTCACATGTATTCTAACCAGGGCTTCAAGTGGAATGAAAGAACTTGGGAGGGTCTCTCCAAGGGACGTGGTCGATGTAGTTATGGGTGTGGCTTAAAACAAATAAGCTCAAAGCCTGTGCTTTTTTGCTTTCCCTCACTTCATATGTCAGCAGGGCACCCGTTTCTCCGACGCTGCTCTTCATGTGCTATGTTACCAATGCTTGTTTGTTGAGCTTCATGCAGCACCGTGTTTAACTAATGGCATTTTTTATTTATTTGTGCTAAAGCGCCACACATCGCGTGCTTAGCTGATGCATTTCTTGCTTAATTTACTGTTTATTGTAGCACTACAATGTGGTGACAGCAGTAAATCACCAGAGAGGAGCCGTGTTTCATCAGCGCCCCGGGCAGAGTAGAGAATGCCAAAGTGCAGCAGCAGCACATTGGTCCAAACATTACACACTGGAATGTAGTGACAGCTGAACAGCCAATAAAAATCCCACGCTCTTAAATGAAATGATCAAATTGTTTTGAGTAAGCGACTGGAAAATGTTGAAATGGGTTATGTGTCTAGCAATCTAGTGCCAATCGAATACCTACTTGCATGCTTTTTGTGTTATCCTGGGCAAACTAGTCTACTCTATCTCCCTCTACTTTAGCTATCGCAACAATGATCCTAGTGCACAACCAGCATGAGAGCCGACTAGATTGAGGTTAGCTCGATCTTGTCTGTCATTACATGTTTATCTCTGAGGATGCGTGTAGATTTGACACCTTTATTTTTGCAGGAAAGTCGATCAATAGCTGATGCTGGTGTAGAGCAGGGCAGTGCATTTAATAAGCACCAAAGAGTCCTGCAGGGCTGCGGAGTCTGACCTCCCCTTGTGCTCCGCTTAAATCTTGAGCTCGAATCTCACTTTAGTAATTTAGCCTGTCTTGTGCCCTTGTAATTCGGAATTCTTGTATCTTCCTGTGCTCAGTTATTGAGGATGTCGCTGTCTGTGTGAATAATTTCCCACAGTCCAAACATTTCACCATCTCTCTCTTATAAAATGTAGTGACAGCTGAACAGCCAATAAAAACCTCATGCTCTGAAACAAAATGCTCAGCTATTTTCACCTAGTTTTCCCTTGGGCATTGAGACAGTTCACATTTTGTACTGCAGCCTCATGTGCCAAAAGAAAAAACATAAATTCTAAAACTTATGAATTTGATCCCAAATATATGTTTTCTTCATAAAATATAAAGATCATTGCAGACCCGCACTGGTATGTAAGGCTATAATTCACTTGAGCGTTTTATCGTTTGCCTTTGGATTTAGTGGAATATACCTTTTAAAACATGGCAGGCCTTTCAGCAACTTCTGTATTATACTGTGCACATAACGAACAGGAGTCACCTAGCTTTGGAGTGATTGCAGGTGTGCCTTAGAGCGACCTCTTTCTTCAAACCAAATGCCAAGATATGTACAGGATGATGCATTATCTATTTTTACCTTATCCATAGACCAGCTTTCAATTGTATTTAATTTGCGACCAAATATTAATATCTTAGAATTAGGGATGTTTATTTTGCTGTTAAGTCACAATGCGCAATAGGGCGTCCAAGGACCTTTGAAGTCCGATTGTTGTCTGGTCCAGTAAGATAGTATCATCAGTGGCGGCTCACAGAGGGAGTGCTGCGGGCGGTGAGGCAGGGCGGGGGAGGGGCAGGGTGGGGGAGTAGTGGATTCGGATATACGACGGCATGGAGTAAGGTAAGTAAATAAATAAATACAACTCTTTGCCTTGCGCTCGCTGCATCGCCGAGTTGGTTTGGTTAACAAGGTTACATAAATTCCTGGACTTCTTTGCTTTCGTGTCTTCAAACAATTAGATCTATTGTTTCTTCCAGTTTTTTTCGGTTTCTTTAGAGCACACTCTGAAATCTTTTACTTTTTATTTTATTCCACTCAATCAATCAATCAGGGGTTTATAAAGCGCGCTACTCTCCCGTGAAGGTCTCAAGGCAATAGGAGGGGGGGTGAATCAGCTCCGGATCAGTCGAAGAGCCAGGTCTTGAGGTCCTTCCTGAACGTGTGCAGGGTCGGGGAGCGTCTGATGTTCAGGAGGGGCTCTTTCCAGGTCATGGCTGCGATGTGGGAGAAGGCTCTCCCGCCTGTTCTGTTTCTGCAGATGTGGAGAACCTCTGCCAGGGCGGGGTCAGCGGAACGGAGGTTCCTCTTGGGTACGCGGAAGGATACTCTCTCATTGAGGTATTTGGGTCCAATTCCACCATTGCTTTTGACAGATTTCTGGCATCTTATGGTCCTATTTAGTTGGTTTTTTTTTAGAACATTGATGACTGGTCCTTAAAATTGTTAGAGGTGCTACCCTGGACCGATAGGGCTTTTATATCTATTATTAAAGCCTCTAATAAAGAGACAATGAAACAAACCAATTCATGGGGAGTATAGAACTCCTTATCATAGGTGCCAAGTTTTCATTGTGCTTTTGTGTGACATTTCCACTGTTTCAGTCAGATTTGTGTGACATGTCAAATCATTACTTGTGACACTTTGAATGACACTTTTGAGAGTAGAGCAAAGTCGTCATGTCCCTGCAAAGAGATACATTTAAAAAAAAGCATTTGCAAGGCAATATGTCTTGCATTACTGAAAGTTTAAGCTATTGGTGTTGCAAATAATAATGTAATGTCAATAGCTCAAACTTTCCATAATGTGAGACCTATTGCATTGCAAATGCTTGTTTTTAGAGTGGCATCGGATAGCATACAGGAGTGGCCCAGGGCAGGATGCCTTGTGCTGGATCTCGAGAAGGCCTTCGACTATCTGGAGTGGAGCTACCTTGCGGCGGTATTAACGTGGTACGGGCTGGGCTTGCTATTCTTCCAGATGGTTGACCTATTATACAAAAATCCCGCTGTTAGGGTGCGAACGGGGCCATACATCTCTGATGCCATAGCAATATGCAGGGGCACCAGGCAGGGGTGCCCGCTTTCACCCCTCCTGTTTGCGCTCGTAATTGAGCCCCTGGCAGCGGCACTAAGAGCGATGCTGGGAGATGGAATACCCCTGGGAGACGCGATACATCAGGTGTCGCTGTACGCAGATGACCTCTTGGTCTTCGTGAGGGATGTGGGAAATATACCAACTCAGCTGGCGCACACATTATGTGACTTCGCCTCTCTTTCGGGACTCAGAGTAAATGCCAACAAGTCCTGCCTTTACGCATTCCGGGGGGACACTCAAGATCCGGGCAACATCTTGGACGGTATAAGGGTGCAGTGGAAAGCTGATACTTTCCGCTATCTAGGAATCCAGATATATCGTCAGCCGGCAGACCTTATTGATGGTAATCTGGGACGTGCTGTGACAGCCATCAAATCGCAAGTACACTTCTGGAAAACGCTCCCACTAACAGTCACTGGCAGGGTAGCATTATCCAAGATAGTGATCCTTCCCCGCCTTCTGTACTATTTCGCCAACCTGCCAATATATATCCCAGCGGCCTTCTTTACCACGCTCACTAAAACTACTTAGGGACTTCCTCTGGGGCAACGCGCGCCACAGGATAGCACTGACTAAGTTGTACTTGCCTACTGATCAGGGAGGCCTTGCTGCGCCTTGTTTTGAGCATTACTATTTGGCTGCACAATTACAGATGATAGCCCGCTGGCGAGCAGACAGAGGCCGTGAAGACCCTGCGACCCCAACTCCAGCCCTCGCTCTGGACTATATTACTAAACTCTTTCATCCAGCCCCTAAAGCCCCAACGCCGGCACCGCTCCTCATGGTGGAGGCTTATAAATGCTACCGTCGTAGTTTACACCTCACCAGAGCACTAGTCCCCTACGCACCGGCCATACCACTAGAGGGTTCCCCAACGGGTCTGGGGTGCTTACACCTCCGAACTTGCGGAATGGCGCGAAGCTGACATACAGACATTGGGAGATCTGTACCGGGACGGCACACTCATACCATATGAGTCTCTGGTTGAAGAGACGGGGCTGCCACCGGGGTAAATCATGTGTCGCCGCTCCCTGATTGCGACACTGACCTCTACATGGGGGGACATTTTGGAGGATCCGACCCGGCACCTCACCATACAATAACTTTACGTTATGTGGCGTGGCAGGCACTTGATTCTATGGTTTGCGGCTTCCTTACGTATGCACGCAGCAATAAGTCTGGAACCACTATGCTGAAAATGGGAAACGGACCTGGAGCGACCACTAGAGAATAGGGAATGGGATAAGATACTAAATAGCCCACCGCGCATACCCAGAAACATGAGGTTCCGCCAAATACAACTGTTTATAGTCCACAGAGCATACCTCACACCCGAGAAAATAAACAGGTACTTTCACCGTGCAGATGCGGTCCGTCCTCGCTGCACAAAATTGGGGGTTGGATTAGTACACATGCTGTGGATCTGTCACAAGATATATACAGGCCGCATCATACCCTTTGAATGGCCTGTTTACCTGTTACACCATTTTCGCAGAACCCCGGCCACAAAAGTCTCCTCTCGCTTTCATGACTTGGGTTTAGTGGTAGCTAAGCTATTACTACTGACTAAGAGGTGGAAAGCACAAGACCTGCCGCTCATACGGACATGGAGGTATTCACTTCTAGCATGGGCCAAAGCAGAGGGAATAGCCATTCTGTGAGAGGAAACATTAGGACTCCGGAAGACACCTATTGTGACACAATGGGAGCGACCACTCCGGGCCTTGACACAAGCTGTGGGGGACAGCCCAGAGAGGCAACCTGAGCACGGGGGAGGCGCCCTTACGGAGACATTGCAGTCTGGATGTTGGTGTTGGCCTGCGGAGAGCCACGGAACGGGACGGCGGGGGGTGGGGGGGAGACGGGAGGGACATGGTGAGGAGAGCACTTCCAAAAGTCGAACTATGCTGCTGTTACTAGTTTTGAGTTTGGTTTTCATGTTTTATCTATAACATCTGTGCACTTATGCAAATGTTTACCACCTACTTGAAATAGGTGGTAAACAATAGTACATACCATTTGGACTCGCTATTAGGAAAGGACGCTCTTGGCTCGCCCCTTCCTAATAGCGAGTCGCAAACATTAGTTTGCGAGTGTGTGACTCACAAAATAGCGTTGGTACATACCACCACCAGTTTTTGCGGCCGCAAAAGGGTTGGATACCTTTTTGCGATCGCAAATAACGGTGGTACATCTGGCCCTAGATGTGTATCTCGACTGTCAGACTCCGCCTTTCATGACTCTTCCTCTTGTGAGTCCAACGCCTTGTAACTACACCCCTGTTCTGCTGCCGGTCCTTGCCCCCCCACTTTGGGCTCCCAGAGTGCAGTGGTGGCTGGTGGCCATCAGGGGGTGGAGACTGCGCCTCGCAGCTAGGTCTTTGCCGAGCTGATGACATCACAGCCTTCAGGGCCGCGAGGTTGTCAGCCCGGCAAACATGTCGGCTTCTTTGGGAGCAAACAAAGAGAGAGCCAGTCACATGACGTGAGTTGGGCAGACAGTGCCCCTGTCCTTCTAGCAGCATTATACATAATAAGAGTAGTAGTACTAGACTGCAATAAAGGCTTTGTTTTCATATATGAGCTGAGCACTTATTGTTGAGTGTAAGGGGGCAGAACACTGATTGCTGTTGCGTAGCTGTAGCGCGAGGCGTCTTATGCTCCGCTGGGGGAGGCAGTGTCTGTCCTGAACGCATGCGCAGTTGCTGCGGCAGCCAGTGTCTGTCCTCGGCGCATGCGCATTTGTTAATCCAAGGCCCTTCTTAACTCGCGTCCACTGCTGGAGGCAGTGTCTTTCTCCCGCGCATGCGCACTTGTTAATCCAAATCTCTCTTTAAGTCCTGGGGCTTTCTTGTGTGTGATGGAAGACAGTGTTGACGGTCCAGGCTGCGTCCCCTCTCGGTTAGACTCTGTACAGGCAGTGCTCTCCCTGCGAGGCTGCTCAATACTCAGTGACACAATCTTACAGTTTCATGTGTTCTGCTATGCGTACTTGTGACAAACCACGTGTCCTGCGCATGCGCAGTTGTAGATCACCAAGGTGGCTCTTGTCCCGCGCGCAGTGTTGTTGTCCCGGCGGCGCCTTCAGAGCCGGAGTCCCTCGGTGTGTCCCCTCAGGGCCAGGCCGCTCCTCCCTCGCCGCCTCTCACAGAGCTAACGCATAAGAGAGGTAAGGTAAGAAATAGCCTCGAGGCAGCGGTCTAAGTGCATTAAACAAAGTATGGGAACTGCAGTGGGGGCGGGGCCTGTGAATAGGAGGGGCGGGGTCACTGGGGGCGGAGTCTAGGTCAATGGGGGTGGGGTCTGTGAATGGGAGGGGGCATTGAATGTTGGGGTGGGGTCAGTGGGTGTGAGGGCGGGGTCAGTGGCTGGGGGTGGGGTCTGTGAATGGGAGGGGGCATTGAATGTTGGGGTGGGGTCAGTGGGTGTGAGGGCGGGGTCAGTGGGTGGGGCCCGGGGGTCGGTCAGTGGGTTGGGGTGGGGGTCTGTGAATGGGAGGGGGGCATTGAATGTGGGTCCGGCCAGGCTGGGCCCAGCTGCGCTTTTGCTGGCGGCAGCATCACAGCGGCATTCTTACCACCCAAGACTGGTTAGGTTGTGAGCGGGCGGCCGTATGGTTCTCATGCACGCCGCTGTGCGACCAGAATTTGGAACTCGCTTCCTCCATACCTTCGCACTGCCACCTCTTTCCGCATCTTCCAAAATGACCTTAAAACTCTTTTCTTTCAAATGGACTGCTACCAATAATTCCCTGGCTCTGACTGTTTCATGTTCCTCACTGGAGAACTAGTTTGTTCTTACTCTTCAACTGTGGAATGTGTTTTTTTGGAACCATAATCGCTACAACTTTAGTTTGCATTGTGTAATTTTTAGCGGATTTATTCTCTGTAAATATGTTGCCATAATATCTAATCCTATATACTTTGCTCTATTGTAAAGCGCTCTGGCACCTCTGGGTAAAGGATGTGCTATAAAAAAATTGGCTAAATAAATCCAGTGCCCTGCGACCAGGCTGTTGGAGACTCGTCCTTAGGTCTGTAGACTAAAGACTGTTGCAGCTTGCACCTAAGAACTGTTCAATTCCTCAGGTTCCGGCGGGCTGCTTTTGGAGGCTTCAGGCATGATTCTGAATGCCGCCGTAGTCGGCGAATCTCAAGTTGCATATTACCTTTCTCCTGGGCCACTGCAACCACAGACTTTTACCAATTTGCTGACCGCATCTATAAATGATGTTTGATACAAGTGTATCCACATGAGCATCTTTTAATTTGGCTGATCTGGGTCGTGACCTGGGGCTTGCTGCAAATATTTTTAGGTCTCGCCTACTCAGCACTCAAGCGCTGCATAGGAGGGACCTCTTGGAATCGCTCAGGACTTTTGTTTAAACTCGTGCATGTTTTGCACTGTTCTCTATTGACACTCGTGCACGTTTGGCGATTCCCTTGCGGGATCGAGCAGCGGCGCCATCTGTTTTCAATTATCTTGCTCGCGCTTTCGAAACAGATGGCGCCGCTGCTCGCTCCCGCAAGGCAAACACTGTGCGTGTCTGGTCCCTGTTTGAAACCTTATTTTTGTGCTTTTTCCTACATGGTGGCCCTATTTATCTCTTTTGCCTTTGGTTTTAGTTGTGCATGTCCTTAATTGTTAACCGCAGTACATTTTGTTGCTGGCAGTTCGCTTGGCAGGATGGTCAAATCTGCTTGTCGTGCCTCGTTGCTTGAATGGTTTGCGTGTGGTTGGGTTGTTTTTACATGTTCATGTGCTTTAGCTAAACTATGTTACTGCTGATTAAAAAAACAACAAAAAACTTTTCTTCCGGGTTCGAGTTCGTATTCCGGAGAGGGTCTGGATCTTTGCGATATCAAGACATCACCACAGCCTGATATTCCTGGTAAATTATTTATCTCCTATCTAGGTTCCATTCCACTCTTCCCTCTCCGGCTTGATGTGGTTCCTGTGCCTCTAGTCCCCTCCCCCCTTTCTTGTTTCCCAGTTATAGCCTTCAAAGAAAGAGAACCCGTTTGAAAAAAGAGCACCTCTTTCCCCTAGAAAAACAAATAACCTCAAATTTATGGCCAGTCGACGTTTATCTAATTGTAAGCCTGGCATGCGTTCAGATTGTTACACCACTAATCGCTGTCGTTTGAGTTATGTGCTAACAACCTGGCATGAGATGTTTTCATGTACTTGATCTTTAAAGTATGTTTTCAAAGTGCCTATATGCTTCAAAAAGAGCCAAAAGTTGGGGTATTTTCGGCTTTGAAAATGATCAGGTTATAAGTCTGCCCTGCTCCATCTTCTTTGCCATAATGGGGTGCGGTCTTTCAACTGACTGGAGAGTATGTTTCGATTTAGAGGACTACGTCTTAGGAACAAGGTGACTGTGCCTCTGTCTTGCCCTGTTTTATTTATACACAAGGCGTGTGGTCTTAATCTATACTGCCATTAATTAGTTTCTTTAACTGATGTATAAGAGAGAGATCTTGGCAGTCGTGTTTTTTGTGTGCGTATTATTCATTTTTCAAATACTTCCCTGACCTGTCCCTCACTTACCAGTGAAGGTTATCAACGCTTCCTTTACCCTCCACACTAATAGGTTTGCTGCCTTTAATTTCTCTGCTTGTGGTATTCACTTTTTTTGTATCCTCCCTGGTGTTCACTGCTTTGAACCTTTACTTGTTCCACATTCCTATGTCTGTGGCCTTATCCTCCCACCTTGTTTGTGCATTTTGCCTATCTTCTGCTTGACCTTGGAGCTTTAGTGACCATGGGGTTTTCTGTTCTCAGCCATTCAACACGGCACACGGTTCCTTCTAGACAAGATGTCCCTGCCTCTAGGAATGCAGAACCGGGCATTCAGTTACGATGATGCCCTGGATGACACTGCTCCGATGACCCCTCCTCCTTCAGACGTGCGCTAATAACATCTGGAGGCAGCCTGTTATTCCGGAGCACAAGTACAAGATGCTCTCTAAGGTATGCACTTCAGCCTTTTGGAGAGGGGGCCGTATCATTCTGACGGCCGGACTTTCCAAAAACGCCACATAATCACCTACTAATAAGTTAAGATTTTACGATCATTGACTATCTTGTGTGCAAGACCTTTTGTGGAATACAGGAAGCTAAGTGGGTTTGGGGAGTTGCTAACAAGTATTTTGTTTTCTCTTAACCTTTTCCACCAACGTCACAGTGGGCGTGTGCGGAGGACGGTCGGCCAAACTGCGCACGCGTCATTTTTTTCCGCCCTGCGCTGGCTCAGGCGAGACCTAAAAAGGGCTTTGTCAAAATGGACTGTCTCTACATGGGTAATATATACCAGCCATAGCTGCAGTGCCTCTGTTACCAAGGTAATACCATTTGTAAAAAGTCTCACCAGTGCTATATGACTTATTACTTAAATATCCAATTTAAATATATTTTGGCAAATTCAGCCATATATCTCCACATGGCAGCTTATGAGTTCTGAGAATAAGTATATTTTTTATCTCAAATATACTCTCTCAATTTTGGTATACATAAAATCACCCAGGCAAAAGCTTCTATTTAGTAGGCTGAGCTGCACACAGGAGCTTACTTACAGGTAGCTGGAAGGCTACCTGTAGCTGATGAGCTACTCGTTGGAGAAGCCTGTTCTAGGAATGTGTATTTCCGGAGGAATTCAGATGCAGAAACACAACACTGGTTTAGTCTTTTGTTCTAATATTGCATGGCCTCTACAAAGGTGTAGAATTACGTGGATTGTTCATTCTAAGGTTGACGTATTGTGTGGCGTTACTGCCAGTGCATGCCATCGTTGGAACTGGGGAACCAGATTTGAGTCTCGGCCTTGGCTCAAAATCCTGTGATCTGGCCAAGTCACTTTATCTTCCCATGCCTGTACGCAGTGAATGTGTGACCTTGTATGATGTAGCTGGTGCCCATGTAAAGCGCTTCAATTAGGACCTCCGGACGAGTTCACGATATATAAAAATGCAAAAATATGCACAAAGTATTAAAAACAAAGACCTAACATAAGGAAAGACAAATATATATGCATTTCCTGACTAATTTGTACAAAGTGAAACCTAGATAAACTGCAGCTTCCTCGCTAAAATTGTGTGTTCTTAGGCAAATATTTTGTTTTACCTAAACGTGTTTCTTCATCTATCGTGTATGAAAGCAGTTTCAAATGTGTGAGTTCAGAATAACAACTGTACAGAAACCTATTGTGCTTGATTTAATAGTCTATAATTTTGCTCTATAATAAGTTGGGCCAGAAACAGGGTTTACATGACAACTGTCTTGCCTCTTAGTGTACTAATGGTTTATGTGTAAAAACTATCACTTTTAATAAGTACTTCTCAGTGCAGTGCTATAAAGTTATGGATCAACTTTATCATATTTTACATGATGTTTAATTGCGTGATTTACATCGCACACGTTTTCAGGGCTCGGCCAGACCCTTGGCTCGGCTCTCCCTGTAAATGTGTTTGCTCATCTGCCTCCAGCTCATCCGTTTCATTTGCTTTTAGATAATTCACCGCCTTTCTTGCATCTCAATACGATGGAGGTTTGCAAAAGAAAGTTCCGTCATATACAGAACAGGCGGGTGACTGCGGGGTTTACGCAAGGCAGGAGAGGTGCAAGAGGTGAATCGGAAATAACTGTCCATACTAATGCGTGTTGGTGCCAGTGTGAGGTGTATGGCGATGCGCTGAATAGATGCAGAAGAAAGGCCACATGCGCACAAGCCTCCTGCGCAGAACAATAAAAACAAACAACATCAAGGCAGGGTCTGAGCCAAGAGGCTAGGGCCATAAATCAATAATGCTACTTTCACTATCAGTGAGGTTGGTGTCCTCTACAAACATCGATCACCCTACTGTGCCTGGTTGCAGGATGGCCCCTTCTTTGAAAACAGTGAACGATAAAGATGTTGAACCTCTTCTATGGTGCAGGGACTCCCAGCTCCCACCCTGTTGTGATTTCGGTGTTTACTGCTCATGCAAACGAGGCAGAGTTTGCCCAGACCAGACACCTGTGTCCAGTAATCTTTTCATCCAGTCATTGAGCATACATCGTCTATCTCTACAGCACAGAGGTGTCTTGCAGCCGTTACCAGCAATGCACTAAGGCAATAAGATGCTGCCTGTCTCCAGGGACTGATTGCGCCACCCCTGGGTCTTCTTTTTTACAAATCATTGTTTGCAGGTGTGAACTTCCAATTAGTTATGTGCTCGTGAACTAAGCCATCAGAATGAATTTGTTACTTGAAGACCCTGTGACGTAAAGTGCTGTCTTGGAACATCTACTGATGCAACACTACGTGCAGGACGGAAGAGATTGTGATGTCACCCATAGGGCCTGCGTCCTCTGCCTTCCGCGGGTCTTTCCAGACCCGAGGCAAGTGAAGGAAGAGACTCGGACACTGTTGAACAAGACGCACGTGAGGCTGGCATATTAAACCAGGCGCGCGCGGCAGCAGGGGGAGGGGAGAGAGGAGGGGGCCTGCGCGATTCACTTGCAGGAGCGAGCGGCTGGCGCCGCGATAATTGATAACATATGGCGCCAGCCGCTTGCTCCCGCAACGAAAAAAAGCCAAACGTGCATGCGTTGCAATAGAAAGCAATGCAACGCGTGCATGTTTTTGGGGAGAAAAGCTGATCGATGACATGAGGTCCTCTCCTATGTAGCGAATGCGCGCAACGTAGGCGAGACCTAAAAACTCTACAAAAAATAAGGCACGCATTGACATAACCAGGCTGACCACCAAAGTCATACCTATTGGCTTGCTTATTTTTATGTTCCTTATAAGATTGTTGCAACTGGTTACACTGATTTTTTAAAACATTTTTTTGTGAAATACTAGCATACATCAACACATTTTGCTAAGAAATGGTACCTAAAATGTCACCCCGCAAACATTACAGCCTTTCGGAGCAGTAGCTCCCAATCTGCCCCTCCGGGGGGTGAAAGCCCACTATATGCCAGGGATTTTTATTTGCACAATTTCTTTTAGGGTGGGGGCTGCCCGAAACGGGCACACCAATGCCCCCACCCCCCCACCACCATTACAGCCTTTCTGCCCCCCTGGGAGGCAGATGGGAGCTGTAGCCCCCAATTTCCCCCCCCCCCCGGTGGGGGCAGAAAGCCCACTAGAAACCAGGGATTTCTTTTATTTTATTCGTGTATGAGTAGGCATGCCAATACCCCCACCCCAGAGAAATTCCAGTCTTTCTGCCCCCCTTGGGGGCATATCGGGGCAAACCCCCCTCCCCATTCCCCCCCCCCCCCCCCCCCTCCCCAGGGCGGCAGAAAGGCCACTAGGCTCCGACTTTTTTTTAGCAATGTGCCTACCTGTGGATTTTGGGCCCTAGCGCAGCTGGCTCGTAGGGAAACCTAGCAAACCTGTATATTTTTTAAAACTAGACACCAAGGGGAATACAAGATGGGGTAACTTGTCTGGCTCTCACCAGGTTCTGCTATCCAGAATCCCTTGCAAACTTCAAACTTTGTAAAAAAAAAACCCCCCAAAAAAACACATTTTCCTCACAATTCGGCTCAATATGTTTTGGGCCCTTGTCTGCCGCGTGTATTTGAGCCTCCCACACGAGTGAGGCACCATATTTATCGGGAGACCCGGGGAAACACCGGGTGGTAGGACATTTGTGTCAGCCCTTTGATGCCACAACTTTCCCACACAAAAATGTGTAAAAAAAAGTGATTTTTTTTTCCAGCTAAATTTGAGGTTTGCAGGGGATTCTGGGTAAGGAAACGTTGGGGGATCCACGCAGCCATACCTCCTTGGAATGCCCCGGGTGTCTGGTTTTCAAAAATGTATAGGTTTGCTAGGTTTCCCTAGGTTCCAGCATAGCTAGGGTTCAAAAACTACAGCTAGGCACTTTGCCAAAAAAGGGTTATTTTTTACTCTGTGAAATTGTGGTGTTTCCATGTTGCGTTTTGCGCCGTTTCCTGTTGCGGGCACTGGGCCTACCCACACAAGTGAGGTACCATTTTTCTCGGAAGACTTCGGAAATGTGGGGAAATGTTTTTTTTTGGACAATTGTTTTGGTTTGCAAGAGATTCTGGGTAACAGAACCTGGTGAGAGGCAGTCAAGTCACCCCATCCTGGATGCCCCTGGGTGTCAAGTTTAAAAAAATGTATAGGTTTGCTAGGTTTCCCTAGTGCCGGCAGAGCTGGGGTTAAAAAACTACAGCTATGCACTTTGCCTAAAAAGGGTAATTTTTCATTGTGAAAATGTGGTGTGTTCACGTGGGCACTATGCCTACCCACACAAGTGAGGTACCATTTTTATCTGGAGACTTAGGGTAATTCAGATTTGTAAAGCAGCTGTTATTACCTATTGACTTTCGATGCATTTCTGCCTTCCAAATGAAAGACAATGTGTAAAAAAGAAGTAATTTTGAAAAATTATCGATAATTCTCATGCTAGTATGAGTATTCCCAATTTTGCAAACGTGCAAATATCTACTGTTTCTAAACTCTGTATTTTGTTCCCATTTCAGAAATACATAGGTGTCTTTCATACCGATTTTTCCATGTATACATTTTCCCAGAATAATTCCTATATACCTGGTACATAATAAAAAACCATTGCAAGTCCCTGTTCCGTTTTTGGCTCTGGGTTCGTCAGGTTCTTGGTGAACCTGCAAGTCCTTAATATATCCCCACAACTAGTAAGGTCCAGCGGATGTAACAGTATATTGTTTTCAAAGAGCTGTCATAATTAGAAGAAGTTACAGGTGAAAACGTTGACACAAAAGGCTGTTTTTTTCAACTAATTTTCAGTTTTTCCTATATTCAACTGTTAGTTTCTATAAAGAAACCTTGAGGGATCTACACAAATGACCCCTTGCTAAATTCAGAATTTTGTCTACTTTTCAAAAATGTATAGCTTACAAGGATCCATTATTGCTTTCATACCCATGTCTACCATTAACTGGAAGGAGGTTGAAAGCACAAAAAATAGCAAAAATAGGCTATGTCCCAGAAAAATGCCAAAACTGTATAAAAAATTTCAGTTTTCTGACAAAAGTCTGTCATTCCCTAAAAGCTGGGAAAATTGTGATTTCAACCCCACAAACCCCTTTTTGATACTATTTGTAGGGAAAACCCCAGACGTTTTCATTTGCAGTACTTTTTTCCCATTTCCCCCCCCCCAAAAAAACAAAATTTAGCTGTATTTTGTATAATTTCTGGGTCCCCTCCTGGGAAATCCACAAACCCTGGGTACCTTTAGAATCCCCAGGATGTTGGAAGAAAAGGACTCAAATTTGGCGTGGATACCTTATGTGGTCAAAAAGTTACACGGGCCTAAGCGCAAACTACCGCAAATAGCCAAAAAAAGACTTAACACGGGGGAGGGGAGGCCTTGCAGCAAAGGGGTTAAACCATGAGTAGGTGAACCAGGCAGTCATGGGGAGTTGATGGTTAGCAGATCCTCTGTGGAGGCGGAAAGGAGCTGCAAAGATTCTGATGCACAGAGCAGACAGCCCGGGGAGTTAACAAGTATCCTGTGACGCCAAGGTCAGTCTGTTTGCCAGAGCTTGGGAGACGAGCTCCAAATAATTTATTTCTTTCTCACTGATGTAATAAGTGAATACTAGTCTATGCACATTGTGGTTTAGTGATTTCAGGAAGGTCTCACATTTATGTCTTTCCTCTTAGCAAAAAAAAAAAAAAGTAGTCGATTAAACAAATCCATAAGATTACTTTTTCCATACTAGTTGAGTTCTGTTAGTTCCATATGACTTCCAGCTCTCATCAACCTATCATTAAGTTTGCATAGGTTGGTGCGAAATGTGTCCCCACTGCGGTTCCTTGTACTTGTAGGAAGTAATCGTTATTAAAGATAAATGTATTATTATTATACATTTAAGATGTGCGTATCTAAAATATTTATATTTATATATATATATATATATATTCATAAAAAAACAGGTTCTACCGAGTCACAAGATGGCTGCAAACTCTTCCTGGTTTGGAGTGTTGACTGCCAATTAGAATGAAGCTCGTGGTCTGGAGGGGTCGCAAATCCAAGCTGCCCTAGATATTGAAACTTTCATTTTTTTTATTTCTCAGCAACTACTGAACGCATTTACACCATTTAAATAAAAGGCGCTTTCTGATTCAAGCACTACCTTTTTGCCGAATTTGGGTTAATTCCGTTCAGTAGTTTCGGCTGTAGCCTTGCCCAAAGTTTCCTATGGGAAATTGATTTTTTGTCTCTTAAATTTGGGGTAATTCCATTCAGCAGTTGGGCCTGTAGCCTGTCTCAAAATTTACTATGGAAATTAACATGGGGAAAACGCGTTTTGGGACCTTCTTTTTTCTCAGCCCCCGCTTGACGTATAACCCTCAAACTTTCAAGATAGGAGCTGACCTGAAATGTGCAACATTTTGGAAAATGTCCTAAAGATTCGTTAAACGACGCCAAAGTTATAAGCACATCAAAAAATGCTTATCCTATGGAAACTATAACGTCCCTGAAAGCTGTGTTTTTTCAGTGAATTTCAGGGACGTTATAGTTAGTAATTAGCATTTAAAAAACCTTAGAAATTCATGACATCACTGTTGATAACTCAAATGACATCACTAATGACATCATCCACGTCAAAATCTGATGCACCTCCTCACACTCTAATATAACCTTTGATACACCCACTGCAAAATACAGACTACCATTTTCGAAACCATCGACACACCAATACCAGTTACTACATTCGCACTCACTGATTCCTAGGTCTACACACATATCCACTCATTCACCCATACAATCACTCATACATACAGTCACTCATCAATACAAAACTATCATATGCACTCCTACACCTATACAGACACACACACACCACCACTCATCCATGGAGTTACTCACACATCTAGTCAGTCATGCAAAGAATCAATCACACTCCCATTTAGTCAGCTATACAGTTGTACACACACCACCTCACTTATTCAAACATATTCTAACACGTACTTACTCTCTTATACAATCACTGAGACAAGTACACACTCATCCATACATCCACTCTCACAATCACTGACTCTCACGTATAGTCATTTATATACTCCAACGCTCACATACACTGCCTTTTACATATGAAGTTACTTGGACATGTACCACTGACAGAACCATTCACTCTCCAGCACACTCATACACACACTCACCCGTCCATACAGCTGTTTCCACATGCAATCTTGAACCCATACATCCAGTGAATCAACCACTCACATCTATGCACAGTCACACACCTCCCACCCACCCACATACACACTCTGTCTCCCATACAAATACTCAGGCAACCAATCAATAACCCATATAGACACTCATGCAGCTACTGACCAACACATGCAGCAGCTTACATAACAACAGACGTACTGATATACAAATTCAGACAGTTTAGTCAGTCACGCACCTACTAAATACTTCACCCAGACACTTATACACCCACTCATTCTTCAATACACCTTGGCATATATATAAAACATATTTAAACTTTACAGAAACACAAGTCACTGGAAGATGACATCAGTGATGTCATTAATGATGTCACTGACCATGTCATGAATGATGTAATATGTGACGTCATCAGCAGTGCATAGCGGGGGTGCGAGATATAGTTAGCTCAACTAACTATAGCAGCCGAATTTCTCTGGTTTTGTACAAGTGAAATGTCCAACTAATTATAACGTCCCTGAAACTTGCGGTTTTCTCAGTGAATTTCTAAGGGTTTTTTAAATGCTAATTTCTAACTATAACGTCCCTTAAACGTTTGTTTTTTTCAGTGAATTTCAAAGGTTTTTCAGAGGCTATTTTCTAACTATAACATCCCTGAAACCTATGGTTTTTTCAGTTAATTTCCAAGGTTTTTCAAATGCTAATTTCTAACTATGCCTACATAGGTAGGACATGTACAGAAAGAGGAAGCAAGGCGCAGAAAGAAGCAAGAGATGCAGAAAGAGGCAACAGAAGTCCAGAAAGACGAAGAAAGGTGGATAAAGAAGCAGGAGATATGCAGATAGAACCAACAGAGGTGCAAAAAGAGGCAAGAGGGGTGCAGAAAGTGGTAGGAGTGTTACAGAAAGAAGCATTGTTGCAAAGTCATCCTGTGCCCCCATCGTTTTGCTGACTGGTACTGGTGGTAACTGACTATGACTAACCAGGCCGGAGCCAGTGCTATGCTGAAAGACACTTTGAATACAGTGAAAACACCTACATACACTAGAGTACACTATGGGTTGGGATACCCCTGTGATTGCCATGACCTCCCCTGTAAGGCCCTAGTACATAATAGGGCAGGGGGATTAAAACTACCTCTTAAGTCAGAGGTGCAGAAAGAGGCAAGAGAAGTACAGAAAAAAGCAAGAGAGATTCCGAAACAAGCAAGAGAAGCGCAGAAAGAGGCAAGTGAGATGCAGAAACAAGCAAGAGAAGTGCAGGAAGAGGCAAATGAGGTGCAGAAACGAGCAAGAGGGGTGCAGAAAGAGGTAGGAGAGGTGCACAAAGAGGCAAGAGAGTTACAGAAAGAGTCAGGAGGGGTGCAGAAATTAAGAGAAGTATAGAAAGAGGCAAGAGAATTGCTGAAAGAAGCAACAGAGGTGGAGAAAGAAGCAAGAGAAGTGCAGAAAGAGGCAAGTGGGGTACAGAAAGAAGCAAGATTAGTGCAGAAAGAACCAACAGAGGTACAAAAAGAAGCAAGAGGGGTGCAGAAAAGGGTAGGAGAGGTGCACAAAGAGGCAAGAGAGGTACTGAAAGGCAGGAGGGGTGCAGAAAGAAAGAGAAGTGCAGAGAAAAGCAACAGAGGTGTGGAAAGAAGCGAGAGAAGTGCAGAAAGGGGCAAGAGGTGCAGAAAATGGCAAAAGAGGTGCAGGAAGAGGGAAGACAAGTGCAGAAAGAGACAACAGGGATGCTGAAAGAGACAGCAGGGGTGCAGAAAGAAGCAAGAGAGGTGTAGAAAGAGGCAATAGAAGTGCAGAAAGAAGCAACAGATGCAGAAAGAGGCAAGATGGGTGCAGAAAGAGGAGAGAGAAGTGCAGATAGAAATTAAAGAGGTGCAGAAACAGGCAAGTGCAGTGCAGAAGGAGGCAAGAGACAAGCAAAAAGAGGCAAGAGAGTTGCAGAAACAGGCAAAAGGGGTGCAGAAAGAAGAAACCGGTTTGCAGACAGAGGCAAGAGAGGTGCAGAGAGAGGGAAGAGGGGTACAGAAGGAGGCAAGAGGGATGCAGAAATTTGCAACAGGTGCAAAAGAAGCAAGAGCAGTGCAGAAAGAACCAACAGAGGTGCGGAAAGAGGCAAGAGGGGTACAGAAAGAGGCAAGAAAAGTGCAGAAAGAAGCAAAAGAGGTGCAGAAAGAGGCAAGAAAACTATAGAAAAAGGCACGAGCAGTGCAGAAAGAGTCAGGAGATGTGCACAAAGAAGCAGGAGGGGTGCAGAAAGAAGCAATAGAAGTACAGAAAGAAGCAACAGAGGTGCCTAAAGAGGCAAGAGGGGTATAGAAAGCGGCAAGAGAAGTGCAGAAAGAAGCGACAGAGGTGCCGAAAGAGGCAAGAGAGGTGCACAAACAGGCAAGAGAGGTGCACAAACAGGCAAGAAAGGTACAGAAAGAGGCAAGAGAAGAGCAGAAAGTGGCAAGTGGGATGCAGAAAGAGGCAAGAGAGGTATAGAAAGAGGCAAGAGCAGTGCAGAAACACGCAAGAGGTTCAGAAACGAGCTAGAGAAGTGCAGAAAGAGGCAAGAGAATTGCTGAAAGAAGTAACTAGGTGCAGAAAGAGGCAAGAGAAGTGCAGAAAGAAGCAGCAGGTGCTGAAAGAGGCAAGAGGGGTGCTGAAAGAGGCAAGAGAAGTACAGAAAGAGGCAACAGAAGTCCAGAAAGACGAAGAAAGGTGGATAAAGAAGCAGGAGATATGCAGATAGAACCAACAGAGGTGCAAAAAGAGGCAAGAGGGGTGCAGAAAGTGGTAGGAGTGTTACAGAAAGAAGCATTGTTGCAAAGTCATCCTGTGCCCCCATCGTTTTGCTGACTGGTACTGGTGGTAACTGACTATGACTAACCAGGCCGGAGCCAGTGCTATGCTGAAAGACACTTTGAATACAGTGAAAACACCTACATACACTAGAGTACACTATGGGTTGGGATACCCCTGTGATTGCCATGACCTCCCCTGTAAGGCCCTAGTACATAATAGGGCAGGGGGATTAAAACTACCTCTTAAGTCAGAGGTGCAGAAAGAGGCAAGAGAAGTACAGAAAAAAGCAAGAGAGATTCCGAAACAAGCAAGAGAAGCGCAGAAAGAGGCAAGTGAGATGCAGAAACAAGCAAGAGAAGTGCAGGAAGAGGCAAATGAGGTGCAGAAACGAGCAAGAGGGGTGCAGAAAGAGGTAGGAGAGGTGCACAAAGAGGCAAGAGAGTTACAGAAAGAGTCAGGAGGGGTGCAGAAATTAAGAGAAGTATAGAAAGAGGCAAGAGAATTGCTGAAAGAAGCAACAGAGGTGGAGAAAGAAGCAAGAGAAGTGCAGAAAGAGGCAAGTGGGGTACAGAAAGAAGCAAGGTTAGTGCAGAAAGAACCAACAGAGGTACAAAAAGAAGCAAGAGGGGTGCAGAAAAGTGTAGGAGAGGTGCACAAAGAGGCAAGAGAGGTACTGGAAGGCAGGAGGGGTGCAGAAAGAAAGAGAAGAGCAGAGAAAAGCAACAGAGGTGTGGAAAGAAGCGAGAGAAGTGCAGAAAGGGGCAAGAGAGGTGCAGAAAATGGCAAGAGAGGTGCAGGAAGAGGGAAGACAAGTGCAGAAAGAGACAACAGGGATGCTGAAAGAGACAGCAGGGGTGCAGAAAGAAGCAAGAGAGGTGTAGAAAGAGGCAATAGAAGTGCGGAAAGAAGCAACAGATGCAGAAAGAGGCAAGATGGGTGCAGAAAGAGGAGAGAGAAGTGCAGATAGAAATTAAAGAGGTGCAGAAACAGGCAAGTGCAGTGCAGAAGGAGGCAAGAGACAAGCAAAAAGAGGCAAGAGAGTTGCAGCAACAGGCAAAAGGGGTGCAGAAAGAAGAAACCGGTTTGCAGACAGAGGCAAGAGAGGTGCAGAGAGAGGGAAGAGGGGTACAGAAGGAGGCAAGAGGGGTGCAGAAATTTGCAACAGGTGCAAAAGAAGCAAGAGCAGTGCAGAAAGAACCAACAGAGGTGCGGAAAGAGGCAAGAGGGGTACAGAAAGAGGCAAGAAAAGTGCAGAAAGAAGCAAAAGAGGTGCAGAAAGAGGCAAGAAAACTGTAGAAAAAGGCACGAGCAGTGCAGAAAGAGTCAGGAGATGTGCACAAAGAAGCAGGAGGGGTGCAGAAAGAAGCAATAGAAGTACAGAAAGAAGCAACAGAGGTGCCTAAAGAGGCAAGAGGGGTATAGAAAGAGGCAAGAGAAGTGCAGAAAGAAGCGACAGAGGTGCTGAAAGAGGCAAGAGAGGTGCACAAACAGGCAAGAGAGGTGCACAAACAGGCAAGAAAGGTACAGAAAGAGGCAAGAGAAGAGCAGAAAGTGGCAAGTGGGATGCAGAAAGAGGCAAGAGAGGTATAGAAAGAGGCAAGAGCGGTGCAGAAACACGCAAGAGGTTCAGAAACGAGCTAGAGAAGTGCAGAAAGAGGCAAGAGAATTGCTGAAAGAAGTAACTAGGTGCAGAAAGAGGCAAGAGAAGTTCAGAAAGATGCAACAGGTGCTGAAAGAGGCAAGAGGGGTGCTGAAAGAGGCAAGAGAAGTACAGAAAGAAGCAACAGATGTGCAGAAACACGCAAGAGGTTCAGAAACGGGCTAGAGAAGTGCAGAAAGAGGCAAGAGAATTGCTGAAAGAAGTAACTAGGTGCAGAAAGAGGCAAGAGAAGTGCAGAAACAGGCAGGAAAGATGCAGAAAGAGGCAAGAGAGATACAGAAATTTGCAAAAGAGGTGCAGAACGAAGCAAGAGCAGTGCAGAAAGAACCAACAGAGGTGCAGAAAGAGGCAAGAGGGGTACAGAAAGAGGCAAGAAAAGTGCAGAAAGAAGCAAAGAGGTGCAGAAAGAGGCAAGAAAACTGTAGAAAAAGGCACGAGCAGTGCAGAAAGAGTCAGGAGATGTGCACAAAGAAGCAGGAGGGGTGCAGAAAGCAATAGAAGTACAGAAAGAAGCAACAGAGGTGCTTAAAGAGGCAAGAGGGATATAGAAAGAGACAAGAGAAGTGCAGAAAGAAGCAACAGAGGTGCAGAAAGAAGCAAGAGAGGTGCACAAACAGGCAAGAGAGGTGCACAAACAGGCAAGAAAGGTACAGAAAGAGGCAAGAGAACAGCAGAAAGTGGCAAGTGGGATGCAGAAAGAGGCAAGAGGTATAGAAAGAGGCAAGTTAAATGTAGAACGAGGCAAGAGAAGTGCAGAAAGAGGCAAGAGAATTGCTGAAAGAAGTAACTAGGTGCGGAAAGAGGCAAGAGAAGTACAGAAACAGGCAGGAAAGGTACAGAAAGAGGCAAGAGGGATAAAGATATTTGCAAAAGAGGTGCAGAAAGAAGCAAGAGCAGTGCAGAAAGAACCACGTGAGATGCATACATTTGCAAAAGAGGTGCAGAACGAAGCAAGAGCAGTGCAGAAAGAACCGTTAGAGGTGCAGAAAGAGGTAGGAGAGGTGCAGAAAGAGGCAAGAGGGGTACAGAAAGAGGCAAGAGGGGTGCAGAAAGAAGTAAGAGAAGTGCAGAAAGAAGCAACAGAGGTGCTGAAAGAGACAAGAATGGTGCAGAAAGAGGGAAGATGGGCGCAGAAAGACGCAAGAGGGGTACAGAATAAGCAAGTAAGGTGCAGAAAGAACCGTTAGAGGTGCAGAAAGAGGTAGGAGAGGTGCACAAAGAGGCAAGAGGGGTACAGAAAGAGGCAAGAGGGATGCAGAAAGAAGCAACAGAGGTGCAGAAAGAAGCAACAGAAATGCAGAAAGAGGCAAGAAAGGCGCAGAAGGAAGCAAGAGTGGATTGCACACCATTAGTACCAATTTAACACCCACATTTAGCAATATGTTCTAGGTTTGCAAAGGGCACTGAAACACATGTCGCGGCATTTTTGGTAACGTTTGAGCTAGAAACAAGGCTTTTTTTGTTCAAATCTGCAGATTAGTGAGCAGATGATGGATTATGTGGCTAATGCGGAAAATGTATTCTTGTGCAAAAGTCGGTGCAGCCAAACAGTCGCATAATTCCAGTGGCCCTGCTCAAAGGAAGACTACCATACCACATAATTACTCTCCATAACACATAATCCCAGTCTACATAATTTCTAAACACTAAATACAACATACTTTCTATCCACATAATTTCACTGCACAATTTATCCACCTAATTCTACTACACACAATGTACATCAACTCCACTCCACTCCAAAAAACAGTAGTAAAAAACTTTTACATTTACAACGCCAATAGCTCGAACTCTCGCAAATGCAAAACCTATTACATTGCAAACACTTCTTTAACTAGTAGATGCGTTTGTAGAGTAGTAAAGAAAGGGTGCTGGGCCTCCGACCAGGGCTCAGTCATTCCACTACGTATGGCTCACTGGAGGTACCATGAGAGGTTCTTGGCCCCCAATGTCCCTCCGGAGTAAAATAGACTTCATCCCCCACCCTGTAGTCTGCTAGGAGATGCATTTTCAGAGTGGTGAAGAAAGGGGGGCGTGGCCTCCAAAGACGTTTTAGCAATCCCACTGTGTGGGACTTACTGGAGGTAATAGATGCGGCAGTTGGCCCCCAAGTACAACCTTGGATGCCAACTACCCCCCTCCTATTACCTCCAGTAAGTCCCATACAGCAGGATTGCTAAGTTTTCATAGCAGGCCATGCCCCTTTGCCCACTACGAGCCTACCTCTTACCTCCAGTAAGCCCCACACAGTGGGATTGCTGAGAAGTGGACCCAGGCCATGCCCCCTTTCTCCACCACTCTGCAAATGCGCCTCCTGGCGAGCTCTTGGTTGGGGGATGAAGTCCCATTTCCTCCTGTGGGTCCCTGGGAGCCAACTAGCCCTCCTGCTACCATACAGCTGGATTGCTGAGAGTGTTCAAGGGCCACGCCACCTTTTTACACCATTCTGCGAAAGCGACTCCTGGCGCACTGCTGCTCGGGGGATGAAGTCCACTCTAGTCCTGAGTTCCTCAGGACACAACAGGACCTCATTGCCCCATCAGCAATGAGCCAAGAGGCGCGTTTGCAGAGTGGTGTAAAAAAGGGTGTGTCCTCTGCCACCTCTCAGCAGTCCCACTGTGTGGGGCTTACTGGAGGTACCTAGGGGGCTAGTTGGCCCCTAAGGGCCCATAAGATGCTAGGGGACTTCATCCCCCAGCCCAAAACGCACCAGGAGGTGCGTTTTCAGAGTGGTGTAGGGAGCGGGCGGGGCCTCCGGCGAGATACCGGCTTCGGTTTTCTTTTTCGTTTTAATAGGGAGCTGTGTGGCCCCCCTTCCCAGGGCCACTATTGGCCCCGGGGACCCCATCCCCCGGGGCCTGGCCTTGTTTTTCTATTTTGTAGGGAGGGGGGCTGCGTGGCACCCCTCCCCAGGGCTACTTCAGACCCCTGGGATCCAATCCCCAGGGCCTGGCCTTGTTTTAAATGTTTTTGCCAGGAGGGGGGTTGCGTGGCGCCACTCCCCTGGGCAACCTCTGGCCCCGGGGACCCCATCCCTCGGGACCTGGCCAGCCTGGAATTTTTTGTGGAGGGGTGCCGCATGGCCCCCCTCCTAAGGCCAATTATGGCCCCGGGGACCCAGTCCCCCGGGGCTAGTCTTCCATTAAAATAAATAAATTAATTAAAAGGGAGGGGGGCCACGTGGCACTTCTGGCCCCAGGGACCCCATCCTCCGGGGTCGGCCCTCAAGTTGTAGACTGTGGGGAGAATCCCCAATGCCCCCACAGTCCCTGCCGGTTCCTCGCCTCCTGCGGGAGCCGGCATTGCTTTTGGGCAAAGGGAGCTGCTAACATGCAGCTCCCCTTGCCCAAAAGCAGTTCTGCTTTGCTTCTTGGTAGCGAGAGCAGGTTTCCTGCTCTCGCTTCCAAGAAGCAAAGCAGAGTTTGCTATGGCAGGGCGGGAGACATTGTAGCTGGCCCTGGGGGGTGGTGGTCCCCAGTGCCATCAAGGGCTCCAGAAGGGGGGGACACGCAGCCCCCCTCCCAACGAGTACAAAGCTCCAGGGAGGTGGCGGTCCCCGGGGCAGTGTGGGTAGGGGCAGGATCACCCCCCACACAAATTTTAATTATTGAAGCCACGGGCAGGTGGCGGTCCCCGGGGCTTGGGGGACCGCGAGGCCCCCCCTCCGCCCTTAAATAAAATGTGTGTCCCGGGGAGGTGGTGGTAACCGGGGCAGTGTGGGGAGGGCCAGGAGCCCCCCCACTTTAATTTATTTCAAGTCCCAGGGAGGTGGAGGTCCCTGGGGCAGCGGGGGGCTGCTTGCCCCGGGCATAATTAAATAAAGCTCAGGGTAAGTGGCAGTCTCCGAGACTTGGGGGGGGGGGCTGGGAGGCCCCCCCATCTTATTAAACAAGTCCCGGGGAGGTGGCTGTCCCCTGGGCTGCGGGGGTGGGAGGCGCTTGCTCCCCGCATTTAATTAGCATGGCCCTGGGGAGGTGGTGGTCCCCAGGGCTGCGGGGGCCCCCGCTAATTAACTGGGCATTGCCCCCGGGACCTGGCCCACCCGGGGTCTTACTGATAACTCCTGCACTTTGTTTTAAAAATAATTCTTGGCAGGATTCGCCCACCTGGCATGAATTGTTCTGATTTTTAAACTTTTTATTTTTATTTTTTGTAATGCTTTTTTGGGGCTTTGGGGTCTTTGTGGGAACCCCTGAGCAGGCCTAGGGTGTCAGGGTGTTTCTACCCTGCCCCCTTTTCTTGTTTTTCATATTTTTTACACCGTTTTTCTTGTGACTCGGTTACCAAGTCACAAGATGGCTGCCAACACTGCCTGGTTTGGAGTGTAGGCAGCCAATCAGAGTGCAGCGCGTACCCGGGAGGGTTCACGAATCCTCCTCTGTGCTCAGATATCGATATTTCTAATTTTTTTTATTTCTCAGTAGGTACTGAACGGATTTACACCTTTTAAACAAGCATTGGCATAGCCAACAGGTCTCGTCTTTGGGACCTTCTAAGCCTTTAGCCATGCAGCACATTATCCTGGGTGCTGTGCTGCCACGGATTGAAGAGCTATACAATTACTGCACACTAGGTCATGCAGTGTGATTCAGGAATACATGCCTGCTTCATGAAACATTTATGGACACATGAAGCAGCCAGAGTTAATGCACTTTTAAAAAAAGTGCATTAGCACTGTATACTATATACGCAGAGACACTGAATGCAGTATGGGCAGCAGCAGTGCAAGATGCACACCCAGCAGTGCAAGCTGCACACCCAGCAGTGCAAGCTTCACACACACAGCAATGCAAGCTTCCCTCACACACACACAACATTCAGCGCTATGCAGGTTCCCTCGCAGACACTGACTGAATGCAGTATGGGCAGCAGCAATGCACGCTTCACACACACACACCCACAGTACTGCAAGCTGCACACCCAGCAGTGCAAGCTTCACAAACACACACACAGCAGTGCAAGCTTCACTCACACACACAGCAGGCAGCGCAATGCAGGTTCCCTCGCAGAGACACTGACTGAATGCAGTATGGGCAGCAGCAGTGCAAGCTTCACACACAGCAGTGCAAGCTGCACACCCAGCAGTGCAAGCTTCACACACACACAGTAACACACAGCAGTGCAAGCTTCACTCACACACACAACAGGCAGCGTAATGCGGGTTCCCTCGCAGAGACACTGACTGAATGCAGTATGGGCAGCAGCAATGCACACTTCACACACACACACCCACAGTAGTGCAAGCTGCACACCCAGCAGTGCAAGCTTCACACACACACACAGTAACACAGCAGTGCAAGCTTCACTCACACACACAACAGGCAGCGCAATGCAGGTTCCCTCGCAGACACTGACTGAATGTAGCATGGGCAGCAGCAATGCACGCTTCACACACACACACCCACAGTAGTGCAAGCTGCACACCCAGCAGTGCAAGCTTCACACACACACACACACAGCAGTGCAAGCTTCACTCACACAAATAACAGGCAGCGCAATGCAGGTTCCCTCGCAGAGACACTGACTGAATGCAGTATGGGCAGCAGCAGTGCAAGCTTCACACACAGCAGTGCAAGCTGCACACCCAGCAGTGCAAGCTTCACACACACACACACACACACAGTAACACACAGCAGTGCAAGCTTCACTCACACACACAACAGGCAGCGTAATGCGGGTTCCCTCGCAGAGACACTGACTGAATGCAGTATGGGTAGCAGCAGGGCAAGCTTCACACACACAGCAGTGCAAGGTTCACACACACACACACACACACACAGCAGTGCAAGCTTCACTCGCACACACAACAGGCAGCGCAATGCAGGTCCTCTGGCAGGATTTGAAAATGCACCCCTGGTTATGTAACCCTATTAAAGGCGGGGACAACTGTGGCGTGTACCATTTTGTGACTATCACCGCGGAGACATGAAGCCGTACGTTTGCCAAAGAAGAAGATCAGCAGAGTCACCGCCGCAACCCAGGGCAGATTGAGGAGAGTGCTCATAGGGCATCTGGTGTGAGCACAAGGTTGGGCAGGAGGTGATCGTGTCAAGAGAGGCAGTGGATTGAAATCACCAATGCGGGCCCTGACCACTGACCAGAGGTGAAAGGCGGGTGAGTGTTACCCCAGGGGCCTGCCTACGGAGTGTGAAGACCGGTATCACTGCTGCGGCCCGGGACCTTCGTGAGACAATGGGCGGCACCCGCCTGTGAATAAAGACTGGCATTATAGCTGCAGCCAGGGCACCCATGCAGAGGAGGAAGTCTCACCTACCAGGGGCCCAACTTTGATTAAGACCGGCATCATTGCTGCGGCCCTCAGTGATGTCACTGAGCATGTTATAAGTGATGTAATATGTGACGTCATGACCAGTGCATTGCGGGGGTGCGAGTTATAGTTAGCTCTACTAACTATATCGGCCAAATTGCTCTGCTTTTATACGAGTGAAATGTCCAACTAACTATAACGTCCCTAAAACCTATGGTTTTTACAGTGAATTTCAAAGGTTTTTTAAATGCTAATTTCTTTCTACAACGTCCCTGAAGTCTCTGGTTTCTTAGTGAATAAAAAAAAAAATATATATATATATATATATATATTCATTCCAGTTTCGTCTACTGCAATCAACAGAGCGCACTCTCGGAGCAATTATATTTTCAAAACATTTATTCCACAAATGCCAGACGCGTTTCGGCACGGTCGCCTTCGTCAGTGTCAAACAAACTATTAATTCAATTGTCATTTAAATAAAGTTATCATGATTCAAAACAGAAAATCAGTGACAGCGAAAGAGGTAGTGTGTGTAACTCTCTTGGCAGTGACTATAGCGGCCATCTTGTAACATTGTTGTTAATACAAGCGTGGTATTAAGAAAGAATATTTGCTAATGCATTTCATTTAACTAGTGCCTATCAACCATTCATTGCCCTGTCCTGTATCTCGCCCTGTATGGGAAATGTAATACCAGGTTCAGTATCTCACTGGAACTGTAATATTACAGTTTCCATCCATCCTGAATGGGCAAAGTAACTTTTATGGCCATCTGTAGTTACTGCTCGGGCTCTAAAATTAACCTATGTGAATCCACATTTCCTTTTCATTATTTAAAGCTTTCGGGGTCTTGCACTGCAACTCGATTATGTATCTTGATTCTAGGGTACCGAGTTTTCTAACTCTTATCTCCACCCCTCTCATCTTTTCCCACATGGTCCAGACAGACAAATCTCAACAGGCTGTTATTGCTGTTGTGTTCCAACTCAAAATGCAAGGCAACTGGATAGGTTTGATCTTTATTCGTGAAGGCCCATAAATGTTCCAGGATCCTTTTTTTTTTTTATTTATTTTTTTATTTTTAGTGGGATGAATAGTACTACCCACATATTGTTTCCTACATGGGCATTCTAATCAGTACACTGTGTGGTCTGAGTTGCAGTTCAAGAACGTTTTTATCTGCATTTTTGATTTTCTCCGTGGTACCACGTATTCCCTCACTTTCTTGTTATTTTTACATGTTTTGCATCTTATGCAGGTGAAAAAACCTCTGATTGGATCCTTCCTCCTTGCCTTTTCTAGAAAGTGACTTCTGACCTGGTGGTCTTTCAGAGAGGTGCCCCTTCTATAGGTAGCGAGTGGTGCATCTAGTGTTGTATAATACCAGGAGGAGATTGTTGCAGTTGATTGAAAAGGCCTTACATTTAAACCGTGTGAGCTTAGCCTTTTAACTGGGGCTTGCTGCATGACTTTAAAATGGCAGCGCTTTGAAGACAATAGGTTCGCCGTACTTTGCCTGATGTTAAAATGGCGGCGATTCAAAGACATCGTGAGTACTTTACCCCTCTAGTTATTTTGAAAGTGGAATTTGAGGATGGTAATAAATCTTTATCTTTGGTTTAAATTATGTCCAGCCCTCTTGGGTTGTTAAGCCCTTAGATCTGATTGATGGACCTGATATTTGATTTGGCCGGGTGCCTTTCTGGACTATGCCTATATATAATCAGTGGTCCTGCTGTTATGCCACCATTTCATGAGGATTTTATCTCCTCACTACTGATGTTACTACTATGCTGATCCCGTTCTCAAGACTTCAGTGACTCATGAAGCCGTTGGACCTACTGCATGTACTGAAAACGGCGGCTACTGGGGACTGTTTCTCTCTAAACTCGCAGTTCTTGTGTGCAGGCCGCTTATTCCCTCATAGAGGGGCCTCCCATCGTCCTGTGTAACGGCCAACGCCAGTTTATAGAATTGAGTCAATTTATGGGATCCCACGACGGCATCAACTTAGTGGGCTTTAATCATTAGCTTTGCACAGCAAGATCTCAACGCCTCCCATCGCGCTGCCTTTTCTGCCCCTGCACCGTTCCGTTGGAAGAACCAGGATCGTTGTCTTTTCTCCCACCGCCTTATCCTCTTCTCTATGATCCCACCATCTTTAGGATTCTACTTCACAATGGAGATAAGTCCCGATCACAGTGGTTCCAATGCCTTCATCATCAATTACCCAACTGACCGCTCCAAAAATGCGGCAAAAAAATACAAACACTGCATACTCAAAGCTAGACCAGAAATTCTATTCTCAGACCCCTATTTCTGCACCAACAAAGGTACCCTGGTGAATGAGCTCCTCTTCTATACGAGAAAACGGGCATGCTGGCGATTAATTTTCTTCTCCTTGCTCCGAATAACAGGATCTAAGAAAACCCCACATGGCATCTAATTAACAAGATCTCCCTCCTCCTCCCTCAAAGCCTCCACTACTATCACCCTCTACAATAATGGTATCATCCTAATCCAAGCTTGATGCCCGATTTTTACCCTACTCTTAAAAATGCTGTGTATAGCAACCCCTCTGACTCCTACTCAACTACTACTTCTCCATTGGACTTAACTAGTATGCCCCCCTTAACTATTGCGAGTACTCCACTCTCCCCTAACCCCTCATCTTATAGATGGTCCTAGCACCGCCTTGTCCCCGGTGGAATTATTTAATCTCACTAGAGCTCCCTCTCAGGTGGCTGGCGGATCTATGGGATCAATCTCATTACCGTCTATCAGTCTGTCACTGGGTGTCGCTCAATCTGAGAGGTTACCTCAAGTCATATATTTTCCTCGATTACTTGACGAGGCTCCCTCCTCTATCCATATTACCTTGCCACAGGCTATGCCACATTCTGAACAACGAGTCCCCACACAGGCCTCAACTGACTTACACAGATGCTCTCCATCACCGATCTTTTCTCCCTCACACCCCCCACCCCTAAACCAACATTCAGACCTGGCTGCGCGCCTTGACAAGATGTCTAGTCAGTTGCTCCTCCTCACTTCTGAGCTACACGACCTGAAATCCCTCTCTAATAACTTTTTCCTGATGATCAGTTCTCTCTTCACATCTTTGAATTGGCCCAGATCGTCCACCAGAGACTGCGACCACACGGATCAGCCGCTAGCCCCCGCCTTTTCAAAATCCTTTTCCTTACTTAATGCCTCCGCCAGCCACATAGGATCTGCGACACTCCTGGCGTCCACTGATCGCCTGGACAGTCACAACTCTAATTTTTCTGTTTCCAAATCTAACATGGTCCAGCTGAGTAAAATACATTCCATTCTTTCCAAACCAAACAGAGAACCTCCTCGCAATCTTAGAGGCAGCAACTCAAAAAACCTCATCCGTGTGAACATCTCCCAGACTCCTTCCCCCCCGACCCACTACGACTTAAATGTGTACTACTTAATTGTAGATCAGCCTGTAAACACGCCTCTGATATCTTCGACATCATTAGACATTATCATCCTCACCGAAACCTGGTTAAATCCCGCTTCCACCCCTATCTTAGACCTCCTAGTTCCTCCCACTCATGACATAATTAGGCTAGACAGAGCTCTGAAGTTGGGTGGTGGCCTAGCCTGTATCCACAGGAATACACTCTCGATTTTTCTCTTGGAATACTCTGCGCCTTCCTCCACTGAATACCTGTGTCTCAGTATCTCTAGTATGAACCTACCGGTTTGCAAACTGCATACCTTTTATCACCCTCCGGGTGACAATCTCCCCTTCATTGAGCATCTAATAGAAATCATCACTAGTAATGTCGACTCAGCGGTGGTCCAAATCCTTCTTGGTGATTTCAACCTTCACTGGTCCAACCCCAATTACACCGCTGTATCCTGCTTGAAATCATTTTTAATTGATCAAGAACCAACGAACACTAAAGGAGAAACTCTAGATCTCGTCATCTCCAAAGAGCACACCATCACCCCAGATTCCTTTACCCCCTGTGACTGGTCTCACCATCATAGCATCCTCTTTTACATTAACAGGGAGGTATTGATGAGGAAAGTTCAACCTTTGAAATCGAAGATATGGAAGAGGGACCTCCGATCAATTGATTCTGACGAACTAGCTGCCCAATGTAAGTCTGCCCTTGCCGCCCAATCTGATCTGGTCGAGGTGCAATCACTCACCGACGCCTACAATTCGACAATTTTTAACATCACGGATAACATTGCTCCACTCAAACACAAAAATGCCTCAACTAAAATATCCAAACCATGGTATAATGACAACCTAAACAGCTGAATGGTCCTGGCGATTCAATCTTTCCTCGGACCAACTAAAACTCCTTAGAGAAGTCAGGAACCTCTACAATAAACAAATCAGGAGTGCCAAGGCTGACTACTGCAAACACCAACTGGATCAAGCAGCAAACCGCCCCAAGAATCTGTTCGAATTGGTCAAACAGCAATCAGTTGTTGGTCTAAACCACTCTGAACTTGATAGCTGCCCACCCTCATGCGATGATCTTGCCGCTTTCTTCTCTGAAAAATCAAGACTCATCTCTGCTGACCTCGCCTCTAAGAAGGCTCTATTGCCTCCCTCAGGTGCTGCCTTCCCCCTTGACCCCTTGGATAAGGACAAACTGACCACCAAGAACAAGGCGTCGTAGGGTACCTTTACCCCTTTTAGTGAAAATGACATCTACAAGATTCTTCAGAATATCAACCCCTCCAACCACTTCAGCGACCCGTTGCCCCCGGCTATCTTGAAAGAAATAAAGAATGCACTCATCCCCACCTGGACAAGGATAGTAAATGCTTCTCTCTCACAAGGCACAATCCCCAGCTTCCTAAAAGCAGCCCAGGTTTCACCGATTTAAAAAAAAAAAAAAAAAAAACGAACGCTGACAAATCTGATCTCAATAATTTCCACCCCATTTCCAAAATCCCCACCCTAGCGAAACTTCTAGAAAAATGTGTTCAATCTCAACTTTGAGATCGCATAGAGAATTATCAACTCCTAGACCAGCATCAATCTGGTTTCAGGAACGGACACAGCACTGAAACGGCTCTCACCCACGTTATGGATGACATTTTAAAAATGCTTGACAAAAACGAATCCTGCCTCCTGATTCTCCTTGACCTTTCCTCCGCTT
This sequence comes from Triturus cristatus, assembly GCF_964204655.1. NCBI lineage: Eukaryota > Metazoa > Chordata > Amphibia > Caudata > Salamandridae > Triturus > Triturus cristatus. The sequence continues at coordinate 946,333,499 of NC_140586.1, forward strand.
TCGATACGGTTAATCATGACAACCTTCTATCCATCCTGCAAAATAGAATGGGTTTTGCTGATCAGGTGTTACAATGGTTTTTGTCTTTCCTTCATCGCAGATCACAAAAAGTCAAGGCAAACCACTCCCTCTCCCAGCCCTCTCCTGTACTCATGGGGGTCCCTCAAGGGTCCGCCCTATCTCCCATCCTATTCAACCTTTTCCTGGAACCTCTCGCTAACTCATTAAACTCTATGAACATTCTCTTCCACATGTCTGCGGACGGCCCGCAACTCTATTTGAAAATCTCATCCTTGGATATCATCATCTCCCTCAACACTACACTAACGTCTACTCAAAACTGGTTAACTGAGAACCGTCACCTGCTTAACACTTCCAAAACAGAATTCCTGCTCATCTCCCCCTGATCCAAATCCCCAAGATAGACCTATGGCTGAGTCACCTCACTGCTTTCAATTGCACTCCTCTCATTGACTTAGCAAAATCCCTCGGAGTCACCATGGACAAGCACCTGAATATGAAAAATCATATCAGTAATGTATGTAAGGGAGCAAACCATTTGTTGAGGTCAAACCTTTCCCTCCACTAAAGGATTTCAAGCAGGTAGTCCAAGCGCTTGTCTTGCCGAGGCTTGACTACGGCTGCGCTACTCTCAGTGGCCTTCCCAAATACGCCCTGGCTCCTCTAAGATCAACTCTGAACGCAGCGGCTAGACTGGTCACAGGCACCAAAAGATTCGATCATATATCCCCAGTCCTAAAATCTCTTAATTGGCTACCCCACGAAGCTCGAATTCAGTTAAAGATTGCTGTTCTGGCTCACAAAGCCCTTCACCTCAATACTCCCAGTTACCTTGCGCAAAAACTTGAACCATCCTGTGGTTCTAGAGCCTCAAAAAGTGCCACTACCTTTCTCCTGAAACCACTTATCCAGAAAGAAAAAATAACTTGTCACTGAGCCTTCTCCGGCGCTGCACCAAGGATTTGGAACTCTCTTCCACCGGAAGTACGCAGAATATCTTCAACGAAGGCTTTCAAATTGAAAGCTAAACGATTCCTTATGAACAAATTCTTACCCTAAGAGGGATACTTTCACCTGCTAGGAAGTTGATACTGCATTTATGTTATTCCTCCCATTCATATTGTACAGTGCTCTGTTATCCCTCGGGATCTTGTTTGCGCTATATAAAACTTTGTATGGTGCCTTCCAATGGGGTTGTCAGATTTAAGGATACACCAGTTCCTTCTGAGGATTTGATATAATTCTGACTCCTTCTCTGTGTAATTTGTGATTAATCTTACAGTATTATCTCCATGAGTCTGTTCTTTTCTTTTATTATGTGCACCTTCTTTATCTACTAGTAGCTGACTGCGTGGTATGGCATCACTTCTTTTCTCTGCTTGGTCTAGAATTCCTTTGCAATAACCTCTCTTGAGAAATCTTCGCCTTGCCTTTGATTTAGCTGTGTTATATTCATTATGGGTAGAGCAATTTCTTTTAATTCTCAAGAGTTCCCCCAAACTGGATATTATCAATCACACTTCTTGGGTGATAACTCCCCGTTGGAGAAGGGATTTTCCTGCAGTGGGTTTCCGATAGAGAGTAGTATCTAGTGTATTATCTTCCACAAACACTCCCAAATCTAAGTAGACTACCTGTTTACTGTCAATGCAGCTGGTAAATTTCAAATTGTTTGTTATTATTCAAAGCCCTTATGTAGTCTTTGCCTCTTTCTAGGTACCCCCCCCCCCCGATGATGAATCAATCCTCTATATAGCGTGCCCATAAAGCCATAGCGCGGCCTTTGGGGGAGTGGGAGGGGTAGAGCTGGGGCCCCACCCTGCACAGCTCATGAAGCTCGCAAAATACTGCCTTGGCTTAACAAGAGAAACAGGAAGAATCCTATTTGAGCCTCTTGTCACCATACATTTCAGAATAAACAGACTCAAGGAAGAAATGTTGCAAAAATGTAACAGACTCCCCCAGTAACCAAGAATGACTCGGCGAGCCTGTCTGCCTCTGACACTTCTGGAAAGTTAGGGAAGGATTAGCAGAACTAGCTGCTTTTACCCAGAGCAGTGAATGAAAGTCTGCGCATAAAAAGCAAGTTACATAGCTATAAATATTTTAGACGAAGGTTTAAAACAATATTGCACTTTGCCATGATTAGAATGTAAAGCATGATAATACAAAACTATATGCAATTCGAGGTTACAATATGAATGCTTGACACCCTTCATTTAATTCATTCTGGCCTGAGCGGTCCTGACAGTCTGGGGGAAGGAGGCCGTCCATGTTTTTTGCAGGGAGGGAGTGGGGGGAGGACTCAAGTTTTGTTACACCACTGACCTGCACATAAACTTGATACACAAAATGTTGTGAGCCAGCTCTTGTCACTGTGCCTCTCAGAGAGCCCCCGAACTTGGAAATTAATTATCTGCTAACTGCAGGAACATGAGTTATCCATAGAGCACTGTCAGGGAAAGCCATAAGCAGCAGCTAACTCCCATTGAAGAGTGAGAGGACTGAAAGTACCAATACCGTCTCACCTCACACAGGCAGCTTCCTCACCCTCTCTGTAGACCTGCCGCCTGCATCACGAGCCAACAGTTACCCAAGCTCTGCAAAAATTACTGGATCAAAAGGCTCCCTCCCAGGCTTGCCACAGTTGTTTTCCCTTCAGTAATGGAGCGTGTGAGACAGACTGTGCTGGACCCTGAACAAGTCTTCAAGGAAGTGTGAGTGCGACGAGGCTGGTGTATTAATTCACCACTTAATTAGTCAGTCTCCTGCCCCTCCATCCTCACTTAAGCCACAATTTGTGACACATTTGCTATTTTAAGGCTTGTAATAACATCACTTTTGTATATCGAAGTCCATACAGATATTGAAAGCAGCAAAACCGCAAGTACTAAAATGCAGAGTACAGGGGGCACGAGCCCTAATACAAATTTTTTAAAAAAAGGTTTCATAGGAGCATGGTTTGCAAATTAGCATAGTCAGTGTGCAGTAATATCACAGAGAGGGACATTGCAAGTCTATAATGCCTCTCTTTAATGGTAATGAATCGTGATTCACGTAATATAAGCACGCACATGACCAGTGTTTGACCTCATGTACATAAATAAGGAAGGGTTACATGTATTTTGGTACAACAATGTGAGAGAGTTTTAATGAAACTTGGGGGAATATGTTAACATTAACCTTTATTGGACAGAGCAAGTTTCCAGTGGGTGAAAGCTAAAATATTGTAATGCATGATATAGAATGAATATAGTCCTCTCTGAATCTGATTGGCATATCTATGCATTGCACAGATATTCTAGGCAGTATTCTGTTATTCTTTTCCTTTTGCATGCTAGCGTGCATTACAATTAGCTTATAGCTGCCACTTTTTCAGCTATTTAATTCACTAATGGAGAGCATTTTTATTTTAGTGGCCGTGAATACTCTCTATCTCAGTGCGGCCCTGATAGTTGGCAGCCCACTAGCGATTCCTTTGATATTCACTAAATACCAGGCAGTTGGGGTATATTTGCTACTTGCTACCAAATGGGTGTTTGGACACACAATGAACTGGAAAAATGAAATTCAATGTGTTTTCACTAGAATAATTAGGCTGGTTGTTGGTGTCTCATCATTTCCATTTGTTTCAGTTGGCGATTTTTAATATTCACAATTTCAATTTTTTTTAGACTCTCATGCTGATGTGCAACAGGAAGTTTTTGGCACATGAAGTAACGGTAGATGGTGTAGCACCCAGGATAATGTGTTGCATGGCTACTTATAGGGTCCCAAAAGCGAGACCTATTGGCCATGTCGAAGCTTGTATCCAGTCATTCCACTAGATTCATTTATTTACTTCTGCTCTTCCATAGGAAAAGCATATTTTGTTTTGCCAATAACTTTGGGACCGATGTATGAATCTCCACGAGAACTTTCCAAAAAGGCCCTCCTTTTTTACTAGTTTTTGCATAGAAAGTTGGGGGATGATCCATGAGGCGCTGGTCGAGAAAAAAAGGGGGTCCCAAAATGCAAAATCCCCATGCATTTTCTATAGACTTCTATATAAACTGCTGAATGGAATTGCCTTAAGTTCGGCAGAAAGCTAGACCATGGTCCGCAAATTGTACTTTTCGTGGTTTGGTGGAAATCTGTTCAGTAGTAGTGGCTGTAAAATAATTGTATATATGGACTGTTGGGAGGAGCAGTTTAAAAATGAAGTTTTCTGATTGACTCAACAAACCTTTCCTTGGGCTATCTCGTTCCCACGGGAGTCAGACTCCTGCAAGAGCGAGCACTGTGATTGGTTACCAGCAACATGAGAAAAATGTTGCTGGCAGCCATTGCAGGAGTAAGGAACTTAGTAACCTGCCCTGAAGTAAAAAATAATAATAAACGGGTTAGGACAATAAAAAAAGAGACTCGTGGTAACAGGAAAAAGAAAATACAAAATGGTAGCTGGCGACACGTGGATGAGCTCCTGATTTCGCCTCAAGGTGGTGACGCAGTGAAGAGGATTGAGAGTGGAACTGGCAGCAGCCAAGGTAATATAGAGGGACGGCGGGAGCATGGAACTGGGCAAGGTGAATGTGATGAGAACCTTGACTCCCAAGGCCTATCAATGTGATGCAGAGGCCTAGAACCACAGGAGGACTACTCCAACAGCGACAGGGTGACACCGGGAACCTTGAGAGACACTCGCCCTAGGCTGGCCCTGGAAAGACAGGTCGGCTGAAGGAAGGGAAAATACCCAAGGGGAGTGGGGCTGGCCACTCCCCTTGGGTTAATATAGTCTACAGAACAGGAAGCTACCAGTGGTGGATTGGGGGTTGGTCGGACAGAAAGGAGGTAAACACCCTGGACTGGTGAAAGCAGCGTGGAGGAGCGTATTTCAACATATTGCAGGAGGGCCTCCTGCATCCGTGTAGAGGCAACTACAAAGGAAATGGTGAAACCAAAGGATCTGTGACAACTCAAACAAATAAAATGGATAAATACACTGCCGCAAAATCAGCAGACATGGGATCCCAGATTGCAGAAATGGGGGCAGCAGAACCATCACTAACCGCCATCATGGCAGCATTAGCGGACCTAAAAGGATCACTCAAGCCTAAAATAGACACTGTCACTGTGCAAATAAATCTCTTAAGGGCGGACTGCCGGAAAATATCCGAAAAGGTAACAAATGCAGAAGGAAATATCACACAGTTGTAGAATGTCACGCAGAGTCTTGAGGAACACATGCAACACCTCAAGCGACAACAGGACGTGTTAGCAGCAAAACGTGAGGACCAAGAAGGGCGAGCGCGCCGAAACAGTGTTGGGTGTGCCAGAAGGGATGGGGGGACCCAGTGTGGAGCTCTTCCTGGAGGACCCCACCCTAAACCATCTGCGCCCAAAACGGATCTCAAACTTTTTCACCATTGAATGGACACACAGAGCCCCCGTACCAAAACGGAGACCAAGAGTGCCCCCCCAAACATAAATAGCCAAGATCCTTAATTATAGGGACAGGGACGTGATATTGCAAACGGCAAGAACTCATGGTGACCTTAAATACGATAATGCAACTATCCGCTTTTTCCCAATTTAAACTCCAGGTTCAAAAGTTTTGTTGCAGCCTTGAGGCAGTGAAGAAAGAGCTGCGAGCCAAGGATAGAAAATACATGATGTTCTACCCGGCACAGCTGCAAATAATGGCAGAGGGGAAATCTTGGCACTTCTGCAAGCCGCAAGAGCCTTGGGACAGGCTGGAAGGATGGCGAGTAGTGAAGCAGAAGACTGCAAAAGTCAAGGACCAGCAGATGCCCTCGGGCTCGTGGGAAGCCGAAAGAGAGGCGAGAACCGGCCTGGTGGAGAATGGCGTTAAGTGACTACACGGGAAACAAGACTGGCTATAGGATGCGTGGCCTGCACAAAGGTTCCGAACAGGGAGCAGCGAGGAATGGACTTCACTCCAGTGGCCTTGCTGTTAGTGGGTTCGTCGGGGGGACCCTAGGGTGGGTGGGGAGCAACGAAATATAGATAATAATAGAAAGAGATATTTTAACCAAGACACTGTTCAATGAAACAAAACTTAATAAGTTACAATGGGCTGGAAACGCAGGCGAGAATGGAGCAGATGAGAGACTCCAGCCTACCCTAGCATTAAGCAAGTTCTATAGGGCGACAGGCTCTCTGCAGGTTGAGGAGGAGGGTAGTTTTAGACCGGTCAAGCAGGGAAGCAGGGTGGGGGGGTGCAAGTTAGAGGGATAGAAACCTCAGCCACCATCCAACCGCCAAACCTCAAAAGGCTCCTGGTTTTGTCCTATCAGACATCTGTGTCCGGATTTATTGGCAGTACAGTGTGTGCCTCAAACAGTATGTTAGGGTTAGATGTGGAAGGACACTAGTACTGCCATAGTACATGTCCCATGGACACCTTTATCTCTCAAAGGCCAGGTTTAGAGTGGTTGGAGACGTTTGTCATCTTAAAAATGCTTAAAGTGCCAGGGAACTTTTACTCCATTGGTTTGGGCATGCCTAGGAGTCATTCCCACGTAGTAGCCTGTGCCGGCATAAATGTAGTATGTGCAGGCACCTACTTCACAGCACTCCTGGACCTGAGGAAGAGCAGAAGAGGACAAGACCTCCTGTCTGTGATCTGAAAAAAGCCCTGAAGGACTGGATCTGCTCCCTCTTGTACTCTGGATTAAGATGTAGACTCGTAGGGTCATAAGGCTGACCTCCTGTTCAACCTACAAGGATACAGAACACTAAAAAGGCCTTTGCTGCAACTGTCCAGTTGACCAGTGGCATGGACGTGACTGTTCCCGGCTGTTGGTCCTTGATTGACACCATATGAGGCTCTAAGTGCTTCCCCCAATGTCCTGGCTGGCTATAGAAGTGCATTCCTATTATGGAAGAAGACTTAAAAGACTAAAGTCAGAAGGTAAAATCTTTGACCAGCACGAACCTGATTGGTGTATCCGATCTGACTTCCATCGCAGTCACTAACAATTTACGCCTAGGTCTTCCGCAACAATGGAGTATCATTGGCACCTTGTGATTCTTGGCACTATCGCTACTTAAAGCGTTAAAGTTCATATCTCCGATCCCGCTTATTGGGTTTTGTCATTTTAGTGTCATTTTGTTCATTACATTTTACTTTATTTTTCTATTTTGGTTTAGGTTTATTATTGTTTTGCATTTTTACTTTTACTGTTTTGGTTTTTGCATAAATATTTTACATATTACCCTAAGTTAAGCCTACCTGTTCCGTGCCTTAGGTACCAGGGGGTTGACTCCAGGTTACTTTTAATGGCGTTGAAAATTCACTCTGACAGGGGTTGTGATTTTTCCTCTTTCACCACAAATAATAATTCAATTTCTTGCAAATAGGCAGTTGATAACCTACCGGGGTTGAAGCACCCTGTAGACAAAGTGGAATATGGGACGTGTATCGTGCGGCAACAGAGCCTCTAAAAAAATTCAGTTTGGAGATGACCCAAGCATCACGCTTGAATGTCACAACTTTTTAAAACAAGGTAGTCAGGAAAGTGTGGCGGAATATATTGCAGCTCTGCATTTTGACAGCTCCAAGCAAATTTGAGAACAGAGTTGATGTATATAGCAGAGACGAGCCTGTGTTTAACTTTTTCTCTAAGAAGTTGCAGGAGAGATTACTGAGCTGCAGGAACCCAACTCTCCCCGAGTGGTGAATATTCCTAGAAGCATAGAGCGCTCCACGCTTTCATCTAAGGCACTGACCTCTGAGGAGGGCACATCACCAGTGAGTCGTATTCTTGGGACTGCTCTGGGTTGTTCTGTGAACGCCAGAGACAGAACAAATGGGAATTGGGCTCAGAAAGCTCATCATGGCTGTTGCTACAGTTGTGGGTTTAAGGCACACTTGAGAAGTAATGGGAAATGCCCGGACCAAGGAAAATGTTGCAGTGTTGGGGCATTTTCAAGCAGCGTGAGTGTATGCACTACTGTAAAAGTTGGCACAATTGATGTTCCTGAGGAAGAATGTCCCCAGAGGGAATAACTTAGTTTTAGCAATTGATTCCATAGTTCGTTCCACCTTCATGCGACTGGTAAAGTGTCCCTTGTGTATGGTTCATGCTGGTATGGGGTTGTTAAATGGAATGGCGTATTCCGGACTACCCATCAAGATTTTGTGTGATGTAGCCTTTGAGAAAAGTAGAGATGTGAGAAATAGCTGACCAGCTCCAATATAAATCCCAAAGCAGTGAGCAGGATATCGATATAGACTGGATTACTTTGTTAGTCTGCTGGAATGCTTGGGTAAAATGATTACCTCAAAAATGTATGTAACTATCAATGGAAGGTAAGGGATGGGATGGCAGAATCCGACTAAGTTGGGCTTTGCTATGAGGCCTGGTCCTGATAATCCAGCGATGTTGAGTGACATGCCTGTATCTAATGTAGATTTTGATGTCCATGACATTAAGAAAACTTTACTACATTCTCCTGTTGTTAACCGAGTGGGAGCAGTGAATGGTTTGAGCATTCGTGTCAAACTTAAAGCTCAGGCAATACCTCTCATTCATATTGTTCGCTCTGTTTTTCTGAGGGTACGGAGTGAGCTTACTGCCCTCTTACATGATTTATGATGTCACCAATTCCTCTGAATGGTTTCACTAGTTTTTATTGTCCAGAAGAGGTCTGGGGGCATGCATCTTTTGAAGTTCACAAACCACAGCCCTTTGGTTTGAAACCTTAATGCTAATGGTGTCAGAAAGGCCCCTTTAATGTTGCTAAGGCTGTTTTTAAAATTACAACTTTGACATCAATTTAGTACACAGAGACAGAAACTACAGGGCTGGCTGCTTATCTAGAAAGCCATTTTTGGGTAGTTTGGGTGACGAGGATTTGGATGTTCATGAATGTTTGTGGTAGTGGTGTTAGATGCTGTCCATGATGCTGCTTGTGCGGACTCAGGAGTGGTGCAAGTTAACAAGGACATCACAGATGGTCTCCCCTGGGACTGGTGCTTAAGTGCGGAGATGTTTGGGTGTGCTCAAGTGGCGGCAGAGCTAACTGTGGCTCTGGGTATGGTTATGAGACGCGATTCTTTTGTTTTACTTGGTAAGCCGAGACCGTACTTGTTGAATATTCACTCAATGTGAGTGGTGATATCCTAATTGCTGGTCTGCCTGAAGTTATGATGCTGCTGACAGTAGCGTGTCTGCTAAAAGCGATGGCGCGACTGGTGGAACTATAAAGCTAAATAAGAAAAAGTTATCTTCCGATGCTGCAGTCTTCGTGATTGAGACCAGTAACACTGAAGACCCTGAGACTCACAGCAGTAATTTCTCCTTTCAGAGCGTTATTGCTGCAGATGGAGTGAAGCCCAGAAGTAAGCACATTACTAAGGTACCAACAAAGTTTAATATTTTTCATTTGTATTAACTGTTCCTCTTTTGCAGCATTTGGAAATGCATTTTCTAGTTTTGTAGCTTTTTGTTTAGTTTTTTATCATAGGCTGTTACCATTGGTTTAAAGGGAAAGATGTTGTAGTGTGTGACCTTAATGCTGCAGTTTGCATTTCATTACCATCATTTGCTTACCCTGGAGAATCGCCAGGGCGCAGTAGGTTTGCTGTTCGAGAGTTCTGTCTTCAGCGTCTGTGCACTTGTCGCTCTGTGGCGATCTGTGGGCCTGTTTCTTTGCTCTTCTTGTAGTAGCTCCTATCAGAGCTTCATCCTCCCGCCAACGATAATAAGATGCCAGGCATCACCCAGCACACAACACAGTCCATGACGGCTACATCTATCTGTTCGGCGCAGTTAGAGCGAGGATAAAGTTCTCCGCATCTATCAGGCTGTGACTGTAACCTAAGGGCTTAAGATGAAATGAAGAGCTTACCTCCTTCCGGAGTGGCTCAAGACTGCTGTGTGCAGACCCTATAGCTGGCAGCACCCTGGAGTATGTTTTTATAAATCAGATTATGTTGGAAGAAACCTGCAATATAGTGGCAGGCAGCACCCTGCCACCAAGTAAGATTTCTCATAGTATTTTATTTCCTGGCACATTAATGGTGATAGTCTTTTATCTGGCAGAAGAACAACACTGACCATACATTTTCCTGGCACTGTCTTTAAAATGACGTACACATTAGGAATGGCATTTCGTTCTGCTGGAATAATAACACAAGTTATCTTGCACTCTGCTATGATGTTGCACAGATTGCTGGCTACAATGCATACATGATTTGCTGCTGTAGAGAAATAATGCTCCTGTGTACTGGGGCAGACTCAGAAATATTGAAAAACTTCATGATTTCTCTTTCAGCACTTCAAAGTAAACCCTTTCACTTTTTGACCCATACATTTTGCACAAACATAACTTTGTACCATTAAAATAGTTGTGATGGGGAACATTCATGTGGAGCTAGGAGTGGCTCGACCAGAGTGCTTGCTGACTTGGAGGAGTATGGCGTTGACCACCTTGCCTGGTCCGGTGTGGAACCAAGCCAGCGATGCTTTGCTGCTGGCTCTTTTGCCCTGATAGCTGGTCAACAGTTTGAGGAGGAGGAGGTGAAGAGCTGGCTAAGTGTGCCATGAGGCTGGCATTTCAGTCCATCTCTGAGAAGTGAGCTTTGAGTCGATGTAGTGTTCCTCTTATACCACGTGCAATTCATCCTCTCCAAAGCCTCAAGAATTCCTGGGTGTGAAGGGCGGCTGATTCTGATTGGGTGCTTGATGGTTTACCAGAAACTCATGTTCTTGTTTGGTCATGTTTGTCAGTAGTTAAACTCGCCCAGGGGTTTTATCTCTTCAGTTGACACAAGCTGCAATAAAAATTTCTTTGTCGTTGCAAAAAAATATAAATGGCTGACAAGCCTCTGTCAAAGAATGGAAGGGCTGGGGAACTGTCATTCATCTCACTGATCAGCAGAGCAGTGTCATGCTTAATCCTCCGTCAGGCCTCTGATTTTGACCAACATCGTTCAGAACACTGGGACTTTAGAGCCCATCCTTTTAATGAGAAAAACAAAACTACAAGTCCCATAAGCAATAGTGGTGGAAGGTGTCCCGCGTGACCTTGGGCAACATCCGATTCAGCACATCCAGTTCCATTTTTTAAGTATTTGACACAATATTGAATTTATAACCTTTGTTTTTTATGGTCGCGAGTCACCAGAATACTAAAAACGTGTCTTTTAATTTCAAGATCAATTAAGTAATGGTCACCAGCTTGGAAGCTCAGTTAATTCTTTAGTATTTGTCATTGATCTCCACGTGTGGCTGGTTTGGGTCTGCCCACTGCCACGATCTCGATAACTCGCACAGGTAAGGACCTTGTAGCAGCAACATGATAACCCGATACTCGCTCTGAGGCAGGTATCCGATCCTTTTTGTGAAATAAGCAAGCGCCAATATCTGCTATGTACATTTGTTAAAATAAAACACAATCAGATCACAGTATACTGTTCCGGAGGTTCAGTCCCAGAGACATTATCTGTAACTGAACCCAGTCACCCTAGGAAGCATGTGCTTTTCAGACAAGTTGCGTTCACTCACCTGAAGGTGACATGATTCATCACTGGGCCATACTCCGCACCAGGCCGGCGCTACAATGCCTGGCGGGCACCACAAGAGGGCACTTTGTTGGAGATCTTTTAATAAGTACGCCGGATGAGCATGAGGATGTTGAGTCATAAGATGTGAGATTGGTGAAAGTCTGAATATAAGATCAACTATCGACCAGTTGCCGCAATATAGTTATTGTGATCTTCCTGGTCCATGTTGAGATTAAAAACAGTGGCAGAGAAATTGAGGAACTAATGGCCCCTATCACTGTGTGAAAGTATCGATCACCTATGGACCTGCTGGTAAGCTGGGGTCTATACTTCAGGTCAACTTTTTTCATGCCTTGTGTAGTCATGGAGCAATCTGTTGGCATTTCATCAGGACCAAATATGGGAAAACGGGTAAATGTGACCTAATCTTCTCCACAGCGTGAGGAGCTCTAACTCAAATCCCTGCACCGTGCATAGGTGATAAGGTGCCTATTAACATCTTACTACCACAGGTGAGCACTGCCTAACAGAGTGCACTAGAGACGGTAACCCTCCTAAAATTCAGGACATATGGACTTATCCAATAGCGAGGACGCCGCATCAGAGGGCAACTGGTTTGAAAAGCACATGCTTCCTAGGGTGCCTGCGTTCAGTTAGAGATAATGTCTGTGGGACTGAACCTCCAGAACAGTATACTGTGAGTTGATTTATATGAAGAATGTGTATACTGGACTGTCATTTTCCTCGTCATCTCTTGTCATATGTAAAATAAAATACAACACACCGGGAGGACAACAAATCTATCATACATTTAATGCAAAAATAGCAAAAGGCCAAGCAAGCTAACAAGTGACAATTGTCTTTGCAATGGACGAGAGCATCCACCCTCAAGCAAATTGGAGTAAATAATGCTAATGCAACACAATGTATTTTTATACACTTTTCTCTTAATACAAGTCAATGAAACATGAACACGTGATAGAAACAGTTACTGAAACGACACTAATGAGTAGGAGGCAGGATCTTCTCTCGAGAAGAATGTGAGGAGTCCGTGAGGTGCAGATAAAAGATACACAGACAAGCTGCAGAATTAGCTGTTTCTGGAAATAACACTTCTGTTTGTCAATATTCAATTTACTACAAGATGCAGGAAAGTGTGCAGATGAACATCACTAAATAAAATGGTTCTGAGCCCTAATGGAATCATGTAACTTTGCAGGCATATTAAGGCGAACAGACACATCAAATTAATATAAGAATATTGTAATTTGGTAATGTAATAAATCAATGCACGTTATGGCATTCATGTGTAACCAATTATCGGCATTAAAGAAACCAGTATATCCAGTTATGCTTTCTCAATTCCTTCTTCCTAGAGGCCACCACTGCTGCTATCCAGCCGTATTCAGCAGTGCTTCTTGTGACCTGGAATCCTGCATATAATCAGTACCAAAGGTCGTCAATGCTTCTAGCCAACTCTGGTCACTGGTGCCACTCGCACCCCCACCACCCCTGGACCTGTCAGTCTTTGAGCCAGCTCCAGTCAGTAGTGGCCCCTTGGACCTGTATGTAAGCCTACTAGCCAGCTCCTGTTAGTACTGGCCCCTGGGACCTGTATGTAAGCCTACTAGCCAGCTCCTGTTAGTACTGGCCCCTGGGACCTGTTATCATTCTAGCCAACTTGAGTCATTACTAGCACCTTGGGACTAGTGATCATACTAACCAGCTTCAGTCAGTATTGGCCCCCTGTGACCTATTATCCTGCTAAGTAACTCCAGTCAGTAGTGACCCCTGTACCTTAACCTTAAATCCTGCACATATTCAAAATCAGAGGTCAACTCTGCTGCCAACCAGTTCCAGTCAATATTGACATGCATTGTTACCCTGCTTGTAAGGAATACCAGAGGCTAAAAATTGTTGTAAAAATGTTATAAAAATTGCCCCTGGCATAGACCAAACTCTTTGCGGGCTTGTTTAAAGGCGATAAGTCTCATCTGGGTACAATTTACCGTATTGCTCGCATCCCCCTCCCTCCATGCCTGGAAGGACATACTGAGTGCCATCTGCCTGATTGGTTTTAATATCCAGATTGGGAGCTCCCTATGGAATGGTGTGCGCTTAAGTACTCTCACTACAAACCATTGCCTTACTCTGGCCGTCTGTCGCACAATATATGGAGTATCTCTCGGTGTACCTGATTCCTCCATTAACCGCTCTGGAAGACAACCGGTGTCCACCATTCCCGCCAAGAGCTGCATTTCCCCACTAGGGACTGTGTTGAGCCATCGAGCTGCGTGTTGCAATTGAACGGCATAATATTAGGGGTCCAAATGTGGGACCTCCAATCCCCCGCTGCATAAGTCCTGGTCAGCGTAGCCAAAGCCACTTTGCTATGTGTAATGGCCTTGTTGAAAGATTTAACAAGACCATGAAGGGCATGATTGGTGGACTTCCTGAAAAACTCAAAAGAAGATGGGATGTCTTACTTCCATGCCTGCGTTTTGCCTAATGGAAGGGCCACAGAAGGGACTGGGGTCCTCCTTATTTTAGCATCTGTTTGGGCTTCCTGTCGGGACTACTGTGCCTTGTGAAGGAGGGATTGGAGAAACCTCTTGTTGAACCTTACTAAGGTATAGTGGACTATGTGGTTTGGCTTTTGCTCCAGGATGTATAAGTACATGGAAAAAGCAAGCAAAACCTTGAGGCCAGCCTAGAGCTCCAGAAGCTCTGGTAATGCCAAAAGGCTGCTATGGTTGAGCTCCAGCCAGGGCAGGTAGTGTGGGTTTTGGGGCATGTGGCTCCTAGGGCTCTGCAAGGTAAGTGGAGTGGACCCTACCCTATCCTAGAAAGAAAAGGGGCGGCCACCTACCTGGTAGACCCTGGCTCTGACAGGAACCCCAAGAGGGTCATCCATGTCAACCGCCTTACACCCTACTGTGACATGGCAGATGTGACCATGCTCATGATTACAGATGAGGATCAGGAAGCAAAGAGTGAACCTGTCCCTGACCTGTCCAACAATCCAAAAGATGGGTCAGTGGAAGGTGTGGTCTTGTCAGACACCCTACCTGACCATCAGGAGACTGATTGCAGGCAAGTCCTAACTCAGTTTGCTGAGCTCTTCTTTTGACCTCTCTCCAGACTAGCTGGTGTATCCATGATGTAGACGCTGATGAAAGATTACCTGTCGAGTATAAAATATAGAGGCAGACTGAACATGTGAAAGAGAGCATCAAAGCTGAAGTAAGCATGATGCTGGAATTGGGAGTTCTAAAGCCTTCTGAGAGCCCGTGGACCTGCCCAGTTGTCTTAATCCCCAAGCCTCATAACCAGGATGGTAAGAAAGAAATTAGGTTGTGTGTGAACTCTTGGGGCGTGAATGCTGTGACCAAAAGCGATGCATACCAAATTCCATGGGCAGATGAACTTATTGGCAGGTTGGGAGCAGCCAAGTATCTGATTATGTTTGATCTCACGTCAGAGTACTGGCTGATAGGTCTGACTCCAGGAGCAAAAGAAATATCTGCATTTTCAACCCCAGATGGGTATTATCAGTTCACTGTAATGCTCTTTGGTTTGAAAAATGCACCTGCCACTTTTCAAAGGAGGGTGAACTAAGCCCTTGCTGGATTGGAATCCTTGAGTGCAGCATATCTACACACTATTACTGTCTTTAGCTCCACCCGGCAGGATCACCTGATCCACCTTAGTAAAGTACCACATGCTCTGAGAAGTGCAGGCCTCATTATCAAGGCATGCAAGTGCCAGATAGGGCAGGGAGAGGTTGCATACTTGGGTCACCTTGTTGGTGGAGGCCATGTTCAACCCTTACAACCCAAGATCTAGACCATTCTGGACTGGGTGGCTCCAACTACCCAGACTCAAATGAAGGCCTTTCTTGGCTTCCCTGGTACTATAGGAGGTTTGTGAGGGATTATGGCACCATTGTGGCACCCCTCACAGAACTGACTTCCAAAAGAATGCCCAAAAATAGTGAACTGGACTGTGAGCTGTCTAAAGGCTTTTGACACGCTGGAGGAAGCAATGTGCTCTGCACCTGTTCTGAAAGCTGCAGATTATGTCAAGCAATTCATTGTGCAGACTGATGCCTCTGAACATGGTATAGGAGCAGTGCTATCCCAAAAACATGACCAAGGTCAAGATCAGCCACTGGCTTTCATCAGTAGAAGGCTAATCCCCAGGGAACAGCGTTGAAGTGCCATTTAGATGGTCACCTTTGCTGTGGTTTGGTCCCTTGAGAAGTTTAGGTCAAACCTGTTTGGCTCTCACTTTCTAGTTCAAACTGACCACAGACCTCCCCGATGGTAAATGCAAATATAAGGTGAAAATCCCAAACAGCTAAAGTAGTCCATCTCCCCACAGGGAATAGACTTTGAAGTGAAACACAGACCTGGGACTGCCAATGCAGATGGACTTTCCAGGTTGTCCCATTTAGACGATGTTAAATGTTATGTTATGTTAAAAATACTTGTAAAGCGCGCGTACACCCTAAGGTTTCATGGCGCTGGGTACAAGGGACTCCTGCTGCTAAGTGATTCATTCATAAGCCTGACGAAAGAGCCAGGTCTTTAAGAGTTTCCAAAATTGAGGATATGATATCATCGATCTAATGTCCTGAGGGAGAGAATTTCAAAATTGAGGGGCTAGGACCGCAAATCTTAGTTCCCCCCAATTTCTAGTATTTAAAGGACGGAGTAGCTAGGGGTTTCAAATGGGAAGACCTAAGATCCTGAATGTGGATATATCTCTGGACCAGAGTAAATACATACACTGGGCAGTTGCCATGGAGCGGTTTAAAGAGGAGGCATCCCAACTTGAATGCACTGCATTCGACTACCAGAAGCCAATGTAACTTTTTCATAAGAGGGGTGACATACTTCATTCTTGGCTGGCGATAGATTAATCTAGCAGCCTGGTTTGGCACCACTTGCAGTCTTTTAGATTGATATGCCGGAATGCCAAAGTAAAGAGTTAGCGTAGTCAATGTGAGAGATGACTAAGGCTAAAGCAACTTGGGTAAGAGCTTCAGTAGTGAGAAATCTGCTGTTCTCCAGTAATGGGGTATCTTTCATAGATTCACATGCTTGAATCATTCCCCGTCGTCGAAGTGGGAGTCCCACGGTACATAGAATAGCAATAGCATAGCGGAAGCATAGCTAAAAGAGCAATAGGAAGTATTGTAACATAGACGTTAATAGGAAAAAACTTGTCACTTTAATAACTTGTCCAAGTCATTAGATATGGTCCAATCTCCAGCCAATCAGGCGACAGCACGCTCTGGAACCTTCTCCTCAGAGGCTCAGGCTCTCAGATTTTCTACCGCACGTCGTGTGAAGGGAGTCTCCCTGAGCTCTGCTCAGTACCTCTACCTTTTCTCTTCAGAAACTCTTCAGAATATCTTCACTGCTTTGTCTACTACAAAGAGGTCACTCATCAGACACTGAGTCTTGTGGGAAACTCCGGCTTCATTCCGAAGTCCCCCACAAAAAGTGTATCTACTGCCTCCACCCTGAACATCAGGTGAAAGATTGTAAAATCTGCAGGACTTTTCCTCAAAAGACTTTGAGACAGAGAGGGACATATACATCTGTGGTTACAGAAACTCAAGACCAAGGATAATCCCTTATCAGATGTTGAGAGTGATTCCTCTCAGTCATCTCTAAGAAGAGGGCTAGTGAGGCGGAGATGGTATCTGCTAAGGCTAAGGTGCTCAAGAAAGACCACACCTCTACTCATGACGGCCAGACTTCTTCCTCAAAAAGGGCTCCTGCTCCTTCTAAGGGACTACCTATGCCCTCTACGCCTCCGAGCTCTGCCTCTTAAGTCTCAGGCGTCTAAGTCTCTTCCTGAGAGAAATTTGCCTTAAAAATGGGTCCCTCGTCGACGAAGACTTCCGTCGCCACTGCTACAACGACGACTTCCACCTTCTCTTCGCCTCAACCTACAATGATTATGTCATCGGCCTCCTCTCCGTCGACGTTTGTCATGGTGTCGGTGAAGCCTCGCTCGTCTGCCACCTCCCTTACTTCGTCGTCGACGAAAAAGAGGTCTGTCTCCGGTCAGTCGTTGACGGATGCCTCCTCGCCGACGAGACGGTCGATGTCTCTCAAGGTTCTACCTGCTTCGTCGACGGATGCCTCGTCGTCAAATGTTGCCTCATCATTGACGGGTGCTTCGTCGACGGTTGCCTCGTCTACGGTTGCCTCGTCGACAGCACAGAAGCCTTTCCTTACGGAACTTCAACCACACTCTTCGTCGTCGACCGCTGAGTCGTCGGCGGCATCCTTGGTTTCACCTTCAGCTTTGATGTCTCTAGTCCCCTTTAAATCTTCAGCAACACTTTTGCCGCCTTCAGGAACGACGGATGTTTCCCTACTTCACCGTAGGAACTCTTCTTTGGATATATTGCCAATTCAACCATCTCCAAATCTTCCTGTGGAGCTTTTTGACTATGGGGCTAATGAGGAGGATTCGGAAGAGGATGACCAGTTCCGTGCTGCTCGTACTCCTTCCGAGCTTCTCATCAAATGCCAAGATATTGATGATGACCATGGATATGATTATTACCCTGAGCCTAATACTCAACCACCACTTGAGAATCCAAATGTGCAGATGCCCATGTCTCTCATCTCTAATTTGCAACATATGCTTGATGACTACTACAGCAGATTTCCTCCCTCGGAGTCGGCCTCATCTGTCCCACAGACGCGTCTTCCTCTGCCTTCATTGATCATCGGGCCGCCCCCTCCGGTGGCATCGATGTCTCATCACTCGGAGGACGCACACACAACTGACGGCGACAGATAAGAAGGGGAGTGGGTGATAGATCCCTCCTTACTAAGTGGGACAATTATCAAATTCATACTCCGTCACCTACCACTCAAATTCCTGTTGAATCTCCGCCAGCTGACATAGGTGGGTTTCATGTTCTCATGGACAGGGCGGCCAAGAGATTCCAACTTCCTATAGTCACCAAGGACGACAACTGTTTCTTGTATGATTTCAAAGACCAGCCACGGAAACAGGTCATGGCTATCCCAATCATTGACTTCATCTGGCAGGACGGTTTGAAGGTCATGAAAACCCCTGCTTCCATTCCTGCAGTCCTGCCACGCCTGGATATGAAGTACAAGGCCCCGGATGATTCACCAGCCTGTCTTATTGGTCAACCAAAGCCGGATTCGGTTATCTCCCAGGCGGCACAACTTCGTGCCAGGAATCCCTCGTCTCCGTTATCGGCTCCTCCTGATCAAGACGCCTTGATTCCATTGGAAAGAAGTTTTCCACCATGGCGGCAACTACTTTTCGGGCGGCCAATTCTCTTGCTATTCTAGGCCGATATGACAGGCAAATGTGGTCGGACATTTCCCCCTTTATTGATATGTTGCCCGAGGCCTCTAAAGCGGAGGCTTTGAAGATCCTCCAAGAGGGAGAACGGATCTCCGCCAAGATTGATTCTGCAGTGTCCTCCACGGGCTTTCGCCAACTAGCGGGGGCAGCAGTCCTCCGGCGTCAAGGCTGGTTAAAAGCTACTTCTTTTCGGCAAGAAGTACAAACAAAGATTATCGACATGCCTTATGACGGCGAATCACTTTTTGGCCAGCACATTGATGACGCCCTTCAGGCAATAAAGACACTGACACAGCACGTGCTCTCGGCACTCTACAGTTTAAAGCAGCCCTTTGGTGGTGCGAGGGGTCGTGGCTCCTCCTCTTCCTTTCGGGGAGGTTACAACCAATACCAGCAGTACCAACCCTATCCGGGCCAACCGCGTTACTCCTCCTCCCTGCAACAGCAGTCGTTTCGACAACCGCAGGCTACCTCTTACAAGCAGTACAGAGGGAAATCCTCCTGCAGAAGTAGAGATTCCTAAAAAAATCAGTGACCACTGCCAACCGCTTTCCCATCAATCTGATCAAAGTTGGAGGGCGGATCTCCCATTTCTTCTCCGCAATAACTACAGATCGATGGGTTTTGGACATGGTGTCCAGAGGCCACACTCTGGAAATTGTGATATTTCCTCCAAATTCTCCCCCCAGAGGTCCTCCTCCTGCCCATCTGAAGGAACTTATATGCCAAATCAATCTCATGTTAAAGAAAGGAGCGATCGAAGTGTACCGAATCTTCAAAGGGGTGCAGGCTTCTATTCAAGATTCTTCCTAATCAAGAAAAAATCGGGGAGTGGCGCCCCATTCTGGACCTTCGTTCCCTCAACAAGTTCCTCAAGAAGCAAACTTTCCGGATGTTGTCTCTCCTAGAAGTGCTTCAATTACTGTCTCAAGGGGATTACATGACAACACTGGCCCTCCAAGATGCCTATTTTCATGTCCGTATCCTACCCAGACACAGAAAATTCCTGCGCTTCAGAGTGGCTGGCAGAGATTTCCAATTCAAAGTCCTTCCATTTGGCCTACACTCTGCACCCCGAGTTTCCACCAAAGTCTTGGCACCGGTGGCAGCACATTTTGGTCAAGCTGGTGTCCAAATATTTCCCTACCTCGACGACTGCTTTATAAAGGTGCAGTCGTTCACAGTCGCAACCAGACACACTCAATCATGCCTGTCTCTGTTCCAGTCTCTGGGTCTTTCCATCAATCTGGAGAAGTCTCAGTTCACCCCCTCTCAAGTGAGGACCTTCTTGGGGGCCATCATAGACACACAGCAAGCAAGGGCTTTATCTCAAACGAAAGACAACAGCGGATTTCCAAACTGGCAACTCTCCTGCGCACAAAAAAGTCAGTTTCTGTTCGACAGTTCAAATAGCTTCTGGAGATGCTGTCTTCCTTTATTCCCCTAATTCCCAACTGTCGCCTCAAAATGAGACCCTTACAGGAGGAACTCGACAACCAGTAGCAACAAATCTCAGGGTCCTTCGACGATGTCATCAATTCACGTTCGTTTGTAGTGGACGCTCCAAGTTTCATCCTCACGACAGACGCCTCCCTCGAAGGGTGGAGAGTGCATCTTCAAGCCCTCACAGTCAAGGGGAAATGAGGCCCCCACCAACGAACGTGGCACATAAACCTTTTGGAGTTACTGGCGATATTCCTGGCTCTGAAGTCCTTTCACAATCTCATTCAAGGAGCTTCAGTGTTGAGCCGAACGGACAACACAATAAGCGTGCACTATGTGAACAAACAAGGGGGCACGAGATCCACTTTGCTATCCCTACACGCTCAGCAAATTTGGGATTGGGCGATTCAACGTCAAATGACTTTAACAGCAGTCCATGTTCCGGGAGTGTCCAACCTTCTAGCGGACTCCCTGAGCAGGTCGGTCTCGTCAAACCACGAGTGGGAACTTCTTCAGGCGACGCTGGACCGCATCTTACAGCTTTGCGGACGCGCCTATCTGGATTTATTTGCGACTAACCTGAGGCGCAAATGCCCATTCTATGCATGTTGGCTTCCCCACCCTGAATCGTGTGGGAATACGTTTTTGATGAATTGGTCAAAAATGTATGCTTACGTTTTTCCACTGATTCCTCTAGTCCCAAGGGTACTTTGAATGATGCGGAAAGAACCCTGCTGCATTCTTCTCTTAGCCCCCAGAGGGCCTTGCCAGTTCTGGTTTACGGGGCTCCTCCTTCTGTCGGAATGCAATCCAATTTGGCTGCGCCCAATTTCGAATCTTCTTACTATGAACCACGGCCTGATTTGCCATCCGGATCCAACTTCTCTGTGATTGGCAGCCTGGCGCCTAAACACTATGAGTTTGCCAATTTGATTATTCCTCCGGACTGCAGGGAGGTCCTCGCTAACGCTAGAGCACCCTCCACTATCAAAACCTACAAACTCAAGTGGAAACGGTTCTGTCTTTGGTGTGAAGCTTCAAATGTTCACCCTGTTCACTCTACGCCAGACCAGCTTCTGCTTATTTTCTTACAATTAGAAAAATCCGGCCTCTCTCACTCTACCCTGAAGGTTTTTCTGGCTGCAATTTTCAGATTCCGGCAGGATGGCTCCAATTCTCTTTATTCTTTAAGAATTATTCAACAATTTTTCAAAGGCTTATTTCGAATGTTCCCCCCAACTCGACGCCCGCCTCCTCCTTGGCATCTGAACATTGTGTTGGCAAAACTCATGTAGTCCCCATTTGAGCCCATTCATAGGGCTGATCTTAAATTCATCTCCTGGAAGACTTCGCTGCTTTTACCTCTTACTTCGGCTCGACGAGTCAGCGAGATACAGGCTTTTACTATCAAACGACCTTTTCTTCAATTCTCCAAAGACGCTGTGGTGCTCCGCACTAATCCGGCCTTTATTCCTAAAGTTCCACCTGATATCCACCTGAATGAGCCGGTCATCTGAAATTTTCCCTAATCCACAGTCGCCAGTGGAAAAGACTTAACATCTCTTAAAATCTAGAGAATGTAAGGAATTTTATTTGCAAAGAACAACCAGTATCCGTAAAACTGATCAGGTCTTCATAGCCTACGGCAGGATGTGTAAAGAACATCCAGTTGCTAAACAGCCTATTGCATGTTGGATATCTAGAGCAATTTCCTTTTGCCATCAGCAAGCAGGCAAGACACTTCATGCAACGATTAAAGCGCACTCTACTAGAGCAGTCTCCTCTTCTACTGCTCTCTTTGCTGGTGTGCCTCTTCATCAGATTTGCAGAGCTGCGACATGGTCCAGCAGGCACACCTTTACTAAGCACTACTGTCTGGAAGCTGCCAACAATGCTGACACAGCTGTGGGGCAAGCGGTGCTACGTAATCTTTTTAAGTAAGGTGAGCCTCTGTTTCTTACCTCCTCCTGCACACAATGTATATATGTATATATTTCTGCTTTTGCAGATGTGCCCATGTTTACTGCTATACTGTTATGTACGTATATGTATTCTCTCATACTCTGTTTATGATTTACTTATGGTTTACCATGCACAATTCTCGAATTACTGCTATCTACTCTGATTCAAGCTTGTGAATCTATGAAAGATACCCCAATACTGGAGAAGAACATGAGTTACTTACCTGAAAACTGTGGTTCTCCAGTATTGGTATCTTTCACAGATTGAAATGCGACCCACCCACCTCCCCTCAGAGGCTCCCCTCTTCTCCTTGGCTCTTATGCCACACTTGTACTCAAAGATCTGAGAGCCTGAGCCTCTGAGGAGAAGGTTCCAGAGGGTGCTGTCGCCTGATTGGCTGGAGTTTGGACCATATCTTATGACTTGGACAAGTTATTAAAGTGACAAGTTTTTTCCTATTTACTTCTCTGTTACAATACTTCCTATTGCTCTTTTAGCTATGCTTTCGCTATGCTATTGCTATATTGCTATTCTATGTACCGTGGGACTCCCACTTCAACGACGGGGAATGGTTCAAGCATGTGAATCTATGAAAGATACCAATGCTGGAGAACCACAGTTTACAGGTAAGTAACTTATGTTCATCTTCCTGATCTTCCGGAGCTGAGAAAAGCAGGTAGAGACCACCGTCCCAATCTGGGATTTCAAGGCTTTTAGTTGATCTAGATCAGGGGTCTTCAAAGTGTGGGGCGCCACCCCCAGGGGGGCCGTGAAGTGATAGAAAGGGGGTCGCGCATTCCCAGTCACACTTCTGCCCAGGCACAACAAGGGATTCAGCCCCCCTCCTCCCCCGTAGTGTGTCTCCGCTCGAGCTGCTGTGGGCTCCGCTGGGCTGTCTGCAGTCTTATCTCCTGATTTTTTCACAGGTCGTTAAGGACCATTTGCAGATTTACATACCTTTTGTAAAGTGGTTACTGAGGCTTAGTTTTTTTTCTAGTTCCAGTAGCCCCGGGGCCCCAACTCTGCCTTTTCCTTACATTTGTATTTCCCATTTACTGCTGTAGTGTGAGAATGCATTTCACGAAAATAAATATAAAGTAGGGTTGCAAGAAGAAAAATACCAGCCATTTGATGTTTAAAGAGCCTGCAAAGGCCTCCTCTTGACACTAAATGGGATTGTAAATAAAATCATATGCATTCATTCGTAATGTGACTTTTCTGTCTTTGTTCCCTTTAATTATCAGTCATGGATCATTGAGGCAGCCCTAGAACACAATTAAAAGTGCTTTCTATTTATATTTGCTGTTCCAAGTACGCACAGATGAGTGCTGAAATATACAGCTTTAGGTGACTGCTTATTTTTGTACCGTCTGGGACATCAAAATAATGAGCAGGCGACCCTAACCATAGGACTGGAAGTGTGTTGCAGGATCAGCATATTATTTATTTCCTCCACCCTCGATCCCTGATTAATGTCATAATAGCAATAGTTTAACTTGTATCTTAAACCCTACGCTGCCGTCAATAATATGCTGAGTTACTTCAAGTGTTTGGGAATGCACCCTGCATTCAGAGAACTCACTTCTCATTCTCACACTTCACTTTCACGCTCACCCTGCACTCGCAGCGATCGCAATGCACTCACACTGATCACCATGCACTCACATCATTCACCCTCTCACACTGCACTCACTGTGATGACTCTGCAATCACAATGCACTTGCGTTGTTCACCCTGTACCTCATCCTGCAGTCACACCACTCATCTGCACTCATGTGACACCTCATTCACCTGTCCCCTCACTGATCAATTTGCAACTTGGTCAAACAAGCCCATCATTAACCATGCATTCATTCGTCCCACTCTGCACTTACATCCGCACCCAAATTCATGGTCACCTCACTCACCCTGCAGTCACTCCTCTTTCCCTACTCTCACACTGTTGCATCACTCACCATGCACTCACATGGGCACACTTCTCATCCACAGAGTGAAGAGGGTTAATCTGCCTGCTACAAAAAAAAATGTTTGTCAGAAAGGTGCTACAGAGAAATGAGGTGTTTTGTTGGTGAGTGGTAGTGAGGGAATTTATGGAGAAGGAGGAAGCGGGGATGGGGCCCCAAAAAAGACTGTTGCGCCGTGTGTGGCCAGTGCTATGGCCAGCCCTGCCTGGGAGTGTAGGCCCCCTCGCGAAGTTTGGGTCTAGTTGCTCCCATGCTTCTGCCTACTACTATTATTATTTACATGTGTAGTGTGCTGCTATTACCAAAAGGTGTCCTGGGGTTAATAGCCATCTGCTGCCTGAAGGTAAATGAGAAACATACAGATGGGGAAGGAAAACCAGCCAAATGGGGTGACCTACAGAGCATAGAGCCAGGTTTTTATATCTTCCTAAAGGATAATAGAGTCTTGGTGGAGCGAAGCAAAGGAGGGTGGACGTTCCATAACTGTGTGGCCTGCACCAAAACAGCAAGACAGACAATTCGTGCCTTCCTGAATTAGGGAACAATAAGCAGAGTGGCACAGGCCAAGAGGAGCATACGGGTCCAACCCGTGTGCTCGGTGAGGAGAGATGAGAGGATGAGAAAGGACAGCAAGGGAGTGAGGGAATTTGATTGAAGAGGTCAGGGATGAGGAGAAATGTGAAGTGCTGAAGGGAAGTGCGGACACGCAAGAAGTGAGTGTGAGGGAAAGTTGAGGGCACAGAGGAGGGCTACTGTCAAACTGTGAGAGAAGATAGCTGAGAGATGATCTGTGACCTAAAAAGTAATTTGATGCAACATTGGTGAGGGACAGCAGCGATAGGGGAAGAGAGGGAGAACTGGGGTGGGTGCTGAGTAGTGATTCATTTGTAATTAAACATGTGCCAGGAACCTCACCAGTAGGCCACCGCACCTTTAACCACCCACCCATTGCCTTGCATGTGCGCCCAATGTCAATACCTATGCAACTACCAACCATAACACTGTACAAGTGTGACTATTTCAAGCCCCCAAAGCTATAGGAATGGCATGGATTTCAGGAGTTTATCGTTTTTAATGTATATTTAATTAATAAACAGCTGTTCTGCTCATCTCTAAATTACACAGAGCCATCAAGTGGCATGTGGCATGTGGCAGACGGTCATATTGCCAGTGTGCACAATTAGGTGCCAGTGCGGAGCAACGGAAACCACCTGCTCAAATTAAGCACTGGTGCTGAGGAAACAGGGGAGAGGGACATTGGTTCAAGAAGGTGTGAAAAAACAAAACATAGATGTGAAAGATGAATGGGGGACTGGAGAGGTGTAAGATACAAATAGACAACAATTTGAACGGAGAGACTTGAGATGAATGAGAAATGCAGATGGGCACGGGAGGTGACCGTGCCAGAGAGGCCATGAGATAAATGCGAGAAACTGTTAGAGATGAGGGCAGTGAAAAGGCAGAATGGCAAGAGGTGATTAAGGGTGAAGTGAGAAGTTGAATGGGGAGAGTTTAGAAGTTGTAAGAAGGGGTGAAAGAAAATGGCCTGCAAAGTGAGAGAGGGATCCAGGATTGGGAGAGGAGAGGAGAGAGGGATGGAAGGGAGGGGTGAGAGGAAAGTGGCATGGGTAAATTGCTTAACTCTGCAGAAGACCGCCAGGGTTTTAAGGGACCCCTGCTGCTCCCGGCCAGGGCCAGGTGAGCTTCTAATGTGGCAGCACGTATTCCTGCGGAGTGGAAGGCCCATCACAAAGGTTGACTAGACATCTTTCTGATGTTAATTGCTGTATTTTGGTTATAAACTGGTACTGATGGGGTGAAATCTTTCCTCAGTGTTACTGTGTGCAAAAAAATTCAAAATAATGAAGCAATTCTATCCCAAAATAACGCTGCATCACATAACATTATTTAAATTTTCTTCCCACACAATTTAGTCAAGCCTGTCGTGTAATTTGGTCCTCACCTGCCTCGTAATTCCAGAAGCCCTGCCTACAGGTTTAGAAATGTTTATCAGGAGGGGGTCCTTACGACTGAAAATGTTGACAGGGGGGTCTCGGCACCCAAAAGTTTGAAGACCTCTGATCTAGATAGTAGGGGTGGGTTTACCAACTCAGTCGGCCAAAAGTTAGAGTTCCCGGACCCACCAATTAGGATCATTTCAGTTTTGTCTGGGTTAAAATTCAGGTGGTTACTGTTCATTCAGCTACCAATATGTCACATGGTAGTTTGAAAGTTACCAACGGAGGCTGCAGATTTGTCGATTTCCAAGGTCAGTTGATGATCGTCAGCGTAGTTGAAAGTGCATACCTTCCTTTCACCTAAGGATTGAATTAGAGGATACAGATTAAAAAGTTTGGTGACAGGGAGGAGCTCTGCGGCACCCCACAAGTCAATTTGACTTTAGAGGTAGAGAATTGGGCAAAGTGTACAGCTTCAGTGCGATCCTCTTGGAAAGACGTAAGCCACTTAAGGGCCAGGCACTGTATCCCTGCATTACTCCCATTGACCACTGTTTTGCTTGGGTTTTCGGATCAGATAGAACCCGCTCATCAGAGCCTCACTAACCCAGCCAGAACGTTACCCCCTCCCTAGAACCTATTTACAATCCTGCAACCACATATATCTATCACCTAAGGACAGGGGATTCCTACTATGCATACCAAGACCTCTTATAATCGGCGGCCTCGCGATCCCATACGGATCCAGACCTCTCTGCCCATACGACAGTATCACAAGTGGCGGCCTCGCGGTCCCATACGAACCCAGACCTCTCTACCCAGACGGCAGTCTCAGCACAGTCGGCGGCCTCGCGATCCCATACGGATCCAGACCTCTCTGCCCATACGACAGTATCACAAGTGGCGGCCTCGCGGTCCCATACGAACCCAGACCTCTCTACCCAGACGGCAGTCTCAGATCACAAGTGGCGGCCTCGCGATCCCATCCGAATCCAGACCTCTCTGCCCATACGACAGTATCACAAGTGGCGGCCTCGCGGTCCCATACGAACCCAGACCTCTCTACCCAGACGGCAGTCTCAGCACAATCGGCGGCCTCGCGATCCCCTACGAATCCAGACCTCTCTGCCCATACGACAGTATCACAAGTGGCGGCCTCGCAGTCCCATACGAACCCAGACCTCTCTGCCCATACGACAGTATCAGCACAATCGGCGGCCTCGCGATCCCCTACGAATCCAGACCTCTCTACCTAGACGGCAGTCTCATACGACAGTTCATCCTATGATCACCATAACATACAAAAAGGGAATCAGTCTCACTATTCATCAGATCACACAAGGATTGCCAGTTCGAGCATAGCCTGTTCTCAGGTTCGAGGGGCTCCTCTTTCCCTTATTCAGTTACCACTTACCTGATCAGGGTTAACATCTGTTCATGTAGCCGCAGCTGACTAGAAGAATAGGCTACCATTTTATACAAGAACACGCAGCACATGTTGGTTCACTACAAACTGGATACTTTATTACTCATTACGTACACAATCACATAACATTACGATATAACACATAACCTGCAAAGAAAAGTGAAAGATTAAGTTGTACACTCTAATAAGAAAGGGTCGACATCACCTTAGTAGTATGTAGCCTGCACTCAGTGGTCATCTAGGTTCCCTTCTCGTCTGTGCCTCGGCTCACCTGGAATCACCCTTCTCCGAGTCACTGGGACCTCTTCCTTATCGGCTACTCTCTCCTCTCTGGCTATTCTGCTAGGAAAGCATCTGTCTCTCAGTTCTTCTCCGCCTTCAAGATGGCGTCTGTCTTCCCTGGAATAAGTAGTAGCTTTACTGCTAACGGCTAGATGCCGCCTACGGACTGAACATGTAACTGCCTCAGACTTTCACTAATATAGAGGTGCGTTTCCTCATGGAAAATTCCGGCCTGTAACCTGCCGCCCACCAAATTCTTGTACCTCCCCGTACCAAGGACACGTTCCCAGCCGGCCGGCCTGATGTAGTGTCTTCGGCATGAAGAAAAATACAATCCTTCGATAAGGGCCAGCCTGAACCGGTTCTCTCCAAGCGAATAACACCTCATAACTAAAACATTACGTTTGACCTAGAAGCATCCCAAGCTGCCGGAGCAGAAAGAAAGATGGAGTCTCTCCCGTTTGAGGCCTACCAGGCCTGAATTCAGCACAGCTCCATGAAATACCCTCACTACAGGACAGGTTATCCCTAATACTAACAAATCTATCCCCTAGGCTATGTGTGCGAGCCCTGATCTATGGGGAAGAGCACAGAATCATGTCGAAGTGCCTAGTAAATAGGCTCCATTCACTACTCTAACCCTTAGGCTTGAATGGTAAGAGACTGAAGTCACATTCAATCATTGTGCCTCACAAGAAGGCCGGGAAAATCGAGCAGAACATTTCACCCTTGACTTCAGTCTATTATACATTCATTAAACAGAACTAATATCTGTGGAAGAATAATATGAAACAAGACTAACTGATCTATGTCTAGTACCAGGTGTGCAGAATTGAAGTAGTGAAGGAATACACTGAATAAAGCAACAGATAGAAATCAAAATGCCGATAGCAATCAGAATACCTCCTAATATTTGACGTAACAAATGCAAATCAGGTAACCAATTAAAGAGCCAGTCAAACCAGCCCTGGTCAATGTGTTTTCTAACTTCTTCTGTCAAGTCATGTAATTTATCAATGTGAGCTTGAATGGATTTTGTATGATCCGACAAGTTAAAACAACAAAGACCCTCAAAATCAGAACAATCGTGTCCATGTTTAAGCAAAAGATAATCAATGGCCGCTCGATTTTGCAAGATAGCCCTTCGTTCACCCTGGGCGTCTAATAGCATGTCAGACAGGACTGTAGAAGTATGATTGATGGATTTTACCATCCAGCAGGCCATTTTCCCAATAGATTTGGCATTATAAACTGCCAAAGCAGGAACACCAACAATTGAAACAGCCAGGCTAAGGTATTCAGACTTGGAATATAAATGCAAAGATGAGTCACAATCCTCCTGTAACCTCACTGTATCTCGAATCACACGAGAGTTGGCATTCGGATGTGACGAAAACATTAGTAAGCTCAGTCTAGTAATGGCACAAGGGCCTCCAGAAATATTTGCGGGGATATATGGCCAGGAAGTATTACCACATGAGAAAAGCCATCCGGCAGGTAGTAACATCGTGCGATAGTGACTGGGGGTAACTACCATACTCTTGCAAGTCATGTTATTCTGAAGAGTAGTACATGTTTTCGGTGTCCTTTGAAGGCACAAAGTCCGTTCATGAGCGGTGAATGAAGTGGCACCTTTCAATTTTAAACGCATACATTCAGAAATCGCACTAGGATCACAAGTAAGGAAAAAACATAAATCGCCCTGTGTGATATTATAGGTAACTATTTGGGACTGGATGGGGGGTATCGGGTCTGACAGTACAGTACACAAGGGGCAATACTCATGGGCAGCGAAATCGCCCAGAAGAACATTGGGGCGAGCATTTGATATATTAAAAATATGAGTCAAAGTCTCCAATGAAGCAGGGACAGCAACTAAACAAGTTGCCAAAATATCCGTCACCGATCTCATCGGTGTCAAGCAGAAATGAGGGGCTTTAGTCACTTGCTTGGCCAATGTAATCCAAAAGTTCGGCGACGAATCCCACGCAGCGAAGGAACGCGACACTCGGGTTCTCAACTCAGCCCGGGTTGATGGGATCCCTCCTCTCTCGTCGTACCAGCCCAAAAGGAGTCCAACGCCGACACATCCTGCAGCAACAGTCCAAAGAATGATCTGAAAGAGAATCAAATACAGGCATTATTCATTCTCGTAAGTAACATTTGTCAGCCGGGACTGCTTCCCAGCTATCTTTCCCTGGTCTCATAACTAAAATGGTGTTGTCTTGACCGGTTGCAATCACTTCTGCTTGTTCAGGGGGATTCTTAGGCGACTGCACCCAAACTCTGGCCCCAGGATTATCTGTGGAGCCAAAACCTTTCTGGCCTCGTACAGTTAGCAACGTTGGGGCAGTGCCTTTTGTCATCTCACCACTGAAGACAGGCATTATTAGCAATTGAGCCACTCGGTCAGTTTTATGTATCAGTAAGTCAACCTCACTGCTATTCAGCAGGAGCACCTTAATCTCTCCCTGATAATCACTATCAATGATTCCTCCAAGCACCTGAATGCCTTTTACAGCCAGCCCCGATCTAGGGGCGATTAATCCGAAATTTCCAGTTGGTATATGAACACCAACACCGGTTTCAATGATGACTCGATCTTTACTTTTTATAATGGTGTCATCCATGGCATGCAAGTCTAAACCTGCCGACCCTGGGGTCGCTCTACATGGAGCCAAAGCTCCGGGAGTAATCTCCCAGTACATCACAGTCTCTCTGATCTCATTGGGCTTAGCATCAACATTCGGAGGAAACAAACGCATAAGTGGGGATTCAGCATTTAGAAAAGGACGGTTATTCAAAATCAATAGCGCTTGAGGCAAAAAATCTCGCCAATTCTTATACTTGTCATCTGTTAATTTGCGCAATTGGTCTTTCAGCAGGCCATTCAACCTCTCCACAAGACCCGAGGCCTGTGGATAATATGGTATATGAAACACCCATTCAATATTGTTTTCCACACAGAATTCCTGTACCAATCTTCCACGGAAATGGGATGCATTATCAGATTGAATTTGGAATGGCACACCATAATACATCATAATCAATTCCAATGTTTTAATAGTATTCAATTGGGTAGCTTGCTTACAGGGAAGGGCCACCAACAGGCCACTGTATGTATCAACAATGGTGCAAACATATTGACAATTCCTACTCATAGGAAGTGGACCAATGTAATCAATCTGCCAAATTTGAGCGGGCAATTTCCCGCGATGTAAATGACCTTTAACAATTTGGGGCACTTTGCGCTGCCTGATATGCTGACAAATGGGACAATGTAGAATAACATTTTTAATTAAATCTAGGGGAATATAAATTCCTCGATCAGCAGCCCACCTGCTAGTGGCTTTCTCTCCAAAGTGTCCTGCTTTCTGGTGGGCCCATTTCGCCAATCCCGCAATATCAGAATCTTGCGTGTCCACCACTGCCTCAGCAATTTTAGATTTCTCATCTGCAATATTATGAAAGAATTTGTCAAGAGAGTCTATCGGGGTATGAGCATCCACATGGAAGATTGTAACAGTACTCTGTGGGAGCATTTCCCAAATCTCCTGCCATAATTCTTTTCCCCACAGTTCTTTTGAATGGATTTTCCAACTATGGGAATGCCAAGTCGGTAACCAAACTGCCAGTCCATTGGCAGTAGACCAAGAATCGGTAAAAATATGACATGTGCCAGGTAACTCTTGTTTCAGAACTTGATAAACAGCATAGAGTTCAGCAAATTGACTGCTCTTACCCTCACCAGTTGTACTCAGCAATTTTTGTGTGATCGGATTATAGGACACTGCCTTCCAATGCCGTTTCGTCCCTATGAACCTTGCTGAACCATCCGTAAACCAGACATGGTTTCTGTCCTCTGCGGACAAATCATCAAAAGGTTTACCCCACTTAACAGGAGACTCCTGTACTAAAGGTACGGAACATTCACTCTCAGTCTCAGTTGATGGCGCCCGTGCCACCTGCTCATGCAAAGATGCAACTCCTTTCTGTCCCACACGTGCCCTGTCTTGTATATACCATTTCCATTTAATCACACTCGCCTCTTGAGCGTGTCCAATTCGGTGAGTTTTCGGCGAACTCATAACCCACTGCATGATAGGAATTTCAGGTCGCAAAACTATATCATGTCCCAAAGTCAATTGCTCGGTATCCACCAGAGCCCAATAACATGCAAGTAACTGTTTCTCAAAAGGTGTATAACGCTCACCAGCATCAGGTAACTTTTTGGTCCAGAAACCTAACGGTACTCTACTCTTGCCTTGTTTCTGCCACAAACTCCAATTCGCATAAAGGCCTTGTACAGACACATTCAAATCCACATCACCATCACATACAGGCCATAAATCCAGAGCATGCTGAATTGCTTCTTTTGCCAGACTGAACGCATCTTGCTGTGGTTTCCCCCATTCAAATGCATTCTTTTTACGAGTGACCTGGTACAAAGGGGCCAATATTTGACTCAAATGAGGAATATGCTGGCGCCAAAAGCCAAATAAACCAATGAAGCTTTGGGCTTCTTTCCTATTCCTCGGAACTGCAAAATCAAGAATTTTCTGTTTAACCTGAGGGATCACTTCTCGGTGCCCTTCATGCCAATTAATACCCAAAAATTTCACAGCCTGGGACGGACCTTGTAATTTATCCGGGTTGATTTCCCAACCTTTCTCACGCAAGCACTCAATGACTCTATCCAATTGGGTCTGAACTTCCTCTTGTGATTCGCCTTGGATCAAAATATCATCAATATAGTGACATATCTGAATTTGCGGATGAACCGGTACCTCAGCCAGATGCTCTGCCACCAGCCGGTGACATATCGTAGGACTATGCACATAGCCCTGGGGAAGACTTCTAAACGTCATCTGACGCCCGTTCCACGTAAAACAGAATTGTTCCTGACACTCAGGGGCAATCGGAATCGAAAAGAAAGCATTAGCAATATCAATGGACGCGTACCATGTACCTGGATGTTTTTGGATTCTTTCAATTAGGGTAATAACATCCGGTACTGCAACAGTCAAAGAGGGTGTGTGTCTATTCAATTCTCGATAATCAACAGTCATGCGCCAAGAATTATCACTCTTACGTACAGGCCAAACAGGATTATTCCAAGCAGAAGTAACTGGGGTTATAACTCCTGCATCCACCAACTCCTGAATAGTGGTACTAATCTCTTCATGACCACCTGGAATACGATACTGCTTCTGACGAACCACTTTTGTCGCCTGGGGAACTTTTATGGGGGGCATTCTTAAACGACCAACCCGTACAGGCCTGGACGATATATAATGTTTAGTTCCAAATTGGTAACATCCATCATCTAAGTGCAAAGTCATTCCTTTCAAAATATCAATTCCAATTATGAATTCTAAGAGTGGCACCACTAATACAGAGTATTCTTTTCTAGGAATTCTACCTATTCTCATTTCAAGTAAAGTTTGAACTGCGGGAGTTTCCTTTCCACCTAATCCGGTAATTGTAAAAGGCTGACCTTTAAACTTCTTTGATCTTCCATGAATAAGAGTGGCCTCCGCTCCTGTATCTACCAATGCTCGGGCCCTTTGGATATTACGATGTCTCCAATAAATATCAATATCTACATAGGGTCTATTATCTCTGTGAGCCCATCTGTGTACTGGAGCTTGACCAATTTCCTAGTCCTTTTTACTGTGTTCTGTGTACCAGGATAAATCAGGATAAAGACTCTCACGTTTCCTAGGTATCGATACCTCCTGTTCATATCCATCTCCATTACGAAATGGATTACTGTTCCCTGCATTGTACTGCGGGTTTCGATCGGCCAATATGTGTCGATCCTCTCTCCTTCTCAACTCAGGGGATTGATCCCTATCATCTCTACGTCTGCTGTTAACATAATCATCTCTACCCCTCTCTCTTTCCCCCTCTCTCTCCCTGTCTCTCTCACGACGGGGGGACAAATCACGCACATAACGTCGATCATCACGACGATCAGAGCGCCCACGGCGGTCGTCATCACCGCTACCGTCAGAAAAACCACGATCACACTCAGTCGTCCGAACACGCCGGGCACCCTCCTTTCGATCCAAGCCACGTTTGCGAAACATTTCCCACAAACGAGAAGTAGTCTCACCGTCAATGTCCTCCTTTCGCACACCATCGGCCATAAGACCAAAAAACATATCACGTCTAGTAAGTTTATTGTCACCAGGAGTACGAGTGTCAGGCCGGGATTGCCGTTCAGGTTTAAACGACTCACCCAACTCACCGAGTTGGCGTACCGATTCCAGCACCACAGATAACATGTTACCAGTCTGATTAATCAATAAAGTCATCATGACCTGCTTATAAGCAACAGGGGAAGAACGAATAATACGATTCCGCACAGAAGATGTCAAGAAACCATCAAGCAACCTGTCGGCAGTATTTAGAAAAATCGCCGTTTTCATCACCTCCTCTTTGAGACGTTGCGCAGCATCGCGCAAAGTATACCACGGTTTGTCATTCAGAGGCCAGTCAGACTCAGTAGGATATTTTTGATTACAACCCTCAGTCGCCAATTGAAGTAAAGAAATTTGACCACCAGCATTAAAGTTACGAAAATGATCCTGTACAGTAGAATCCGAACTCAAGGAACAAAACTTCAAACAATCGCCAGCATCCAACATAATGCCAGCAGCGCCCAGTTCATAAAGGCGCACCATCCATGTGAGTAAGGGCTCACCAGCTCGCTGCCGAAATCGCTGCAAAATATCACTAATTTCTTGTTGAGTAAAATCCTCCAAAGAGTCTAAAGCAATACCATTCGGAGCTCCGGGAGCCTGCTGCACTTTCCGCCGAAAAACTGGATGCACCGAGACCGCGGGACGAGCATCACAAGGAGCTCGACCAGTACACGTAGAGGAACAATCAGTGGAAGAAGCATCGACCCCGCTCGAAGGATGAGCGCAATCACAGGGTGCACCATCAGAGGCGCAAGAAGCAGATTTACAAGCACGGCCGGAGCGAGAGGACTCGCGCTAGGCAGACTCCTCACCCGAGGAAGGAGAATCACTCGAGTTCCAGATATTACCATCCCATTCATCAGGATTCCAATCCAGTCCGGCTTTCGCCACGACCAGACGCACCTTTCGCGTCGAGACCCGACCACGCCGATTCTTGTATTTATAACGAGCAATTCGCACAGCCGCCCTCTCGGCAATAGTTTGGTACGTCTCAAGTTTATCAGCAAGCAACTTATTTTGACACCGCAACAAAGTATGAGCATTCTGAATCTCAACAAAGTTCGCTTCCAAATCCTTATGCAAGTTCTGTACCTTCAACAACCTCTCATGCAGAATTCTGTACGCAGACAGAACAATCCAACCTCTGCGTCCCAAAACGGGAAGCTCATCACCCTTAGATACCGGCGCCTTCTGTAAACAAGTAATCACATTAGCCGGCTCCGCCAGCTCCAAAAAATAATTCCAATTCTCACTCAAACCAGTAGAATCAGCCCACTCACGGGCTAAGGCTTCATAAGGCGTTGAATCCCAGCCGGGAATATCAACGGGCAACTTAAAAGTAGATTTCGACTTTCTAGAAAACATCTTCGAAAAGAAAGAAAAAGAGAAAAAGAAAAATAAGAAAGAGAAAAGAAAATAACAAACAATTATATACAAATAAAATACAAACGAAACCACGTACACGCCGAAAGCAAACACGATACAACCACAACGCACACAGGTTTCGTAAACGGTTCGTGACGTCAAATGTTCTGCTTGGGTTTTCGGATCAGATAGAACCCGCTCATCAGAGCCTCACTAACCCAGCCAGAACGTTACCCCCTCCCTAGAACCTATTTACAATCCTGCAACCACATATATCTATCACCTAAGGACAGGGGATTCCTACTATGCATACCAAGACCTCTTATAATCGGCGGCCTCGCGATCCCATACGGATCCAGACCTCTCTGCCCATACGACAGTATCACAAGTGGCGGCCTCGCGGTCCCATACGAACCCAGACCTCTCTACCCATACGGCAGTCTCAGCACAGTCGGCGGCCTCGCGATCCCATACGGATCCAGACCTCTCTGCCCATACGACAGTATCACAAGTGGCGGCCTCGCGGTCCCATACGAACCCAGACCTCTCTACCCAGACGGCAGTCTCAGATCACAAGTGGCGGCCTCGCGATCCCATCCGAATCCAGACCTCTCTGCCCATACGACAGTATCACAAGTGGCGGCCTCGCGGTCCCATACGAACCCAGACCTCTCTACCCAGACGGCAGTCTCAGCACAATCGACGGCCTCGCGATCCCCTACGAATCCAGACCTCTCTGCCCATACGACAGTATCACAAGTGGCGGCCTCGCGGTCCCATACGAACCCAGACCTCTCTGCCCATACGACAGTATCAGCACAATCGGCGGCCTCGCGATCCCCTACGAATCCAGACCTCTCTACCTAGACGGCAGTCTCATACGACAGTTCATCCTATGATCACCATAACATACAAAAAGGGAATCAGTCTCACTATTCATCAGATCACACAAGGATTGCCAGTTCGAGCATAGCCTGTTCTCAGGTTCGAGGGGCTCCTCTTTCCCTTATTCAGTTACCACTTACCTGATCAGGGTTAACATCTGTTCATGTAGCCGCAGCTGACTAGAAGAATAGGCTACCCTTTTATACAAGAACACGCAGCACATGTTGGTTCACTACAAACTGGATACTTTATTACTCATTACGTACACAATCACATAACATTACGATATAACACATAACCTGCAAAGAAAAGTGAAAGATTAAGTTGTACACTCTAATAAGAAAGGGTCGACATCACCTTAGTAGTATGTAGCCTGCACTCAGTGGTCATCTAGGTTCCCTTCTCGTCTGTGCCTCGGCTCGCCTGGAATCACCCTTCTCCGAGTCACTGGGACCTCTTCCTTATCGGCTACTCTCTCCTCTCTGGCTATTCTGCTAGGAAAGCATCTGTCTCTCAGTTCTTCTCCGCCTTCAAGATGGCGTCTGTCTTCCCTGGAATAAGTAGTAGCTTTACTGCTAACGGCTAGATGCCGCCTACGGACTGAACATGTAACTGCCTCAGACTTTCACTAATATAGAGGTGCGTTTCCTCATGGAAAATTCCGGCCTGTAACCTGCCGCCCACCAAATTCTTGTACCTCCCCGTACCAAGGACACGTTCCCAGCCGGCCGGCCTGATGTAGTGTCTTCGGCATGAAGAAAAATACAATCCTTCGATAAGGGCCGGCCTGAACCGGTTCTCTCCAAGCGAATAACACCTCATAACTAAAACATTACGTTTGACCTAGAAGCATCCCAAGCTGCCGGAGCAGAAAGAAAGATGGAGTCTCTCCCGTTTGAGGCCTACCAGGCCTGAATTCAGCACAGCTCCATGAAATACCCTCACTACAGGACAGGTTATCCCTAATACTAACAAATCTATCCCCTAGGCTATGTGTGCGAGCCCTGATCTATGGGGAAGAGCACAGAATCATGTCGAAGTGCCTAGTAAATAGGCTCCATTCACTACTCTAACCCTTAGGCTTGAATGGTAAGAGACTGAAGTCACATTCAATCATTGTGCCTCACAAGAAGGCCGGGAAAATCGAGCAGAACAACCACCAAGAGGACGATGAAGACTCTGTAGTGGAAGATTAGTCTCAACCTCTTTCATTTGGGGGTGAGGGCGTCATGAATACATGTGCCTCTTTTGAACATAGCCCCCACTTTCTGCCTGGAAAATATTGTTTTTTTTACTGGAAGGGCACAGAGTCCCTGCCAACCAGGCCCCCTGTGCCAGATTTCCTTCCCTAAACTGTACCTGTCATTTCCACCATTGGCACCCTTGTAGCTCACATATAAGTTCATAGTAAAAGGTACCCCTGGTACTAAGTGCCTTGTGGTTAAAGAGGGTCCCTAAGGGCTGCAGCACGAATTATGCAACCCTAAGGGACCCCTCACCTAGCACATGCACACTGCCACAGCAGCCTGAGTGCCTTGGTGCAGACAAAACTGAAGAGCCGACCTGGCACACATCCCTGTGTGCCATACCCATGAACACTGCTAGAGGGGTGTCTTACACATATCTCAGGCAGTGAGTTAAAGTTCGCAGATATATATAGTGCGGCTCATCACCCGTGAGGGTTTCCAGCCGCTGTCTATGGGCACGGGGAGATACAGTGATTTGCCCAGAATCACAGGATGTTACGCTGAAGCCGGCTTGAACCCGGATCCCCAGTTCCCGAGTCGGCAGCTCTGGCTGCTACACCACATCCTCTCCCCCCTGTGAGGGCATATCTTACATAGGCTGGACACTCGTCATTATGAGTTCGCCAGCTCCAAGATGGCTTCACTGAAATATGTGATGTTTGGCACCAAGCATCTCAACATAATAAACTTGCACTGATTCCAGTGTAGATTTTTTATTAAAAATTGCACACAGAGGGCCCCTTAGAGGGGTCCCCTGAAACATACCAATCCTTAGTGTGGTCATTGACTGGCCTGAGCCAGCCTGCTACCACCAGAGTGTGTTCTGACCTCAGGGGAGAGTGCCTGCACACTCTGAGGCTGAGAACAATGCCTTTCCTGGGTGGAGGTGCTCACGTCTCCCCCTGGATAGGAAGAGCCATCCGTGGTGGGGAGCTTCAACGGTCTTACCTCCTTTGTAATGCAACCCCAGCCTCTCCTGTTCGAAGGAGCTGGCCTCCATTCTGTCGTCACCCCCTTTTTGGCGGCAGGACAGGTGGGAAACCTTTGATAGAAGTTTAGATGTGCCCCCCTCTGCCAACTCCACCCCTCGGGTGCTGGAGGCTAAGCCAAGTACACTTTTCAGGGCCCACTATCTTGAAGATGATGGGACTTATCCAATTAAGGCTAGGACTGTGTCCTCCTCTCACAGAAGGTGGGCATGCTAGAGGGCGTAGACACCCCAGGCAAAGGGCCCATTTGACACAACCTGTCACTCCCTTGTAATGTCCTTAAATCTAGTTTTGAGGTGGCATCCCCAGTCTCTGAACTTCAGTTCCTGACGACCAAAGAAGAGCCAGGCACTACCGATGTGCACCAGCAGAGAAGATTGCAGAGAACTACTGTACACCGGTGTTCCAGTACCTTTTGTCTAAAGTAAAATCTGGATCCTCTACGAACTGCTGCCCACCACACGTCCTAAAAGAAGCCTTCACCGACCTCCCGGGTCCAGCCCTCTCTCTTCTGAATGAGTCTGTATTCCAGGGTTGTGTCCCTAAGGCCTTTAAAGAGGCAATTGTGGTTCCCCTTCTGAAGAAATCCGGGGCAGATCCCCAGATCCTGTTGAATTACCGCCCAATCTCCTTGCTCCCGTACCTGGCAAAGGTACGGGAGGCTCATGTGGTGAACTGCCTGTCCAATTTTATTGAATAATCCAGCTATCTCGAGTCACACGAAGCTGGGTTTCGGCCTGCCCACTCAACGTAGACCGTAATACTGGCGGTATTGGACTCCCTGCGAGAGAAGGCTGACAGGGGTACTCCTCAGGCCCTGGTGCTGTTGGATCTCTTGGTCGCCTTTGACACGGTCTACCATGGGATCTTGGTGGACCGTGTCAAGGGAGCTGGCATTCAGGGCTCAGCCCTTAGTTAGATTAGCTCCTTTCTAGAGGATCGCTCCCAGTCAGTCTAGAGAGAGAGTCCACCATGAGCTGACCTCATCTGGACTCCTCGACGTTACCTGCAGCCTTTGCAACGGGACCCCCTCAACCTTGACGTGCTCTGGTATGCCTTTTCTGACACCAAAAGGCACCCTTGCAACCATCCGTCCTGGGCCGATTGCCCCAGTTCCCCTTAATTTGTTTTGGGTTTCCAACCTTGAACTTGCACCTGCACCTGGGCGCCCCTGTGCCTCTGGTGGTTCTGAACTGAACCTTGTCCAATACTAACCTTAACTTCCGAAGAATGATCTTGTAAGTAGATGTTGCCTATACGTAGGTCAACATTGCAAAGTCTGAAAATTTCATGAATTGTCCATTTTTTATATTGAACAGTATTTCTATTGCAAGGCGTATTTACTCAAGATGAAATTCTGTGGTTCTGCAAAATAAATCTAACCAAGTGTCATTTTATAAATTGGTCTCATATTTATTCATTGAATGTGTGTCATTTATTGCCCCCGTGTGTACAACAAATGCTTAACACTACCCTTGGATATGTCTAACTGCTCCCCCACACTACCACAAAAGAGCATTAGTATTATCTACTTTAGCCTCTGTAAAACCTCTGGAGATCCACTGGACTCTGCACACTATACCTCTTTTTGGTATAGTATAGTGAGAGCCGGCCTCCTACGCTCAAGTACTCACACACACTCAGACATAGACAGACAGACACAGACACACACACTCTCTCTGTCTCTCTCTCACACACATTCACACACATACCCACCCTACCTCACATAAGAAACATATACTTAACTTCTAAATGACACCTTCAACTAGGATCATTAGTAAATAGGTTCATGCAGAATTCAAAAGATCCTACTAGTAAGGATATCTGTGCAGTCATTCCCATGACAGGAAAAAAGAAATACAAATGAATGAATAAAATGCTTTAGGAGGCTGAGCACTATTAAATTAAGAAATGAAAGAAAGATAAACGAGGAATAGAGAGAAACAGAAAAAGCAATAAGAAAGAGAAAAAAAAGAGTAAAATAAAGATAATAAAAACAAGAGAAATAGAAAGTACGAAAGAAAGAAACGAGGCTCCCCTATATTATATTCAGTAGAGCTTGAAATATGGCAGCCAGGATATCCGTCACGTTTGTGTCTGAGTAACCCGGCCAGCGAACTCTAAATGAGGCTCTTGACACTTTGCAATGTGGCTGCTGTTAACTGAGCACCATTACTTCCTCAGAAGTCACGGGCAAGAGACACCTGGTCTCCTGTAACATACCTTTTATAATTACAAGGGTGTGACAACACCCCATAACACCGCATAAACAAGTGCAGATTAAACCACAGGGTTCAAATAAACCCACACACACACCATAAGATTAAACCTGTACTAAACGCACAAGCCTTAGTATCTGATAGAGACTACTAGCCGCAGATTCCTTAACGTAGAATTATCCCCAGGCGTGAGACTGGATCCGGAAATCTTTT
This sequence comes from Triturus cristatus, assembly GCF_964204655.1. Classification (NCBI taxonomy): domain Eukaryota; kingdom Metazoa; phylum Chordata; class Amphibia; order Caudata; family Salamandridae; genus Triturus; species Triturus cristatus. The sequence goes on from NC_140586.1 coordinate 946,374,565, forward strand.
TACCACAGCATCCCTGCGTGCCGGGGGGACGGCATCACGTGACTCCGCCCAGGCGTCGTCCGCGTACGTGACGTCAGCGAGGTCACATAAGTCCAACCCCGGCGAGCCTACGTCAGTTTTTTCCTTTTCTGCGTGCAACGCGGATCCGGTCTCTGTTCTGGCCTGTTTAGGCCCCTTTTTCTTTCATCATTGTGATATCTATTGGTGGAACAGTGTTGAAATGCCTTCGGGCTTTAAGACTTGCACGTCGTGCGGGCGCCTTATGCCGGCGACGGACCCTCACCTCATTTGGGGTGTTTGGGGAAGATCACGACACCACTGATTGTGATTCGGGCCAACAGTTGAAGCCGAAGTCGCGGCGGGAGCGCCGGATGAAACTACTCTCGGCGCGTCTCTCAAGGTCGGCTTCATCCCCTCGATCAGCCTCGGCAGAAGGTTTCAGAAGCGGCCGTCGGCCAATAGATAAGCCGACGTCGAAGGTTCCCAAGCCTAAAGATCCAGCTTCGGCTCCGAAGCTAACATCGTCAGCACCGAAACAAATGGCTAAGGACTCTGATATACCTCCTAAAGCCAAAACATACACAGATCAACCACAACCTCGATCGGAACCGAAAACCGTTACCAAGGAACAAGAACTTTTTCACCCAGATCCCATCGATCCAAGGCAGAAAAAGATTTATATTACCCAAAAAACTGGACATGTCACGGCTGTGCCATGTAAGAAACGAAAACTGGACACACCATCTGCTCCAGTTCCTATACACAAGAAGGACTCTGCAACATCACCTATGCCACCTTCTTCTCCTATACTGTCTTCTAAACCACCTCCTGTACCTACACCACCCTTACCTGTAACTTCTCCACCACATACACTACCTCCAGATGATGATGATGATGACCTGGGGGTGGGGGTTATCCTAATGAGCTGTTCACGGATCCGGATACCTTACCACTTGATGATTGGGCATTCCCTATCCCAACAGACCTGCCAGACTCACAGCCATATCCCTAAAAACCATCTCCCCCACCTGGGGTTTGGCCAATTATTAAATAGAGCGGCACTTTACCATGGCGTTACAATGCACTCCGACACACCAGAAGAAGATTTCCTTTTAGATACTTTTGAACAATCACAAAAGTCAGTTCAAATACTACCTATGTCAAAGGAGTCATTAAGCATGCTCCCGAAGTATTTAAAGACCCCGTCCGTGTCCGAGTTCTTAACCCTAGAATAGAAAAGAAATAAAGGCCAGCCCCTGAAGATCCTACTTACATCAAAGGACAGTTGCCTTTGGATTCTCTGGTCGTTTCCAATGCTAGGAAACGCGCCAACTCCCAGACCTCCGGAGATGCACCACCCCCGGACAAAGAATACAAACTGCTAGAAGCATCTGGCAAAAGAGTAGCAGCACAAGCCGCTAATCACTGGCGTATTGCCAACACCCAAGCACTACTGGCACGATATGACAGGGCACACTACGACCAGTTAGAAAATCTCTTACAACATCTGCCTGACCAGTATAAAACCCAGGCAGATGACCTTATCCAAGAGGGCAAGCTCATTTCAAGTGCGTCAATTAAATGTGCACTTGACGCAGCAGACACTGCCTCTAGATCAATTAACACCAGTGTGCTCCTTAGACGACATGCCTGGCTACGCATTTCAGGCTTTAAGCCAGAGGTACAAACTACCATACTCAGTCAGCCATTCAACCAAGAACAGCTATTTGGGCCGGCTGTAGACACTGCCCTTGAAAAAATGAAAAAGGACACCGAGACTGCTAAGTCCATGGGAGCATTACAGTCTCCACAAACACGTGGCTTCTTTCGGCGCTCCTTCTACAGAGGAGCCTCCAAAAATATGGGCGCAGACACATCATCTACAGTAGAGGATATTTTAGAGGAGAATACAGAGGGAACAACAACAAGGGATGAGGTCGAGGTAATAACAACACTCGCACCTCCCCTGCCACAAAACAGTGACTTTCCTCCGCTCCCCCCAGACCATTCTCTCCAGTCAGGGGCAGACTAACACAGTTCCTACCTGTCTAGAACTCCATAACAACAGACAAGTGGGTAAGACAAATTATCCAGTATGGTTGCTGCCTGGAACTTACAGCTACCCCCCCCCACACACCACCCAAACAGCATCCAATGTCCCCAGACCATCTTGCGCTCCTCAAACAAGAGGTTCTCTCACGGCTTCAAAAGCACGCAATAGAGCCAGTTCCCTTACAGCATCAAGGCACAGGGGTATACTCACTTTACTCCCTAATCCCCAAAAAGGACGGGACTCTGATACCAATACTCGACCTCATACCCCTAAATCTGTATATACACTCAGATCATTTCCATATGATCACTCTTCAACAAGTGCTCCCACTGCTGCAACAAGGCGATTTCCTTGCCACATTAGATCTCAAGGACGCCTACTTCCACATTGCAATACATCCTGCTCACAGGAAGTACCTAAGGTTTGTGGTGGACGGACAACACTACCAGTTCACAGTCCTTCCATTCGGGGTAACAACTGCGCCCAAAGTATTCACAAAATGTCTTGCAGTAGTAGCAGCACATCTCAGAAGACAACAAATTCATGTCTTCCCATATCTAGATGACTGGCTAATAAAAGCCAACTCCTTAGAACAATATGTTCTACACACTCACCAAACCATCCAACTATTACACAACTTGGGGTTCACTATCAACTACCCCAAGCCTCATCTCCAACCCTCTCATATACACCAATATCTAGGAGCTACCATAAACACCTCCACAGCGCTAGCATATCCCAGTCCAGCCAGGATAGCCCGTATACAAGCTCTTATCACAAAATTTCAAAACCAACACTCTCTTCTAGCCAGTGTTCATGCAGCTCATAGGCATGATGGCATCTTGCATCTTCATTGTGCCGTATGCAAGGCTTCAAATGCGTCCCTTACAGGAATGTCTAGCACGTCAGTGGAACCAGGCTCACGGACAACTCACAGATCTGGTGTTGGTGGACAGCAGCACAAATCGCTCTCTACAGTGGTAGAACCTAACAAACTTGTCCAAAGGGCGGCCGTTCCTAGAGCCTCTTCCACAAATAGTGCTGACAACATACGCATCACTCACAGGATGGGGAGCCTATCTCCTCGGACACAACACTCAGGGCAAATGGACCACTCAAAAGAAAGTGCTCCATATCAATTACCTAGAACTACAAGCAGTATTCCTAGCACTAAAATCCTTCCAACTACATGTACAGAACAAGGCTGTCATCATCCGGACGGACAACATGACAGCCATGTATTACATACAAAAACAAGGAGGCACACATTCTCTGCAGCTGTCCCAGCTCGCACAGAACATTTGGAGATGGGCCATTCCTCAGAACATATACCTACTTGCAGAACACCTTCCAGGGGTTCACAATCAGATTGCCGATCTGTTAAGTCGACAGACACAACAGATCCACGAATGGGAACTACATCCCCAAGTTCTACAACCCTTTTTCCAAAAATGGGGCCAACCAGACATAGAACTGTTCGCCACACACGAAACTGCAAAATGCCCAACCTTCGCCGTCAGGTTTCCCCACCCGGAGTCAAAGGGCAATGCGATATGGATGAACTTGTCAGGCAGATTTGCGTACGCTTTTCCGCTTCTCCCACTCATTGCACTAGCAGTGCGCAAGCTCAGTCAGCAGTCTCTCAAATTGATCCTAGTAGCTCCCACATGGGCACGCCAGCCCTGGTTCACAACACTACTGAAACTCTCTCTAGTTCCACACCAAAAACGTCATCTCTCCCCGTCCTTAATAACCCAGAACCATGGAGTGATCAGACATCCAGATCCAGGTCAACTGAATCTGGCGATCTGGCTCCTGAAGTCCTAGAGTTCGGTTACCTTAACCTGCCACCGGACAGCATATACATTATAAAAGAAGCCAGAAGACCTACTACTAGAGCTTGCTATGCTGCAAAATTGAAAGATTTGCCATTTACTGCACTAACAATAATATGCACCCACTGGATGCATCCATCCAGAACATCATTTGCTACTTACTACACTTGAAAAGATGTAATTTAGCATACTCCTCTATACGTCTCCACCTAGCAGCATTAGCAGCCTACTTACAAAATCGACAGCACTTGTCACTCTTTAGAGTCCCTGCGATCAAAGCCTTCATGGAAGGACTTAAAAGAATTATACCTCCCAGATTACCACCCTCTCCAGTGTGGAATCTAAACATTGTTCTTACTAGGCTCATGGGACCCCCATTTGAACCTCTGCATAAATGCGAACTACAGTTCCTCACATGGAAAGTAGCTTTCCTGATCGCAATCACATCCCTCAGAAGGGTAAGTGAAATCCAGGCTTTAACCATACAAGAACCAGTCTTACAATTACACCGTAACAAAGTGGTTCTAAGGACAAATCCAAAATTCCTTCCAAAAGGCAGATCACCTTATCATCTTAAACAATCAGTAGAGTTACCAGTGTTCTTTCCAAACCCAGACTCTGTAGCGGAAAGAGCTCTTCATATCTTGGATGTTAAAAGAGCCCTTCTTTACTACATTGACAGAACCAAATCATTCCGCAAAACAAAACAATTGTTTGTGGCTTTCTCTCCACCATATAAGGGCAACCCATCTCCAAATCTGGGATTGCTAGGTGGATAGTTAAATGTATCCAAATATGCTACCAGAAAGCTAAACGCACACTAACCGTTCCCCCTAAAGCGCATTTCACACGCAAAATAGGGGCTTCCGTGGCATTCTTAGGGAACATTCCTTTAGAAGACATTTGTAAGGCAGCCACATGGTCTACAACACACACCTTCACTAAACACTATTGTGTTGACGTGCAAGCAAAGCAACAAGCTTCTGTGGGCCAAGCTGTCCTTAAAACTTTATTTCAAACTGCTGCAACCAATACAGGTGACCACCGCTAGGGGAGATACTGCTATATAGTCTATGCTAGTGTGTGATCTGCAGCTCATATGCCTCGAACGGAATATGCTACTTACCAGTATGCATCTGTTCTTGGCATGTAGAGCTGCAGATCCACACACAACCAACCCACCTCCCCAGGACCTGTATCTGTTCCAGCATTATCTTACTTAGATATCACACATGGACATCTCTCTCTCTCTTCTACTAACTCCATCATTTCCCATCATGGCGAAAAACCATCTAACAATGGAGTTGATGCCCATGCGCACTATCGTCCAAGGGAGGAGTCACCTATCTTGTGACCACAAAGACTTCTTCCAAGACAATAACAACGTGCAAGCATCCGAGCCCAACACCAGATGGCGATCTACTAAGCTAGTGTGTGGATCTGCAGCTCTACATGCCAAGAACAGATGCATACTGGTAAGTAGCATATTCCTATTGAACTAGTGCTCAATCGATAGTGTTGACAACGACAATACGGTGCACATTAGTGAGAGTGATTAGACCAAAAACACAAAGTCTGCAAATATAGACTTAGTAACATAGCTTGGCTTGTCCTGACACTCCCTAGCCAAATCCCACTACATAAAACAAGATTGCAAGGATGGTACATATTTAACTTTCTCTAGTTCGTGGCCAGTCACATGGCCCGGTAGCTCTACCATCCCTCCCATATCTTTTCCCATTTACAAGGACATCCCCTGCTGACACCAATCAAGATCTGCTTCCCAATCTTCCACCCTGGGGGGTGAGCTGGCTCCCCAACCCCGTGCAATATTACACTTGCCAACTGCTGAAGCCAGGGCCAGTCATATTCTGCGAAAACTATGCCATGTCACCTCACGCGTGATAATCAGGAGGTGCCACTTGGCCACCATGGGGATCGCTACTCCCATGACCTCGGACATTATTCTCATGATCTCTACCCAGTAGCATTGAATTACCGGACAACTCCACACCACATTAAAAAAAATCCCCCCCTCACATTCCATTACGCAGAGAGGTGGCCGTCCGCCCTATTCGGTGCAACAAAGTTCTGGAGTAGTAGGTCCTATGTAGGATCTGTAGTTAAATTAGACCACAATAAGTTCTAATTGCCACCTCCCTGGCACCCTGAATGGCCTCAACCCTATTGCCATCGCCAAGCGTGCCTAGATCCCTCTCCCACACAGCCCTCTGCGTCCCCAAGGGATCCAGGGAATTGTAGATCAACTTCCTATAGATGGTTTAGATTGCTCAGGGGATTAGTTAGCAGCTGGTCCTCCAGTGGGGATGCATCAGGCAACTTCCCCCCTTCCCAGATGTGACCTTGCAGAGCGTGACCCACCTGCAAATGTCAGAACCGTTTTTAGTCACCTAATTCATACTTTAGTTGTAGGATCGGGAAGGACACAAGCGCCTGTCCCCTCCACACATCGCCCGGCCGTTCTAAGCTAATACCCAATTTGTGAAGACCTGCAATCCTCCCGCTGCACTTCAGAGATCACCATCATACAGTGGAGTAATTTCAGTCGGCTTACCTTCTCAGCCTAAATACTTGGTAGCCTCTCTCCACACCCTTACCAATGTTTGGGTATGAGTAGGTAGGGTGCACTCATACTTTTGATACAGCACCGTGGTGGGGTAACCTCTCTAGCCCATGTCCAATCTATCTACCCGGTAAGCAAGATCCTCACGGTCCGCAAAAACCCAGTTGTTGACCGCCACCAGCTGAGTGGCCCAGTAATACTTGAGAATGCTCCGCACTGCCTGTCCACCTTAATAAACTCCCCTCTGACACTTACTCAGCGTGAAGTGCCACCATCCCACAACAGCAGCAGAAGTTCTCAGTCTACCTTTTGAAAGAAAATGTCTGGTGGGATCTTAAAGGACGTTTTTTGCACAATGTACAGGAGACCCTGGAGGGTCATCACTTTAAATAGGGCCACCCGGCCCAATAAGGTGTGCTGGAGCGCCCGCCAGTGTGGGGCATCCATGCGAAGCCGGTCTAATTTCGGGAGTATGTTCCTGTCTGTGGGTCTCTTGTAATGAACACGCCCAAATATTTAAAGACATGTAGTGCCACCCTCACTGTGCACCTAGAGTGCAGTCGCAGGGTCCCTGCCTCCAGCAGCAATATTAAGGACTTCTTCCAATTGATCTTATATCCTGAATGATCTCCAAATATGTGAAAAATTTGTAGTATTCGTTCACTCGAGAAGGCTGCTTACGTGTCATATAGCAAAATGTCAGCGTAGAGGGAGATTCTCTCATCCCACTCATCAACTGGAGTACCCCATATTAGAGGTCCTGACGAACCCAAGCACGTGCGAAGTTCATAGGAGACCAGGAACATCCCTGTCGGAGGGAAAAGACTCGGGAGACTGTATTATTGACGCGCATGCGCGCTAGAGGGGCCACGTACAAGAGCTTGACAGCAGCGCCACTGGTTCAGCAAAGGAATCCCATGTTGCATGTGGTACTCTATTAAGGTGTCGGAGATTTAAGCGCGTTCCCTGGTGTGGCATAAAGCCCGATTGATCAGGATGAACCACTGTTGCAATTACTGTCCGCATGCTGATCGCCAGGGCACACGCAAGGACCTTAGTCTCAAAATTAAGCAGGGAGATAGGTCTATAAGACCCACACTCAGTTGCTGGTTCGTTCTTTTTTGGGATGACCACCACCTCAGACGTTCTTTGGTCCTCTGGGAGACACCCTTATTTTCAGGCAGTCTGAAACCTACTCTGGAGCTACTCCCTGATTTTATCCATTATGCTTTTATATAATTCTAATGGAAGCTCATCAGGCCCGTCGCTTGCCCTGTTTGCAAGGTTCCTATTGTCTTATTTATTTAGTCTACTGTCAGGTCTTGGTCTAGTGCAGGGTTACTCATAGTACGGCCCGCGGGCCGCCAGCGGCCCGGCAAGCCTACCTCGGCGGCCCGCGGACCTTGCAGACATCCTGCATGTGTTTTTAAATAAAATTAAATAATGTTAGCTAACACTGTCAGAGTGTCCGGTGCATCAGCCCGGACTCTGAGACTCTGCTCTGTGGGGGCCGGGGGATTCCAGTGATTGTCAAAGTGGAGCTGCAGGGGCCTAAGAGGTGAAATACAACAAAGCTTTAACATGTAAATGGTCTTTTAACGACCTGTGAAGTACTCGGGTGGGGCTGTGTGTGAGCGCTGGGAAGCTGCCTCAGTGTGGCTGTGTGTGTGCGCGCTGGGAAGCTGTCTCAGCGCCGGCTGAGGGCTGACACACACACAGGGTGAGATGACAGAGGGTGAGGGAGCGAGAGGGAGACAGAGGGAGAGGGAGGGAGGCAGGGGAAGGGACACAGAGAGAGGCAGAGAGGGAAAGAGCGAGGGAGACGGAGGCAGAGGGAGAGAGACAGAGGGAGAGGGGGAGAGGGAGAGAGACAGAGGGAGAGAGTCAGGGAAAGATAGAGGGAGGGAGACCGAGGGAGGGAGACAGAGGGAGAGGGAGATGGAGGGAGACAGAGGGAGGGAGGGAGACAGAGGGAGGGAGACAGAGGGAGGGAGACAGAGGGAGGGAGGGAGGGAGGGAGACAGAGGGAGGGATGGAGGGAGACAGAGGGAGGGAGACAGAGGGATGGAGGGAGACAGAGGGAGGGAGACAGAGGGAGGGAGACAGAGGGAGGGAGGGAGACGGAGGGAGGGAGGGAGGGAGACGGAGGGAGGGAGGGAGGGAGACGGAGGGAGGGAGACGGAGGGAGGGAGAGGGAGACAGAGGGAGAGAGGGAGAGGGAGAGAGACAGGGAGAGATAGAGGGAGGGAGACAGAGAGAGAGAGACGGAGGGAGGGAGATGGAGGGAGGGAGAGGGAGGGAGACAGAGGGAGGGAGACAGAGGGAGAGAGGGAAATGGAGGGAGGGAGGGAGACGGAGGGTGACAGAGAGAGGGAGAGGGAGACAGAGGGTGAGAGGGAGGGAGAGATAGAGGGAGGGAGACAGAGAGAGAGAGACGGAGGGAGGGAGACGGAGGGAGGGAGATGGAGGGAGACAGAGGGAGGGAGGGAGACAGAGGGAGGGAGAGGGTGGGAGGGAGAGGGAGGGAGGGAGACGGAGGGAGGGAGACGGAGGGAGGGAGACGGAGGGAGGGAGAGGGAGGGAGACAGAGGGAGAGAGGGAGAGGGAGAGAGACAGGGAGAGATAGAGGGAGGGAGACAGAGAGAGAGAGACGGAGGGAGGGAGACAGAGGGAGGGAGACAGAGGGAGGGAGACAGAGGGAGGGAGACAGAGGGAGGGAGACAGAGGGAGGGAGACAGAGGGAGGGTGATGGAGGAAGACAGAGAGAGGGAGGGAGACAGAGGGAGGGAGACAGGGAGGGAGGGAGACAGGGAGGGAGGGAGACAGAGGGAGGGAGACAGGGAGGGAAGGAGACGGAGGGAGACAGGGAGACAGAGGGAGGGAGACTGAGGGAGAGGGAGGGAGACGGAGGGAGGAGGCCGACAGAGGGAGGCCGACAGAGGGAGGCCGACAGAGGGAGGCCGACAGAGGGAGGGGGAGGAGGGAGACAGAGGGGGAGGAGCGGAGACAGAGGGGGAGGAGCGGAGACAGAGGGGGAGGAACGGAGACGGAGGGGGAGAGAGACGGGGAGGGAGAGAGACGGGGAGGGAGAGAGACGGGGAGGGAGAGAGACGGGGAGGGAGAGAGATGGGGAGGGAGAGAGACGGGGAGGGAGGGAGAGAGAAAGGGGGAGGGAGGGGGAGAGGGAGAGAGAGAGATCTGTGTATGCTGGGTCTGGTGGCTTTTTGCTTTAGCCCCGCCCCTCCCCCTCTGACCCCGCCCCCACCGGTGCGGCCCTCGGCCACAAACCACACTGTAAATTTGGCCCCCGAGAGAAAGTTTGTAAGTACCCATGGTCTAGTGCGTCTCGGTCCTCATTCGTTAGCATTGGCAGGGTCAGGTCTTTCAGGAAGTCTCTCCCAGTATTTCCGTCCCCTTGTTGTCAGTGTCCTCAAAGATCCAGTTCCGTCCTTTTTCTTGTCTCTCTACCCATGCAAGCAACTCATTGGCTTTATCACCGACATCATAGAGATAATTCTGGGTAGCCAGCGCATGAGTGCCCGCTATTTTCCATTCGTGCTCTAAATGTGTGCTGCTTCAGTTGGTGTAATGGGAGAGACACTGACTCCCCACTTGCCAAGCGTGCCTCCAGGTAAGCACATTCCCTGTCCTGAGCCTCGCACTTCAATTTATGTTCCTTCGGCATTCCCCCAATCAAGGCTTGTGTCTGTCCTCGAATCACTTCCTTGAATTCATTCTATAGCACACAAGCTGATTCAACAGGCCGCTCGTTCTCCTTAAAATAGAATTCTGCTCCATCTCTCATACGAGCTTTGAAGGTCTTGTCTTTTAAATATCACGGATCAACCCTTGGGGGTAGCATGAAGTCCACAACCGGACCATCGAGTTGCACCTCCACCAGCGAATGGTCTGAGATTCCCCCTGTTATGTGTGTAGCGGCTCTAAAATCAACTTTATGGACAGTCTGGGTGAAAAGATAGTGCAGGCATGCCAGACGACCATGTGCTGCAGACAGGTGTGTCCCGTTCTGATACCCTCTTCCCCTCTAGGGGCATTTAGGAGTATCATGAATATAGTATAGGTGTAGTTCTGTCACTCCAGTCACCCCAATGCGTATATATGCTCTGTCGTAAGCGTCGTACTCTTTCACAGGATGAGTCAGTCTTGTCTGGGTCTCTTTCCTGTTTCCCGACACTTGAATGGCACGCCCAAACACTCGAGAGAGCAGTGACCCACCAGCAGGCTTTTGTGGTGCGCTTTTGTCCTGGATGTAGTGCTGCATTCAGTAGGGCACCCACTCTGTCTTTTCTTTGCAGTTGCCTGAAGATCAGCAGTCCCAAGGTAGCAGTCACACCTGGCCTGTCGGTAAGTGCAGCCTCTCTGGAGGCCCGACCGTCAGCAATTGAGCCCACACTGTGGCCGGCTGGACCACAGGCGTATGCTCAGACAGGGTGTTCGACACTGGAGTAGTTGTAGTCCCTCATGGGCCTCTGACACAGTAGTCCGGAATTCAGCCGCTAAAAGCCCAACACAGGCTATCCAGGAAGCCAGTAGATTCAGACCCTGTTGTGTTAGGAATTTGGCAAATGCAACCTTGAACGGGCCGGTTGGCAGCATACAATCGTCCAACTGGGCCTCAACAATCAAGTTGTCGTAGAGTGTTCTTTTCTGCCTTGAACTGTTGGGAGAGTCTTGGGGGTGGGGAGGGTAGGGGTGTTCTACAGACTAGCAGTTTACTCTGTCGCACTCACATGGCATTTATGCTACTCACACCAACATCCTAAACATGCACTTGATGTTAACGCTAAGTCTGGGCACAGGCATAGAAATGAAGCATTACATGGTTGTGTCAGTAGGACGCCACTCCACTGACCGTGATGCAAAGATCTCATCAGGCTATTGATCCTTACAACAGGGTGCATTGCCACCACCGCTTTAGCTGTTAAACCCATGACAGTCCTCTGCCTTAAATAAGGGCACACTTGGTGTGACCCTCCAGGTCACAGCACCGGTCCAAGACCTCTCATAGTCCCTTGTTAGAAGTTGCACAATACTGGGGTGGCAGAAAAATCTCATGTATTTGTTTTGTGGTAGATTTACCCCAGTAACGTGCAGTTACAAGTTTGACGCCATGGACTGGGGAGTTGCCACGAGGAACAGATTCTTCTGCCTGTCAAACCACATGCCATTCACTATTTCATCGCGTTTTTCTGCTTTTATTTACCACTTGTTTTAAGCAGGTGGTAGATATATGCTTGTGGTTGGTTGGGGGGAGATAGGTGAAGCAGGGGAGAGAAGGGGAAAGCATTTTCTAACAGAGGGAGTAAGGTAAATTGTATTTGCATGATTAACAAAAATCTTACAATTTCTACATTCTTAAAGAAAATACACCAATTTAAAATAAAGACCGATAATTTTAAAATTTCAATAATACCAAATTAGTTTTCTTAAATAACATAAACACAATTTATAGACATTACATCAGACCGTCATCTTTCCAGGACTTAATATAGTGTCAATTCATATTTTTGTAATTTATGTGTGATATCTTAAAAATAGTCCTAAATTTTCTCCTTAATTATCTTAGACTTCCAAATTTCCTGTGAGCAACTCACAAGTATCCAACTTCCATTTTAACAAGTATTATAAATTTAGTAAAATTGGTGTTCATTTTAATATCCGTTGGTCTAAAACAAACTGCCATGTCATGTCTGCAGGTACGAACACCTCTGTCAATGAAGCAGTTTTTCAAATATCGATTTCTTTACGCCATCATTACTGCACATATACAAATAATATGGAAAATACTTTCGTCTCATAGGTTGCATAGTCTGCAAATAGTCGGCTTAGATGATCTCAACCAGGGCACTACATGTTTTAAGCCAGGTAAGGTGTTTTTGGTTTGTAGAGACCATGGTATTTTCAAATATGGTTGTACCTTAAGACTTGTATATTCCTGGACCAGCATCCATGCGTGGGATCTCTTAATAAACAGTTCTTTGTCTTTTAAAAGAGACAAATATTTATCTGATTTGTTAATTGTTTTCTTAAAACTTTGTACTGTTAAAGACATTTCTCAGATCTCAGCAATTGACAATTCTTCAAGAGCTTTTTGCAGATATTTATAGAAGGACAATTTTTCATTTTGTTGCATTTCTTTCCACAAAAATGTGCACATTGGGTGATTGATATTAGTTTTGATTTGTCTCCAGGTCTTAGCGTACTGACCCATTCTTGCATATTGTTGATTACAAAAGCCAAATTCCAGCCTTATCTGAGCAGGTGATACATTAAGTGGAAGCCGAAACAGATGTTTAAATGTATTTGTAATAGCATTATTTAATAATGCAGGATCCATAACCACGGAGTATTTCACTTCCATATGTAAGGCTCAGGAGCAATTTTGATTTTTTTACTTTTATTAATGGGGTATAAGTTGGGCCTCCCAGGGAGCTATAAAGTAGGCGAAAAGCCCTTTATAGACTTTTGGATCTTTTCTTCATCTCTATTTTATGGTATGAAAAAGATCCTTTCTCGTCAAACAGTATCCCAAGATATTTATAACATTGAACTTTTTCTAGCTCCCGCTTTTTGTGGTACTATTTGTATTGACTGCCCTTCCGTTTCTTGGTACTGGCTTCCATTACTTTTGTTTTCGTTTCGTTAATAGTTATTTTGTTCTCAATTGCATACATTGATGTTTTGTTTATTAATCGCGGCAGTCCTATCCTTTTTGGGCTTAGCAGGACAACGTCTTCAGCGTATAATACGTTCGATTTTTGTTTCTCAGCCAGCTTTGGTGAGTCTGCTAACTCATTGTTCATTGCAAGGGTAAAGTCTGATAAAAATAGATTAAATAAATATGGAGCTAAAACACACCCTTGCTTTAGGCCTTGAGTTGTTTTAATTTTCCTCGAAGGCTTTGAGCCATTCCCTAGCCGGACATTTGTCCAAGTATTGGTATATAACAATTGTATTGCATTTAAAAGGCTGGAGCTAATGCCATAACGATCCAGTTTCCTCCATAAAATCTGCCTATTTTACGCAGTGAAAGGCAGCTTTAAAATCAATGAAACATAAATATAATTACTGTTTTTTTGTTTTATATTTTTCCATTAATATTCCCAGTATTAACATATTTGTTGTTGTACCTTGACCGTGTACAAAACCCGTTTGGTTCGGTGGAATTAAATGGTTTTCATTAGCCCAATCAATTAACTCCTTAAGTAGAACCGATGCAAATAATTTAGCTTCAATATCTTGGAGCGTAATTAATCTGTAATTGGATGGAAGGGACCAGTCCCCACTTTCATATGTAGGAGAAATTATAGATCCCTTCCATGACTCGGGGACTGTTCTTTATTGGAGAGCATGATTAAATACTGGTGTTAGATAGCTCGACCAATAAGATGCTTCCTCCTTATACAACACAGCGGGAATCCCATTTGGGCCTGGGGCACCATTGCAGGGCTCGACAAACCCATTCGCCCGCTCGCATTTGCGAGGGAGAATTGATGAGGACGAGCTATTTTTAGGTCCTACTCGCCCTTTCTGGCGAGTAGGAAGAGAAACTAACTTTTGTCCTCTGTCTGTGAAAACGAAGCAAAAGTGACAAGATAACAAGATTTAAAGGCATTTTTATTGCTCACAAAGGGAATGAGCAATAAAGATGCCTTTAAATATTGTTGTCTTGTCACTTTTGCTCCGTTTTCGGAAACGGAGGTCAAGTAGGTTGAAGTGAGGTCGAGGGGATTTTCCAAGGCACTAGACCTGCAGGACTAGTACCTTTTTTGGATTTTTCGAGCCCTGATCTCTGATTCTTTATTAATTCACATACTTGGTTTTCTGTTATCTCTATTGAGTTATTATTCTTTTCTCCTCCTATTCCTTTATAGCCCAATCACAGCCATGCTAGGAGTAGGATTCAAATGCATATCTATGAACGATACCCATTCGGATTCAGTTACTGTTGATGAAGTAGATTTCCTAATAGATCTACTCAGTTTGTTTACTAGAATCCAGAAGCCTCTTGAATTACTCCTTTTGCAAGCATATAGAGCTTTTGCCCACAACAATTGCTTTTCTTGCATTTTGTCCTTCCAGACCATTTTCCTTACTTCTGTATTTATCTTTTTAAGTTTTACTCTGTAAATTAAATTAACTGGGAACTTTTTTACGAATCTCAGGATTCTGTTACGTTCTTTTTTTAATTGATGGCTTTCAAATGAGATTTTCACCAATGAACATGCTGGGTTTTTTCGCCACTGACCTTTATTAGCATATTTTTGAGATTGACTGGTAAATAATTCCTTTGTGAAGAGAGACCATTTTCCGACAGCATTTGATTAATCTCATTCGAAGTGAAAATCAACAATTGCCTGCGCAATGTTTGTAATAGGATCTTTGGTGTTATCTGACCAATAAAGTTTCTTATAATTTACTCTCGTTATTTCTCCTGGAAGTGTAGTATAGTTTTCAAATCTTAAGCCATTTAGGTTTGACTCAATTATTTGTTGATCGTGGTCGCTTATATCTGTTCCCTCTATCTGATAAGACAAAATTTTATGAAATAGATTCAACAATGCTATGGTATAATCTATTCTAGACCTATGATCCCCTACTTGAAAAGTCCATGCTGGTGGCGAATCTTGAAGAAATCGCCCATTTAGCACTCTTAGACCTATGGTTTCTAATTCTTTTACAGGAGTCTTGTCGATTTTTTTCATTCTTTTGTTCCCTCATACCCATTGTTGATGAAAAACTTGGAATTGACCATAAGTAATTTTGCCGTTGTATTTCAACATCTCTATCGTAGGACCATAGCATATTCATGTTATAGTCACCGGTAATAATAACCTCAGTTTGGGTGTCATTGTCCAGTTGCTGCAATATCATAATTATCAAATTGGTCGCCATTGTTCTTTGTGATTTAATATCGGGATGAATATATACGTTGATTACTACAAGAGGTTTAATTATATTTTGTTCCTTGTATCGTATTTTGACAATTAGATAATCCTTTTGACTTTGGACATCCATTTCACTTTCCATTTTTAGCTCAGTTGATATAAAAATAGCCAAACCCCCACAAGGTCTGCCATAGTTACTTGTTCTCTTAGCTAATGAGTAATAGCCCTTACACCCTTCCAATCTAAAAGGAACTAAAGCCCAAGTCTCTTGTAAACAAATGATTTGAAAACAGCACAAAGTAGCTAGTTTGTTACTCTGAATCTTTGCGTGAACCCCATTTATATTCCTCGAACATAATCTGACTCTTTCATTCATAATTGTTGGCCCCCTTAAAAGAACATCAGATTGTAGATGTCAATCCCGCCTGACTATGGAGGGCTGCTGTTAGCCAACCTAATTTGACAGTGTCAAATAATAGGTCTCCTTTTTTTTCCTCTAATGATTTTAAAAGATGCCCGTTGGTCATACCTATGGGGTTTTTTAATATTGAGTATTTCTTATTATTCCCGGTTCTCATTTGGTTATGATTTTGTAATTTTGATGAAACAAAAGGGCTAGGATAGGAAGGTTGCAGGGAGCTGTTATTTTTATTCCCCAGTCCTGAAAGAGATTATGTTCATGCATAATAAGGCTGGCGGCAGTAGATGATGTCCAAGTTACTAATGTCGATTCTCGATTTATTATTCTTGATTGTGAGGAATTCAATTGACTCTATGTCGGTACATTTAATTTTCTTTAATGAGGGTACTACATTACACAATTTTAATATGTTCCCGCGATTCAAGATATCATTATTACCCCTAGATTTATATTCCGGCGTAAAAATTACCTGCACCACTCCTTTTTGATCTGGGTTATTTAATTTAATTTGTTGCAGGCTATTTTCACCTTGAGCATGCTTAATTAACCTTCCATTATGATTACTAACAGGTTTTTAACAAATCTCTATTTTTTTCATCCCATCTGATACTCTCACTCTTTGCTCTATTTGTTTCCAATTGTGATGGCTTATTTTCCGCCTATTTATTACATTCCTCCACTTGCAGCATTTCTAAGGACTGAATTTTCCCATTCTCTATCATTTTTATACTATCAGCTTGCTTGTTTAAGCATTTATTTTTCATAAGTGCTTGTACCTCCGATAGATCCTTGTTAAATAGAGGGTAAAAGGGTTTTGTTGGAGACATTTGTTAACCCTCACCTTCACAATATGATATTTGGTCATGGTTGTTTCCAGTGTTCAATCTCACTATATCTGATGCATTTGTACTTTTTATACTTTTAGAAGCTTTATTTCTTGCTTTCCTTTGTTTTTTCCTCTGTCTTTTTGATAGATGAACTTCCAGAGCGGAGTCTGTCATTGTTGATTGTGTCGAGCATAGGTTTATCACTTCTTGTTCTTTTGTTTTATGATCTATTTTTTTTTTAACAACAATAGTATTGTCTTTACATTTTATTGTATCTTTAGAGGGGCAGTCGGTCTTGATGGATTGAATTCCCACATTAGGAAAATTCCCTTTTACATCGTCAATTATTGTTTTTAAAATATCCGGAATGGGAGCCAGTTTGTTAATTAGTGGGGCTGGGGCACAACTACACTCTGCATACGTAGATATTGGCTGAGATTGTGCCCTTACTATTAGATTATTTAGCCTTTTTTTTCTGCTCAATTCCGGCAACAGACGATGCCATAGCACTCAAGAGATCTATTTGGACCTCCATTTTGTTGGACTGATATGTTAAAGCTTCCAGAGTTAATTGCGAGGTTTTGAAGAATAAATCCCAAATTGCTCCAGCGTTCCCACTTCCTGGTACCTGAGTACCTGGTCTATGGTGTTGCCCATTTATGAATGATAGGTCCTTATACTCCTGTTTTTATGGTACTTGAAAATCATGTTCCTCATCACAAGAATTAATGAATTGTGGATTAATATTCAAAACGTCTTTTTGATACGGAGTACTCCAACGCAGCAGGGTTTCTGGGTTGCTGTTGTATTTGTCCCTATTAATTTGAGATCCATTATTTTGATTACATTTCGGCTGGTCCAGTTTTTGAACGGAATTTATTTTAGACAGATTAAGATCCGATGTCAGTGGGGTATTGGCTTCCCTTATAATTTTCACCCCACCATTTAGTTCATTTGGAGCTTCTTGCTCTGGTTGATTTATTTGGCCCAAATTAGATGGTTCCCCTATACCGTTAGCTTTTCTGATCTTTACTTGCACTTCTATTGGCATTGGTTGCCTAGTTGGTAGTAATTGCTGAGTATCTCCCATTGTTAGATTTGTGCATTTTGGGTCCTCTTGTTGTGAACAACCACTAAGTGGAATAGTTAACATCTCTAGGTCCGTTATTTGACCCCAATGGTTGACTTGGTCCTTAGTTGAATTTGACATTCGTTCGACTAAAGCTTCAGACTCAGGATGGCCTTGTTCACTTATTCCTTGCTTAGGGGAAATAATATTTGTTCTACTCAGTGGTTTAATTAGAGTTGAAGATCATATGGGTTAGTTAGCAATGTTAGCATAGCACCAGTTGGATCTTTCATAAAATCAAACTTAGACGGCGACTTTCCCAGTTTCCCAAATGTATGGACCTTAGATGATTTAAAGGACTGTATGTCACCTGCCTGTTTTATTTTAAACGTATCCAATATTAGTGTTTGTTGTATTTTTCTTTTGCTTTTGATAGGAGGGAAAGGTGGCCGCTCCTTTCCTGACCTCATAATACTATAATAAAAAATACTAATAGTATATTTTTTTTTAATATCTGTTTGGTGCCAGTCCATATGACTTTAATTTCTGCCTTTGGGATTCTATGTTGCAACTCCATAGGAGCTTCATAAAATGTTAAAAATTCTACAAATCCTCTCTCCTACATCCAAGTACTCTCATGCTACCATTCTACACTTTGCTCTGTCTGAAGAACAGCTCAACATTTTCAAAATTCTGCATTGATTTGGCTTGTAAATTATATTTTGGGAAATTTACATGTATTAACTATTTAATTTTAATACTATAGGTGATTGAAATTCGGCCGAAGAAAGCAAGATTTAGCACTAGGCAACTGAATGTCGGTGCCATTAGAAGGATTATTTTGAAAAACTGAAGGACATACAGCATTCTACGTTTAAACAATTTCCAAAAATCTAGGTGTGGCGAGGAAAGTACTATACCTGTAAGTGAAGTCTCTAATTTTGCATTTCATTAACCCAGAGCAAAGCCATATCTGTGCACACAGCATCAGAAAATAATGCCAGAAAGAGCAATCACAGCATCCTCATCTGAAATATTATCAGAAAGACAAATTGCCTCAGCATGACAGAATAACGTTCATCTAAAGCATCATGTAATTCCAGAGAGGAAGCACACACTGCATAAAAGAAAGATATAGCAAAAGGTTTCTTCTGCATACCATCAAAGAAAAGACGCTGAAAGAAGACTCCGAAGCTGACACGTTAACAACCAAAAGATTGGAAAATCACCCTTGTTCAACAACCGTTTTTAACCAGCTACGCAAGTTTGAGACTATATGCCTCTGGATAGAACACCACGACCCACTCTGCTCACTCTTGCGAAAACCTCAAAAATTCACCACTTTATTGTGTTCATGATATCTCAGATTGTTTCCTTTTTATTGTGTACTGTTCTGTAATTCTATGCAAATCGCCTCAACATTATCTGTTGTGCAGGAGTGATATGTAAAACTGTTCAGTATGAAAATGGATTAAAGGAGCACCGTTGCGCTATAGCTAATGTACATAAATCCTCATCCTCAGAACTACAAACCTTAACCTTACACCAAACATAGAAAGGGTAAAAGGAACAGATGTTCTGTGACTTTTGATCCACAATAGTACTCTGCACGTTCTAATGTCCTCAGTTACTGCCATTACGTCAGTGCAAAAAGGTATTTATCAGTTTAATCATTAAATATCAGACTAACACCTTATCACTGCATTGCTAAGAACCTATACAAATAGATTTGAGAAAAACTTCAGTCACAAAATAAGTTGCTGCCGGAGAGGCTATTACCTAAAGACTATTATCTGGTTGAAACATTTCGATAGGTGTTACAGGGCTGCTTCTAGACATATTTTGTTCAATTCAAGTGTTAAGAAGATTATACACAATTTCTTTTAGAGATAAATGCTGAACATTATCTAAACAAGCCCGACTCTAAAATCAGGTTCACTCTTACCGTGGCATATAAGGAAGAGAAAACTAAACATAGAGATATTAACTCTAGGAATACACCTTATAAAAACACGGACTGTGAGAACATATTCAGTGTTCAAACCCGCCTCAATCGAGGCAAAATAACCGAAGTTGGGGAAAAAAGTTACCTGTGCCAAAAAAGATAAAGCCATAAATCTTATCTCACAGAATTTGACAGAATGCACACTGGGAAAAACCACTCTCAGTGCTTAGTATGCCAAAAAAGTTTCCGCCGTAAATCTTATCTCACTGAGCATATGAGAATCCACACTGGGGAAAAACCTTATGAGTGCTCTGAATGCCAGAAAAGATTTAGTATCAAACCGAGTCTATATCGACATGCATTAACCCACTCTGTGGAAAAACCTTACCAGTGCACTGAATGCCAAAAAAGTTTCAACCGTAAATCTTATTTCACTGAACATATGAGAATCCACTCTGGGGAAAACACTTATCAGTGCTCTGAATGCCAGGAAAGGTTTTGTAACAAACAAAGTCTTTCTCGACATGTAATGACCCACTCTGGCAAAAAACCTTACCAGTGCTCTGAATGCCAGAAATGTTTCAGTTACAAAAACAGTCTCACTAAGCATAGAAGAACCCACACTGGGGATAAACCTTATCAGTGCACGGATTGCCAGAAATGTTTCTTTGACAAAAACAGTCTCAATCAGCATAGAAGAACCCACACTGGGGATAAACCTTTTCAGTGCTCTGAATGCCAGAAATGTTTCAGTTGCAAAAGCAAACTCACTGAACATACACGAATCCACTCTGGGGAAAACCCTTATCAGTGCTCTGAATGCCCAAAACATTTCCAACGTAAATCACTTCTAACTGCACATGTGAGATTCCATACTGGGGAAAAACCTTATCAGTGCTCTGAATGCCAGGAAAGGTTTTGTAACAAACAAAGTCTTTCTCGACATGCAATAACCCATTCTGTGGAACAACCTTATCAGTGCTCTGAATGCCAGATATGTTTCAGTATAAAAAGTAGTCTCATACGGCATACAAATATCCACGCTGGGGAAAAACGTTATCAGTGCACTGAATGCGACAAATGTTTCATTGAAAAAAGCTATCTCACTCGGCATACAAGAACCCACACTGGGGAAAAACCTTATCAGTGCTCTGAATGCCAGAAATGTTTCATTGAAAAAAGCTATCTCACTCGGCATATAAAAACCCACACTGGGGAAAAACCTTATCAGTGCTCTGAATGCCAGAAATGTTTCAGTGAAAAAAGACATCTCACGGTGCATATAAAAACCCACACTGGGGAAAAACCTTATCAGTGCTCTGAATGCCAGAAATATTTCCGAGACAAAAGAAGTCTTTCTCAACATACAATAAACCACACTGGGGAAAAACCTTATCAGTGCTCTGAATGCCTAAAAGATTTCAAACTTAAATCACTTCTAACTGCACATGTGAGATCCCACACTGGGGAAAAACCTTATCAGTGCTCTGAATGCCAGAAATGTTTCAGTGACAAAATGAGACTCACTAAACATACAAGGACCCACACTTGGGTAAAACGATATCCGTGCTCTGAATGCGACAAATGTTTCAGTGAAAAAAGCAGTCTCATTCAGCATTTAAGAACCCACACTGGGGAAAAACCTTATCAGTGCACTGAATGCCAAAAATGTTTCAGTCAAAATATCAGTCTCATTCATCATATAAGAATCCACACTGGGGAAAAACCTTATCAGTGCTCTGAATGCCAGATGCGTTTCAGTGAAAAAAGACGTCTCACTCAGCATATAAGAACCCACACTGGGGAACAACCTTATCAGTGCTCTGAATGCCACAAATGTTTCATTGGAAAAAACAGTCTCACTCATCATATAAGAACCCACACTGGGGAAAAACCTTATCAGTGCTCTGAATGCCAGAAATGTTTCAGTGAAAAAAGCAGTCTCACTTATCATATAAGAATCCACACTGGGGAAAAACCTTATCAGTGCTCCGAATGCCAGAAATGTTTCAGTGAAAAAAGCAGTCTCACTTATCATATAAGAATCCACACTGGGGAAAAACCTTATCAGTGCTCCGAATGCCAAAAATGTTTCAGCCAAAAATCTCATCTCACTCAACATGTGAGAATCCACACTGGAGAAAATAAAATATCAGTGCTCTAAATGTCAGAAAAGATTCAGAGGTAGAGTTGGTTACAAGCTCCATAAGGAAACATGCCATCAAAATAATTCAGTGCTCCGAATGCCAGAAAAGCATCAATTTTAAACTCAATCCCACTCTACAGCAGACGCACACGGGGGAAAAACATTACCAATGCTGTGAATGCCAGAAATTCTTATTTGATAGGCACAGCCTCACTAACCATAAGCGACTCCATACTGATGAAAAACCTTATGAGTGCTCTGAATGCCAGAAAAGCTGCTGAGAAAAACGCTATCTCACCATGAGAAACTCCACACTGGAGAAAATCCTTATGCCATAAAAGCTTGAATCTGAAAGACAGTGTTATACTTCATGAGAGATCCCACTCTGGGGAAAAACCTTATGAGTGCTCGAAATGCAAGCAAAGTTTTGGTTACAAATTATTTCTCACTTGACATGAGCGAACTCACACGGGGGAAATACGCCTTATGTGTGTTTTGAACGTCGGATAAGGTTTAGTCTTGAATACAATGTAATTTCACATGAGAGAATTCACACTGGACTAAAGCCTTATACAGGAGGGGAAAGCCAGAAACGTTTAACTCAGGAAGGAGATCTCACTAAACATGAGAAATGCATCCACACAAGGTGAAAAGTAAGGCATATCTGGAGTTGCAGAAAAGCTTCTAACAACCTGCCTTTACATGAGAGAGCACATATTGTAGTTGCAATAGGATTCATCAAGAAACTATTGCAGGATAACTTAGGCTGCCCTCATGCAACTTCCAAAGAAAGTTTAGGCCTGGATTATTTTTTAATTGCAACAGAATCCACAATTTGAGTATCAAAACTCTCAAGGTCTTTACTTTACAAAGAGAAGTGTTAGTGCTTGCAAAAATCAACTAATTGCCCAAAAAATCACAATATTAATGTCTTAAATTTTACTCCACCCAAAAGGTTTCTACTCATCCTTGTTTTTTAACATATGACTGATATCTATATTTCCATGATAATATTAAGCCTATGCGAAGTTCCTCAATGAAGAACTCAAAAAAACTCTGGTGGTCTACGCGGAGTTCCGCGAGCAGCGGAGTGCATAAGGGTCATGCCGGTCGTGGTGATATTGATCTCCTGGTGTTTGTCCCGCTCTGTAAAAATAATCGCGAATGGCACCATGTGCAGTGCAAGTGGGTGCAGCTGTTTCCACTCGAGCGGCAGCTTTGTTAATGCGAAGGAAGGTTTCTCAACGCGAGTGGTTGTGACCTGCCGCGACCACTCGCATTGAGAAATCCGACTACCCACTTTGAGAAATTGCGCCAGGTGATTGATTTTGCTCGCCATGGTCGTGGCGCGCGCGAACAAGGAAAAATCTCATCAGGAGGTGGATTTTCCCCGCTCCTGCACATGACGTTGAAGAGCGCGAGCATAGAAAAAGGCCTCGCTACGCTCCATGTAGCGGAGTTTTTAGGAACTATGCGAGCTCCGTGGAGTACGGAAAACTCTGCAAGCGGAGTTCACCACCCAGAATGAGATAATATACAACAGCAGGAAAATATAACAAACCAATTACTTGCCTTCGGTAACGCTCTTTCTGGTGCTCTTTCTTGCCTGCAGATTCCTTACCTTGTGAATATTCCCCACACGCCAGATTGGATCCTCAAACTTTAAAGCAGTCCTGCTGCACGCAGTAGGAGACATCATGCAGCTCAGTGTCGACGTCATTCTGCTCCAGAAGTGACAAGCATAGACACATATAAGCACTTCCCATGTGCACTGTGAACAAATACAGGGGTCTATGAGTTGATTATCTCACGGGTCTGTATCACATATGCAGGCCCTGGTCAGATATTATTTCATCATTTTTATCATGATTAGAATTCAGATGAGGCCTTTTCATTTCCAAAAATTCTAATTGTGTTCTCAGCAGCAAGTGTATATATAAATCGTTGAGTGATGACTGCGCAGTGCTCAAGATGAAAGTGATCAGAAGTGTATATTTTCTGTTTTATTGATGCATTTCAATGGCCCCAGAGGCCGAAATAAAGTATAAATGATGATGATGATGATGATGATGAAAGTGATATGATGATAAAACAGTCCGATCCACATGTTGTACACAAACACAGGGCTGTAAATTACTTTAGTACAATACAAGTTAAGCAAAGGCGATTCTTCGAAGACATAATTTATATGAAATAGCTCCTGTATAGTCAATGTTTCAACCGTTCCAGTTAATTACCATCAGGACGGTAGATCGCAGCCTCTCCGATATGCTTCTCACACTATATTCAATACAACCTAGTAAGGATTCTTCTGTATCTCGGGGCAGCGTACCCGGGAGGAAGTCAAATTCAACTAAGCAGTTCCAGCGCCCGTTCATCGGCCCAAACAACTGCAGCCAGTGAATCCTCGGCTCGCTGTCAAACAAGTTCAAGTGTGACACTTCCTGATGAGATCATCGTCATTGACTGTCTTGTTTGTGAGAAGCTGCACCAGCCCTCCTGTGATGGTGGGCAGGAAGACCTTCACCGCCAAGTGAAATGCTCACACTCCAACAGCTTGATGTGGAGTTGGGTCTCTGCGGGTGACGAGGGTTCCCTAATCTCTGTCTCCCATATGGCCTTCCCATCCCAGAAGTGATACATCCGCCACCACTGTTAGGTCTGGGTGGAATAGGGAGAGGGGTCTGCCACTGGCATAATCTAATTCACTGGAGAAAATGTTGGATACTGCCTACAATAGGGTGAGTCGGTGTCTGGAAGGACACAAAGAGGTTTTGCAGCTGCACCAGTTGTAGCAACAGGTGACTCAATGGCTTGATGTCCTGGACTTTGCCTTTGTGTGCCATGGCCATGAAAGAACTGGGAGACCTGCTGGGTTTGCAGCAGGGTCTGGCGCTGGCAGTGTTGAAAAACCCTACTGTAGCCAAAAGGGGACGAGATTTGTGATGAAATTGCGAGGCGGAGGCAGACAGACCCAAGGAATCTGTCTGGGGCCTAGTCTGCTTTCTTGCTTAAAAGGCGAGAGCCATCGAATAGCTTGTCCAGTAACGATGCTTGGGTATCTTTAGAGAAGCATATAGACCTAATCCAGGCAATGCACCGAAGGTCCACACTCGTGCCAATCGCCTGCCCCAAGCAATTGGCTGTGTCCAAGTCACAACATATTACAAACTTTGCTGCAACACATCTATCCTGAACAGCTTGTGTTCGCTGGCAGAGTTTAGGCCACTGATTCCCACAGGGCATGATTATATTTGGGAGCATTATGTCATTCAGACCCTCCAGGATGTAGCGATGTGCAAAAAAAAATCACCAGTTTTATAGCAAACCTGCACTTTTCATAAAAATGCCAGTGAATGCTACCTCGTCCTTGCATTGATCCAGCGCTCGCCAATGGGCCAATAAAAGGAGGAGTCTCAGCAGCAGGAAAGTGATGTGTTCTTTGTTTATTTACTCCTCACCGGCCTGCCTGCTGTTTTGCATTCATCTGAAGGGCTTCGGACTCCACCACCTGCCGCTGGACCTGAGGACCTTCCTGGCTGCAGCCTGGACTCTTCTGCAGCCAGAGGAGAGAACAGACTGTACGTCGGAGAACGGGGCACCAAAAAGAATCTCAGGTAGGTTATACTGGCATGCTGCAGCAGTGTGCATCTGTCTCCTCTACTCCTACCGCTTGCCTGTTCTTCCTTATCCTCGCCCAGGGCTGTGGGTGCCCTAGGCAAGGAAATGGAAGGAGACATGGGTAAACCAGCGTGGTGGCACCTGACAGGGGGCAGTATATTACTGCAGGGTTGCATCTCCCATGGGGGATGTCTTGGGACCGGGGACAAGGCAAGATTTTAATGCAGTGGAACACCGGGCCCAGTGGACCAATATTTTTCTAATGGGGCCCACCAAACGCGCCAGTGCCCCGTCCACTGCTTGAAACTGGTTGAGCCCTCTGGCCTTTCTTTGGTGGCTCCCACTCACCCCTTCTCATCCAGCTTTATCTCACTAGTGTTTTGGTGGTGGGGTCCAGTGTTTTCAGGATACAATGGTGAGTGTAGAGGCCAGTGTTTGGCAATAGGGACAATGGTTGGGTATGGGTCAGCTTGGGTGGGGGTGGCAGGATAGAGGGCAGTGTTATGGCAGAAGCAGACAGTGTAGTGTTTTGAGGGTAGGTTGCAGTGTGGGGGCGCAGCTTTATGGCTAGCAGAAAGGGCCAGTGTTTTGTGGGAACGGATGATGGCAGTGTTTTGGGGAAAGGGCCTATGGTTTTCAAGGTTAGTGTGGTGGGGTTGGTGGCAGTGCTGTGGGGTAGGGTGGCATGGAAAAGGGCTAGGCTATTCTAACTCCTTTTTGTTCTTGTGTAGAGTGTTGGAGGGTAGATTCTGCCGGTTCTAGAGCTCTTGGGCTGTCTGGTAACTACAATGTACTCTTGCTGCTTCAAGGCTCCGTCGGTCTGAGGCTCACTTGGGCTGGATCCTTATTTCTGAACTCCCACTTGCAAAGGGATGAAGTAACATGTGTGCCCATCTCCCTTTCACAATTTGCATCATGCCTGTCCTATCTATCCTAGACAATCGTTGCAAGTGTGAAAACGGGCCCCCTTTCACAGGACTGGCCCAACGTAAACTTTGTTTTGTAGCACAGTTCTGGTTTTTATGTGTGTTGGACGTGGCCCATCTGGCAGGTCCGCCCCTGAAGTTTTTATGGTATATGTAACCTGGGGATGGTGATTCCCCCTCTGAGTGAGTGTGAGGAGAGAGCGACCTACCCTGCCATAGGAATACATGGGGGATGGATGAGTCCTCGGTAGTTCCCGGTGCGTAGGGTGTGCAGGGTCAAGTCTGGTATGTATGAACTCGTGAGGTTGAACGCTGCGCAACGGTATATGAGGTATGAGTGTGTCTAGTGTAGAAGTCCCCCTTTTGGAAGTTGGCATATTTGTGGAATATGTGCCTGGCGTATGATTGGCCGGGGCTGGCTGGTGAGCCTGGCTCCCAGGATCTGGGAGGGTCTGCCCGGTGGTGAATGGAGTGTTTAGCATACTGATGTGAGGGGAGGAGTGAGCCTGGGTCTGCGTGTGGATTGACCGTCTGGTTTGAGTGTCATGAATGAGGCTGGGTTTTCCCCAGACACTGCTGGCTCCACCCCCTGGGGTGCGGCTGATGTCCCTAGCCTGGCCAGTGTAAAGAATCCCCCATAACCAGTTCCAGCTGGTTCTCCCCCTGCCTGCCCCTTCAGACCAAGAATGTGTGTATAAAAAGGGTGCTGTGACACTCTGGACTTGTTCTTGTTCTCCAACTTGAATCTACCCGGAGCTGCTGCTGCTGGGGCTCAGTGTGGCGTGCCTCCCTGGGCCCTGCCCTACTCCTGGACTAAGGATGGCCCCTTCCCCTCTTTGGCGCTGTTGGGCCCCCCTGAGGTCCTGGACTACCGACGGACTTTCGTAGCCTGCATCTAGCGCTGGGGGAGCGCTGTCCCTTCTGCCCAGCGCCTGGAAGCGCTGCTCCCTGCCCCTGCCACTTTGGGGTCCTTCACTCCTGCACCAGCGCTGGTAGCGCTACATTCAACGAGCCGGTGCTCACCCGGCGTCTACCCCGTGCTACCGGGGTGCGATACCCCCAGCGAGTGCCTACCTCGCTCTATCCCCTGCCCGTGTACCTTACGAGGGAGCCCACTCCTCGTCGATTCCCCCCCCCCGAGTTCACCGCCGCCGCCCGGGACCCTAGTGACGTCATCCCCGGGCCGCGCTGGTATTGGCTGCCAGCCCGGGATTCCCTGCTAGCGTCATTCCCCAGGCCGCGCCGTGATTGGCTGCCGGCCCGGGAAATAGAGGAGAGGCCGGCCGAAGAAGAACGACGAAGCAGGAGCGGCGGGAGCTCACCCCGCGCTCCTACGATACCCCCGTGAAGTTGCTGACCTTCCCCGGGGCTCCCGAGAGAGAGAGAGCCCCGGAGCACAAGGAGAAGGCTGGCGCAGCGAAGGAGACCGGCGCACCAAAACCGGTGAGTGCTGCTGCGAGCCACAGGGAGGAGGGGCGTCGGGACACGTTGTCGGTGTCCGCCCCCCCCCTCGAGTGAATCTCCGGTTGTGCCCGAGGCCCGGGAGGCCTCCCACGAAGCCCAGTCCCCCGAGAGGGACTCCGCGTGCCCCCCAATGGTCTGAGCCCTGCGAGGCTCCACCTGTGGCATTGCCCCCAGAGCCCCAAGAGGCTCCACCGTATCATTGCCCCCAGAGCCCGAGTGGCTCCACCCGTTGGTACCCTTTTCCCCAGGGCCGGTAAGGCTCCCACGGGGTCCCTCAGTGGCCCAGCACTTAGTGGGCCACTGCTACGTTTAGCTTTGCCCCGGGCTCCCTGCCATGAACATCGAGACACTTGGGCACCTTGCCCCAGAAAGGCCCGCTGGCCTGTGGATTGCCATGGACCAGGTCTAATGTGATCCCTACACGTATTCTGTGTTGCACCTCTACGGGTGCTCCTGTTGTTGTGTACCTTGTCCTATTTCCCCCCCCCCTGAATACCAGATGTCCCCTGTGCGATTCCTGGCCGTGGTCCCTTGGCCCTGCGCTGTACCTTCTTCCCCGAAGCCCCTACCCGTGCCCCTGGCACCTTGTACGATGTGTGTTCCTATGTGTCCTGCTTAATACAGAGTCTATTTTTCATATATATACTTGGTGTGGAGTTCCTTTTGTGGGAGGCCCGGGAGGTTGTTGTTGGTGGGTGCGTGCGCAAATGCTTCACATGTCCTCCGAGATAGGCCTGGCTGCCCGCGCCGCGTTACCTAGAGGGCGAGCAGGGGTCGACCTTTCGTAGGAGTGGTGGTCTCTGACTGGCTGTGGCGCAAGCCCTGGCCGGCCGGGGGTCCCATTTCCTACATTGGTGGCAAGCGGTGGGATCCGGACTTGTGTTTGCACAGTACCCCAACGATAACTGGCCTCCCTGCAAAACGCTGTATTGTACCTGGTCGCAAAGAAAGGAGATTATTGTTTTAAGAGTTACGTAAATGTCCGTTCTGTGAAAGATGTGTTCGAGTTAAGTGTCCCTAGCTTGGGAGGGTAAATCATCTCCCTAGTGTAATGTGGTTCTCTGGATTCACCAGAAGGGTGGGATCCAGTGGTGGTTGCAAAATTGTGGTCAAATATGTATGATCCGTGTCCCTGCCCTAGAATAATGGTACCCGTGCCCCGAGGGTCAGGTTGAGGAATCGGGGGCGGTGGAAAAACTGTCCTACCAGTCTAGGGGACGGTATGTGCATGAATGTTGAGGTATGCTGAGTAATGGAGTATAAGTTCTCCGGGATGGGGAGCTTGCTGAGTCAACGTTAATCCTGTCCTTCCTTACCCCGCTGAATGTGTTGGAGGCATCATGTGTTCCGTGCACCGCTGAATGTGTCTGATGCGTCAGGTGTCCCTGAATGTGGTTTAGGCGTCAGGTGTCGCCCTGGCTGAATTTCTGTTAAGTTGTATCCCGGACAAGGAAGACCTGCTGGCGCTGCCGCGGCTTGCCTTGGGGAGAGCTGAACCTTGAGACCTGCTGGCGCTGCCGCGGCTCGTTTTGTTAAAGTTATGGTAGTTGTATCCCGGACAAGGAAGACCTGCTGGCGCTGCCGCGGCTTGCCTTGGGGAGAGCTGAACCTTGAGACCTGCTGGCGCTGCCGCGGCTCGTTTTGTTAAAGTTATGGTAGTTGTATCCCGGACAAGGAAGACCTGCTGGCGCTGCCGCGGCTTGCCTTGGGGAGAGCTGAACCTTGAGACCTGCTGGCGCTGCTGCGGCTCGTTTTGTTAAAGTTATGGTAGTTGTATCCCGGACAAGGAAGACCTGCTGGCGCTGCCGCGGCTTGCCTTGGGGAGAGCTGAACCTTGAGACCTGCTGGCGCTGCCGCGGCTCGTTTTATTGAATTTATGTTAAGTTGTATCCCGGACAAGGAAGACCAGCTGGCGCTGCCGCGGCTTGCCTTGGGGAGAGCTGAACGCCTAGTTCCCAGGTGGAGGACCAGTGGAGGGAGGAAGTCCCGAAACTGATAGGAAGGTGTGTTCTGAGGGTGTTCCTCCTGGGAGAACGCGGAACCTCAGAAGTAGAGGTAGGGTGGGGCATTCTTGCCCGTGACCTCTGGCAAGCCTGAGGGTGCGGACCCTAGGTGGAAGGAACAGTGGTAGGCGTGGCTACCATGAGAAAGGGAGTGGAGAAGGGCTATTGTGGGCCCGGGGTTACCACCCCCCACTCCGGATTAGCAGGGACCAGTGGTACCTGGGTAGCCCAGGGCCTGGTCCTAGTCACGGACAACTAAGGCGTGCCAGTGGGGTAGCCTGGTTGGGCCTATGCCTTTATTAATTTTTCATTTTGTTATTTTTCTTAATCTTTAGCCTGTGTGTGTGTCTATCGGTCCAGGTGGGCGTTGAACTGGAGGGTGGCTCGGTAGCGCGGGCCACGTCCATGTTTTATCGCCCGGCAAGCAGGGAAGTCCATCACGGTAGTGATTGGTCTACCCTGCCTTTGGGCTGGGAGGGGCATGTGTTGGACGTGGCCCATCTGGCAGGTCCGCCCCTGAAGTTTTTATGGTATATGTAACCTGGGGATGGTGATTCCCCCTCTGAGTGAGTGTGAGGAGAGAGCGACCTACCCTGCCATAGGAATACATGGGGGATGGATGAGTCCTCGGTAGTTCCCGGTGCGTAGGGTGTGCAGGGTCAAGTCTGGTATGTATGAACTCGTGAGGTTGAACGCTGCGCAACGGTATATGAGGTATGAGTGTGTCTAGTGTAGAAGTCCCCCTTTTGGAAGTTGGCATATTTGTGGAATATGTGCCTGGCGTATGATTGGCCGGGGCTGGCTGGTGAGCCTGGCTCCCAGGATCTGGGAGGGTCTGCCCGGTGGTGAATGGAGTGTTTAGCATACTGATGTGAGGGGAGGAGTGAGCCTGGATCTGCGTGTGGATTGACCGTCTGGTTTGAGTGTCATGAATGAGGCTGGGTTTTCCCCAGACACTGCTGGCTCCACCCCCTGGGGTGCGGCTGATGTCCCTAGCCTGGCCAGTGTAAAGAATCCCCCATAACCAGTTCCAGCTGGTTCTCCCCCTGCCTGCCCCTTCAGACCAAGAATGTGTGTATAAAAAGGGTGCTGTGACACTCTGGACTTGTTCTTGTTCTCCAACTTGAATCTACCCGGAGCTGCTGCTGCTGGGGCTCAGGGGTGGCGTGCCTCCCTGGGCCCTGCCCTACTCCTGGACTAAGGATGGCCCCTTCCCCTCTTTGGCGCTGTTGGGCCCCCCTGAGGTCCTGGACTACCGACGGACTTTCGTAGCCTGCATCTAGCGCTGGGGGAGCGCTGTCCCTTCTGCCCAGCGCCTGGAAGCGCTGCTCCCTGCCCCTGCCACTTTGGGGTCCTTCACTCCTACACCAGCGCTGGTAGCGCTACATTCAACGAGCCGGTGCTCACCCGGCGTCTACCCCGTGCTACCGGGGTGCGATACCCCCAGCGAGTGCCTACCTCGCTCTATCCCCTGCCCGTGTACCTTACGAGGGAGCCCACTCCTCGTCGATTCCCCCCCCCCGAGTTCACCGCCGCCGCCCGGGACCCTAGTGACGTCATCCCCGGGCCGCGCTGGTATTGGCTGCCAGCCCGGGATTCCCTGCTAGCGTCATTCCCCAGGCCGCGCCGTGATTGGCTGCCGGCCCGGGAAATAGAGGAGAGGCCGGCCGAAGAAGAACGACGAAGCAGGAGCGGCGGGAGCTCACCCCGCGCTCCTACGATACCCCCGTGAAGTTGCTGACCTTCCCCGGGGCTCCCGAGAGAGAGAGAGCCCCGGAGCACAAGGAGAAGGCTGGCGCAGCGAAGGAGACCGGCGCACCAAAACCGGTGAGTGCTGCTGCGAGCCACAGGGAGGAGGGGCGTCGGGACACGTTGTCGGTGTCCGCCCCCCCCCTCTAGTGAATCTCCGGTTGTGCCCGAGGCCCGGGAGGCCTCCCACGAAGCCCAGTCCCCCGAGAGGGACTCCGCGTGCCCCCCAATGGTCTGAGCCCTGCGAGGCTCCACCTGTGGCATTGCCCCCAGAGCCCCAAGAGGCTCCACCGTATCATTGCCCCCAGAGCCCGAGTGGCTCCACCCGTTGGTACCCTTTTCCCCAGGGCTCCCACGGGGTCCCTCAGTGGCCCAGCACTTAGTGGGCCACTGCTACGTTTAGCTTTGCCCCGGGCTCCCTGCCATGAAAATCGAGACACTTGGGCACCTTGCCCCAGAAAGGCCCGCTGGCCTGTGGATTGCCATGGACCAGGTCTAATGTGATCCCTACACGTATTCTGTGTTGCACCTCTACGGGTGCTCCTGTTGTTGTGTACCTTGTCCTATTTCCCCCCCCCCCTGAATACCAGATGTCCCCTGTGCGATTCCTGGCCGTGGTCCCTTGGCCCTGCGCTGTACCTTCTTCCCCGAAGCCCCTACCCGTGCCCCTGGCACCTTGTACGATGTGTGTTCCTATGTGTCCTGCTTAATACAGAGTCTATTTTTCATATATATACTTGGTGTGGAGTTCCTTTTGTGGGAGGCCCGGGAGGTTGTTGTTGGTGGGTGCGTGCGCAAATGCTTCACATGTCCTCCGAGATAGGCCTGGCTGCCCGCGCCGCGTTACCTAGAGGGCGAGCAGGGGTCGACCTTTCATGGGTTAGGTGTGGACGGTGGCAGCGTCTACCCGAGCTGCTTGGCTACGGTACAGGAAACGTGTGAAGTCAGCGAGATTCTTGCGCCTTATACTGTAAAGTGTTGATGAATTTGTAACTTTTAACTGTTTTAATCGAATGAAAATCTTTTTAGGCTAAGACATTGCATTTTCACTATTAGCTCCCCACTTACTCGTACTTGCTGCTAGGGAAGTCTGGGTTCAGCCAACAGCCTGCACGCCTCGGTCCGACTCGGTGATTACCACCGTTGAGCGGAGGGCGGACAGGCAGACCCAAGCACTTCCGCATCACCAGCGGTTAGCGCTCTAGCTCCTGAGTCGCAGGACTATAAAGGGTGCTCGTCACTCTAAGCGCGCAGCGGTTGCGCGCAGGGGTGTGCCTAAGAACTCGCCTAAGACAAGCCAAAGAGAAGCCCGTCTACGCCCGTCCACGACCGGACAAGGCTAGGGGCTAGAGGTCATGGCCGGGATCGTGGCGCCAACGGCTGCCCATCTGAAACCACGGGTAAGGTATTCCCCAGCAGACCTACTGCGCATTCGTAAATTTGTGCTTCAGGGCTGTACGGGGGGGGTAGGGGAGGGCAGTCTTCTTGAGGGCCCTCACTCATGTCAGAAATGTCAATTTATAGCTTCCATCAATCACCGGCAAAATGCTGTGCAGGATTTACCATCTACAACTACTCTGCCTTCGGATTCCCGTAAGAGCCGGAATCTCCTCTGTAATATTAGATCCCTGTCTAAACACTACAGTGAGGTGTGGGATATGATTGCTTCGACAGAACCTGACCTCTGTTTCCTAACAGAAACATGGTTAAAATCACACTCTGTCCCAGCCATCACATTAGGGATCCCAGAGGGCTATAAAATTGCCAGACTCGATAGGCCTGTCAAGACAGGGGGAGGTATTGCTATTGTTCATCAGTCTCTATTTTGGAGGAAATGAGCACTACTGATTTAGAAATCCTTGTCTTTAAAGTCAGCATCTCGATGAAAACCAGCTATAAAGGGGCATTGGTTTATCGCCCACCTGGGCCGTATACCTCCTCCAATCTCCTGCTACTGGAGATATTAGCCAGACATGTTGACACCGAGAAGGATTTCCTACTCTTAGGAGATTTTAATGTGCATAGCGACTTGAAAGATAATGCTGAGGCGCTATCCTTATTAAATGATATGTCCCTGTTGGGATTAACTTTGATGAATACGGGTCCCACACACGCTGCAGGACACACTTTGGATCTTATATTTTCCAACAAACCTAATACCCTGCAATGTGCCTCTTCTACTCAGGTCAATTGGACGGACCATTTTGTCCTGGAATTTTTTATCTCTCACGTAGACAAAGTTCCTCCCAAGGCACAAGTCCTTTCTACCAGGCGTCGGCCATGGCATAAGATTACTGCGGAGAATTTTGAGGAGCAGTTTGCTGATCCCCATTTTTGCCCTGGAACTAATGTAGATAAGGCATTGGACCGCTACAATCAGGCCATATCGCAGGCAATAAATAAGATTGCTCCTATGAAAACATATAAACCTCGCCTAGCACGCAAACAGGAGGTATGGTTTACAGAACAACTGAGATCCCTCAAACAACAGGCCAGGAGATTAGAAAAAGTGTGGAGATCGACCCACGAGGACACTGACAAGAATTATTTTTGGATAGCTCTATCGAAATATCACAAAGAAATTCGTCATGCGCGGAAATCCCATATACAGGCTCTTCTTACAGCTGCAGGGAATTCCCCAAGGATCTTATATCAAACCTTACACTCATTTGTCAAGCCAGCAGCCTGTGAAACTCAGGAGCAAGCCTCACAACAACTTTGTAACGAGGTGGCCCAATTTTTCACAAACAAAATAAATAAGATCCATGGCGACATCTCAAATTCCAATCTATCTAATATCGGAGATACATCAGCTGTTCTGGAAAAGGAACCAGAGAGGGGAAATATGTCTCTATCTTCCTTCTCTCCTATCTCCCTGATAGATACTGAGGGTTATCTTGGCCAGATAAAAAGCGGCAGTCCCTCAGACATAATCCCTGCTAGAATTATCTTGAAAGTAGGGAAAAGTCTGAGTCCGCAAATTCAAAAGCTTATTAATCTCTCCCTAACTGAGGGTCAAGTCCCTGGGGAATGGAAAAAAGCGCTGGTGAGGCCCATTAGAAAAAACTCTTCCATCCCCTGGACTGACTTATCTAATCTAAGGCCCATCTCGCTACTCCCTTTTTTGGGGAAGGTGATAGAGAAACACGTTAATAAACAGATTTCTCATTACATTGAACAATTTGGTCTGCTAGATGGTTCGCAGTTTGGCTTTAGACCTAAACACAGCACTGAATCTGCCCTGCTATCTGTGACAGACGACCTTCACATGTACCAGGACCGAGGATACTCGGTGATCCTGGTACTGTTGGATTTATCGGCGGCGTTCGATACTATATCTCATAAAATCTTAATCGAACGTCTGGCCGCTACTGGGATTGAGAGCTTAGCATTAACCTGGTTAAAGAGTTTTCTATCTGACCGCACCCAAACTGTCAGCATGGGCCCATTTCGGTCAAAAGAAACTTATATTACCAAGGGGGTGCCACAGGGCTCCTGTCTAAGCCCCACTCTTTTTAACATCTATGTGGCACCCCTGGCCAGCATATTGAGAAACTTCGGGTTTGTCCCCGTCTCATATGCTGATGATACGCAGCTCATTTTCCCTTTTAAACATCTTACCAACGAAGTGAGGACAGCCTTCTCAGATGGCATGAAAGCTGTTGCAAGTTGGATGAGGTCCAATTACCTTCAATGCAATGTGAATAAAACAGAAGTAATGCTATTTGGGGAAGTTAAAAATCTGTGGACTCCTGAATGGTGGCCAAGTGAACTCGGTAAGGCACCTGAACCCAAGCTGGTTGTAAAGAACCTAGGGGTTCGTCTTGACCGGGAGCTCACTCTTAAACAACATGGTAATTGGGTGATCAGACAATGTCTTCATGCCATTGGATTACTACGCAAAGTGTTCCCACTATTACCTGATTACACTAAGAAAACCTTGGTACAGGCTTTAGTGCTGAGTCGCCTGGATTACTGCAATGGGCTCCTATTGTCAGCTACCCAGGGAGTCTTAGAGAAACTCCAGGTGATTCAGAACACTGCGGCAAGACTTGTGCTGAATGCCCCCCCAAGAACACGCTCTAAACCACTTCTCGACAGTCTGCACTGGCTCCCTATCCATAAGAGGGTTACTTTTAAGACATGCTGCCTTATTCACAGAACTCTACATGGATCTGGACCCTCCTATTGGAGAGACAAATTCATTCCCTACAACCCTACTCGAACTCTTAGGTCCAGTAACCAACTCTTACTCAAAGTACCCACCATTAAGAGGAGCAGACAGGGCGGTAAAGCCCTATCAGTGGTAGGCCCAACATTATGGAACAATTTACCGTTGGAGCTCAGGCAATGCTCAGAATTCCTGATCTTTAGGAAAAAGCTGAAAACGTATTTGTTCTAGTAATCATCTAATCATCTAATCACTATCTATCATTTTAGGAGTTTATGACCAAGTTGAGCTGACCTGTACCTTGCGTTTCCTGTAGCGGTAAAGATCTTTTCCTTCTATGCGCAGAGATACTCTCGAAGAGTCGATTCTAGCGCAATACAAATCCATAAATAAATAGGAGTGGTGGTCTCTGACTGGCTGTGGCGCAAGCCCTGGCCGGCCGGGGGTCCCATTTCCTACAATGTGTTTTTTCAAATTATTTGATTTAGGGGATATTAAATATATACAACAGGGGTCTTCGACCTTTTCTGTAGTGAGAGCTACTTCTGATCAGTGAAAATCTTGAGCTACTTGAGGCTAAACATCTTGCGCATTGTTACCAGACGGTTTGTTAAGTAGGGCCTTTTAGATTGAAGACTAACCATCTGTCTACGCCTTACGCACCATGGTACTCCTATGAACTCAAGAAATGTAAAAGAAAATGTAGGCACCAATAATCATTTTGAAGGAAGAGTTACGGCCTATAGTTCAACACAGTTCAATCACTGTTATCCTTTGGTAATACAAATGTAGCAACTCCCAGCCATTATGCTGTGATGAACTAGCTGAATTCTTTTTGCTAAAGTAAATAAAATATTCCAGAATTTTAATATTACACCAGATAATCTTTAGGGACAGATACAGTGGAGGAACATACGATGAATAAACCAACTTACCATTTCCTGGTAATGAGTACATTCACCCCACTTTCTGAAGAGAAAGTCTCTAATCTTATCAACACTGTGAAATGTGGAGCCCTGCAGATTCTTGCCCTCCATCCTGTTTCAGCTACCATTTCTGCTCATCTCACTTTGTTATAACAATGGTGCTCAAGTCCGGCTTTTTTCCAGATGCTTGGAAAAAGGCATCTACTTTGCAATTTCTAAAGACTTCTTCCCTCGATCCCTCAGATGTAAAGAACTACAGATCCAAATTGGTCCTTCATCTTCCTGCTAAAATTTTAGAAAAGGCCATGAATCAGGAGATCACCACCTTCTTTGAAAATACGGACTGTCTGGATCCTGCTCAACATGGATTTAGACCCTACTACTGTACAGAGTCGACCTTATCCGCAGTAACTGAAGAGATCAGATCCATTGTGGATAGAGGAGGTTAATGCAGCCTTGATGCTATTGGATCTTTTGGCCACATTTGATATGGTTAACCATTTCTCTTTGGTAAGCCTTTAAGTAAGTATAAGCATCAACGGTACTGCTCTCAAACTGACCAGGTTCTTTTTGTCAAACAGAGAGCAATTGGTATCTTTGGAAGATTTTACCTCTGCCCCATTTTCACTTCCTTGTGGGGTCTTGGGGATCTTGAATAAGTCTGACTTTACCTAATGCATACATCACTCCATTAATTGAACTAGTTCGATCCTGCTGGTTCTCTGAATTTCTTTTATGCCAATGATACCCAAATAGTGGTATCGGTTACCGCAGAACCTGAAAAAAAGGCAAAAGATTTTAGAACGAGTATGACTAGCATTGCTAATTGGATGCAGAAGAATTTCTTAAAATTGAATGCAGAAAAAACCGAGTTAGTGCTATTTGGTAAGGATTCCTCCTTCTGGAACACCTTTTGGTGGCCACACAGTCTCGAGCCCCTTCCACTCCCAGTCCAGAAGGCTAGAAATTTGGGTAGTCGTCTTTGACTCAAAACTCACTTTTATTGACTACTCCAATCAGGTAACCGCTTCCTGTTTCCTTATGTTAAAACATTCAAAGAAAATCTTGCCCTTCCTTCCCATTGAGCTTAGGAAAAGTGTTATCCTGGCTCTTGTCGTATCTAAAATGGATTATTTTATTGATCTTTATATGGGCTCCCAGTTGCCTTCTCAATAAGTTGCAAACAGTCCAAAATGTGGCAGCAAGAGTGCTGAAGAACCTCCCCAAATTCTGCTCAGCCTTTGAAGCCATTTAAGAGCTCCAATTGGCTGCCTATTAGGGAAGGAAGTCAATTCAAAGCCTTATGCTGTGCCCATAAGGCACTGCATCAGGTTGGCCCTCGCTTCATACAAGATGTTCAAATGGTGTGCCCCTTCTCGTACTCTATGGTTCAGCAATACTAGGCAGGTATGTGTACCCAGAATAAGAAGTGTCCATTGGAGATGAAGAAGTTTCCACCTCCATATGGTGGATCTCTATTCAATCATTTGAGGTCAGCCTAAACTATTGATGTTCAGGAAGGCACTTAAGACTTTTCTTTTCAGCCCATAGTTTAATGTTCTCATCTAACTGCTTAGCAAATCTTTAGGTATTTTATATGCCGTACTGTCAGGTTTCTAATTACACTAGTGCCACGGTGCCTTTTTGGTAATCGTGCACTTGATAACAAACATTAACGTTATCAGGCTCTGCTAGTTGCAGCCTGATGATGATAATATAAAATAAACACAGCCTTCCCTTAACTTTAAAAGGTAAATATGACTTTGTTCTTATATAAAAATTAACACAAAACTGTGAGTTAATCCAGTGGTGTCTGGAAGCTACTGGTAGCTCGCGATCGACTGGTTGGAGACACCTGCTTTACATTTTATAAAATTCAGCCAAACGCCATTCCAAATATTTAAGTTTTTATTGTTTTGGGGGAGGGGTCTGTTGTGATTTATACATTCATGTTTCATCCTTTTTACATCTTGAATTCTTATGCGTCCACTTTATTCCTGTTTACACTGTATTCCTTTTTTTGGTGTTTTTAAAAACCTTTTCTAAGAACGTGAATTGACGAGGTTTCATTTTTTTTCTCAGTCGATATGTTTTCACCCTCCTTTGTGGATTTTTCGCAAACTGTTAATTTTTTCATTCTTTGGTACCAACAATGTTGCATGGTGCATAGGTTTCAGTATTTATTTCCCTTTTTTGCTGAGGGTGATTTTGGTATGAATTCAGACTTTTCTTACGTACTTTTATTCTGACTTTTTCCTAATCACGTTGGGTTACCGTACAGCAGACTTTGTATTTGAAATTCATCTTCCCCTTGTCATCTGATCTTTAGTTTTTTTTTTCCTGTCTGCAATGGTTTATGCACCTATATTTAAACTTGGTTTGTACAAATTTGCTTTAAACATTTTTGGTTTCCCTTTCTTTGCAGGTGGTTGATCTTGCCCTTTTTTTCATTTATCTGTGTTTATGCAACCTCATTTGAAAAAATGTAAAGTTTTCCATTGTGATTTCATTCCTGTTGCTTTTTATGTTTTTTAGTTGCACGTACTTTATAGCAGACTTGGTTGCTCTTTGAAATACGTTTTACCAGCAAACACAAGGAGATGATGGACGGAGCTCTGAAACTCTTCAGACACTCACCCCCAGTCACAGATCTGGGTTGAGTCCATCATCGTTCTTTACCTCACTTCACCACCCCAGTTCAGACCCAGCCATATGCAAATCAGTCTTGACACTGTGCCTCATGGGAACAGTCCAGACCGTACTGCCCCTACGTCACAAGGCTCTTCTCCTTTGGACATGGCTGGAAATTCAGGGCATATCTCTGGTGGTTCAACACCTAGCAGGTTTCCTGAACGCCGGGGCGGACAAACTCAGCCGCAGGTGCATGATGGATCACGAATGGCGTCTTCACTCGAAGGTGGTGCAAGGTCTCTTTCAGCAGTGGGAAGAGCCTTTGTTAGATCTATTCACCCTTGAAGAGAACGCGCAATGTAAGCAGTTCTGCATGTTAGAGTTTCCAAGGCGGCTCTCGCTCGACGGCGCGTTTCGTCACGAGTGGGGTTGCGGCCTCCTGTACGCCTTTCCGCCTGTACCACTTCTACCAAGCCAGGTCTTCCATGGAACGGAAACCAGCATCCTGGGACCGGTTTCGGATGAACACCCCTCATCAGCCAGGCTAGCTTGAATCCCAGGATGCTTGTTTCCGGTCCAGTTGAGACCTGACTTGGCAGTTCGGTCTGGACTGTTCCCATGAGGCAGAGGGTCAAGACTGATTTTTATATGGCTGGGCCTGAACTGGGGTGGAGAAGTGAGCTTAAGAACGATGATGGATTCAACCCAGATCTGTGACTGGGGGTGAGTGTCTGAAAAGTTTCAGCTGTCTGTCCATCATCTCCTTGTGTTTACTTGGTTTGCCCTATGTTGGCAGGGTACGCCCAGACATGGGTCCCTTGCTTACTTTGCCTCTGAATTCAACCTGATGAGGGGTTTTACCCCAAAACCGGTCCCAGGATGCTTGTATCTGAAAGAGACTATTAGTTATAGATTCCTTACCTTAGAATTACCCCCAGGCTTCAGACTGACTCCAGAGAAATGTTTTCTTAGCAGTACCCCTGCGCTTCAGTAGGTGGGGTCGGTCGACTCAGTGTCCAGCGTCGACGTCGCCGGGATGACGCCGCACTTGCGCGCTGACATCCGTTCTTTATTTTTCCGCGTCAGCCAGCCCAGATCCGGAGAGAGCGTGCCTCTTAGTCAATTTTTGACCAAACCCGTTTTCGACTTTTGTCAACCTCTTTTTTTTGAGTCTTCGATGAGGGATGTCCCATCGCCGGACCGGCTTCAAGCCCTGTGACTCCTGTCACAAGTTGATGTCGGTCACCGCTCCGCATCTCGTGTGCCTTTGGTGCCTGGAGCACGACCACGAAGAGAAGTCGTGCTCCGACTGCCCAGCCATGAATCTGAGGTCTTTGCTGGAGCCGTCCCGAAAGCATTTGGAGCTGGGCAGTCCACTCCGCGCAGCTCGAAGTCCCCATCGAGTGGAAGGTCACGGGACCGGTCACTGAGTCATCACCATTCCTCTTCAAAGTCTTCACACTCCTCAAGTAAGTTGATGCACAAAAAGAAGGCAAAGAAGCATTGTCGCTCTTTGCCTTCTCTCTGTGCGTCGGCCAACGCGACGCGGGGCCCGGAGCTTCGTCGCTCTCTGGCTCCTTCCTCGGAGCGGCTCCACGCTTCCCTACCTTTCCCAGAGCGTCCCCTGTCCAGCTTCGTCAATTTAACGAAGCACTGCACAGCACCTTTGGGCAGCCCGACTCCGCAGGCGTGCCTTCGGGCCCCACAGACTCGGCTGGGGGCTTGTAGGCCTTCGATGCCGGCTGCTCCGGCCCTGGTGCTGCAGGGTACCGAAAGATCCAGGCCTGGATCCGGATTGGTGCCGGTCGCCTCACAGTATCTTTCCCGGCGCTGATTCTAGTGGCGATGCCCCAGACGCTGGTTGTGCCCCCAACTAGCGTCAACCCCAACCTCACCCCGACATGGACACGGTGACGGACTTTTGTACCGCTGTTCATCCCTGGCGTTCCCTACCACCCTGAGTGGCAGCCTGTGGAGGACTGGGAGGGGTCTATTGACCCTCTAGCAGACCAACTTGAGGAGCCGGACTGGCAAGAGGAGTTGGGTGATGCCAGTGGTCTGGATACCTCCCCAGACCTTGGTATTCTTTCTCCCTCTACCGTGGCTATGGGGAGGGAGCCTCCTACGCGGTGGTGTTGCGTAGGGCGGCTGAGGCCTTGGTGTGAGAAAGTATCATCTTTCTTGCATGGTATGCCTCCACTTTTTGCTGAATTGCTGATGTGTTTTCACTGAGTGTGCCCTGGGCTCCTGCCAATCAGGTGCCCAGGGCCTGTGTTTCTTTCCTAAAACTGTTGAAACTAAAACCCAATTGGCATCTCTGGCCACATGTCAGCCCCTGGTAAATGGTACCCTAGGTACCCAGGGCATTGTGACCAGAGAAGACCCCTAAGGGCTGCAGCACTTATTGTGCCACCCTTAGGGGCCCTGTACTCTGACACACACACACTGCCTTTGCAAGCTGAGTGTCCTGGTGCAGAACTAAACAAAGAGTCGCTACAGTACCCAGGGCCATTCCTGGGCACTGTAAGTGCAGTGCTGCCATTAAGAGTATATGGTGCTGGGAGATTGTCATCAAAAACTCAACAGCACCATGATGGCTTCACTGAAGACTGAGAAGTTTGATATCAAACTTCTCAGCACATTAAACCTGCACTGATGCCAGTGTGGGATTTAATGTAAAATGCACGACAGAGGGCATCTTAGAGATGCCCCCTGAAACCTAACCAACTCTGTGTCCTGACTGCGTGGCTACCGAAGCTGCCATCACCAGACATGTTTCTGGACCCCTGGGTCGAGAGCCTGCCACTCTCAAGGGCCTGAAACAATGCAAATCCTGGTACGAGGTGGCAAGCCTCCTCCCCCAGGATGGGCAGGGGAAGCTTCAAAGGCATGCCGCCTTTGTGAGCTTCTCCAGGCCACTTGCTGTACTCAGCAACTGGCCCCCACCGGTTCTGACCCCCACTCTGGCGGGAAGAGCGAAGGGAAACCCTAAGTGAGGAAAGGGGGTGTGCCAGCCTATGCCAACACCACCCCTCAGGTGGGAGAGGCGAGGTGAAGCACAACTCCGGGCTCCGGCCATCTTGAAGATGGGGAGCCCTGCCCAATCTGAGATAGGCTTCTGCCCCCCTCCCACAGGAGAGGGGCAGGCTAGGGGGTGTACTCAACCCAGGACAGGGACCCATTGGTCCCTGCCCTTGCCCTCCCTATAATGCACCTAAAATTTGTATTTAGGGGCACCCTCAACCTTCCTTCCTCTGATCCCGATTGCAAGAAGAACAAGAAACAAGAAGGCCTGCTGTGCAGCTGCTAACAAGAGGACGACACCAACTGACTTGGCCCCAGAACCCTACAGGCCTGTTGATCCTTGAACCTGCTCCTGCGAAACCCCGGCGTCTCCTGCGAACAGCAACCTCGAAAACCCCAGAGGACCTGCCTGCCTTGAACCCCTAAAAAGACTGGGACTCCCACGAGCAGTTGTTCTGCTCAAACAGCAACAACCCTGGTGCCAGCCAGGAACAGCGAATCCAGCCCACTTTGCACCCGTCGAGCCCAGCCTGTGCCTGAGTGAACCAAGACCACGAGGACGTCGCCCCGGCGACTGTGACCCGGAGTCCAGTGCCCAAAGACCCTCCTCAACGAACCAGACGCCTGCAGCCTCAGAACCAGGGGACCCCTCCAACCACGACCAGCTGAAGGTAAGGTTTCCCGACACCAAAAGATACCCCTGCACCCGGCGCCCTGCAGCCCCCTGTGCCTTCCTTTGGGTTATCTACCTCTTCTCCAAGATCCCAACTTACCTCTCGAAGTGGTGGTCGCACCTGAAGAATCTCCGTCCCCGAGCCTGCAGCCTTTGTTCACTTTTTAACTCTCCCATTCATTAACATTGAGTGCCCGACAGCTCAAAGGCACCCTGCACCCAGCTGCCCGAGTGCCGCTGCAAGTGCAGCAACTACACTACTTTACTTCTCCTCTTGCCCTGTATAAGTGACCCGGAGCTCAGCTCCCACAGCCGTGTGGCCTGCTTGCTGGCAGCCACCAACCGAAGGCCCCCTACCCTCCATAGGATTGCATTGGGCCTACTCCCTCTATACCTGCCTGCCCCAGTGCCGCTGAGGGTGCAACAACAGTACCTTTCCGACCCTGGGAGACCCCCGAGTCTATGCCCAGAACCTTAACTCTACCAGTCGAGTACTTACCTAAAGGCCAATAACTGATTTTCCTTCCATAGGTTAACATTGACTGGTTTCACTTGGAAATTCTTCTAAGTGTGGAGTTTTGAAACTTTAAAATATTCATTTAAAATCAGCCAAATAATGAATTCCGATTTACTCACCTGTGATCAGGAGAGAAGCCAGTGCTGTACTTTTCAGCCTAGTACTGAACCGAAAAAGTAATTATAACTGTACTTACCAGTAACTTGAATTTCCTCTCATAGGATAACATTGCTTGGTTTTACTTTTATTTTAGTGTTTACAGCATATGTCCCGGGACTGTATCTAGGATCCAGTCCTGTGGTTAGAAAAGTAATCTATAAAGTAATCAATTGCATTTAACTAGAAAAACCCATTGAGCTCAATGTTATATTGTGTTTGAAATTGTGTTGCCCATTGCAACCACTGTAGCTATTGTACTTACAAAGTCTATTGCCTATTTGCAAAGTAATTACCTAAAGTTACTCACATTGAGAAAAGTATATTTTGATTCCTTGTTGGTTCTAAAATAAAACAACTATATCTTTAGATACAAAACAATTGGCCTAGAGTTCAGTTCTTGTGTGTGAGTCCATTTGCT
Organism: Triturus cristatus; assembly: GCF_964204655.1. Lineage (NCBI taxonomy): Eukaryota > Metazoa > Chordata > Amphibia > Caudata > Salamandridae > Triturus > Triturus cristatus. The sequence continues at coordinate 946,418,636 of NC_140586.1, forward strand.
GACTGAGTGCGTACAACAAATGCTTTACATTGTCCTCTGATACTGCCTTAATGCTTGACCAAGCTACCACTTTAGAGAGTAAGGTTATATCTAACTTTAGCCTCTGCCAAACCTCTGGGGACTGTAGACTCTGTGCACACTGTACCTTACTTTGGTCCAGTATATACAGAGCTATTTTCTTACATTTGGGTCTCGAGCTTCCTATGGTGGCTGTCAGGACTGGCCTTCTGACTGAGGTGCTTCAGCCGGCAGCAGCCTCTTTGGATCCCCTGCTGCCTTTTAATGAGGCCCTCACTGACATCCTTCTGGGAACTTGGTCCAAGCCCAGCAGCTTCTGTGGACAGGATGATTACCCAACGCCACCACCCGGCCCTGGCCGACCCATTATTCCTCTCCCAACACCCTACCCCTGAGAGCTTGGTGGTCAAAGCCTCATCCTCAAACAGCGCATTCCCTACTGCTCTGCCAGATAGGGAATTCAAGAAGCTGGACCATCTTGTGAAGAAGATGTTTTCTTCCGCCAGCTTAGGACTGCGGTCGGTGAACACCGCATGTCTCTTGGGCCATTACACACGGTGTGGGATACAGTTGCTCAGGTGCTGCCGCAGTGCATGGAGGAGGCCCGGGCTATGCTCACTCGCGCTGTTGCTGAGGGTCGAGACGCAGCAAAGTTCACCATCCGGTGTAGGCTGGATACCGCCGCCTCGCTGGGTAGAGCGGTTTCCACGTCGGTAGCTCTGAGGCGCTACGCCTGGCTGAGATCGTCTAGCTTCTCTGGGAATGTCCAATCTAACCTTTTGGACATGCCCTTTGATGGCCGTGGCTTGTTTAGTGACAAGGCGCTCGAGTGTTTCAAGAACTCTAGGGCTACGGCCCGATCCTTGGGCCTCACGACAACTTCAAACCCCATGCAGTCTGCCTTTCGTGGCTACAGAAGGGGTGCCCCACCGCGTTTCACCCAGAGCCACAGGGTTGTGCAAGCTACCCAGCCTCTGCATGGTCGGGGACGTGGGACCCGGCGTCATGGGTCTGGGGGCCAGCGGGCGGGCCAGTCAACCAAAGCCCCCCTGTAGCAGCCTCCAAACCTTCCTAGTCCGACCTTCCAGGGCCACCAGTTGCCAGTGGGTGGCAGGATCTGCCATCACTTCCCCCACTGGCTCAACATTACGTCGGACAGGCGGGTTTTGCAGTTAGTCCGAAAGGGCTACTCCATCCCCTTCGAGACTACTCCTCCCACCATGCCACCAACACTCCATCCCATGTTGGAGGATCATTTTGCCCTTCTCTGCCAGGAAGTTACAGATCTCTTTGCCAAGGGAGCTATTGAACGTCCCTGTGCCTGAAGTAGGTCGTGGTTGCTACTCCCACTACTTCTTGGTACCCAAGAAGGAAAAAGGCCTGCGTCCTATCTTAGACCTCAGGGACATCAACCGCTTCCTCCGGAAGGAGAAGTTCAAGATGTTAACCTTGGCTCAGGTCTTGTCTGCCCTCGACCCTGGAGATTTGATGGTAGCGTTGGACTTGCAGGACACTTACTTTCACATGCCCCGTCTTGCCTGCCCACCGGCATTACCTACGGTTCACGGTAAGTCACACCACACGCATTATCAGTTTACCACGCTCCCCTTTGGCCTTACCAGCCCCCCCGGTGTTCACGAAAGTGATGGCGGTGGTCGCAGCTCATCTGCGCAGATCAGGGTTTCAGTCTTCCCCTATCTCGACGACTGGCTGTTGAAGGCGGGCTCCCCCAGGCTGTCGTCTCCCACCTCCAGACTACGACGGACTTCCTGCATTCGCTGAGGTTCACAGTTAACGTGCTGAAGTCGCACCTGATTCCCTCTCATAAGCTCCTTTTCATCGGAGCAGTTCTGACACAGCGCAGTTTTGGGTCTATCCTCCTTAGCAGCAAGTCCAGGATATTCGGGCTATGATACCGATGTTTCGGCCTCCATCCCGGTTTTCGGTGAGAATGACCCTGAGGCTGCTGGGCCTAATGGCCTCCTGCATCCTGCTGGTGGATCATGCCAGATGGCATATACTTGCTCTGCAGTGGGACCTGAAGTTCCAGTGGGTGCGGCACCAGGGGAATCTTTCCGATGATGTTCAGATTTCATAGGGGACTGCAAGTCAGTGCAGTGGTGGTTCACGAACCAGGATTGGGTCAACGGCAGATCCCTCTCCCTTCCCCAACCTAAGTTCACAGTAGTGATGGATGCCTCACTCCTGGGATGGGGCGGCCATATGGGAAAGGTGGAGATCAGAGGCCTCTGGTCTCCGGCGGAGTTCAGGCACCACATCAACATTTTGGAGTTCCGGGCGATTAGTCTTGCACTGAAGGCAACCTTCCTTCTGTCAAAGGAAGAGTGGTGCAGGTGTTCACGGACAACACCACCGCCATGTGGTACTGCAATGAACAGGGCAGGGTCGGGTCGTGGACCCTATGTCAAAAGGCTCTTTTCCTTTGGACATGGCTCGAACATCAGGGCATACCTCTGGTGGTTATACCCCTAGCAGTTTCCCTGAATGCCAGGGCGAACAAACTCCGCTGCCGGTGCATGATGGATCACGAATGGCGTCTTCACTCGAAGGTGGTGCAAGGTCTCTTTCAGCAGTGGGGAGAGCCTTGGTTAGATCTATTCACCACCGAAGAGAACGCGCAATGTCAGCAGTTCTGCGTGTTGGAGTTTCCAAGGCGGCTCTCGCTCGGCAACGCTTTTCGTCACGAGTGGAGTTGCGGCCTCCTGTACGCTTTTCCGTCTGTACCACTTCTGCCAAAATTGCTAAAGAAGATCAAACGCGACCGGTCCCAAGTCATTCTTGTGGTTCCGGACTGGGCACGAAGAGTCTGGTACCCCGAGCTCCTGAGCATGGCTATCAATCCTATTGTTAACAGATTTCTGAAGTGCATTACTCATCTCTTTCCTCCTTCTCCTTTCGTAATGCCCCAGTGGGAGTTGAATCTTGTCCTCACTTATCTTATGTGTGCTTCCTTTGAGCCCCTACACAAAGTAGTCCTCCGTACTAAGCCCTCTTTCCTGCCCAAAATGATTACCTCTTTCCACATAGGTCAGACCATCACATTGCCCACCTTCTTCCCGCCTCTGCACCCTTCCAAAGAGGAGGGTAGATTCCACTGTCTGCACCCAAAACGTGCACTGTCTTTCTACCTTGACCGCACTAAAGACTTCCAAGTGAACGATCAACTCTTTGCGGATTATGTGGGCACCAAGAAAGGTCGGGCAGTGCACAAAGGTACCATCTCTCGATGGGTTGTCCTATGCATTAAGATCTGTTATTCTTTGGCTAAAAAGGAACCTCCAGTAGAACTGCGCACCCACTCTACCAGGGCGACGGCAGCCACTACTGCTTTGGGAGCATGGAGTTCCGCTAGTTGACATCTGTCACACAGCCGGTGGGCATTCCTGCACACGTTAACTAAGCATTACTGCCTGGACAGCCAAGTCCGGAGAGATGGCTTTTTCGGCTGTTCTGTCCTCCAGGATTTCCTCCGGGGTTGGTATTGCTGGCCTATCTATTCTAAGGGAAGGAATCTATAACTAATAGTCTCTTTCAGATGAACAAGTTACTTACCTTCGGTAACAATGTATCTGTAAGAGACATATATTAGTTATAGATTCCTTACCTCCCCACCCATCCTCCCCATTCTGCACACTGACTTCTAGGGTTAGGGACTCCCTTACAGGGCCCTAGTTTTGTGCACCAGGGGTCAGTGTCTTGCATGGCTCTGCGCTTCTGGCATGGAACGTCGTATCAGAACTGATGTTAGCACGCAGGAGCGGAGTCTAAGTAGACACCCGCTGCGTCATCCCGGCGACCACGACGCCAATGACGGACGCGGAGTCGACTGATGCCACCTACCGACACGCAGGGGTACTGCTAAGTAAAAATGTCTTCGGATCCAGTCTGACGCCTTTGGGCAATTCTAAGCTAAGCAATCTATAACTAATATATGTCTCTTACAGATACATTGTTACCGAAGGTAAGTAACTTGTTCGTTATGGCCTACCAGGGATGGTGCATCAATTGAGAAAGTGGGCTGATAATGAACAACATTAATATAGAAAGAAAACTGGGTGGGTGCCTGTGCACAGCCCTGGTGAACACCTTAATTGATAGTTAATCGTTCAGTCACCTGGCCCTGGGTTCTCCAGCGACCCTGGGCATAATTACCCTCATGTAGACTGATCAATAGGCTCAAGAGCCTCCTGGGATGGCCCATAACACCCAAAACCTGCCATAGCCTGCTTCGTGGAACCAGGTCAAAAGCAGATTTAAGGTCGACGAAGGCAACATACAAGTTGCCCTGCCAACCACAACGATCTTCCAATAGAGTAAAAGGAAGCGGAAACCTGATGAATCGTGGATATCTTCTTCCTAAAGCCTGTCTGAAAGGGGGATACAATGGCTTTAGCTGCAGTCCATTCCTCAATCTTGCTCAAGGCCAATTGGGCAGAAATTTTCTTCGCACAGTTGATCAAGCTGATCAGCCTGTAATTGGATGGATGGAATCTATCCCCCTTCTTATATATCGGGACGACGTCCGCTCCCTTCCAAGAGTCAGGTACTGGGGCACCACTGATAATGGCATAAGTTAAGAAAAGGTTATACCAAGACAATTTATTTCTTTCTGGCAGAAGGATATAAGCTGAAATGCTGTCTAATCCTGAAGCTCTACCTCTGGTTATTGCATCCAGAGCCAAGGATGTCGGCCAGGTCAAGGAAAGGGCCAGGTACAGCTATAGAGTGGGCTGTTTACACAGTCCCCAGCACAGTGTCCGGCTCATTAAAAGGAGTTACTGAATAAAGATTGGAGAAATGATCAACCCAGGTCTGGGGAGAAATGTTATTTTGCAGAGGTGAAGCAGAGACCTCTCTCCCCTCCACTTTACAAGTGCCCAAAACCTGGTGGAGTTCTTAAGAGAGCAAGCCAATTTGAGTTCCTGCCATCTTTCTTCCTCCCAATCGTTCTTAGCCCGAGCCTCTGTCCTTTTGTACCTCTCTCCACCCAGACTGATTTCTGAGATGTCCTTTTTGAAGGATGTCTACATGAAAGTCTAAGGGCCAGATGTATCAAAGTGTTTTGCCCATTCTGTGCCTATGGGGAAATGTGTTCATACATATGGCCCTGAGTTCCTAATTAAACCAATTGTTTACTTTATGAAAATTCCGTTTGTGGCCGTTAATAGGGACTATCAGATAGTACAATATTTTCTTGAAGTTGTGGAAGCAGTCATTGGCATGCCACACTCTTAGTTCTTGCAAATCGATTACCCCAAGGTAGTGATAGATTGATCTTCGCCTCGCCAGATGACCAAAATATCGTTGATACACAAATATATCAGAAATCCCAATTGGCACAGACAAACCATGGGAACAAAAGCAGTGATTGGGATAGGACGGGGCCTAAACACCATTTTCCCTTGTCCATGTAGGATAGTCCCAAATCTCCATTGGTTGCAATAGGAACAAGGGAGTTGTCCCTTCTCTGACGGAGGGGGCCCCATTAGACTTGACCTTTTCCACATGAGTGATTTTTCAGGGTGTGTGGTGAAGTGCCATCGGTCACCTAACATACAAGAGAATACGTATGGCTAACCATAAAGGAACTATGGCTCCTGATAACCAGGTGCCTTAGAATATGTGCGAGGAACACTGCCTGTTCTTTTCTATATTTTCATATGTATCTTTTTTTTTATTGTACTCTCATAAGCTCAGAAGATTACCGCCACCAGATACCTGTAACAGATTGTCCGTTGGACATGGTCCAAACATCCTACAGTTATCCATACAAGATTGGACACTCTGATTCGGGTGCACTGACCTCTCTATACCCTTAGACATATGGGGCTGACCGCTTGCAACAGGATACATGCGTAGTACAAGGGACACCCATCACTCATTTATACTATGGGCAATCTGGTTTTCGGGTGTGCTGATTTTCCTAATGGGTTTTCCGCCCTTGGGTATACAGCGCTGACCCTTTAAAAACACATGCCAGTACATCGTGGTATTTGCATTTAACTTCGATGGAGGCCCGTCTTTAGTGATTCTATTCCATGTGAAGAAGCGGCTGTGTATGACAGAGGCAAGAAAGCCTTCAGCATTTAGTGCGCGTTCATTCAGATTCATGCTGCCGGCATGGGACTATATTTCCCAAGTACTCGTGGTCACGTGACTGCATCAGAGTGATGCGATTATACAACCTGAGTGAGTAGCCACACACCAAATTCGGCTTTAGCTAGCCCCGGATCCTCTATTTAAGCAACAGCAATTACTCTGGACACCGTCCTCCATCTGCTGTGGTGTTACGGATTGCTGGCTCCCCGTATATAGGTATGGGTCTCTGACCCTACGTTTGTTATATCTGTCATTTTTTCAGCACCGAGGCAGCGTGTTCCTTGTATACAGGAATAGGTCTCTGAACCTACCTTTTTGTTTAACTTGAATCTTTTGTGCATTGAGTGCGTCTTTTCTTTTTTTTCTTGTGAAAACGTAAAGAATGCTGCAATCGTGTTAAAGATATGGAAGTTTCAAAGCACACTCTCTCATGTCGTAGGAAAGTTCTCAGTGCACATTTCGCAGGTGTTGTGTCTTGAAAACAAAGCACGCTGCACCCATGCGGAGGTCAACTATTTTAAGCCCATGTCCTCCATTGCATCGCAGCTTTGTTATTGCAGTGCACATCAAACACGTCTGCTGTTTTCAACTTGAAGAATGCTGCATCTATGTTTAAACTAGGCAGTGTTATCATGTACCTTACCGCTGCATATTTTAATGGGGCAGTTGCTTCTGCAATCTAAGCACGCTGTACTTGTGTGTTAGGCCAACTCGCTCTAAGAGTCTTTTTTTTCCCCATAACACCACATGTTTCCTTTGGAAGTTAATGCACTAGGTTCGGCCTTTGTTCCCCCTGTCCTGCCGCAATACACGCCTGTTATGAGGCACGAGCCATCAAAAGCATTGATACACAAACTTCATGGCAGACACACGACTGCCTCCACGGTCTTGGCGTGTCTCCCCCTAGTGTTAAACACCATTATGCTGCCAGATTGTCTCGATAAACCTTAGTGACATCTGAATACATGCTTGGGGAACCTATTAGGGACTTCACAGCCGTACGAAAATACCTCAGTCACTATTGCAGACACCGCCTATGAGTATTTGGACGGTTTTTAATCTACATGGGCACACTTTATCTTAACACTTGTCCTGAAATGCCTAGAACTGTTACAGTCTTCCAGAAGACTTATTTTCTTACCATGCTCACCTTCCTATAATTCTTTATTAGGGCGGAGAGTCATCCTGAGCTGCATGCCACGGTGAGTTGAGCCACATTTCCCGACGTCAGCGGATTAACCTTTCTACAGTATATTGTTATTGTAGTGAATCTTGTTGTCTAAAAATTATTTTATTTTTCACCTATACTAAGAATAACAGACATTGACTATGCAGTATATGGTTGTGTCCCGTTCAGACGGGTTTGTATGTCCTGGACTGAATAGCTTTGAAATGTAACGCTAGCACAGTTGTTCAAATGTCTGACATAGATTTTTTTCAAACCATTCTTACATTTCCTATGTATGTATTCTTTTAGGTACCACCAGTGAATTCACCACTCTATGAAGATTAATATGATCACTGGATGGTTTTGTATATTAAAACCCTTCTTCATACTTAGATTGGTTCGTACACCATTTCTAGGTCTCGCCTGAGCCAGCGCGAATGCGCTGCACTGCGAGGCTTATAGTAATGGCTTTAAACTCTGAACACACACTTGTGCGTGTGCTTATTTATCCTTGCTGTCTCTCTTTATCACCTTCCCCTTTTCTGCCTTTCCCTCTCTTGCTTTGGGACCTTCTCAATGTTTAACAAAAAGCTGTGAAACCTGTTGACCGATCTTTGTTCTTTTAATAAGGCGTTTTTTTTTATCACCCTGTGCCTGGAAGCTGTGGCAGATTGGAGTACGACAAACCCATGAAAAATGGACCTCGTCTGACGGTTTCTGAGCATTAACCAAGGAGAAATGTATTGCGTGATAGTTTGGAGAGATGAACTGTCCCGTCCGAGATCCCACGGCAGCTCTGTGGAGACTCAAATTCACGAGCTCCTTCTTACAAGGAGTTATGGGAACCAAATCATGCACGCCGTGCCCTCTGACGTTTTGCAGGCACCATAGTTAATTTTAAATCCCTCCTTGCACAAAAAATGTCATAATGCCATCCATTCTTTTGAGATCCGGAGCGTGGGGTCTGTCTTCTATATCTATGCGTTTTAATACCAAATAATGAAAGCGGCTAGATTTTTGCACCGTATAAGTCAAGGTAGTTTACGAGAACGCTGCGTGCCCCTTGCATCTGTTCCCTGCGACGCGTGCATCATTCCAGGAATCCAAGCCAGAGCTGGAGGCTCCCACCGCATTCCTGTGCTTTTGTAGCCTGGTTCATCGAATTGTTTCCTTCTGAAACATTTAACCCCGGTTTATCCAAAATGCCTTCAGTATTGATACAGTGTCTATTTATTCCTTTACATTTACTTTCCAGTTGGCCCAGTAATATTTTCTTTTTGGTAGGAGGTATGTTTTTGATCATTCAAATGTAACTCCTGTAGAGGCGCACATTTCCACAAAGGATATCGCATTCACAGTGTATCCTTCTTGCTACATGGGATATGTGTGTGGCCCGGAGCGTTTTTCAAAATCATTCAATTTTCTTTTGTATATTTAGAAAGCTTTTTTTCCTATCCTTGTGCTGCGAACATGAATTGTATTAAAAATACAAGCCTTGACTGAGCCAATAGACTCTTCGATAGATATTGTTTGCTGTGTTTTTCTCTGCCAGGCGCACAACATATAGACTGTTCACAGACTTTCTGTAGTATGCTTCCTTCTGGGCAGATCTACTCTAAGCCCCACTCTACTTCTATCCTCGTGTTAGTGCAGCCCGATGTAAACAGTAATTGTAATGTATTTGCATTTATATGACGCTTACTACCTCTGACGAACATTGAAGCGCTTTTTCGGCGAGTAGCACGCTACTTCAGGATCCAAAAAAATGGTTAGGGATGAATTAGCATAGGGAAATATAAAATTAATTTGAGAGCTGAACATTTTGGTCTGTTAGTTGGGTTGAAAAAGATAGTGGAGGGATAGAAGAGGGAAGGGTTAGCATTTATATAGCGCTTGCTACCCCTGCTGAAGTGTTGAAGCACTTTTCGGCGAGTAGCATGCTACTCCAGAACCCAAAAAGATGAATCGGTAGATCAATTATGGTGGGTAGGTTGTTCTATTATACACACACAACTGTACGAAAATTAATAAAATTCCTTTCTAAAGTTGTATCCAAGAGCCAAGTATAGTCTCTGATAATAATGTATACAATACTGATAAGTTTTAAGTTGGCTTGCCAGCAAGACTGATGCCCCGTAATGTTCATGCAAAGTCACTTGTGCTGGAGTATCTTAGACTCTTGTTGAATTGTACCATCCACCTTGTAGGTACTGCTATTTGTATCAGGTCCACGTTGTAGGCAGACACAAACGCCTAAATTGTGCACTATTAATATTAAGCATAATGTAGGTGAACATATGACAGTAAGCACTGTACAAGCTGTATTAGGTGCTTAGAAGTAGAGTGACATAGAGGGCAATAAACACTCCACTAACTCTGTCACTCGCTTAGTACAGACTAACACCAAAGGCCCTCGTACATAATGAAGCATCGGGGTGCACCCTCTTTCTGCGTCCCATGGGCATTTTGGCTTTTGTTCTACAGAAGAGGCTGCAGACACTTCCATAGCCCTTTATGTATTGTGGATCACGTAGGAGAGATTCTAAGCGAGCATGCTTTCCTATGTATTGGGCATGGCCACATTCAAATGTGGGAAAACCTTTTGTTTTGCGACTGCATTGTATTATAATTTTTTGGGGGGGAAATCTCTTTTTTATTATTAACAGTGCTCATAAGACCATACAATTCAATACCATGTACAAATAGCCCATTGGAGAACAGTTCAGGGATCATCTGGGGATTACACATCTGAACAACACAAGTGTCTTTCATGAATACAAATTGACTACTCCTCCAAGGACTGCACTGTATTATTGACACGGTCGAAAAGGCAAACAAGCAGTCAGGAGGCGCACTGATTGTATACCCCCCACACCCCTCACCTGACAGGATGGTGACAAACCCCAACCACCTGCAGGGGAAACTTGCCACCTCGTTTAATAATAGCTGCCAGACGCTTTACTTGGTAAGCTGACTGGTGGTTTACAACTGCGCCTACGTTGGGGCACCACATGTTTTTCCCAGCATAATCTGGTGTACACCCCCTGTGTGGGATGACAGCACTCACTGAAGACTGCACCGTTGTGTAGTCTGGGACAGTGCACCTTCACTGTAATTCTGAACTGGGCCTTTAAATACGGAACTATTTTGTGTGCCTATTTAATTCAGGTATACAAAGAATGTGGTACTACTTGTATACTAGGGTAGGACAAGGAAGATTGAATTTCTAAGGTGGCGGAAATGTTTTTGTCAAAGTGCTTTATGCCCTAAACACCCTCCCGTACCCTGAACATAATGAGATTGCGTAGATTACACCGCTGCGTGCCTAATGCTGCCATTTGCATTTCAAGACCTGTGAGTAATGAGGCTTTATCAAGTTCAAAGCCATTAGGCGTTCCCGAGCTGTCTGATACTTGCATATGGAAAAGGTGGGTCATTTGGAACCTAAAGATAGATAAACATATTCATAGGTCACGATTTATGTCTGCATCTAAAATAAAACTGTAAATTAGGAGAGGTGATAAGTGAGAAGTTAAAAGGAAGCCGCTAATTGAGCTGCATTTGTACATTGGCCTTCCTATATTATGAGATCTATTCCTGCTTCAGTCTTTGATTGCAATGAATACTAGGCATGAAGTCCTCGTCGAGCTGTTTAAATAATCCACTTGTCTCGCCACCTCTTCCCCACTGCATCCTTAACCAGTGGCCTAGCCAGTGTGCCCTGGGCCCCAAGGCAAGAAAGGAAATGTGACCCCTGCCCTCTGTTTGGACTGTGGAAAGCAGCAACAATCATTGTTCTGTGGGCCCCTCAGGCCTCTGTTTGAACTGTGACAAACAGCAGTTATCAGGGTTCAGTGGGCCTTTTAGGCATCTGGGACCTTTTGCCACTGCACCTGCTGCACCAATGGGAAGCTAAATCCCTGCCCTTAACAGCTTCTATTCTAGCCCCACTGGAGAACCGAAACAGCCAAGTACTGATCTGGCCATATCTGCAGGCATGCAGCAGCCTCTTCCACTGAAGGGATTTAAGTCGCATGAAAGCAGCATGCGAGAAACATCCATTTTCTGAGGCAAAGAACCAACACCTTGTCTGTTCCAACCTGAACTGCCCCCACTACCCTGAGCTCATTATTGTGGTATTTAGTATACCTTTCTCTATAACAAAACATGCCTGAACTCCTCCCTCTCAGTGAGGGGGCTGTATCACGGTGCAAGGAGATTCTCAATAAGGAAGCAGGCCAACTATGGTGGGGAATCGTCCTTTTAAAGGGATATTTCATCTTGGCTAGGTCTTCATCTGCAACAATATTCCTCAGAGACCCAAGGGTTTCTTGATTGTTGTAGAAATACATTTTTACCCCTTCATTGTACGTTCAAGCACAGACCAGTGCATGAAATGTTGTGATCTATGTAGGGAAAATACTCTGTGCACTGAGAAAATGTGTTAAAATAACAGAAAGTTGATAATAGCATTTAATACCTTCTCAAACCTGGATTTATCTAGAAGAGAAGTCTGTTAATTCTAGCAGATTTTTGATACCACAAGGTATAAGAAATTAGGGGATCTTTATCTGATATCTTTATCAGTAAATTATCTGAAATTATTGAACATAAACTTTTGCATGTATTATTTCTAAAGCTAAAGGAAGTTCTATATTGGTCTTTTCTAAACTAACCCCAGTGCGTACGACTACAATAACCACCTCTCTCAAATCAATACTGTGCTTGTTTTAGTGAGAAAGCTAAATGATCTAGGAGAAACCAGGAACTGGCGTCAGTATTTTTCTTAGGAAGCTTCAAGTTAGAGAGTGAAAACACTTTTTAGAATGCCCCAAAAATTGTGATAAAGATATTTCAATATGTTTGACAAAAAGAATAGGTACATTTCATGACAATATTGAAATGGGAAATAAAATCACAGGAACAAATATTTACACCACATGACAAAAATTTCAGCAATATAGGAAATCTGATGTTCATGTACTAATAATCCATTTGGTAAAAAGTGGTTGCTTGTAGAGTCAGCACACTACTGTGTCTGTGATTGCTTTTAAATAAAGGCTATTTTTAATGCACCCCATTTTAATTTCAGATTCACAAATGTCCCCTTGGGTTACTACCTCCTGTTACTGTTTTTTAGCCCACATATGGTTTCAAAACTTAATACATACCTTAAGGATGTATTAAATATTCAGAAGGAAAACTATTAACATTCCCCTTCCAAATTCTGAATTGTTAAATGGGCTTAGTACATTTCAAAAAGGGGTTTAGCATTTGCAAACTCTGTGAATTACCGAACCAGTGGATTTTTTTAACAATAAATACTTGGTACATGAGGCCATTTTTGTCAATTCCCTCCAAATTAAGTTTGCTAATAAACTTAGTTGAATGATAACAGGTGCACGTTCCTATTTAGTGTTAGTGTTGCTTCAAAATAAATAAAAACCATCACACATAACTCTTACACAATACTTAAAGACAGAATTTCTGACATCCAGCTTTAATGTTTTGTTAAATATATTTGCAAATGTTGTCACTTAAACAGGAAAGCAGCTAAAGCAGTCTCTGGACATAAAATAGGATGTAATCATAATCTTTAGATACATTTTCTGAGTTTCAGGAACAATGTGTGTCTTCTGGGTTTACTCTAAACCACTATAATAAACATATTTAGTCCTTTTAGATGTAATCTGTTTGTGCTGGTTTCTATTGCAGACAATAATCTAGATTTAGACTAAGGATCAATTCCACCTATGGCTTTTAAATTCTATTTATCAATGATCTCTATTAGTGTTATCACAACTAAAACTGTAATAGAACTGATCTGAGAGATGGACGTCCAAGTATTATGCTCAGTCAATATATTGAACAAACTATGGAGTTAAAATCTGAATAGATTAGATCCACAAGCATTGCCTGACCACTGTATTTTACATCAATAGATTACTTATCGGCACATTTTCTCTAAGTACAACTCAGTCATCTTCTATTTTTCTCTGAGCTCGTGCTGGGTTTGTTTGAACTCTTTTAAAATATGACATTTTAATGTCCAAAAGTTCAGGATTCTAGTTTCAAGCCTGGTCAAACCTTAATGAATGCTACACCAAAAGATGCCCTTAATGCTACACCAAAAGATGCCCTTCTGCTCCTACATTTTATTGTGCACCATAATTCAGAAATGGCATGTTTTTGCTTTCGGAGGTATAATTCTAAACATATTTATTGTTGGTGCCAACCTAAACATTATCATTAATTAGGAAGATAACAACAAGTGGTCTTGTGATGCTTGCTGGAATGAGAAGTGTTTAATCAAAAAGTGGATTGAGTTCAAGTTTAGGTGACAATTTTACAAAAGTGTATGGATTTTGTATATATTTAAAATTGTTGATCTCCAAAATGGCCTAAATCAATAAATTGTATTGAAATTCAAGTTTATCATTTGAATCCTATTGTCGGAAAAGATGTGATTTTGAACCCCATGAGGTGGTTCCTTTCCAGAAAGCATTCAGGTTGTAATCATGAGTCAAATAATGCTGAGGAGGTTAAAATATTCAAATTGAATTTTAATTACACTTGAAATGTTCATTGTTCTCTTAGTATTTTAATGTGCGGACTTTATTGCTTAAGGGAAAATAATTAGTATTTGTTTTTCTATATGTAGGAAGCATTACATTAATGAAATCACTGTATCCCACCTTCTTTGTTTCCTTTCCTGTTCTTTATGAACGTTTGTTGTTGAACTTTAAAGATTGCCCGAAATTAGGAATTGTGCTCTACATAACTTTGCTGTGTTACAATATGTTGATTTTTATATACTACGTTTGTCTCTTATGTGTATGGCAACTGATGTCTTGTTTTGCTTTAATAATCGGCTTATGTTTATTAGGTTTTATTATTCAATAAAATGTTTCAAACACAACAAATGGGAGTTGATATGTATTTACAACTGCAGCATTTTTATTGGGCACTTTCAAAGGGGCCAAAAATATGGTCTGTGGGATGACGGAGGACCACATTGGCATCAGCAGGTCGAGGTTTGAGCAAGTGATTAGGGGTATATGTAAGGTTGGAAGTAGGGGAAACAAAGCATGTACATTGTGTGGACTGTGACTCCTGGAGTTATTGTGAGGGATACCATGCTACCCTGTAAATGAATCCCCTAGTGATTATTATCAACAAACTTTATTCTGTTTTATAACAGAAAACCAAAAAAGTCATACATAAAATGATAAAACATCTTCCAAGTTACAGATTGACAAATATAATATGTCCAAGTTAATCAGAACACAAGATAAAAAATCATGAATTACAGTACAGAAGTTAATCGCAGCTTGACCTAAGTCTAACAGCGACCGTAAAAAGTTAAACGTATGCAAAACAGTGTCATTAGAGAGGAGTTATAAAAAGATAAGAGCTGCTCTCACCCTCCTAAAACCCGCTTTTTTGAGAATGGGAATAATAAATAACTTTCTAGGGACAGCATAAAAAATACAAAACATTTTTAAAAAGTGCATCTTGTCCTGAGGAGACTCACCGTTGCAGGCACAGGGCATGAGGCACTGGACTCTGTGGAAGCAAGTGTGTACCAAGAGGTAATGAAAGAGGTTGAGCGAAACCGGGTCAATAGAAAACGATCATGGATGCTTTTAAGCCCTAGAAGATAAGGTTTGTTGGTTGGTACAGTTTTTAACACAATGTACTTACACACATTAGGCTTACACAGCTCATTTCCCTCTCTATCACAGCAGCTCATTCTTAAAAAACACTCTTTGACCAGAGAAAGGTCCCTCTTACATATGCGCTCTGGGTTAGCAAATAGTTCCTACCTACCCTGGAGAGGCCAACTCTTAAATACTGGAGCCATTGGATGCTTGAGACATGGTCAAGTTAAAGGCATTCCCATAGGGCATCTTTGCTAAGTGTATTTTCTTAATTAGCCCAAATATTAAGCCACAAAGCCAGGGGACGGAAAGCCAGTACATCTGAGAGGAAAGGCCTCCCCAACTCTTCGTGCACGACATAAGACGGGGTGCTTTGTGGGACAGAAAGGGCCCATTGCAGGAAAGAGTTTTCAGCACTTTGCACTGCCCCTACCCCAATGTGGCCCCATATCTCACTCCCATAACTAACCTTTGAGATATATTTGGCTTCATATATCTTCAAAAGACCCCCTATTGGAGTCCCTCCCACTCTGCTGGCAAAGTTAAAAACAGCTGCAAAAGCTTTCACTAGACCCCCTTTCTTCCAAGTAAGCTAAGGGCACCAACTCAAGGAATCGTCAAACACAACTCCCAAAAAGGAGAAAACATTGCTCTTCGGTATTGACGAAAGTCCGAATTTAAAAGTGAACTGCTTAGCTTTACGAGGTCCCACCTGCATAATGAACGACTTGGAAGGATTAAACGAAAGGTCCAAGTCCTTCATAAAAAGGGCAAAATAATTCAGAAGAAGTTGTAGGCCCCTAGCTGTCCTCACACAAGGACTGCGTCGTCTGCGTATAGACTAAACATTTATAAACTATTTGTCGCCTAGTAGACCCACCTGCGTGAAGTCGTAGTCCCAATCCACAGGAACGACGAGAATACCCCCCACACTCTTGAGGCCAGTCCACGGAAGCGTGAACCTGTTTACACTCTAGCAGCAGACTGACCCTGAGAGATGTGGGGACAAGGTTTGGAAGAGCTCACTTGAATCCCCCAGCGGGCGTTTCCTAATAAGCACAGCAGAAACAACCTGCAGCAAAGACAATAAAGACAATAAGAGTAATTACTCTCTGCTCTCTCATAGGGTTGTAAAACTATCAAACTGTCTAAGTTAAGGTGAACTAAACTCTACCCCGTTTCCCTCTTACCCGCTGGACATCTCGTTAAGCTGCAAACAGCGACTCAGCTGGGACTTGGAGGAAGCAGCAAGGCAGGGGAGGAAATTCCGCCAGGCAATGAACAGGAGATCGGGGCCACTGTTGGAAACTAAAAAGGAGGAATACTACACGGGGTAAATTCAGACTTGGAGGCTCAAATAAGACTCTACAAAAGAGTATAAATGAAAAGAAGAGGAGGATTTCTTTAGGTTTCAGAAACCCTGTGAGTCAATATCGAAAGAAACAAAATGTGACCAACAGGCCTATGTACAAGCACCAAACAAGTGGCAAGAAATTACTTGAGGATCCTCAAAGGAATTTCCTAAACGCGCACCGAGCGCGTGTAAAAATAAATACAATCCCCTTCAGCAGATTACAAGGCGCGGTGAGCTCGAATACAGGAAACAATGTATCCGACTGACTCTGCTGACGCCTAAGGCTCTGGGAATGCAACCGCTCTAACCGAGCGTAAAGGAATGAGGAATGCAACAATGTTGCAAGTTCACCGCGGTCGCGTTGCTCAGTACAACACACACGACTGCATCCAATTGGAGACGGGGAGAATCAGGGATTAGATACACATATCAGGTTCTGAGAGGGGCATGGACAAAGGAAAGGTTGCAGGAGAACAGCAAAGGGGCCTGGACAAAGGAAAGGTTGCAGGAGAACAGCAAAGGGGCCTGGACAAAGGAAAGGTTGCAGGAGAACAGCAAAGCGGGCTCCCTAGGACAACAGGAACACAGCGATGAGGGGCGTGGACTGAGGACTCTACGAATCTGAAAGCCAAGCACCGGTTTGCTGCTGAGGAGAGCTATTTAAGGGAGAAACTCAGTGGACACTCCCTCCACCACTTGCACTAAGGGAGCGTCTAAAAAGTACAGGTTGTTATAGCTTGCACTAAGGGAGCTTCTAAAAAGTACAGGTTGCTATTCGCTTCTTTCCCTGAATCCCCGCAAGGACACAAGAGGCTTGTCGTGTAACAGTTCTCCCACCCAAAGGCCGCTGCACAGGGCGAGGTTTGTCAGGATGTAGTGCATGAAATCTACGAACCAGAACAGGAGCATGCACGTTTTCTGCCGGTTCCCATGACCGATCCCCAGGAGCAAAACCTACCCAATCTACCAGGTATTGTAGTTTTCCCTGATATCTACGAGAATCCAAGATTTTCTTGATTTCATATTCTAGCTCGTCCCCAACTATTATAGGAGGAGGAGGGACCTCAGGTGTCATAGGGATTCGATGTTCTTTCAACAGGGACACATGGAATACTGGATGTATTTGCATTTCCTCAGGTAGCTCTAGTTTCATGGATACGGGAGTGATTGTCTTGATGATTTTATAAGGTCCTATGTAACGGGGTTGCAGTTTACGTGGACCTGGCAATTTGAGATTCCTGGTAGATAGCCACACCTGATCACCAACTTTATATTCCGGGGCTGGTCTTCTATGCTTATCTGCCTGTCTCTTCATAGTCTCTTGAGTTTTATTTAACTCCCTAGAGGCAGCCTTCCAAGTCTCTAAAATGGTAGCATGATGCCGTTGTACTGCAGGTATGCTTTCTAGGTGCAGAGGTACTGGTAAGGGCATGAACCTAGGATTGCAGGCATGAGCAAAATAGAAGGGGGAAACCCCAGTTGCGGAATGCATGGAATTGTTATAAGCAAATTCCGCTAACGGGAGGGCATGCACCCAATTCGAGGTGACTGTTGACAGTAAACATCTCAGATATTGTTCCAGCGTCTGATTCGTTCTCTCAGTCTGGCCATCAGTTTGGGGATGATAAGCTGTGGACAATCTATGATCTATTCCTAATGCTGTACATAAGCCCTTCCAGAACCTAGAAACAAACTGAACACCTCTGTCCGTGATAATAACAGAGGGTACTCCATGCAATCTGATGATTTGCTCTATGAATACTTGTGCCAAGTCCTTCGCAGTAGGCAGCTTTTTTAAAGGAATGAAATGTGCCATTTTAGTGAATAAATCCACCACCACCAATATGGTATTGTACCCCTGTACTGAGGGCAAATCAGTGATAAAATCCATACTAACAGTATGCCAAGGAATAGAAGGTATGGAAATGGGACGAAGCAACCCTGCCGGAACGGAATGCGAGGTTTTCTGTCTAGCACATACCTGACATTTGGCTACATAAGACAATACATCTTTGCTCATTCCTTTCCACCAAAACCATCTTTGACATAACTGAACAGTCTTGTCAACCCCCGGATGAGCCGTTAAGGACGAGTCATGACACCACTTGATTATTTGTTGTTGTAGAGTGGCAAGAGGGATGTATATCCTCTCTTGGTGTAGGTATAATCCATCCTTGATGGTTCGTTGCTGATCAGTGGTCCACTCTAGCGGAGAGATCTCTCCATAGGCTTCCATAAGCTGCTCCATAAATGTTGCAGGGGGTTGGTCTGGAGCAGTAACTCCTATTATTTTATCGTAAGGAATGAGTGGAGTGGGCTCATGAATATGTATTCGATGCTCTGCATCTAATCGAGACAACGCATCAGCTTTTCCCTGTTGTGCCCCTGGCCGATAGGTTATTATGAAATCGTATTCACTAAAAAATAACACCCATCTCAGTTGTCTAGGGGTTAAAGCTTTGGCAGATCTAAAAAATTGTAGATTGCGATGGTCTGTTTAGATGGTAATCGTATGCGGGGACCCCATTAAATAATGCCTCCACTCCTGAAAGGCAAGTTTTATGGCCAGGAGTTCCCTTTCCCCTATAGTATAGTTCTGTTCGGCAGGGAGGAGTTTCTTTGAGAAATACGCTACAGGATGTAGGCACCCAGTGGGGGTGTTCCGTTGCGATAACACTCCTCCTACCGCGTATTGTGAAGCGTCGGCTTCCACGTAATAGGGTTGGGAGTTATCTGCATGACCCATGATCGGTGCTGTTGTGAATCTTTTCTTCAGTTGCACAAACGCATTTTCTGCTTCCTCTGACCACTTAAATTGACTACCCTTACGCAATAACTTAGTAATGGGTGTGATGACCTCAGAAAAATGATCTATGAAGCGTCGATAGAAATTCGCAAACCCAATGAACGATTGCACCTCCTTCACTGAGGTGGGACTAGGCCATTGGACTAATGCTTCGATCTTTTTTGGGTTCATAAGAATTCCTTCGGCCGAAATGATGAATCCCAAAAATTCCACCTTTTCTGTATGAAACGAGCTTTTGTCTAATTTGGCAAACAGATGGTTGTCCAGTAGTTTTTTCAAAATCATTTTTACATGACCGACATGTTCGTTCTCATTTTCGGAAAATATCAAAATATCGTCAATGTAAACAATGACGAAGAGGTCAAGATATTCACGTAGGATGTCATTGATGAAATACTGAAATGCGGCAGGGGCATCGCATAGCCCGAAGGGCATGACACAGTATTCATATAGGCCAAACTTAGTACGAAAAGCGGTTTTCCATTCGTCACCCTGTTTTACCCTTATCAAATGATAAGCACCCCGCAAATCCAATTTGGTGAATATCTTAGCCCCTCTCACTTGATCCAGAAGTACTGAAATGAGCGGTAATGGATACTTGTTCTTGATGGTTGCCTTATTCAAGGCACGGTAGTCTAAACAGGCACGTAGACCCCCTTTGCGTTTTGGAATGAAGAAGAGGGGAGAGGATACAGGGGAGGTAGAGTGTTGTATGAACCCCTTGTCCAACATTTCTGCCAGATATTGTTGTAAGTACTCTGTTTCCGGTTCCGTGAGAGCATAGACCCTACTCACGGGCAATTCGACCCCAGGGATCAGATCTATTCTACAGTCATAACTTCGATGCGGTGGTAAGGCCGCGGCCTTCTCCACATCGAATACTTCTGCGAAGTCACGATACATAGGCGGAAGCGCTGACTCCATCGTCTCCATAGCACAACATAGAGGTGTCTCCCAATCATGGGCTTCGTTGTAACAATGTAGCATACAATATGCGGATTTAAGGGTGATCTTGCGAGAAACCCAGTCAATATAGGGGTTATGTGTCTGTAGCCATGGCACCCCTAGGATGGCCCCAAAATTTGGTGTGTCTATCAAATCAAACTCCACTTGTTCTGAATGTCCATTGCTGCACACCATAGTCAATTTAGGAGTATGATAGGTGACCAAACCAGATGATAATTCCTTCCCATCCACGGCTCTAATGGGTTCTGGTTTGGATTTCTGCAAAAAAGGTATACGCAGGGTTTGAGCCAATTGTATATCTAGGAAATTGCCAGTCGCCCCGGAATCTAAAAGAAGGGATAGCGTCTTGCGACTTTGAAGGGACACAACAAGAGTGACTGATAATGTAAAATGGCGTGCCACCGGGGTGTGTATACTAGCCACCACTCCAGAGACCTTCCGATTTATATCACTCGAAGAACCGGTCTCGTCTTTCTTCAAGTGCTGTAGTTTTCCGAAGGTGCACCATATTCTTGACACAGAGCTGCGGTCTTAGGAATCGTTCCTGTTTTACTAGGACAACCTCTCGCATAATGTCCCCCTTTCCCGCAATAAAGACATAAATTCTGTTTCCTACGTCTGTCTTTTTCTTCGATGGGTAAAGGACTTCTCACCCCTCCAATTTGCATCGGTTCACTAGTGTCTTTGGTTTCTTTATTTTCTCTTTTATCTCCTCGCACTATAAACAGTCGTGCTAGGTTCCCACGTGATTTCTCCCCTTTTCTTTCCGTTAAACGGTGATTAAGCTTCACCACTAAGTCGATAAAGGAAGAGCAATCCTCTGGAGGGTCCACTATATGAGACAAAAGATCTTTCAAGTCATCATTTAAACCTCTATAAAAGAGAGAGGTCCGTTTCTCTTCTGGCCATTGCGTTTCTACGATTAATCTATGGAATTCTGTCACATAGGTCAATAAATCCTTACTCCCTTGTTTCAAGCTTAATAATTCACTATCACTAGCTTGTACATAGGTATGCTTCGCGAACAGACCTTTCAATTTATCCTTAAACAGCGTGAAATTATACAATAGGGGATCATTGTTTTCCACTAAAGGAACCGCCCAATTAGCAGCATTACCCCCTAAATAGGACACTACAAACGCAACTTTGGCCGCGTCATCGGGAAAGGCATTAGCCTTACAAAGAAAATGTAACTGACATTGATTAAGAAAAACATTAAATTTAGCGCTGTCCCCATAAAACCTTTCTGGGACAGCTAAAGGAACGGGGATAGGGGTGTGCACATCTACCTGTATGGCTTGAGGATTGGAAGTACTAGCAGTCACCTGCTCACCCAACGGAGAAGGAACTAGAAAACGAGCAGGCTGTATATATGTTCTTTTACTCTTCTGTGGAGTTTCAGACACCGTGCTCCTCTCTACTTGGTGTTGTCTTTCTAACTCTAGGTGTAGTTGTTGATTTTCTGTCCTTAATCTCCCTACTTCTCTCTGTAAATCTAACAGGGCTGCTGCCAACTCCTCTATAGTAGGGCTAGGATGAGGAGTCTCAGATACTAAACCGGCTCCTTCCATATTCATCGTCGTTCGGGTGGACTTAATACATGGGCTTGGCTTTCTGTCGCTTGGAAGTAGACCCACCTGCGTGAAGTCGTAGTCCCAATCCACAGGAACGACGAGAATACCCCCCACACTCTTGAGGCCAGTCCACGGAAGCGTGAACCTGTTTACACTCTAGCAGCAGACTGACCCTGAGAGATGTGGGGACAAGTTTTGGAAGAGCTCACTTGAATCCCCCAGCGGGCGTTTCCTAATAAGCACAGCAGAAACAACCTGCAGCAAAGACAATAAAGACAATAAGAGTAATTACTCTCTGCTCTCTCATAGGGTTGTAAAACTATCAAACTGTCTAAGTTAAGGTGAACTAAACTCTACCCCGTTTCCCTCTTACCCGCTGGACATCTCGTTAAGCTGCAAACAGCGACTCAGCTGGGACTTGGAGGAAGCAGCAAGGCAGGGGAGGAAATTCCGCCAGGTAATGAACAGGAGATCGGGGCCACTGTTGGAAACTAAAAAGGAGGAATACTACACGGGGTAAATTCAGACTTGGAGGCTCAAATAAGACTCTACAAAAGAGTATAAATGAAAAGAAGAGGAGGATTTCTTTAGGTTTCAGAAACCCTGTGAGTCAATATCGAAAGAAATAAAATGTGACCAACAGGCCTATGTACAAGCACCAAACAAGTGCCAAGAAATTACTTGAGGATCCTCAAAGGAATTTCCTAAACGCGCACCAAGCGCGTGTAAAAATAAATACAATCCCCTTCAACAGATTACAAGGCGCGGTGAGCTCGAATACAGGAAACAATGTATCCGACTGACTCTGCTGATGCCTAAGGCTCTGGGAATGCAACCGCTCTAACCGAGCGTAAAGGAATGAGGAATGCAACAATGTTGCAAGTTCACCGCGGTCGCGTTGCTCAGTACAACACACACGACTGCATCCAATTGGAGACGGGGAGAATCAGGGATTAGATACACATATCAGGTTCTGAGAGGGGCATGGACAAAGGAAAGGTTGCAGGAGAACAGCAAAGGGGCCTGGACAAAGGAAAGGTTGCAGGAGAACAGCAAAGGGGCCTGGACAAAGGAAAGGTTGCAGGAGAACAGCAAAGCGGGCTCCGTAGGGCAACAGGAACACAGCGATGAGGGGCGTGGACTGAGGACTCTACGAATCTGAAAGCCAAGCACCGGTTTGCTGCTGAGGAGAGCTATTTAAGGGAGAAACTCAGTGGACACTCCCTCCACCACTTGCACTAAGGGAGCGTCTAAAAAGTACAGGTTGTTATAGCTTGCACTAAGGGAGCTTCTAAAAAGTACAGGTTGCTATTCGCTTCTTTCCCTGAATCCCCGCAAGGACACAAGAGGCTTGTCGTGTAACACTATTCTTTGTTTATCTCCAAACTGATTTCTATGTTACTCTGGTTCCAGCCAGCTTTTGCCCCATATGTGGGCACTACTTCTTCATAGACCCCAGTGGTCAAAAATCTTGGTTTAATAATTGATGCAAATTACTCAAACCAAATAGGTTCTGCCGGTGGCCAAGGCATGTTTGTATCAATTTCACTGCGTTAGGTGAGCACTTTTCTCGTTTACGCCTGCTCAACAAATCACCATTCTGAGCACTCTTGTTTTATTTCGCTTCCATTACTGCAATGCTATTTAATTGTATTCACCAACATTACTCATAAATAACCTGCAAGTGATTCAAACCTTTGCAGCCACAAGACACTGTTCCAGGTCTGTGACTGTTCGTGCTTGCTAAACAATATTTACCGTTATTTCCAAGTTGGCAAACCTATACTGTCTGTTGTACCTGATATTAGGGACCTTGCAGCACCAGTTGTGTCATGTGATTTTTTTTTTTTTTTTTTTTTTTTTTTTTTTGTGAAACCTTTATTGACATCGTAATCAATTACACATATGGGCCTACAACCCCCGGGGCCGGCCGCTAGACACGAAAATCACAGCAAGCAAGGCTATCACAGTCAGTACCTCGGGGAGCAAAATCTCGTCGCTAGCAGACTCCCAATCTTGAACAGCCCAGGTAGGAGATCAGGATAATAAAGGTTTACATTTTATGATGAAAGGATGAAAGGATCAGGTGCCAAACAGTTTCCCAGATAACGAAAAATGGCAGGCAGAGCGATAAATGTCGACAATATACAGCAATCTATCTTAGCAATGGCACTTGAAACAGGAAATTAAGGATGTAGAGAAAGGACACGGCCATTGCGTCTGCAACCCCCTGCCCCAAGACCCAGGAGACTCCACGGAAATTATGGCACTCCGGAAACAGTAGCGATTGACAACAACGGAATACTATCCTACTGATCCCAGGAAAAGGACAGGAAAGAATAAGAGAAGAAAAAGAGGCCATGGAATAAGGAGACGAAAGACTAAAGAATCCCCCCCCCCCAACCCCCCACCCTGCACCTCTGCAGATGAGTACGGCCCCTCCCCCCAGCAGCGTGCCTGTCGCCCCGGAACCAGACCCGAAATATAGAAGAAACAGAGAAAGGGAGTAGAAAAAGAGCCCCCACCAGACGGGGGGGGTTGAGAGACTATTAATAAACTGGAGGAGGGCCTACAGAACACGCCCCCGACTTCTCCCTCTTGCACCATACGTTGTCCCATAAAGCAAGCAATAAAGAACCCCAAATCGACCCCGTCGAGAAAGGAGAAAGGAGCAGTGCATACTTAGTACATCAACAATTACACCGTGTGAACACACAACTCCCGAGCCCGCCCGCCTAGTAGGTGACCACCTCTGGAGGGTCAGCATCATCCTTGGCCACTCTTTGAAAACCCACCCATGCCTACCCCACGTCCCAGAGCCATGTCCAATGTCACCAGGGAAAGAGGCGTCCAATAAAACTCAGGAAGCAACACACACCGGTAGGGTAGAGGGCTCAGAAGATCGATACAGTCAGTTCCATGGAAGATCGTCTTTCCCAATGGCGATCCAGGATTTACACTACACACCGGGCCCAGGAAGGCGGAATCAGCCAGAGCGGGCGACCATAGCCCGGAGGCTGCCCGGGTCATCGGAGGCCACGCACGGATCGAGGCCACCCCCCCCCACTCAGGCCAAAGACCATCGGTACCGACCAGATCCACCGCCAGCTGAGCGCACGTTGACATTCTGTCCGGAGAGTCCAGGCGTGCACTATTCACCGGGGCGATCACGACGTTGTCCCCCCGTGCGCGGCATGAGAAGTCCCAGCGTACCTGGGGATAGGCAGGTGGCAGCTGCTCCGACGCCAATGTCACTCCATCGAGCTTGCTCCCCAACACCCAGGCGCCGTGAATCAAGGTGGCGTGTAGGGCACCGAGAGCCTCGAGAAGGTCCCCGTACCCCAACGCAGCTCCCGGCTCCCGCTCCGCTACGTTCCTCAGAGTCGCACCCTCCCAATCCTGCTGAGACCCGGTGTACAGGATGTTGGACTCTGTCGCACCAAAATAGCCACAGGGTAGGTCCATCCCAGATCGGGACCGGGACTCAGACACAGGCGCCTCGGGTTCCATGGCACTGGTGGCAGATTCCGAAGGCAAACAAACAGGGTGTCCGGTGTGTGGTCCTGGGCCACAGTCGCCCCCACCACGGACCAGCGCCCGCGAAAATCCGGGAGCGGCCCGCGAAAATCACCAGAGAGTCTTGAAGTGCCACCTCGGGCACACACGCGTTCAGCTACGCTTTAGGCACCCACTCCCTGGCGACTCGTGCGGCGGGGGCCGTAAAGCTATGCCCCAAACTGCGTCAAATTTTAGTGTTGTTATAGGCCACGTTAGGAATGGGGCGAGCTCAGGTACCCGTGCGGTTCTTCCCGGGCACCGTCAGACACCAACAAGCCAGAAGGGATCCAGCACGAGCTCCACACCCTCCGCCGAGCTCCCCCCCAAATGAGTGGGCCTCCTATTCAGTTCGTCGGCGCAGGCAGCACAACAGTCTCTGCTAACGGTAGGAGACCAAGCGTTTCAGGCTGCACTGAGCCGCACCAACCTGCCGAGTCTCCCCGCTCCGTTAGCTCAGGATGACAAAGGCCGGGGCAGGGGGGAGCGGACACCGCCAGCAGGTCAATGGCCCTCGAGCCGGGCTCGGAAGAAGGTCCCCGCGGCCAAAGCGGCCGCGACAATAGAGCACGGCGGTGCGCCGTGCTATCGCGCCACCGCCGTGAAAAAGGGAAGCCGGCCAAGGGCGTCTCACCAGGGGTCACAGTCAGGTGGGGGCGTAGATCGGATGCCCCGGTGCAGGTCCAGGGAATTCTGAGGGCAAGCAGTGGTCCCGGTGAAGCGGGGACAGCAGGAGTAATCCTTTGTTAGGGACGAGCCGCCGCCATCTTCCCCCTCGCGGCCGGCTCGCCCCGCCTCACCTCGGTCAGAGCGTTTCGGTGCCGCTCCGGAGCCCAGTCTCGGCTCCCCAATCCTCAGCGCTGCTGCTGCCGTGTGTCCGCCCAGTCGCCGCCCAGGCCGCTCGGGACAAGGATCCCTTCGCCGGCCCCACAAGTTGCGGCGCCACCGCCGGGTGTCCAACGGCCCGGCTGGGCTCGTCACTGTGCGTCCCGGCTTCAGGCCCTGGCGAAGGACGAGGCTTCCGGGGACGATTTCTCCGCGGTTGGGCGAGCTACGAACACCGGAACCGGCGGGATGGGGTCCGTCGGTATTCCGGTCACGGGATCTGTCGAGGGATGAAGCGGATCAGTGGTCAGGATAGTCGCGGGCGAGGATGGACGGCGGAGCTCCCTCACAACGCGGCCATCTTCAGCCCATGCTTGGCTCCTCCTCCGTGTCATGTGATTTTAAACATTTGTATCGTTAAATTCTGTTGCATTGTTTTAAAAAATATATTTTACCTGATGCCTGTTCTGCTATTGCATTTTAACGTTCTGTATTGATCAGCCGGTCCCCGTTCCGCCACGGCTTGTGCCGCTTGATGCGGAGGGACGTGAGGCTACCTCCGGTCGCGTTGTGGTCACGAGCGACCCCGAGTTCCTTTCTAGCCAGTGCCTCTGGTTAGCACTCTAATTTCCACACGCCCCGCCCCCTCCGCCTTCTTAACGCGGGTCAGGGCGCGGACGCGCGCAGCGGCGCGCCGGCGGCGCGCCAAAGGCAAGCCCGTCTGCGCCCGTCCGCGCCTGACCGCCGCCAGACGCTGAGATCCTTTGCATAAAGCCGTAAGTTCTAGTTGTTAAAATGCTGCGCTACACATGTCAGGAGCTCCATATGCTAAACCCTTTAAGATCTTCTACTCTCAGAGTACATCAACCCCTTTCTGCGGTTCATGAGAAACTACATGTTGTAACCAATAGTAAAGAAAGGACCAATATATGCCCTCAAGCCCATGATATCCCTTGTATGAAGGCCGCCAAGATTGTTTCGAATTCGCTGTCGGCCCTATATCTAAATGCCAGGTCTATTCCCAAACATGCGATCGAGCTCTGGAGCCTTTTAGACGACGAGAAACCTGGGATTTGTTTTATCACTGAGACGTGGCTCCACGGTTTCTCTACAGCAAGTATAGCATCTGCGTTTCCTTTACAATATCACCTGACTCGACTTGACAGAGAGTCAGGAAGAGGCGGTGGTCTTGCAGTAGCTACGGTGGCCCCCACTGCGATCCGAGTACTAGAATCACTCTCCTCTATTCAACTAGAGATATTGATTTTCACAGTGGATACCCCTGGTGCAGAATCCTGGAATGGGGCATTGATATATAGACCCCCAGGTCCGAAGTCGCATTTTGTTAATCAGCTGCTTGAATATATTGCACCTCATGTACTAGCAGCTGACAATTTCATCCTTCTTGGTGATTACCATGCGGAACTGGCACAAGACCCTGATTCAGCCCACCTTACTGAGGCTATGCTTACACTAGGATTGACACAAAGGGTGACTGGACCTACCCACTCTGCGGGCCATACCTTAGATTTGATATTTACTAATTCCTCTAAATTAAACATTAAATCTCCGTGCCCGCTATTATGGACTGACCATTCCACTCTTAAATTTAGTATGCCTATAACCATGCAACCTAACAACAGTCTAAAGAATCGCATGTGGATACGACCATGGCGCAAACTCTCTATGGACACCTTTCTTTCTCATTTTGGGCCTCTACTACAGGGTGAGAAAGTTGACGCTGTCAACTCTGTTGTTAATAATCTAGAATCTTCTATTGTGACGACCCTTGACAAAGTTCTTCCCCTTACAAGCGTTCTAGAAAAAAGCAAAGCTTCACCATGGTTTACCGATGCATTAAAAGCGGATAAGCAACAATGTCGCGCCGCTGAACGTCAATGGAGGAAATGTAAAACTGACAAATACCGTAGGGAATATACTATCCTCCATTCGATATATATAAATAATATTAAATCAGCAAAAAAGGTCTACCTCACTCAGCGTATCAACAATGCAGCTCATTCAAGTAAAGAGTTATATAAAATACTGAAGGAATTTACTGCTCCCCAGGTTGAGCAACCTTCTTTTACACCTACCCAAGAATGGGTTGACTCTATTGCCCTATTTTTTGACAATAAAATTAAAACCACATATGCCTCATTCCCCTCTCCGGTGGAAGGCTTCGGTTGTCATAATACTAACGTGAGTGAATATAGCCCTCCGCTAGAATTAAACAAATCACCCTTATTAGCTGAGTTTGATCCCAAAACAAAAACTGAAGTTAGGGAATGCCTGGGACGGATCAAGTCGGGCTCCCCAGCTGACCCCTTCCCGCCCCGCCCCTGTGCCAAAATGTTACCCTTATTTGTGGATATCTTAACTACTGTTTTTAATTTGTCTCTGAACCAAGTCACATTTCCGCACAGGTGGAAATTAGCACAGGTTAAGCCTATCCTTAAAAAACCCCTTGCCGACCCCAGTGTACCCGCAAACTATCGTCCTATTTCTTTGCTCCCTTATTTTGGAAAGGTATTGGAGTTTCTAGTCAATAAACGTCTCACCGCCTATCTTGAAACTCATAAGCTTCTTGATTCCTCTCAATCTGGCTTTCGTGCGGCCCATAGCACGGAGACAGCCGTTATTGAGGTAGTGGACAACATCAGACTGGCCTTGGACCGTCGAGAATCTGAAATCCTGGTCCTCCTGGATTTATCTGCTGCATTCGACACCATCTCCCACAGTATTCTTAAACATCGTCTGTGGGAGATTGGTGTCAGAGGGAGGGCCCTTGACTGGTTCGACAGTTATCTTGCTGACCGATCCACTGCGGTTTCCGTGGATGGGTTTGTTTCAAGCTCATATCCTGTAACTGTGGGGGTCCCGCAGGGTTCTATCCTCAGCCCTATGCTGTTCAATGTTTACCTAACACCTTTAGCTGATATCATCAGGTCTTATGGTTTTGACACACTATCCTATGCCGATGATACCCAGCTGTTAGTGACCTGTGATCCCGACCAGTCTGATGTCCATTTGGGCCACAACAGAACCATTGTTTCCCCTAAGCATCTCTCCCGGCGGCAACAGCCTGGGAGCCTCCTCCGAACACTGAGGTAGCACCTGCGCAACTGTATCCCACACAGAGTGGGAATAACGGGCCAACATTTGTTTGAAAAAATACAGGTACCCCTGAAAAAGTTCCTAAATCAGGGTGCATTTAACAATTGCAAGCAAAGCAACTTAGGAACAATGATTATAATAAATCACCCTTTGCCGTACCATCTGTTCTGTTGGAATCTCTTGGCACTGAGAGCGCACGACAATTGACTTTTGGAATAGAGGTTAATTTCCGGCGTGCTCCCCTGGCGTGTGCGCCAACTCCCACGGGTCCCACAGTAGTCAGAAGGAGCGTCCTTGAATTTAATATATATATATACATATATATATTCACTGAAAAAAACATAGGTTTTACAGACGTTATAGTTAGGAATTAGCATTTAAAAAACCTTAGAAATTCACTGAATAAACCATAGGTTTCAAGGACGTTATAGTTAGTTGGACATTTCACTCATACAAAACGATAGAAATTCCCCTGTTATAGTTAGTTGAGCTAACTATAACTCGCGCACCCTGCTGCTGCTGATGACGTCACATATTACATCACTCATGACATGGTCAGTGACATCACTGATGACATCACTGATGACATCTCATTTAAATGCTAATCCCTAACTATAACGTCTGTAAAACCTATGGTTTTTTTCAGTGAATTTCGAAGGTTGTTTAAATGTTAATTTCATATTTTAATATTTATAAAACCTATAATTTTTCTACAATATTTTGCAGCTCTATTATCCTT
Organism: Triturus cristatus; assembly: GCF_964204655.1. Lineage (NCBI taxonomy): Eukaryota > Metazoa > Chordata > Amphibia > Caudata > Salamandridae > Triturus > Triturus cristatus. Next base: position 946,448,539 of record NC_140586.1, read on the forward strand.
TTTTTAACTTTTAAAATTATGTAATATTTTATATCTTCCCCAAAACATATGTATATAATTTTTTCTTTTTGTTTGAGAAAACTAAAGTCCTGTACCGATAGTCTACCAAGATCCATCAGCACGTGAATCCTATCCACCATATTGAAATGATGCGCATTTCGTATCCAACAGGTTTGTGGAACCGCGTCCCGTGTAACAACATATACATATGAGGTCACGCCAGCTGCTAGTTTGGTATCTGACGGGTACGCAGTAGCAACCCGCACATTACATCATGTACGTATGGGGTCGCACCCGCTGCGCATTGCGTATGTAACGAGTGCACGCTGCCAGGTCCTGTCTTACATCATAGACGTATGGTGTCGCGCCGGAGAACGCAAAACTTTTTGCTATGTACACATATCTTACACTACACACAACATGCAACCACCATATTCATCAATATTCATCGTTTGTAAAGTAGCCTTCCACCTGGGATAGCCATACACCTAAAAGTTACATAACGGACGTTTTCCCCGTTACCAGAGGTAACATGATTGCATATGCTGTCCACACCACAATGTAATGTAGTACGGCCCAGGGGCAGTATCATTCATAGATAATGATGAACACACGGATAGAGATAGATAGTGGAAGTGGGTACGTGCACGTGTGCTCGACACCTTTTTATTACCAGATGCACATATCCAGTGACGTCTGTAGTGGATGCGTGTGGAGTGAGTGTAAACCAGCCCTCAGGGAATAGTTGCTGCTACCATCAACTACAACAGTAATCATTGGATCACACACAGACATTCAATAATAAAAGAATCAATAGTTTGTGCTGCAGTAAGGTTGGGACAGTAGATGTGAAATAATACAGAAAAATGTTCTATCGTAAAAGAACAACAACTTGTGGTATACTGAGACACAATCAATAGATCTGAAATAATACACAAAAAGATTGTATCATAAAAGGTCCATCAGTTCAAGTGCACTCAGATAGCCACATCAAAAGCATTCAGCATGTGCACAGCCAGCGATGATGCGTGCTGCGGGCGGGCCGTACTAGAAGTAATATCTGTTGCCATCAACACAGCATCACCTGCAATAGCGACTCGATCTGAATTGTGAACACTGCTGTCTGTAGTGTAAGCCAGAGAGAGCGGTCAGCAAGGACCCACAGCTACATAAGGTGGACTTGAGCTACACAGTTTGTCATACGCGAAGCAACAAAAAGCGTGTGTGGAGCCTGCGATGATGCGTATACGTGGTGCAGACAGAGCGCACAGCAGCAATGTCTTTTCCTACAGGACTACCTCATCTACGATACCAACTCAATCTGAATTGCTGTCTGCAGTGTTAATTGAAGACAGTACTCACACAGACATCCATGAATATTTTTTCTCACTTCCTCTTCACAAAACACAACAACATAAATTGCAGAAAACTCTGCAATAAATAAATCAAAACAATTCAAATTCTGATTTCTGCTGTCCACAGTGTAGACTATTCAGTGCTCCTTTGCACTTGCAAGATAAATTTGGTTATTGTAGTAAACCTATAAGTCATTTAAAAAAATGTCTTCAAGCAAGCATACTAAAAGGATAATGTGTATATTTCAATAGAAGTTGTAGTTACTTGACTACTGGATTCTATAATTAAACAATCATCACTCGATCTGAATTGTGAGCACTTCTGTCTGCAGTATAGGCCAGAGGCACTATTCATTAACGCCTCACAGCCACGTACCGTTGAATTCGAAAGCACGGAGTTGGTTGCAGCAGATCGGAGGGGGTACACAGAGATAATCACAAACTTGAACTTCTGACATCCTCAATCATAGAACCAAGACCCTGTTTCACTGTTCGGACCTGCTGTACCACGGTGTACTCCACCGACTGGTGTCAACCAAGCACAATAATCATTTGCAACAGTTTGCTACGGAAGCACTGAGTCTGATGCACCTCAACGGAGGGAGTTCTATGAAAACCAAGCAGCAGGTAGTATTGGACATCTTCCATTGTGAAATCAAGACACCGTTCCACTATTGGGACCTAGAGTTGGTTGCACCTGATCGGAGGTGGTACAAAGAACTTATCACAGACTTTAACTTCTGACATCCTCAATCACAGAATCAAGTCCCTGTTTCACTTTTCGGGCCTGCTGTACCGCGGTGTACTCCACTGACTGGTGTCAACCAAGTACAATAATCATGTGCAACAGTTAGCTACGCAAGCACAGAGTCTGATGAACCTCAACGGAGGGAGTTCTATGAAAACCAAGCATCAGGTAATATCGGACACCTTCAATCATAAAATCAAGACCCCGTTTCACTGTTCGGACCTGCTGTACCACGGTGTAGTCCAGCGACTACAGTAAATCAAGCCCAATAATCATGTGCAGCAGTTAGCTACAGAAGCACAGAATCTTATGCACCTCAACAGAGGGACTTCTATGAAAACCAAGCATCAGGTAATATCGGACATCGTTCATTGTGGGATCAAGACACTGTTCCACTGTTGGGACCTAGAGTTGGTTGCACCTGGTCGAAGGGAGTACCTTCATCTCCACTCTCAGATGCAGTTCTAACATCGTCCATTGTGGGATCAAGACAAAGTTCCACTGTTGGGACCTACAGTTGGTTGCACCTGGTCAGAGGGGGTACACAGAAATTATAACAGACTTTAACTTCTGACATCCTCAATCATAGAATCAAGACCCCATTTCACTGTTCGGACCTGCTGTACCGCATTGCAATTTCAACTTCATGCATAGCAATGGCTGCTTCATTTTCCAGTATTGGTTGTCCAAGAGGATCGTAACTACATGGACCACTATCTTGAGAACTTTCATTACTTATTTCAGCTGTAATAGTCTTTTCCTGTTCAACTTCATCATTCAACATTTTTAAATATATAGGAAAAATTTTACATGCAACGCTATCTTTACTTGTATTAAAAGAATCTTCGTAGCAGTCAAAGTCTCCAAGTAATTCACTTTCGCTACACCATGGTTTAAACAGTTGCAGAAGTGCTAAATAGTAAAATTCTTGCTTATCTGAAGTTTTACAACTAACTTTCTTGTGGTTTATTAGATTACTCTTTGCATGTTTAACTAAACAACCATGACATCCAACTACTGCATATTTTCCTTCTTTTAAATTCTGTTTAACATTTCTTTTCAAGGTGTTATGTTGAAGTACTTCATATAGACATAGCTGTTCCAGATGATGACTCCTTTTCGGATAGTATGTGTCCAACATATTAGTTTAAATAATGTCTGTACTGTCTGGTTCATTTACTGCTAATTCTTGAATTTCTTCAAATGATTTCAACACTCTATTTCGTTTGCAGGCAAGACCTACATACCCAAATCATTCCTCTTGACTTTGAATATAAACTTGAAGAGCACAAGCGGTCTGAACATTCCTACGATTCAATTTCTCGGTGGCAAAGCATTTTCAAAGTAAAGCTGTACAATTTTTTACTAAGGCTTTTCTCTTGTGCAATTTCTTGCCACATTTGTTTCATCTCTGTTTTTTCTGATTTTGTTATGTACGATGTAACATAACGTGCAACAGCAATTAAGTTATCTGCAACATACTGAATGTCCATGTTCACATTCCACATTTTTAAAATGACTGGATTGTAATCATTGATATACTTTGACACTTCTGTTCTTTTTAAGTTGTAGGTATTCTTTGGAGATTTTCAAGTTATTGTGTGCCTTACAGAAAAAAAAAGAATTTACTCTTCCTTTACAAATGACTGGATGGGAAAAACCAAACCGACATCTGGTGTAAAATTTTCCTTTAGACTTGTATTTTCTTCTGCAATACTTTCCACAACGGTGACTTTGGAAATTTAAAACTTGCTGTCTCAAGCTTCTATTTCCTTCTTCTCTTGAAATCTCACATCTCACATGTCACATACTGTTTGATGAAAGACAATACTATTTCATCAGAATCATTTCCACATTTAGGTGCATCCTTGATCCATAGTAGCATATGTATATGAGGTGCACCTCTTGCTTGATACTCCTTTCTCCAAAAGAAATCGGTAACTTCTCCAAGAGATGGATTCTTTGTATTGCAGATAAAAGACATCATAGCTTGAAACCTATGATTAAAATATCTGCACACATTTACAGGATCCAGTGAACACAGTTCACCACGAGTCTTTATTTCAACATTTTTTATATTGGAATTCGCTTCTCTTAGAAACTCAAGCAAATCTTCCCATGCATACTCTGCACAGCTAAGTGTGACAAACCATGTTGGTGTACCTAAGTTCCATAACATACACTTGAGTTCTCCATGACGACGATACCAATACTCATTTGTTCCACATTGACATGCCATCAAATTGATTAAGTGTGCTTCTAAATTTTCATCTGTTTCTTGAACTTTCCCCACAAATTCTTTCGCAGAAAGAAGTGATTGATGAACTTTAGTTTTAAGTATGTGGTTCACTGCATACGACAGAGAAGACAGATCACTTTCAAACAAAAGGTGAAATATGTATGAAATGCACTGTCGAAATCTAGGATCTAGGAGTGGTCAAATAGAGAAAGTGGACAAGTCAAGGACTGAAGATATTTATGAACATTACACAATATGTCCTTTGCATTCAAAAGAAGTAATAGGAAGCAGCATTGAGTTATTTGAAATGAAAAAAACACAGGGAACTCCAATGAGTGTATGGGAGAAAAGCTTGGAAGGTCGTTGTTTTCCACAGCTGTTTCCTACCAGAGAAGGTGGACGGTATGATGATCGACCTGTACGGATCCCAGCTTCAGAATATCGGTCAACGAGATTCATCTTCTAAACTTATTACCTGTTCATCCACATTTACAGTTGTATAATAAATATTGTTCTCTATAAGATAGCCTTTTCAACTTAATTAACATCCACAAATTCTTGCCATATTTTCTGACTCTTTGTTGGTACACCATTTACTAGAATGACTACTGCCTCATTTTCCTTTTTCTCTCCAGCAATAGTTTCAATATTGTTCTTCAAATCCAAAGGTAAGTACACCACTCTTCCTTTCAGCCCTCTTTGCAAGTCTGTTGGTGGTAGTTTACCTGTTTTAGGCTCCATCCGAATTATAGTTTGAAAAGGATGAACAGATTGAATTGGAACAGGCTCATATGTATTCAATTCTGCCAGTTCCTCCAGAAAAGCTACTAATTCTAAGGTATTATGTACTGCTCTAGCAGGCATTTTGTTCTCTTCTAATTTGTTGTAACAATATTTACATATACGTTGATCACTACCTAACTCAAATTGACCTTCCACCAACAAGTAAGTTGCTAATTCTACCCACTTAACATTTTTCTCCTTTTCACTTTTCAAATGCAAATAAATATTCCTACTTTGAATTTTATAATGAGAATGTCAACAACAAACACAAACATAGTTTGGTATTTCACAGCACACTACATTAAACTTTCCAATTTATTCTTCAAACTGATCAGTACTAATCACTTTTCCATCTCCTCCAACATCTGTAATTGTCAAACTTTGTCTTTCTATGGACTGCCCTTCTGAACGAAAATATTGCATTTCAATATCATCACACTTTTTTTGAACATCTGATGAAGAACCATATAAAAGACTTGTATTCAGTTCACTTAAACATAATGCAGGACTTTTTACATAGTTTCCTTACAAACGTCCGCATTTCTGAATGGTTGTACTGCTAACATCCTCAAGTGATGAAAAACACTTTTACAAACTTTTCTTGAAAGACAAGCCAGAGAATGCCCATACTTGTCAGTATATTTTCTTACATTACATGTTTCTAGTCCTTGTAACAATTTAATCTTCTGTTTAATACTTTTCTGAGTATATTCTCGTAGCAAATTTCACATTATATCAATGGATTCCTGTTGAATACTACAAATACTACTACAACCCCACTTATACACAGAAGCTTGTGGACGTTTCCCTTGCACTTCTTCAGCTATTAACTCTTCTGCACTTTTGCCAACCATTTCCTCCTTTGGAAGAGGACAACCATCCTGAACTTTGTAGCAACACCTCCAGTATCAACTGCAAATGGTAAACTATTTTCCTGGAAGTAACTTTCCTCATTAAAAAAGGCTCAGTATGTCTCCAATGTCCACTAAAGATTTTGCAAAGGTTGATTCTGTTCACAAGTCCCTTTTTTCTACTTTTGTCTTTCAACACTTGGACTATTTTATCCAACAGTTTGATTCTCTTCAAAATCAGAATGAATAACTTCTGTTTTAAATTGAAAGAAATATCCAATATACTTTCAATACACTGCTTCTCTTTGAATTGCAACACTTTCCTTTTATATCTGCAGCATGTTTTCATTAAATTCTGAATCACTCTAGATCGAAAAAGTCTCTGACGAATTTCTTGAAATTGCTTTTGTCTCCGAGTAACAGATACTATTTCTTTATCATGTTTCCTTTTCCTGGTATTTGAAATTGAACTCTGCTTCACCTTACTTGAAAAATTCTTCTTTTTGCTTTGTGTAATCTTTTTTTCATTAAATGATCGTAATATTTTTTTCACAAATTGTCTTGTACTTGTAGTAGAACAAACTGTTTCTGTATTACTTGCATTTTTTTCTAATTGAAGATCTTTCCTCTTGCTCAAATATGTATTTTTCTTCTCTTTTCTTCCTTTTTCACTTCTTCTAGGCATTTCCAAATTTTAATCCAAACGAAATAATTTTCTGAAAAACAAAAAATAGATTCAATTATTTTTCACATTTGTTTACAATGTTAAAATAATAACATACAATTGCAAAACTTCCACTAACGACTTCCAGACCCAGTGCTGCAATGTGATGGAGCACGACAGAGGAGCACTAGGATGACAAGCAGTGCCATAGAACATACAGCAAGTATTTATTTAATTATTTACATACACCTTTACAATTTATATGTAACTGACCTACCTCGTACTTTTCACCTCTCTGCCGCACCCCACCACACCACAGCACTCTCTCTGCAACCCACCGAGGACAACTTTAAAGATAGTATTTTTTAAAATTGTAATCTATGTACTTAGGATGATATTATTAACCAAACGGCACACACAAAAATGACCATTATTAGCCTAACAATTTTATCTACAACTTCGCAAATATAACACTGCACCCAGGGCTTTAGTGGGGGGGGGGGGGGTGTCTGTGGGGGGTCTGAGCACTCGCATTGTAGGAGAAGGGAAATATTTTAAAGAGAGCCATTTTCTCTCAGGATTTCCCTTCTCTTTTTGCAACGCAGCAGCAACATCATAGTAGGGTGATTAGCAGACAGACCACCAGGCCCATTGCCCCGGACTCTCTGAGACAGCTTCCCGGGCGCACACACTGAGCTGCACCCGAGTACTTCACAGGTCTTCAAAAGACCATTTTTTGGTAAATGAGACTCAGTTCTTTTTCACCCCTTTTTAAAGCCCCTATATCCCCACTCTGCCTATTGCTGAAAGAATTAGGCTCCCCCGAAATTTCGCTCTGGTTGTGCCTCTGTAAACGACCACAAGCAGGCAACTCCAGCACAACCCTGCTCTGACCTTACACACTGTCTTGTTTTAGTGCTACGAAAACACACGCTTTGCCTGGCTCACGTAGTTCTCACACACCCTCTTTAATATGAACATGAAAGCTTTGCAATTACTTTTATATTCCTATACTGTGCTTCACATGGAAATATAGAACTGCAGGTTCTCACCACCCCAAATTAGCTCTCTGGTATAATTTCTCAAATGTAAGAAGTACAGGTATTCAGTATCTGTCAGTCACGGCCACTTTAAAACAGTGTTCCTATATACAACTCGACAAAACGTTATGTTTCTAAATTAACGTCTTACACTGAAAAGCTCCTTTACCTTTCTTTCGCTGGATGTACCTTTGTTTAAAACACCACCAGAGAAGGGTGGTGAAGTATGCTCCACAAAGAGCAACTCAAAGCTTTGTTGTTCTTTATAAGAAATATCTGCCTGTCAATGCTTATTGCCAGCCTTTTTGACCCCTTAAGAGGCTGGGTGGATGAGTACAATACGTCGTATTTAGGATTGGGGCGGAGGATGCACGGAAATAAGAACGTTTAGTTGAATAAAGGGCGAGTGGATGCATGGCCAGATGGATCAATGGATAGGTAGATGGATGGATGTATCAATGTATGGATGGAGGGAAGGATGAATGAATGCAGGGACCAGTACTTAGGATAGACGGGTGGGCCGATAGATGCTTAGGATTGGTTCTGGGACAGATGTATCTATGGATATATAGGCGTAAGGCTGCATGAAGGGGACAGTGCTTACTATAGGCGAGGGGGCTCATAGATGCTTAAGATAAGTGCAGGAACAGATGTATGTATGTATATAAGTAGGAATGTATGCATGAATTAAAAGATGGTTGGATGGCGCAGTGCTTAGGATGGATGGATGCTGGGCTTTAATTGGGCCGGGTCTGAGGACCAACACTTATTTTCAGGGAGCCTCCAAACGGGTCTCTATTGAGCTCTATTTTCGTCCCTCGCAAAGATAGTACATTTTTTTTTATTGTACTGCAGTGAGAGCATGCACATTGATGTACGCATGCTCATTTTACTCACTACTGAGAACTTGAGACATCATGCTAGGTGAGCCTCGTTGTAGAAGGAAGGGAAATCCTTTAAAGAATGTTTTTTCCGAACGTGGGATAGTTGGAGGGGATTTTCTAAAGCACACAATGCTACTTATCTTGATTTAGACCACACCCCTACTTGCATAGCCCACACCCCTTTAAGAGGTTTGCCCCTCCCTTTTAGAGCAACCCCAGTTTTTTTCCCCACTTAGAACCCAGACTATACCATAGTAACAAAGAAACAGTCTAAGCTTCCATTGAAATCTACAATGGCACCAAGTTTCATAATTTGCCATCAACGCTGGCAGCCTTCTACCACAGTGCAAGAGTGTCTATCAGCACAAAGATTTGTTATCCACAGAAATGTTGTGTAATTTGTGTAGCTATCTGCTGGAACACTCATCACCAAAAGGTATTAAAACATGGGAATTTGCAGGAGAAAACACTCTATGTGGCCCGGGGGTGTCCTCAGAAATGGGTGGCAGTTTGGTCAAAGTGGAATGAGTACCGTGGACACTTATGTGAACCCCCGTGATCCCCTCCCTTGACGAACCATTAACGCAGTAAGGACCTTTGTACTGTCGGCAAAATGTGGGCTAAGCCATCTTAAATACAATGTGTGTATACGAATCTGTGATTGATGCAATGTACGAAAATATGATTATGTATGTGAAATGACCAACAAGTTGCAAATAAAAAGAATTGATAAAAAACAAAACATGGGAATTTGCCAGAAAAACATATACCATACCATAAAGCGATTCATAAATGGGCCCACTGCCACTACACCACCCTCTTCCCCATCCTTCCTTAACCTTACAAAATCAAAGAAAGAGCTACACCAAACCTAGTAGAGACACTATAGCAATACAGAAACTTAATTTCAACAACTGTCTGCCGGAACGCTCATGAGCAAAGCGTATTAAAACATGCAAATTTGCGGGTAAAGCATATACCTTGCCATAGGGCGCTTTATAAGTGCTCCCAGTGGTACTACATCACCTTTAGTAGCTCAACATGTGCACGTTACTAAAATCTATGTTTTAATGACCAACATACGCACCTCCCCACACCCACTACCGCCCTTGCTTAACCGTATGAAATCAAACAGAAACCCCCACCATTCCTAGTAGCGCCACTATACCCATACACAGGCTTAATTTTAACAGGTGTGTGCCGGAACACTTATCAACAAAAAGTATTCAAACATGCAAGTTAGTGGGTAAATCATAAACCATCCCATAGCACGGTTTATAAATGGACCCAGTGGCACTAGATTACCTTTACTAGCTACACATGTCCACTTTACAAATATCCGTGTTATAATCAGCAACATACCCACCTCCCCCACCCCCACCCCTGCCCTTGCTTAACCTTACGAAATCAAACAACGAGCCCCACCACTCTTGTTACCGCCACTATAGCCATACATAGACTTAATGTCAACAGGTGTCTGCCGGAACGCTCATCAGCAAAAGCTATTAAAACCTGCAATTTTGCAACTCAAACATACACCATACCATAAGACAGTTTATAAATAGTCACAGTACCACTACACCACCTCCACACCCGCCCTTGCTTAACTTTACGCAATAAAAGAAAGAGCCCGAGCAAACGTAGAAGCGCCACTATACCAATACAGAGGCTTAATTTCAACAGATGTCTCCCGAAACGCTCATCAGCAAAATGTATTAAAACAAGCAAATTTACGGCTAAAACATATCCCATGCCATAGGGCGCTTTATAAGTGCTCCCAGTGGTACTACATCACCTTTAGTAGCTCGACATCTGCACGTTACTAAATTCTGTGTTTTAATCACCAACATACTCACCTCCCCCACACCCACCCCCGCCCTTGGTTAACCATACGAAATCAAACAGAAACCCCCACCATTCCCAGTAGCGCCACTATACCCATATACAACGTTAATGTTAACAAGTGTCTGCTGGAACACTTATCAGCAAAAAGTATTCAAACATCCAAATTGGCAGGTAAAACATAAACCATCCCATAGCGCAGTTTATAAATGGGCCCAGTGGAACTACACCAACTTTACTAGCTAGACATCTATATGTTACTAAAGTCGTTTAAACACTCTGTAGAGTGTATACAGGGGATGGGGAGAGTAAACAAAGTTCTAATTCCCAAACGTTTGATATACCGTCCCTTTGCTGTATCTATATTAAAGACATTAAATGGAATGAAAAAATTGACGAGTGTCTCAAAGGGGATAGTGAAGGTGAGCACCGGTAAAGCCTGGACCACTTCAACACCTACATATATCCAGCACAGGGACACAGCCTAACAAATAGTATCATTTAAAATCACATGTAGTTCTCTAATGTCAAAAAAGTCATACAGAAAATATACAGCACATTTTCATTTCTTTTTTTATCTCTCACACATGTATAAAACATCTCTTCTAAAGAAGCACTCCCCAACCACTTCAATTCCATAAGAACAGACATTCATTAATACGTTTACTACCATATAATTTAGTATATCTACCTTTTTATTATTCACTAGTCAGAAACTACTAAAACTATTAACTATACCCAAATACAAACCAGAAACCATGTTCATATTATATCTCAACCTATGATCAAATGATTCAAACTATGCGTACATATAAAAGGAACGTATCACTTTTAATATCTCCATCTCCTCTTCATGTAATCTCCAAACACTGTAGACGGCCTCACAGTACAACAACCTAGCTCGACTTACATTCAAATCTACCTCTCAGTGTCAAAAATGAGACCACAACCTGCCCACATAACATTTCTGGATTTTGTTTTATCGCTTTTAACTTAATAACACATACATCTCCTACCACCACCCTCCTCCCCACTATTTTCACAAAAAGTATCATTTGCAAACGTGGGATATTTTGTTTATCTCGCCCGAATACATTACAAACCCAAATTAACGCTGTACCTCATTTTCAAAACCATACCGTCCTATAAAGATGACAAACTACACTTCTTCTTTGTGACAAATTCATAAACATATATAAAGTACTTATTTAACAACAGGTCAAATTTTATGCATATTTTATAACCAATATCAAACACCACACTTTACTGACACTATATTACTTTGAAATAAAAAATACTTTCAAACTTAAAAACATCACCTCAAATACTTAATCACTACTACAGAACACATAACACACCTTGTTCATTTCTAACTCACCCTTGTAGTTGGTATGCAGATTTCAAATGTCACACCCGCATACAATTCTTTCTTTGTCACAGAGTACATGTAAAGCACCGATTTCATCAAGAATGGAACCAGGAATGGCACAATTTCTCTGTCGCTCCACACATAAAAACATGTAAAGAACAAATCAGAATACTTCATTCCTGTAACGACATTCCAAAACGTATCTCCATTGGTTAATTTTGAATTTTCCATACGAAAAGCTACTTAATATTCCGAGACACATACAGGTCACAAGTTCAACCTATTTTATGACCACACTTTCTGGAACATTCTGCCACACCTGCAGGTTAAAAGTTCATATATTTTTTTTAACCTAACCATATATTTTTGCAACATTTTATCGAACATTTAACGGCACATGCAGGTTAAAAGTTCATAATAGGGGTCAGTAGTTCATCAGCTTTATCCCCAACTCCAGCAGCACCTCAGCTTACAGCCCCAGCGCCATCAGACCCGTAGAAGTCAGTGCTTTCCACTTTACAAATACCTAATTCATTTGATACGCACAAATTTACCTTCGCACTCCCTATATAACACCCCCTAAGCACAATACACAAGTTACAATGTTCGAAACAAAAGTTCCTCCGAGTAGGTATAACTATATGCTGACACTACTTGGACAAATGTGGCACAGCGGCCAGAGGACATGACTTCACAGCATATGACACACAGTTTGGGCTCATACTTTAATCCCCAAGTCTTTCACCACCTCACCTTACCAGCATCAGACTCTACGCAATACCTCACTAAATTTCCATAGCCCAGCACTTTCACACCGTTAGGGGTGAATACTTTGCTTCGCACCCCCTCTATAGCACACACTAAACACCCCACAGAGGTTACAGTGCTCCTACCCTCCTCTTTCCCACTTTTTTCCCCTTTTTTCCCCTTACTCGCTTCAACAGAATCATAAAATGGCGGCCAACACTTCCTAGTTGCAACCGCACGCAGCGCTCGCAGCCAATAAGCAGCATGCTCGTGCTGGAACGCCTCAGCCAATCAGATAGCAGAATTCCCAAATATCGATATCTGTAAATTTTTATATTTCTTAAAAACTACTGAACGGATTTACACCAAATAAACAAAAGCGTGCTTTCTAGACCAAGACCCTTCTACATGCCAAATTTGGGGTAATTCCGTTCACCCGTTCGACCTGTAGTCTTGTCTAAAGTTTCCTATGGAAATTAACATGGAGAAAACACATTTTGGAACCCCCCTCTTTCCTTAACCCCCCTTCATGAATCACCCCCAAACTTTCAACATAGGAGCTGATATGAACAAAGAATTAGTTTTTAAATTTTCATGAACATCCATCAAACAACGCCAAAGTTATAAGCAAAACAAAAAATGCTCTTCCTATGGAATCTTGGTCCTAACTATAACTACCTACTGGCGACTACCAGTAGCTAAAATATATTTATATATATATATATGTATATATACACACACACACATATATATATCTATATATATATCTATCTATATATATATATATATATATATATATATATATATATATATATATAATCCAATATTGCATGTCAAAAGCACACTCAGAGTCACGGGTATTCCAAAAACGGCAGTAGTTTATTCTTCGCTACGCGTTTCGACACGAAAAGTGTCTTGTTCACACGAATCTACAAACGTTTTGCATTGATTTAAATAAAGTTCATTGAAGTGATTTCACCCAAACACAGTGATAACAGAAATAGGACTATACCTTCAGATAGTCAAATCAGATGTTATAGTGCGGCAGACATATTGGAAAGTGCAATTCAACGTTTTCACAATATATAGTCTCTCTTCAATTTGTATTACTACTGTTTTACACATTGTAAAATAGACACCACAATTGCTTGTCAATCATAGGAACATAAATATCAATATGCCTCTGATTACAGGTTTCTGTTATTTACATTCATAAACGATTTGCCTTAAACACTTGTTCAAATATGTCTCGCCATATATTTAGGCTAAATAGCCATTTCAGTTACGGCAATCGTTGTGTTTGGCAATCTATATGATTGGTAATTGCATATACCAGTATTCATAGTTACCCGTGTTCCTAGAAAACACACGTTTCATTTGTAGGCGCTCTAGTGGATACATGGTATAAATTAGGGGTCTATTATTAATACATTTGTATCGGTCTAGTGCCTGAAAGAGCCTATATGTTTCCACATTACACTGATTTGGCACTGGTTAATATTATTTGCAACATCTTTCTAGACTAAAATCATTTTATAGGTTAATGTCCTCACTCCACCTGTGATACAATCAAGTGTGCAAAATTGAAAACAATAAAACAAATTATATTTTGAAACAAGTAGACATTTCATTATAAAATTCTCTTATCTGTGTTATAGTGTAGTCCCGATCCCGGGGAAGAAAAGGTTAGGGAACCCGTGAGACAGTCAAACACAAGGTGGGCCCCTTCCTTTCCTCCTGTAAAAAAACACAAATAAGAAATACACAGCCATTAGTTTCTCAAAGAGAAAGGGACAAAGTATCCATATCGAAACAACACATTCATTAGTTGTCACAGAACTACAGTCACTATTTCTGATACTATCTCTAGTTGTTTATTCTATATGAAGATGTGAAGCTAGTTCCTCGTCAAGGTTATGCCCTCCCAGGAATCTGGTTTCCAACTCAAGTATCCATTTTGATTCCCGTTGTCTTAATCTGAGGTCTCTATTGCCGCCTCTTGGATTCCAGACTATTTGTTCAATAGCAAAGTACCGTAGCAAAGAATGATTGGATTGATGAAATTCCAGAAAATGCCTTGCAATTGGGTATTGTACATTTACATTGGTAATTGCTCGAAGATGTTCCATCACTCTTTTCTTTACCATGCAAATAGTACTCCCCACGTATCTACGTTTGCAAGGACATTCAAGTACATACACAATACAGTTACTGCTACACGTTAGAAATTGGTTAATTATCCATTTTTTATTTCTTCCTGGAATATTAAATTCTTTTACAGCGTGGCTGAATTTGCAGGCTCTGCAATGCCCACAGGGGAAGAACCCTTTGAGATCATGAAAATTATGGCTTTTTGGTTCAGTAATATCCCCTCTTACCAATATATCCTTAAGACTTCTGCCTTTCTTATAGGTAATCAGGGGTCTTTTTCCTATTTATTTCCCTATGATGGCATCAATCTGGAGAATCTTCCAATTCTCTGTGAGCATTTTACTTACTTTTTGTGATCTATTGTTGTATGTAGTTACAAGTCTAATGTTACTGTCTGCATCTTCCTGGTCATTTGCTCTTTGTTCTAGTGCTTTTATTCTACTCACACTGTCAATTTGTTTCACTGCATTATTGAGGACCCATTCAGGGTATCCTCTTTGGCGAAACCTTTCAAGCATGTTGTTTTTTTCTTCCAAGAATTTATCATCTGTACTACAGTTTCTCCTTGCCCTAAGTAGCTCTCCATATGGAATACTCCATTTCAGGGGTTCTGGATGGCCACTGAGGGCATGGAGCAAACTGTTCCCAGCTGTATCTTTCCTATACAGACTCGTTACAAGTTTCCCATCAATGACTTCAATATGGGTATCTAGAAACTCTACCTCCCTCTTGCTGATATTCGATGTAAGTTTAATGTTGTATGGGTTGGTGTTTAGTTCATTAATGAACTTAACCGCTTCTTCTTTTGTGTCACTCCATACAATAAATAGGTCGTCAATATACCTGAGCCACACGACTACTGACTCAAAGCATTTGGCAAGGGATGGATTTGATCGAATTTCCTCCTCCCATTTTCCTAGGAAAAGGTTTGCAAATCCAGGTGCGAAGCACGTTCCCATTGCTGTGCCTCGCACCTGCCTGTAGAGTACCCCATCAAACATGAAGATGTTGTTTTTCAAACATACCATCATCATGTCAGCTAGCATGCATGTATGCTCAAGATATATAATAGCTCTCGAGCCTAGAAATGCATGCAAACTTCAACCCCCTGGACGTGATCTATTATAGTATACAATGAGTTCACGTCCAGGGTAATCAGATGGTAGTTCTCGTCCCATATGAGACCGTCTAATTTATTTAGGAAATCCTTAGTGTCTTTAACAAAAGATGGTAAATTCATGACATGCTCTTTCAAAAACTGATCCACGTATTTGGATCCATTTTCATTTACACTGCCCATAGAAGACACGATTGGTCTCCCTGGTGGAATAGTGGGCTGTTTATGCAGTTTTGGGAGAAGATATAGAATGGGTAATTTAGGGAAATCGCGTTTTAGGAAACAATATTCATGCCACGAGATAATACCAAGTTCCTGCCACTCTGATAGTTTTTGCCATGTTGTAACTATGCTGGTGTTGTATGCTGCAGTATCACAAATACAGTAATAATCATTGTTACTGAGTTGTTCTTTTGCTTCATTGATGTACATTTCTTTACCCCAAAGGACAATATTCCCACCTTTGTCTGATGGTCGTACGACCAAACTTTTATCCTTCGATAGTGACAGAATAAACTCGCACTGTTTATATGACAAGTTTTGTGTTCCCTTAGGGTTATTATACTTATGTTTTGTTTCATAAGTTCTTTGGTCACAACATCATGAAATGTATCAATTGCATCGTGGGGTAAATTGGGATAGAATGCTGAACGGGGTTTAAATTGAGTACATGCTGCTTTATTTGTTATTACATCTTCTGCGTCCACAGAATAAGGTGCTCCTAAATCAATTATCGCATCCAATGTATCAACTGTATTTGTGATACTGCAGCATACAACGCCAACATAGTTACAACATGGCAAAAACTATCATAGTGGCAGGAACTTGGTATTATCTCGTGGCATGAATATTGTTTCCTAAAACGCGAGTTCCCTAAATTACCCATTCTATATCTTCTCCCAAAACTTCATAAACACCCCACTATTCCACCAGGGAGACCAATCGTGTCTTCTATGGGCAGTGTAAATGAAAATGTATCCAAATACGTGGATCAGTTTTTGAAAGAGCATGTCATGAATTTACCATCTTTTGTTAAAGACACTAAGGATTTCCTGAATAAATTAGACGGTCTCATATGGGACGAGAACTACCATCTGATTACCCGGGACGTGAACTCATTGTATACTCTAATAGATCACGTCCAGGGGGTTGAAGCTTGCATGCATTTTCTAGGCTCGAGAGCTATTATATATCTTGAGCATACACGCATGCTAGCTGACATGAAGATGGTATGTTTGAAAAACAACATCGTCATGTTTGATGGGGTACTCTACAGGCAGGTGCGAGGCAGGGCAATGGGAACGTGCTTCGCACCTGGATTTGCAAACCTTTTCCTAGGAAAATGGGAGGAGGAAATTCGATCAAATCCATCCCTTGCCAAACACTTTGAGTCATTAGTCGTGTGGCTCAGGTATATTGATGACCTATTTATTGTATGGAGTGACACAAAAGAAGAAGCGGTTAAGTTCATTAATGAACTAAACACCAACCCATACAACATTAAACTTACATCGAATATCAGCAAGAGGGAGGTAGAGTTTCTAGATACCCATATTGAAGTCATTGATGGGAAACTTGTAACGAGTCTGTATAGGAAAGATACAGCTGGGAACAGTTTGCTCCATGCCCTCAGTGGCCATCCAGAACCCCTGAAATGGAGTATTCCATATGGAGAGCTACTGAGGGCAAGGAGAAACTGTAGTACAGATGATAAATTCTTGGAAGAAAAAAACAACATGCTTGAAAGGTTTCGCCAAAGAGGATACCCTGAATGGGTCCTCAATAATGCAGTGAAAAAAATTGACAGTGTGAGTAGAATAAAAGCACTAGAACAAAGAGCAAATGACCAGGAAGATGCAGACAGCAACATTAGACTTGTAACTACATACAACAATAGATCACAAAAAGTAAGTAAAATGCTCACAGAGAATTGGAAGATTCTCCAGACTGATGCCATCATAGGGAAAGAAATAGGAAAAAGACCCCTGATTACCTATAAGAAAGGCAGAAGTCTTAAGGATATATTGGTAAGAGGGGATATTACTGAACCAAAAAGCCATAATTTTCATGATCTCAAAGGGTTCTTCCCCTGTGGGCATTGCAGAGCCTGCAAATTCAGCCACTCTGTAAAATAATTTAATATTCCAGGAAGAAATAAAAAATGGATAATTAACCAATTTCTAACGTGTAGCAGTAACTGTATTGTGTATGTACTTGAATGTCCTTGCAAACGTAGATACGCGGGGAGTACTATTTACATGGTAAAGAAAAGAGTGATGGAACATCTTCGAGCAATTAGCAATGTAAATGTACAATACCCAATTGCATTTTCTGGGATTTCATCAATCCAATAATTCTTTGCTACGGTACTTTGCTATTGAACAAATAGTCTTGAATCCAAGAGGCGGCAATAGAGACCTCAGATTAAGACAACGGGAATCAAAATGGATACTTGAGTTGGAAACCAGATTCCCGGGAGGGCATAACCTTGACGAGGAACTAGCTTCACATCTTCATATAGAATAAACAACTAGAGATAGTATCAGAAATAGTGACTGTAGTTCTGTGACAACTAATGAATGTGTTGTTTCGATATGGATACTTTGTCCCTTTCTCTTTGAGAAACTAATGGCTGTGTATTTCTTATTTGTGTTTTTTTACAGGAGGAAAGGAAGGGGCCCACCTTGTGTTTGACTGTCTCACGGGTTCCCTAACCTTTTCTTCCCCGGGATCGGGACTACACTATAACACAGATAAGAGAATTTTATAATGAAATGTCTACTTGTTTCAAAATATAATTTGTTTTATTGTTTTCAATTTTGCACACTTGATTGTATCACAGGTGGAGTGAGGACATTAACCTATAAAATGATTTTAGTCTAGAAAGATGTTGCAAATAATATTAACCAGTGCCAAATCAGTGTAATGTGGAAACATATAGGCTCTTTCAGGCACTAGACCGATACAAATGTATGAATAATAGACCCCTAATTTATACCATTTAGCCACTAGAGCGCCTACAACTGAAACGTGTGTTTTCTAGGAACACGGGTAACTATGAATACTGATATATGCAATTACCAATCATATAGATTGCCAAACACAACGATTGCCGTAACTGAAATGACTATTTAGCCTAAATATATGGCGAGACATATTTGAACAAGTATTTAAGGCAAATCGTTTATGAATGTAAATAACAGAAACCTGTAATCAGAGGCATATTGATATTTATGTTCCTATGATTGACAAGCAATTGTGGTGTCTATTTTACAATGTGTAAAACAGTAGTAATACAAATTGAAGAGAGACTATATATTGTGAAAACGTTGAATTGCACTTTCCAATATGTCTGCCGCACTATAACATCTGATTTGACTATCTGAAGGTATAGTCCTATTTCTGTTATCACTGTGTTTGGGTGAAATCACTTCAATGAACTTTATTTAAATCAATGCAAAACGTTTGTAGATTCGTGTGAACAAGACACTTTTCGTGTCGAAACGCGTAGCGAAGAATAAACTACTGCCGTTTTTGGAATACCCGTGACTCTGAGTGTGCTTTTGACGTGCAATATTGGATTTATAAAGAATTTGCCGGTTTTCTGGTTTACCGGCATCGTGCACCAACTGCCAACGGGCTCGGTTTCCAAATAACCCGTTTGGAGGAAAAGAAATATATATATATATATATATATATATATATATATATATATATATATATATATATATATTATCTACTGGCGGTCGCCAGTAGATAGTTATAGTTAGGACCGTGTTTCCATAGGAAATCCGCAACATTCTATTTGGAATAACTTTGGCGCCGATTGACGAATCCTCGCGAAATTCTCAAAATAGGTGGGGCGCTCCGCTCCGCTCCTACCCTGAAAGTCTCGGGGGGATTCATCAAGCGGGGGCCGAGAAAAAGGGGGGGTCCCAAAACGCGTTTTCCCCATGCATTTTTCCATAGGACCTTTAGTCCGAGCTACAGCCAGAACGGCTGAACAGAATTACTTGAAATTTGGCAGAGAGGTAGCCCTCAGGTCAGGGATGTGCCTTTTGAAGGTCTCGTGTAAATCTGTTCAGTATTTCCTGAGAAAATAGCATTTAAATCAATATATATATCTATGGGCGTGCTCCGAGCACGTACCGTAAGCTTACCGTACGCGCACGCTGCCGTGCGCGAGCGCAATTCTGATTGGTTGTTAGATCTCAGTAAACATTCGAATCGGTCGAAACCAGGAAGTGTCGGCCGCCATTTTGTCTCTCGCAGTCTGTGGGGGTGAAAAACAAAGGTGGATAACGTGAAAAGGGGGCAGGCTGGACAGTTCCTGACCCCCTAGCCTTTGTCAGGGGGTCCCAGAAGGACCCCCAAGGGCAAAAATGTATTTTAAGTTTTTTTTCAAAAAATCGCCGAATGCGCGCAGCGTACGCGTACGGCGTAAACGGAGAAATTCCGCGAGGAGGAATTCCGCGAACTTCGCGTAACTATTACGCGTACCGTGCGCGCACGGCAAAAAGTTTTTTTACAAAAAGGAAAGCTTAAAAAAAAATTAAAAAAATTGGGAGGTAAGGTTGGCTCTTAAAAGAGCCGTTGGGTTAATACAGGGATGGAGGAAAGAAAGAATGGGAATATTATGAGCGTCTACAAACGTGCTGGTCTATTTTATTGTTAATAAGGGAAACACTGGTCTCCCCAAAAACAATAAGACCACAACACGTTGTACACCTCATTGCAACCCTCCCAAATCGAGGGTTAACGTCCAGAGGAGCAGAAGAAGGTGATGCTCCCACCTCAGAGGAAGGGCTCAGCTGAGCTGCCGATGATGTACTCGGCTGAGCTTCTGAGGTTGGGCTCTGGTGACTTACTGAAGAGTTTTCTCCAGTATGTCGAGCAAAGGTCCTGGGATGTTTATCCCTAAGGTGTCTCATCATAGAGTGATTTCCAAAGGAATACTTCTTCCTTGGATTTCCTCTAGATAAAACACGGTCACAAAGTGTGCAAGTGACCAATGGAGCATTGACCTTTTTCTGCCCCTCTGGAAAAGTAAAATACTCCCATACAAAAGAATTCTTTTGTTTCCTCCTTCTCTGGATGATGGTGGTGCTGCTAGCCTCACTCTCAGAAGAGGTCTGCTGTTCTGCCATTGTATCTCAATGTCAATTCAGCTCCTTCTCCTAGGGGATCTCAAGCAGTAATGAGGGGAATGGGTGTGGTGTGGGAAGTTTCTGGAACTGAAAGTAGTTTCAACCAATGAAATGTGTTCTTTGTGGATCACATGACCTACCGTGCGCGCTCCGTAAGCTTACGGTATGCGCTCGGAAACAAGTACGCATGCGCGAACGTGACGCTTACGGAGCGCGTACGTAAGACGCACTCGCGCATGCGCATTACACGCCCCTGCGTAACCGCGACATTGCTTCCGCGTGTACGCGTACGTCACGTACGTATCACGTAAGCGCGCTGTACTTATGACGTACGGAGCGCGTAGCGTCAGCTTACCAAACGCGCATCGTATCACGTAAGCGCACCGTACTTATGACGTACGGAGCGCGTAGCGCCAGCTTACCGTACGAGCATGGAAAAAAATGCATAAAAAAAAATTAACCATTCCATAATGCAGGATAGAGTACATATATTATTTTATACATAGGTTTACCAAAAATCCCAAAAAAAAATTTGCATTTAAAAAACCGTACAAATTCACTGAAAAAACAATAGGTTTCACACACGTTATAGTTAGGAATTAGCATTTAAAAAACCTTGCAAATTCACTGAAAAAACCATAGGTTTCACACATGTTATAGTTAGCTGGACATTTCACTCGTAAAAAACCAATGAAATTCCCCCGTTATAGTTAGTGCAGGCAACTATAACTCACGCGACCGCAATCCTCTGGTGATGATGTCAGATATTACATCACTGATGACATATGTGTCTTTATGAAAAACAAATATTTGTAATATATGTATAGCTAAAGATACAGTATTAGCATCAACAGAGGATTGCGGTCGCGTGAGTTATAGTTGCCTGCACTAACTATAACGGGGGAATTTCTTTGGTTTTTTACGAGTGAAATGTCCAGCTAACTATAACATGTGTGAAACCTATGGTTTTTTCAGTGAATATATATATTATCTACTGGCGGTCGCCAGTAGATAGTTATAGTTAGGACCGTGTTTCCATAGGAAATCCGCAACATTCTATTTGGAATAACTTTGGCGCCGGTTGACGAATCCTCGCGAAATTTTCAAAATAGGTGGGGCGCTCCGCTCCGCTCCTACCCTGAAAGTCTCGGGGGGATTCGTCAAGCGGGGGCTGAGAAAAAAGGGGGGTCCCAAAACACGTTTTCCCCATGCAATTTTCCATAGGGACCTTTAGTCCAAGGTACACCCCGAACGGCTGAACAGAATTACTTGAAATTTGGCAAAGAGGTAGTCCTCAGGTCAGGCATGTGCCTTTTGCATATATGGTGTCAATCTGTTCAGTAGTTCCTGAGAAAATCAAAAGTAAAATCACATACATATCTGGGCGGAGCCTAACCACACATCTCATCGTGAGATCTGATTGGCTGTCAGTACTTCATCCAAGAAGTGTTGGCAGCCATCTTGGGACCAATATACATGATAGCACCTCATTAAAAAGCATTGCAGTTAATAGAAGGTTTTAAGACTTTAGTTACATTATAAATCATTTGTTGATGGTACCATACTCATTTTAGGAATTGTGGTGTGTTCTAAAGTGATTTTACCATGTGAAAAAGCCTTCTCCTGTGATATCACGAACCATGTTTGAGAGAAAACTATTTTCTCATACTTTTCCCACAGAGGTTTGGAAGGTGATCTATAAGCTAAACTGAGAGCATATTTTCTGTAAATTCACATTATCTTTCTCAGTCATGTAAGAATGAAGTCTGACATTCTCAGTAAAACATGTGCATCCAACAAGGGCGGAGACTGTCAGTTGATTCCTTTGTATTCTACTGCAGCTTCCCAGAGTGCTCTAAAGAACAACTAGAGCGCTAACAGTCTTACTTATGACAAAAGTATGGCACACCTGAAGCCATCTTGATTGGAATAAAGTGGTAACACTTAAAACATTTAATTTACAAAGAAACAAAATGAGGGGGTTTATTCTGCCATATAAATTATGATTAGTGCTGCAGAAAGAAAAACTAGGGCACATTTTGACTTCTGAAATCCTCTTTTATTTCATAAAAACATTCTGACATGCAGACTGAAACATGCACTTTGAATACCAGCAGCAGACTTGCCTGGTGAGCAGTAGCTTTACTACAGTGATCTAATGAGCAACTAGAGTGCTAACATTCAGAATTTATGGAAAATGTGTGACACATCTGAATGCCTTCTTGATGGAATCAAAGTAAAACACTGAAAGTATTTCCTACTGATGAGACTGCAGTAAATGAGGAAATTAGGAAACTTCATAACAAATAAATCTCCCAAGATGGCCACCAGAGACAAAAGAGCCCAAATGTAGCCCAAATATCACCCAGATGTAGCCCAAGTATAGCCCAATGACAGAATGTCCCAGAGTGTTCTTAAGAACAACTAGAGCGCTTA
Source organism: Triturus cristatus (assembly GCF_964204655.1). Taxonomy (NCBI): domain Eukaryota; kingdom Metazoa; phylum Chordata; class Amphibia; order Caudata; family Salamandridae; genus Triturus; species Triturus cristatus. Next base: position 946,471,912 of record NC_140586.1, read on the forward strand.
CTGTCTTACTTATGACAAAAGTATGGCACACCTGAAGCCATCTTGATTGGAATAAACTGGTAACACTTAAAACATTTAATTTAAAAAGGAACACAATGAGGGGGTTCATTTTGCCATAGAAATTATGATTAGTGCTGAAGAAAGAAAAATTTGGGCACATTTTGAGTGACTTCTCAAATCCTCTTCTATTTCATTAAAAAATTCTGATATGCAGACTGAAACATGCACTTCTAATACTAGCAGCAGACTTCCGTGGTGAGCAGTAGCTTTACTACAGTGATCTAACGAGCAACTAGAGTGCTAACATTCAGAATTTATGGCAAATGTGTGACATATCTGAATACCTTCTTGATGGAATCAAAGTAAAAAACTGAAAGCATTTCCTACTGAGGAGACTGCAGTAAATGAGGAAATTAGGAAACTTCATAAGAAATAAATCTCCTAAATTGGCCACCAGAGACAAAAGAGCCCAAATGTAGCCCAAATATCACCCAGATGTAGCCCAAATGTAGCCCAATGAAAGAAGTGTACAAAACACTTATTTTTTGTGTATTTGCAGTTTTATATAGTGCAGACTTGTCAGGTATTGGAGTGCTTTACATGAACATTGGTTACATCACACAAGATCAAATTCATTTTGGTTGTAGACATGGGGAGATTAAGTGATTTGACCAGAATCACAGAATGTTGAGCTGAAGCAGAAACTCCAACCTGGTTCCCTGGTTGCAAAGTCTGCAGCTCTGGAAGTAACACCACACCCTCTCCCCTTGGATGCAACATTTAATCAAGTGGTCAACTGGATAAAAAAACTAAGATTACAAATAATTCAAAAGTTCTTTGTCGCTATTTGAAAACTCAGGAAATATGTCCTCATTTTAGTTTTTTAGAGCACTAACCATAATTTTGATGCAAATAAGACCCTCTCATATATGTAATTTCTAAAGGAAATGCTCTAGGCATTACAGTTTTGATTACATCAAGATGACGTCAGGCATTCCACACTTTTGTAATAAATATAGAATGTTAGCAATCTAGTTGTTCATTGGGACACTGTTGAGAGGCAGAGGCCAGGGGCACGGAATCTGAAAATTGAAGGCAGGTAGGAGAGTGCAGAGGCAACAATTTGACCACACTAGGCAGGCAGGAAGGGCAGTGGCAGCACAACAGACTATGGAGGGCAGTGGAAAGGGGGGCAGGGGCAACAAACCAACAATACAGGACTGGCAAGAGAGGCTATGGCAATATAATAGACCATTGTGGGCAGAAGGAAGAGGCAGTGGTCATACAACCATACATGCCAACAGACCCGTTTCAGCCAGGAAACGTCCAATGTTTTTAAGCTCAAATGGGCTTTACTTGATCTGTTTCCTGTCTACAATCTTCTCTTTTTCAATGTAGCTCAAAGGGGAAAATCAATACCCCAGTTTTATTTCAAAATCTCCCTCTTACCAAGTTCAAAATGTTCGCAAGTATGATACATTGGATCATGGTAGGCAGGAGGAATTGGGGTAGGGACATGGACTCGGATAACAGAGGACAGGAGGGCCATTGAGAGGTGCACCAAACTGACCCTACAGGGCAGGCATCAGGGTCTGCAGCAGCACAATACACCACACAGGGCATGCGGGACGGGAGTGCAGCACAACAATCCATAGAAAGCAATAGGGAGGGGACAGGACCATGCACATGGACAACAGACAACAGAGGGGAAGAGGCAATGGTAGCTAGCTGACCATAATGGACAGACAGGAGAGAAAGCTGCAGCATAACAGACCATAAAGGGCAGGAGGGACGGATCAGGGGCATTACAATGGAACCAACAAGCCAGGAGGGAGGGAATAGGGGTCTGCACATGGAAACAGAGGGCTGGGGGAGAGGGGGCAGGGCAGGAGCAGCAAGATGACCATGGAGGTCAGGCAGGATGGGCACTAGAAACAAGACACACCATGGAGAGCAACAGTGAGACTATGATGGCATACACACAGACCATGGAGGGAAGGTGGGAGGGGGTCAGGAGCAGCTAGCTGACCACACAGGGAAGGTGGGAGGGGCCATGGCAGCACAGAAGACCATGCATGGCAAGCGGGAGGGTTAGTGGCAGCACAATGGCTATGATGGGCAAGAAGGAGGGTACAGAGGCATGCACAAAGGACCATGGAGGATAGAAGGGAGGGTCAGGACCTGGGCACAGACAAGAGAGTTCAGGGGAAGGGGCCTCACAACAGACAGCGCGGGGCAGGCAGGAGGAGCAGTTGCAGCACAACAGACCAGGCAGGGCAGAAGGGTGTGGCAGTAAAATGGACCATGGAGGACAGGAGGAAGGGGATAGGGGCATGGCATGTAGACAGACAGGGTGGAGGTGGCAGGGACAGGTTACAGTCATCTGACAATGCTAGGCAGGTGGTAGGGGAGTGGCAGCTCAACAGAACACTCAGAGTAGATAAGAGTGGCAGGTCCATGGAACATGGTGGTCAAAAAGGATGGAGCAGGGGCATGCACAAAGACATCGGAGGGCAGGGGGAAGGAGAATAGGGGCAGCAAGCAAAGCACAGAGGCTAGGCAGGAGGTCAATGATGGGCAATAGAATTGGGCAATGGAGGGCAGGATGAGTGGACTGGTACATCATGCTAAATGCAGGGCAGTGGCAGCACATCAGACCATGCATGGCAGGAGGGAGGAGGCTAGTCCATGGATTCAGACAACAGAGGATAGGGAGGAGGTGGATGGGGCAGCAAGCTAACTGTTCATAGAAGGTGGGTATTAGGAACTTTATTGTTTTTAATAGGTGTGTCTGTGCGAACTACTTAAAATATGAACAAGTATGCAGCATAATCTCACTTTTATTCAGGAAGAAGAGGACGTTTGGGACTGTGACTCCGGGCTCACTTGGCAGAAACATCCCCTGACCCTCCACCCCCCATCGCAAAATGTAATGCCCGTGAAAAGGGTAGGTAGACGCAGTGTTATATAGAACATAGTCCTGAGAGCACGATTGAAAATGAAAACTAGATATAGTATATGGTATAAACTATGCACCAAAAAGTGTGATATAAGATGAACCGGGCATGAAATATAATATGCAATACATTGTGCGCAATGACAGATTCATTGGAGAGCGCGAGATAGCACAGGCACTAGCGCTTGCTATGTGATATGCGCCTTGGAGTGTAAAATGCACAGGGCAGTATTGTGTAACCTAAGTAGTCTCTAAAGTTGTAATATAAAATATGTGCTGGGTAGTGTAACATTGCATATGCACTGTGACAAAGATATGGATCCCAGATTGTAATATGTATGGCATAGCGCTGTGCTTTATAACATAGGCATCGAGGAAGGCACGTTAGATGGGGCAATATAACCCGTGCGAAGGCAAGTGTGGCATGACATATTCACGGGGTGGTGTTACAGTGCACGTGGGCTAGAGAGTGTCATAGCATACGCACTAGCTGGTGGAATACAACACAGAGGTGTGTGGCACTCAGCGGGCACTGGTGGGTGTAACACAGCATTGGGCTCAGCCAGGAGCACTCTGTGACTCTCAAGTGAGGTTTGCCTCCTTTCCAGAGAGTAAAATAAAAAGTATTACACATCCGGCGGTGGATGTGTGTTTTATTAACCGTGAGGGGGTTTCTTGCATAGTGTGGTCGAATTTTTGTCGAATCCCCTTTGAATGGCTTGGTGTGCATGTGTATTAAATGTGCCTGTCAATAGCTACCCATGTTTGTATAAATAAACAACAAGGGTGTCTACTTGGAGAGTACCCACCAGCGGGGGCGCCGGGATTAGGCACGGTAGGGTGTCAGACATGTCAGAGCTTCACTAGCGGTGTGAATACATTCTAGGTGGATTCATTGTATGCATAGTCGCCTTTTAATGAATATCACGCAAATCGTCATGGTGATAGGTACATACGGTTTGTCCAGCATGTCCTAGGTGTTTCTATAAATATACATTTTTTACAAAAAATAAAAAACAAAGGCCGTCCCCGGGGGATGGGGTCCCCGGGCCATAAGTGGCCTGAGGATGGGGGCAACACAGCCCCCCTCCTAAAGAATAAAAATATAAATAAAAGGCCAAGACCTGGTGTAGGAGAGTAGGGTCTGCTATCCTATGGTCACCCCAAATTTTTGCTTTTTGCTTCACTGGTTTTTTTGACATATTGAGGCTGAGGGCCTGCCAATCAGACCCCCAGCCTGCTGTTCTCTCTACTAAATTAAAACTATGCACCCTAGGTGCATAACCAATTGGAAGTGGATCACCCTGTCAGCCCCTGTACCAGTGTACACTAGGTACACAGGGCATTGGTGTACCCAAGGCCTGCCAAGGGCTGAAGCATGTATTATGCCACCCCAGGCTTGGCCTAACAATTTGACACAACTGGCTGATCACTCAGCTGGGGTAAGTTGGTGTAATCACCTCTTACTTAGGTGTAGTATACCTATACCTAACCTTAAATGGGACACCTGGTAACCTATAAGTCACTCCTATGGCAGGCCTTAACAATCCTGAAGGCAGAGTGCTTGGTTCCATGTGAGATGGTGCTCTGGCATGAGCTGAGCCTGTCTGCAGTGGTCGGAACAACTTCCTTCTACTGTTTCCAGATATCGTCATACCATATACTCTTAAGTGCATTATGAACCTCGCGGTTAAATGCTATCTTTGGTTTGGCTTTATCAAAACATGTCGAGTAAGGTGTCATACGAATTGGAATACTAACCCCTCGCCAATTCTGGCGACGGGGTTAGCATTCCACCCTTCTAGAGGGACACGACATGTACAGTACCTGAAACCCGGGTAAAATCAGACATAGCCTCAGCTCCACAAAATGGATGCTGCCACCACAGACACAAGTCTGCCCTCCTGCTGCTGGGAGTCCTTCCAGCTTGGGAGGTGTGGACAAAGGGTTTCCTGCCAGGGGAGGTGCGTGCACCACCCCAGACAGGATATTGTGTATTGGTCAGGTAGGGCTTGAAAGAAACCAGACATGCCTGTGGCTCACAAGGAGCCTCGGTGCATATGCCAGTTCAAACCGGTCCTGGGGCACACCAGTCCCGGGCCTGGGGCGAGCTGGACAAAGGATTGGGGGTGTAACCACCCCCCTTCCTGGTCCCACCCATAGGGAGGGACCTAGCAGGTAGTCCGGCCCCTAGAATCCGCTTAAAGGTAGGAGCTGTGTCCTAAGACTTCAGACATCCTGGAATCAACTTAACACTAAGAAGAAGACGGGAACTTCGACGCTCTGCTGCACAGAGGACTGAAACCAATCTCCCCTGTGGTCAGGGAGTGACCACCTTGCTAACGCAAGCACCATCCAGCGAATCAACGTCTGCTTTGCCGCCGCCTCCCGCCGGAGCCCGAGCCCAGAGACTGACAAGACCTGGACCTCCAGACCTCTCACCGCCCGATCCACAGTCCCTGAAAAGAAGAGACCCGTGGAGGCACCGAGACACGTGGAGCCAGCCATCTTGAAACGACCACGACAAGCTGACAAGTGCAACAACCGAGGCTCCCTCCAAGTTGTGCTTTGGGATCTGAGAAGCCCAACCCTCGAGCAGCATCTGCACCAAAGGTGAGCCCTCCAGCATCTCCACGATCTGCGTGGGGCCCTTCTGCATTTTGCCACTCGACGCGCCTAACCGGTTGCTGGCCCGCTGGCTAGTGGCCATCTTGGCGACGAACTTCACGAAATACACCGCTGGTCTGGTTGCTCCAGACTGGCCCTTGCTCCCCTCCAAAGGAGCAGTTCTTCTGACCTTGCTGGTCAGAACCATCAGCTTATTTCATCTCCTACAACAATTGCTTTTGCCAAGGCTTGTTTGCTTCGATCGAGTCGCCGACACCGCCGACAGCGAGAGCCTGCATGGGACAGCTCGTGAACTGACTCCTGGACGTCGTCGACCTCCAGGGACCACGTGGCTGCAGAGACAAGCTACACCTTTCTTCCTGTTTGCACCCGACATTGCCTGGTACCCACCTGGTGCCACGCTGGTCACTGGCTAGTGACTGTGAACACTGTCCCCTCTGCTTTCAGGTCTTCAACATCTCCGATCCACTCTTGGATCCACTGCATCTCTCCCGGACCGACCGCCTGCAGCATCTTTGTCTTCAAGCTCCACGGAACAGATAGAAGAAACCCGACGCACTTCGAGGCCTATGCACCCGCTTCCTGTGGGTGAGGTAAAGCTGGCACACCTGTGCCCAAGTGTAGTATTACATCTCTAGTGCCTGTGTTCCAAATCTTGAGTTCCTAGTCCATCCGGAAGATCCTCTTTGCAGTAACTTTGTACTTTTTACGCACCCATTGAAACCTATGGAAGCACGCGTGTGACTATTTGCTCTGCACACGCCACCCGTGGACCTCCTGGTCACTAACTGAAGTTAGCTCCTTGTAGGCCCAGCGATTCTAGAGGCCCTAGGCCTTTTCCCTTTTCTGTTCGTGGTACTTATACCACTATTTTAGTATATGGTTTGAGCGGCCACCAGGGCCTATCCATATAAAGTGCAACTTCTGTGTATTCTACTGTAATCTTGTTTGACGATTTGTGCTCCTGTGCTCATAAAGAGACTAGGGGTTACTTTGAGAAATAAATACATATATATTTTGAATATATATCTGTGTGGTGTCCTTTCATTGGTATAAAAGGGGGTTACATCTGGTAAAACAGCTGGCTTAACACGCTTCACGAGTTTAGCCTCAAAGACTGCTTAGCCTACGCTACCACTAGGGCAGCTAGTCCGAAAAGGTTGACTTACAACCACACCATAAGGGTTGCTTGGCATGGTACAAGGTGATCACTTTAACTAGTGAGCATCATATACCAGGCCAACTTCTCACATGGATTTGAGCTTGCTGTGTTTTACCATTGTAATCTCTTGGTTACCAATTGAAAGATCACATAGGTACCTGTAGGTACATATAAAACAAGATTAGATATACATAAGTTCTACTGAACTTAGTTGTTGTAGAGCAAAGGGAGTAGCACACCCTGACTACAACTACTAGATAGGTTTAGTAGGTAAACCCAAGTGTAGGTAGATTGCAACACATCCACCCACACTTAAGAGCAATGGCCGGGGCAGAGGGGTCCACTGTACCCATCTCTGTTGAGAGTGACCCCCAGAGGGCACCATCCAGCTTTGCTACCCTTAACCAGAATGAGCTCAGGCATTTGGCAACTCTTAGAGGCCTTAAACAGCCCAAGAACCCTACCTCTGCTGAGCTCAGAGAACTCTTACAAAATGATGAGAATCAGAGAGAACTCAGGAAAGCTTCCCAGTTAGCCCCCTTAGGGTCAGGAACAGGAGGCCCCCCTTCTGAAGATGCTACAGAGGTACCCAGTTCCAATAGCCATCCCTTAGATGAGAATCATACTACAGGGGAGGAAAGTGGTGAGGATACAGAAAGTAGTGATGATGAAGGGAGAACTAGCCCAGTGCCAAGTGTTATACTTGGCCCAGCTAAACTAAGGCTATTGGGGATTGACAGTGGGTTTACCCCATTGGATCTCCCCAGTGGACTTAACACAGGGCTTGGGAGGCAAAGGAATCGCTCAGGTGACTCCAATGCTTCCCATGGCTCTAGAGGCTCTCAAGGTCACTCCAGGAAAAGGATGACCACCCCTCAGAGGAGGGAACATGAGGCCAGAATGCAGGAAGCCTAGCTGAGGATCAGGAAGCAGGAGCTAGAAGTAGCCCTGATGGAAGAGAAACTGAACAAGGCTAGGCAACCTAGAGAGAGTGGGTCTATACCCACTGGTGGCAGCATTGTCCCTAAGGACAAAGATAGGGTCTTTGATAATAGGAACCTGTCTAAGGTTGTGCCCCCCTACAAAAGTGGGGATGACATCCACAAATGGATAACTGCTCTTGAGAGAGCCTGCAAAGTACAGCAGGTTCCTGAAGACCAGTGGGCAGCAATCCTCTGGCTCTCCTTTGAAGGAAGAGGCAGAGACAGACTCCTCACTGTTAGAGAAGAGGATGTCAGAAATTACAGAGTCCTGAAGAGTGTTCTGGTAGATGGGTTAGGCTTAACCACTGAACAGTACAGGTTAATGTTCAGAGACACCCAAAAGACACAGACTCAGGACTGGTCTGAATATGTTGAATGTGCCACTAAGGCTTTGGAGGGTTCGTTGCTGGGAAGTAAGGTATCTGATTTTACAGGATTGTATAATTTGATGATGAGAGAACAGATTTTAAATAACTGTCAAAACCATCAACTGCATCAACACTTGGTTGACTCTGATCTGACCTCTCCCCAAGAATTGGGAAAGAAGGCAGACAAATGGGTCAGAACCAGGGTTAAGCAAAAGAACCAGAACCAGGGCCAAGGGGGTGATCAGAAGAAAACAGACCAAAAGGGTGGAGATCAGAAACCTAAAGACCAGAAGTCTTCAACAGGGCCCCAAACTACTGCTAAGGAGGGTGGGTCCCAACAACAGTCCAAAAAGAAGAAAGAAGGTCAAAAGAAACCCTGGTGCAATCATTGCAAAAATACAACTCACTGGACTAGTGATTGCAAAAAGGGTGGAGCCCCCAACACTGTTGCCCCTAAGGCACCTGCTCCCAGTACTACTGTTAGCAGTGTTGGTCCCCAGACAAAGGGTGTAGTGGGAATCACTATGGGAACTGAAGGAGATTCTGACTTAGACAGAACCCTGACACAGGCAGTCTTGATCTGCGATGGGGACATTGATTTGTCCCTGACTGTGAGCCCCAGTAACCTGGGCAAGTACAGACAGACTCCTTTAATTAATGACAAAGTGGCTCAAGCCTACAGGGACACATGTGCCAGTGTCACTATGGTGACACCAGGCTTTGTGGACCCTGGACAGTACATACCAGGTGAGAACTACCTGGTGACCAATGCCAGCAATGCCACTACTTCACATAGTGTGGCAGTTGTTAACTTCTCATGGGGAGGGGTAACTGGCCTCAAAAGGGTTGTGGTTAGTGCAGACCTCCCAGTAGAATGTTTGTTGGGCAATGACCTAGAGAGTTCTCTATGGTCAGAAGTGGAGTACAGGACTCATGCAGAGATGTTAGGTATATCATCACATGTCCTTGCTGTGACCAGGTCACAGGCCAAAAAGTGCCTCACTGAACCTCAGGTCTTGGATCCTGGAACAATGGACCAAGCACCTACCAAGAAGAAGAACAGGAGGGTCAAGGCTGTGCCTTCCCCCCTGCCTCAGAGTGATGATCAGCCTTCCCAGGAAGCTGATCTAGAGGACCCTGAAGGAACTGTCCCTGAAGAGCTTGAACCTGATCAGGTTGAGTTTCTGGGGACAGGGGGACCTTCAAGGGCTGACTTGAGGCAGGCTCAGTTATCCTGTCCCTCTCTTGAACCCCTCAGACAGCTGGCTGCTGCTGAGGCTGCTGGGAATGCTCAAGGTACCCATAAAGTGTATTGGGATGAAGGACTCCTTTATTCAGAGGCTAGAGACCCCAAGCCTGGTGCTACCAGGAGGTTGGTTATACCTCTGCAATTTAGGGGCTTCCTTCTTACCTTGGCCCATGATATTCCTTTAGCAGGACACTTAGGCCAGAACAAGACTTGGGACAGGCTTGTCCCTCACTTTCACTGGCCTCATATGAATGAAGATACAAAGGAGTTTTGTCGCTCCTGTGTGACCTGCCAAGCCAGTGGCAAATCAGGTGGCACAACAAAGGCCCCCCTAATACCACTACCTGTGGTGGGGGTCCCCTTTGAAAGAGTGGGAATAGACATAGTGGGTCCCATGGATCCTCCCACTGCATCTGGGCACAGATTTATACTGGTGGTAGTGGATCATGCCACCAGGTATCCAGAGGCAATTCCCCTTAGGACCACTACAGCACCTGTTGTGGCCAGGGCCCTGCTGGGAGTATTCTCCAGAGTGGGGTTTCCTAAGGAGGTAGTATCTGACAGAGGTACCAACTTTATGTCAGGATACTTGACAGCTATGTGGAAGGAATGTGGTGTCAACTACAAGTTCACCACCCCTTATCACCCACAATGCAATGGGCTTGTTGAGAGATTCAACAAGACCCTAAAGGGTATGATCAAAGGATTACCTGAAAAGCTCAGGCGAAGATGGGACATCCTTCTACCCTGCCTTCTGTTTGCTTACAGAGAGGTCCCCCAAAAAGGAGTTGGCTACAGCCCCTTTGAATTGTTGTTTGGGCACCCTGTAAGAGGCCCACTGTGTTTGGTGAAGGAAGGATGGGAGTTACCTCTCAAAAAGCCTAAGCTAGACATAGTGGACTATGTACTTGGTCTCCGCTCCAGGATGGCTGAGTATATGGAGAAGGCATCCAAAAACCTTGAGGCAAGCCAGGCCTTACAGAAAGCTTGGCATGACCAAAAGGCTGTCTTGGTTGAGTTTCAGCCAGGACAGAAGGTATGGGTGTTGGAGCCAGTGGCCCCAGCAGCACTCCAAGACAAATGGTCTGGACCCCATACAATCCTGGAAAAGAAGGGAGAGGTCACCTACTTGGTAGACCTAGGAACTCCCAGGAGTCCCCACAGGGTACTCCATGTTAACAGGCTTAAAGCATATGTTGACAGGGCAGACATGGGCTTGCTCATGGCTACAGATGAGGGACAGGAGGAAGAGAGTGACCCTCTCCCAGACCTGTTGTCTCAGAACCCTGAAGATGGCTCAGTTGAAGGAGTGACCCTTGGAGGCAACCTCACTGCCCATCAGCAGACTGAATGTAGACAGGTTCTACAATCATTTTCACATATGTTTTCCTTGATACCTAGTCAAACTGACTGGTGTACCCATGTGGTGGACACTGGTGACAGTCTGCCTGTAAAGAACAAGCTTTACAGACAACCTGACCACGTCAGGGACTGTATAAAGGCTGAGGTACATAAAATGCTGGAATTAGGTGTCATTGAACCCTCAGAGAGCCCCTGGGCTAGCCCAGTGGTTCTGGTCCCCAAACCTCACACCAAAGATGGCAAGAGAGAGATGAGGTTCTGTGTGGACTACAGGGGTCTCAATGCTGTCACCAGGACAGATGCACACCCTATTCCAAGGGCAGATGAGCTCATAGACAAACTAGCTTCTGCAAAGTTTTTGAGCACATTTGACTTAACAGCTGGCTATTGGCAAATCAGATTAGCTGAGGAGTCTAAGGCCAAAACAGCATTCTCAACCCCAGGTGGGCACTACCAGTTTGTGGTGATGCCCTTTGGTCTGAAGAATGCACCTGCCACCTTCCAAAGGCTGGTGAACCAAGTCCTTACTGGGTTGGATGACTTTTGCGCAGCATATCTTGATGACATTGCTGTCTTTAGCTCCACCTGGGAGGATCACCTGATCCACCTGAAGAAGGCTCTTGAGGCTCTGCAAAGGGCAGGCCTCACTATCAAGGCTACTAAGTGCCAGATAGGGCAGAGTAAGGTTGTATATTTGGGCCACCTTGTAGGTGGAGGCCAAGTTCAACCACTGGAGAGTAAGATACAATCCATCAAGGACTGGTCCCCTCCAACCACCCAGACTCAAGTTCGAGCTTTCTTGGGCTTGACTGGGTACTACAGGAAGTTTGTTAAGAACTATGGGTCCATTGTGACTCCTCTTAATGATCTGACATCCAAGAAGATGCCCAAAAAGGTTCAGTGGACAGTAAGCTGTCAAAAGGCATTTGATGACCTGAAGGAGGCCATGTGCTCTGCACCTATCCTGAAAAGTCCTGACTACTCCAAAGAGTTTATTGTCCAAACAGATGCTTCTGAGTTGGGTGTGGGAGCTGTGCTGTCACAACTTAATGTAGATGGTCAAGACCAACCCATTGCTTTTATTAGCAGAAGGTTGACTCCCAGAGAGAAGAATTGGTCAGCTATTGAGAGGGAGGCCTTTGCTGTGGTGTGGGCCCTGAAGAAGCTGAGGCCATACTTGTTTGGCACTCACTTCAAGATTCAGACCGACCATAAGCCCCTCTTGTGGCTAAATCAGATGAAGGGTAAAAACCCCAAACTGCTTAGGTGGTCCATCTCCCTACAGGGGATGGACTTTACAGTGGAGCACCGGCCAGGTACTGACCATGGGAATGCAGATGGTCTCTCCAGGTACTTGCACTTAGGACATGAAGACGAGACTGGTCAAGGCTAGTTTAATGTCCCAGCGTTTGGGGGGGGGTTGTGTAGGAGAGTAGGGTCTGCTATCCTATGGTCACCCCAAATTTTTGCTTTTTGCTTCACTGTTTTTTTTGACATATTGAGGCTGAGGGCCTGCCAATCAGACACCCAGCCTGCTGTTCTCTCTACTAAATTAAAACTATGCACCCTAGGTGCATAACCAATTGGAAGTGGATCACCCTGTCAGCCCCTGTACCAGTGTACACTAGGTACACAGGGCATTGGTGTACCCAAGGCCTGCCAAGGGCTGAAGCATGTATTATGCCACCCCAGGCTTGGCCTAACAATTTGACACAACTGGCTGATCACTCAGCTGGGGTAAGTTGGTGTAATCACCTCTTACTTAGGTGTAGTATACCTATACCTAACCTTAAATGGGACACCTGGTAACCTATAAGTCACTCCTATGGCAGGCCTTAACAATCCTGAAGGCAGAGTGCTTGGTTCCATGTGAGATGGTGCTCTGGCATGAGCTGAGCCTGTCTGCAGTGGTCGGAACAACTTCCTTCTACTGTTTCCAGATATCGTCATACCATATACTCTTAAGTGCATTATGAACCTCGCGGTTAAATGCTATCTTTGGTTTGGCTTTATCAAAACATGTCGAGTAAGGTGTCATACGAATTGGAATACTAACCCCTCGCCAATTCTGGCGACGGGGTTAGCATTCCACCCTTCTAGAGGGACACGACATGTACAGTACCTGAAACCCGGGTAAAATCAGACATAGCCTCAGCTCCACAAAATGGATGCTGCCACCACAGACACAAGTCTGCCCTCCTGCTGCTGGGAGTCCTTCCAGCTTGGGAGGTGTGGACAAAGGGTTTCCTGCCAGGGGAGGTGCGTGCACCACCCCAGACAGGATTTTGTGTATTGGTCAGGTAGGGCTTGAAAGAAACCAGACATGCCTGTGGCTCACAAGGAGCCTCGGTGCATATGCCAGTTCAAACCGGTCCTGGGGCACACCAGTCCCGGGCCTGGGGCGAGCTGGACAAAGGATTGGGGGTGTAACCACCCCCCTTCCTGGTCCCACCCATAGGGAGGGACCTAGCAGGTAGTCCGGCCCCTAGAATCCGCTTAAAGGTAGGAGCTGTGTCCTAAGACTTCAGACATCCTGGAATCAACTTAACACTAAGAAGAAGACGGGAACTTCGACGCTCTGCTGCACAGAGGACTGAAGCCAATCTCCCCTGTGGTCAGGGAGTGACCACCTTGCTAACGCAAGCACCATCCAGCGAATCAACGTCTGCTTTGCCGCCGCCTCCCGCCGGAGCCCGAGCCCAGAGACTGACAAGACCTGGACCTCCAGACCTCTCACCGCCCGATCCACAGTCCCTGAAAAGAAGAGACCCGTGGAGGCACCGAGACACGTGGAGGCAGCCATCTTGAAACGACCACGACAAGCTGACAAGTGCAACAACCGAGGCTCCCTCCAAGTTGTGCTTTGGGATCTGAGACGCCCAACCCTCGAGCAGCATCTGCACCAAAGGTGAGCCCTCCAGCATCTCCACGATCTGCGTGGGGCCCTTCTGCATTTTGCCACTCGACGCGCCTAACCGGTTGCTGGCCCGCTGGCTAGTGGCCATCTTGGCGACGAACTTCACGAAATACACCGCTGGTCTGGTTGCTCCAGACTGGCCCTTGCTCCCCTCCAAAGGAGTAGTTCTTCTGACCTTGCTGGTCAGAACCATCAGCTTATTTCATCTCCTACAACAATTGCTTTTGCCAAGGCTTGTTTGCTTCGATCGAGTCGCCGACACCGCCGACAGCGAGAGCCTGCGTGGGACAGCTCGTGAACCGACTCCTGGACGTCGTCGACCTCCAGGGACCACGTGGCTGCAGAGACAAGCTACACCTTTCTTCCTGTTTGCACCTGACATTGCCTGGTACCCACCTGGTGCCACGCTGGTCACTGGCTAGTGACTGTGAACACTGTCCCCTCTGCTTTCAGGTCTTCAACATCTCCGATCCACTCTTGGATCCACTGCATCTCTCCCGGACCGACCGCCTGCAGCATCTTTGTCTTCAAGCTCCACGGAACAGATAGAAGAAACCCGACGCACTTCGAGGCCTATGCACCCGCTTCCTGTGGGTGAGGTAAAGCTGGCACACCTGTGCCCAAGTGTAGTATTACATCTCTAGTGCCTGTGTTCCAAATCTTGAGTTCCTAGTCCATCCGGAAGATCCTCTTTGCAGTAACTTTGTACTTTTTACGCACCAATTGAGACCTATGGGAGCACGCGTGTGACTATTTGCTCTGCACACGCCACCCGTGGACCTCCTGGTCACTAACTGAAGTTAGCTCCTTGTAGGCCCAGCGATTCTAGAGGCCCTAGGCCTTTTCCCTTTTCTGTTCGTGGTACTTATACCACTATTTTAGTATATGGTTTGAGCGGCCACCAGGGCCTATCCATATAAAGTGCAACTTCTGTGTATTCTACTGTAATCTTGTTTGACGATTTGTGCTCCTGTGCTCATAAAGAGACTAGGGGTTACTTTGAGAAGTAAATACATATATATTTTGAATATATATCTGTGTGGTGTCCTTTCATTGGTATAAAAGGGGGTTACATCTGGTAAAACAGCTGGCTTAACACGCTTCACGAGTTTAGCCTCAAAGACTGCTTAGCCTACGCTACCACTAGGGCAGCTAGTCCGAAAAGGTTGACTTACAACCACACCATAAGGGTTGCTTGGCATGGTACAAGGTGATCACTTTAACTAGTGAGCATCATATACCAGGCCAACTTCTCACACCTGGGGCTTGGGGTCCCCGGGGCCGATTAAGGCCTTGGGAGGGCCAAATAAAAAATTTTCAACAACAAAAATTAGGGTGCAGGCCCTGGGGGATGGGGTCCCCAGGGCTAATAAATTAGAAAAAGAAAGGGGGCCACACAGCCCTCCTTCTTAAAAATAAATAAATAAAAGAGCGGCATCGCGCCGGAGGCCACGCCCCCTCCTTGCAGCACTCTGCAAACGCGCCCCCTGGTCAGTTGTAAGTTGAGGAATTAATCCCCCTTCAATACTGAGGGTCCCTGAGGGCCAACTAGCCCAACAGGTATCTCCAGTATGCGCCAGGGAGCTGCGTTGCGGACAGGTGTTCTGAGAGCAACACCCCTTTTTACACCTCCATGCAACGCAGCTCTGTGGCGCTTACTGGAGGTACCTAGTGTGCTAGTTTGACCCTAGGGACCCTTAGGATTCAAGGGGACTTAATCTCTCAACTCAGAACGCCCACCGGCCCTGTGGCGCGTTTTTAAGTTGGGGAAATAATTCCCTTTCAATCCTGAGGGACCCTGGGGTCCAACTAGCCCACCAGGTGCTTCCAGTAAGCACCACTGCTCTGCGTTGCAGAGAGGTGGTGCAGGCCATGCCACATTTTACACCTCTCTGCAACGCAGCTCTGTGGCGTTTACTGGAGGTATCTAGTGGTCTAGTTGGACCCTAGGGACCCTCAGGATTCAAGGGGACTTAATCTCCCAACTTAAAACGGCTACAGGGCGTGTTTACACAGTGGGGAAGGGAGGGGACGGGGCATGAGGTGACGTGTTCAAACACGCCCTGTGGTGCGTTTTAAGAGGTAGTTTTAATCCCCTGCCCTATTATATACTAGGGGCTTACAGAGGAGGTCATGCTAATCACAGGGGGACCCCAACAAATAGTGTGCCCTAGTGTATGTAGGTGTTTTCACTGTATTCTGAGTTTCTTTTAACATAGCACTGGCTCGAGGACTGGTTAGTCAGACTCAGTTACCACCAGTATCTGTCTGAAAAAGTTGAGGGTACAGGATGATTTTGCAACAAGGCTTGTTTCTGCTCTTCTGTTTGTTCTTTCTGCACGTTATACTTCTTCCTGCACTTTTCTCGTCTTTGAGGACTTCTGTTGCTTCTTTCTGCATTTCTTTTTTTTCTTTCTGTGCGTTTTTCCTTCTTTCTTCACATGTCCTATCTCTGTAGGCATAGCTAGAAATTAGCATTTAAAAAACCTTTGAAATTCACTGAAAAAACCATAGGTTTCAGGGGTGTTATAGTTAGCTGGACTTTTCACTCGTACAAAACCATAGAAATTCCCCCGTTATAGTTAGTTCAGCTAACTATAACTCGCACGCCCGCAATGCACTGCTGATGACGTCACATATTACATCACTCATGACATGGTCAGTGACATCACTGATGACATCACTGATGACATCATCCTTGTGATAGAGTGGCCGACCTCCTCTCCCCCTAATATAACCTTTGATACACACATTCAAAAATGGAAATTAAAATTTTCAAAACAATGGACATACCAATACCAGTTACAACAACCTATTCAGTAATTGTAAGATCCACATCCACATCCACTCATTCACCAACAGTCCTATACAGTCACTCATACATGTACTCACTCATCATATGTACTCATACACCTATACATCCTGTTACACAACGCCACTCATCCATAAAGTTACTCACACACATAGTCACTCATGCTACCTGCATATACAGTTATACACACACCACCACACTTACTTCTACAGAAACTTACACATACTTAGTCTTTTTAACAATCACTTATAGAAACACATACTTATTCATACAGGAACTCTTTCAATCTCTCACTCTCACATATACTCACTTATATACACCAATAGTCACATATACTAGTTTAAAACATATGTAGTTACTCATAGAGACACTATTGAGACAGTCATTCACTCACTAACACACCCATGCACACACTCATCCACCCATACAGTCCTGCACACATGCTGTCTTTAACACATACAAACAGTGAGTCACTCATTCATGCACCTATGCACCGCAGACCACCATGTCCGTGATTGCTTCTGAATAAGCAAACTTTTTTTTATTAATGCAGCCAGTTTTCCTTAAAGGAAAATGGGTTGCATTTAAAAAAGAAAAATGAAGTTTCTTTTAAATTTTTTTTGTTGTTGTGCTGTTGATATACTGCTGTGCAGTGTGTCTTTTTAAAACCTCAATGTTTAAAGTTGCAATGTCAAAAACCCTTGCGTCAGCCACTTAAATGCCATTTGAATTGTACCCGTCACCCGTCACGAGGAGTTCGGCAGATTGGTGACAGTTGATGGAACAGTAAATTTGTTCTGCCTGAACCGCCGCGGTCAAATGAATCACAGTATCTGCCAACCAAATGTTGGGACATGACTTCATGCAAGAGTGCGGATTACTCAAACCTACACTCTCAGGTACAATTCAAATGGCATTTAAGTGGCTGACGCAAGGGTTTTTGACATTGCAACTTTAAACATTGAGGTTTTAAAAAGACACACTGCACAGCAGTATATCAACAGCGCGATCTGCGAGGTATTTCCCATTACATAATGGAGGTGTACTAAACAAGTTTGATCATTTTGAAAATAACGACACCACTATGGGATTGTGATATAAGTTCAATACACTCAAAGATGGCGGCGAAAAACGAAGAGAGGAGATCATCTTGCAATTGCAGTCCTCTCTTGCTGAACATTGTGCAAGGCAAGCCTGCGGCATTTAAACACCTGGGTGCCGCGGGTTCCATTTCTTTCACCAAATAGCATTTGAAAAGGACTTGGCAGACGAAACGCGTCATGCTTGGTGCAATAAAAGGAATTCTTAAACCCATGAGTGCTCCGGTGTTGCTCCTGAAGGAGGGACCTTTTGTTGGCTTATATATGTGTGTATATATATATATATATATATATATATATATATATATATATATATATATACACATAAATATATATATATGTGCAAGCAATAATAACACTTATAAGTAGGCAAATGCAACTGATTAATGTATAGATTAAAATACATTAAACAAAATACAAGCAGATAATAATATGGACATCCAATGCAAGAAATCAGAAAGATATATACACTAAATACAGCAGATGCTTACAACCACTGGAGACTTGAATGTGCACACAGGCACACTCACACATCACAATGAAAACACCTCAGATGATTATAACCACTGGAGAGTTGAATGAGCACATAGACACACTCACACATCACAAAGTCAATAATCAAAAATAAAATACCTTAACCACTGCAAACACAGCATCTTAGCCCACTCCAGATTTGGGGATTCATAGGCGGGGTTAAGAGCCTCAGCAAGCCGGGTTCTGGTGAAGTAGACGCATCCGTCCCCATTCAGATTCAAAATCCCGGTTTCCAAGTCAACAAACACATGTTTTATAAGCTCAAAGCACTAGGAGTTTCTGAGAAGATGTCCTCTGTGCCAAGGATACTTACTGGAGTTGGCCACTCTCCATGCAAGCATTCTAAAGGCAAAAGAGTTATCAAGTATCCATCTGCGCTCCCCCATGTTTCAACCACTTATCTAAATGAAGCGCAAAAGCTCAAGCTAGACAGAGTCAGAATTCAAGATGGCATGAGGGCATGTCAAAGCCAATAGTAAGAACTTCATAATACTTCCCAATGTATAACACAATGCACATTTGTGCATCACTGCTTATAGCATCACACACATCATCTCCCAATGTACAACATATTGCACATTTAAGCACCACTGCCTCTAACTTTGCACTCCGAGTCCAAGAAGTACATTCCATACCTTTCTCTCTCTCATGCTTTCAAATGCACATCCAACATGATCTGTTCCTCGCAGGGCTGTTCTACTATGTAAAAGCACTCCCCCTCCCTGCAACTATTAGGATAAACAAAAGAAATCTTCAAGCAAAAGTGCTCATGCAGGAAAAATGATGTTGTACATTCAGGAAACAACTAAAGTCAATTAAAACAATGGTAGTCAAAGGTCATCACGTGGTCCCAAATATATGGAAGTGCCTCTGGCACTACGGGCGGCGAGGTAGGAGAAGGCATGGCCGCCGCTCCTGGCTTCGCGAAGTAGCGAGGAGTGAGGGTGAAGGAGAGGGCAGCGGACGAAGATGCCTGACGGGTTGGTGGGGATTTTGTTTGTGGTTTAGTTAGGCTGGTCCTTTATTGTGTAGGGCCTTGTAGGCATGGGAGAGCATCTCTTGCGTACGGGACCCAGTAGAGTGTTGGTGAGGTGGGGGTACAGCCGGCTCATCTTGGGAGGTCGAGGATGAGCCTGGCTGCTACGTTCTGAATGGTCTGTAGTCTATGTAGTAGCTGAATAGTGACTCCTATTTAGAGAGTGTTGCCGTAGTCCAGGCGGCTGGTGATGAGGGTCTGGGTGACAGTGCGTCTGGTGCTGATGGGGATAAACTGGGACATTTTCCAGAACATGCGGAGTGTGAGGAAGTACGCTGAGGATACTGAGATAATCTGGTTTCAAATGTTGAGCCTGTTGTCAAGTATGATGCCAAGGTTGCTGGCATGGTCCGAGGGTGTGGGAGCGGGGCCCAGTTATCCTGTCCACCAGGTGTTGTTCCAACTATTGCCTTTGTTCCTGAAGATGAGTACCTCCATTTTGTCAGAGTTGAGCTTGAGGCAGTTGTTTTCCATCCAGCTGGCGAAGCTGGTCATAGCTTTGGTGTTGGTGGGGTCAGCGGATAGGGAGAGTATGAGCTGGGTGTCGTCAACGTATGATATGATATTCATACCATGGGCTCTGACCAGGGTGGCTAGAGGGGTCATGTATGCATTGAACAGGGTGGGACTAAGTGAGGTACCTTGGGGGACACCACAAATTATGTTCTTAGGGCCCGAAGTGGTAGTTGGAGTTCTTTCGGTGAGAAAAGATGCAATCCAGTTGAGGGCATCCCCTTGTATTTTCATCTGGTGGAGTCTATTTAAGACATGGCATTGAATACTGCTGAGAGGTTGCGGAGGGTCAGGGCTGAGGTGTACCCCTGGTCTAAGAGAGACCTGATATCATTGGTGGCTGCGATTAGGGCGGTTTCTGTGCTGTTGTTTGAGCAGAGCCCAGATTGGAATGGGTCTGGGAGGTTGTTGTTCTCCAGGTGGTTGGTGAATTAGTGATTGATGGCATTTTCCAGAACTTTTGCCATGAAGGCCAGCAGTGAGATGGGCTGGTAGTTCTTGAGTTTTTCTGGGTTTGCACAGTGTTTTTTGAGGAAGGGTTTGATTTCCCCATGTTCTCATTCCGTTGGGATAGAAGCTGCAGTTATGGAGGTGTTGAGGATTGAGGTGAGCTCTTTGCTGATGGTATTGCTTCCCAGGTTGAACATGTGGTGGGGGCAGGGGTCCCTGGGTGCTCCTGAATGTTGAGAGGGTACCACGCTGTGATCTGTAGGGTTGAGGTGGAGTCTGTGAGGTTGAGAAGGTTATAGATGTTGGAGATAGGTGGTTGGGGGTCAAAGTGTTCTTAGACAGATGAGATTTGCCCCCCCCCCCCAGCGTCTTGAGACCCTCACGGGTGAGTAGCGTGCTATATAACCCCCTGATTGATTGATTGCTTGAAGAAGAAGTTTGCAAGGGTGTTGCAGAGTGTCTGGGAGGAGGTGATGTTGTTCTCAGATGATTGGCGGTTGGAGAACTGTTTGCCAATGCTGAAGAGTTCTTTGCTGTGGTTGGAGCTGGCTTTGAGGTGGGCTATCAGGTAGTCCTTTTTTTTTACTTTTTTCAGGTGTAGGTGGTAAAGGTTTAGAGCCAGTTTAAAGTTGTCCCGGTCGCTAGGAGATTTGCTGGAGCGCCAGATCCTTTCCAGTCTTTTGCATGTGTTTTTGGTGGTTTTGAGTTTCGGGGTGAACCAGCTGGTGTGCTTGGTGGGGGCGACTGTTGGCGCACTGGGAGATCCAAGTGTTTAAGTTTTAGAAGGTCACTTCGAGATTAGGGGTGGTGTCTGGGGTCGAGGTGCTAAGGATGTAATTCCAGAGGTCCTCGGTTACCTTGTTCCAGCTCCTGTGAGAGGATCTGGTCTGGTTAACAGGTATGTGGTGGGCGGTTGTGATGGAGAAGAGGACATTTACGCGGTCCGACCAAGTTAATTCAGAGGCGTGGCTGTATCTGATCATGTTGCTTGCTGTAAAGATGGGTACAGTGTTTGTCCGGAGATGTGAGTGGGGTTGGTTACTAGTTGGGTGATGTAGGAAAGTGCCCAGTTTTGCATGGTTACCCCCTAACTTTTGCCTGACATCTGGTGCAGCCTGACTTGATGCGCCCTGTGTCCCTGCCAATCAGGTTCCCAGGGCCTGTGCTCTTTCCCAAAAATGCACCTTTGTATCCACAATTGGCACATCCCTGGCCACAGGCAGGGCCCTTGTAAAAGGTACCATGGGTACCAAGGGTACTGTGACCAGGGAAGGCGCTAAGGCCTGCAGCACCTATTGTGCCACCCTTAGAGGCCCTGCACCTTAGGACACATATAATGTCACTGCAGGCTGTGTGTTTTGGTGCAGAGAAAAGTGAAGAGTCGACATGGCACACATCCCTGTGTGCCATGCCTGCAATCCACTGCCTATGGCCTAGGTTAGTCACCCCTCTGGCAGGGTGCTCTAGCTCTAAGGTGAGGGCACAGAAGCATGAGCCCTGTACCCCTACAGTGTCTAAATCCATTCTTAGACATTGTAAGTGTAGTAAAGCCATAAAGAGTATATGGTCTGGGAGTTTATCATTACGAACTCCACCGTTCCATAATGGCTTTACTATAAACTGGGAAGTTTGGTAGCAAACATCTCAGCACATTAAACCCTCACTGATGCCAGTGTGGGATTTAATGTAAAATGCACTCTGTGGGCATCTTAGAGATGCCCCCTGAAAATCGACCAGCCCTGGTGTGGTTCCAGACTGCCTTCCTGCCATATGCCGCCACCAGAGAGGTTTCTGGACCGCTGGGTGGAGAGCATTCGCTCTCAGGGTCCAGAAACAAAGCCCATCCTGGGCAGAGGTGTCATGCCTCCTCCCCCAGGATGGGCTGGGTCCATGAAAGGCCTGCCGCTTTTGGAAACTGTCCCTGCCTTTTGCTGCCCCCAGCAACTGGCTCCCACCAGTTCTGACCCCCCACTTTAAGTGGTAGAATCGGCAGGAAAGCCAAGCTAGGAAGAGAGGTGTGCCCACCTTTGTCAACCCCACTTCTCAAGTGGGGGAGGTGAGGTGAAACACATCTCAGTCCCCTCCATCTTGAAGATGAGGGTGGCATAATAGGAAAGGACACATTGGGTCTGACCTGTACACCCCTTTAATACCGCTAAACTTAGTATTTATGGGTGACCCTGAACCTTGCCTCCTCAGATTCGAGGAAGAAAGATGAAGGACCAAAGACATGTGCTCACCCAGGAAGGAGAAGAGGATGCCAAATGCCTTGGCCCCAGCCATAACAGCCTGTCCCGTCTACGACCTGCCTACAGCAAGAACCCCGGCGAGTCCAGCAGACAGCAACCCACAGAGTTTGGAGGACCTGCCTTGCGACCTTCCCACAGACTCTGTCTCCCGTGAGCACCGGATTTGCTCAACCAAAGACTCACCTCCATAATCCGGCTACCAGTGTCTCTGTGATGCTGCACCACTCTGCACCTAACGCCCACGGCCTGAATTCAAGTGGCCCAACACCCCAAGAAGGTCTCCCCAGTGGTCCTGACTTGTGATCTGGTGATCCCTGACCTCCCTCAATCCTCAAGACGATGCCTGCAGCCTCAACCCGAAGGGCCCCCCTGACCACGAACGGAGCTCAGAAGAAGACCAAACACCTGAAGACACCTCTGCACCCAACGCTCACAGCCTTGGGTGTCCCAACCGATGTCAGGCATCCCCCAAGATCCCAACCTACCTCTCTAGCAGGTGGTCACCTTCAGGAAGCCTCACTGCCCGAGCCTGCAGAATCTTTCCGAAACCGAAGGTCTCCATTTGAAAGCACATGTTTCCCGATGTCCAACTTGCACCCTGTACCCGGCCGCCTTAGTGGCGCTGGTGGTGCAGCTCCTGTGCTGGTCATTGGCCCCTGCATTGCTGACCTTAACCCCAGGAGCTTTGTTCCCACACCCAAGTAGCCTGATCATCAGCAGTCTCTAAGCGAAAGCCAATGTTAGCCCCATTGGCTAACATTATTCCCCTGCACTTTGCACCCTACTGCCATAGTGCCGCTGGTGGTGTATCTCGAGTGCCCTTCTAGACCCTGGGGAACCTTGGTCCTAACCCCCAAAATTCGCCCCTGTAAGTCGGCAGACAGGCTTGCTTTTGGCACACCAGAGGCGTGCCCGCGCTGCGGCCTGCATTAAGTTGGTTCCTGGGAGGGGGCGGGGTGCTGAGCTTGGTCACAGGAAGCGGGAGATCGAGCGTTGGGGAGCATATGAGAGAAATGTGGCAAAATTAGCAATTGACTCAAAAAGGTGGCACAAGGGGGGTGTGGCCTAGCGGTGCAACATGACAAACATGCTGTAGGCAAACTACTGCAGCCCTTTCCTTAATCCTACCGGAAATGTGCAACAGATCTCATCCTTTGCCCACGGCTGCCTCCCGGTTGGGTTGGACACCACCTGGAGCCTGTCTGAGGTGCTTGGCCTTCACGACGGGGAGCAAGAGCCATACCCGCAGGTGGTCGGATGAGCGTTGTGGGCCTCGCTGCCGGTGTGAATCCCGGCTGGTGGCCTGAGTGGATGTGTTGCATGCCGTTGGGGGTGGTCTTCCTCCTCCTGGCCACAGTCTGAGGATTGACCCCCGTGCTGTCCTCGGGGCTGTGCTGGTCTACGTGGGCAGCTCAGTGACCGATGGCCGTATCGCGCCAGAGGGCCCTGAGGGCTGCTGCAGCAAAGGAGTGTGTGGCTGCAAGGCGTGGATCCGATGCTGACCGGGCTGTTGTTACAAAGGACTCGAGCAGGACAGCGGTGGCGGATTGCCTGGTCCTAGCCTGTTTTTGCCCGATGTGGTCGAATACCGCTGGGGTGAAGCGACCACGTGGCTGGATGCCCGCAGATCAGCAAGGGAGGTTCCTGGGCCCTTAGCCCGTCGGCTACAACGGGGAATGCTGACCTCCAGGGCCTACGCTGTCTGTGCACCATCATGAGTGCTGCAACACTAAGTCACTTAACCACAGGTGAGACGCCCGCTGGGGGGGCATACCCCCATCTGCGGCGGCAGCCAGGCTAGGCCCCAGTGTGGCTTGTGGAAGGGGGAGCCTCTCCTGGCCTACACCCCAGCTTATTTCGAGTGATGTGATGGAGGAAAATGAATGCATCTCCTATTTATCCCTGGAATTGATTGCACCTTCTACAGTTGGAGGTCTGTTTTTTTGTCAGTGCCTGGTGTGGGTCCCGAGACTCTTGGATGGGAGGTGCCACCCACACAAGAGATAGCCCTCCATTATCCTCCTTTCCCCCCCTTCATCACGACTAAAGATAAACCCCCAGCGGGCCTCACTAAACAGAGCACTATAGCCCGCTTTACTGTAGACGGAGCCCACAGGCGAAATCAGGGAGAACCACCAACCCCCTTCCAGATAATGCCACCCATTTGCTGTGATTACACAGTCCAGAGACACCCTAGAGTCCAAAATCGGCACGATGGGTTCAGAAGTGACATTATTGCACCAAGACCTTTGCAATGCTGTGGAACGTATAACTGAAGTCTAGTCTAGAGTCTCTAGAGTGGAAGACATGTTATTCACACTCCGAACACTGGTCTCTACTTTTGAGAAATGCAGGTGGAGGATGTGGAGGGACGTGCTGGCAGGAACAACCTCCGGTTTGTGGGCTTCCCTGAGAATTGCTAAGGTGATTATGTGGGAAAACACTTAACCTGCTGGCTCACGTCCTGGATCCCATCTGACGCCCTATCCCCCTGTTTCATAATCAAATGCGCACACAAGGCCCTGCTTCAGAAACCTCCCTCCGGCACCCGACCACGACCTGTAATTGCCCGGATCCTAAATTTCCATGACCGGGACATCATCCTTAAAAAAGCACGAGCTCAGACGGATCTTCTCACCGCATAAAGATATTCCCGGACTATACCAAATTGATACAGCAACAACGTCAGTCATTTTTAGCCGCCAAGGCCCATCTACGAGATCCGTACATGCTCCTCTTCCCTGCCCGTTTATGAGTGCTGTACAAATCTCGCACCCTGTTTTTGGACACCCTTGAGGAGGTCTTCACATGGACAAATGAACAGAGACACTTGAGGCCACACTCGCCACCGTGATGTGACTCAGATTCCTCATCGGGGGGATGTCACCAATTACGCAAAAACCAGACAGGGAAACGCAGACACCGATCCAGGTCCCCGTGGAGTTCTAAGGCCCGGGAAGGATGTCCTGGAGATAAATCCAGGAGATGAGCGGCCACGGTCCTCGTGTCGACAATCTGGTGGTCCTTCTCATCATGTGTTTTGATGGCTGCAGTCTTTCTGGTCCCTGATTGGGCTGTATGGTTTGAGAGATCTACCCAGGCCATTCAAAGTAATCTAAGATCTGTACTCTCAAAATCTACTAAAAGTAAGCCAGGGTGGTTTGATCGTAAATGTAGGAAGTCGCATGCAGCCTTGATAGCTGCCCTACACAAGACCAATCAAAAGCGCTGGGGCAGCGTACAAAAAGTCCCTCAAAGAGCCTATGGAGGCTATAAGAACTGACATGTGGTGAGCTTTAAAGCAAGCATCAGACACTAAAGATACAAAAGGCTTCTGTAGGGCAGTGAATGCCCCGTTTCTGGCCCCAAAAAATGCACCTAGTATTGAAATTTCGATTGGGGAAGATCAGTGGGTGTCCCATTTTTCTAGATTATACTGTATTCATGATGACACCGCTTACGGCGATTATTCTGGAACAGCTCCACCATGTCTTCTCCCAATTGATATTGATTTCAATATGGATGAGGTGATTTTAGCAATTAATGCTAGCATAGGTGGAAAAGCCCTGGGCCCAGATAGCATACCAGTGGACCTGTACAAATCTTGCCCCCTGCTGTGGGGCCCATTATTAACCCAGGTCCTACGGGCCTGTTGCACACAAGCTTTCACCCCAACTTGGACAGAATCCATAATTGTCCCCATTTTTAAGAATGGTGACCACAACGACCCGGCCTGCTACAGACCAATCTCGCTGCTGGACTCCTTCGTGAAGGTGGCCGGGCGTGTCATCTTAAATAGACTACAGTTGTTAGCCGAGGGTACTGGTGTCATCTCAGAGTTACAGTATGGATTCCGCCAAGGCCTGGGTACTATGGAACAGAGTTTGAACCTATGCCTTTTATTGGGGAAATATATACAGGCTAAAAGTGGGAGCTTATACCTGTGCTTTGTCGACTTGAGTTTGGCCTTTGATTATGTTAACCACCAGAAGCTGTGGGGTAAATTAGAGGCCATGGGGGTAGAAATCTCTGTTATTAACTTCCTAAAACAGTCCTATCTAGAGGCCCGGGCCAGGGTCCGCTTTGGGAGAACCGGCAAAATTAGCGATAACTTCCCTGTCAGGAAGGGGGTAAGGCAGGGGTGCGTTCTAGCTCCCCCTCCAGTTTACACTTTACATAAATAGTTTGGGGGACACCTTATCCAGGGAATGTTTGGATTTACCTGTTATTGGTAAACGCCCAATTGGCATACTTTTACATGCTGACAATGCAGTCTTGTTAGCCCGTACCCCAATTGGCCTGCAGAGCATTGTCACAAGTTTTGCGTCCTATATGTCTAGCCTAGACATTGGGGAGTTTTGGGATCCATTGGACGACCCCTGCATCTGCTTCCTGTTGAGGTAGGAATAGGGTTCCTTCCACGATAGATACTTTGGCTGTTGCGAGGTTTTGGGGTGGGATGAGGAAAGGGGTTTGTAAGTTGCTATGTTGATATGGTGTATGTTTCCTCTGACTACGTAACGTGTGCTCCCCCTCAGCAAAGACCTCGCCCCCTGACAGGATGTGACATATTGACTCTCTACCTGTATGGTGACACAATGACCCCCTCTGGACGGTTGTGTGTAGTGAGCTGGAATGTTAGGGGACTGCTTGACAAAGTGAAGCGGGGTGCAGGACTCCGCCAG
Organism: Triturus cristatus; assembly: GCF_964204655.1. Classification (NCBI taxonomy): domain Eukaryota; kingdom Metazoa; phylum Chordata; class Amphibia; order Caudata; family Salamandridae; genus Triturus; species Triturus cristatus. Next base: position 946,498,916 of record NC_140586.1, read on the forward strand.
GCCAAACGTATTGGGTGCATATATCCTCTTTATGTAGGAGATCCATCTCATGGGAACTAAGAGTCCCTGTTTAGCTCCTTAGGCTTATCTACATACCTTTCACGCTGGTTTCATTAGGGGCTCTAAAAGGGTGGCTATCCTGATACATAATAGACTCCCCTTCACCCTGGTACAAGAGTGAACAGACCCACAGGGCAGATACATGTTTATTCACTGGACCATAGATGGGGATCACATTGTACTGGGTAGTATGTTCGCACCTCCACCCCTAAGTCAGGCCTGTGTGGAAAGACTGGTGGAGATATGGGGTTCCACACCCAAAAAGCCTGGCAGTCATAGGCTGAGACTGGAACAATGTAATGTGCCTGGATAGAGATTGATGGCGCGCGTCTGGTGCGATGCAGATGACCCGGGAGTCCTGGTTGAGGTCCTTGGTAGTTCTGGTGAGATGGACGGACATATGGAGAGCCCATCATCCGAAAGATGCAGGCTTTACCTTTGACTCTGCGGTACACAACTCTTTTTCTAGGCTCCATTTTCGTCCCATGCGACTATATGCATAGAATATCGAATGCCTGGATACTGCCCCCGGGCTTTCGGATTACTCCCTCGTGGCCATTCAGCTCCGAGCTGATCCGTCTCGACCCCCATTTCGATGGAGGCTTTCCCCGTGGTATCTACAAGATAGCGCCTATTGAACCCAGATCCAACAAGCCCTAACGGAGTATTTCTCCTTGAATGGGGAGTCCACCCCTCAGTAGGCACTCTATGGGAGGCTATGAAACCTACCATTAGTGGAGTTGATAGCAGCACGTAGGCGACGCAAACAGAATTTAATTCAAATGAAAGCCTGAATTATGGAACTAGAGTGGCAGGGACATGGAGACGGCAGGGTTGTGGCATGCCGGCAGCTGTGCCTCACACAGTAGCAATATCAGGGGGAACTGATGGAAGAGTTGCAAAGTGCCCGGCTGGCAACTCAAAGCAGAATGTTCTAGTGGGGGGGACAAGTCGGGGAGACTGCTACACAGACACTGCCACCAAGCAACCACACTGTTCCAGCTCCCCTGGGTCTGAGACATGGACGAAGTGGTACTCACTGACCCATCTGCACTAGCAGACAGCTTTGCCACTTTCTATCGGGCTCTATGTAGTGCTAGAGGCACTCTTGTGGTCTGAAACCATGTGATGACCTTTGACTACCATTATTTAAATTGACTTTGGTGTGTTATTTTACCCTATTCTGAATGTACGACATCCTGCATATGCCTTGCTTCTCTTAAACGTTTCCTTCTTGTAATCTCGCAGTCTTTCAGTGGAAGCTGTCATGGAGTAGGACAGTCTTGCCAAGAACAGAATGTGTGGTATGTGCATTTGAAAGCATGAGAGGGAGATGGAGGTGTGGAATGTACTTTTTGGCCACGAAAGTGCAGTGTTGTGAGCAGTGATGCACAAATGTCCTTGGTGTTGTACATTGAGAGATGAAGTATGTGATCCTATAGGACATTGTGAGATGAAGTATATGAATCTATAAGCAGTAGTGCACAAATGTGCATTGTGTTGTACATTGATTAGTATTATGAAGTTCTTACTATTGGCTTTGACATGGCCTGATGTCATCCTGTTTTCTGACTCTGCTTGGCTTCAGCTTTTCTGTGTGCACAGCAACACTTGCAAGTTGTTTGGGTTAATCACATTCAAGGATAGGTTTGCGAGATATTGTTTTAGGCTATTGTGCGCTTCGTCAAGATAAAGGCGGGAACATGCGAGATTGGAGAGGGAACGTGAGAACTCCTTCCTGCCATTGGAATGCTTCCTAGGAAGCTGGCCAGTTCTGGTAAGATTCCTCTGGCACGGGGGGCAGGTTTCTCTCAAACCTTCTAGTGTGTTTTGAGATTATAAAGGTGAGGGTTGTTGACTTTAGAGACCGGAATTTTGGAATCCAAACTTGGAATGACGTGTCTACTTCGAGACAGAAGCCTAAGATGCAGATACAGTGTTTGCGCCAGGTGAAGTGTTGAGTTTTGATAATTGCCATTGTGATGGTTGGCCAGTGGCTTTGATCATTTGAGGTGTTTTCTTTGTGATGTGTGAGTGAGTTGAGGTGCACATCCAAAGTAATCATTTGATGTATCTAGTGTATATATATCTTTCTGATCTCTTGCAGGACGTCCAGTATATTTGCTTGAGTCTTATCTCATAATATTTGCTGCTTGTTTAGTCATTAGTATTATTCATGCATTTAACTGCAGCATTTCCCAAGTGTGTTATTATTGCTTGCCTATAAAAATATATATCTCTATATACATTTGAATTTGGCTTCTGGGAAAGCCGTTCTGTTAGAGAGCATTGTGTAAACTAAAACCCCAAGCCTTATTCTAAAAGAGAGATAGTCTTTGCAATTTGTAAAATAAGACCCTTTTCTAAAGGTGTTCGTATTGTGTTATGTCTCCTGCTTCGCCCTGTGGGTTTGAGCTACCGTGTGGAAAATTCTGTATTATCTGAGAGGCGAAAGCAAGACACTCTATACGCTTCAAAGGAAGCAATTAGTGCCTCTCAGATTGAGCAATTTTTGAATGACATACCCCCAAGAACCATATTGGGGGAGGACCGAGAGTCTTAGGAAGCCCCTCTGATGCTGGAAGAACTGACAATGGCATTGTCAGCACTAAAGCACAGGAAAGCACCGGGTCCCAACCGGTTTCCAAGTGAGTTTTACAAAGTTGTTCTGGTGGCGGTCCGTGAGGCTTGCCTGCCTCCAGATTGGCAACTTACCAAAATCGTTGTCTTTTTTAAACCGGGACGTCCCCCAGAATGCCAAACTTGATACCGTGCTATCTCCTTTCTAAATATAGAAGCAAAGCTGCTGACTAAGACCCTGGCTAATTGGCTCCAGCCTTATCTGTCTGCCTTGGTGCACCCAGATCAGGTGGGCTTCATGCCCCACCAGGCAACATGCCACGACATTGAACAGGCCCAGAATGCAATATCTGCTTTTCATCAGTAAAAACAGGCTGCCACCTTGCTGTTAGCTGACATTATTAAGGTGTTTGATTCGGTTAGCAGTACATACCTCTTCATACTCCTAAAACATCTGAATTTTGGCCCACGCTTTCTGACATACATTCGATTACACTATAATGATTTAATGGCTACAGTGTGCATGGCTGGCAGTGTCTCTTCAGCATTTCTTATTGGTCGTGTCCCCCATCTCTCCTTTTGTTTGCGCTGGTTCAAATGGATGCCTTGTTCTGCAGAGATCTCTGACCGCATTGCCCTATATGCTGACGGTGTCTTATTCTTTATGGATCCCCATAGATTGGGCCCAAAGATCCTACAGATTATGCGGATCTCTGGGGAAACATCAGGCCTTTACATGAACATGAGTAAATCTCTTATATGGCCGCTACGGGGGACGCTGGGTGATGGTCGGTGGGCCATGGACATACTGGGAACTGAGGTGGGTCCAAGATATCTGGAAGTTTTCTTGTCTGATACATAGGGGATATCCTGGGAACACAATTTCACCCCTACAATGGACAAGATCGGGACCGAGATAAGATCATGGTTGGGTTTGCTGCTCTCCTTATATGGCCGGTCTGCTATATTTAAAATGGATTCCCTTCCCCGCTTACTTTATCACTTACAGAACCAACCCTACCCGATCCCCTTCTCATGGTTTAGACAGATTAACGCTCTCTTGGGTTCGTTCTTGTGGCAGGGGCATCCTTGGTGGCTGTACCAGCATGCTTTCTTTCTATGTACTGTGGGGGCATCGCAACTGCCGATGTGCAATTGTATCATGCTTTACAAACAACAAGGGCAACCCTAGAACAAGAACCTGGGGCAGTGTCTACTGTATTCCAAACAGTGGTTTATGAGCCAAAATAACAAACTATAAAACAACTAGTGTGAAAAGAGAAAGGAATTGTGCAAAAAAGAGAAAGAAGCTGTGCTGGCTTAATTTTTCAAAAACCATATACATAAATAATCTTAGAAAATATATATTTTTTTTTTATTTTTTTTTTGGAAAACCTTTATTGCACATAAAAATCAATACAAACATGGGCCTACAACCACCAGGGCCGGCCGCTAATATGTACATGTTCAACAACATCAAGGAAGCAATGGGCCCCCTGGGGCTCAGCCGAATTGACAGAGTACTGAGTGCACCTCAGAAGTTATCCGGAGACATAAATTTTAGAAATACAAACAAAAAGGAAAAATAAAATAACACCAAAAGACAAGGCGGAAATCATCGAAAAAGAGGCGTCTAACCACGGCTGGGGGACCACACAGTACCAACTCCACCCTCGGGTGGTCAATGAGGATGATCAAGGGGGAGGTGGGGGCGACGGGAGAGCCACAACCATCTACAGGTGAAATGCAATAGTCCGGGAACCTCAGGATCAGGGGGACAAGGCAGCATCAGATGAGTCCACGAGGGGGGGTGTGCAGATGTTCCCACGGTACGCGTTCCACTGGCCCCAAATTCTACCCCACGCCCCCGGCTTGCCCCGGGCCACATACACAGTCTTCTCTCTGCACATGCACCAGTCCATGTTCTCCTTCCATACTGACACAGTGGGAGGCCGCCGGGAACCCCAAAGCTGTGCGATGTCCCTCTTAGCAACCATGTTCCCAAGGGCCGCCCACCGAGTCTGAGCCGCATTATAATCGTTAGGCTCCCACACGTTCAGCACACATCGGCGAACCTCAGGCAACAGGGCGACCCCAGTGACACATTCCATGACCTCATGCACCCGGCGCCAGTACTCCGCAACCTTACGGCACTCCCAGAGAACATGGAGAAAAGTGGCGCTGAGCCCACAGCCGCGCCTACAGAGCCCGTCTTCAGAGAAACCCATCAGAACTAAACGAGGGCCCGTCACGTAGACACGGTGGAGAATTTTAAGCTGGACAAGACGGAGACGCGCGAGTATAGCCACCTCCTTAGGGGAGGACAGCGCAGACTGCCAGTCCTCGTCGTCCAGTTCCACCCCATCCCCGATCCACGCCTCCCGCAGACGCACGAGGAGATCCGCCCGAATGTTTATTAGTTTTTTATAGATAAGGGAAATAGTACTGTCGGGCAAGTGACCGTCGAGTATGCGGTCCTCGAGTGGCGAAGACACAGGGACTGCAGTCCCCGCCCCGATGGCCGAGAGCAAAGCGTGGCGAACCTGAACGTACCGAAAGAACTCCCTCTCACTCAATTCGTACTCACTCTGCAGCGCAGCGAAGGATTTAACCGCACCCTTCACCCAAAGGTCACCTACTCTGCTGATGCCAATCGTGTCCCAATGCTCGAATCCCTTCGTCGTCCAGAGGCTTCCCAATCTGTCAGACGCAAACAAGGGGGTCGCGCCCGTCAAGCGATCATTCCAGCCCATGGCCACATTCGCAGCCTTCCACAAGCGTACTGCAATCTTAGTGGGACCGGTTAAGGTCCTCCCAGCCGATCGAGAGTAAAGCGCTCTGTTAAAGTTGCCGCCAGGCAACAAAAATCTATCCATTTCGAAAGCCGGATTCGGACCAGGTGAGTACGTGGCATGGTTAATAGCAGATAGCTGGGAAGCCCAATAGTACCTACTGATGTCCGGGAGCGCGATGCCCCCGTCGTACCAGGGGAGAGTCAGTTTTGCAAGAGCAATACGTGCACGACCGCCCCAAACAAGTCTCCTTTGTAAGCTCTCCACTTCCCGGAAGTAGGCCGCCGGAATAATATCAAAGGAGTTCTGAAGTGCGTAAAGAAATCGGGGAAGAGACATCATTTTAAAAAGTGCCGCGCGACCGAGGGGAGACAAGGGAAGCTTACGCCAACGGGCCACGTCTAACCTCAATCTCCGAAGTGGAGAGAGGAGATTATGCTCGTAGCGGACAGCAGGATCCAATGAGACGTACACCCCCAGGTACGTAAAGCCGGAGCTGGACGCCTTAATGGGAAACCGAGAAGGCAAGAGAGGAAAGCCACCGGATATAGCATAGACACAAGATTTAGACCAGTTAATGATCAAACCAGAGTTCTTGCCGAAGGACGTGAGGATGTCAAAGAGCACATTGAGTGACTTACGTGGTGAGGAGAGGTACAGGAGAATGTCGTCCGCGTACAACGAAACACGATCCTCGAAGCCAGGGGCCCACTGGATCCCTCTTATCGACGGTTCCCAACGGAGCCAAGCAGCGAGCGGTTCCAAAGCTAACGCGAAGAGCAGGGGAGACAACGGACACCCCTGCCTAGTGCCCCTCCCAAGAACGAAGGGCCGGGAAACCCTCCCATTAACGACCACCTGTGCCAGCGGGGCAGCGTATAAGAGTTTAACCCAATTAATAAATCCCGCCCCGAAGCCAAACTTTGCCAGGGCGGCCCAAAGATACGGCCATTCTATCGTATCAAAGGCCATCGTGGCGTCCAAGGAAACCAAGATGGCCGGCTTTGAAAGATATTCCGCCCTTGCAAGTACGCCATGCAGGCGCCGCAAGTTAAAGGCCGTATTCCGGTGCGGGATAAAACCGGATTGGTCCGGATGCACCAGATCGCAAATAACAGTAAGCAGGCGGTTCGCAAGAACCTTGGCAAGGATTTTCGGCTCTGCGTTCAGCAGAGAAATAGGCCTATACGAGGCGCAACGGTCCCGAGGCTTACCGTCCTTGGGAATCACGATGATAGTGGCCAGGCGTTGGTCATCAGGGAGAGAACCGAGTTCAAGCGACTCCGAGAACATACGACGGAGAAATGGCGCAAGTTTATCCGGTTGCAGTTTATAGAGTTCAATCGGGAGTCCGTTGGGGCCCATAGCCTTGCCTGAGCGAAGGGAACGAATCGCGGTTGCAATCTCGTCAACCGAAAGTGGGGCATCCATCTGCTCACGCTCCTCCACCGACAAGCAGGGCAAAGCAATAACCTTCAACAAATGACGAGAGTCAGCCTCATCTCTAGTAGACACCGGGGAGTACACAGCACAGAAGTAGTCCGCAAAACACTCCACAATCTCACCAGGGTCAGTCACACTCACTCCCTCCGACGTCTGAAGCACGGGGACCACTCGATTCACTCTCTCCTTCTTATCAAGCCAAGCAATCAATTTACCCGCCTTATCCCTAGCATCATACAGTCTACCCTGCTGTTCCCTATACATTGTCCGAGCAGCATCCGTAACAAGGGACTTATATTCGAACTGCTTCAGGCTGAGGGCATGGAGCCCGTCCTGAGTGACACCCATCTCCAAGGCAGCCTCCAACCCCGATATCTCAGCCTCCAATGCAACCACCTCCCCGTTCTTAGCTTTCTTGGCCTCCACGATCAGGGATAGGGCGTGTCCTCGGAGGACCATTTTGAAGGCCTCCCACAGGGACACTGAGGACAAGACGGACCCCTCATTCTCCAGAAAATACTGATCAAGCGACTTAATGAGACCCTTACGAATCTTGGGGTCACGCAAGTACCAGGGGGTAATGATCGGAGATGCCCCGGGCCAGGTGCTTAACCTCCCGGACCCGGGTGGTCTGGGCCGCGGGCATTAGAAAATAATCTAGTCTGGAAAGACTCCCGTGGGCCCCGGAGTGGAATGTGTACTGACTCTGTGTCGGATGTATCAACCTCTAGCAGTCCACCAGACCAAAAGTGTCCAAGAACCCGCCGAGCCACGCCTGGGCAGCAGAGAGGGCCCTGGGAGGGTAACGATCTAACTCGCCAGAAATCACAGAATTAAAATCCCCACCCACAATCAGGAGACTATCAGGAAGTTCAAGTAACATACGACCCACATCAGAGAAAGTGGAGGTCTGGAGGCCCGGGGGAACATAGACCGAAACCAATGAAAGAGTTTGCCCCTCCCACCGCCCAGTCAAAGACGCATAGCGCCCTCTATCATCAAGAGTAACTTTGTCAATCTCAAGCGGGAGGGAAGAGCGCAGTAAGATGCCCACCCCTCTGGAGCCAGTGGTGAAGCCAGAGTGTGCGACCAGTCAGTAGCCCCCCCTGTTCATAGCATGACATACATTTCCCACCAAGTGCATCTCTTGAAGAAATACCACATCAGGGGCCAATCGACGCAAATATTGCAACACAACCCCACGTTTGATACGGTCCCCCAATCCGTTGACGTTCCAAGACATCAGTTTCAACCCGTCCCCCCCCATCCCAACACAAGAAGCTGGAACCCCCGGGCACGCAGCCAGACACCTGAAACTGAAAGAAAACAATAACACCGCCTTGAAAAGAAAAAACACACAACCCATCCACCACTAACACCCTCCCACCCCCACACCATTGCCACCCCCCCACCCTGCACCCCTGCGGACTATACAGCCCCCCCAACTTGCAGTGTGCCTGTCGCCCTAACAATCCATGCTACAAAAAGACCCTAGAGGAGGAAAGGGACCCGTCCCCGCCCGCGCCCAGACGAAACATTAATAGACAAAATATACAATTGAAGTAGAACCTGGCTGAGCACAGAAGGAAATGTCAAAGTGGGGGACCAAGAATTATTCCTGCAGAGGCTCACCGCCCTCGGCACCGCCAGTACGCCCAGTTCGGTCTCCCGGTTCCGGCAGGGAATCCAACCAGTCACTCACTGTGTCGGGGCGTTCAAAGAAGAGAGTCCGATCTTCATATTCCACACGAAGCCTGGCAGGGAAAAGCATAGAGTATTTGATGTCCAGATCTCGAAGACGGCGCTTCACCCCCTGAAAGCTCATTCTCTGTTTCTGAACGAGTTGGGTGAAGTCCGGGAAGAGGTTGACGGAGGAATTCTCATATTTGACTGGGCCGTGTACCCTCGAGGCCTGCAGGATCGCGTCCCGGTCTCTGTAATGAAAAAGTTTTGCAATGATAGGCCTCGGGGGAGCGCCTGGTCGAGGCCTACCGCCCGGGACACGATGGGCACGCTCCACGGCGAAGAACTTGCTCAGGCCGGAAGGAGCAAGATGATTGAGGATGAGATCCTCGACCATAAGGTCCACCGGACGATTGTTGGAAGTCTCCGGTACACCTATTACACGGATATTATTGCGTCGTGCCCGACCTTCGAAATCCTCCAGCCGCCGGGACATCGCGTCGTTTGCAGACTTTAGATCGCCAAGAGTTGCCTGGAGGTCTGATACATCCGTGACAAGAGTGGATGTCCTCAAGTCCAGCGATTGAACCCTCTCGTTAGTCTTAGAGAGATCCGCCCGGATTAACGTAACATCAACGGCAACCGTGTCAATTTTACGGGCCAGAGCCTCGTACTGCTGGGCGATGGTCTCCCTTATGCCGTTGATGGCGCCCATAACGTCCTGCAGCGACAATTCCGTGGGGACGGACGGACCCCCACCGGAGTCCTCCATGACGGCACCCGCCGGCCCGGGGGTCCCTTTACCCTGGGTATAGCGATCCATGATGTTACTCTGGACCGGTCCACAACGCAGGGATGTCTTGGTCTTCCGTTTCTCGGGATCCCCCTTGCCCCCCATGTTGGGCGATGCTCACCGGTGGGGTCCGCCCGGACCGATAGCAAAGGGGCACCAGCAGATCAGACACAGACTGTCCGAGAGCCCGCTCGGGAGAGTTGAGAAAAAGGCACAAATCAGTCCAGTACCAAGGCCGGAGGACGCCCCAGCCGTGCAAAGTAGCTCCTCGATCAGGACATGCAGAAGTGCAAAAGCGAAACTGAAAGTGGGGGCGCGGTCATTGGCAAGGCTCCGATGCCGTTGTTGTTCAACTACTCCCCGGCCCCACGGTTCACCAAAGCACCGGGCACAGCTCCCAGGTGGGCCTCCAAAATGCAAGACGCTGTATTTCAGGTCTCCCCGGTCCGATTTTCGTTCTGAGAAGAGTTATGGGTTCAGCCAAGGTTCATCTTCCAGAATCCGTCCACAAATCCAGGATAATGTCAGGATAAGTTGCGAGGAGCGGCAAGGGTCCGGGCAGCCCTGTGCTCACGCGACCATCTTGGATGCGCGCGAAGCTCCTCCAGAAAATAATTTTTAATAAAAAATTCAATAAAACACAGAGGAAAAACAAAATATTGAGGGCGCTCATACAGTTACACAAACAATGATAAAATTGTGAACATTGACAAGCGTAGACTGAACAAACAATGGCAGAGAAAAAACATGGAACAACACCAAATAACAAAATACACAATATAACAATTGTGTCCTCTCTTAGTTAGGCCACATTTTTAAGCGTTGACGGCGTTTCGACCCATGGGTACTTTGAGGGTCATCTTCAGGACAAAGACTTCAAATATGAGAGCATCCACTTTCTTTTCTACAAAAATGAAATGTAAACATGGATTTGCAATAGAAAAAAAATATTTGTTTTTATACTCAGCACCAAGAATGTGACAAAAAAATCGGAAAGGGTGATTTTAAAGACAGAAGCAAATAGAGAATTACCTAAAATCCCAGGATTCCAAAGTTTGATAAAATAATCCGAAAACTGTGAAAAAGATGAAAAAAGAGAATGTACAAAAAAGGGCTAAACAGTCACCTCACTGGATCTCCGTAATATACACGAGGGCACCGATCTTTGTGTGTCGGGCAAAATTGCCGGGTTTTAACCCCTTCCCCGCTCATGACGGAACCACTCCGTCATGAGCCACGGTTGCGCTATGCTCATGACGGAGTGGTTCCGTCATGCCGCGGCCGTTGGCTGTCGCTCCGCCCACGCGGCGCCTTTTCCCCGCCTGTGCAGGCGTCTAACATAAGTGGGCGGCGCCGTGACGGAACCACTCCGTCATGAGCACAGCTCAACCGTGGCTCGTGATGGAGTGGTTCCGTCACGAGCACAGCGCCACCGCACCTGCCCCCAAACCCCCCCAGCGCCGCGGCGGAATTCCTGCCGCGGCGAAGGGGTTAAGAGGAGATCCTCAAGCTGTCAAAGATTAAAAAGATAAAGGCATATGTTTACCAAAAAATTGTAGGTTAGGGATGGATACTTGCCTAAATGAAGGTTATAAGAATATAAACCCTCATACCTGTCGGTATGCCAAAAAGAAGTCCCACGGCATAATTTAGACCTTAATTAATAAGAAACAGCTGGCTCGGGCTGCGAAATTAGTGAGAAGATCAGGATGTCCGTATGCCTAACCGTCAGGTAGGAGAAGTCACAGTCAGAGTGAATAATTCAATTACTGTAAAAAATTCAAAGGAGAAATTCTCAAAAATTAATTAACTCCCAGTAGATTAAATAGAAGACCCACTAGATGTTCATATCTAGTCACTCCTATCATCCAAGCCAGACAACCTGTGATAGTGGTCCAAGGGTTGCGCATAGACAGAAATAGCTCGCCTTAATATTAAATTAGACCAAAACATACACGGCTCGTACAGGCTGGAATAAGAGCAGGAAACCATTAGGTTACCGATATCTCTTGTATGGCCACAGATGCAGTAGCTAACATCTAGACCCGAGAAGAATCTTTATAGCCAAGGGTCTCTACTCATTTCACAAAACAAGGCCAGAAATGAATTACACAAAACATACATACACATAATGAGACATATTGTGAACAGAATCCTAGGAAGGGACAATTTCTCCCTAATAAGACCATCCGGGCCGTAATTCATTACAGGGCCACGATAGACGTCAAGTGTTTAAAAAAAAAAAGATGAGATTAGTTTTAAAATGGAAAGCAGTTCAGCAAGTCATGCTTCTCCAAGAATTCACTTACTTCCTGTTAGAAAAACCCCACTCCCACACCGGAAGGGGGGTGGTAATGGGGTCTTCCCAGACATACACTGTGGTAGCTTGGCTCGAGTGGTCAGGGGTCAGGCACCGTGTTAAGCATACGACATACCCACACAATAACCATGCTTGCATCCGTTCCAAAAACGACACTACACCTTAAAAATTATACTGAAAATATATCTCTTTATCTTCTTTTCTCTTAGTTGCTGATTAAATAAATAGTAATACAATCACAGTACACAAGGCTTTTTCTTAAAAAGTGCAGGTCAAATAAATAATAACACTTTACAGGTGCAATAAATAGGATCAGGTCAAATAAATACTGTGAGGCAATAAATACTGTGCAGGAATAAGTTAGCTCAGGACAATAAATACATCACAGGAATAACTTAGATAAATACAGTACCCTCAATAAATAATATCAGCCAACAATGACATTTGTAAAATCAGATCACATTTAAAATACTATGGGCTGATTTGGCCCAGTCACAGCTTGTGGTTAGGTGGATGGCCTGAGGGGTATACTCCCTGGCTTGGACAAGGCTGAGGCCTAAACTGAGGTAGGTCAAGGGGGAATCTAGAGATCTGGCTCTCCCACACTACACAACCCCTCTGTATTAGTCTCAGCTCACCCCTGGCACAATCAAGCTGGTTCCAGCACCTCTCTAGCCTCTAGGATGGTCTCTTAGGGCTTCACAGGGCCTTAGGCGCCCTCTATTCCACTTACTGCCCTTTTTATGAAGTTCCGACGCCGCTGGAGTCGTGTCGACGCCGTGAGGCGGTTCCGGTTCGATGTCGGCGGCCTCGGCTCAATGACAGTTCTTGTCGACGCCGGTATGCGGTTCCCGTTCGATGTCGGCGGCCTCGGTTCAATGACGGCTCCGGTTCAATGACGTCGGGCAGTCTTGGCTCGATGTCGAATTCGGGCGGCTCCGGTTCGATGACGTCGGGCGGCCTTGGCTCGATGTCGACTTCCGGCGGCTCCGGAGTGCGATCTCCACTCCCGACCTCCGGTGCTCCTTTCCTCGGGTTCCGGCGACTCCGGAGTGCGACCTCCACTCCCGACGTCCAGCACGATTCTCTTCAGGTTCCGGCGACTCCGGAGTGCGATCTCCACTCCCGACCTCCGGCACGCTTCACCTCGGTCTCCGGCGACTCCGGAGGGCGGACTTCACTCCCCCGTCGACGCCGCTCACTCGACCTCGGGTGACTTCCTCCTCGACCTCTGATACTCTCCACGACCTCCGTCGGCGCCCTCTCTCGACCTCTGGCGGCTCAGGGTACGACGTCTGCTTTCCAGTCAGCGCCGCTTCTCCACCTCGGGCTCCAGGTCTCTAGGCTTCTCGACGTCGGACTTCAGGTAGTTACCAGTAACCAGGTCAGGTACTTGCTGTTCTTTACTTTTAAGGCCTGTTCCTGCTGTCCAGGTCCTTAAGATGGTTTTTCTTGCTTTCTCCCACACAGGGCTCCAGGCTGGGCTCAGTCAGTAGGGACTAGTATCAAGGGTGGGTTTATGGACCCCACTCCAGGCACAAGTTTCCACCCCTGCTGCCTCACTCCTTCCTCCTTCAGGTTTCTGCTGCTCTCTCTTCACCAGTCAGGTGCCAACTGCCAGCTCCAACTGTCAACTCTGGCTTAGCTTCTCAACATTCCAAACCGCCTCCAACTGTCACAGGGTTCCAGAATGTTGCAGAAGGTTCTAGTAGGTTCCAGTGATGTCACAGGTGACAATGGGTGGCCACCATTTTGTGCTCCAGGCCCTCAGACAGAAGTTCCAGGGGTAGATAAAATGGCTCCCTGAATCTGCATCAATACTAAAAAGTCTGGTGGTTCCCAAAAAGGAAAAGAATACTAACAGGGTTTGAGGCAAAAGTGGGACAAAATAAATAATGATGAGGAGGGACCACCCAAAGGGCTGACAGGTCTAACACGCGTCCCCCCCAGCTGAAAGTGGGGAGAGCTACCCAACCCCTTGGGAGTTCTCATCACTAAGGCGGAAATACCTTGAGAGACCGTCTGCATTGGCGTGGTCCACTCCAGGCCGATGTTCCACCTGAAAGTCCATTCCCTGTAGGGAAATAGACCACCTCAACAACTTGGGATTCTCCCCCTTCATCTGCATCAGCCAACGAAGGGGTCTGTGGTCGGTCTGAACTAGGAAGTGCGAGCCAAACAGGTATGGCCGCAACTTCTTCAGAGCCCATACCACTGCAAAGGCTTCACGCTCTATTGCACTCCACTTCTGTTCCCTGGGAAGTAGTCTCCGGGATAGGAAGACCACGGGTTGATCCAGACCCTCTTCATTGAGTTGCGATAACACTGCCCCAATGCCATGTTCTGATGCATCTGTCTGGACAATGAACTCCTTGGAAAAGTCTGGGGCCCTTAAGACCGGGGCCTCGCACTTGCTTCAGCTTCACGAAGGCCTGCTGACAAGCCTCCGTCCAGACTACCCGTCGAGGTTGTTTCTTGGACGTGAGCTCCGTGAGGGGGGCTACAATGGTTCCGTACCCCTTCACGAAGCGGCGGTAGTATCCCGTGAGGCCCAGAAAAGCGCGGACCTCAGTCTGTGTCTTGGGGGGTTCCCAGGCCATGATGGCCTCGATCTTCACCTGGAGGGGTTGCACCGCTCCCCTACCCACCAAGTGTCCAAGGTACACTACCGACCCCTGCCCGATCTGACACTTGCTGGCCTTGATCGTCAATCCAGCTTGTCTCAGGGCCTGGAGAAAAGCTTGCAGGTGACGCTAGTGATCCTCCCAGCTGTTACTGAAGACGACTATGTCATCCAGATAAGCAGCAGAGAAACTCTCCATTCCGGTGAGGATCTGGTTTACCAGGCGCTGAAACGTGGCAGGTGCGTTCTTGAGCCCAAAGGGCATCACACAGAACTGGTAGTGGCCATTGGGCGTGGAGAAGGCTGACCTTTCCCTTGCTCCATCAGTCAGAGAGATCTGCCAGTACCCAGAAGTAAGGTCAAAGGTACTTAGATATTGGGCAGCTCCCAGCCGGTCAATCAATTCATCCGCCCTAGGGATCGGATGAGCATCAGTTTTGGTTACTGAATTCAGTCCCCGGTAGTCCACTCAGAACCTCAGTTCCGGTTGGCCACCCGGTGGTGCGGCTTTTGGTACTAACACCACCGGACTGGACCAGGGGCTGCTGGAAGGTTCGATCACTCCTAGCTCCAGCATCTTAGTGACTTCACTGTTAATGCTGGCCTTCACCTTGTCTGACATCTGGTAGATCTTGGACTTCACAGGTGGGCTGTCTCCTGTGTCCACGTCATGGACGCACAGGTGAGTCCTACCCGGAACAAGGGAGAACAACGAAGAGTACTGTCCCAGGACCTGGCGGTAGTCCTCCTGCTGTTCAGGAGTTAGAGATGGGGAGAGAATCACTCCCTCCACCGACCCATCCTTCTCTTGAGACGCATACAAATCGGGGAGAGGCTCGCTTTCCGCGTCCTCTGCTCCGTCAGTCACCATCATCAAAATGACTTCAGGCCTCTCGTGGTGGGGTTTGAGGCGGTTGGCATGCAGCACCCGTAGGGGCTGACGAGGGGTCTTAAGATCCACCAAGTAGGTAGCCTTACCCTTCTTCTCCAATACCTCAAAGGGTCCTGACCAGCGATCCTGGAGGGCGCTAAGCTCTCCTGGTTCGATCACCCACACCTTCTGGCCAGGCTCCAACTCCACCGGGTGAGCGTTGTGGTCATACCACGCCTTCATTACTGCTTGGCTGGCCTCAAAGTTGTCAGAAGCTTGCTTCCACAACTTAGCCATTTGGCTCCGGAAGGCCAGCATGTAGCTCACCACGTCCTGGGGAAGCTTTCTGGGAGTTCTTTCCCATCCGTCTCTCACCAGGTTGAGAGGTCCACGTACAGGGTGCCCATACAAAAGCTCGAAGGGGCTGAAGCCCACTCCCTTCTGTGGCACTTCCCTGTAAGAAAACAATAGACAGGGTAGGAGGACGTCCCATTTCCTCCGCAGGCTTTCAGGCAGACTTCTGATCATGCCTTTCAAGGTTTTGTTAAACCTCTCCACCAGACCATTGGTCTGGGGGTGGTAAGGAGTGGTGAACCGGTAGGTCACTCCACACTCCTTCCACATGGCCCGCATGTACGCTGACATGAAGTTGGTCCCCCTGTCGGACACAACTTCCTTGGGAAAACCCACTCGGGTAAAGATTCCCATCAGGGCCCTAGCCACAACAGGTGCTGTAATGGTCCTCAGAGGTATTGCCTCTGGGTACCGTGTGGCATGATCCACCAGAACCAGGATAAACCTGTGACCAGCTGTAGTAGGTGGATCTAACGGACCCACAATGTCGATGCCCACCCTTTCAAAGGGGGTGCTAACGACAGGAAGTGGTTCCAGGGGAGCTTTCAGCTTCACCCCTGTTTTCCCACTGGCTTGGCAAGACACACATGTCCGGCAGTAGGTATCGGACGACACTTTCATTTGAGGCCAATAAAAGTGTGGGACAAGATGGGCGAAGGTCTTGTCTTGCCCCAGGTGTCCTGCCAAGGGGATCTCGTGAGCCAACTCCAGAAGGAAGGCTCGATAACGTTGAGGGACTACCAAGGCTCGTGACGATCCATGTAGGGGTGCCTTGGGTTCACTGTAGAGGAGGCCATCCTCCCAGTAAACACTGTAGTTCCCATCAACGTTCCCTGCTGCCTGGGCTTTGGCCTGACGCCTCAGCCCCTCAAGGGTAGGGCACTCCCTCTGGCCCTGGCAGAATTCCTCCCTGGACGGGCCTCCCTCCACGTGCCACTCGGCCGGGATGGGTAGGTCCTCCAGTTCGGTGACATCCCCCACCGCAGACTCCTGGTCCACCACCTCCGGTGGCCTATCCGTCCTACGGGGTGTGGACGCCGAGGCAGGCTCCTCCTGTCCTCGGTTCTTCCCTTGACTGGCAGCTGGCTGGGCCTTTGTTCCAGGCTCCAGCCTGAACGAACTCCCTCTCCGGGTAGTCGCGGACCTTGTGCTCACACAGGCCCAGTCAGGTGTACCCAGCATCTCAGTATGAGTCCGGTATTCCACCTCCTTCCAAGCATTGTGCTCCATGTCATTCCCCAGTAGACAATCGACTGGCACGGCAGGGCTTACTGCAACTCGAAGTGAACCTGCAACCCCCTCCCATTCAAAGGGAACCTCGGCCACTGGATAGTGGCCTGTTCTGCCGTCAGCCATCGCGGCTGGGTGGAGTACATCGGGAATTACCTGCTCTGGAGACACCAGTTGGCTACGTACCATAGTCATACTGGCTCCTGTGTCTCTCAGAGCCTCCCCTCTTTGGCCGTTGATGGTGACCCTCTGCCCATACTTTACGGTATTTGCGGGCACCTGGATCTTAGGAACCATCTCCCGTTCTCCCAGGGACACTAAAGTGACACCCGCCCACTCCCTTCCCTTAATTAAAGGCATCTCCTCCCCGAGCACTACACTAGCTACTCCGGGGGTCTTTCCTCCAATGGGAGGGGGTGGTCGTTTCGGGCACTTCGCATCTCCCTTGTAGTGTCCAACGCCACCGCACTCGTAGCAATGGACAACCCTTGGCTGCTGACTCTGGCCAGGATTAGGGTTTCTGGGTGGGTTAGCCCTAGGGGTGAATCCTGTTCCCTTTCCTTGGAAATTATTTTGGGGGCCTTTGGAGAACTCCTTTTTCTTTTCCCCTCCCTCTTTCTTCTGGGGGGCGCCCTGTCCGGCCTTTTGAGTATCCCCTCCAGTCCCCCTTGTGGACACCCGGGTACTAGCCCAAATGTCCGCCTCCTCAGCAAGCTTCCGGGGATTGGTCAGCTTGCTATCCACCAGGTGTTGACGCAGTTCAGGGAAACATTTTTCGAGCAGGTGTTCCTTCAGTACTAAATCAAACAACCCCTCGTAGTTCCTCACTTCACTGCCCTGAATCCAACCCTCTAGTGCCTTCTTTGCATAGTCCAGGAAGTCCACCCAATTCTGTGTGCCCAGTTTGTGACTACCCCGGAACTTCTGTCTGTACTTTTCGGGTGTTAGTCCAAACTTTCTTATGAGCGCCACCTTCATGGTGGGGTAGTGGGTCTGCTCATCCTCCTCTAGGGCCAATAATGCATCCCTACCAGCTGGAGGCATGTACTTGTACAATCCCCCTCCCCAGTACTTCTCTGGAACCCCATGGGCCCTTAACGAGACCTCATAGGCCGCTAGCCACTTGGCGATATCGTCACCCGCTCCATAGCTAGCTACTATGTCCTTTGGCAGGTAGGGTTTGGGTTCCCTGGTGATTTCTTGGTCTTTGCTGCCACCATTAGGAACAGGGTGTGCCCTAGCTCTTAGGATCTGAAGATCTATCTCTTTCAGCCTTAACTCATGAGCCATCCTCTGTTCCTCCTTCTCTTTCTCCAGCCTTGCTAAGTCCCATGTGAGCTGTCTTTTCTCCCTCCGGTCTAATAACTCCACTTCAGACAAGCCACCGCTAGAGGCACTGCTGCCCTTCCTGGAAAGTGTCCTGGACCCCGCTAACAGGTTCCCCACCTCAGGTTGGTACAACCCAGCCCCCTCGCTGTCAGGCTCTCCATCCCTGTCTTCCTGCTCAGCCTTGCTTTCTCATCGTGCTTCCCCCCAAGCCCTCAAGCTGGTCTGCAGTTCAGCCTTCTTGGCACCTGGGGGACAATACACCCCCTCTCTCTGACAGAACTCTCTGAGTTGGGCCACAGTATAGGTTTCCACATTTTCTAAAACAAATTCCATTTTGCCCACTCAGAACAGAAGACAGGTTTTTACAGAAGCAATGCAGGGGGGTACCTTTTATAATACCTCCTCCCACCACCAGAGTAAATTTGGAAAAACAAAAACTCACAATTAGGAAGGCCGCTTTGAGAAAACTCCAGGTGTAGGCCTATGGACTACCCACAGTTATTGTCGAGTATACGTAGGCACAGCTCAATCCCACCGCTGAACACCAATTATGTTAGAAAAACCCCACTCCCACACCGGAAGCGGGGTGGTAATGGGGTCTTCCCAGACATACACTGTGGTAGCTTGGCTCGAGTGGTCAGGGGTCAGGCACCGTGTTAAGCATACGACATACCCACACAATAACCATGCGTGCATCCGTTCCAAAAACGACACTACACCTTAAACATTATACTGAAAATATATCTCTTTATCTTCTTTTCTCTTAGTTGCTGATTAAATAAATAATAATACAATCACAGTACACAAGGCTTTTTCTTAAAAAGTGCAGGTCAAATAAATAATAACACTTTACAGGTGCAATAAATAGGATCAGGTCAAATAAATACTGTGAGGCAATAAATACTGTGCAGGGATAAGTTAGCTCAGGACAATAAATACATCACAGGAATAACTTAGATAAATACAATAAATACAGCACCCTCAATAAATAATATCAGCCAACAATGACATTTGTAAAATCAGATCACATTTAAAATACTATGGGCTGATTTGGCCCAGTCACAGCTTGTGGTTAGGTGGATGGCCTGAGGGGTATACTCCCTGGCTTGGACAAGGCTGAGGCCTAAACTGAGGTAGGTCAAGGGGGAATCTAGAGATCTGGCTCTCCCACACTACACAACCCCTCTGTATTAGTCTCAGCTCACCCCTGGCACAATCAAGCTGGTTCCAGCACCTCTCTAGCCTCTAGGATGGTCTCTTAGGGCTTCACAGGGCCTTAGGCGCCCTCTATTCCACTTACTGCCCTTTTTATGAAGTTCCGACGCCGCTGGAGTCGTGTCGACGCCGTGAGGCGGTTCCGGTTCGATGTCGGCGGCCTCGGCTCAATGACAGTTCTTGTCGATGCCGGTATGCGGTTCCGGTTCGATGTCGGCGGCCTCGGTTCAATGATGGCTCCGGTTCAATGACGTCGGGCAGTCTTGGCTCGATGTCGACTTCGGGCGGCTCCGGTTCGATGACGTCGGGCGGCCTTGGCTCGATGTCGACTTCCGGCGGCTCCGGAGTGCGATCTCCACTCCCGACCTCCGGTGCTCCTTTCCTCGGGTTCCGGCGACTCCGGAGTGCGACCTCCACTCCCGACGTCCGGCACGATTCTCTTCAGGTTCCGGCGACTCCGGAGTGCGATCTCCACTCCCGACCTCCGGCACGCTTCACCTCGGTCTCCGGCGACTCCGGAGGGCGGACTTCACTCCCCCGTCGACGCCGCTCACTCGACCTCGGGTGACTTCCTCCTCGACCTCTGATACTCTCCACGACCTCCGTCGGCGCCCTCTCTCGACCTCTGGCGGCTCCGGGTACGACGTCTGCTTTCCAGTCAGCGCCGCTTCTCCACCTCGGGCTCCAGGTCTCTAGGCTTCTCGACGTCGGACTTCAGGTTGTTACCAGTAACCAGGTCAGGTACTTGCTGTTCTTTACTTTTAAGGCCTGTTCCTGCTGTCCAGGTCCTTAAGATGGTTTTTCTTGCTTCCTCCCACACAGGGCTCCAGGCTGGGCTCAGTCAGTAGGGACTAGTATCAAGGGTGGGTTTATGGACCCCACTCCAGGCACAAGTTTCCACCCCTGCTGCCTCACTCCTTCCTCCTTCAGGTTTCTGCTGCTCTCTCTTCACCAGTCAGGTGCCAACTGCCAGCTCCAACTGTCAACTCTGGCTTAGCTTCTCAACATTCCAAACCGCCTCCAACTGTCACAGGGTTCCAGAATGTTGCAGAAGGTTCTAGTAGGTTCCAGTGATGTCACAGGTGACAATGGGTGGCCACCATTTTGTGCTCCAAGCCCTCAGACAGAAGTTCCAGGGGTAGATAAAATGGCTCCCTGAATCTGCATCAATACTAAAAAGTCTGGTGGTTCCCAAAAAGGAAAATAATACTAACAGGGTTTGAGGCAAAAGTGGGACAAAATAAATAATGATGAGGAGGGACCACCCAAAGGGCTGACAGGTCTAACACTTCCAAACTTTCGTAATACCGTGCGCCGCGTCTCGGCAGCATTTCGAATCCGGAAACATTAGTACCGATACAGGAAGTGGACCAGCACGTCGTTTTTAAAGCGTGCCGTTCTAACCATAGAAAGAGGACTTGGTCATGGCATTAAGACTCAGTTCAAAAACACAAAATAATCGAAACAAGTCGAAGCTGAAATAATCTTGTCAAAAATTGTTAATGAAATCGAGTGACTCAGGAGTATTAGAATATGTCAAGGAAATGACATTCAGGGGTCGATCTCAACCATTGTGTGCAAGTCTAAAAACTGCAGCCATCTACTGCTGGGCAAAAAGTACAGAAAAGTTGAGAAAAAGGGAAAAAGAACCCGATTCCCCAAAGCCTTACAGTTTTAAACGTGCAGAATATTAGACACATTAGCAATACAACCCAGTTTGCTTATATTATTGCCTGCTATGTTGCCAAAAGTAAATATTTGTTCATGAAGTGTGGATTATTGGCATTTTGGTACAGTGTAATCTATTGGTTTGATGGAAATACGTCTGTGTCATGAGTATATTTTCCAAATATATCGCATTGCATTTGACAACAAGGATTGCATTTAGTGAAAGGAATAGAGATGTAACACAGCAATGCCCACATTCAATCTCATATATAATTAATAGAACCTCCAAACAAAGTCGCCTCAGCAAAGAAACAACAAGAGACTCAGCGGGCAGTGCTCAGGTAGGTTTATTCAGGAATGTTGTGGCATAACGCGTTTTGGAATTGTCCTTCATAAGATGCCTTTTGCTCCCTAAACTGGAGCCAAAAAACAGTACCCCTTTACATGTGAAAAACATCCTCCCCATTGGTGGAAATCAAGAGACTGCAAGTTCCAGCATCCTTCATGGTGGACGATGCAAAAGGCTGCCAGAATCCAGAAAAGTTTTTCGTGGGACTGAAAATGCCGTCCTGTACTGCCCAACGCCTTCTGCAGCCTCCGTTGCGGGCACATCCGGGAAGCGCCGTGTCAGTACTCCGTGCCTCACCACGAAGTCACGGTCCCATCTAGGCTGGATATTTGCCCTCCCGTGGCCACAGCGTTCCAAGCACACTATCGATGCCTCGATTCACCTCCGTTGTACCACTCAGGTGCTTGGCTCGTTAGGGCGGGTCTCCTCAATTGCGTTGTGGCCCCGCAAACAATATCCAAACAAAGTCGCCTCAGCAAAGAAACAACAAGAGACTCAGCGGGCAGTGCTCAGGTAGGTTTATTCAGGAATGTTGTGGCATAACGCGTTTCGGAATTGTCCTTCATCAGATGCCTTTTGCTCCCTAAACGGGCGCCAAAAAACAGTCCCCCTTTATATGTGAAATACATCCTCCCCATTGGTGGAAATCAAGAGACTGCAAGTTCCAGCATCCTTCATGGTGGACGATGCAAAAGGCTTAATAGAACCTATTCAGAGAGAAATGGGAGACATTATTACCCCAAAACAGAAAACTGTGCATATCAAAAATAATTCGATTTGAACAATCAAAATTACAGAATATTCGAATGCAATAATGATATCCATAATATTGATGGTTTTGCATTGATTCCAAGGAAGCTCTAGAGGACACACATGAAATAAGTCAATACCCATATCATAGATACGTTTTCGTGTAAAGCTGCTCGAACAACTACACTTAGCACCAAAAACATTATTGCATCCAAATTAACAAAAATAATTCAATTTAAAACATCTTCCTTTCTCTTTTCACACTAATTGTTTATAGTTTGTTATTTTAGCTCATGAACCACTGTTTGGAATACAGTAGATACTGCCCCAGGTTCTTGTTCTAGGGTTGCCCTTGTTGTTTGTAAATCATTGCAGTGCAGCTTTTTGCTGTAAGGGCTTTGTTGCCTTGACATTGGGTTATATTACGGATTACTAATGTTTCATTGCTGACGTATTCTGAAGAATATATTTCTAAAATAATAAGTGGTCCATCTCTCCTGGGACCATCAGTATCAATGCCTATTGTGACCGAAGCACAAGCTTTGTTAGATGAACTCGAACAATGTAAAAAAAAACGTATACGTACGAATCTCCATGCATTATTGATAACGGAATATCTAAAGAAAGATGTGATCCCTATGAGTTTACAGGTCCGTAATGTTCCTGTTAATGGTCCCAAGTTTATCAAAGGTTTTTGTCACATCGGTGTCACATGCTCCCGCCATTGGCTAGTCCATGGACAAGGTTTGTGAAAAGGTGGTCACGAATCAACTCACAGAGTACGTCGAAGCCTCGGGTTTGCTCCAACTGGATCAATCTGGCTTCCGGGCCTCGTATTGCACGGAGTCGGCATTACTGGAGGTGTCAGAAGTGATCCGTGAGTGTCTGGATGCCGGCGGGAGGGAAGCATTGGTTATGCTGGACCTCTCGGCGGCATTCTATACGGTGCCCCACTCCCTGCTTCTTGATCGCCTCTCGGAGATTGGTGTTTCCGGGTTAGTCTGGGGTTGGATCAGGTCCTTCTTGGAGGGTCGTTCGCAGCAGGTATGGCTTCCACCTTGTGCCTCTGCTCCCCAACCAGTGGCTACGGGTGTCCCGCAGGGGTAACCCCTTAGTCCCCATCTTTTTAACATCTATGTCACCCCGTTGGTCTATCTAGCGAAGGTATTAGGGGCTAAGGTGATGGCCTATGCTGACTACACCCAGCTTCTGTTCACTTGGGGACGTGACAATGATTTAGTTCTCTCTGCCCAATACTGTTTGTCTTCTGTCTTTCACTGGCTTGCTCAGGCACAACTTAAGTGCAATGAGGAGAAATCTGAGTTCCTCTTGTATGGCATATTTCCGGCCAACTTCAGAGAGAAGCTGTGGCCCCCAGGTTTCCCCTTACCCAGTTCATAGGGAGACTCTGTCAAGAATCTGGGGGTTTGGTTCAGTGAGAACTTGACCTTTTCATCTCAGGTCAAGAAGTTGTCCGGCACCTGTTTTAGCATTCTGAAAACTCTGAGGAAGTTTCTCCCTCTCCTTCCAAAATCTGCAAAGGAAACTGTTGTCCGCGCCCTGATTCTTTCCTGTCTAAATTACGCTAATGCTCTGTATGCTGGCATTCCGGGTTACCTCTTGAACAAACTGCAGGTGATACAAAACTTGTCTGCCAGACTCCTGTTGGGCCTTTCCAGCAGGTGCAGTGTTCGTTCTCATTTGCGATCACTGCACTGGCTCCTGGCGGAGGCTCGAATAAAATTTAAAATTCTATCCATTGCCCACAGAGCTCTCCATGGTCTGGGACCCATCTACTTGCAGAAGAGGTACGCTTTCTACATTCGGGTGAGACTGTTGCGTTCTTCCTCCCAACTTTTGATGCATATCCCTTGGTTCAACTGCCAAAGGGTTGGCGGGAGCTCTTTTGCCGAGATAGCGGCACTGGCATGGAATGCATTGTGATTGGCTTTGCGCAGCATCAAAGATTCTGCGATTTTTAAGAAAAAGTTGAAAACCTTTCTCTTCTAGCTCTGCCTTTTGACTCTGACCCCTTTTCAGGTTCGTGCCAGGACACTCCTTGGAGTATCTGT
This sequence comes from Triturus cristatus, assembly GCF_964204655.1. NCBI lineage: Eukaryota > Metazoa > Chordata > Amphibia > Caudata > Salamandridae > Triturus > Triturus cristatus. Next base: position 946,523,048 of record NC_140586.1, read on the forward strand.
GCGCACTACAAGTTCACATAACATAACAACATAACATACCATGGCGTAGATACAGCTTTGGAGCATAGTAAACGCGAACTTGAAATCTTTTGAAGTTTCTCTTTTGAGTAAGGGCCTACGTTTTGTCCCCACTGAGAAAATATGCTTGTTTGATACCCAGATTGAACTTTTACAGTTCTTTCGAAAGCTGCGTTTGAAGTATTTTTTGATGGGCAAACCTTACAATGTTAATTTCAACCCTTTTAATTTGAGGCTTCCATCCAGATTTAATCCTCCGACCCAACAAATGCCTGCTGAACTGCTGGCATTTTAATTGATGGTGCTAAAGGACATTACAACAACATGACAGCTCTGAACACTGGTTTTGAATACATCCCCTATAATATCACTTTTTCCGAAAAACAGGCGCTACGCACCTTGAAAGAGAACCAAGATGTGATTATCAAACCCGCCGACAAGGGCGGCGGGATTGTGATTCTACCAACTGAGATGTATAAATCCGAAATTCCTCGCCAACTTGCTAATACTCATCACTATGTTATTCTGCGAGGTAATCCTCTTTCTGATCTGTAAAGATTGATTCTGAGAACCACATCAGCAGCCAAACTAGCTGGTTTTCTCAGTCATAAATGTGAGTTTTTAGCCGGCCCTTCCCAAAGCGGCAGCAGATGAGCTGGGTCAAAACATCACTCTGGGGGAAGTACGAGGTGCAATCAAACATATGGCGCGAAAGAAGACTCCAGGGGTGGATGGGCTACCGATTGAATTTTATGCATCATACATGGAGTTGTTGGCTCCTAGGCTGGTGACCCTCTTCAATGAGTCACGGAGGGTGGGCTGGCTTCCGGCCATGATGCGTGAGGCGCTTATAATTCCGCTATTGAATTCAGGGAAGCCTCCCACTGACATGACCTCCTACCGTCCGCTATCCATGCTCACTACCGACTATAAGATCCTGAGTCGGATACTGGCCTTGCGCCTCCTGCCGTATATGACTCGACTGGTCCATGTAGATCAGGTGGGGTTTATACCCAAACGCAATACCGCTGGTAATGTTCGGCGTCTGCTCCGGGTGTTGGAGGCCGATACGTATGCATCGAGCACCGCTGCTGTGTTCTCGGTTGACATAGAAAAGGCCTTTGACAGTTTGGAGTGGCCTTATTTGTTCCAGGTCTTGCGTACCTTTGGGCTGGGGGAACGCTTTGTGGCTTGGACGGCTCTGCTGTACAGAGACTCCACGGCTAGAACTAAGTCAGGAGGTCTGATATCACCCCCCTGTGCGGTAGGTAGGGGGACGCGCCAGGGGTGCCCCTTATCCCCGCTGTTGTTTGCGTTGGCCATAGAGCCACTGGCGGCCCAAGCCCGAACGGGAAGATGGTTTAGGGGGCTCCAGGTGCACGATGATACCCATTACATAGCCCTTTACGCGGATGATCTCCTTCTGTTTTTGGCCGATACCCAGGGGGAGTTGATAGGAGCTAAGCGACTGCTTCAATGCATTGAAGAATTGGCGGGACTGAAAGTGAATTGGTCAAAATCATGTCTTTTCCCCACCTCCAAGATAGCTGAGGGTCCTCGATATATGGAGGAGGTGCAGTGGGAATACACCTGTATAACATACTTGGGGACACGTATTTACCATGACCGCAAAGATCTGGTGGAGGGTAATATTGGCAGAGCTGTGCGAGGTCTTCGGGGCAGTATGGACTTTTGGCAGTCGCTGCCGCTGTCCCTGATCGGGAGGGTAGCGCTTCTCAAGATGGTGGCACTCCCCAGGTTGCTGTACTACTTTCGGACACTCCCTGTTTGGATCCCAGCGTCGACGTTTAAGAAACTCCAACAGATGATAACGGGGTTTCTCTGGGTTGCTGGCAGACGTCGGGTAGCTTTGCATGCGTTGATGCGGCCGCGAGGGGAGGGAGGGTTAGCAGTTCCGGACTTGGAAACCTATTATTTAGCCGCTCAGCTGCAGTGGTTGACCCAGGCGGTGGCTCGAGAGTTCAGAGGGGTGGGGGCCGGGGTGGGGGGGCGGATTCCTGCCTACCTGCTCTCTAGGATTATTTTACAACAGCCGATGCACCTTGGGGGTATCTCTAGCGAGGTGCAGACCTTGCGGTTGTGCTGGAATAGGAGTCAGCAGAGGGCGTGGATCACCTGCCCGTACGCGCCGGAGATCCCACTGTTAATGTGTCAGCAGTTGCCCCATGGGGGCAACTGGTCGGCGCTTGAGGGGTGGTGTGATTTGGGTTTGACGGCAGTGAGAGATCTGTATGAAGACAATGTCTTGTTGCCTTACGAGTCCATTCATGAGCGATTTGATCTCCCTTGCGGGGACTATCTCCTGCATGCGGGCTTGGTGTCGGCTATACAACGACTGTGGAAGGGAGGGCTATCTGAGCCTAAGACATCCATGGCTTGTCAGTATGTGGTGCTGGCGGCTGGAACCATTAAAGCTGTTGCTTGTTTATACCGACGGATGACTTGTGAAAAACTGGCCCCCCTTATAAGGCTGAAGCAGCGGAGGGAGGGGGATATTGAAGGGGAAATACATGATAAAATATGGGCTGAATTGCTTGAACGTCCCAGGAAATGCTCTAGGAATGCTCGTTTCCAACAGATCCAATTTTTTATTTTGCACAGGGCTTATCTTACTCCAGTTCGAATCCAACGCTATTTTCACACACTTGCGGCGCCTTGCCCCCGGTGTCACGAAGAGGGGGCGGACTTCCACCATATGTTGTGGAGCTGTCCTCGGATCGGGGCTTACTGGCGGGAGGTGTGGATGTTGCTTTGCGATGTTACGGAAAGGGAGATTGAGTTTGGTATAGGTCCGTGCTTGTTACACTGGTTTCCCCACACCTCGAAGACAAAAATAACTAGTAAATTTATAGATCTGGGCCTGGTACTGGCCAAGCGGGAAATTACTGCTAATTGGAAGGCGCAGCGTGGGCCGCTGTTACAGAAGTGGAGGGCGGAATTCATTCGGTGGGCGGGGTGCGAATCGGTTCTCCGGCTGCATGCGGCTACCCGAGCTCATAGTGATAGGGTAATGGACTCAGCCCGGGCCTGGGGAGCTTTGACAGATTTACTGAAACCCACAGACTCTGATACTGATGTAGGCTCGGGGATGAGCAAAACGCAAGATCCGCCTTCCCCTGGGTCTGGTTAGAAAACTGTTGGGAGGGTAGGCGTTATCCCAGTTAGGTTGTTAGCGGTCCTGTGTTAGGAAAGTCCAGGGTGTAACTCGTAGTGGTAGGAGCTGCTATTCTGAGTAAAGAACTGAATGCCTTGTTATGTATTCAACCAATAAGTCATGCCGGGGGAGTTGTGGGGGAGGGGGAGGAGGGAGGGAGGAGGGGAGTTAGTATGGTAGAGATGTTAGGTTTGCTGCTCTTTTTCTACGTGATGGAGCTTCTGCATGTCTGTACTGTTATTCATGATGCCATCTTTTACCTTGATAAGGAAGCATGAGGGTGGAACTGGTGGGTGGTACACTGCAAGGACTTGCGGTACATGTGAGTAGTACCGCCTGCGTGCCATCGGGTAACAATGGATGCGTGTGCACAAGGATTATTGTATGTCAGGACTATTTTCCATGAATGGAGGCTTCTGATCAGATTGTTACTGAGTGCTATACGAAGTTGCTTACTACACATATTTGCAAATGTATCCTGTTAATGAAACCTTGAAATGGCAATAAAAATATGTTTAAAAAAAAATAATTAAAAAATCGAGTTTTTAAATGCTAAAGCTCCTCGCACCCCAGTGCTGTATACCTTACCTAAGGTGCACAAGGATGTCACAAACCCTCCAGGCCGACCCATAGTTTTCAGCTGTGGGTCGGTCCTGGAACCCTTGTACAAGTACATAGATGTATTAGCTGGCTCCTCAGACTCGGAGCTATGTACGAGATAGTGGCGATATCATCTGCCAATTGGAACCAATGCAATTTGATCCATTAACTGAGTTATTAGTGTGTTAGGACATCGAGTTCATATTGTATTGTATTGTATGGCATACTTGTATAGCGCAGACTGTCACCCAGCGGGTATCCTGGCGCTTTAAGACCAAGGTGGATAGTATCAACGGAAAACGGGCCTGACTATTAAGAGGAAGCGTTACTTCTCATTCCTGGCAAATAACCAGGTCTTTAGGCTTTTTCTGAAGCCGAGCAGGGACTTCGCTTGTCTGATGTTTTGGGGTAGCTCATTCCAAAGACGTGATGCTGCTGTGCCGAAGGCCCTACCTCCCATCCTGGACCTCTTGAATCTGGCAGTAGTTGCCAGGCTTGCACTAGAAGAGCGAAGATGTCTAGTAGGCTTGTACCAGATGAATCTCTCTTGCATAGACACCGGACCTGTACTATGCAGTGCTCTATATACCATGCATAGGGTTTTGAAACTAATTCTATCCCTGATGGGCAGCCAGTGAAGGTCCCTGAGAGCCAGGGTGGAAGAGGAGATGCGCTGCCTATTAAGTGCCATTTTGGCTGCTATAGACTGGACTCTTTTCAGCCTCTGCAGTATATAATTGAGGAGCACCCAGATACAGGGAGTTGCAATAATCCAGTCTACTCAAAATTATGCTCCTCACCACCAGGGGTCTAGCCTCACTGGGTAAGAGTGGTAAAATCTGCCAAAGTGCTTTTAGCAAGGCAAAGCAAACACTGATTGTTTTATTAGCCTGTGATAGCATCTGGAGATCTTCATCCACCATAACACCCAGGTTGCGTACTGTTTTAGCTGGCAGCAGGGGGTCGTCCTCCAGCGTGAGTCTAAACTCACACAGTAAGGGCTTTGACAGTCTTGCTGCAGAGCAATATAACAGCTCTGTTTTCCCCCCCATTGAACTGCAAAGAGTTTACTTTAAGCCAGCCCGAGACCCGACGCATACATTTCTGAAAGGTATCCATAGACACCACTTGCTTCCCTTCCGGGGAAAACACCAATTGGGTGTCATCGGCGTAAGTAACCAAGTCAATCCCATATGATTTTATGATGGGAATCAGAGGGCGTAGGTAAACGTTAAAAGGAATAGGGCTTATTACCGAGCCCTGAGGCACTCCATGGCGGACCAGGGACTTAGGGGAGGCAAATGGTGCCATGGTTACAACCTGTTGTCTATTTGACAAGTATGATTGCATCCATTTCAAGGCACAGCCTTTCACCCCCAGTCTCTCCAGCCTTCCTATCAGCACTGCATGGCTAACCTGTCGAATGCGGGCGACATATCCAGTAATACCAACACCGAGGAATCACCGTTGTCGGCTCGCATTCGTAGCTTGTCCAGCACGGTTGCCAAAGCGGTTTCCGTCCCATGGCCTGGTCGGAACCCAAACTGATCCCTGTCCAGTAGATGGTTTTCCTTAAGGTAACTCAACAGGGACTTGCTGACAACCTTTTCCAGGATTTTTATAGGATAAGGCAGGAGGGATATGGGCCTAATATTAGCTGGAGTTGTTGGGTCCAAGGAAGGCTTCTTCAACAGGGAAGTTACCACTGCCTGCTTCCATGCTTCGGGGACTACTCCTTCCCTCAGAGATTGGCAACATATTAGTCGCAACCATGGGAATATTTCAGGACCATACTCCTTCCAGATCCTGTGAGGAAGGGGATCTAGGGGGGATCCTGAGGACACCTCCTAGGCGAGGCTGTTAAAGAGCTCTTCAGTGAGAGGTTGAAAGTGCTCAATCGATGTTTCAGTCCAAGCTTCCTCATCTAATATCTGACTACTAGTAGTACCCATATCGAGCCCCCCAACAATTTTAGCAATCTTTTCGTCAAAGAAAGTGGTGACTTCATCGCATAAATTTTGTGAAGCTGGCACTTTATTGGCCAAACAGGCAGGGCTGGAGAGGTCTCTAATGATATTGAAAAGAGCCTTCGTGCCATTAGATGCATGTAGAATGGAACTGGCATAGAAAAGTGATTTGGCCCTGGTGATAGTCTGTTTATACTGAGCCTGCACTAGTTTCAGTGCTTTCCTATCTAAGTGTGATAGTTCTTGTCCACTGAATCACCTGGATCAAAGAGAATCCGGTTAGGGAATAGAGGATCTGATCTATCTTTTGGGAATTTAGCCCAGTCTCTTCCCCATCGGTAGGTAGTTTGACCATTCCACTACTTTGTAACCTTAGGTATGGTGATCCTGAAGTGGATTAGGAAGTGCTTGGTCCAACTTTGGGGCAGTATATTGATCACTTCTGTCTCGGTCTGATTTGCAAACACGAGATCCAGCACGTGACCTCCCCGGTGTGTTGGCTCTTGTATTAACTGGTGTAGACCAGAGTTCTCGCATATTTGTCGCAGATCTCGCAAATGGCTACCTAAACTCCCAGTATCCCATAGATCAGAGACTCTTGAGGCGTGAGCCGGGAGTCAGGTTAGCGCGCTTTACCTCTGTGCTAAAAAATATTGCTATATTTGTATTGATTTGTTTATTTTAAAATCCGCGCAGTTTTTCACGATTTTAAAATTACTTACTTTGTCTCTTACTTGTCATATTCTCTGCTGTATGTTCTGAAGGACTGCTTCTGCCTGTGTAGGGGTGCTGGCAGTAAAGAGAAGTGGCTCTAGGGAAGTGGGAGGCGGAGGTGCGACCGCCATCTTGGGGGAAACTTTAACCAGCACTCTAGTGCTTCTGGAGGGAATGCTACTTCAGGGGGCACTGACGTGACCGCGCAGCAGACGCGCGCAGCGGGCGCACCAGCGGCGCGCCAGAGGCCCGCCAAAGGCAAGCCCGTCTGCGCCCGTCTACGCCGGGTTGCCGCCAGGCGCCAATCCCCCTGTCCTGTCTCCCTCTATACGCCAATGCTATTCGCGCGCTGAGTTGTTGGGGTTGCAACCCAATTGCCTGCCTTTGTCATGGCACCCTTTAGATGGCCCTATTAAATGTAAAGGATGTGCGTTTCAACTCCATGGGGTGATGCCTGAGACCTGCCCTCCTGGCCATACGGACTTCAAGTTCATGAACTTGAATTGTCGCTCCTTGTCGAAACATCACGCTGAGGTTTTCGATCTCTTGGAGGAGGAATGCCCCGATGTTCTCTTTTTAACTGAAACTTGGCTAACCCAGGATTCTACCACTGAATCTTGGTTATCTCTTCCTTCAGGATTTGGTATGAAGAACTTAAATAGACAGGGAAAGCGCGGGGGAGGCATTGCAATCATTACAAAGAACATCTATGCTTGCAGTCTCAGTAGAGAGAATGTGGCGGGCTGTGAAAGCGCCTCATTTAAAATTAGGTTAAATCCCAACCTCACCATCTCTGGCTTTCTCATTTATCGCCTGCCCGGGCCGTGAGGTGCTTTTCTGGAAGATTTGGTAAATAAGACTGCGCTCCACGCCAGTCAAGCGGCAAATTTCAGCATTATAGGAGACTTGAACCTCCATTGCGATAACGTGGAGAAGGCCGAAATCGCAAGCTTTCTGGCTGATCTGGAAGCACTCCAAATGGTCCAGTGGGTACAGGTACATACACATGCAGCTGGGCACGTACTGGATCCTTTATTTTCCAATCTTACCTGGTTGACGATGGATCACCCAGCCCCACAGTGCTGGACAGATCATTTTTTGGTGATCTTCACACTACGATGGTTTGGCCAGCCGAGAGAGCACTGCTCGACCTCTGCTTTAAAACGACCTTGGCACAAGCTAGACAGCAGTAGGCTGTCTACATACAGGTCCAGCCATAGGCCTCAACTACCATGGGACATTGAGGCAGCGGATATGCTAGTCCATGACTGGGTAATAGCAGGCCTGGACAGTTGTATTCCATCTAAGCTGACTAGGATAAACCGGGACCAATCCAAACCTTGGTTTAACGAGTCGCTAGCTAAAGCAAAAAAGCACTGCAAACAGCTGGAACGTACGTGGAGACGCACGTACGATGCAGTTGGTAAATCGAACTATCGAGCAGCCATTAATCAGTACCATAAGCTAATCCGAAGAGCTAGGGCTGAGTATGTGGGCAATAAAATGTTAGCGAGTTCCAATCCATCGAAAACAATATTTTCCCTGCTTAAGACTATGAAGAATGGTGATATGTCCAGGATTTCTCCTATTTCCTCGAACAGTCAATGCAATGAGCTGGCTAACTATTTTATCAACAAAGTAGAAAAAATATATCAAAATCTCCCTCTGATGGCCAATTCTGACAGGAAGATCGGGCCTGTTGTCCCGTCCTCCCAAGGCCCAAATAGCCTGCTATCATTCCCAATGTTATCTCTAGCAGGTTTGGAGATCCTGTGCAGGAAAATTAAATCAGGATCACCAATTGACCCATTGGCTCCAAAGCTCTTCTGTCAAGTCATGCCAACGATCCTGCCAGTATATCTGGAATTGGTGAATCTTTCCCTGGCCTCAGCCACAATACCAGCAGCATGGAAACATGCGAAAGTCACCCCCTTGTTGAAAAAACCGTCTCTGGACTCAGTCGAGCCGGGTAATTACCGCCCCATTTCGCAACTTCCTTTTTTGTCGAAAATGGTGGAATTATATGTTCATACTACTCTGACTGAGTTCATTGAACAGAACGCAATCCTTGACCCATCACAGAATGGCTTTAGAGCCTGACATGGCACTGAGTATGCCCTGTTGGCAGTGACGGAGGAAATTCGAGGGATTCTGGATGTTGGGGACTCGGCGGCCTTGGTTCTCCTTGACCTAAGTGCCGCCTTTGATACGGTCTCACATGAAACTCTGTTGAAGCATTTATATGACATCGGAGTGAGGGATCTAGCTCAAGATTGGTGCCGAGCTTTTCTGACGGGAAGATCTTTTCAGATCTGGATGCCACCATTTCAATCCCAGAGGTGTGCCTTACAACAGGGAGTGCCTCAAGGTTCCATCCTGAGCCCCCTTCTGTACAATATTGATGGAGCAGGGTTTTTACTCTAAAACCGAATACCTGTTTCATTATTTCATGTTCTAACTAAAAGTACTACTGATTAATTATTAATGATTAAAAGTTTGTCGAATGTTGTCTAATCAACCTTATTAACAAGAGAATTACACGTGGGAATGCTACTGCATGGCTAAATAACAAGTGAACTAAGATGGTGAGCAAACTGACAGAAAACGATGTTGCTTATGTGATGTTATGGTGTTTTGCGCTTATAATTAATATGCATTCATGGCTTTTGATGTCGCAAATGGCTAGATAAATACACACACATAAGGGTATTAGCAGGGGAATAACACTGTATAATCATTTCTATGCAGTAATTCTGTTTTATGTCTATTTTGCTTAAAGTTGTCCATTATGGCCTGCCATAAAATGGCCACCACCCGCAGCCTGCATTGGAGTTGCTGGAAATTTACAGAAAGGCTTCGCTCTGCCTGTGACCTTGCACCTCCGATGAACTGAAAAGCCATAAGCATGATGACAAGTCTGGGACATCTGCCAAAAGCCCCTGAAAGACGGAAAAGTTGATACGAACTCAATGTGAACCCACATTTGAAACAAATTCACCTAGTAGAGACATCCGTAAAAGTAGCGAATTTAGTCATGGACGTTCAATTCTGCTATTCATTATTTGGGACAATCTATGCGTGAGAACAACCCGTAGAATATCGAAAAAGTACCAAGATGACATTATTTCCGCCATTCATCCGTTCTGAATAAAGAAATGTAACTTTATAGAATGTAAATTTCAGTATAAATAATAGTAGACTAGAGAGGTCTAGTGCCACTTCTTCCCGAGCTGATGATGCGAGGTCCCTATGCTGACGGAGAGGACGATGACTCTACATGACGACAGAAGACTCTAATTCTTCTACAGAGGACCGGTTCTGACTTAGGATCTGACATTTAGACAGAATAGGTAAATATGAGAGAAATGAAATTTGCATTTAATTGGCTTTTCTTGAAATTTTAGATAAATGAATAATTTGTTTGAATTCCTGTCTCGGGTGGTTATTTCTGGTCATGTTTATTGATTTTATTGTGTATTCTTTGAAATGTATTTTGCTAGATCCACAAGCAACTAGCTGGTCGCATTGACCTCAAAGTACAGGCAGATTAGATAGAGCATATGTGAAAGGTGTTTCTCCTTTACAGGGCACGGATGGTGTGATTTAGGGTGAATGTTGGTGTAATGGGCCCCACCAGCGTATGATGTGTGTATGCGTGTGTGACTGTGAAATCATTCCGTCCGTGGAAGTAGAGGGGATTCGGAAGCTCTGATCTGCACCAGTTTCTTGGTAGCAGAATGATGGTTAGCTATTGTCTTGATCTGGCGAAATTGCGTGTATATAGGCTTGTTGATTATTGATTGATATTTGTACTAACACTATATGTTGAAGTCGTGTTGAGTTCTATGTATTGTGAACGGCTTCTGGGATGTAGAGAGTCGGTGACAGTTCCGTAGTAGAGCAGAGGGAGTGTTGCTCTCGGAAAAAGGCGGGATTGTTGGCCCTGTATGCAGACAGGGAAAAACGTGTGACAATTGAAGTTGCGCGTCGCATTGTCTGGGTTTGACAAGGTAGCATCGCCGTGTGTTGCCATTAGAGACTTATTTCTGTATGAGAAAAGTGTATATGATAGCAAAGGTTATCTGTGAAACTCTGGTCTTAAGTCCCAGGGATCCGTAAGGTATTCCGTTAAAGCTTACCGCTGGAGAAGTAATAGGTATTCTCGGAGCTTGTTAGAAGGACAGGGCAGAGGTAAGCGCTGCTTTGTTAACGTATGATATAATTCTGTAGTAGGACAGACTGTTCGCTGTTCTCGGGAAAGACAGAATTCTGTGTGAATGTACTACATTTTCTGGTGTGTAAGTGCGTGAATGAGAAGGCATTCTGGTTAATCGTGAAACTCTTAGGAGCATTCCGGAGGGGAACAGTTAATTGATGCTTGTTAGAAGGGTAAAGTAGAGGGATGTGCTACTTTATCAACGGAAGTAACGATTCTGTAGTAGGGCAGAGGTAAGCGCTGTTCTCGGGAATGGCAGAATTCTCGTGGGAAAGGTCTTTTGCTGTTCTGTGGCTAGCGAAGCAGACAATGGAGATGTTTGTATGTTGTAACTAACAGACTCGTAGAAGTTGAAACAAAGTCTACCAAGTAGTCTTGTAAAGGAGGGGTAGTCGGAAGAAACAGGAGACAGGTGCAGAAGCGACTGCAGCGACTGCTGACGTCAGGGAGACCGCGCTGTGATTGGACAGTGGATTAGAACAGTGGAAGCGCAGAGATTGGTGTGCTAGTGTACGCCGTGCTAGGATAGGGAGACATATAGGGTGACATAGACGCTCCAGGATTGGTGCGTTAGTGTGAGTCGCGCTGGGATTCGTGGACTGAGTACGTGACGTAGACGCTCCAGGATTGGTGCGTTGGTGTGAGTCGCGCTGCAATTGGACAAAAGATCGTACAGCTGTAGTAAGAGTAAACAGCTAGTGGAAAATAAGAAAGATGTATTACCATGCTGAGGAAAAGAAGAAAAAATCCTTGCTTAGTAAGGTTAAAACCTGGTTTGACAAGGATAAAGACATAGTGACAAGGGAAGGACAGTTATTGCCCCCGATAAGAACCCCGGCATCCTTCATGGTTGCGAAGTATGGGTATCATACGTGTATTTGGTTAGATAACTGGGTAAAATACACTAAAGATGACGGAGTGTTAGCGTTCCCAGAAGATGGTTCATTTAATCTGGCCATACTGAGGAACTTACGAGAGCAAATGATGAACCTAGAGCCTCGGCCTAGGCCGACGCAATTTGAGGCGTTAACTGAATGGGAAGACGAAATGCATGAACGAGAAAAGCAGAGGGGTGGGGGTAGCTACAGATACATGTTTGAGCGAAAGTATGATCGCGAAACCCATCATGACAGAATGAGAAGGTGGCGAGATGCCAGTATGACCGAGGGATTATATCCTGTAAGAACGGCAGAAGAATCAGGAGGGAGAAAATGTACAGAGAAGGAACATAATGTAGAGACCAGAAGATATGGGGCAAATGAGTCTGATGATGATGTCTTAGAGGACATGCTCTACAAAAGACCACCCCCGTATAGAAGAGAACCAGAGGTAGGAACAGCAGTTACCCCAATGAGAAACACCCTGCGGATTATAAAGACAGAGGCTACAGCCCCTGAGTTGAAAAGCGGATGTTCTCTGGCGGAAAGAGAAAGAGAGAGAGAGAGAGAGAGAGAGATAGAGAGAGAGATAGAGAGAGAGAGAGAGAGAGAAAGAGAGATGGAGAGAGAGAGAGAGAGAAAGAGAGATAGAAAGAGAGATAGAAAGAGAGAGAGAGAGAGAGAGAGAAAGAGAGATAGAAAATGAGAATGAACTTGAAAATGAAAAGACCAGAGAACTAGCAAGAACTACATCTGAACTAACAGAGAAAATCAGGGAGCTGACTAAGAATCTTGAGGCTGTTACAGTGCCTGTGACAATAGGCCCGGTTATGCCGATTTTTGACAAGCAGAGGACGGGTGAAAACGGTTTGACGGTGCCATATGTGGGCAATAGGTTGATTGTACCTCCAGAGCAGGCAGAAATGAGAACGGGAGAAACACAGTGGAGAACAGGAGAAAATCAGTGGAGACATACCATATGTGGAGGGGAAATGAGTGTGCAGACTAACTCAAGTTTGAATTCTGGATGTATGGAAGGGAACAGAGGATCAATTTTGGAACCGCAAAGGGTGACAGAACCAGGGGGTGCGGAAAAATCTGTGATAACTGCTGAAGATTTGAATGATTGGCTGAAAACATAACAGAAAAAGGAGAAAGAGTCACAGGGAATGGATGTAGCTAGGCTACGTATGGAAATGGAAGAATTTATAGTAGGAACCATACCTACAGAAACACTGAAGAATTATCAGGAAGGGGAGATCCTCTTCTTATGTAAAAGCATCACATGGAGAGCAAAGAACATACAAGACAGGTTGAGAGGAATAGCCAGTGAAGTGGGAATTGACATGGATAAGGTGAAAGCTTTACAGAAAACATACCGAGTGGATTTTTCAGACAAGGATATTGAGAATCTGAACAATGCAGGCCGAACAGGACACATTAAGGAAATGATTGCCTTGTTGAAGAAATGGGGAGATGTAGAAAGATGGAAAGACAGATGGTATCGAAAGCGAGAGGATGGAGCAGATAGAACTTACTCAGCATTTCCCCTAACAGAAAAAGAGAAGGCAGTGACAGCTTACCCCATGAGAGAGATTCCAGGAGGTGGGTACGTACATGTCCCATGGACCAGACAGGATATTTTATCATTTACAAATGATTTCCCTCGACTAAGGGAAAAGCCTGTTGAGTGGTACAGACAAGTCGACAGATTTGTAAAGCTGTCAAAAGTACTGTGGATTGACCTGAATAGTCTGTTTGATATAATTGTACCAGCAGACCTGTGGGCAGAATGTAAAATAGTCATAGACTGGCCTACTAAGGAATACCCGAGAGATCAAAAAACAGGAGCTCCAGACCCGGAGGTAATGAAAAAGTACGAGCAGGTTATGGCCTTCTTGAAAAATAAAGTACCCCCCAAGGAGACAGACTGGGTTAAAATAGACCGAACACATCAGGAATTGAAAGAATCAGTCCATGCTTACTATGAAAGACTGATACTAGCTTTTAAGCAGTTCAGTGGAGATGAACACCTGGGTGACAAGGATCTGAGTCATTTTGTGTACAGATTTGTGTACGGTTTGCGGCCTGAAATCATTGAAATGATACGGCAGCATACCGTGGATTGGCAGAGTAAGAAGATTGATGAGATTTTGAGACATGCAAAATACTTCAGTGATGAGATTGAGGCAAAGCAGAGAAAGCTAAAAGAAAAGGCAATGTGGGCACAGGTGAAAGTTGCAGAAAGACAGGAAGCTCAGCTAGTTGAACAGGCAAATAACCAAGGAAATAAACCCAGGTTTGGTCCAGGAAAAGGAAAAGGGAATATAGAGGAAGCAAAGAAAAAGTTCCCCTGCCACAACTGTGGAAAATTGGGGCACTGGAAATCCGAGTGTAAGAATCCACCGTCCACTAACGATGATAATTCATCATTGAATTCGCAGGTGCAGAGTGAGGGGTGTGGCCAGCATCGACAACAGCAGAAGGCTGATAAGCAGCAGAATCAGGTGCCAAAACCACCCTTGCCACAGAGAAAAGGATCCCAGAAGTACAGCCAAGAATCTGGGTTCTACGATGAAGAGCAGGTAATCAAACCAAAACGCGCAAGCGCTGTATCTCAGTATTGGCTGAAAAATGAGGGAAGTGACTCTGAGGGAGACTTCTGACGGTGCCGAAGAGAAGAGGAGGAGTGCGTACTTGGCGCAACTCTGGAAATAGACCAGGCAGGACCTTTTGTAGATGGGAAAATTAATGGTGAAAGCATCACTTTCCTAGTTGATACTGGGGCCACGAGATCAACTGTCAGGTCAGCTGATATAAAGAATCTTCCTCTCTCGGACGAAGCGATCCAAGTGGTTGGTGTGTCCAACACACAGATCAAAACACTACTTACTGAACCAGTAAAGGTTAGAATAGGGAAATTTTCAGACATGCACCGATTCGTGGTGTGTGACACCAGTCCAGTGAACCTGTTAGGCAGGGATCTGCTGTGCAAAATGAATTGCACTATTTTCTGTACTCCAGATGGTATAACCTTTGAGACACCTGATGAGGATGTGCTATACAGAATGACCATGGATAACAGAGAATGTGAGGCTTTGGGAACATATGCAATATTTAATCCTGATGCATTACCCCCAGAGTTGAAACAGACAGTGAAAGCAGCAGTTTGGGATTTTACTGGAGAAGATGTGGGCCTGATGAGAAATGTAGATCCAGTAAAGATTACTGTAAAAGAGGGAGTGGTTTACCCAAACATACCGCAATACCGATTGACACCTGAAATAATTGAAGGAATAACACCCTTAATTGAGAAGATGATCCAGCAAGGGGTGTTAAGAGAAATATTGAGCAGCCCATTTAATTCACCAATAATGGGACTGAAGAAACCTAATGGAAAGTTCAGAATAGTACAAGATTTGTGAAAGATTAACAAGATTGTTGTGCCATGTTGTCCTATTGTGCCAAATCCATCAGTGATTTTGTATCAGATTCCCCATGATGCAGAATGGTACACGGTAATTGATTTGTGTCATGCTTTCTTTTCAATCCCATTGCATCATGACAGCCAGACAATATTTTCTTTTAGATTTGGAGAGCGGATTTTGGCATGGTGCCGAATTCCACAGGGGTATACAGAGAGCCCCTCAATATTTAATCAATTGCTAAAGAAATCTCTGGAAAGTCTGACAATGCCTGAAAATTCAGTCTTGGTCCAATATATTGATGACCTACTTGTGGCATCAAAAACACGTGAAGCTTGTGAAATAGATACCATTAATCCGTTAAAGGTATCTCCAGCCAAATTGCAGTTCTGTGAGAAAGAAGTCCAGTATCTGGGACACAATATTGAGAAAGGCCTGAGAAAAGTGACTATTGACAGAATCAAAATCATTAGGGGGATGAGAGCCCCAATGACACAAAGAGAGGTGAGAATGTTCCTGGGAATGGTGGGTTACTGTTGTCAGTGGATAAGTAATTTTTCCCTGATTGCCAAACCATTGATTAAATTGACCAAAAGTGAGGTGAAAGACCCATTAGAACTAAACCCAGAAGAAATGGCTGCATTCAGAGAGCTGAAAGACAGACTTTGTGAAGCTCCTGCCCTAGGGATGCCTGATTATGAAAAGGAATTTGAGCTGTACTGTAGTGAGAGAAATGGATGTGCACTTTCAGTGTTAATCCAGAAACATGGACGTCTGAGGAGGCCAATTGCCTATTTCTCAGCAACTCTTGACCCAGTAGCTGTGGGTTTGCCAGGTTGCCTGAAAGCAGTAGCTGCTACCTGTAAAAGTTTGGAACAAAGTGAGGGAATCATAATGGGATACCCTGTACGGGTATTTGTACCTCATGATGTGGCAATCCTTTTAACAAGGAGCCGGACACAGTTCATGTCTCATAGTCGGCTGACTAAATATGAGAAAGTCATTCTTGGTGCAACCAATGTAAGTCTGGAAAGATGTGTGAATGTGAATCCAGCAACACTGTAGCCTGATGCTGAATGTGTGGGAGTGAGAAATGATGTTGATAATGATTGCCTGGATGTACTTGATTACTGCACAAAGCCAAGGCCAGACATAAGAGATCTGCCACTGCCTGAAAGTGATCATGTGTTGTTTGTGGATGGATCATGTCTGAGAACAGAGGAAGGAGTGTTGAGTGCTGCATATGCTGTGTGCAAAGTCTCGGAAGTTGTGGAAGCATCACCCTTGAAAGGAGTTAAATCCGCTCAGGTGGCAGAACTGGTGGCACTGACAAAGGCATGCAAGATTGGCAGAAGTGTGAGAGTGACTGTGATGACTGACAGCCAGTAGGCTTCGGGGTTGTCCATGATTTTGGCCAGCTATGGCTACAAAGAGGTTTCCTGATCTCAAGTGGAACTCCCATAAAGAATGCTGAAGTGGTTGGAAAACTGCTAGAGGCGATACAGCTGCCTAAAGAACTAGCAGTTGTAAAATGTGCTGCTCATGGTCATGGTGACGATTTTGTAACAGTTGGTAACAAGTTTGCCAATGACATAGCACAATATTGTGCAAGGAACAATCACTCAATTAACAGGAGCAAAGAACAGGAAATGTCTTCTTGTTCATTAATGTTTACTAATGAAGTGGGAACATGGGAGGAAGTAAAACAGCTGCAGGATGAGGCAGAAGATGATGAAATGAGAGATTGGGTGAAGGCAGGTTGTGCACCTAGAGAAAAGGATCATGTGTGGGTCTATAGGGATGGAAGACCAGTCATGCCAAACAGCATGCTATCAACAATGGCAAGGATGTATCATGGCCAAGGACACTTGGGAAGGGATGCTATGATAAGAGCCTTTAAGCAAACCTGGTACAGTCCAAAGTTCAGACTGATAGCAAAAAGCCTCTGCCAGAGATGTCTGATATGTCAGCAATTCATTCCTGGAAAGAAAACAGTGGTGAGCCTAGGACCAATAGGCAGGGAGGGAGGACCCTTCACAAGAATGCAGATAGACTTCATTGAAATGCCCCCAGTCAACAGGTTGAGGTATGTCCTAGTGGTGGTCTGTTTGTTCTCAAGGTGGGTGGAGGCGTACCCAACAAGAAGAAATGATGGGATAACAGTGGCCAAATTACTGTTAAGAGAGTTCATCCCAAGGTACCGGTTCCCAGTAACCATTGAATCAGAGAGAGGAGGACATTTTTATAATGAAATCATGGGTCTAATTTGTGAAGCATTGAGTGTACAGCAGAAGTTGTATTGTGCCTACCGACCAGAAGCTTCTGGGGTAGTTGAGCAGATGAACGGTAATATCAAAAACAGAATTGGCAAAATGTGCTTAGCCACAGGAATGAAATGGCCCGATGTCTTGCCTCTAGTCCTGATGACCATTAGGTCTACTCCAGACAGAACAACAGGTTTGAGTCCACATGAAATTATCATGGGACGTGCTATGAGGCATGCATATGTACCAGTGAACAAGCTGATGACTATAACTGATGACATGATTTTGGATTACTGCAAAGGCCTGGCTGACGCAGTTCATTCAGTGTTTCACCAGGTTGGAGAAGACGCCACCACACTTGAAAAGAAACCAGCCCATGATCTGAGCCCAGGGGACTGGGTAAGGATAAAAGTCCACAGAAGAAGGAATTGCCTGGTTCCAAGGTGGGGAAGGCCAAGACAAGTCATCTTGACCACAACGACTGCTGTGAAGTGCTCTGGTGTGAAAAATTGGATACATGCAAGCCACACATTGAGAGTTCCAAATCCAAGAGATGGTACTGGAAAAGAATACTTTAAAGAGTCAGATTCCAGTGATGATGCAGACAGTGAGGCAGTAAGAAGGAAAAAGAATCCTGAAAGTGGGGAAAGTGAGTCAGGAGAAGCTTTCATCCCACCAGAAGAGGTTCTGAAGAGAACAGTGCAAACTGAAGAAGCAAGCTCAGACTCAGAAGAATTGCCTGAGGTTCCAATTGACAGTGACCAACACAAAAAGAAAGAAAGGAAAGAAAAGAACCTTCCAACAGAAGAGACACCTAAATCGCATGAGGAAATTGGACAAGTTCCACCTGAGATAAATATTTAAGAAAAAGGGACAGATAAAGACAGAGAGGGACAGATTGCGGAAAAACCCAGAGGAGGTGTAGGGAATATCGACAACAAGCTAGGTGAAGGGACAAGTAGACAGCAAGAAGATTGCGTGTCGGAGACCCGAGGAGGGACAGAAGTAGGGAAATCTCAATTGGTGGAAAAAGAGACTGTTGGAGAAAAAGAAGTTGTTAAAGAAAAGAAAGCTGTTAATGAACCAGTAGCAACTGAAACAGACTCTGATGAAAGTGACAATGAGATTCATGGAGGACGAGTTCTGAGAAAGAGAACTTGACTTGGAGAAAGAAACAATAAAGAAGGAAAGCAAAAGAGAAATGCTAAAGGAGATCTTTGGCCAAATAAGATAAAGAGACTAAGGTACAGACTGACACGAGTTAACTCTTCGAAAGCTGAACAAGTGAACAAAGTGTCAAGTCAGAATCCTACCAAGGAAGAAGAAGCAAAGATACCTGAGAGAACTAAAAGAGTAAGAAAACCAAACCAGAGGTACAAGTCACCGGAATGGACGTATGTGGCACTGCCTGAAGAAGGAGAAGAGACGGACAGCCAAAGAAGTCCAGAGGAGGCTTTACTGAAGGAGGTTGCAGAAGAAGAAGCTGTGGGAATCCTGAGAGTTATCTTGTCCGACATTGGAGAAGAGACGGATGTTCAGGACCTGATACAGTTTGATGATGATGAAGAGACAGTGAAAAGTGATGAAAATCCAAATTGAGTGAATCCAAGAAAAATCACTTGGAGAAAAGAAGAAGTAATACTAAGATTAGTAGAGTTTAATAATCTGGTGGGTACTTGCTGCCCTTAAAAGTTCAGTAGAGGAGTAGAAGAGGCTAAGTCAAAAGACACGGTCAAATTAACAAAATGGCTAACACTGAGAATAAAAGTAGATGTACCTTTCTGAAAAGATGGTGCAAAATGTGCTGCTGCTGTACAGGTTTATTAATGCTGCTTTGGAGCGTGCTTGCTCTATTGATTTCATTTAGAGTCACTATAGACACTTTAGAAGGTCATATTGAGAACAAGACTAATATAGGGAAGAGTCCATTAAAGGTAGTTCCAACTAGAACTAGTAATATACATATACATAAAGATAGGTCGATTAACGATTTTTCTAGCAATGTTTTTTCTAAATTGTTGTATGAATACGTTAAGACAATGGAAGTAAGGGATTGCTACGTCTGCATGCAGTTACCTGCCTCTGTTTTGGAAGGAGTGACTTATCATCATCTTCCGGCTACGTATGGAATTTCCTGTAGTGTGTTGATTAGTATATTTTATCAGTTAGGGAAATTAGATTACAATATGTCTAATGTAGATAATATTCCTGGGCAATTGCCTATGAATAAAGCATTGAATCCTGAAAAGGATGCTAACACTTTAGGTGAGATTTTTCTAGAAACCAAAGAATTAACCTTAGACTATGTTTTTAGAAATAATTTAACTTGCAGTTTGAAGGGAGAAGAGAAGAATTTTCTAGACATGGTTGAGAGAAGAAGGTTGAACATGCACAAGAAAGCAGAAGGGCATAAAATGAGTGACACAATGTGGGATATTGAGAAAGAGAAGGAGTTGAAAAATGGAGCCAGTCCAACTATGGCTATAGATGCCCCACAGAAAGGGAATCTGTGCATTACCAGGAAGAGATCCCAATATGATTATTATTTCATAGGGACTAGTGAGTGCCATGATACATACTTTATTGCAACCGGATGGGGATTTAGAGGAGGAGAAGATCCAGTTTTTCCGGGAGTGTATTATATTTGTGGGAACAAGGCTTATTACCGTTTGCCTGACCATTGGTTTGGTACATGTTATGTTGGCCTGGTCTTTCCAAAGATTTTTCACATGGATAGAGTAGATGATGCTGAACATTCTAACACATTAACACGTTATAGAAGAGAAACATGGACAGAAATTGTAGGAGATATTTTTGGAGCTTTAATTCCAGCAGTGGGGATTTCTTTGAATGCATTTGGCATTCGGAAGCTGTCAACAGTGGTGGATCGCTTGTCAACAAGCACCGCTGGATGCTTTCTTTTGGTTAATACAGAAATGGTTGCTTTGCGTGCTATGGTGATGCAAAATCGACTTGCCCTTGACATTCTTTTGGCAAAAGAGGGTGGAGTCTGTGGAATGCTGAAAGTTCAACATTGTTGCACTTACATTCCTGACGAAAGTAAAGATCTAAAAGTTTACATCAAAAATATTACTGATTTGCATGAAGAATTAGTACCACTGGAAGCTGAAAGTATCTGGACTAAAATGGCTAATAAGATGATTGCGATTAAGAACTTTGTAGCTAAGATAGGTAGTACCATATTTGGTAAGATATTATTTCCATTAACTTGTGTAATAGTTGCATTATTGATCCTTAGATTAGGATGTATGTGTTGTAAATATAGAAGAAATAAAAAGAAAATCACAAAAGAAAATGTTAAAAAGAGACAAAAGAAATCAGAAAGAGATCCACAAGAAATAGAACTAGAAGAGCTAAGAGAAAGCATGTATATAGAAACTAAAAAGGAAGATGAGATGGAAACTAGGGTCTAAAAACAAGAACAAGAAGATATTTCAAATTCTTCCAAAAGGGGAAACTAAATTGATTTTTGGGGTTTTGATTTTTGTGGTGATTATATATCACCAAAGGAGGGATTGATGGAGCAGGGTTTTTACTCTAAAACCGAATACCTGTTTCATTATCGCATGTTCTAACTAAAAGTACTACTGATTAATTATTAATGATTAAAAGTTTGTCGAATGTTGTTTAATCAACCTTATTAACAAGAGAATTACACGTGGGAATGCTACTGCATGGCTAAATAACAAGTGAACTAAGATGGTGAGCAAACTGACAGAAAACGATGTTGCTTATGTGATGTTATGGTATTTTGCGCTTATAATTAATATGCATTAATGGCTTTTGATGTCGCAAATGGCTAGATAAATACACACACATAAGGGTATTAGCAGGGGAATAACACTGTATAATAATTTCTATGCAGTAATTCTGTTTTATGTCTATTTTGCTTAAAGTTGTCCATTGTAGCCTGCCATAAAATGGCCACCACCCGCAGCCTGCATTGGAGTTGCTGGAAATTTACAGAAAGGCTTCGCTCTGCCTGTGACCTTGCACCTCCGATGAACTGAAAAGCCATAAGCATGATGACAAGTCTGGGACATCTGCCAAAAGCCCCTGAAAGACGGAAAAGTTGATACGAACTCAATGTGAACCCACTTTTAAAACAAATTCACCTAGTAGAGACATCCGTAAAAGTAGCGAATTAGTCATGGACTTTCAATTCTGCTATTCATTATTTGGGACAATCTATGCGTGAGAACAACCCGTAGAATATCGAAAAAGTACCAAGATGACATTATTTCCGCCATTCATCCGTTCTGAATAAAGAAATGTAACTTTATAGAATGTAAATTTCAGTATAAATAATAGTAGACTAGAGAGGTCTAGTGCCACTTCTTCCCGAGCTGATGATGCGAGGTCCCTATGCTGACGGAGAGGACGATGACTCTACATAATGACAGAAGACTCTAATTCTTCTACAGAGGACTGGTTCTGACTTAGGATCTGACATTTAGACAGAATAGGTAAATATGAGAGAAATGAAATTTGCATTTAATTGGCTTTTCTTGAAATTTTAGATAAATGAATAATTTGTTTGAATTCCTGTCTCGGGTGGTTATTTCTGGTCATGTTTATTGATTTTATTGTGTATTCTTTGAAATGTATTTTGCTAGATCCACAAGCAACTAGCTGGTCGCATTGACCTCAAAGTACAGGCAGATTAGATAGAGCATATGTGAAAGGTGTTTCTCCTTTACAGGGCACGGATAGTGTGATTTAGGGTGAATGTTGGTGTAATGGGCCCCACCAGCGTATGATGTGTGTATGCGTGTGTGACTGTGAAATCATTCCGTCCGTGGAAGTAGAGGGGATTCGGAAGCTCTGATCTGCACCAATATCTATATGCAACCTCTGGCTCAGGTAGCTTGGAAGAGGGGACTGTCAATGGTGTCATACTCTGATGACACCCAATTGGTGATCGCCTACTCTAAGAAGAACAACGCCAATCTAGGCAGGTTCAAGGAAGATCTGGTAGAGGTGGCAGACTGGATGGCTAACAACTACCTGCAATTAAACGCCAGCAAATCTGAGGTGTTGCTATTCGGAAAAGACCGTGACTTGTGGACTGAACAATGCTGGCCTGCCAGCCTTAAGCCAGCTCCTGTGCCCAAAGAGGCAGTTAAAAATCTTGGTTTCTGGATTGAGAGCACGCTGACGTTCGACACTCAAGCCAAAGTTGTGGCCGGGACCTGTTTTGGCTTACTGCGCGGCCTGAAGCCGATATTAGGCTTCTTTTCCCCTAGAGTTCGTCAGACCATCATCCAGGCGACAATACTATCCAGACTGGATTATGGAAATTCATTTTATCTTGGGGCGAACAAATCTTGTATCCTGCGCCTGCAAAGGACCCAGAAGGCCGCAGCACGTATGCTGGTGGCACTCCCGAGATCTGCATCAGTCTCCCATATCCTACCATAACTACATTGGTTGCCGGTTGAGAAACAAATTCAATTTAAAACTCTTTGTGTCGCTCATAAAATTCTCATTCAACAGGCCCCTTTGGGCCTGGCTAAGCTGCTTCAACCATATATGCCTCAGCGGCCCCTTAGATCGGCCAATCAGATGCTGGCAACTGTCCCTCGGGTTGTGAGAGCAAAAGCCGGGGAGCGCTCATTTCGCTGTCTTGCGGCGCTACTCTGGAACCGGCTTCCGCTTTCAATTAGAGAGATCCAGACTCACCTGACCTTTCGTAAAGCAATTAAGACCTGGCTCTTCCCCTCTGTTGCATAACATTCTTCTTGACTTGCCACTCTCCGGTGTCTCTGATTGCGCTGGGACGCCCATTGCTGGGGCAGCTATGCGCGTTACAAGTCCATTAAATAAATAAATAAATAAAATTAAAATCTCCTAGGAGCAACATTCTGGAGTGTGTCAAGGTCAAAGCAGCAATGGTATCGAATAATGCCTGGTGCTAAGAATCCAGGCCTGGGGGTCTATAGCACACCAAGCCCGTCAGCAGCCTTACCTATGGCTCTTGCAGGGTGAAACCCTGTAGCTCATATCCTGCGACCTCATTCACCTGAAAAGGTGCGAAGTTCCATCTCTCCTTAAAAATTACCACAACCCCCTCCTCCTCTTCCTGAGGCCCTGGGTTTGTGAAATATTTTATAGCCTTCTGGGCAGGCAAAAACAATCTCTATGGAAGAATCCATACTGGCCCAAGTCTCTGTAATAAATAAAACATCCAGGTCCATGTCTTCTAACAGACTGGATACCTCTTGATGGTGTTTTATCAGGGATCTGCTGTTTATCAAGCCGCACATTAAAACTGTTTGATGCCCCCCCTGTCCCCTCTTACCAATACTGAGCAATAGCTCTTTAGAATAGCATATCCTGCCATTTTTCAAACGGGCAGTATTGCTGGCGCTAGGCGCGCCTGGTGCGCAGACGGGCGCAAACAGGCTTGCCTCTGGCACGCCTCCGGCGCGCCTTTGGTGCGCCTTTGGCACGCCCGCTGCACGCGCAGGCTGCGCACTTGCATTGACCCACCTAAATAGGGAAGTGATTAGCGATCCGGCCAGCCACTAGACCGCTGACCAAGATGGCGCTGGTAGGATGAGTGTTCCCGTAGTCCCGCCAAAGTA
This sequence comes from Triturus cristatus, assembly GCF_964204655.1. NCBI lineage: Eukaryota > Metazoa > Chordata > Amphibia > Caudata > Salamandridae > Triturus > Triturus cristatus. The sequence goes on from NC_140586.1 coordinate 946,546,913, forward strand.
GCGAGATGGCGTGCAGAAATTTTTATAGTGCGGGTAAGTGGGTGGTTCTGTGATTTGTAACAATTTTAAAAACAAACTTCATCAGTATCAGCAATTTAAAAACACACTGTAAACCCCCCGTATTCTGACCTTGCAGCAGCGATGGTAGGAAGCGGTGCGAGCGTTACAGGAGAGTAGTGCTCCTATGCTAGAGATCAGCGCGTAGTGTTTTCCTATCAGGTCTGGGTCTTTCTATTGTGGATAGCGCGCTTGCATTGCCCCACCTAAATAGGGAAGTGATTAGCGATCTGGCCAGCCACTAGACCGTTGACCAAGATGGCGCTGGTAGGATGAGTCTTCCCGTAGTCCCGCTAAAGTAGCGAGATGACGTGCAGAAACTTTTATAGTGCGGGTAAGTGGGCGGTTCTGTGATTTGTAACAATTTTAAAAACAAACTTCATCAGTATCAGCAATTTAAAAACACACTGTAAACCCCCGTATTCTGACCTCGTAGCAGCAATGGTAGGACGCGGTGCGAGCGTTACAGGAGTAAGTAGTGCTCCTATGCTAGAGATCAGCGCGTAGCGTTTTCCAATCAGGTCTGGGTCCTTCTATTGTGGATAGCGCGCTTGCATTGCCCCACCTAAATAGGGAAGTGATTAGTGATCCGGCCAGCCACTAGACCGCTGACCAAAATGGCGCTGGTAGGATGAGTCTTCCCGTAGTCCCGCTAAAGTAGCGAGATGGCGTGCAGAAATTTTTATAGTGCGGGTAAGTGGGCGGATATGTGATTTGTAACAATTTTAAAAACAAATTTCATGAGTATCAGCAATTTAAAAACACACTGTAAACCCCCCGTATTCTGACCTCGCAGCAGCGATGGTAGGACGCGGTGCGAGCGTTATAGGAGAGTAGTGCTCCTATGCTAGAGATCAGCGCGTAGCGTTTTCCCAATCAGGTCTGGGTCTTTCTATTATACACTAATATACCACAAATGGAAGGGATTGAAGTCATTCGACAGGTTCTTGAGACTCGACCAGGTCCAGTGACAGTACCTACTGATTTTATCATTGAGTTAATGACCATCTCACTCACACGGACTTATTTTGAGTGTCAAGAATTCCTGTCATACAAGGGAAACACGCCCTTATGTAAACAGGAGAGCTGTTACATAACTCAAGGGAAACACGCCCTTATGTAAACAGGAGAGCTGTTACATAACTCAAGGGAAACACGCCCTTATGTAAACAGGAGAGCTGTTACATAACTCAAGGAAAACACGCCCTATAAAGGGAGGAACCGGGAGGTACAAGGCTGTCGGATATTGTGTTTACACCGACGTACCTGCTTCGTGAAGAGCAGTGTTCCGGAGTGGTGCTCCAGTAAGGCAAGAACGGAGGTAGGTCGAGTCGTTACTCCCTGGGCCGTGTCTTGCCCCATCGTCACCTGTGAAGGACCCGGAAGCTCTACCGGTCAACCATTGAGCTTCGCTTTTTGACTCGGCTGAGTCCAAGCGCAGTGGCGCTTTTGCTGGTTGGAGTCGTAACTCCCAGCCCGACCAGAGACACAGGGACTGCCAGCTGTAACGCACACCAGGAGGTGTTTGCCGCGTTACAGACTCGGAAGTCCACAGGATCGATCGAGCGGCTGCTCTCGGTTCAGTCTTCTTGCTTGTGATTGGGGTATCGGTGACGCATCACCAGGAGGTGACTCCGCGTCCCGGTGCAGTCTGAGGAAGAGGTTGAGCGGCTGCTCCCTTCAGGTAGAGACCCCGGCTGGGTGTTTCCCTGACTCCTCGATTCTCCCCAACACTCTTCGTGCCCCTCACAGCCTACCGATTGGCATTGTCGGCCATTTCATTTCTGCCCTCTGTTGGCATACGCCGGGATCGGCGTATATGCAGAGGACGGTTAGGACCATCCGTGCTGTGGGCTGGTAACGTACTTAGCCTGGAGGATTCCAGTGACTATAACTTTTGTTTGTTCTTTGTATTTTATTTGCCTTCATTAAAAGAACTAACCCTTCACAAGTGGTTGCGTCCTCATTGTCGTGTCTGTTAAACGATCCTGAGACGTTCAGGGCGTTACATTGAGTTTGATGGGGTGTTCAATCTACAAATTAAGGGTACATGAATGGGAGCTTCTTATGCCCCCAATTTTGCAATTTTGTATGTTGATAACTTCGATCAAACATAGATTTACAATCAGGCTAATAATCCCTATTTTTTTAATGTGCTCCATTGGCGCCGTTATATCGATGATATTTTCTTTATTTGGACTGGCGATGTTGTGACCCTGAAGGACTTCCTTAAATGGCTGAATACTTGTTCTCAGAATCTTAGGTTCACTTCACAAGCCAGCAGTGAGAGTGCTGACTTTCTACACCTGACTATAATTCTGAGCGATGGAAAGTTGGCCACTGAGCTCTATACCAAGCCAACGGCCTGGAACACCCTTTGGGAATATACTAGCCATCACCCAAGGGGCCTCAAAGATGGCCTCTCCTTTGGCCAGTTCTTGCGTATACGCAGGGACTGCCATTTTAGGGAGGATTACTTTAGAGAGGCCCAAATACTTGCAAAAAACTGGAACATCGTGGTTACCCAAAACGACTGATCAACCTGTCGCTTAAGAGGGCTTCGTATAACCACCGCGGGTTTCTGCTGACACCACGTATTCCAAAAACATCTGAACGTGTAACTTGTGTCTCTACTTTCGGGACCAAAAGTAATCAAATTGTAAAGATTGTGAAACGTCATTGGCCCCTGGTGCAGGCAGTTGGAATTACCAAAGAAATGCCCCTTTTTTTCTTTTAAACAGGGTAAAACTATTCATGACCATTTGGTCTGTGCCGCTCTACCCGTTAAGTGCTCCCCTGATTTGACTATTTTATGGGGCCTCAATAAGATCCTGGGCCACTACCGATGCGGTAACTGTCTCATGTGTGACTCCACTATGAACACTAAACAGTTCATACATGGTAACATCAAACATGATTTGCGTGACCACACCAATTGTAATTCGCAGAATGTGGTGTATGCCATCTGGTGTCCTTGCAATTTAATTTATGTGGGGCAGACCACACAACGCATTAAGAGTCGTCTTTCCCAACATAAAAGCCGCATTCGGTGCAGAAATGAGCATGCTCCTTTGGTGTCACATTTTCTGGAATACAATCACACCTCAGCTGATCTAAAATGGCAGGTGATTGAATTGGTTAAGAGTCCACGCAGGGGCGGTGACATTACAGGTATGCTAAACCAAAGCAAATGTCGCTGGATGTTCCCCTGTGACAGTATTAATAAGGGGCTCAACAGTCTGGAAGCATGTACAGCTGTACTTTTCAGCTAGCTTGTTAGATACACTGAGATCTCCTTTGATATAGAGACCCTATTCTGTCATTGAAGATGTTTTAAATTGAATTCTTTTTATTAATTTGGATGCAATAATGTTTTTGGTGCTAAGTGTAGTTGTTCTAGTAGCTTTACACGTAAACGTATCTATGATATGGGTATTGACTAATTTCATGTGTGTGCCCTAGAGCTTCCTTGGAATTAATGCAAAACCATCAATACTGTGGATATCATAATTCCTTTCGAATATTCTGTGATTCTAATTGTTCAAATCAAATTCTTTTTGATATGCACAGTTTTCTGTTTTTGGGTAATAATGTCTCCCATTTCTCTCTGAAAAGGTTTAATTAATTATATATGAGATTGAATGAGGGCATTGCTGTGTTACATGTCTATTCCTGTTGCTAAATACAATCCTTGTTGTCAAACGCAATGCGATATATTTGGAAAATATATACTCATGACACAGATGTATTTCCATCAAACCAGTAGATTACACTGTACCAAAATGCCAATAATCCATGCTTCATGAAAAAATATTTACTTTTGGCAACATAGCAGACAATAATATAAGCAAACTGGGTTGTACTGCTAATGTGTCTAATATTCTGCACGTTTAAAACTTTGAGGCTTTGGGAATCAGGTCCTTTTTTCCCTTTTTCTCTACTTTTCTGTACTTTTTGCCCACGGAAGATGGGTGCGGTTTATAGACTTGCACACAATGGTTGAAATCGACCCCGGAATGTCATTTCCTTGACATGTTCTAATACACTCGATTTCATTAACAATTTTTGACAATAATATTTCAGCTTCGACTCGTTTAGATTATTTTGCGTTTTTGAACCGAGTCTTAATGCCACGACCAAGTCCTCTTACTATGGTTATGACGGCACACTTTAAAAACGACGTGCTGGTCCACTTTCTGTATCGGTCCTAAGTTTTCCGGATTCGAAATACTGACGGGACACGGCGCACAGGAATACAAAATTTTGGAAGTAAGTGGATTCTTGGAGAAGCATGACTTGCTGAACTGCTTTTCATTTTAGAACTAATCTCATCTTTTTTTTTTTATGAATTTCAGCCTGGATGGTCTTATTAGGGAGAAATTGTCCCTTCCTACGATTCTTTTGACAGTATGTCTCATTATGTGTATGTATGTTTTGTGTAATTAGTTTCTGGCCTTGTTTAGATTTTTGTGAAACGAATAGAGACCCTTGGGTATAAAGATTCTTCTCGGGTCTAGATGTTAGTCACAGCATCTGTGGCCATACAAGAGATATCGGTAACCTCATAGTTTCCTGCTCTTATTCCAGCCTGTAGGAGCCTGTGTATGTTTTGGTCTCATTTAATATTAAGGCGTGCTATTTCTGTCCATGCGCATAGTTTTTAAGCACAACCCTTGGACCACTATCACGGGTTGTCTGGTTTGGATGATAGGAGTGACTAGATATGAATATTTAGTGGGTCTTCTGTTTAATCTACTGGGAGTTAATCCATTTTTGAGAATTTCTACTGTGAATGTTTTGCAGTAATTGAATTATTCACTCTGACTGTGACAGCTACCTGACGGTTGGGCATACCGACATCCTGATCTTCTCACTAATTTCGCATCCTGTGCCGGCTCAGTTTCTTATTAATTAAGGTCTAAATTATGCCGTGAGACTTCTTTTTGGCATACCGACAGGTATGAGGGTTTATATTCTTATAACCTTCTTTTAGGCAAGTATCCAACCCTAACCTACAATTTTTTGGTAAACATATGCCTTTATCTTTTTAATCTTTGACAGCTTTAGAATCTCCTCTTAAAACAAGGCAATTTTGCCCGACACACAAAGATTGGTGCCCTCATGTTTATTACGGAGATCTAGTGAGGTGACTGTTTAGCCCTTTTGTACATTCTCTTTTTTCATCTTTTTCACAGTTTTCTGATTCTTTTCACAAACTTTGGAATCCTGGGGTTTTAGGTCTTGCTCTATTTGCTTTTGTCTTTAAAATCCCTGTTTCCTATTTTCTTGTCACATTCTTGGTGCTGAGCATAAAAACAAAAAAAAATGTTTTATTGCAAATCCATATATACATTTCATTTTTGTAGAAAAGAAAGTGGACGCTATCATATTTGAAGTCTTTGTCCTGAAGATGTCCCTCAAAGTACCCGTGGGTCGAAACGCCGTAGACGCTTAAAAACGTGGCCTAACTAAGAGAGGAAACAATGGTTATATTGTGTATTTTGTTATTTGGTGTTGTTCCATGTTTTTTCTCTGCCACTGTTTGTTCAGTCTACACTTGTCAATGTTCACAATTTTATCATTGTTTGTGTAACTGTATGATCTCCCTCAATCGTATCATGCAGCTTCACACTTTAAGGTACTCAACGGCTGGTGGTATGGCTCCAGAGATGATCCAGCATATGCTGTGGTCATTAGGAGACCCGACTCTCCACGCATACTTAACTCAGATGTGAGAGTCCTTCCTCCTGCCACTAGATTGGTGATATTAGCTGTCAAGAATTCCTGTCATACGAGGGGAGGAAAACGGTAACCAGCGAAAACGAACTACATCTCCCAGGATGCTTAGCGGTTGAGAGGTTATGTAAACAGGAGAGCTGTTACATAACTCAAGGGAAACACGCCCTTATGTAAACAGGAGAGCTGTTACATAACTCAAGGGAAACACGCCCTTATGTAAACAGGAGAGCTGTTACATAACTCAAGGGAAACACGCCCTTATGTAAACAGGAGAGCTGTTACATAACTCAAGGAAAACACGCCCTATAAAGGGAGGAACCGGGAGGTACAAGGCTGTCGGATATTGTGTTTACACCGACGTACCTGCTTCGTGAAGAGCAGTGTTCCGGAGTGGTGCTCCAGTAAGGCAAGAACGGAGGTAGGTCGAGTCGTTATTCCCTGGGCCGTGTCTTGCCCCATCGTCACCTGTGAAGGACCCGGAAGCTCTACCGGTCAACCATTGAGCTTCGCTTTTTGACTCGGCTGAGTCCAAGCGCAGTGGCGCTTTTGCTGGTTGGAGTCGTAACTCCCAGCCCGACCAGTGACACAGGGACTGCCAGCTGTAACGCACACCAGGAGGTGTTTGCCGCGTTACAGACTCGGAAGTCCACAGGATCGATCGAGCGGCTGCTCTCGGTTCAGTCTTCTTGCTTGTGATTGGGGTATCGGTGACGCATCACCAGGAGGTGACTCCGCGTCCCGGTGCAGTCTGAGGAAGAGGTTGAGCGGCTGCTCCCTTCAGGTAGAGACCCCGGCTGGGTGTTTCCCTGACTCCTCGATTCTCCCCAACACTCTTCGTGCCCCTCACAGCCTACCGATTGGCATTGTCGGCCATTTCATTTCTGCCCTCTGTTGGCATACGCCGGGATCGGCGTATATGCAGAGGACGGTTAGGACCATCCGTGCTGTGGGCTGGTAACGTACTTAGCCTGGAGGATTCCAGTGACTATAACTTTTGTTTGTTCTTTGTATTTTATTTGCCTTCATTAAAAGAACTAACCCTTCACAAGTGGTTGCGTCCTCATTGTAGTGTCTGTTAAACGATCCTGAGACGTTCAGGGCGTTACATTAGCATGGCACTAATCTCTTTGCCGGATGGGGTCGTCTTATGCACATAACCCTGCTGTGGCGCAGTAGACTTCTCCCTGAACTAACTTCTCTACGAGGTTTTCGGGCTGGGATGTAATTGGGATCTCCGCTCTAAGCGATGTCATGTGTTGCTGCACCCTTAAGTCGTTTCAAGAAATGCAGGAGGAATATTCCATACCTCGCAGTCAATTCGATAAATTCCTGCAGTTTCATCATGCATTGTTGCCATACATCTCTGACTTTACAACTCTCCCCAACTTTAATCCACTGGAGGGCAAACTACTGTTAGGAGAACTCAGGGCTCCTAAAATGTTGAAAATATATCAAACACTCATCACTCACTGCGCCTTCACGCTTGAAGCCCTTAGGGAATCTCCCAGTTGGCCAGCGAGCTCGTCACGCTTCAGGTTAATCCAATTCAAGTTATTGCATACGGCCTACTATATGCGCCATAGGCTTTGGAGAGCGCGGTTAGTGTCGTCTTTAATATGCCTGCGCTGTGGTACCGATGAAGGCACCTTTCTACACAACTTATGGTTTTGCACGGCCCTAGATAGATTCTGGAAGAGGGACTGGCCTGCCTTACGGAGGTACTGAAATGGGTACTCGCTAGGTCCCCTAGACTGACTTTACTCCACAACACGGAAGGGATAGGGGAGACAGATACCAATGTCATCTCCTCTTTCTAGGCCTCACACTTGCTAAGCAAGACATAGCTACAGTCTGGATGGCAGAGACGCTGGCACTTGTAGGCATCAGGAAGAGGGGAATGGATTTTTGCATGGGATGGATATTCCCGTTCCTCGAGCTTGAGGATGCCCTCAGAAACTTTTCAAAATTTGGAAGCGATGGGCAGACTATTGGGATCTCACCTTTGCCCCCCAGCCATCTCTCACTCAATCTCTCGATGAGGAGGCCCGATCCTATGGTCCGGATGTATGATATGTTATGTGGAGGGACAGTTGGGGGCGCGGCACAGTTGGGGTTTGGAGCATAATACCATAGACAAGTTATATTTCAGTCCTTTCTCTGGTTGATTATGTTTGCAAAAGGAAAAACTTGATGCCATGCTGATAATTGCTAATATATCCGTATGTAAATGCGGCCTCTCTGGACCATGTAATTGCATGAACTCCCAAAAATATTTCCTGTGGAAAAAAAGGAGGCATAGTTAGGAGGTAAAAGTTATGAAAAACAAAGGAGGCGAAACTTATGGGAAACGAAGGAGGCAAAAGTTATGAGAATGATGGAGGCAAGAGTTAGGGGATGAAAAAAGGTAAAGTTTGCGCTGTAACAATAAGTTAATTACAAGTAACAATAAGTTAAGTACAAAGGTGAAACAGACTGGCAGTGTGGTGCAGTTTCGAGTGAGGCCCGGTCTGCAGCAGCGGAGGGGAGCTGGCCCGGGGACTTGCTCAATGTGGTCACGCTGTGGCCTGCATTACGTAGGTTCCTGGGGGATGGCGGGGTGCTGGACGGGGTCACCGAAAGTGGGGAAGCATGCGAGGACAGGGTCACAGGAAGGGGGCAGCATGAGAGGGAGCTTGGGAGAGAGTGGGAGAAAAGGCAGCAAATTCAGCATTTGGCTGAAAAAAAGCAGCACAACCAGGAGGCAAAAAGTTAGACTTGGAGTAAGAAATGGGAGAGAATTAGAATTAGACTGTAAGGCAAAAGTTATGAAAAACGAAGGAGGCAAAACTTATGGGAAATGAAGGAGGCAAAAGTTATAAGAATGAGGGAGGCAAAAGTTAGGGAATGAAAAAAGATTGCGCTGTAACAATAGAGTAATTACAAAGGTGAAACGGACTGGCATTGTGGTGCAGGTTTGAGTGAGGCTCGGCCTGCAGCAACACAGGGGAGCTGGCCTGGGGACCTACTCAATGTGGTTGCGCTGCGGCCTGCATTAAATAGGTTTCTGGGAGGGGGTGTGCGTAGGAAGCTGGCTCTGTAAATATACCAAACTGAGGTATAGTGTGCACAGAGTCCAGTGGAACCCCAAAGGTAGGCAGAGGTAAAAGTGGATAGCACCTTACTATTTGTGGCAGTGTGAGCGAGCAGTAAGGCTTTATCAGAGGGTAGTGTTAAGCATTTGTTGTGCACACTCAGGCAGCAAATGATGTCACACACTCAAAGACTGAACTCAGACCAATGTTGTTTGTATAAAAATATTGTTGTTATTTTATTTCTAGACCCAAACTAAGCCTGGCACAGGTAAGTGAAATAAATGCTTTGCAAAATATTATGCAGTGTTTACAAGTGAATGCAAGTTCAAATGCAGTTGTTTGAAATACAGGTAAGTCAAGGTATTGACATTACTGTACAGATTACTTTTTAGTTACTTTTTAGATCACTTTTAAAGTTAGTTTTTCTATTCAGTGTGTTAGGCCTACATATCACACTGGGACTTTTCCTAGAGAAAAGGTAAGTAAAATAAATTAGGTACAATTGTTATTTTTCAGGTTTCCATACAAATCAACTCCACACTTAGAAAATATTTCTGAGAAAAACAGTTGATGGTTTCGTATGGAGGAAAATGAAGTTAACTCTTACCAGGTAAAATACTCAGTCTTTGGAGTTGAGTTCCTGGGGTTAGAACAAGGGTTCCCTCAGGATCAAGGATTCACTCTCGTTACATCCTCAGCGGCACTACGGCGGCCGGGTGCAGAGTGGTGCCAATGGGCTATTGACCTCGAGACCCCTTCGGGGTTCTTCATAAGGGAGAGGATGAGTTGAGTGTCTTCGGCATAGGATACTATGCTGAGCCCATGCTGTCTAACGATGGTGGCAAGGGGGGCCATGTAGATGTTGAAGAGCGTGGGGCTGAGCAATGATCGTTGGGGTACTCCGCAGTTGATCTCTGGGTTCGGAGAGGAAGGGTGGGAGTCAGATCCTTTGGGTTCTGCCAGCAAGGAAGGAGCGGATCCAGTCGAGGGCGGTTCCCCGTATGCCGGCATCGTGGAGTCTGGCTGAAAGAGTGTGGTGGGAGACGGCATCGAAGGCTGCGTAGAGGTCCAGCAGGATGAGGGCCGCAGTATGGCCCTGGTCGAGGAGCACGCGGATGTCATCAGTGGCGGCAAGGAGGGCAGTCTCGGTGCTGTGGTTACCTCGGAATCCGGACTGGGAAGAGTCGAGGATGGCGTTCTCTTCGATGAAGGTAATCAGCTGGGCATTGACGAATTTCCCGGTGACTTTGGCTGCGAAGGAGAGGAGAGAGATGGGTCGGTAATTTTTCAGGTCCGTCGGGTCTGCCGAGGGTTTCTTGAGGAGGAGCTAGATCTCTGATGCCCTCTGAGTGCATTTTTCATTAAATCCCACACTGGCATCAGTGTGGGTTTAATGTGCTGAGAAGTTTGATACCAAGCTTCCCAGTTTTCAGTAAAGCCATTATGGTGCTCTGGAGTTTGTAATGACAAACTCCGAGCACCTTATACTTTTAAGAGCATTACTGCACTTACAATGTCTAGGAATTGGTATAGACACTGTAGGGGTACAGGGATCATGCACCTATACCCTCACCACTGGTATATTGGACCCAGCTCGAAGGGTGGTTGACCCTTGCCCGGGCAGTGGGTTGTAGGCATGGCACACAGGGATGTGTGCCATGTTGACTCTTCACTTTGTTCTGCACCAAAACACGCAGCCTACAGTGGAAGTGTGTGTGTGTGTATATGTACCGGCCTCTAAGTGGCACAATAAGTGCTGCAGCCTTAGAGGCCTTCCCTGGCCACAGTGCCCTTGGTACCCATGGTACCTTTTATAAGGGACTGACATGTGGCCAGAGAGGTGCTAATTGGGGGTACAAGGTACAGTTTTTGAGGAAGAACACAGGCCGTGGGAACCTGATTGGCAGGGACCCAGGCACATCAAGTCAAAGTGCATCAGTAGTCTGGCAAAAAGTGGGGGGGGGGTTACCAGTGGCGGCTCCCCCATTGGGGCATCGCCCCACTGCTTTCTGGCAGTGTGAGAAGGCAGAAACCTAAATGGTAAAAACTACCATTTATGTTTCTGTTTCTCGCACTGCGAGAAACCAGAAGTGCCTCTGTGCCTGGTTGGGGCTGGCGGGTGGGCGGTCCTCCTCGAGATCAGGGGGGGAGTGGCTTACCCACTGTTGTGGGTACAGACTGTTTGGTCAGCCCCAGGGCCGAGCAAAGCAGTCATGCACACTCCCCCTTTTTCTCTATGTAGGCGGCTGCATGCATCCTACATAGAGAAAATGGCCCGGCTGGGGCGCTCTCCACTGCGCCTCACCAATCACAACGCTGCCATTGCAGTGTTGTGATTGGCTTGGGTAGGGGAGGTAAGCTGCCTGCTGGCTGCTTCCTGTTCCTGCAGCAGGAACACGCGGACCCGGCTGCCGCTGCAGGTAAGCTCTCAGTTTTTGAATGGCTGAATTTACCAGGAGCTCAATAGAAAGTGGATCATTGGTGTGAGAGGTCTGTCTGAGGATCATTAAATGCCTCCTGGCACCAAAGTTACCTTTATGTGCACAATGGCTAAACAGCAGTCACCATTACAGAGTGACCGGCCAGGAGCGGAGGCGGTGCGCTACCCGGCACTCAGGTACATTTTATTTTTATTTTTTGATTCCCCACCCGCGACCCACCCCCTGCCTCCCTCCCTCCGCGCAAGCATGCCGGCCGCCATGACTTCCTCTCCTGTCTTGAACAGCGCTATTCATTTACTTCTTTTCAATAGGTATTTGGCTTTTCCCACAATAGGCCCCGGCCAATCTCCCAGCGCTTTGTTTTGCTGCCTTCCCCTTTATTAGATCTTAACGCTGCAAGCAGCCTTTCACCGGAGCCGTAGTGCTAGCCCAGAAGGAAAAATTATTTAAAGTCAGTCCGGGTGCAAGACATTCAGCAGAGTTTCATAAAAACACGGAAACTCCATTGGGCCGTTATCTGTTCAGGGCTTTAGAAATGCCAGGTGAGCAGGAAGGAAGAACAGCGCTGCTTATAATGAAAAAACGAAAAATCGATGCAATAAATGACGTGGTAATGTAGACAGAAACCACCGTGGAATAATGCATTGCTTGCCTTTATTTATTAACCCAGTCTTTAACAAGACTGGGCCTTCCGGTGAAGAGGACTATATAAGGTGTTAACATAATTTACTTATCAAGTGCGTCGGCCTTCCACGGAAGTGTAATAATCTCTGTCTCTGAGAGACGGAGTGAAGAATAAGAGGGTAAATGAGGGGTACTCTACATGGATTGTTATTCTCCAACAACACAGCACAAAAACAATTAAATAACGTAATTTGCAAAAAATTTCTCAAATTACGTAGACCAATGATTATAACAAATTTTTACCATTACGTTGAAATTTAAAAATAGGAAAAACGAAAAATCAATATACATATGAATGGACATGGAAGAGTGTATAAATGGAAAAATTGGAGGTTAGACATATGTTAAAAAACTTTATTAATATAGACTCTATTTATATGGTTCTTGGGTTTTATATTTGAAAATCTACTGCTGGTAAATAAAGTGCATAAGTGTTGGTAGGAACCCCTACATAAACAACTAGGTTGAATGCCATTTTGAAAGAAGGCGATTCTAACCATTGAATAGATGATAATAAAGTGCAAAGTGCAATTCACTTTTCATTTTGGCATACTGCATTAGTTCTATTGCCAACACACTGTGCAAAATAATGCAATGGCATTCATCCAAGGTAAATAAAGTGCATAAATGCTGATTGAAACCCCTTTATGACCAACTATTTTGAGTGCCATATGGATAGAATATGGTTCTATCCTTTATATTAATGATAACAAAGTGCAATTCACATTTCATTTTGGCAAACTGCATTGGTTCTATTGTCAACATACTGTGCAAATGATGCAAATGTATCATTCATTCCAAAAAACTCCAGTCCCGTCCTATTGTATATCTAAGCAATTTCAAAATTCAAACTTCATTACTGTAAATGCAGTGTGATAAAAATCTAATGTAATGAAACTATTCATTAAAATGTAAAATCCATGTAAGATAGTCTTTTTAAAATAAGAAAGTGCAAAAGAGTGCTGGTGCAAATATATGAATAAAGTGCTAAACGTTGAATTAAAATCTGTCAGCTAAGGACAGAAGGGAAGGACTGGCAGCAAATTCACCTAACATCTTGGAACTTCTAATATACTCAGAATAAACAAATCTCTAGATATCACAGCGTGGTATAACAATTATAGAAAGTTGTGGAGTTCCGCCCCATTATGCAATCCGTTAGGTCCTCTGGTATCCAACTCCAATATAAATTTGGATTCTAGTTTTCTTAACAGTTTCTCCCTGTTTCCACCTCTTCTCAGTGGGGGCACTACACCAATGACGTAATATTTCAAATCACTCAAGTTGTTACTGTGCACAGCTTTAAAATCCCTCGCCACTGGGTATGTCATGTCTGAATTAACTATGGCTCTCAGATGTTGGAAGATTTGTATATATATATATATATATATATATCACCTACTGGCGGTCGCCAGTAGGTAGTTATAGTTAGGACCGTGTTTCCATAGGAAATCCGCAACATTCTATTTTGAATAACTTTGGCCCGATTGACGAATCCTGGCGAAATTTTCAAAATAGGTGGGGCGCTCCGCTCCGCTCCTATCCTGAAAGTCTTGGGGGGATTCGTCAAGCGGGGGCTGAGAAAAAGGGGGGTCCCAAAACGTGTTTTCCCCATGCATTTTTCCATAGGACCTTTAGTCCAAGCTACAGCCCGAACGGCTGAACAGAATTACTTGAAATTTGGCAGAGAGGTAGTCCTCAGGTCAGGGATGTGCCTTTTGTAGGTCTGGTGTAAATGTGTTCAGTATTTGCTGAGAAAATAGCATTTAAATCAATATATATATCTATAAGCGCGCTCCGAGCACGTACGGTAAGCTTACCGTATGCGCACGGTGCCGTGCGCGAGCTTAATTCTGATTGGTGGTTACATGACTGTAAACATTCGAATCGGTCGAAATCAGGAAGTGTCGGCCGCCATTTTGTGTGTCTCACACTGATAAACAAAGGTGGAGAACGTGAAAAGGGGGCAACGAAGAGAGTTGCATACCCCCTAGCGTTATTAGGGGGTCCAAGAAGGTCACAAAAGTATGAAAAATACTTTTTTTTTTAAATCGCGGGGTGCGCGTACGGTAAGCGAAGTGTTTTTTTGTGGTACTTACAAGTAAGTACCAATGCAGAGTCTAAAGTTCAAGAGGAAGACTCTGTTGCCTTCATCAGTGAAATGTACACCGTCTCCTCTATAAATGCCTTGCATGTTGTAACGCAAGTTGTTGTGGTTTATAGAACCCATACCATAGTCTCTGAGGAAAGCAGAAATAGATTTGTTGACGTGCTTTCTTGCTTTGTCAATCTGCGGACAAAATTGGTTGGACCAGTTCCACTTTTGCCTTTGGCATATGTTAGAATATACAAAGGCAGATTGAGGAAAAAGCGACATCAATTGCACAAAGGTGTCCTTAATAAGCATTTCCAGACCTACCCCAGTTAAAGTGCCTAGGTAATTTCCACCACAGTGCACAATAATAAGGTTAGGCTGTGGGAGATGTTAAAAGGTTTTCACCAAAGGCAATAATTGGTGCCACTTTAACCCTCTCTGACCAATCCATTTAATGTCTACATTTGGCAAAGCAAGGTCTCTCACCATACCTCTTTTTTCTGCATACTTTTCACTCCAGAAGACATAGCTGTGACCTACAATCCACACTGTGAACATCTTTCAAGGAGATCTGGATGCACTCAGGAGGTGTCTTTCAGTAGAATGGCAATATGAAATGAAAGACAGTTGTAAAATGGAGGCATACATATGTTTTTTAAATAAAAAGAACTCATTGGCTGATTCAAATCATTTTACAGTAAAAACTAGGCTGTATGTGTACATTTTTAGAAGCATGTTTTGTATTGGTTCAGAAAATTGTGTTCCCACAGAAGATTAATTTGGATTTGCTGTTAGGTTTGACAGGTGAAGCACTCTTGCTCTTTGGATTTGAAACATTGTGTGCTGAACTTCTGACCTCTCTGCTCACAGCAGTGTTCCATGAGCTGTTGCTATGGTAGCAGGCAGAAGTCAAGTTGGGGAAAGGGTACATTTGGAAAAGGGTTGAAGTTTTCAACCAATAGAAATGTGTGATTTCATTTGAAAAAATGTGGGAAGCACTGAGATTTGTAATTAACATGTATATGTGTGAAAAAAGAGAGGGAAACATTGCCATTTACTGGTTCTGGAGAGAGGAGAGAGGTGTAGAGCTCTGATATTCTGACTCTGATAGTCTGCTGTTTGAGTGACACATTTCTTTCTCAACTAAGTAATTTTAAAGGTGAGATATGAGTTTGAGACAGGATGTATGTGGTGATTTTTTATATAAATATTAGAATTGTGATTCTTCTTTAAAAGTTATGTTTTACATTTTGTGGTTTGGGAGATATTTAACTGTCTTGAACTAGTTAAATATTATGGAGTGTGTTTTTACCATAAGTTAAGGTGTACTGGTATCACTGGGGAATACTGTTTTGTGCCTAGAATCAACCCATGAGTCTGTGTGCACACAGGAATTGTTGTTAGAGATTTTAATAGTGATGATCCGGTTCTGTAAGAATGGCATTTGTAGGAAAGGGGCAGCTTTCTTTTTGTAAATATGATGGTTTCCATTCAGCATAAATCAGTAACACACAAATGGGAGGCAAATGCTAACACATTTGAAATTGATATAGCAGATTTTGCTTCTAATCATGCAATTGCTGAGCTTGGTCATACATATACAAAACTGCAATTAAACCTTGCCACACATGTACTTTTGCATACATTACTACAATGTTTAAGCTGTTATGGATGCATGCATGCATATGTCTCTTGCAACTGAAAATACACAGTCTGCATAAGCAGACTCTTAGCACACACCCAGCTGTTTATCCTGTAAAATCATGCTTAGTATTCACAAGTGAGTGGTGTTTAAGGTAGCAGTGAGTAACGCAAATACATTCAACATCACTAAGGCTGATTTCTTTTGCTGGGGTGTAGTCAGTCACCAAGGTCACACATGTTCATGGTCTCAAAAAGCTGTTTGCACATGTGCTCTTTTCTGTTTCTGAAAACTGTAATGAAAATGTATCAGACTGTTAGAGTACTTATCACTTGCAGAAAAAAACTGTAGTAAGTGTGCTTTGAAATTGGCAAGCAAATTTCGTTTTCTGCCTAGAATCACACAATGAGTCTGTGAGCACACAGGAATTGTTGTCAGAGATGTATTTTGTGTCACTCTGGTTCTTTTTGAATGTATCCATGCATATGTCTCTTGTAACTGAAAATACACAGTCTGCAAAAGCAGACTCTTCGCACACACCCAGCTGTTTATCCTGTAGAATCATGCTTAGTATTCACAAGTGAGTGGTGTTTCAGGTAGCAGTGAGTAACGCTAATACATTCAACATCATTAAGGCTGATTTCTTTTGCTGGAGTGTAGTCAGTCACCAAGGTCACACATGTTCATGGTCTCAAAAAGCTGTTTGCACATGTGCTGTTTTCTGTTTCTGAAAACTGTAATGAAAATGTATCAGACTGTTAGAGTACTTATCACTTGCAGAAAAAAACAGTAGTAAGTTTGCTTTCAAATTGACAAGCAAATTTCGATTTCTGACAAGAATCACACCATGAGTCTGTGAGCACACAGGAATTGTTGTCAGAGATGTATTTCGTGTTACTCTGGTTCTTTTAGAATTGCATCGGTAGGAAAGGGGAGGATTTGAATGTTGTCAGAGATTTTATTTCTGTTGGCCTGGTTCTGTAAGAATGCCATTTGTAGGAAAGGGTCAGCTTTTTTTTGGGTACTGTGATGGTTTCCATTCAGTATAAATCAGTATCACACAAATGGGAGGCAAATGATAACACATTTGAAATAGATATAGCAGATTTTGCTACTAAACATGGAATGGGTGAGGTTGGTCCTACATATACAAAACTCCAATTAACCCTTGCCACACATGTACTTTTACATACATTACTACAATGTTTATGCTGTTATGGATGTAATATATCTCTTGTAACTGAAAATACACAGTCTGCATAAGCAGACTCTTAGCACACACCCAGTTGTTTATCCTGTAGAATCATGCTTAGTATTCACAAGTGAGTGGTGTTTCAGGTAGCAGTGAGTAACGCTAATACATTCAACATCACTAAGACTGATTTCTTTTGCTGGAGTGTAGTCAGTCACCAAGGTCACACATGTTCATGGTCTCAAAAAGCTGTTTGCACATGTGCTGTTTTCTGTATCTGAAAACTGTAATGAAAATGTATCAGACTGTTAGAGTACTTAACACTTGCAGAAAAAAACAGTAGTAAGTGTGCTTTGAAATTGGCAAGCAAATTTCGTTTTCTGCCTAGAATCACACCATGAATCTGTGAGCACACAGGAATTGTTGTCAGAGATGTATTTCGTGTCACTCTGGTTCTTTTTGGATGTGTCCATGCATATGTCTCTTGTAACTGAAAATACACAGTCTGCAGAAGCAGACTCTTAGCACACACCCAGCTGTTTATCCTGTAGAATCATGCTTAGTATTCACAAGTGAGTGGTGTTTCAGGTAGCAGTGAGTAACGCTAATACATTCAACATCACTAAGGCTGATTTCTTTTGCTGGAGTGTAGTCAGTCACAAAGGTCACACATGTTCATGGTCTCAAAAAGCTGTTTGCACATGTGCTGTTTTCTGTTTCTGAAAACTGTAATGAAAATGTATCAGACTGTTAGAGTACTTAACACTTGCAGAAAAAAACAGTAGTAAGTGTGCTTTGAAATTGGCAAGCAAATTTCGTTTTCTGCCTAGAATCACACCATGAGTCTGTGAGCACACCGGAATTGTTGTCAGAGATGTATTTCGTGTCACTCTGATTCATTTAGAATTGCATTTGTATGAAAGGGGAAGCTTGTTTTCTGGAAATGTGATGGTTAGCATTCAGCCCAAAACAGTATCTCAAATAAGAGGCAAATGCTAACATATTTGAAATCAACATGGTAGATTTTTCTTCCACTTGTGCAATGGGTCATGTAGTTGCTACATGCTAAAAACTCATATTAACCCTTACCACACATATAGTCTTACATACATGTTTACAGTGTTTATGCAGTTATGTAAGGGTCCATTCAAGTCTCTCTTGCACCTGACAGTAGAAAGTCTCCAGAACCACACTCTTAGCAGAGAGCTAGCTGTTTTTCCTGTACACTCATGCTTACTAATCAGCACTGTGTGGTGTTTTAGGTAGGAGTGAGGAACGCTAATGCATTGAACATCACCAAGGCTCATTACCTTTGCTGGAGTGTAGTCAGTCAGCCAGGTTACACATGTACATGCTCTGAAAAAGCTGTTTGGACATGTGCTCTTTTCTGCCTCTCTAAACTATAAGGAAAATGTGTCAGACTGTTAGAGTAATATCAGTTGCAAAAAAACATTAGTAAGTGTGCTTTTGAATTGCAAATCAAATATCGTGTTCTGCCTAGAATCACACCAAGCGTCTGTGTGCACACAGGAATTGTTCTTAGAGATTTAATTCGTGTTGGTTTTATTGTGTTTTTCACTTGTAGGAAAGGGGTAGATAGTATTCTAAGATTAGAAAAGCTCATAAAAAATATAGTAATATATTCAAATTACAAAAAGGTATTTTTTTTTTAGTTTCTTTCAGGTATTGCTGCAGAGCAGTGAAGGAAATATAAGATGCCTATAAAATCAAGAAAGCGAAAAGAACAGAAAAAACATGTATATTTGAAGACAACTGGAGGACCCAAGTTAGTTGAAGATGCTCATGTTGGAAAAAAGAAAAAGTCTTCTGGTAAGCAGACAAAGGAATTCTTTAAAAATATATTCAAAAAAAGGAAAAATTTAAAAAATGTCCCCATTGGAAAAACTGTTTCAAGTAGAAAACAACAGGACAAAAGTGAGAATTTACTAAATGCTAATGTACAAGCAGAAGCAATAACAATTGACTTAAAAAGAAAAACAGCATTTAAAGAGATCCGTAGGAAAATGTTTCAGAGAAGAGTGATGTCCAATTTGCTAAAGGATGTGAAAAAATATAAGAAAAAAGCGAAATTTTACAAGAGACAAAAAGATATTGAAGCCATTGTAGCTAAGGCTTTAGAATTAAAAAGAAAACTATTCATTTTAATTTTGAACAGGTTGCGTACATTAGAAAAAATAGTCAATGTAATGAAGTCACAAAGCAAAACGAAAAGAGTAGTGAAAAGAAATAACTTTTGTAAAGTGTTTTTAGGAGAATGGATACATAGTTCAAGTACTGAACCATTTTTTAATGAAGAGAGTTATCTTCAAAGTAATAGTTTGCTGCATGCAGTTGACACCACTGGACGAGCTTATGAAGTAAAAGATGGTTGTATAATGGAAAAGGAGAAAATGGTTCCAAGAAATGAGGAAGAAGTGATTGCGGATGAGTTTATGGGGAGACGTCCTAAAGCCCCAGTGTATACTTGGAATTGTAGTAGTATTTGTACTTTGCGACAGGAATCTATTGATAAATTACGTGAGTTTTTAAGAGAATATAGTAAAAAGAGTGTTAAACAGAAGATTAAGGTGCTTCAAGGACTAGATCCATGCAGAGTGAGAGAGAATACTGGTTTGCAAGGACACTCTCTGGCTTGTCTATCTAGGAAAGTTTGTCAAAGTGTTTTTCACCATTTTAGGATGCTGGCAGTTCATCATACAGAAATTATAAAATTTGTGAGAAGATTGTATTTTGCTAAAAGTCCAGCACTAAAGTTAAATGAGTTGAATAGGGCTCTGTTCCGTGGAACTGTATCAGATGTTGAGAAGGCTACTGATGAAATTCAGTTAAGTTACTTTGGTCCGGAACAAGAAAGTGCAGGGAATGACACAGTTATTGAGGAAAATGTGGAAGAGAATGTAGAACCCTCCGTAAATAAGAAATTTGAAGATCAAATAACAAAATTTGCTATCATCTCTAATGAAAGACCAAATATTACTTGTATTTGTTGCCGGAGAAGCCATTATAAAATCCAAACAAGGAATGTTGATCTCTACAAAAAAAGTGAAGAAGAAGATAATTATAAGTGGAAGGATTTTGCAACATATATATTTCTTGAAAATTGTTTTGATTTGGGTGAAGATCATCGTATTTGTAAATACTGTTACAACAAGTTAGAAGAAAATAAAATGCCAGCTAGAGCTGTACATAATAATTTAGAATTGGTTGAAGTTCCTGCAGAACTTTCTGATTTAAATACGTATGAGTCTATACTCATTCAATGTGTTCATCCGTTCCAGACCATAGTACGTATGGAGCCAAAAACAGGCAAATTACCTCCTTCAGATTTACAGAGAGGTTTAAAAGGAAGAGTTGTCTATTTGCCGTTGGATTTGAAAAAAAATATGGAAACTATTGATACAGATACTTTGGAAACTGAACCATTAGATATTCTGGTTAATGGTG
The DNA here is from genome assembly GCF_964204655.1 of Triturus cristatus. NCBI lineage: Eukaryota > Metazoa > Chordata > Amphibia > Caudata > Salamandridae > Triturus > Triturus cristatus. The sequence goes on from NC_140586.1 coordinate 946,567,299, forward strand.
TACCTACAAAGAGTAAGAAAATTTGGCAGGAGCTGGTAGATGTACGGAAAGTACAAAGAGCAAATTTATATTTGAAAAGGAATAATAAATGGTATGAATCAATTTATATAGATGAAGATGAAGAAGATTTACTAGGAGACACAGACACACCAACTGGGCAAATTGAAAAAGTGGACAAGTCAAAAGAAGAAGAAATTTATGAACATTTCAGCATACATCCTCTTCATTCAAAAGAAGTTATGGCAAACACTATTGATCTATTTCAGATGAAAAAAGCCAAAGGAACTCCCGTAAGTGTATGGGAGGAGAGTTTGGAAGCTCGTTGTTTTCCCCAGCTGTTTCCTACAGGAGAAGGTGGACGATACGATGAACGTCCAGTCCAGATTCCTGCTTCTGAGTATCGGACTACAAGATTATATGCAGAGGATCCCAGATTTCGTCAAAGTATTCCTTATTTGTTCCATCTGTTATTTGAAAGTGACTTGTCTGCACTATCTTATGCAGTAAATCACATTTTAAAAAGTGGAGTACATCTACATAATGTGTCTGCTAAGGATTTTATGAACAAAGTGCAGCAGCGAGATGATCATTTGGAATCACAATTGATCAATCAGATGGCTTGTCAGCGTGGGACAAATGAATATTGGTACCGACGCCATGGAGAATTGAAATGCATGTTACGGAATTTAGGAACTCCTACATGGTTCCTTACCCTAAGCTGTGCAGAGTACGCTTGGGATGATCTTCTGGATTTTCTTCGAGAGGCAAATTCAAACATTAAAAACATCGAATACAAGACAGCAGGAGAACTGTGCTCATTGGATCCGGTTAATGTTTGCAGATATTTCATTCATAGATTTGAGGCTATGATGTCCTTCATCTGCAATAAAAAAAATCCACCTCTTGGCGAAGTTGTGGATTTCTTTTGGAGAAAAGAGTACCAAGCAAGAGGTGCTCCTCATATTCATATGCTGTTGTGGATCAAGGATGCCCCAAATTTGGAACAGATGCTGATGAAGCAGTTTTATCTTTCATCGAAGAATATGCAACATGTGCTATACCTAAAAGCACAGAAGAGAAAAAGTTAAAAGGCCAAGTTTTATGTTTCCAAAGTCATCAGTGTGGAAAATACTGTTGACGGAAGTACAAGAGCAAAGATAAATTCTACACAAAATGTCGATTTGGATTTCCCAGACCTGTTCTTTGTAAAGGAAGAGTAAACAGTTTTATGTCAGCTGTGCGACATACTATTACAAGAAAATCTCCAAAAAATACGTACAACCTAAGAAGAAAAGAAGAGTCAAAGTATATAAATGACTACAACCCAGTCATTTTATCCATGTGGAATGCTAACATGGATATTCAGTATGTGGCAGACAATTCTATTGCTGTTGCTCGGTATGTCACATCGTACATTACTAAATCTGAGAAAACGGAATTGAAGGAAATGTGGGAAGAGATTTCTCACGAGAAAACTGTCAGTAAGAAGCTATACAGTTTCAGTTTAAAGATGTTATCGCATCGAGAAATTGGATCCTACGAATGCTCAGATAGGTTATCATCTGCAAGTCTGTACTCGAAATCCAGAAGAATAATTTGGGTAAGTTTAGGCCTTGCACCAATGCGAAATCGGGTACTGAAATCTGTTGCAGAAATTGAATATTTGGCCGAGAACGACCCGGAAAGTACAGATATTTTGAAAACAAACATGTTGGACACGTATTACCCAAAAATAAGTTGTCATCTTGAGAACATGTGTCTATGAAGTGCTGCAAAACTACATTTTTTCACGGAAAGCCACAGAAGACATCAAAAATGGAAAATATAAAGTCATTGGTGAGGAAGGATGTTTGGTGAAGCAAACAAAAGGAAGTTTGATTAATCATAGGAAGCTGAGTTGCGACACTACTGACAAAAAGGAATTTTACTACTTGGCACTTTTACAGCTGTTTAAACCATGGCGTACAGAGGACGAACTACTTGGAGAATTTGAAAGCTATGAGGATTCATTCAATGCATGTAAAGATACGATTGAATGCAGTACTTTCATAAATTATGTGCAAATGTTAAATGAAGAAATTGAACAGGAAGCAACAATTGCAGCTGAAGTAGCTAGAGACAGTTCTCAAGACAGCCAAAGTTCTGAAACGCTCAGTCAAGATCCCCTAGGACAACCAATTGTAGAAAATGAAGCTGCAATAGCCATGAATGAAGTTGAAACAGCTATGAATCAAGCTCAAGAAGATTTAATAGACTTACCAAATTTGGAACAACAACTGAATGAAGAACAACAACAAATTTATGAAGAAGTCAGAAAAACAATTGATCACGGATTACTACATGAAAATAAAGAGTGCACATGCACATCATTTGAACCAATCAGGATGTATGTGAGTGGACAAGCTGGAACTGGAAAAAGTTTCCTAATTAAAGTCATCAGAAGCTACCTACAGCAAAAAACAGATTCAACTTTGTCTTGTGTTGTTACTGCTCCAACTGGGTTAGCAGCATATAATATAAAAGGAATTACCTTACATCGCTTGCTAATGTTACCAGTGGAGCATGAGAACAAAATAGATTATCACAGGCTTACAGGAGAAGCATGCTTCGAAGTTTCAAGAGTGTTGAAGAAGATGCAAGTTCTCATTATTGATGAGGTAAGCATGGTATCAAACTTAATGCTTGCCTTTGTGCATTTAAGAATGCAGCAAATTCGAAAGAGATACTATGACGTGTTATTTGGAGGAAAACATGTTATAGTTTTTGGGGATCTTCTACAGCTTACTCCAGTTAAAGGACAACCAGTGTTTAATACTGTGACACATGAAGACACAAAGAATTCATTAGGAAGCATTGGTAATGCGAATATTTGGTCGTTCTTTGAGTACAAAGAACTTACTACCAATATGAGGCAAGCAAACGATGAAGGTTATGCTAGTATTCTGAAAGATATCAGAATTGGACTACTGACAGAAGTTGGCAGAAAAGCATTACAGAGTCGGTTGCTACATAATTTATTTCCAAAGGAAGAAATAGTTGTAGAGAAAATATACAAGAATATTGCAGAAAATAATACTGTAATCTGCTTAATGCCAACACTACGTGAATGCTCGATATTCAATGAGGAACTTTTGAAATTGGAAAAGGAAGAGATTAAGAAAATGGAAGCAGTTGATAAAATTCAGCATGAAGGAATTACTATTACATTAACAGGCAAACTGCAAAATAAATTGGATTCTCTAGAGAAGAACATTTCGAAAACAGCTGGATTAGAAAAAAATCTATATCTTTGCATGAACTGTCGAGTATTTTTAAGGAGAAATTTGGATGTTGAAAAAGGTTTAGTGAATGGAACTATGGGTAAAGTTGTGGGTTTTGTGAAATACCAGAAAAAAGATGGAATTGAATTTTAAAAAATAAAATTTGATCAGATTGCAGAGGTTAAAGATATTAGTCGTTGTTCAGTCCGTTTTTTGCTTGTAAAAGACTTCTATGTACGTAGGAACCAGTTTCCATTTTCTCTAGCATATGCTGTAACTATTCACAAGTCTCAAGGATTAACTGTAGATAGTGCTTTTGTAAACATTGGATCTACTGTGTTCAAAGAAGGTATGGCATATGATGCTTTGTCACGAGTGAAAACATTATCTGGTTTATTCATGATAGACTTTGATGACTCAAAAGTTAGTGCAGATGCAAATTGTGTAAAGGAGTATAATAGATTAAGAAGAACCTATGCTCCTCATTTAGGTCAGTATCCTGTGTTGGAGAAACGTGTTGTTTCTCGGAAAAGGAGATTTGAGAATATCTGTAATGAGGATGTAGAGAAGAGAAAACAAAAAGAGACTCATGTGATTGCAAGCAAAAAGAAAAAGGATAATGTTGAAGAGGTTGTTGGTTGTCATTTTGAAAATAGCTCTGGTGTCAACTGCTACGCTAATGTAGTGCTAAATGTTGTATTTTATCTTGAAAGTTTGCAAGAGCAGATAATAGTAAATCATGATAAAAGATTCTGTTCTGTGCTAAGTCTCCTTTATGAGAAACTGAGTATTGATAAAACTAAAATAGAAAGTGCTAATAAAATTAGAAATCTTTTAGATGTATGTTCAGGACGTACACAGTTTACTCAAAATGTCCAGCAAGATGCACAGGAATTCTTGATGTATGTCCATATGGTACTGGAAGATGAAGGCATAGATATTGAGAATATGTTCGGTCTCTCTTATAAATGGGAACATACTTGTGGAAACTGTTTCTACACATGCAGCTCTAATGTTGATTCAGAAAGGTTTATCTATTTAACATTGCCAGAAAGTAAATCAGTGAGTTTTAGTAAATTAGATAAAGATGCCAATCATAGCATGGAAGGCTGTGAATGTAAATCTGACATGTTTTCAACGTTATTTTTAAAGAAATATGGACAGTATGTAATTTTAATGATGCAACGTTGTAGAGCTGATGGTTCAAAATTGGACACTTTAATAAAGAAGTTTATAGGACAGCAATTATCAATTTCAGGAAAAACTTTTGTTACAGTTGCAATAATTTTCCATGATGGATCTACGATAACTTCTGGTCATTACACAGTTTATCTTAAATGTGAAAAAGGCTGGACACTGTGTAATGATTCTCAATTGCTTTTTAAGCAACGTTTGCCTTTTGATTTAGCAAATTCCTATTTAATTTTTCTGAAACCAAAATTTTAGATAGAGTTTGCAACATCTGTACAAATCATTTTTGCAATTTTATTGGATTACCATTGGAAATTTCATCAAAAAAGGTTTTAAAAATTACCATTTGGCCTAAAGGAAAGGTAACAATTTGTATTGTGGACTTCTTTGACACATATTATTTTGGTGATTATGCTTATGCAACAAAAATTTTAAGACGATATTTAGTGGAAAAAGTTATTGTTCTTAGATGATATTTTTAAAAAATATGTAACATTTCTATAAAGGTATGTTTTAGTGAGAAGAGATTCTGGGCTGTTTTTAAACAATCTTTCAGATTGTTATTTTTTTTTGCCCGCTGTTAAGTGATGAATGCTATTGCTTTCACGATTTACAGTGAAATGAAATATATTCTGAAAACAGCAAAAAAGGGCAAAAAATTGTTTTAAAATATGAAAACATGTGTACTGTATTCTAAAATGTATTATTAAATATTAATACTTTTTTCTTTTTTTTCAGATTGAGAATTTTTTTTTTTTTAAAATAAACGTTTTTTCTAGCAATTTAAATGAAGCATTTATTAATAAATATGTTATTTTTTTGGTCAGGTAAGTATGAAATTTCTGTTTTTATTACACATTTATTTTCATGCTCCCTTTTTTTCACTTCTCCTCTCTCTGCTTTTCTCATTTCCATTGTACTCCCTCAAGGACCTTGTAGGGTAAAAAAAAAAATTGTTCTTTTTAAAAAAAAAAAAAAAAAATACGCGTACGGTAAAAAAAAAAAAATTAATTTACATTTTTTAAAAAAAGTTGTGAGGTAAGGTTGGCTCTTAAAAGAGCCGTTGTGTTAATACAGGGACACAGGAAAGAAAGAATGGGAATATTAACAAGGACCACAGATGTGCTGGTCTATCTTATTGTTTATTAGGGAAACACTGCTCTCCCCATGAACAATTAGACCAGTGTTTTTCAACCTTTTTTGGGCAAAGGCACACTTGTTTCATGAAAAAAATCACGAGGCACACCACCCTTAGAAAATGTTAAAAAATATAACTCTGTGCCTATATTGACTATATATAAAGTAATTCTCTTGAATAGGAATCAAATAAACACAAAGAAAGTATTTTATAATTACTTTATTATGAAATAGTAAGTAAACAGAAATATGAAAAATTATAAAATACTTTATTGATCAGTGCGCAACCTGGACCTGTTTGGCTGAACACAAAGCTGATATTCTGGCTGGAATCGAAGAAAGACACACACGTAGCTCTTCGTCAACAGCTCTCAGTCTCTCTCTGTATTTAGTTTTTATAGCAATCATGCTTGAAAAGCTCATCTCACACAGATATGTAGTGGAAAATGGGAGCAATGTCAAAATAGCTTTGTTTGCCAGAAGGGGGAACTCCTTGGCAGTATCCAACCAAAAACTGTCCAAAGGTAGATCAGCAAATCTTAGCTTGAAACCACGATTTTGTCTCAGTTCAGTTAGTTCCTCCTGCTCCTGTAAAGTCATGTCCTTTCCACCAACTGATGCTGAGCTATAAGGGTCCCTAACCCAGTCAAGGCATTCAGTGGAGACTGAAGAGAAATAAAATGACAACTTCTCCTTGAGAATTTTTAAATGTTTAACTATTATCTCACACGGTGCAGCAGTGTGAACACCTTGCCATTGCTTGGTGAGTGTGAACATTTCAAGATTGCCACTTTCCACGTGTTGATGCCAGAGTTGCACCTTTGAACGGAATCCATTTATTTTATCTGTACTTGTAAGCAGGTTTTCATTTCGGCCTTGCATTCGTGTGTTCAGTTCATTCAGATGATGAAATATATCTGCCAGGTATGCCAGCCTTGCACACCACTCATCACTTGCAAGCAGCTTTGCGTAATCTGACCTCTCATTTGTCAGAAACACTTTAAGTTTCTCCCGCAGCTCATACACGCGAACCAAGACCTTGCCACGCGACAACCACCGGACCTCCGTATGAAACAGCAAGGTTTTATGCTTCGCTCCCATCTCCTCACACAAAGCTGCAAATATGCGACTTTTCAGGGGTCGTGACTTTACAAAGTTTGCCATGCGCACAACATCATCCAACACATGAACTAGGTCTGCTGGTAAAGTCTTGGCTACGAGGGTCTCACGGTGTAAAAAACAATGCGTAACAATCACATCTGGATTTCTTTCCTTCACTCTGCTTACAAAGCCTTTGGTGCGCCCGACCATGGCTGCAGCTCCATCGGTGCAGACACTTGTGCAGTTTTCCCACTTAAGTCCTCCTTGTTCAAGGTATTCTGATGTGACCCGAAAAATGTCTTCTCCTGTTGTTTTTTCTGGCAATGCCTTGCAAAAAAAGAAGTTTTCTCTAATTGCATCACCATCAACAAACCGCACATTGGCCAAGAGTTGAGCATGTCCACTGATATCAGTAGACTCGTCAAGTTGCAATGCAAATTTCTCACTGATACGGATCTTTTCCAAAACCACACTTTCGATGTCTGCAGACATGTCATTAATACGTCTGTAAATTGTGTTGTCTGAGAGAGGGACTTTGGCTATTTCCTTAGCTGCTTCAGGTCCGAGCATCTCCTCTACAATAGCTTTGCAGGCGGGAAGTATTAATGTCTCTGCCACAGTGTGCGACTTTTTTGACTTGGCTATAAGTTCAGCAACTTGATAGCTAGCTTTAAGAGCTCTTTCATTTACCTTTGTGGTTTTTCTCATGAAAGTTGCCTGTTTCTCCGTGTTTTCACGCAGGCGAACAAAATAGTCCGCATTCTTGTTTTGAAGCGAAGGGTGTTTTGTTTGGAGATGGCGTTTAAGTTTGCTTGGGACCATAGCACTGTTAGCTAGCTTTTCACCACACACCACGCACAGTGGAGTTGGTTTGTTTGCATCTCCGGTGAAAGTAAATCCAAATGAAATATAGCTTTCGCTATATTGCGTTGTGCCAGAGAATTTGCTTGAGCTAACCATCTTAGCTTTCTTTTGATCCCCACTCATACTTGGGCTCTCATCTGGCTCCAAATTTTGTTCAGAGTCCAGTTCTTTCCTTTTCAAAAACATGTCCATCACTTCAGTATCTCACTGTCACTCAGTACTTACTGCGCTTGTCTCCTCCAGATAGCCGCTGTCCGTCACACTCAGCACTCTTCTGCGCATGTCTCCATCCAGATCCATCAGTCAGCGCTCTTCTGCTCTTCTGCTCATGTTTCCTCCAAATCCAGATCCATTGGCGCTCTTCTGCTCATCGGCGATCTACTGCGATGTCTCCTCCTGTCCTCCTCCTGTTAGTGTAACAGTGACACCGGAGCTATTTATAGTCCTTAACATCAGTGGTGGGATTCAAAAATTTTAGTAACCAGTTCCGACATTCAAGCATGGTTTAATATTTTTTTCTTTAATGGCAAACAAAAACGTTGCGGACCGTTCTCTGCTCAGCGGGGATCGATCCGCTGATCCCCGCTGAGCTGGCGTATGACAGCTCCGTCTCCGCACTGTGTGCGGAGAGGGAGATGTCAGAGCCCCGCTGCTCTCTATGGGGAATCGGATGAGAGCGGATCGCCTGTCCGCTCTCATCCGATCCCATCCGATCTGATCCCCACCCAGGACGGATGGAAAATAGGCACAGGTGATGGAATAAGCATGGCACAGATGGTATAGGCATGGCACAGATGGTACTATAGGCATGAGGAGGAGGAGGACTGACAGGAGGACTCACTTACCGGGCTGCTGCTGCACAGGGCTGGACTCACTCGTCTCTCTTCCGAGACCCGACCGTGACCGACTGGTTCCAGATGACCTCCTCACCTCACGCTGCACCTGCGACCTGGTCTGGATCCAGATGCGGTCTCTCTGCAGTGCCGACTCCCGCCGAGTCCTGGTCTCCGTCTGTCTCCTCGTGCTCCGGTCCTCCTGGTGACTCGAGTCGCGACGTCTTCTTCTCTCCGCTGCTGCGCACACTGTGCTCGTGCGGGAAGGAAGTCGGAAGATGATGTCCTACTGTCATAGGTCCAGGCTGGAGTCTGGACCAATCACAGCCCGGACATCAGAAAAGTGGAGGGTGTCCCCCTGAGGAGCGCCAATCGGTGCCCCTGCTGGCCGAGGGTGGGGTCAAACCCCCCCCCCCCATACCCAGGACACAGTCCGGCGCCCGCCGCCCTAGTGGGCAAAAATTTGACTTTTTTTTTTTTAAATCTTTCGAATTTTTTAATTTTTCCCACGGCACACCAGGCAACATCTCGCGGCTCACTAGTGTGCCGCGGAACAGTGGTTGAAAAACACTGAATTAGACCATAACATCTGGTGCACCTCATTTGTACCTTCAGAAATCGAGGGTTCATTTCCAGAGGAGCAGAAGAGGGTGATGCTCCCACCGCAGAGGAAGGGCTCGGCTGAGCTGCCGAAGATGTACTCGGCTGAGCTTCTGCGGGTGTGCTCGGGTGACTTTCTGAAGGATTTGCTTCAGAATGTCGAGCAAAAGTCCTGGGATTTACATCCCTTATGTGTCTCAGCATAGTGTGGTTACCAAAGGAATACTTCTTCCTTGGGTTACCTCTAGATAAGACACGCTCACAAAGTGAGCAGGTGACTAATGGAGCATTTACCTTTTTCTGCCCCTCTGGAAAAGTAAAATACTCCCAAACAAAAGAATTCTTTTGTTTCCTCCTTCTCTGCCTGATGATGCTGCTGCCCTGCTCACTCTCAGAAGAGGTCTGCTGCTCTGCCATTGTATCCCAAAGACAATTCAGCTCCTTCTCCTAAGAAATCACAAGCAGTAATGAGGGGAATGGGTGTGGTGTAGGAAGATTCTAGAACTGAAAGTAGTTTAAACCAATCAAAAGTGTTGTTTCTTGATCACATGACCAACCGTACGCGCACGTTAAGCTTACCGAGTGCGTACGGTAAAAGTACGCATGCGCGTACGAAAGACACGCGCACGAGTGCATGCGCATTACAGGCACGCTCGAACACTTCCGCGTAATGTGCGCGCGTGCGCGTATAAAGAATGCGCTTACGCGTCGCGTAGGAAGTACGGACGCCTACGCAAATTGCGTAAGCATGCGCAAACAGAGTAGAAATATTACGTACGCTCACCGTACATAAAGCGAACCGTGCGCTTACGGTAAGCTTACCGTACGCGCACAGTAAAAAAAAAAAAGGTTTGTTGAAGATATTAACTATGTTATACAACTATATCTAACCAATTATTTAAAAAAGGTGAATCTTTATAAATTGAAGAATAAATTAAAACCATGAATATATACATAGGTAGAATAGTGTGTAAAGGAAAAAATAAAAAGGAAAAAAATGATGTAAAAAAGAATAAAATCAATAAAAAATCATAGGTTTCACACACATTATAGTTAGGAAATAAAATTCAAAAAACCATGCAAAAACACAAAAAAATATAGCTTTCACACGCGTTATATTTAGAAATTAGCTTTTAAAAAACCTTGCAAATTCACTGAAAAAACCATAGGTTTCACACACGTTATAGTTAGGAATTAGCATTTAAAAAACCTTGCAAATTCAATGAAAAAACCATAGGTTTCACAAATGTTATAGTTAGCTGTACATTTCGCTCGTAAAAAAACAATGAAATTCCCCCGTTATAGTTAGTTCAGCTAACTATAACTCGCGCACCCGCAATCCACTGCTGATGACGTCACATATTACATCACTCATGACATTGTCAGTGACATCACTCATGACATCACTGATGACATCTAAAATGACATCACTGATGACATCACTGATGACGTCAACAATGTGATAAATTACAACATCTTTTCACACCCTTATAAAACCTTTGATAAACCAACTCAAAATTAAAGAGTTCCATTCTCATATCCATAAATAATGCAATACCAATAACTGCATACCCACATATTAACTTTTAGGTCTTCATACACCTACACACACTCACGTGAAAAGTCACTCATAGTTACAGTCACTCCATAAAAAATTATCATATGGATTTATACACACACCTATATAGACACTCACACACTAACAATTATCCATAGAGGTACTCTCACACCTAGTCATTCATAAAAATAATCACACTGCCATTTACTCACCTATACAGTTATACACAATCAAGTTCCCTTGCTCACAAAAATAGCATAGATGTGTGAGTGGGTGATTCTATGGGTGCATGGTTTTAAGAGTGCATCTGTGATGGACTGTATGGTTGAGGGAGTGTATGTATGGGTGTGTTAGGGATTGAATGTATATCTCAGTGGTACATTTGTGACTAACGACATGTGTGAAAGGCAGTATATATGTGTGTAAGAGTATATAAGTGGGTAGATGTGAGAGTGTGTGATTGTGAGAGTGACTGTATGGATGAGTGTGTGCTTGTATCAATGATTCTATAAGAGCGTAAGAATGTGGTACTATTTTTATGAGTAAGTGAACTTGAGTGTGTATAACCGCATAGGTGAGTAAATGGGAGTGTGATTATTTGCATGACTGACTAGGTGTGAGATTACCTCTATGAATGATTGGTAGTGTGTGAATGTCTATATAGGTATATAAATGCGTATGATAGTTTTGTATGTTGTGACTGTAAGTATGAGTGACTGTACAGGTGAATGAGTGGAGGTGTATGTAGACTTAAGAGTTAATAAGTGGGTATGTAGTCATTGGAATTGCAGTATGTTTTGTTTTGAGAATGGAACTCTTAAATTTTGTTTCAGTGTATCAAAGGTTATATTAGGGTGTGAGAAGATGCAGTAATTTATCACATGGATGACGTCATCAGTGATGTCATCAGTGATGTCATTTGAGATGCCATCAGTGATGTCATGAGTGATGTCACTGACCATGTCATGAGTGATGTAATATGTGACATCATCAGCAGTGGATTGCGGGCGCGCGAGTTATAGTTAGCTGAACTAACTATAACGGGGGAATTTCATTGTTTTTTTACGAGTGAAATGTCCAGCTAACTATAACATGTGTGAAACCTATGGTTTTTTCAGTGAATTTGCAAGGTTTTTTAAATGCTAATTCCTAACTATAACGTGTGTGAAACCTACGGTTTTTTCAGTGAATTTCAAAGGTTTTTTAAATGCAAATTTTTTATTATATTTTTTAATATATTTCTTTTACAACAAGTTACCTATGTATATATTTATAGATTATCTGTATCCTTTAATTTGGAATGGCTCAGCTTTTTTTTTGCATTTGGAGAAAGTTAAACAGCATAGTTAATATCTTCTATTAACTTATATACATTTTAATTCATTCTTTTTTTTTGCCGTGCGCGCTCGGTGCGCGCACCCAGCACGCATGCGTAGGTTTTTCGTGTATGCATGCGTACGTTATCTACGTACGCATGCATACGTCAGTGCGCGCTCGGTGCGTGCACTAAGTACGCATGCGTACGTTTTTCGTGTACGCATGCGTACGTTATCTACTTACGCATGCGTACGTCATAGTGCGCGCTCGGTGCGTGCACTAAGTACGCATGCGTACGTAGATAACGTACGTATGCGTACGTTGTCCATGTACGCATGCGTACGTCGTGTGTGCTCTGCGCGGTACATTCGCGCATGCACGCGTACTACGCGCGCTGAGTTCGTGCATGCGCGCGTAGTATGTTCGCGCATGCGTGCTTCTTACGCACGCAACGTACGCGCATAATGCGTACGTGCATGCGCACGTAGTAAGTTCGCGCATGCGCACGTGCTATGTATACGCGCTACATATGCGCGTAATAGATACGCGCATGCACGCGCACTTTGTATGCGCGCTACGTACGCGCGTAATACGTTCGCGCATGTGTACTTGCTCCGCCGTGCGCGCACCGAGCGCGCACCTCAAGTCATGTGATTAAAAAACAACACTTTTCATTGGTTCATACTAGTTTCAGTTTTATATTCTTCCAACACCACACCCACTCCCCTCATGGCAAGTCATGTGATCAAGAAACAACACTTTTCATTGGTTCAAAGTAGTTTCAGTTCCAGATTCTTCCAACACCACACCCACTCCCCTCATTATTACTTCTTATTCACTTGGAGAAGGAGCTAATCTGTTTTTGGGATACAATGGCAGAGTAGCAGCCATCTTCTGAGACTGAACAGGATACTCTTGTGAGACAGAGTCAGAGGAAGCAGAAAGACTCCTTCATATGGCAGTTTGTCACTTTTCCAGAAGGCCAAAAGAAGGTGAATGCACCAAAAGTCACCTGAATTCTTTGTCAACGGACCTTATCACGTGGAAATGCTAATAAGAAATACTCTTTTAGTATTCACACAATTTTAAGGCACGTTGAAAAAGTGCATCCAGCGACTTTTACTCGAGTTGTTAGTGAAAACCCACCAGCAGCTCATCCGAGTACATCCGCAACAGCTCAGCCGAGCACACCATTGGCAGCTCAGCCGAGCACTTCTTTTGCGGTGGTGCCTTCTCCTACTTCTACACCTCTGGATATACGCCCTTCTTATGCAAGGCTGTATACACGGTGCTTGGACTGTCATGCTGTCATTTCTATTGGTGAGACCAGTATTGATTTCATTGAGCGGAAATTAGAGCAGCACTCATGCACCAGGCTATAGTTTTTTTCATTTTTTCGTTTTTCTCTTCCTCTGTCCCTACATTAACACAAGGGCTCTTTTTAGAGCCACCTAAAATCTAAACACAAAAACTTGTTTTTTAAATCTATTTATCGATTTTTTTTTTAGGGTGTGCGCACCCTATGATTTTTTTAAAACAAAATATTTGTTTTTTTCACCCTTTGTGATCCTTCAGGGACTCCCTGACAAAGACTAGGGGGTCAGGAAGTCTCTACCATGCCCCCTTTCCATGTTCTCCACCTTAGTTTTAAATTTAAACACATTTTTAAATGTTTTTTTTTAATTGCAAGTAAAATGGATTACATTTCCTAAATTTTCTTTCAAGATCTGAAAAAAAGAAAAAAAGTATTAATATTCAACAATACATTTTCTTAAGCAGTACATATTTTTCAGATTTATCACAGCAATTTTTTGCCCTTTTTTTGCTGTTTTCAGAATGTATTGAATTTCACTGAAAATAGTGAAATCAATTGTTTTCATCATTTAACAGCGGGCAAAAAAAACACAATCTGAAAGATTGTTTAAAAAAAGCCCAGAATCTCTTCTCAATAAAACAGACCTTGATAGAAATGTCACAAATATATTAAAAATACCTTCTAAGAACAATAACTATTTGCAATAAATAACGTCTGTAAATCTTGCTGCTTAAGCACGTACACCAAAATAATATCTGTCAAACAAGTCCACAATTGTTACCTTTACCTTTCCTTGAGCCAAATGGTAATTTTAAAATCCTTTGTAAGTGAAATATCCAATGTTAATCCTATAAAATTGAAATAATGGTTTCTTCAGTTGCTGGAATTTGTATCTAAAATTTTGGTTTTAGAAAAATTCAGTAACAATTTGGTAAATCATAAGGCAAACGTTGCTTGAAAATCAATTGAGAATCATTACACAGTGTCCATCCTTTTTCACATTTAAGATAAACTGTGTAATGACCAGAAGTTGTAGAAGGTCCATCATGAAAAATAATTGCAACTGCAACAAAAGTTTTACCTGATATTGATAATTGATTTCCTACAAACTTCTTTAGTAAAGTTTCCATTTTAGTTCCATCTGCTCTACAACGTTGCATCATTAAAATTACATACTGTCCATATTTATGTAAAAATAACGCTGATAACATGTCTGATTTACATTGAGAACATTCCATGTTGTGATTTGCATCTTTAACTAATTTACTAAAAGTCACTGTTTTACTCTCTGGTAATGTTAAATAGATGAACCTTTCAGAATCAACATTACTGCTGCATGTGTTCATACAGTTTTCACAACAATGTTCCCATTTATATGAGACACCTAATATATTTTCTATTTCTACCCCTTCATCTTCCAGTACCATAAGCTTATACATCAAGAATTCCTGTGCATCTTGCTGGACATCTTGTGTAAACTGTGTACATCCAGAACTGTCGCCGTCCAAGTGTCCTCAGAGTCGCACGATGCTATAAGGGGTCCACCTCCCGATAACCCCTTGGTCTGATAGATATAAAACAGACACAGAAGGGTGATCAGGCGAGGGAAGGAAAGGAAGGGGACAGCTTGGAGGGAGATCTGAAAGAGAAAGAACAACATGCAATGGTTACATCAATCCCTATCTCTCTATCACCCCGTTCTTCCCTAACTCCCCCTTTTACCTGTAAAAGAAAGAATGCTCTCGGGGAACAGGAGACTGGAATGACCTGATCGCAAGGCAACTGGAACCCTACAGACAAGATACTAATCAGCAGAGGTCATATTATGCTTGCTCCCCTCGTAAATCCCCTCAGCTAAAGGACCTACCATGAACTCTGGATTCTTCTCAGTACAGGGGGGAAGGACGTATGCCAGCAGTCACCTTTCCACCCCTGTATGGAGTATAAACGAACACACATAAAATGCAGCAGGGCATATGAACAGGATACTTCTCCTGCTCGCCCCCACAGGTTCTCAAGACGAACCTCTGTCACACTGTTAAACTACCAACAGGCAGAGTTCACGATATACAAGGACGATAATAAAGTTAATAAAGCCCTCCGCCCTATTGTGTGTCAAGAGGCGGACTGGGGCATTTGAGAGCAATGACCGGAGTGAACACCGGACCTAGGTGTTTGCGACCCCGCACGCCGTAGCTCGGCATCCAACGGGGCCACGGAAATTTAGGGCAGGGACAAACAAAGACAAGCTCCCCTTCGCGAGGAGTGCTGGACTTAACCAACACGGAGACTGGCGACCCCGCACGCCTCAACGCGGCATCCAACGGGGCCACTGTACTCGGACCCTGAAAGACAAGGCGAACCTCGCCTTGTTACCGCAGAGACAACCAACGAATGCCTGAACGACAGAAGCCAGCAAAGAACCACAGTTTTGGTGCAGAGCACCCCTACTAGAACGCAGTTCTCCGCTTGTACTTCCGACCTGGATACAAAATAACCGGCACCTGACTGCAGCCGGATGTTTCCTTTTCTTCGCCCGAGCGTCCAGCGTGCTGACGTCACGTGCGTCAGCACGCATTGCCTCATGGGAATGGTAGTTCCCGTCATGTCTGCCGACCGCGGTTGGTTCCCGCTCGGACTGGCAGTGCTCTCTGGCGCAACCGGTGGGCCACAACAGTACATCCCTCCCCCGAAGAGCACTGACATAAACAAGCTTTTTTTGGATATTTCTTGTGGAATTGAGCCACCAGTGCAGGGGCGTGGACACTGGAAGCTGGTTCCCAAGAGTTTTCCTCCTCCCCATATCCCTTCCAGGCCAGCAAATACCACAACCTGGAGCGATGTATCTTGGAATCCAGAACCCCTCTCACCTCGTACTCCGCTTCGCTATTTACAATGACTGGAGCAGGGGCCTTATTGGGCTTCACCAGCGCTGGCTTCACTAGGGACACGTGAAAAGCCGGATGAATGTGCAATGAGGAGGGCAAAGAAAATTTAACCACTACCGGATTCACCAATTTCACCACCCGATAGGGACCTATGTACTTGGGGTTGAATACGCTATAGCGTTTGAACCGGATGTTTTTTGTGGATAACCACACATAATCTCCCACTTTATATACAGGTCCCGGCCGTCTACGTTTGTCGGCGGAAGCCTTGTATCTGTGCTTAGCCTCTCGCAAATTGTTTTTTGCCTTCTGTAAGGTGGTTTGAATGCGCTCTATTCTACTCTGCGCTTCTGGAACCTTTGTTGTTTGTATTGGATTAAGGAAGGGCGAAAACCAAGGATGGAAACCATATGTGCAGTAATAAGGTGTAAGTTTGGTGGATGCATGTGATGCGCTGTTATACGCCACTTCAGCTAACCAGAGTAAGTCCACCCAATCGTTTTTTGAAGCACTGGAGTAACACCTTAAGTATTGCTTAAGGGTTTGATTGACCCTTTCGGTCTGTCCATCGGTTTGCGGGTGAAAACTAGTGGAGATGTTGGATTCTATCCCTAACGATGAACACCAGGTTTTCCAGAAGTTTGCTGTGAATTGGCCTCCGTGGTCTGAGACAATCCTCCGAGGCAGACCGTGTAGGCGGACCACGTTCACTAGTAGTAGATGTGCCAACTGTCCTGACGTGGGTAGTTTCTCACAGGCTACGAAGTGTGCCATCTTTGTTAAATAGTCCACTATGACCGTGATAACGGTACATCCCTTGTTGCTAGGCATTCCCACGATGAAGTCCACCGAAATGTTTTCCCATGGGAGATTAGGTGTGGGGAGAGGTTGTAGCAAACCTGCTGGTTTGGAATGGGATGCCTTCATTTGACTGCATACTCTGCACTCCTTTACCCAAGTGCCCACATCCTCCCGTACCGAAGGCCACCAGAATTGCCTCAGGACTCTGTCAAGGGTTTTCTCTCTGCCGTTGTGACCTGCGCAGGGTTTAATATGACACCATTTGAATGCTTGAAGACGTAAGGCCCGAATGGGCAGGAGTATCTGCTTTCCCCGTATCGGTATGTCATGTATCAAGCTCCAGCTGGGATTGCTTCTCAGCCAGGTCTTCCATCGGTTTGTCTGGACGTTCCGGGATACACTTCTCAAGAACGGATCTGTGCACGTCGCACCTATCACGTGTTCAGGGCTGATGATGGCTCCTTTAGGGGGATTAGGGAGAGTGGCCTGGGAAGCTTGCCTGGATAAAGCGTCTGCTTTTTTGTTTTCCTTTCCAGGCCTATACGTAACAAGAAAGTTATATCCTGCAAAAAAGAGAGTCCACCTCAGTTGACGGGGGGTTAGGTGTCTCGCTGCCGTCATGAACTGTAAGTTCCTGTGGTCGGTATAGACCGTAACCACGTGTCTGGCACCCATGAGATGATGCTTCCATTCACTGAAGGCGTCTTTGATGGCAAGTAGTTCTTTTTCGGCGACGTTGTAATTGCACTCCGCGGAATTCAATTTTCGTGACATGTATGCCACTGGATGCAGTTGCCCTGTTTCGACATGTCTCTGGGATAACACAGCTCCCAATGCTGTGTCGGAGGCATCGGCCTCCACGATGAATGGATATTCCGGGTGTGCATGAGCCAACACCGGGGCCGTAGAAAACGCCTCTTTTAGCTCATCGAAACCCTTTTGGGCCCCAGCGGTCCACTGGAACACCGACTTCTTGCGCAACAGCTGAGTGAGAGGGGTTGCCAATTCTGAGAAGTGGTGGATAAAGCGACGATAGAAGTTGGCAAACCCCAAGAAACACTGTACATCTCTGAGGTTGTGGGGAGTAGGCCATTGTTTAACTGCCAATACCTTCCTTTCTGACATTTCCTGCCCCCAGGGCGTGAGGTTCACCCCTAGAAATTCCACAGACGTCACCCCAAATTCGCACTTACTGATTTTGCAGAATAAGTGGTGTTTTCGTAGGGTTTGAAGGATGGTTTTTACGTGTTGCGTATGCTCCCTGGTGTCCTGGGAGTAGATTAAAATGTCATCGATGTACACTATGACAAAGTGGTCCAGATATTCGTGGAGCACATCGTTTAGGAAGAATTGAAAGGCCGCGGGGGCATTGCACAGCCCGAAGGGCATAACTAAATACTCATAGAGTCCGAATCTGGTTTTAAACGCAGTCTTCCATTCGTCCCCTCTCCTCATTCGGACTAAATGGTATGCCCCCTTCAGGTCTAATCGCGTGTAGATCACTGCCTCCTTTACCTGCTCCAACAGAACATTGATTAGTGGTAGCGGATACCGGTTCTTCACGGTAATGGCATTTAACGCCCTGTAGTCCATGCACGCGCGAAGTTCGCCATTGGCCTTAGGAATGAAGAAGAGAGGCGACGCTGCTGGCGATTTTGATACTCTTATAAACCCCAGGCCCAAATACTTATCCAAATACTCCCTGAGGTACTTATGTTCTGGCTCCGTTAGGGCATACACCCGTCCCGCGGGAACGACCGCCCCAGGTATCAGGTCTATTTGGCAATCGTACGCCCTGTGGGGAGGCAGGCCTTCGGCGTTGTCCTCGTCGAAGACATCGTTGTATTCTTTATAGACCTCGGGTAATGTTACTACTTGTTCGACTGCGGTCGCCACCTGGTAACAAGTCGCCAATGAAATGGCAGGGTTTCTTGCGGGAATGTTGCAGTTCGCTAGACAGTAGTCAGATGTAAACTGCAGGGTTT
The DNA here is from genome assembly GCF_964204655.1 of Triturus cristatus. Classification (NCBI taxonomy): domain Eukaryota; kingdom Metazoa; phylum Chordata; class Amphibia; order Caudata; family Salamandridae; genus Triturus; species Triturus cristatus. The sequence goes on from NC_140586.1 coordinate 946,586,149, forward strand.
TTTCGAGCCAATTGATGAGAGGGTTGTGGAGGCATAACCAAGGCAACCCTAGTATCACTCCGTAATGGGGTGCTGGAATAACGTTAAAAGAAATCAACTCCTGGTGCTCCTTCCCCTGTTTTACCGATAAAGGTCCCGTATGGTATCTCACCGGTCCTGAATCCAACATTTTTCCATCAACCGCAAACACCATCTCCGGCATGCTTTTCTCCTGTAACGTTATTCCGAGCCGTACCACCTGATCCTGGTCCATAAAACACCCCGTGGCCCCAGAATCCAATAACGCCCGGACTGGCAACCACCTGTCTTGCACCAAAATGTGCACGTCCACATAAAAATGGCTTCTTTCCTTGGTCTTCAAGTCTTCCAACGAAGGGATGTACAGTGCGCTCAAAAGATTCCCTTCTTCCTCCTTTAAGCTGGAGCGTTTCCCGCCTCTGAGAGGGTGGTTCTTGTAACCGCAGCTTTCTGTTCCTGTCGTGGAGCTTTGGGCCGCAGACTGCATTCCCGAATGAAATGCCCCTTCCGTCCGCAATACAAGCATAGGCCTCTCTTCCGCCTATACTCTCGTTCTTCGGAGGTGAGCGGGGAACGGACGGCTCCAATTTCCATAGGCTCGGGTTTTGAGGAAACTGGGTGGTTTGCTGCCCTAGTAGGTTCCACAGTAGGCACCGGTCTCTCCCGCCGTCTGTGATCCCCTTTTCTCATGCTTAGGCGATGATCCAACCTTAACACCAAACTGATGAGCGCGTCACAGGTGACCGGTTGCGGGTCGATCTGCGCCACCACATCCTTCAGGTCTTCGCTTAGCCCTTGATGGAAAAGAGCCGCTTGCTTCTCTTCTGGCCACTCGGTTTCCGTGATCAGTCTCCTAAAATCGTTAATATAGGAGATGACATCCCTATTGCCTTGTCGCAATTCTAGTAGATCTCTGTCGGCCGAGAGCGTGGCGGCTCGACGGTTGAATGTTTTCTCGAATTCCACCAGAAATGCATTCCAATCATAGAGGAGCTGATCGTCTCTTCTCACCAACGGGACTGCCCATTGAGCTGCGTCCCCAGATAAATACGAGAGAAGAAAGGCGATCTTTGAATGGTTGGTGTTAAACGCCCTAGCCCTACAGGTAAAATGTAACATTACTTGCGTGAGAAAGACTTGCAACTTCCCGCCTTTCCCGCTGAACCTTTCAGGAGTAGCTAATGGAACTGGCGTGGGAATCTCCACAACAACGGGAGCCGTAGGGGTGGCGCGGGGTAAGCCTGCATCAAAGGGATTGCGTTCCATGCGATCTACCTGCGCCTGTAGTGTTGCTGTTTCTGTTCTAGAGGCAGCTACCTCAGCCTGCAACAAGGCCAACGCAGCTATGACATCCTCTAAGGTGGCCATCCCACCGTGCGACTGGGAGGACAGTTATCCGTGGGCCGGTTATTTTGTCACCGTCCAAGTGTCCTCAGAGTCGCACGATGCTATAAGGGGTCCACCTCCCGATAACCCCTTGGTCTGATAGATATAAAACAGACACAGAAGGGTGATCAGGCGAGGGATGGAAAGGAAGGGGACAGCTGGGAGGGAGATCTGAAAGAGAAAGAACAACATGCAATGGTTACATCAATCCCTATCTCTCTATCACCCCGTTCTTCCCTAACTCCCCTTTTACCTGTAAAAGAAAGAATGCTCTCGGGGAACAGGAGACTGGAATGACCTGATCGCAAGGCAACTGGAACCCTACAGACAAGATACTAATCAGCAGAGGTCGTATTATGCTTGCACCCCTCGTAAATCCCCTCAGCTAAAGGACCTACCATGAACTCTGGATTCTTCTCAGTACAGGGGGGAAGGACGTATGCCAGCAATCACCTTTCCACCCCTGTATGGAGTACAAACGAACACACATAAAATGCAGCAGGGCATATGAACAGGATACTTCTCCTGGTCGCCCCCACAGGTTCTCAAGACGAACCTCTGTCACACTGTTAAACTACCAACAGGCAGAGTTCACGATATACAAGGACGATAATAAAGTTAATAAAGCCCTCCGCCCTATTGTGTGTCAAGAGGCGGACTGGGGCATTTGAGAGCAATGACCGGAGTGAACACCGGACCTAGGTGTTTGCGACCCCGCACGCCGTAGCTCGGCATCCAACGGGGCCACGGAAATTTAGGGCAGGGACAAACAAAGACAAGCTCCCCTTCGCGAGGAGTGCTGGACTTAACCAACACGGAGACTGGCGACCCCGCACGCCTCAACGCGGCATCCAACGGGGCCACTGTACTCGGACCCTGAAAGACAAGGCGAACCTCGCCTTGTTACCGCAGAGACAACCAACGAATGCCTGAACGACAGAAGCCAGCAAAGAACCACAGTTTTGGTGCAGAGCACCCCTACCAGAACGCTGTTCTCCGCTTGTACTTCCGACCTGGATACAAAATAACCGGCACCTGACTGCAGCCGGATGTTTCCTTTTCTGCGCCGGAGCGTCCAGCGTGCTGACGTCACGCGCGTCAGCACGCATTGCCTCATGGGAATGGTAGTTCCCGTCATGCCCGCCGACCACGGTTGGTTCCCGCTCGGACTGGCAGTGCTCTCTGGCGCAACCGGTGGGCCACAACACAGAACATTCATCTAAAAGATTTCTAACATAAGAAACACTTTCTATTTTAGTTTTATCATTACTCAGCTTCTCATAAAGGAGACTTAGTAGAGAACAGAATCTTTTTTCATGATTTACTATTATCTGCTCTTGCAAAATTTGAAGATAAAATACAACATTGAGCATTACATTTGCGTAGCAGTTGACACCAGAGCTATTTTCAAAATGACAACCAACAACCTCTTCAACACTGTTCTTTTTCTTTTTGCTTGCAGTCACATCACTCTCTTTTGGTTTTCTCTTTTGTACATCCTCATTACAGATATTCTCAAATCTCCTTTTCCGACAAACAACACGTTTTTCAAATACAGGATACTGACCTAAATGAGGAGCATAGCTTCTTCTTAATCTATTATACTCCTTTACACAGTTTGCATCAGCACTTACTTTTGAGTCATCAAAGTCTATCATGAATAAACCAGATATTTTTTTCACGCGTGACAAAGCAACATATGCCATACCTTCTTTAAACACAGTAGATCCAATGTTTACAAATGCACTATCTACAGTTAATCCTTGAGATTTGTGAATAGTTACTGCATATGCTAGAGAAAACAGAAACTGCTTCCTACGTACATATAAGTCTTTCACAAGCAAGAAACGAACTGAACAATGACAAATGTCTTTAACCTCTTCAATCTGATCAAATTTTATTTTTAAAAATTCAATTCCAACTTTTTTCTGGTAATTAACAAAACCCACAACTTTACCCATAGCTCCGTTCACTAAACCTTTCTCTACATCCAAATTACGTCTTAAAATTACTCGACAGTTCATACATACATAAAGATTCTTTTCTAAACCGGCTGTTTTCGAGATGTTTTTCTCTAGAGAATCCAATTTACTTGTCAATTTGTTTGTCAATATAATAGTTATTCCTTCATGTTGTATTTTATCCCCAGCTTCCAGTTTGACAATCTCTTCATTTCCCAATTTCAAAAGTTCTTGATTGAATATAGAGCATTCATGTAGTGTTGGCATTAAGCAGATTACAGTATTTTTTCCAGCAATGTTCTTGTATATTTTCTCTGGAACTATTTGTTCTGTTGGAAACACATTACATAGCAATCAACTCTGTAAAGCTTTTCTGCCATGTTCTGTGAGTAGTCCAATTCTGATATCTTTGAGAATACTTGCATAATCCTCATCATTCGCTTGCCGCATATTGGTAATGAGTTCTTTATACTCAAAGTATGTCCAAATATTCACATTACCTATACTTCCTAATGACTTTTTCGTGTCTTCATGTGTAAGGGTTTGAAATACTGGTTGTCCTTTAACTGGAGTAAGCTGCAGAAGATCTCCAAAAACTATAACATGTTTTCCTCCAAATAGCACATCATAGTTTGTCTTTAGAATTTGCTGCATTCTTAAATGCACAAAGGCAAGCATTAAGTTTGATACCATGCTTACCTTATCAATGATGAGAACTTTCATTTTTTTCAATACTCTTGCAACTTCAAAACATGCTTCTCCTGTTAGCTTGTGGTATTGTATTTTGTTCTCGTGCTCTACTGGTAACATTAGCAAACGATGGAGGGTAATTCCTTTTATGTTATATGCTGCTAACCCAGTTGGAGCAGTAACAACACAAGACAAAGTTGAATCTGTTTTTTGCTGTAGGTAGCTTCTAATTACTTTAATCAAGAAACTATTTCCAGTTCCGGCGTGTCCACTCACATACATTCTGATTGGTTGAAACGATGTGCATGAGCACTCTTTATTTTCATGTAGTAATCTGTGATCAATTTTTTTTCTGACTTCCTCATAAATTTGTTGTTGTTCATCATTCAGTTGTTGTTCCATATTTGGTTATTTTATTAAATCTTCCTGAGCTTGATTCATAGCTGTTTCGACTTCAGTCATGGCTATTGCAGCTTCATTTTCTACGATTGGTTGTCCTAGAGGATCTTGACTGAACGTCCCAGAACTTGAGAACTGTCTCTAGCTACTTCAGCTGCAATTGTTGCTTCTTGTTCAATTTCTTCATTTAACATTTGAACATAAGTTGAGAAAGTACTGCATTCTATGCTATCTTTGCAAGCATTAAAGGAATCTTCATAGCTCTGAAAATCTCCAAGTAGTTCGTCCTCTGAACGCCATGGTTTAAACAGCTGTAAAAGTGCCAAGTAGTAAAATTCCTTTTTGTCAGTAGTGTCACAACTCAGCTTCCGGTGATTAATCAAACTTCCTTTTGTTTGTTTTACCAAACATCCTTCCTCACCAGTGACTTTATATTTTCCATTGTTGATGTCTTCTGTGGTATTCCGTTTATAAATGTAGTTCTGCAGCACTTCATATAGACACATGTTCTCAAGATGATGACTTCTTTGTGGGTAATATGTGTCCAACATGTTTGTTCTTAAAATGTCTGTACTTTCAGGTTCGTTCTCTGCTAAATATTCAATTTCTCAAACAGATTTCAGTACCCGATTTCTCATTCCTGCAAGGCCTAAACTTACCCAAATTATTATTCTGGATTTGGAGTACAGACTTGCAGATGATAACCTATCTGAGCATTCGTAGGATCCAATTTCTCGATACGATAACATCTTTAAACTGAAACTGTATAGCTTTTTACTGACAGTCTTCTCGTGAGAAATCTCTTCCCACATTTCTTTCAATTCTGTTTTCTCAGATTTGGTGATGTAAGATGTGACATATCGAGCAACAGCAATAGAATTGTCAGCTACATACTGTATATCCATGTTAGCATTCCACATGGATAAAATGACTGGGTTGTAGTCATTTATATATTTTGACTCTTCTTTTCTTCTTAGGTTGTAGGTATTCTTAGGCGATTTTCTTGTAATAGTATGTCGCACAGCTGACATAAAACTGTTTACTCTTCCTTTTGAAAGAACAGGTCGTGGAAATCCAAATCGACTTTTTGTGTAGAATTTATCTTTACTCTTGTACTTTCGTCGACAGTATTTTCCACACCAATGTCTTTGGAAACGTAAAACTTGCCCTTTTAAGTTTTTTTATTCTGTGCTTTTAGGTATAGCACATGTTGCATATTCTTCAATGAATGATAAAACTGCATCCTCCGAATCTGATCCAAATTTTGGGGCATCCTTGATCCACAACAGCATATGAATATGAGGAGCACCTCTTGCTTGGTACTCTTTTCTCCAAAAGAAATCCACAACTTCTCCAAGAGGTGGATTTTTTTTAATGCAGATGAAGGACATCATAGTCTCAAATCTATGACTGAAATATCTGCAAACATTAACCGGATCCAATGAGCACAATTCTCCTGCTGTCTTGTATTGGATGTTTTCAATATTTGAATGTGCCTCTCGAAGAAAATCCAGTAAATCATCCCAAGCGTACTCAGCACAGCTTAGGGTAAGGAACCATGTAGGAGTTCCTAAATTCCGTAACATACATTTCAATTCTCCATGGCGTCGGTACCAATATTCATTAGTTTCTCGCTGACAAGCCATCAAATTTATCAATTGAGATTCCAAATGATCATCTCGCTGTTGCACTTTGTTCATAAAATCCTTTGCAGACACATTATGTAGATGTACTCCAGTTTTTAAAATTTGATTTACTGCATAAGATAGTACAGACAAGTCACTTTCAAATAAAAGATGGAACAAATATGGAATACTTTGACGAAATCTTGGATCTTCTACATATAATCTTGTAGTCCGATACTCAGAAGCAGGAATCTGTACTGGACGTTCATCATATCGTCCACCTTTTCCTGTAGGAAACAGCTGGGGAAAACAACGAGCTTCCAAGCTCTCCTCCCATACACTCACGGGACTTCCTTGTGCTTTTTTCATCTGAAACAGATCAATAGTATTTCCCATAACTTCTTTAGAATGAAGAGGATGTATGCTGAAATGTTCATAAATTACTTCTTCTTTTGACTGATCCACTTTTTCAATTTGCCCAGCTGGTATTCCTGAGTCTGCTAGTAAAACTTCTTCATCTTCATCCATATAAATTGTTTCATACCATTTATTATTTCTTTTCAAATATAAATTTGCTCTTTGTACTTTTCGTACATCTACCAGCTCCTGCCAAATTTTCTTATTCTTTGTTGGTACTCCATTAACCAGAATAACTAATGGTTCAGTTTCCAATCTATCTGCATCAATTGTTTCCATATTTTTTTTGAAATCCAATGGCAAATAGACAACTCTTCCTTTTAAACCTCTTTGTAAATCCGAAGGAGGTAATTTACCTGTTTTTGGCTCCATACGCACTATGGTCTGAAACGGATGGACACATTGAATGAGTATAGACTCATAAGTATTTAAATCAGAAAGTTCTGCAGGAATATCAACCAATTCTAAATTATTATGTACAGCTCTAGCTGGCATTCTATTTTCTTCTAACTTAACAGTATTTACAAATACGCTGATCTTCACCCAAATCAAATTTATTTTCCAGAAATATATATGTTGCAAAATCCTTCCACTTATATTTATCTTCATTTTCACTTTTTTTATACAGATCAACATTCCTTGTTTGAATTTTGTAATGGCTTCTCCGGCAACAAATACAAGTAATATTTGGTAATATTTGGTCTTTCATTAGAGATGATAGCAAATTTTGTCATTTCATCTTCAAAATTTTTACTAACAGTGAGTTCTACATTCTCTTCCACATTTTCCTCAATAACTGTGTCATTTCCTGCACTTTCTTCCTCTGGACCAAAGTAACAAAACTGAATATCATCAGTAACCTTCACTACATCTGATACAGATCCACGGAACAGAGCACTATTCAACTCATTTAACTTTAGTGCTGGACTTTTAGCAAAATACAATGTTCTCACAAACTTTCTCATTTCAGTATGATGAACAGCCAGCATCCTAAAATGGTGAAAAACACTTTGGCAAACTTTCCTAGATAGACAAGCAAGAGAATGTCCTTGCAAACCAGTATTCTCTCTCACTCTGCATGGGTGTAGTCTTTGAAGCACCTTAATCTTCTGTTTAACACTCTTTTTACTATATTCTCTTAGGAAGTCACGTAATTTATCAATAGATTCCTGTCGCACAGTGCAAATACTACTACAATTCCAAGTGTACACTGGGGCTTTAGGACGTCTCCCTATAACCTCATCAGCTAACACTTCTTCCTCATTTCTTGGAACCATTTTCTCCTTTTCCATTACACAACCATCTCTAACTTCATAAGCTCGACCATTGGTGTCAACTGCATGCAACAAACTATTACTTTGAAGATAACTCTCTTCATTAAAAAATGGCTCAGTACTTGAACTATGCTTCCATTCTCCTAAGAACACTTTACAAAAGTTATTTTTTTTCACTACTCTTTTCCTTTTGCTATTTGACTTCATTGCTTTTACTAATTTTTCTAATCTACGCATCCTGTTCAAAATTAAAATGAATAGTTTTCGTTTTATTTCCAAAGCCTTAGCAACAATTTTTTCAATATATTTCTTTTTTTATAAAATTTGGTTTTCTTCTTATATTTTTTCACATCCTTTAGCAAATTTAACATCACTCTTCTCTGAAACATTTTTCTACGAATGTTTTTAAAATCTATTTTTCGTGTTAAGTCACTCTTACTTCTGATTCAACATTGGCTTTTCGTATTTTCTGTCAACTCTGTTGTTGTTTTGTACTTGAAAAACTATTTGCAGTGCATATATTCTTAACATTTTTTCTTTGTTTGAAGATATTTAAAAAAAAATCCTTAGTCTGCTTACCAGAAGACTTTTTCTTTTTTCCAACATGAGGTTCTTCAACTATTTTTTTTGGTCCAGTTTTCTTCAAATATAGATGTTGTTTCTGTTCTTTTCTCTTTCTTGACTTTATAGGCATCTTTAATTAATTTCACTGTTGTTCAGCAATACCTGAAAGAAACTAAAAAAAAAATACCTTTATGTAATTTTAATACATTACGATTTTTTTTCAGAGCTTTTGAAATCCTATCACATGACCTGTCCCTTTCCTACAACTGCAAGTCTGACAGAACAAGAGCAACACGTATTAAATCTGTAACATCAATTCCTGTGTGCACACAGACTCATGGTGTGATTCTAGGCAAAAAACGATTTTAGTTTGGCAATTTCAAAGCACATTTACTACTGTGGAAGAGTAAGTGATAATTACTATGGCAGCCTGACACATTTTCCTTATATTTTAGAGAGGCAGAAAAGAGTACACATCCTAACAGCTACTCGAGACCATCAGCATGTGTTACAGGGTGAGTGATTAGAGTAGAGCAAAAGAAATGAGCCTTGGTGACATTGAATGTGTTAGCATTACACACTGCTATCTGAAATACCACACAGAGCTGAATAGTAAGCATGAGAGTGCAGGAGAAGCACCTGTCTGTGTGCAAAGAGCGTGCTTCTGTAGACCATGTATTGTCAGGTGCAACACAGATCTGCATGGACGCTTGCACAACTGCATGAAGACTGCAGAGATGTATGTAAGAGTACATGTGTGGTAAAGGTTAATTGGAGTTTTGAACATGTAGGATCTACCTCACCCATTGCGGGAGTGGAAGGAAAATGTACCATGCTAATTTCAAATGTGTTAGCATTTGCCTCTCATTTGTTAGAAAGTGATTTCTGGTAAATGCTAACCATCACAGTTCTAGAAAACAAGCTCCCCCTTTCCTGCGAGTGCAAGTCTAACAGAGCTAGAGCAATACGAATTAAATCTCTGAGAAGAATTCCTGTGTGCACACAGACTAATGGTGTGATTCTAGGCGCAAAACAGTATTCCTGGGTGATACCAGTACACCTTAACTTATGGTAAAGACATACTCCATAATATCTGACATGTTCAAGGCAGTTAAATATCTTCCTTAACATAAAATGTAAAACACAACTTTTAAAGTGGTAGGAAAATGTACCATGCTATTTTCAAATGTGTTTGCATTTGCTTCTCATTTCTGAGAAAGTGATTTCTGCTGAATGCTAACCATCACAGTTCTTGAAAACAAGCTGCCCCTTTCCTGCGAGTGCAAGTCTAACAGAGCAAGAGCAACACGAATTAAATCTCTGAGAAGAATTCCTGTGTAAACACAGACTCATGGTGTGATTCTAGGCACAAAACAGTATTCCTGGGTGATACCAGTACACCTTAACTTATGGTGAAGACATACTCCATAATATCTGACATGTTCAAGGCAGTTAAATATCTTCCTTAACATAAAATGTAAAACACAACTTTTAAAGTGGTAGGAAAACGTACCATGCTATTTTCAAATGTTTTTGCATTTGCCTCTCATTTGTGAGAAAGTGATTTCTGCTGAATGCTAACCATCACAGTTCTTGAAAAAAAGCTGCCCCTTTCCTGCGAGTGCAAGTCAAACAGAGCAACAGCAACACAAATTAAATCTCTGTGAAGAATTCCTGTGTGCACACAGAATCATGGTGTGATTATAGGCACAAAACAGTATTCCTGCGTAATACCAGTACACCTTAGCTTATGGTGAAGACATACTCCATAATATCTGACATGTTCAAGGCACTTAAATATCTTCCTTAACATAAAATGTAAAACACAACTTTTAAAGTGGTAGGAAAATGTCCCATGCTAATTTCAAATGTGTTAGCATTTGCCTCTCATTTGTGAGAAAGTGATTTCTGCTGAATGCTAACCATCACAGTTCTTGAAAACAAGCTGCCCCTTTCCTGCTAGTGCAAGTCAAACAGACCAACAGCAACACAAATTACATCTCTGTGAAAAATTCCTGTGTACAGACAGACTCATGGTGTGAGTCTAGGCACAAAACAGTTTTTTTGGTTGATACCAGTACACCTTAACTTATGGTGAAGACATACTCCATAATATCTGACATGTTCAAGGCAGTTAAATATCTTCCTTAACATAAAATGTAGAACACAACTTTATAAGAAGAATCACATTTCTATTATTTATATCCAACTATACCACATACATTCCCTCTCAAATTCATAACTCACCTTTAAAAGTAGTTAGTTGAGAAAGAAATATGCCACTCACACAGCAGATTATCAGAGCCAGAATCTCTGAACTGTACACCTCTCAGCAGAACCAGTAAATGGCAATGTTTCCCTCTCTTTTTTCACACATATGCATGTTAACTTCGAATCACAGTGTTTCCCACATTTTTTCAAATGGAATCACACATTTCTATTGGTTGCAAATTTCAACCCTTTTCCAAATGATCCCTTCACCCAACATGACTTCTGCCTGCTACCATAGCAACAGGTCATGGAACACTGGTGTGAGCAGAGAGGTCAGAAGTTCAGCACACAATGTTTCAAATCGAAAGAGCAAGAGTGCTTGACTTTTCAAACCTAACAGCAAATCCAAACTAATGTTCTGTGGAAACACATTTTTCTGAACCAATACAAAACATGTTTTTAAAAATTTAAACATACAGCCTAGTTTTTAGTGTTGAATGGTCTGAAACAGCCAATGATTTCTTTTTATTTTGAAAAAAGTATGTAAGCCTCCATTTTACATCTATCTTTCTTTTCATATTGCCATTCTACTGAAAGACACCTTCTGAGTGCATCCAGATCTCCTTGGAAGATGTTCACAGTGTGGATTATAGGTCACAGCTATGTCTTCTGGAGTGAAAAGTTTGCAGAAAAAAGAGGTATTGTGAAAGATCTTGCTTTGCCAAATGTAGACATTAAATTGATTGGTCAGAGAGGGTTAAAGTGGCACCAATTAATGCCTTTGGTGAAAACCTTTCTACATCTCCCACAGCCTAACCTTATTATTGTGCACTGTGGTGGAAATGACCTAGGCACTTTAACAGGGGTAGGTCTGGAAATGCTTATTAAGGACACCTTTGTGCAATTGATGTCACTTTTTCCACAAACTGCCTTTATATATTCTAATATATGCCAAAGGCAAAAGTGGAACTGGTCCAACCAACATTGTCCGCAGATTGACAAAGCAAGAAAGCACGTCAATAAGTCTGTTTCTGCTTTCCTCAGAGACTATGGTATGGGTTCTATATACCACAACAACTTGCGTTACAACATGCAAGGCATTTATAGAGGAGACGGTGTACATTTCAATGATGAAGGGAACAGAGTCTTCCTCTTGAACTTTAGACTCTGCATCGGTACTTACTTGTAGGTACCAAAAAACACTCAATAAACACAACGGCTCTTTTTAGAGCCACCTAATATCTAAACACTTAGGGCCATATGTAGGTACCTCAATACCGGTCGGTAACGGCCTAAAATCGGTAAATATCCTGTTACCGACTGGTATTGAGGCACTTGAGATGTAGGTGGCTGATTTCTGGATTCGGTATTTACCGAATCGGAATTTTAAGAAATCGGTAAAATACCAATTCGGTAAATTACCGAATCCAGAAATGCTATGTAGGGGGCACTCAAGTGAGTGCATTATTGCTGTCTGGATTCGTTATTTACCACCAACTACAAGTTGATGGTAAATGACGAATACCTTTCAAAAAGCATTTTTGTGCTATTTGTAAAGTGCCATGTGGCAGACATACATGCCCTTAGGGCATGTATGTGCGCCACATGTGCACACATGCACGAATCAGGGGTGCAACAGGGTGTCAATGTGACACCCTGCCACCCATGATAATGCCTCCCCTATTACCGATTCTGTATTTACCTAATCGGTAATAGTAACTGGCTTCCCATTCATTCCTATGGGCCTCCAGGCCCATAGGAATGAATGGGAAGGGATGCATTATTACCGATTCAGTAAATACCGATTCATAAATACCGATATTTACCGAATCGGTAATTATTACCGATTATTTACCTACATACTATTTACCGATTCATAAATACCAAATCGGTAAAATTCGGTATTTATGAATCGGTAAATAGTATGTTACCTACATATGGCCCTTAATCTTCTTTTTTACATCTTTTTTTAAAAAACATTTTTGCCGTGCGCGCACCTCTCGAATTTTTGAAAAAAATTAAAATCTTTTTTTTTGCCCTTCGGGGTCCCACTGTGACCCCCTGACAAACGCTAGGGGGTCAGGAACTTCCTACCCTGCCCCCTTTTCACGTTCTCCACCTTTCCTTTTCAGTGTGACAAAATGGCAGCCGACACTTCCTGATTTTGACCGATTCGAATGTTTACAGACATGTAACATCCAATCAGAATTTCGCTCGCGCACGTTAGGGTGCGCGCACCGTACGCTTACGGTGCGCGCATGGTACGCGCAGATAGATATTTATATGCTTTTAAATGCTATTTTCTCAGGAACTACTGAACAGATTGACACCAGACCTGCAAAAGGCACTTCCCTGACCTGAGGACTACTTCTCTGCCAAATTTCAAGTACTTCTGTTCAGCCGTTCGGGCTGTACTTTCGACTAAAGGTCCTATGGAAAAATGCATCGGGAAAACGCGTTTTGGGACCCCCCTTTTTTCTCGGCCCCCGCTTGACGAATCACCCCGAGACTTTCAGGGTAGGAGCTGGGCGGAGCGCCCCATTAGTTTTGAAATTTTCGCGAGGATTCGTCAACCGGCGCCAAAGTTATTCAAAATAGAATTTTGAGATTTCTTATGGAAAAACAATCCTAACTATAACTATCTACTGGCGACCGCCAATAGATAATATAAATATATATATATATATATATATATATATATATATATATATATATATATATATCACTTCCACTCGCCTCACTCTTCCCTCGCTGGAAACAAACGAGCGTAGACCCAGTATTATTCGTGCAATTCGTTATTTATTCAGCCATTCTCCGCCATTACGCGTTTCGGGCGATCCCGCCCTTGATCACATGACAACACTTTGGCTGATGACCGCTCTTTTTAAAGTGCAAGTGCTAGTGCATCAAACAATGGACATAGAAAACATACATTTCTATCAACATTCTGTGTGTAAATCCCGGCGAACACGATAACCACATAATGCCATTGTGTTATCCTAATGCTGATTTTCACATCATATGACACTTGATAATTGCATAAATGCATGATATGTGCTTCACATTATGTCCATTAAAAATAATTATTTTACAAAATTGTGACAGTGCCCTCACCTCAACATTTCAGTGCAAATTCATCCAAAAATAAACGACTAAATTCATACAAGGAAAACTAGATGATGACCTTGGAAGGTTACCATTTTCCATTCTGACCCGAGTCTGGCGCAATATTAAACCAAGGCCAGATCTGAACAGAAAGCAAAATTACATAAACAAATATAAAGTGCATTAAGGTTGTAGATGATATGTACTAATAATTAAATTGAGCTATTTCTAGGAGATCCAACAGGAATCGTAAATTACTTAATAGACGCATATAATATGCTTTCTATTTGATTAAAAACATTCCTAAAACCTCATTTTATATTCAATAAATAACCATGTACAACATCCTAAAATCTCACCTAAAATATTCATGTCCAAAAACAAACTATGGTGATGGAGACTTCCGTCTAACCCTCCAAGGAGACCAAGGTAAAACAAAGAGGCAAAACCTCCAGCATATAATTAATTCGTCCCTACGGACTGTCATACACAGCGTGAGACTAAAATAGACATTATCCTTCCATTATACATATTCAATGTCAACACACATCATATCGTAAACAATTTTTCAAAATTCACAAAAACGTGTACAGGTCTTCACTGTTGTTAAGCCCCATCGGGTGTTTAGAATCCAAGCGTAAAATATATGATGTTTCTAATTTCCTTAGCCTGGATTCCCTATCCCCTCCTCTTTTTTGTGGGGTGACCGTGTCAATAACATAATACTGCAGGAATTTTGGATCACTATTGTGAGTACTTTTAAAATGCCTTGCGACCGGGTAACTCTCATCATTGTTATTAATCGCTCTTAGATGTTGCAGGATTCTTTTATGGACCGGTAATTTCGTGCTCCCTACATATCTCAAATTACATCTGCAGGTGAGCACATAGACAGCGAATTCGGTCTTGCATGTGAGATAATGTTGAATGTCACACGATTTAAAACCAAATGCTGGAACGTAGTTCTTGGTATTAATGGCATATTTACATGCTTTACAAGATGCACATTTAAAGAATCCCTTTCTCATTGTCAACCAGGAGCCCTTGTTGCCTATTTCCAAATTACTTCTGACTAAAGCCATGCCCATGCTATTAGTCTTTCTAAAGGCAACTGAGGGACTACTTGATAGCAATTCTCCCATTATAGGGTCATCTTTCACAATAGGCCAATTTTTTCTTACAATATTCCTGATCTGTTTCTCCTGTCGTGAAAATCCTAAAATCAAACGAATGGGTTCCTGCTCTTTTTTCGAGTCTAATACAGTCTCTTTCTTTTTTAGCAGATCCTGTCTTGCCCATGATCTAGATTTAATAATGGCAGACTCTATAATCTCAGTATTGTAGCCTCTATTAAGGAATCTCGCCCGGCTTTCGCCTTGTTTGATTGTACATTCATTATCCTCACTACATATACGTCTGATCCTGAGCATCTCCCCATAGGGGATGCTCTTAATTAGATGTGGAGGATGGGCACTCGAAGCGTGTAATAATGTATTACCCGCTGTGGGTTTCCTATAGTGGGTAGTAGAGATCTTATTGTTGATTATCTTGATTTCCACGTCAAGAAATGTGACCTTTACCTTGCTGATGTGTGAAGTGAATTTTAAGTTGAGTGTATTGTCATTCAACAATGCAATGAAGTCAGTGGCGCTATCAACATCACCCTCCCACACTATAAAAAGGTCATCAATATAGCGGAGCCAGGAGATTACTTTTTCATTAAATACTTGTTCATGTTGCTGCATGAGGACCAGCTCCTCCCACCAGCCCATAAATAGACAGGCATAACTGGGAGAGAAGCTGGCCCCCATGGCCACTCCCTGTATCTGTTGGTACATAACACCATTGAATAAAAACAGATTGTTTTCAAGACAAAAAAGAAGCATTTTAACCAACATCTTGTTGTGCAGAAAGAATTCAATTGGTCTGTTCATCAAGAAAAATTCTATGGCTCTGATACCGTCATTATTTCTAATGCAGGTATAAAGTGAAGATACATCTAGTGCAATCATTAAATACGAAGGTTTCCATCTAATATGTTGCACTTTCCTTAGGAAGTCACTTGTGTCCTGTACAAATGATTTCAAACTTTTCACAAAGTCCTGCAAAAAGAAATCTATGTATCTTGACAAATTTTCTAAAAGTCCATCACACGCAGAAATAATAGGACGTCCCGGGGGTTTCTTCATATCTTTATGCAATTTTGGTATGAAGTAGATGACGGGGATGGTAGCATTTTCTTTTTTGAGATATTTGAATTCATCCCAACTGAGTAAACCCGTGCTTCTCCAAGCAACAAGCTGGGAAAAGAGCGTCTCTTGTGTTGTTTTAAATTTGGTTGGTGCTACTTTTCTATAGCACTCTGTGTTGTTTAATTGGCTGTGAGCCTCTTCAAGATATTCCTTTAGTGGCCACAGCACCAAATTGCCTCCTTTGTCTGAATTGCGTATGATGATCTCCTGATATTCTTTTAATTTTTTGATGAGTTGCCAATACTTTCTCTCTTGGTTGGAAAACTTCTTTTTACTTGTTTCATTGGTTGCAATGTTGAGCCTCTTAATTTGCGCCACTATCTGTTCGTTGAAAACGTCTATAGAGTCTCTCGCCATAACAGGTACAAATTTAGACTTTGGGCGGAACGGAGTCCAAGGTTTCATATCCGTTCCTGGGATCTGTGACGTTTGCGTGTTGGTTGTGATATTTTCACATTGAGCTTGATCATTGACTGGGTTGTCACCTCTTTCCAAACCCCGCGTAGTTTCAAATAGTTCATAATCAGAGCCTCTCAGCCCGTGCATTTCTGGCATCGTGACCGGGCCCCCCAATTCTTCTGGTCTTTCATTGTTTCCTCGCTGATGATGATATTTCTTTAACTTCAGCTTACGAATGAACTTATAAATATCTGCGCGGGTTTGGGTATAGTTAAAGTTGGATTCTGGGCAATAGGAAAGTCCTAATGATAGAAGTTGTCGTTCCGCAGCTGAGAGATCAATACCTGCCAGATTAACAATGGTATTGGATTGCTCAGAGGATGAAGGATCAGTGTATAGGTTTGGCGGCAGTTGATCCCCTACCGTCGTGCTCTGCCCCTCCCACGCCTTCTGACGTTTTCGTTTTGCTTGCCTGCGCTCCCTTCTTCGTTTGGTTGCCCTACTTTTTCGATTGCCTGGGTGCGTGGCCGCAATGTTTCCCTCCTGCTTCGTTTTAAAATGTCCAACTCTTCCCCCAAAGTTAATCTGATACTCCTTGCCTCGGCCCTCGCTGCCGGATTGTCGGACTCTGATCCGCTCTCCATGGCCGAGCTAAGCTCCGATGCTGATGGGGAAGCGTTGGTTGCTTCTTGGTGATTTCTTCTATCCTCCTTGTTGCCCATACGCTTTTTAGCTGTGTCAACACGCATAGAGTCATATCTCCTTGCAAATGTGAATATTTGCCCATTTGCATAATCGTCACGATCACGCCTAAATTTGAAGGTTTTGCGGCTCTTTATCTTTTCCTCCTCCTTTTTAAGTCTTGCGTTCATCTCCTCCACCAGTTTTTGCTTGACCTGTGGGTCACCTAGTGGTTCTAATTCTTTTTCCATGAGCTCGATCTTTTCTTGCAGAGCTGCCCTGTCAATCTCCGCGTACTTTACCAATATTGTAACAAGTCGCCTCGATGATTCAAGATTGCATTCTCCCCATTCGGCCATCATGAGGGGATTCGGGGATTCGTAGCTGGGGGCGATCATTATCCGAAGGCCTCTTGGAATTCTCCCCACATCGAGATACCTCTGTAATGACCGCGCCTCCCACCACTTTGCCTGCTCCTGCTTTTTCAGTTTTTCCAAAGCTCGGAAATTATCTCTCAGCCCCATGCTCTTACGGGGTTCTTCCGTGGTCACTTTTCCAGTTCCTTGACCGTCCTCGGGGGAGTCCGAAAACATCCCCTCAGCTGCTAACTCGCGGTCCCTAAGTGTGTCTGCGGACATCTTCTGGCTTTTTAGTGTAATTCAAATTGCGAGATAGAACACCTCGTGCATATATATCAGTAAAATAATCCAGCCCCGCCACTAGCAAACATGGGCGGGGAAAACGCTGGCAAGGACCTCTTCGATATGCTCAGGCTTACAGGAACCAACAGGAGTCCGGATTCAGTGCAGACATTAATTTATTCGGCATGAGAATTATCCAATGTACTCATCGGACATAGTGTCCGCCATGACACGTTTCACTCGCATCCGCGAGCTTGATCACATGACGCGCTCTGGGACAACCATAGTTAAATTAAAGCACATGCACAAATTCCTTTAGAAACGAAACTACTATGTGCATAAAACTAAACAACAGACTTCAAAATACATGGTAACTTGCCACGAAACTACCAACAGTACAAATAGTTCAAAAAAAGAGAATAAGTATATGTATACATCAGAATCAAATAGTAATTTCTGATTGCAATCTTATAAAGTCAGATACTTAATTGCTGCTAACACATAAATATTTAAGTATCACATTTTAAGTACAATAAATATAATAGAAAATCTCATCATAAATATACTAAAAACGACATATTATTTAACCATATTTGTAAATAAACAAAATTTCGGAAATACAGAATTAACCACTAAAGTTCCCATATCATTCAAAAACATCAGGTGTTTCTAAATTGCAACGATGTTCATATTATAAGTGCAAAAATGCAAGTGCAAAGTGTAGTAGTTATATATCCACTGCTTAGTCATTTGGAAGAAGGAAAATTCCAATCTGAATCTGATGTGCAAAAAATAGTCATAGTAGCAGCAATAAACAAGATGAACTGATAAGAAGACTGTCAGGTCTATCAATAGGCATAGAATACCTGGAAGTCGAGAGAGTAATAAAGTGCAATGTGCCAAAAGTAAAAAACGTATTACTTCAAAAATTGAATGAGGCAGTAGGTAAGATTTGTTCAAGCCTGAACAAATATGCGGAGAGAGACACTTAGATCATAACGTGAGTACAGAATAAAATGTACAAATTTCATAGGGTTGATACAAAGATAAGAGCACCAATTAGATATTACGTCATATCATAAAAAACTAAGATGTAAAAGACATATTTAAATCACTGCCAACACAGAAAAGGACAGAGCGCAGATCCAACAAGAAGAACTTAGACAGTATGTATTATAGGAAATTATATAAGTCCTCACTATTATATATATATATACATCTCTCCCTCTCATATATTACCTACTGGCGGTCGCCAGTAGGTAGTTATAGTTAGGACCCTGTTTCCATAGGAAAACCGCAACATTCTATTTTGAATAACTTTGGCGCCGGTAGACGAATCCTCGCGAAATTTTCAAAACTAATGGGGCGCTATGCTCCGCTCCTACCCTGAAAGTCTCGGGGGGATTCGTCAAGCGGGGGCTGAGATAAAAGGGGGGTCCCAAAACGTGTTTTTCCCATGCATTTTTCCATAGGACCTTTAGACACAGCTACAGCCCGAACGGCTGAACAGAGTTCCTTGAAATTTGGCAGAGAGGTAGTCTACAGGTCAAGGAAGTGCCTTTTGTAGGTTTGGTGTAAATCTGTTCAGTAGATTCTGAGAAAATAGCCTTTAAATCAATATATATCTGAGCCAGCTTACGGTGCGCTTACGGTGCGCTTACCGTACGGTGACGTGCGCGAGCGCGATTCTGATTGGCTGTTAGATCTTAGTAAACATTCGAATCGGTCGAAACCAGGAAGTAGCGGCCGCCATTTTCTCTCTCGCACTCTGAGAGGGGGTTAAAAAAACAAAGAGCAAAAACATGTAAAGGGGCTGTTTAGACAGCTCCTTAGCACCTAGCCATGTTGAGGGATTCCCCAAAGTTCCCCTAAAGCCAAAAACAGAATTTTCATTTTTTCGATAATTTCGCCGATTACGCTTACCGTACGCGTACGGTAAAAATTAATAGTGAAAAATTAAAATATTACCTTTCACAACGAAGCGCATCATATGTCCTCCGTGTCCGCACGGTGCGCGAAGCGCATCGTGCGTACATGGCCCATCTAGCGTAACGTGGGCACGCGGTGCACGTAGCGCACCGCGTGCCCACCGTGCGTGCACGGCACTAACTGCGAAGCGCACCGTGCGCGCACGGAACGAACTGCGTTAGGTGGGCGCGCACGCCACGAATGGCGTAAAGTAACTTAGCATTTAAAAAACCGTACAAATTCACTGAAAAAAACCATAGGTTTCACACATGTTATAGTTAGGAATTAGCATTTAAAAAACCTTGCAAATTCACTGAAAAAACCATAGGTTTCACACATGTTATAGTTAGCGGAAATTTTACTGATAAAAAACCAATGAAATTCCCCCGTTATAGTTAGTGCAGGCAACTATAACTCACGCGACCGCAATCCTCTGCTGATGCTAATACTGTATTTAGACACTTATTTGCCCATGTCTTCTTCCATAAATTTTTAGCTATACATAAATTACAAATATTTTTTTTTCATAAAGACACATATGTCATCAGCAGAGGATTGCGGTCGCGTGAGTTATTTGCCTGCACTAGCTATAACGGGGGAATTTCATTGGTTTTTTATCAGTAAAATTTCCGCTAACTATAACATGTTTGAAACCTATGGTTTTTTCAGTGAATATATATATATATATATATATATATATATATTACCTACTGGCGGGCGCCAGTAGGTAGTTATAGTTAGGACCTAGTTTCCATAGGAAAAGCGTTTTTTGTTTTCCCAATAACTTTTGTGCCGGTTGATGAATATACGCACAATTTTCAAAACTAGTGGGGCGCTCTGGTCAGCTCCTCACTTCCGCTGCGCGGTACGCAATAATTGTTGTTGTGGGGGGGATACTCTAGGTCCCAGGACTCTTTGTGCCAGGAAGCACCGGCAGCTGCAGGACCATCTAGTGCTAAAAAGCACTGCTCTCACTCCCACAGCGCAAGCCTCTGTAGTTGTTGTTGTGCAGGGAGACTACAGGTCCCAGGACTCTTCGTGCCTGGAGGCACCATCAGCTGCAAGACCATCTAGCGCTATAAAGCGCTGCTCTCACTCCCGCAGCGTGGGCCATGCTGGAACTAATCCTGGGCCAAGGGTGTGCCTGTCCTGCGCTTGGAAGAGGCAGGGCCACCCCTCCCCTTGGCTCTGCGTTACACTGATAGTGACTTCCACTAACACAAGTAGGTGAACAGCATCACATTTTAAAACAAAAACAGCCTCTTGACATCGATAAGAATCCAGCCTTGAGACGTCGGGGTTTTGGTACAGGCAGACTCTTTTTGATTGGTCTATTTCTTTACTCTTTTTGATTTTTCTATTTCTTTACTTTTGCTATAATCGCGGCACCCACGCTTTACGTGCCGCGATTATAGCAAAAGTAAATATACTTACAAGGTCCCAAAAGCGAGACCTATTGGCTATGCCAATGCTTGTTTTTAAATGGTGTAAATCCGTTCAGTAGTTGCTGAGAAAATCCAAAAATAAAAGTTTCGATATCTATGGCCGCGGTGGATCTGTGCATCCTCCCGACCATGAGCTTTATGCTAATTGGCTGTCATCACTCCAAACGAGGAGGTGTTGGCAGCCATCTTGTGCCTCGGTAACCGATGCACAAGAAAGCCAAAAAACTACCGCACAAGGAGCCCCAGGTCCAAAAAAAGCATTTTATGTTTTCTAAAAATCGACGAGATGTGCAGAGGATCCGCGGATCCGTCGGCGAAAATAAAAAAAACGAAGCGCGGTGGTAATGATGCCCCCAGGTGGGCCAGGTCCCGGGGGCAGTGAACAAAATGTGTGGGGGGGCCCCAATCCCCCCACACTGCCCTGGGGACCGCCACCTCCGCGGGGCTTGATTAAATAGTTGGGGGGCACATAGCCCCCCCAGCCCCGGGGACCGCCACCCCCGGGGCTAATTTTAAACTGTGTTGGGGGCTTCAAAGGCCCCCCAAGCCCCGGGGACCAACACACCTGGGGCTTTTTAAAATTATTTGTGGGGGGCACACAGCTCTCCCGCTGCCCCAGGGACCGTCACCCCCGGGGTTTTGTAAATAAAAATAATTAAACCTCTGTGGGGGGCTCAAGCTACCTCCCCGGGGCACTAAAATGGTAATTTAGGGGTCCGTTACGGACCCCTGAGCCCCGAGGACCACCGCCCCCGGGGCTGTGGTTTGGATGGGAGGGGAACCGCACGGCCCCCCTCCTGGAGCCAGTGATGGTCCTGGGGACCGCCACCGACCAGGGCCGGCTCCTGCAGTGTCCCGGGGTGCCCACCCCCGGGACACTACTGTTTGCTATAGCAGGGTGCCCTGTCATAGCAAACTGTGGTTTGATTTTTGGAAGAGAGAGCAGGGAACCTGCTCTCTCTTCCAAAAACCAAACCACATTGCTTTTCCACACTGGGAGCTGCATCTTAGCAGCTCCCCGTGTAGAAGAGCAATGTCGGCTCCTGCAGGAGGCGGGGAGCCGGTAGGCACCGTGGGGCATTGGGGCTCCCCCCACGGTCCCCAATGGACAGGGCAGCCCCGGGGGAACATACAAAACTTAGGAATCTTGATAGATGCCAAGCTTAATTTTGGTGACCAGATTAATTCTATCTCATCGGCAACCTTTTTTATCCTTAGGATGATCAAAAAGATCCTCTCCTTCTTACCGCCTGAGAGTCAACGTACAGTTGTTACTTCTCTTGTGATGGCCAAGATTGATTATTGTAATGGTCTATATTTGAGCCTACAGGAATGCCATATGAATAGACTGCAAATGCTTAAAAATGCGGCAGCTAGGCTACTGTCAGGTACAGCTAAGTTTGCGCCTATTTCCAAAGAAATTAGCAAACTGCACTGGCTTCCTGTGAGGAAGTGGGTCTGTTTTAAAGCCCTTTGTATTGTGTTTAAGGCACTTCAGGGCATGGGCCCGGAGTTCCTGAAACAAAACATCCAATGGTATCATCCTAAAAGGACTTTACGGTCAATGGAAGCCAGGTTGGCAATAGTACCACGGATATGGAAGGTTTCCTGGGGAGGAAGAAGCTTCATTTTGCGAGCCACCAAGGCATGGAACGCCCTTCCACCCTATCTTAGAATGTGCCCTGATCTTCTGGCCTTCAGGAAGAGCCTGAAGACCTGGTTGTTTAATAGGTAGTGTAAAAGCATTTGTCCCCTCCTTTAGGAATAATGGGTAGCGCCAGGACACCCTTGGGTAATCGCGCGCTATATAAATCCCCGTAACATAACATAACATAATTGGCCTGAGGAGGGGGGCTACGCGGCCCCCCTCTACAAAATAAATAAAAAATCAATGGCCAGGCCCCGTGGGATGGGGTCCTCGGGACCAGAAGTGGACCGGGAGGGGGGCCACGCAGTCCCCCTCCCCCAAAACAAAATTAAAATAAATAAATAAAGGCTGGCCCCAGGGGATGGGGTCCCCGGGGCCAATAGAGGCCTCATAAATATTTATGTGGCCATGCCCCGGGGGATGGGGTCCCCGGGGCTGGAATTGGCCACGGGAGGGGGCCCACACAGCCCCCTTCCCGTTCAATTCTTTTTTTAGCATCAGTGATGTCATTTGAGATGTCATCAGTGATGTCACTGACCATGTCATTAATGATGTAATATGTGACGTCATCAACAGTGCATTGCGGGCGCGCGAGTTATAGTTAGCTGAACTAACTATAACGGGGCAATTTCTATGGTTTTGCACGAGTGAAATGTCCAACTAACTATGACGTTCCCTAAAACCTATGGTTTTTTCAGTGAATAGATATATATGTATATATATACATATTACCTACTGGCGATAGCCAGTAGGTAGTTATAGTTAGGACCACGTTTCCATAGGAAAACCTCAACATTCTATTTTGAATAACTTTGGCGCCGGTCGACGAATCCTCGCAAATTTTTCAAAATAGGTGGGGCGCTACGCTCCGCTCCTACCCTGAAAGTCTCGGGGGGATCCGTCTAGCGGGGGCTGAGATAAAAGGGGGGTCCCAAAACGCGTTTTTCCCATGCATTTTTCCATAGGACCTTTAGAACGAGCTACAGCCCGAACGGCTGAACAGAATTACTCAAAATTTGGCAGAGAGGTAGTCCCTAGGTCAAGGAAGTGCCTTTTGTAGGTTTGGTGTAAATCTGTTCAGTAGATTCTGAGAAAATAGCCTTTAAATCAATATATATATCTGAGCCAGCTTACGGTACGCTTACCGTACGCTTACGGTAAGCGTACGGTGGCGTGCGCGAGCGCGATTCTGATTGGCTCTTAGATCTTAGTAAACATTCGAATCGGCCGAAACCAGGAAGCGGCGGCCGCCATTTTGTCTCTCGCACTGAGAGTGATTTTTAAAATATCAAGCCCAAAAACATGTAAAGGGGCTGTTTTGACAACTCCCTCCCACATAGTCATGTTGAGGGAGTCCCCAAACATCCCCCAAGTGCAAAAACGGTTTTATTTTTTTTTCGGCAATTTCGCGGGGTACGCTTACCGTACGCTTACCGTAAGCGTACGGTAAAAAAATAAAAATAAAAAAAACACTATCCACACTTACCCCACCCCCTGTGCTTTTGGTGGCCGAAGGCCACCAAATGTACAGGGCTTATGTTAAGGGCAAAAAACACTATCCACACTTACCCCACCCCCTGTGCTTTTGGTGGCCGAAGGCCACCAAATGTACAGGGCTTATTATAAGGGAAAAAAACTTAGCATTTAAAAAACCTTGCAAATTCACTGAAAAAACCATAGGTTTCACACATGTTATAGTTAGCGGAAATTTTACTGATAAAAAACCAGTGAAATTCCCCCGTTATAGTTAGCGCAGGCAACTATAACTCACGCGACTGCAATCTTCTGCTGATGACATATGTGTCTTTATGAAAAAAAAATATTTGTAATATATGTATAGCTAAAAATGTATGGAAGAAGACATGGGCAAATAAGTGTCTAAATACAGTATTAGCATCAGCAGAGGATTGCGGTCGCGTGAGTTATAGTTGCCTGCGCTAACTATAACGGGGGAATTTCACTGGTTTTTTATCAGTAAAATTTCCGCTAACTATAACATGTGTGAAACCTATGGTTTTTTCAGTGAATATATATATATATATATCCTACTGGCGGTTGCCAATAGGTAGTTATAGTTAGGAACTTGTTTCTATTCAAAAAGAGTTTTTTTTATTGCCAAGATATTTGGCGCCGTTTGACAAATCTTTGCGAAATTTTCTAAACTAATGGGGGGCTCAGGTCAGCTCCTGTCTTGAATGTCACAGGGTGATTCGTGAAGTGAGGGCCGAGAAAAAAGGGGGATCCCAAAACATATTTTCTCCATCTTCATTTCCATAGGAAACTTTAGACACTGCTACAGCCCAAATTGCTGAACGGAATTACAACACATTTATCAAAAAGGTAGCTGTTTGTCCAGAAAGCACTCTTTAAATGGTATAAATCCAGAAAGTAGTTTTTGAGAAATTTTACCATTTACAAATATCGATATTTGAGGATTGCGAGATCTGACTGGCTGAACCCTCCCGATCTCAAGCTTGTTTCTGGTTGGCTGCGAATACTTCAAATGTGGAAGTGTTGGCAGCCATCTTGTGACTCGGTTGAACTGAGTGGCAAGAAAAAAGGTGAAAAAAGAAGAGCAGGGTAGGAACACTCTGACCTCCTAGGGTTGCTCAGGGGGTGCCCGAGGGACCCCGAAGGTCGAAAAAGCATTTTTAAAAAATATTTTCGATGGGAGTCGCATAGGGTCCACAAATTACGCTGAAAAAAAAGAAGAGCAGTGTTGTGTACTTCGTTTAATTAAGCCCCCAGGTGGGGCAGGTCCTGGGAGCAATGTTTATTTATGATGCGGAGGCGACTTCTGTCACGGGGACCGCTACCTCCCCGGGGCAAATATAATGATATGCGGGGGTATGCGGCCCTCCTTTCCCCCCGGAGAGCAGCACTCCCCGGGGCTATACGTAAAATGTAAAAGCATTTTTTTAAATATTTTCATCGGGAGTCGCGCAGAACCTACAAATCACGCCAAAAAAAAAAAAGAAGAGCGGTGTAGCATGCTTGATTTAATTAGGCCCCTGGGTAGGGCAGGTCGCGGGAGCAATGTTTAGTTATAATGCGGGGGCGACTTCTGTCACGGGACAAATATAATGATATGCGGGGGGCACGCGGCCGTCCCTCCGCCCTGGAGAGCACTACCTCCCTGGGGCTATATGTAAAATTTAAGTGTGGTGGGGCTTAAGCGTCCCACACACTGTCCCAGGGACCACTATCTCTGGGTCATTCATCAATTAAAAAGTGGGGGTCCGTTGCGGACTGCCATCCCCGGGGAGCACGATCTTCCTGGGGCTTTAAATTTGATGGAGGCGGATTGCGCGGTGTCCCTTGAGGAGCTATCCATGGCCCTGGGGATCACCATCCCCGAGGGCCGGTTCCAGCAATGTCCCATGGTATCTACCCCCAGGACATTGCAGTTTGCTGTGGCAGGGCGGGAGCTTCTAGCAAACTTCTGCTTCGCTTTATGGAAGCGAGGGGAAAGTTTGCTCACGCTTCCATGAAGCAAAGTAGATTTGCTTTTGGACAAAGGGAGATGCATGCCAGCAGCTGTGTTTGTCCAAAAGCAATGCCGGCTCCCATAGGAGGGAGGGAGATGGCAGGGACCGTAGGGGCATTGGGGCTCTACCTGCAGTCCCAAACGTGTGGCCAGGCCCTGAAGGATGGGTCCCCGGGGCCTAAAATGGCACAGGAGCGGGCCACGTGGCCTCCCTTTTTTATTTAAAAAAAATTTGAAATGGCCAGGGTGGGGGTCCGATATTGGCCAATGTAACTTGGGGGTATTAATACTTATTATTCTTTCGTGATAGGAGTGGCAACCCCATCGCGGCTCACAGCGTGCCCTTGTGTAATGTTGCGACGGGGTTCGTGAATCAATTTATTTTTTTAACAGAGTATTGATGTTAAAAAATAAATAAGAGTGAGTTCTGGGTTATAGGGTGGCTCTAAAAAGAGTCCTTGTTTTCATTATGACGTTGTTGGAGCTACATGTAAGTGTGGATTCCCAGTTTGAGTTTGTAGAGAAAAACAATGTTTCCTTCATCTGTGAAATGAACTTCATCACTTCTGTAGATGTCATCCATGTCAAAACATATATTTTTGTTATAGATGGACCCCATTCTATGATCTCTGAGGTAAGCAGAAACAGCTTTACTGACATTTTTCCTAGCTTTCTCAATCTGAGGACAGAATTGATGTGACCACTTCCATTTCTGTCTTTGACATATATTAGAGTATACAAAGACAGTTTGAGGCAAAAGCAACATCAGTTTTGCAAAGGTATCCTTCATTAGCATTTCCAGCCCAACCCCGGTCAATGTGCCTAGGCCATTCCCACCACAGTGCACAATGATGAGGTCAGGGGGTTGGAGGTGCAAAATGTTTTCAACCAAAGGCATCAATTGGTGCCACTTTAATCCTCTCTGTGCAAACCATTTAATATCCACATTTTGCAAACCTAGGTCTTTGTCAATATGTCTTTGTTCAGCATACCTTTTGCACCAGAAAACATAGCTGTGCCCTACGATCCATACTGTAAGCATTTTGAAGGGATGTCTGGAAGGAATGAAAAGATGTCTGTAGCTGATGTAGTCCATTGGTAGAATGAGAGATATGTAAAAAAGTAGAGGCCAAGCTTTTTTGAGAAAACCGATAACTGATTGGCAGATGATGAACATTGTGCACTGAAAAATAGGATGCATGATACTTTTGTGAAAAAGCATGTTTCTGATTGGTTAATACAAATTCTTTGAAAGATACATTACATAGGATAAGATAAAAATGTTGCAGAAGTCAACCACACCTACTGTTTGCAATTGGAAGCTACTATTCTGAACTGAAAAATATGGTTAACTTGTGACCTGCCACTGCCACTGAATGTTGCAGAAACTGTTGCTATGGGAACTACCATTAAGGAGAGTGGGGGCAGGGTTGAAACAACTGTGGTATTAAAATATGAAATGCATATTTAAAAACAAGAGATACGCTATTCAAGTTAGTTTTTCTGAATCAGTAGTATGTTTAGAAGAAGTGTGTTGTTAGTAGTAGTATTATTGCAAATACGTTTTTGAACTCTCGTAAGTGTTCGGGGCTCCATGGCGATGCGGCAGCGTGGTGGAGTCACCACTCCAGAAATTTACAAAACCAGTTCGGGAACTTTTAGAAGAGAGTTAGAAAGGGTTAATATGAGTAACCGATAGAAATGTGTTGTACAATTTGAAATAATGAATGAAAAAATTTGATTTGTTACTTACATTTATTTGTGTACATAAACAGAGGGAAGGTTTGCCATTACTTGTTTTACATTGTTGAGAGTGGTGCATTACATTTATTGTGTGACAAAGGACATTTTTCATGAGTTTCTGATATTTGATATTCTGCAATTGTATTAGAGAGGTGAGTTACACATGTGTAAGGTGTGTTATGTATTGTGTGGTAGTGGTTCAGTCTTTGGAGTGATATTTGTAAGTTCCAATTTTTTTTTTTATGATTACAAATTATTACAGAAGTGTGCTGTTTGAAATATGTTACAAAATGTACAAAGACTCTGAGTAGCTGCTGAATAGTGAAGATGCAAGAGAAAAGTGAGGTTTAAGGCTACTTTGTATGACTCTGTGGAAAGGTACGCTTGAAGTACCCCGTATACATTTAGGTGTCTTCGAGAAATGATGAGCGAAGTCTGTCATGTTGAAAGGACTGCATGGTCTTGTGAGTGAGGTACAAGGTAGAATTGGGATCCGAAATCGGCACAGGCAACGTAAAAGAAAGGGTCCACATTTGCAGATTGCGCCTTGTTGCAAAATACTGGGGGGGCTTTAAAACAGCCATGTTTTATTAACTTAAGGGAGATAAAAAAAGAAATGCAAATGTTGCCTGCACACTTTGTGCACAGATTTGTTTACACTAGTGAACCACATCTGAATAAAAGTGAAGCTAATTCTCAGGCACCCTGCAGCTGCTCAATGAGCACATTACAGGGCCGGCAGATTGAGAGACTGGGAAAAGCACCTCCCTTGACTCTACCCCACTCCTCCCCCCAAAGAT
Organism: Triturus cristatus; assembly: GCF_964204655.1. Classification (NCBI taxonomy): domain Eukaryota; kingdom Metazoa; phylum Chordata; class Amphibia; order Caudata; family Salamandridae; genus Triturus; species Triturus cristatus. The sequence continues at coordinate 946,614,863 of NC_140586.1, forward strand.
TCCTGCCTCTAGTTTGTAAAAGGAAGGTAACAGAGGCCTGTCTGCGTCGAAAAACACCACTTAGGCCCTCACTGGGCTGCTGGCCGCATCTCAACAGCACAGAGAAAGTCCCAATCGGCTTCCATGCTACACAAAAAGCGGCGCACAGTTGCAACTTACATACCAGCCTATTGTACATTTCCCGAGTGTCCATTTTACCAATCCGAGTTTGCAGACGTATGTCTATACTTCTACGTGTATTTTCACACGTGTTATGCTTTGAAAGATAGATACTTATAAAACACAGGTATACATGCCACTAGAAAAGGCAGAGACAGATGAATGCATGCTTTCAATAATATGGTGAGACTTACAACAGTGACATATTAAGGGTTGCAGCGTTATATTTGGCTAGGCCGAACACTTTTAGTAGTTGCTGAGTAGTGAAGCTGCAAGACAAAAGTGAGGTTAAAGACATGCTGGCAGAGGGATTAGAGATTATGGTACTTGTTATGAGTCTCTGGAAAGGTATATTTGAAGTATGCCGTATATATTTAGGTGTCTTCGTGAAATGAGGAGTGCAGTCTGTCATGTTTAAAGGACTGCATGGTCTTGTGACTGAGGTACAGGGTTGAATTGGGATCCAAAAGTGGTCCGGGCAACGTAAAAGAAATGGTCCATGTTTGCAGATTGCGTCTTGTTGAAAAATACTGGGGGGGCTTTAAAAGAGACATGTTTTATTACCTTTAGGAAGATAAAAAAGAAATGCAAATGTTGCCTGCACACTTTGTGCTCGGATTTGTTCACACTGCTGAACCACAGCGAATGTAAGAGTAGGTAATTCTTAGGCTTACTGTTTCTTTTATGTATGATGCGACTATCAAAAGGCAGAGACACATGCATGGATGATTTCAATAATAGGGCAGGACTTACAACTGTGACATATGAAGGGTTGAGTAGTCGTTGAAAAATGAAGCTACAAGAGAAAACTGAGGTTTAAGACATGTTGGCAGATGGATTAGTGAATAAGCTACTTTGTTTTCCAATCACCCAGGCACTACCTGTCAGGGGAACTTAACGAATCACACAGGAGCAGAATGACGCTAACTCCCAATGCCCTTCTCAGGACCCCCCTGCTAGGTTTGTTTTAATTCATCGCAGGTAAGTTCTGAGGGGGGAAAGGGGGTTGGACAGAGAAGAGACAGCTCCAAAACACTGCTGGTCCTGCTTAATCTTCTTCTTCAGGTTGCTAGGCTAGAAACATTAAATAGTCAGATATATCGGTTACCTTGACAGACTGCTTTCCTTAATATTGATACATATACATTTAATAACTAATCTCACCAGTAAGTAGTTTTGGGCTTGCCACTCTTCTTACTTCTCTTGAGCGTTGTGTGTGTTTACCCAGAGAAGCCTTCTCTCTAATCACTTGTTCTTTTCCTTGCAGGCCGTTCTATTCTAAGGTTCTCTGTCTTGATAAAGGAAAAAACAAGGTAAGTTATCTTTCTGTTCTGTAAGTATGTAATGTAGTTCGATGTTCCCTTCCTACCTATGTACTTACTGGACAAGTGATTGAGATGTTTATAATTTGTTGCCTGAAGTATGAGAACTTCAATTAAATAGAGACATGAGGACTATTGCACCTGTCTAAGATTTTTTCTAAATGGAAGATTTGCTGATTTATGCTTCCCAGCCAATTAGAGAAGGTGCTTATAATCAGTTTGGTATGACTATTTATCACAGCTCTTATGGCGGCTGCCAAGACGTGTGCAATTTAATATTTTCCTTCTCAGGAAAAAAATTTAATGAAGCGCGAACGGAAATCTCTCAGTGTTCGCACTTGTTCGATTTTTGAATTACGCAGCTCAAAAGAGAGGCGCGTTTAAATATTGCAGAGGAATTTCTGTAACCTTGCCGGTAGTGCGCACGAACTGAAACGTGCGCACGAGTTTAATTCCTGCAGCCTTTAGGTACCGCGAGGTACAAAAGGAACAGTGCCCGCGAGTAAACTTCAAATCCAGAATGAGAAATTCGATCTAGAATAACGCAGCTCAGAGAAACAATGCTCACGTTTTTCCCTGGTGCAATTTTACAGGACGTTAAGAGTTAGCTGAACTTGTCAACATTCTCTTCCTTGTCATTCTCTCAGGAAATACAATACTAAATATATTTAATTGGTTAAAGTTGAATTAATCGTCTTCACAGATTTATTTCAATCGTTAGCGCAAGCAAGGCTTCAGTCAGAATTATGTTTCAACAGCTTATTGCCTGAAAACTTGGATGGGAACAGAAATAATACTTTGAAGTTGACACTAACCTTTAATCTTGATTATTGGTAGTAACCGACGAAGCTAACCCCGCCTATTCCGCCACTACCCTGACTAACTTTCGCGACGCATGAACAACAGGTGCTGCTCCAGAAGAATCTTCAGTGAAGTGCACAGTAGAATGTTGGAGCACACCTCACCAACTGTCATTTGCAGAAAGACTAGACTGCTAAACAGCGTTATGCTGTTGCAATGTCAGGATGTTGGCAGCCATGTTGGAGTTTCTACGGTGCCAACTAGCGCTCCAACTAAAAGGATTAGCTACTCTTTGAGTTTGTGAAGAGAGAATAGTAGCTACGGAGGAAATAGGAGGAGGAAACCTCCTGTGATTCCTGACACTACCAATGCACTCATGCAATGAAGGAGACTCTACTTAAACACACATCCAATCAATCAGAAATTACCTACGCAAACATGCAATCACCCAGGCAGTAGTCTTGCACTAAGACACTATGTATGCACTCATCTATTCTGTCAAGCAATACTGAAACAGTCATCAAATGATACAGGTACTACAGTTGCACTAAACCATTCACTCAGGCCCTACCCATGCACTCATCCATTCCCCGAAGCACTATTCATGCACTCATTCTACGATGAAAACATTAGCCTTGCACTCATACTTTCACTCAGGTACTTCCCATGCACTCATACAATCACCCAGTCACTACCTTTGCACTCATGCAATCATGCAGGCACTATGCATGTACTCATGCAATCAGTAAGGCACTCGTTTTGCACTCAACTGCTCTCTCATGCACTACCTTTGCAGTTATCTACTCCCTCAGGCACTACTGTGGCACTCATCCAATGACCCAGCCATTACTGTTACAGTCATCATTTTACTGAGGCACTACCCATGCACTGATCTAAGCTTTCAGGCGATACCCTTGCACTCATGAAGTTAGTCAGGCACAACTTATGTATTCATGCAATCACACAGGTACTACCCCTGCACTCATGCTATCATATAGGCACTACCTATGGACTCATGCAAGCAGTCAGGTACTACTGTTGCACTCAGCCATTCACTCAGGCAGTACCTATGCAGTCATCCAGTCCCTCATGAACTACCCATGCAGTCAAGCAATCAAAGAGGCACTATTTATACACACATCGAATGAATGAGGCATTAACTATACAGCCATGCAATCACCTAGCCACTAATCTTGCATTCAAGCATTCACTCAGGTACTACTCATGCAGTTATCCATTCACTCAGGCAGTACATATGCACTCATCCAATGATGCAGCCATTACCCTTGACTGCATTGTTCCATTTAGGCACTACCCACACAATCATCGAATCATGCAGGCACTACTGCTGCACTCAATCACACAGGCATTACTCATGCAATCAACTATGCACACATTGAACTAATAAGACATTACCTATAGATTCATGCAATGAATCAGGCACTCCTCTTGCACTCATCCATGCACTCATCTATTCTGTGAAGCACTACTCATGCACTCATCCAATGACGCAGGAACTACAGTTGCATTAATCGATTCACTCAGGCACTACCCATTCAGTATTCTAAGCAGCTAGATATTACTCTTGCACTCATTCATGTACTGAGGCACTAGGCATGCATTTTCATATATATTATGCATGTGAAGATCGTAGAGATATAAAACACAGGTATACATGCATTTGTATGCTACATTTATGTATGGTGTCACTAACAAAAGGCACAGACATATGTATGTTTTCAGGAATATGATGACACTTACAACAGTGACTTGCAAAGGGTTAATGCTTTATATTTGGCTAGGCCCAAAGCTGTTAGTAGTTGCTGAATAGTAAAGGTGCTAGACAAAACTGAGGTTTAAGACATGCTGGCAGAGGGATTAGTGATTAGTCTACTTTGTTCAATTGTTAGTGACATCCTACATGAAAGAAGCATACAAATGCATGTATACAGGGGTTTTATATAGCTACCATCTTTAGATGCATAACACGTGTGAAAATATAGAGATATAACTTAGTTGCAAGACCATACACTCTTTTCAACTAGAGAGACTGCACTTTCCATTTCAAGAACACACCAAAATGTATAAGGCATAATTCCAGTGTACCTTTCCACAGACACATACAAACTAGTTTAATCACTAATCCCTCTGCCTGGATATTTTAAACCTCAGTTTTCTCTTGTGTTATCACTATTCAGGGACTACTCAGAGTCTTTGGCCTAGCCAAATATAAAGCAGCAACCCTTCAGATATCACTGTTGTAAGTCTCTCCATATTCCTGAATGCATGCATATATATGTCTGTGCATTTTGTCAGTGGCATAATATATATAAAAAATACATACAAATAGGTGCATGATGACAGTAGTAAAAGGCACAGACACATGCATGCATGCTTTGAGGAGTATGGTGAGACTTACAATAGTAACATTGCAAAGATTGCTGTTTTGAATTTCTGGAGTTCTCTTGCTTGTTTGTGCACTTGTCTGGACTGTTTCTGCATGTCAGTTACTTGTTTCTGCTCTTGTCTAGGTTTCTTTGCACATCCTTCTTGTGTGTTTCTAGAGCTCTGCTACTTGTTTTTCTACTTCTCTTCTTTGTTTCAGCACGTTTTTTGCTTCTTTTTATAGGCCACTTTCCCATTTTTGCAGCTCTTTTACCTCTTTCTACACCTCTCTTCCGTGTTTCTCCACTTCTGTTCCGCCTTTTTGCACCTCACTTTTCTTTCTGCAGAGCTCTTGATTCTTTATGCACGTGTCTTGCCACTTTAATCACGTGTCTTGCTTGTTTGTGCACTTGTCTTGCCTCTATCTGCACCTTTGTTGGTTCTTTTGGCTGTGATCATGCCTCTTCTTGCACCCATGTCAAATGAGTATCTTTGTTAGCCTGTTTCTGCACCTGTCTTGCTTCTTTTTGTACCCCTCTTGTCTATTTGTGTACCTGTGTTTCCTGTTTTGCTGTTTTATTGTTTCTTTTATGAATCTGTTGTGTCTTTGTGCACTTCTCTTGCATGTTTGTGCACCTCTGTTTCTTTGTTGACCGCTATTGTCTTTTTGTGCAGCAGTCTTGCCTCTTTCTGAATTTCTCACATTTTTTAGTAGCTGTGTTGTTATTTGTGTATTTCTTTTAGGTGTTTCTAAACTTTTTTTTCTTTCTGTCCCTTTCCTTCTCTTTTAGTACAATTTTTCCTCTTTCTGCAATTCTCTTGCTTGTTTCTACACGTTTGTTTTTTTATTCGTAATACAGAGAATAGCATTGTAATTAATTGCATAGTAGTTAATATCAGTATTCATATGTAATTAATTTAAAATAGTTCATTCTTGCAACAAACTATTGAAACTTTCCTTTGTTTGTAGAAAATTATTTTGTTTGGATCACAAAATCAAGATGGCAAGAACACACAAAAAGAGAAGATAACAAAAAAGAGATCTACTTAAAGAAAAGTAAAAAGACTGGATTATAAAAGGATGAAAATGTTACTAAGGATAACATTTGTTCTGGTAAGAGCACTAAGCACTTTCTTAAAACAGTTGCAGAGAAATTAAAGAAAGATAATAGGAATTAAAGGAAAAAGAAGAGTTTTACAACAAAGCAGAAGGAGAACAACATTTCTAATGGTAAAAAAACATTAGAGTTTGGAAAAAAATTTTTTTACAAGAAGAGAGAAATAATTTAAACAGATACATGTACGAATCTTTCGAAGTAGAGTAATTCAATATGTATTAAAAGATTGTAAAAAGTATAAAAGAAGATCATCAGCGTATAAGAAGCAACACATTGAAGTGTAGTAGATACTGCTTTTGATTTGAATCAAAAATTATATATTTTAATATTGAAGAGAATGAGAACATCCGATAAAATAATGAAATGTATGAAAGGCAAAAGAAAAAGACTTGTTAAATAGAAGTAACTTTTGTAAAAATTTCACTGGTGAATGTAAATTCCAGAATTTGTAAAGCGCACAGCTACCTCCGGAGAGGAGTCCCGGCGCTGGGGGCCGTTGGGAAGATTAAGCAAGCTATTGCCCAGAGTCACATGGTGCTGGGCTAACCTGCTGCCGGAGCCGGGGATCGAACAGTGAATCCTTGGGTCCGGAGTCAGGCACCCTGGCCACTGCGCCACACCTCTTCCAGCACACTTCTACTACTGAGCCTTTCTTTAATGAAGAAAGCTACCTTCAACAAAGCAGATTAGTGTATTCAGTTGATTCGAGTTGTCGATGCTATGAGATAAAAGATGGTTGTGCCATTCCAAAAGAAGAAATTGGTTGTTAGGAGTGTAGAAGAAGTAATAGCTGAAGAAGTGCAAAGGAAGCGTACAGAAGCTCCTGTAAATAAGTGAAATTGTAGCAGTATTTGCAGTATTCGACAGGAATCTATTGACATATTGCAAATTGTTTTACGAGAGTATGCAAAACAAAGTGTTAAACAGAAGATTAGGATGTTACAAGAATTAGATCCATGTAAAGTAAGAATATAGTAAGTTGCACGGACATTCTCTGGCTCGTCTTTCAAGAAAAGTGTGTAAAAGTACTTTTTATCACTTAAGTATGTTGGCAGTATAACACTCAGGAATGCGGAAGTTAGTAAGGAAAGTGTACTATGTAAAATCTCCTGTATTATGTTTAAGTGAAATGAACACAGCTCTTTTACACGGTTCTTTATCAGATGTTCAAAAAGTTTGTGAGGATTTACAGTTTTGTTTTTTTGGTTCACAACAGCAGTGTGTAGAAAGTGAGAGCTTTATAAGTGTTAATGTTGAAGAACACGGTAAAGGGATTAGTATTGTGTATAGAGCTGTACATAACAACTTGGAGTTAGTAGCTATTCCAGAGGAACTGGCATATTTGAATGCCTATGAGTCAGTTCTTATTCAATCTGTACACCCATTTCAAGCCATAATTCGTATGGGTCCTAAAACTGTAAGCTGCCACCAACAGATTTACAAAGAGGTCTGTGTATTTACCTTTAGATTTTAAGAAAAATATTGAAACTGTTGGTGAAGACAGAGAGGAAAATGAGCCAGTAGTTATTCTAGTAAATGGCGTCCCAACAAGGAGTTGAAAAATATGACAAGAGTTTGTGGATGTTAATAAAGTTCAAAAGGCTACATTATATCTTGTAGAGAACAATATTTATTATAAAACTGTAAATGTTGATGAACAGACATGTTTAGAAGATGAATCATAAATTTCAAGGGGCCAAATAGAAAAAGTGGACAAGTCCAGGACTGAAGAGATTTATGAACATTACACGATACATCCTCTACATTCAAAAGAAGTGATAGGAAACAGCATTGAATTATTTCAAATGAAAAAAGCAAAGGGAACTTCAATTTGCGTATGGGAAAAAAGCTTAGAAGCTCATTGTTTTTCACAACTGTTCCCCACTGAAGAAGGTGGACGATTTGATGAGCGACTTGTACGGATTCCAGCTTCAGAATACCGCTCGACAAGATTGTACTCTGAAGATCCAAGATTTCGACAGTGCACTCCATATATATTTCATTGTGTTTGAAAGTGATTTGTCTGCTCTTTCATATGCAGTTAACCACATATTAAAAACAGGAATTCATCTTTCACATGTTTCTGCAAAAGAATTCATGGACAAAGTTCATCAAAGAGATGAAAATCTAGAATCACAGTTAATTAATTTGTTGGCATGTCAACGTGGTACCAATGAATATTGGTTTCATCATCACGGTAAACTTAAATTTATGTTAAGAAACTTAGGTACACCAACATGGTTTGTAACACTTAGCTGTGCTGAATATGCATGGGAAGATTTACTTGAATTTCTACGAGAAGCAAATGCAAATATAAAAATATTGAAATGAAGACACCTGGAGAACTCTGTTCTTTGGATCCTGTAAATGTGTGCCAGTATTTTAACCATAGGTTTCAAAGTATAATATCATTTATCTGCAATAAAAATAATTGTCCTCTTGGAGAAGTTACAGATTTTTTTGGGCGAAAAGACTAAGAAACCAGAGGTGCTCCTCATATCCACATGCTATTATGGATAAAGAATGCTCCAAAATTTGGAACTGATACTGATGAAACTGTATTGTCTTTCATCGAACAGTATGTTATCCTGTGACATTCCAGGAGAAGGAGGAGAAAAGAGCTTGAGACAACAAGTTTTACGTTTTCAAAGTCACCGCTGTGGAAAGTACTGTCAGTGAAAATATAAGTCTAAAGGGAAATTTCATACAAAGTGTCGTTTTGGATTCCCAAGTCCAATAATTTCTTTAGGAAGAGTAAATTATTTTTTGTCAGCAGTAAGGCATACAATAACTCGGAAATCTCCCAAGAATACATACAACTTAAAAAGAACAGACCAGTCAAAGTATATTAATGACTACAATCCAGTTATTTTGAAAATGTGGAATGCAAACATGGATATTCAATACCTTGCAGATAATTCAATTGCCGTTGCATGCTGTTACATCATATAAAACCAAATCAGAAAAGACAAAGATGAAAGAAATGTGGGAAGAAATTTCACAAGAGAAGAGTCTTAGCAAAAAATTGTACAGCTTTAGCTTGGAAATGCTTTCCCACCGAGAGATTGGATCCTATGAATGTTCGGATCGCTTGTGCTCTTCCAGCTTATATTCAAAGTTAAGAGGAATCATTTGGGTAAGTTTAGGTCTTGCCTGCACATTAATAGAGTATTGAAAACATTAGAAGAAATCAAATACTTAGCACTGAAAGAAACAGAAAGTACAGAAATTGTTAAAACCAATATGTTGGATACATACTATCCCAAAAGGAGTCCACATCTGGAAACACTATGTCTGTATGAAATACTTCAACATTACAGCTTTAAAAGAAATGTTACAGAAAATATAAAACAAGGAAAATATGCAGTAATTGGATGTGACGGATGTTTAGTAAAACATGCCAAATGAAATCTTACTTAACCACAGAAAACTCAGTTACGAAACTCCAGATAAGAGAGAATTTTTCCATTTAGCACTTCTGCAACTGTTCAAGCCATGGTGTAATGGAACAGAATTACTTAGAGATTTTGCTGTATGAAGATTCTTTTAATGCATGTAAAGATAGCATTCAATGCACAATTTTCCCTACATATCTACAAATGTTAAATGATGAGATTGAACAAGAAAATACTATTGCAGCTGAAATAGCTAAAGGCAGTTCTCAAGATAGTCAAAGTTCTGGTCCACTGAGTCAAGATCCACTGGGACAACCAATTATCAAAAATGAAGCAGCAATAGCCATGAATGAGGTAGAAACTGCAATGCAACAAGTACAACAGGATAATATTATGTTGCAGAAGTTATAACAACTAAATATTGAACAAAAAGAAATATATGTACAAGTGACACAACAGATATAACATGGTTTGTTGCATGAAAAAGAGAATGCCAATGTTCATCATTTAATCCTATTGTTATGTACATCAGTGGTCAAGCTGGTACAGGTAAATGATGTTTATTTAAAATGTTGACCAGTTATCTACAGAAAACTACAGATTCACATTTATCTTGTGTTGTAACAGCTCCAACTGGATTAGCAGCACACAATATTAAAGGGATTACTTTACATAGATTACTTATGCTACCAGTTGAACATGATAATACATTGGAATATCAGAATCTGTCTGGGGAAGCTTGTTATGAAGTGTCAAGAGTACTGAAGAAAATGAAACTTTTAATCATTGATGAGGTGAGCATTGTCTCAAACTTAAAGCTTGCTTTGCACAGTTGAGAATGCAACAGATTTTAAAAACCGAATACAATGTTCTATTTGGAGGGAAACATTTAATTGTATTTGGAAATCTACTACAACTAACTCCTGTAAAAGGACAACCAGTTTTGAAAACACTTGTACATGAAGACGCTAGAAAATCTTTGGGAAGTATTGGAAATGTGAACATTTGGTTACATTTTGAATATAAGGAACATAGAAAGAATATGCGACAAGCAAGTGATGAAGATTATGGAAAAAGTTTTAAAGATATAAGAATTAGTGTCTTGACGAAACATGGTAAAAGGCGGCTATTAAGGAACTTGTTTAGAACTGAAAACACAGCAGCTGAAGTAATGTACAAGAAGATTGGAGAAAAGAAGTCTGTAGTTTGCCTACTGCCTACCTGCAAGAGTGTTCTACATTCAATGAAGAGCTTTTGGAACTAGCAAAACAAGTAATAGTGGAAATGTAATCTATTGATAAAATTGAACACCAGGGAGTGACTATTCTTCTTATAGAGAAACTACAGACTAAATTGCACTCTGTCTGTATCTACAACTGCAGGCTTAGAAAAAACTTTACATGTATGTATAAACTGTCGGGTAATTTTACGGTGTAATTTAAATGTAGAAGAAGGTTTAGCAAATGGAGCACTGGGAAAAGTTGTTGATTTAGTAACATTTCAGCACAGAGATGGAATAGAATTGTTGAAAATAAAATGTGATCAGATTAAAGAGGTAAGACAGATTGGGCGTTGTGTTGTACGTCTTTTGCTTGTAAAAGACTTGTATGTTCTCAGAAAACACTTTCCTTTGTCCTTAGCATATGCAGTAACTATTCATAAATCTGAAGGTTTAAGTATAGACAGTGCTTTGGTAAATATTGGAAGTACAGTGTTCAAAGAGGGAATGGCATATGTTGCATTATCTTGAGTAAGAACATTGTCTGGTTTGTATTTGATTGATTTTGATGAGAAAAAGGTTAGTGCTGATGTAGATTTTGTAAGGGAGTATAATCGTTTAAGAAGACTTTATACACCAGATTTAGGTGAGTATCCCATATATGAGAAACGTGTAGTGTATCCAAAACAGAAATATGTCAAAGATTCAAGTGAGGTTGAAAAAAAATAAAAAAATGAAAAGAAAGTTGAAGGTATAAAGAAACAGAAAATGGAAACTGTTGATGACATTGTAGGATACCAGTTGGAAAATAGTTCAGGTATCAACTGTTATGCTACTGGGATTCTGAATGTTGTGTTTTATCTACAAGATCTTCATCATGAAATCATGGGAAATCATGAAGAAAGATTCTGTTCTTTACTACATTATGTATTTCAACAGTTGGTAACTGGCAGAAGTAAAATCCACACTTCTTCTGGTATTCGCCATCTTTTGGATATATGTACTGGTTCTTTGACCTTTACTCCCAATATACAACAAGATGCACAAGAATTTCTAATCATTATGCTTGGAGTATTAGAACATGAAGGAATACAAATTGAAAACTTATTTGAACTAAGTTACAAATGGGATCATAAATGTTAACAGTGTTCATTTACTTCCAGCATTGAAATAGACATAGGACGATTCATACACTTAACGATACCAGACTGCAAATCAGTACCTTTTAACAAATTAGTAAAAGGAGCCAATCATGGTATGAAATGTTCGTATTGTAAATCCGAGATGTTGTCTACATTACATATAGAAAGATATGGAAAATATCTCATTGTAATGCTACAACATTCTAGAGCAAATAGAAGAAAACTGGAAAGCAAAATTAAAACTTTTGTTGCAAGTCAAGTATCAATTTATGGAAAAACCTTTACAACAGTGGCTATTATTTTCCATGCTGGACCTACTACCACATCTGGACACTATACTGTGTATTTAAAGTGTAATAAAAGATGGACACATTGTAATGATGCTCACTTGGAAATTAAACCTAGATTGCCTTACGAATTACCAAATTCATATTTGATATTTTTAAAGCCAAAGTTTTGAATACATAATTTGGCCTATTGGGAAGATGTGAACACAAATTAACAAATTCAAATTGGATATTTTGGAAGCCAAAGTTTTGAATACATAATTCGGCCTTTTGGAAAGATGTGAACAGAAAGTAGACAGCGCTGCAAACAATTACTAATTATAATTAGTATTTGGATTATTATTTGTGCTAATTGGTATTGCATTTGGAAAATTGTGTTGAAAAGCAAATAGTTTATATATTTGTTCTGCATATTGTACCAGGTGTAAATGAGAGTGTACATTTCTGAAATATCCTTGTGATAAATAATAGATGTAATGTACAAGAAGGATACTGCAGTTAGGAAAACACATAGCTACACAATTGAAAATAATGCTCTACGCTGGGGTTTTTTTCTACAATCTAGTTGATTGGTTTTTTCCCTGCTGTTCCATGATGATACTACATTGAAATCACTGTGTATGGTGAAGTTAAGTGGAATCTGAGAACAGCAGAAAAGAGTAACTGAAAATGTTATGTAATTCTAAAATTATGTTGTCCTCTTAAAATATTAAAAGTATAATTTCTGTAAAACAGTACATAACAGTTTTTCTTCTTCTTTATATTAGGTAGAGGTGAACTTTGAAAAGATATTTAATCCTGTTTAGGACAATACTACTCTAAGATAGATCAACAGAGTCATGTTTCTAAATTACCTAAAAAGGTAAGAACACATAACCTAATATATGTGATAACATGAAACAATATTTGAAGTTCATTTCTATGTTATTTATTCATAATAAAAATTATTCTTGATCCTTTATACTATTTGAAAACTTTGATCATGTTACTGATGTCATCAGTCAGGTAGTCATTATTTTACACAAACACTTCCTAAGTTCTCATTTAATCTCTATAGCACAACTTTAGCATTAATTGGATAACCAAGGCATTATTCTCGCATTTTTCCTTTCCCACAGGCACAACCTATGCACTTATGGTATCACCCAGACACTACCCTTGCACTTATGCAATCACCAATGGACTATCCATATGCTCATACAATCACCCAGGCACTACTCACGTACTCATCCATTCACTAAGAAACTACCCATACACTCATCTGTTCCCTCATGCACTAACCATGCACTCATCCAATGACCAAGACATTACTCTTGTATGCTATTCCTCAAATAGTTCTCATGCAGACATACAATCACCCAGGTACTACTCCTGGACTCATGGAATCACTCAGACAATACACATGTACGCATGCAATCACTAAGGCACTAGTGTTGCACTCAACTATTCTTTCAGGCACTACCCAAGCAATCATCCATTCTCTGAGGTACTACCCATGCACTGATACAATCACACAGGGATTAGTGTTGCAGTTATCTTTAAACTTGGCACCACCTATGCAGTAATCTAAGCACCCAGACATTACTCTTGCACTCATGAATTCATGCACGCAGTACCAATGCAGTAATACAATAAATAAAGCACTAGTCTTGCACTTAAACATTCACTCAAGCACTGCCCATGGATTAATCCATTCACTTAGGGTGTTGCAGGGATTATGCCTAAGATCACAACTATGCGTACAATTATGAGACTTTAGCAGGTAGGGACTGAGTCATCCAATTACCTGAGTGCCTACAAGCCCTGGACCAACTTGCTGTATTGTCTCATTTGCTCTCCTAATCCCTTATAGAGAAATAAGTGATTAGACAACCCAGAACACAACACTCCCACATCTCTCAAGAATCGCGGAAACAAGACACACCGTTTCGCTGTTACTCTTGTACTTGTAAGATCTGACACAGATATGAACCATTTTTAAATATTTATTTTACGTAACATGGTGTAACATGCAGTATATGTGTCACTACAAGAACAAAAATGTATGATACAAATATAATCAGTATACAAGTAACTATATATCTCATAAAAAGAGAAGTCATCATAAAAAGACAAAGGAGAAAACGCTATACTGCGTATCCTTCATCCCCTTGCTAAGAAGAAGTATGATTATATAATGAAAGATCTCTAAGGTTTGTCTGCAGACCACATAACTTTCAATATAGATGGTAAATCTAAATTATAGGTGCTCTTTCACTGTTCTCTCTGGAAACAAGTGTGTGTGCCACCTATTCGTGTATACGAATTGTATCACAGTATGGGTGTTCAACAACAACTGCATTGGTATGTTTTATAAAGGTCCTAGGGCTCAACAGAAAAGAATTACAAGGGACATTGTTTATTAGCTTTGTCCAAAAAGTTAAATTTAAAGTTGCGAACGATGCTAAGAAGAAACACAGCAGACAGTTCTCATGTGAAAAGTACGAACAAGGTATTTTGCAAAAATAAAGCCTTTTGTTATAGTGCACAAAAGCTGGATAATGGCTGCCGGGCTCAGCTAAGTTAGTGAAGTCGATAATGTCCCCAACTGCCAGGTCGCACCCTCTCCTTGACCAGCTCTGTAGTACCCGGGCTAACAGAACACAAGGATAAGCAGAGCCAAACCGAATCTGTAAAGGCGAAATTGTAGAAAAAGTCAACATCTGAAAGTTTGGAAGGAACGAAAAAGGAAATGAGAACATGGAAAAAAACTGTATTTTTGAAGTGTAGAAATAACAGGCCATCAAATCGGATTCCCATGCACTCTTATGGAGATCCATCGAAATGCGAGAATTCACAAGCACCACATAATGTAATCAGCTCCAAAAGGTCATCCACACCTCTCCAAGCAAAGAGGGTCGCCATCCAATTGAGCAAGTAGAAAGAACAGACATGGTCATCGTATTCTCGTGCAACCAGGAGCATGTCAGGGCAACCTGTGTGATATTCGATGATACTCTGATCCAAGAGCGCACATACTCCGGCTCCCCCTTATTGCATCATTAAACGCATCCATAAAGCATGTATCTCCGTAACAGTCGTGGTCATGAGCCAGCAATGGACTCATCAACAGTTCATAATCCAGGTCAGCGCGTGAAGAAGTGGAGAGACAGACATCCAGGTCGGATTGAAAGGGGCAGCAGACACAGTAGAACAAAGGTTGCATGCTGGTGAACTACATGTACCGGAATTTCAGCTTATAGGTAATGCCAAGAGTTGCCAATAGCAAGCACCCAAAAAGTTGAAGCATTTGTTCACGGTACAGCCGCAATTGGCCTGGATGTGGCTAAACCACAGGACGGGCAGCCATTTCTACTAGGAGCAGGAGACCGCGCACTGCGGAAACAAGCAAGAGCACCAGGAGAAATCCGCCAAAAGCGCTGGGAAAATTAGAATGAATAAAAGCCGGTATTACTCCAAAAATAGTCTGAAAGGAGATAACGAGGCCGAAGTCGACTAGTTTAAAAAAATGTGGTAGGCCTTCGGTTTCAGACGCATTAAATATTTGCTGTATTAATTCTGAAAAATGTAGTGGGAGATTGGTATTGAGCAGTGACTCAATGTCACTTGGTGGTTTAGCCACCTGCTATTTGAAGGTCTCACAAGCTTATGTGAGCGCCACTTCTTGTTAAAAAATATCCCTTTGAGTCAGCGTACGTAATTGAAATCTATTTCCAACGTAGGAATGGAATGCATTAGCAAACTATCTACAATGCCATGTGGGGGAGGACATAAGACATTGGTGCAATATGTACTATGTTGTGAAAGACTTGCTAAATACGGGACGTCTGCTCGTAAGCCACAGCAGTTGTAGTTATCTACGATAAGATAACTGCTGATGGAAAGCACAATGAGCAGGGGAATAACAGTAGGCACTGGAGTTTCTTTAAAAAAACAGTACAAATGAAGGGCCGAAACGTTAAATTCTCTGTGTACTTTAATTTGTTTACAAACTAAAGAATGTTCTACAGAAGAATTACAGTGGTTCTCTGTTAGGAAAACGTATCTATCTTCATGCTGATAGCGAAATGCAAAAGCAATGAATACAATTCAAAAATAAATTTACTTCCTAGGGATTTAAATGTACCAACGTGGTAATGTTTCATGCAATCAAGGACGCGCATCCAATCAATCAGACATCACCAATGCAATCATGCAATAACCCAGGTATTGCTCTTGCACTCAATTATTCACTCAGGTAGTACCAATGTACTCATCAATTCCCTCAGGTACTACCCATGCACTCATACAATGACCCAGGAATGACTCTTTAAGTCATTCTTTTACTGATGTAATACCCATGCACTGTTCTAAGCAGCTAGATATTAGTCTTGCACTAATACATTCACTTAGGCACTACCCATGCACTCATAGAATGAAGGAGGCACTACTTACACAGACATTCAATCAATCATTCATTACCTATGCAGTCACGCAATTAGCCAGGCACTAGTGTTGCACTCAACCATTCACTCAGGCAGTATGTATTCACTCATGTATTCCCTGAATCACAATTGATGCACTTATCCATTGATTGAGGTTGTCACGGTCCCCTTGGATCCTCTCCTCAGGATGACGTCGATGCTATGTGTGGGTCCCCCGCCCATCCGTCCCCGGTCCGGTGTACGTGTAATACTCTCGGACGCGAAGATAGGTGGGTGAGGGAAGGAAGGGAAGGAACAGCGGGGAGAGAGACCTGCAAGAAACAAGGAGATGGATTAGCCAAAGGCTCTCCCCTCTTCCCAAGACACCAACCTAGGCTTGTCGTTCCCCCTACCTGGTACTCCTTCTTCCCAAGCTCTGGGTCTCAGCTAGGGTCCTCTCTTAAGTGCAGGTGGAGTGTCTGGCGAGTGTGCGTAGAGTCAGGGTGCTCTCCGCAAGTCCCTGCCCCGTTACTGCACGGGGAGACGAAGAGTGAGATGGCCCAACGCCACCAGAGAAGCCAGCTAGCAATGTTGCCTGAGCGGGTTTGTTTTCGGGGCGCCCTCCTCCGTACCTTCCTCGTTACGTCACGGGAGGCAAAGGGAGAGAGCTTAGAGACACCAGCGGGGCCGGTGTTCAATGAGGTAGGCGCTGCCACTCAACGCCGGGAAATCCAGGGGCGGAGGAGCGCCGGTGATGTTGGAGGTAAGGTAGGCGCTGCCACTCAACGCCTGGAAATCCAGGGGCGGAGGAGCGCCGGAGATGCTGGGGGTAAGGTAGGCACTGCCACTCAACGCCGGGAAATCCAGGGGCGGAGGAGCGCCTGACGAGCCGGCACGGTTGCCGGTCCGGGTCGTAGGGAAGATGCTGGCAAAGAAGCATGCACCGCCACGAGAGGCGCGGACAATGCGGGGAGAAGTGACAGAAGCTCGCTCACCTCCTTGCTGTAGCCGGGGGGAAGCTTCGCGGTCTGCTTCTGCTGTTTTCTCGATGAGTCTTCAGCGGGTTCGATGTGGCGGGAGCCGAGGCTGCAGTAAAGGTTCGAGGGTCCGCTCGGTGGAAAACGACGGAGGCTTCTGGGACTTGGAGTCCGCAGCATTCGGCGTCGCGTCGCCGCACCCAGGATCATGACAGAGGAACCAAGCAAGCAAGTATCCAATGATCCAGGCAATACACCAGCAGTCATAGAAAGTTTCAGGTAGCACTGTTGCACTCATTCTTTCACTCCAGCAGTATGCATGTATTTATACAATCCCCTTGACAGTTGCCATATACTTATAGAAACAGTAGAAAATCATACATTAAGCCATAGGTTTCAGGGACGTTATAGTTAGGAATTAGGATTTTTTAAAACTATAGGTTTGAGGGACGTTATAGTTAGGAAATAGCATTTAAAAAAACATGAGAAATTCACTGAAAAAACCATAGGTTTGAGGAACGTTATAGTTAAGAATTAGCATTTTAAAAAAACCTGCCCATCTATTCATGAAACTCCTAACACTCTTCCCCAGGTTGTGTGATCTATTGAGGTGCGACTTAATCATTGACACCATTAATGGACCACACACTTGGTGGGGCCGATGTGGTTAAAGCAACACTAACTAATCCAGGTTCTTCATAACTAAACAGTAACCCACGCCAGCCCTACTACCCATCCAGGCATAAAAGGAATATTAATCATCGTAGTGCAGAGTCTTTGAACAATGTCTGCCCAAGGAGAGATAGCACTAGAGTGTGCACTATGGCCTGATTCACAAAGGTAAAAGTTACACTCTTTGTTCAAGTTTACTCTTGCAGTTTAACTGTATGAGTAGCGACTGCATAACTAGTACTCTTTTTAAAATAATTGTAGTTACTACATGCAAAGTTACTACGTTTTTATTTAACCAATTTTTATAGATTTTCATCACATCCATATAGACACAAGTTACAAACAAACTGATCTTTGTTCCATAGCCAGGTGCAAGAATCCCACCATGGTAACTGTGCATGTATGACAGAATAACGGATTTGACAGGAGTAATTGGTCCAAAGCATAAGCTGGTGAACAAACAGAACTTTTAGGGCATGACAGTTACAATTCTGGACAGAATTACTGAAAACAGAAAAACAATATTTTTGTCTTCCTCTCAGGACTTACTTCCCCAGACGTGCACCCTCCTGTCCCGTGGGGATGACCGTGCATTCGCCAGGTGTCAGATCCTATTCCTACATTTCTATCATGGCTGTAGGGCTCAGTTTTGAGAGGCAGAGACAGTGAAATCCTACTCGAGAGACTTCAGGACATCGGGGTTCAAGGGGCTGCACTGAAATGGTTGACAAACTTCCTAACTAACAGAACTCAGTTACCATGAGCACATTTAGATCTAAAATCACCAAAGTAAGTAAGGGAGTACCGCAAGGCTCCTGTCTGAGCCCTACCCTATTCAACATTTATGTTACTCCCTTGGCGAAACTAATAAGGACTCTAGGGTTTAGTCCCATTTCTTATGCGGACGACACACAGTTTTTACTCTCTTTTGATAAATCCAGTGATAATATCCAACTCATCTTCTCAGAGGGCTTGAAGACCATTGCTGCCTGGATGAGGGCCAATTTTCTTCAACTGAATGCGAGAAATTGGAAATTATGCTGTTTGGAGGCACGGCAGTAAGCTGGACACCCAGCTCGGCCCCCACCTCAAAAACAGTGGTTAAGAATCTGTGAGTCCGCATTGACCAAATACTTACGCTCGAAGCACATGCCACCACCACTGCGGGGACATGTTTGTACATACTCAGCCTCCTAAGAAGAGTATTTCCTTTTTTACCATCCTCTAAACGAAAAACACTGATGCAAGCTCTAGTGCTGAGCCGACTGGACTACTGCAATGCATTGTTGGCTTCGGCCAAAGAAGCTTCTTTGTACAAATTGCAATTAGTCCAGAATACTGCGGCCCACCCAGTAGAAAATGCCCCTCCCAGAACGGCCTCTATGCCGCTTCTAAATAAACCCCACTGGCTCCCTGTGAGAAAACGAGTGAAATTCAAGATTTGTTGCCCTGTTTTCAAAGCGCTCAATGACCTGGGTCCCTCCTACCTATCTGACAAACTGTCAAAGTACACGCCCTCTAGGCCCCTTCGGTCAGGATCTAAACTACACCCCGAGAATTAAAAAAGCACGCATGAGTCACAGGGCATTTACTTACCTTGCCCCTACTCTTTGGAATAAACTTCCCCTCCACTTACGTGAATGCCAGGACCGCCTACATTTCAGGAAGCTGCTAAAGACCTATCTTTTCTGAGGTGTGCTCGTCTGGATGAAGCTCGCTGCCCAAGCACGGAGATACCCCTGACGGGGTGATTCGGGCACTATATAAATTAATAAATATCAAATACCAAATACAAACAGTATTGTTAGAGGACAAGTTTCTTTCACGGTAAGCGTGAGTAAAGTCAGTCCTTTCATTCTCAGCTCAACTAACAAATTGTCAGTAAGTTTATATGCATGTGGTAGTACGGACTCCAGGCCTTAGCTTCACGCTGACTCCACTGCGCCTTGCAGCTTCGCAGTCAACAGCAGACAGGACAGGAAGGGAAGAGGATGCCCAACTATCGGACCATTGTACCGGCTCCCGGCACAGTTCATAATCTTAGCCCCTCGTCTCGCTGATACCTGGCGAACCCCCCACAACAGGAAGGCCTCAAGCAACATTGGTTCAGCTACGGGCAGCCGGGTAGCTAAGGACGGCTGAGTGCTGCGCCATCTTCCAGCGGTGCACTGGTGTATTGCGCCTGACCCTAAATCGATCAAGAAAACAAGCGGCAGTGCTCAGCGCGACTCAGGTGAGCCTCGTGAGCCGTGCCCCAGCAACAGGCAGACAGCGGTGGCAAGCGCAGACACCATTAGGCTGCGGCCACGGTGAGTGTGTGCCCTTGGCGGTTCTCACTGAGATGGCCTGACTAGGTCAGGTGCAGCTTGTGACCCGCCTTGTGAGACCCGTTTTCCCTGTCTGCCTCCTTCCATCAGCACCACTGTTGCACTCGTTCCCTGCTTCTGCTTCCCTGCCACCGCCTGGTAGGGGGGTAACTACACGGGGGTATCGTTTACAACTGCAACCACGCAAAGGCATTTCCAAAGGCTCCTCTCCGGCAATAATCTAGCACCAGTGAGAGGTGTATCTGCCCTCCTAGCACCAGCATCTGCATAAGTGACACGTATTGGAATAACTGGGCAGTTGGGCAGCCGGAGGAGTATTTTCAGCACCTTACTTAGCAAATGGATACCAAAAAAAAGGGGCAACTGCACACGACCCCGGAGGAAATCCTTAATAGCCATCCTTCCAACAAATGAGGACAAGGATTACAAGGAGCAAATCACTCACAGATAGCTTAAACGAAAGGCCGCAAGACGTTTAACATGGGGGCTCGATTAGACACTTCTTTAGGAAAATGATACCCCAGCACTGATCAGGGCGCACCATTTTTATGCAGCGTGCTTGTCTCAAGATAGCAGTCCTAAAGGGCTAGGCAGACCGTCCTTTGACCATACTAGTATATGTAAGGATGGCTCAATTCCCTGTGAGGATTCCAGGATTGAGCAGGAAATGGAGGGCGTAACTCGTAGGGAACTCGATTCAATGCAGTCCAAGGGCCCACCTAAGGGCCAAATCCGCCTTATACTCATAGACATGGAGCATGATGCCACAACTAGCAAGACCCCAGAACAGCTTTGACTAAAAATGTTTCTAGGGCAGTGACGACAGCGCAAATTCACCAGCCCAAAGCCTACGGCCCAGACCCTAGCAGTATGGAGACCGCCAAACCACCACAAAAATCTATGAGCCCTTGGACCCAGAGTCCCCTGTGGCAGGGGAGCTTACAGCCTCATTCCTCTATAATCTAGGCTAAAAGATTGAAAGAACCTTAGAATTAATCCCAAATCTGTTGTTGCCATCAGCACCTCCACGGGTCTCTAATTCAAAAGTAGATCACAACTTCTGCAATGTCGGTGCAGATGAGGATCTAGAGAAAACACCCTTGACCGAGATAAACAGCGCCACCAACAAAGCCCTTTTGTGGAAATCATCTAAAATGGAAGTTCAAATAGACCTCCTACAAGCTATTGTAGGTCGTCTAATTAACATAAGCTCAGGGTGGAGGATTTAGATAACAGGCTCTCCCAGTGGTGGGGTTTTGCATCGGTAAGAGGCCCAAATACGAACTAATAGAGAAGTCAAAAAGAAACATGTCAGAATCCAAATAAAATTATTTCACTGTATACCACCTATCTCTACTCTAATCCCATTTACTTATAAACATCTTTCGCATTAGCAGTTTTGTAAATTTGAAAGAATTAGTTTCAGCAAACATGCGCATTAACATGTGAGTTTCAAGCAGCCATTTCAGAAGCGACTGTGCAGCTTCAGAAATTTCCCTCCAAGCGTTAGTACGTCATATTACGTAGATGCGATAGACGCATGCACAGTGAGAGTTCCCGCGTTTAGCAGCCATTTTAAGTGTCAGTCGGGTTACTTAGTAAGACACACAGGAAAGCTTCCCCTAGACTTAAATGTAAGAACTGTGGTGCATATTAGTAATTACAAAACAGAATTATTACGGTATTACATTCATTTGAGGAGATTGCGTCTGAGCAAGTCTCTTTTATACGAGTCCTTGCTCAATCATCAGTACATGGTCTCCAACTCGGGGGACTGTTCCTTTTGCTGTTCAACCCTTATGGAAAAATGGGCCTCCCTCCCCGAGGTACTAGTGGATATAGTAAAGATAGCCAAAGGTCGCAGAGAGGCGCTGATCTCAAACAACTCAGATGACAAGGCGACGGCTAACAGCTATCTCCAGGGGGAGAGACAGACAGCAGGGGCCCTGAGCTACATGTTCAAAATCAAATCTGGAACGGCCCCACAATACCTGCAGGCATTGGTTCACCCCTACTTGCCCTCACGCGCGCTTCGCTCTGCCACTCAGGCGAAGTTCTCTGTACCTAGAATTAGAATCACGTATGGGCGGCCGATCATTTGCCTATTTAGGCCCCACTTTATGGAATTCTCTCCCAGCGCCACTTCGCAATAAAACTGTATATGTGAATTTTCTTTAAAATGCATAAAAAATTGTCTGTTTAATCAATAATTGTCCCCTTCTTCTGGTCCTTCCTAGCGGGTACCGGGAAACCCTCTTTGGGTAGCTGTCGCGCCTTACAAATTAAAAATACAATACAATACAACCAGGACTGAACACACCAGTCGAACAGGATACAAGAGCGGCACATACAATGGAGAATTCGGCTAGTAGATCTAAAACAGCCAAAGGCATACAAAGTCCTAACCCTGGGGGTAGCGGGGTTAGCGATGCCCTGGCAACAGACTCGCAGGAACATACTTTCAGTATAACAGCTTCACATGAACCTATCCTATCAAGGAGGGCAAAAAAGAACCTGAAGAAACAACAGAAAACAACAAAGGCAAGAGGGAGGCAATTGCAGCTGATGAAGATTGATTATCCACCCCTGAAAGGGGATACCAAAGCAACTCAGCTTTATCCAATTTTCATTGTGAAAAATTGGTGTAAAAAGGACTCGCTGTGTGCCCTGACTCCGGGAGACCAGCAAATGCACACAATGGTATTAAGTGCTTCCATCGTGAAGGGCCAAATGCTACTAGCCTGTCCAGACCAGCCTATAGGTAAGGACTCAACAGCTGGAATAAGTTTGACACCTCCTGAAATAATCCCTCAGTCTGCGACGGCCACAATATCGCTGCAGCCGGATGGTTCAAACCCACTTCAGTCAAGACCTGGGCTCCAGCCCAGTACTAGGAGCAGCCAAGGACACAGTAAGTGGTCCCAGGCACGTACCTCTTCAATCAAACAAGGAAGCCAAAGCACAGGATCAATTCCCGTAGAACTTGCCCCAGGAAGGGGAAAAGCGGCCCAAATCCCGGGATCACCAATAGTTGTCCACAAGGTAGTCCTCACCCCGAGGTTTCTTAGTACAGGACATCATGATATCCTGAACAGGAGTAACATTCTACGCCTCTTTAAACACCTGGCCACCCTAGACCAGATACAAACGGGGGACTTAGAATGGGTGAAATTCCTGAGTATGAAGGGGAAAACACATGATGACTCAACAATGGTGGGCCTGAAGTCCGAAGAAACACAACAAGCCGTCGTGAACAGCTCTATACAACTCGCCGAGTGGGATATAGATGTGCAGATGCTGCCGCACCCAAAATATCCACATGTCCTAGCACCAGATAACGGGGGCAAGGCCCCTTGGTCGGTCTTGCATGGGACAAATAGCTCAGGATCCCAGGGTAGAACTCGGATGGGCCTTGGGGTCCAAATGGGCATTAGGATCTCATGCAGAAACAACCTTCGGGACATTAGCGCAGCCTCCCCTGCCCCGGCCTAACCCGTAATCTCAAGAAGATGACAGCAGCATTCCTGACCGCAACAAAATCCAGCAAGGCAGGTTAGAGGCTGCGGAGGTTGTGGAGTTGCTGTCGTCGTTGTTTTCAAGATGAAAGTTCAGGTCTCCGAGGAGGATGTAGTCGGTGAAGGTCAGGGTGTGCGTGCTGATGAAGTCGCGATGGAGTCGCTGAACTGGGGGCAGAGTCCAGGGATCTGGAAATGTTCTTGTGGATGATGGCGATTCCTCCTCCGACTCTGTTGGTGCGGTCTCTGTGGGTCTGGGATGGCTATGGCGATGGCTATGGTGATGTCGGTCCAGAGGCTGTGGGCAGCATCGTCGGTGTTGGAGGGTTTGGTGGGTGGGCTGAGAGCAAGGTTTGCATGTAGTTGGTCTTCGGTGATTTTGCTCCAGAAGCGGCGGGGGATCTGTTGGGTGCGGTGGTGTGTGGTGGGTTTCTGGAAGGTGAAGTGGATGCAGCGGTCATCGGTCCAGAGGAGTTCGGTGGTGTGGTTGAAGGAGACGTGCGGGCTTGAGGAGAAGACAGGGTCGAGTGTGTGGCCGGCAGAGTGGGTAGGCGTTGTGACAAGTTGCCTCAGTCCGAGTTTGGCGGGGTTATCGATCAGGGTTGTGGAGTTGCTGTCGTTGTTGTTCTCAAGGTGAAAGTTCAGGTCTCCGAGGAGAATGTAGTTGGTGGAGGTCAAGGCGTGCGTGTTGATAAAGTCGGCGATGGAGTCGCTGAACTGGGGGCAGAGTCCAGGGGTTCGGTAGACGAGGATGCCTCTGAGGGTGAAGTTGGGGTCAGTGTGGATCTGGAAATGCATGTGTTCGGCGGTGCTGAGAGTGTCGTCGGTGCTAGTCGAGACCCTGATGCTGTTCTTGTGGACGATGGCGATTCCTCCTCCGACTCCGTTGGTGCGGTCTCTGCGGGTGATCTTGTAGCCGTCTGGGAAGGCTATGGCGATGTCGGGTGCAGAGGAGTCGTTCATCCAAGTCTCAGTCAGGAAGGCGATGTCCGGGATGATGTGTCTAGCAGGTCCCAGAGCTCGACGGCGTGTTTGCGTGCGGAGCGGGTGTTCAGTAGTATGCATCGGAGGTGGTTGAGGTCTTTCTTGGCGGGTGGTTCGTCGGCTCTGAGGCTGGTGTAGCTGCAGTTCCGGCAGGTGAAGGGACCGTGTGTGCGTTTCGGGCGGCCTTGAAGCATGGTGTGGGCCCGTCCGGAGTTGAGAGCATGCAGTGTGCTGGCATCGTAGCGGTGGCGGTCGTCGTGGCGGGTGCGGGGACCAGGTGTTCTGGTGCTGGGCGCGGTCCAGGCACAGACGGGCACAGCGGCTGGCATATATGGGGAGGTGGGAGGGAGGAGCAGCTGGGAGGCGGAAGGCAGGGGCAGCGAATGGGCAGTCTGGGGGGCGGGCCGCAGGTGACACAGCAGCGGGAGCGGCGAGGGACGACGAAGGGAACAGAAGGCAAAAGGGCACAGAATTACAGGGCAACGAATGGAACAGAAAGCAAAATGGGCACAGGGTTACAGGGGCAACGAAAGGAACAGAAGGCAAAACGGGCAGAGAGACACGGAGACAGCGAGGGGAACAGAAGGAAAACCGGGCAGAGAAACACGGGGACAGCGAATCAAAATGACAATAAGGCAATACAATAAATACAATAAAGAAGCGGAAGATGAACAAACCTACGGCCTACCACTGGCCACCAGGGATGAGGCGCAGGTGGTAGCCTGCGGGTGGAGGAGGGCCTTGAACTTCCTCAGCAGCGGCAGCTGGGGTAGAGACACACAGGCAGTGCTGTGCGGAGGTGGAGCGACCTACCCGGTAGGGTCAACAGACACAAACAATATGAGCAACGTGCCGTCACATCTCACAACTTCGCTTCCACATGTCTACTGAACAGCAGTGTTACACCACAAAAACAACACAGCACACCAACTCACTCTCGAAGACCATCTTCACCACATATACATGCAGACCCATCAAAATGCCTTCTTAGCATGCTGGATGAGGAACATGATACAGAACAGCTACACGATTGCTATCCTAATACAGCTAATACCAGCACTAAAAACACACCTGCTAGAAACCCACACAATACTGATCACACTTCTACAAAACAAACTCTCACTGTCACCAAAGCCCATTCTCTAAAATGTCTACTAATAAATGCTCGGTCCCTCTCTAAAAACAAACATCACATCTATGACCTTCTCACCGATGCAAAACCAGACATGCTATTCATAACCGAATCATGGTTGGGAGCTGATATGGCTCCAGTCCTGCATGAAGCCGTTCCTCTAGGCTATCAAACAATCACCCAAAATCGTATAGGCAAAAAAGGAGGTGGTCTAGCTGTTGTGTTCAGACAAACATTACATATCACTAAAGTGAGAAAGACGCCAGCATGGAGGAGAGAGAGGAGCGAGACCAGCAAAACAAAGAGACATCAGAAAAGAAGCCTTGAGTCAGCGCCACACTGGAGGAGAAGAATCGGCAGGACCGCAGCAAGACAGAAGAGATCCGCTATGTGTGGTTCGCCACCGAATGGTAGACATTTCCAGAAATGCTGCTGCAGCCCGCAGCAGCTCAGGAGAGCTGTGTCTAGTGCGGTGAGAGCTCTGAGCAAGGTGGGTGCATCATTGTGGGGAGTACCTGCATGAAGGGGAAAGGAGAAATACTGGAGGCCCATGCATGTGTCTTAGAAAATGCCAGTATACAAGGGGGAGTATAATATGAAATTCTCCCTTAAGTTGGGCACAGGAACTGGGAGATCCAAAGCTTCCATTTTTTTCTCTTTATTTCCTTCCCTACCTTCTCCTTTTGCACTTATCTGTGAACTTATTAATAACCTTGGGCACTCCCTCTGGTCCACAATGACGCTCCTACTAGAGAGAAAAGAGACACAGAGTCTTTAGAATCCTTCATCATGGGTGACCTGGTGACGGGAGAAAATAGTAGTAGAATAGAGTACCTTACACATCGCATTGTCCCTATTTATTTTGGAGGAGACTGACAGTGGCACCATCACTCAAGAAACCTTTGGAGAGAAAAAGGAAAGCATTACTACCCCTGTCAAGACCAAGAAGCCGCAGCCCCCACTCCTCACCCTTTGGAAGTGTTTTTATCTATATTATTGATTTATAAAACCGTAACAATATCCTAACACCCAAATAAAAGGCAAAATTCACCGAAGAACCAAGTCATCAAAGCCATATTTCCGCCCTTCCCTCCTACAATGCCTTTGGGAAAATCATTGGCTGACAACATTTTAAAAGACAGGTAGTCAGTCAAGTCAACCAAAAATGCTTTTCTCCTAATGGGCTTATAAGGCTACAAAAGATAAAAAATGAAACGCCATGAAGGGGTAGAAAGAAATTCAAAGGACATATGGTATTGGTTGGGAATGGTATCTCATTCGTGCCATGCTGTACTGCTGTGGAAACTGCTAGTATAAGCCAACACTGGGTTCCATGACCAGTGTCTCTGTCCCTGTACTTTTTGACTGTTTCATCAAGAAAGCCATCTCAACCAACATGTATGGCGAAAAGAATGCTTAGGCCTGCAATCCTATTTATATTACCACAAAAGATCTCTTAACAGTACTACACAAGAAAACATGTCAAAGAGGGACGAGGGAAGTGAGTCCCTCATAGGCGAAGTCTTCATTTGCTTGACTGATGTTTCAACTACTGATGTAATGCTATTTAACTGAACCTGTCTGTCTGTCTGGCAGGATTGTTAACTTGTTAAATGCAAATAAAAACGATTTAATAAAATAAAAATAAAAAGGGGGGCGAGGGAAAGCTTACTAAACAAGCAACGGCAAAGCCAATAGGTTTTGCCTAAGCAAGATCTATTGGCTTTATCAATGCTTTTAGACATGTTACACAGCAGGGCAGTTGTTGTGCAACACAGCTTCAAGTAAAGAAAAAAAAACACTGTGTGGGTTTCTACTTTAGGAATAAGAAAAAAACAGAAATGTCAGTGATCCTGAAAAAAGGTGACTGCTACACATAGAGCGTTGGCTTGCAAAACAGTGATATATGCGGTGTCCGCAAACACTCGGCAACTGTGATCAGCTGTTTTAAAGAATCCACAGATTCTCCTTTGGCTTGATAATGGCCTGTACAAACACAAGTATCTTCAAGGTCAATAAACTAGGAGGGGCAACAGGCCTAAAGGTTTGCAACACTTAAAGTTCATAAAACAGAAGTAGACACAGTACAGTTTGTTAATTTAAACAGGTGATTATTAAAGCACGGAGAAAAACGTTATGGTGTCTTTTTACTGCAATGACAAAAACATAACAAACCAGAACTTAAACTAACGAGAGAGTTTAAGGGTGAAAACCCTTAAAGGAGTTTAAGGGTGAAAACCCTTAATGGGCACTCTGATCACAGGCCCAGGGAAAACTCTTCAATCAAATGGGATGCAGAGGGACATCTGTTTGTCTGTCTGTGATGCAGAAGAGTGCAAACAGCTCCTTATTGCCCATCCTGCCTGGAATGTGCTGTGGGCGAGAAGGTACTACTTCCCTGACCATTGGTTTATTTTGGTAAGACAAACGCAGCTCTAGTGCATCCGGGACCTGTAGTTGGATGACTCACTGCTGATATCTGATCATGGATGAGCTATACCACCCTTTCAAGATGGGGTAAGGACCCGGCTTGTGATAGGAGGTAAGGAGAAGATGACTGAACTCATGTGGAGTCGACTGAACGCATGTGGAGGTAAAACCCATCCCCCTCAAATCTCGCCCTCCTCAGATCCGCCAAGTCCAATTATAAAAAACACATCCTCAATACTAAGGGCTGCCTTCTTCCACTCACAACTTGACCGGGCCAAAAATAGACCCATGGAACTATTCAGTATTGTTAAAAACCAAACCGCCTCTGCCCCCCCCCCCCCCAAGGTGATGGCCACTATCGAGAGATGTGAAGAAATTGCTAACTACTTCTCTGAAAAAATCTCCAAAATTTATCATTCCTCCGTCTTAACTCCGCTCTCACATAGCCTACTACCCCCATGACATTTCCTCCAATTCTCCTTCCCTCTTAACACTTCCTCATGACCTCTCATCTCTCTTTTTTTAATTTTTAATTATTTTTAATTACATTTTTTAAGTTATACAGCCGTCAGTAAGGTACAAGCATTATTTCAGTATGCACAGTAGAGATACATTATCATCATAGACATATGCAGAAAAATGCAATCATCAAATGGCAAACTGTGTCATTTAGAGTAGATGGGTGTCAATAAGCAACAAAATACATTGCAAGCATACAACAGTACTTGGATTCACAACCACGGGGGAAATGGCATATCCTAATACCATTCAAAGCAGGTAGACTTCATGATTCAGCAACGATAGGGTGTTCAAGCAAGTATGTCTGCAGCGGGCCCCATATATCGCGGGGTCGTGAGGAGTGGGGAAGTAATTCAGCATATGTACAAATTTGATCTTGCCAAAGGATCATATCGCCTAGCCACTCCTTAAATTTAGGTGCACAGCCGCGGCCCCACCTACAGGCCACGCGGCGTTTAGCCAAAATCAAGCAGAAGGACACAAACTTTCTGTATGTTTTTTTTTTTTTATCAATTTATTTTTGAAAGTTTAAGACAAAAGTAAACATACAGCTGTGTTACAAGGAGCGCCAATGCGCACACATCACAATATGGGCGATACAGAGAGGGCCGTAAAGATGTAGCGGAGACATATTCTGTGCGGGGGGGGGGGCGCGGACAGTAATACAGACCTCATTGTAAAAACATTAGCGAAAGTGCTGAACCCAAGAGATCATTGCCAGGAGTATATACCCCTCCGGGGGAGGGGGGAGGGGGGGGGCACCCACACCACGCCATTCCACAGCGACACATTCACCCATAGAACAGAGAAGAGACCTACGCCACAAGCGCGACCAATGCCAGCAAATCCCAGATCAAATCTCAAGCAAGCATCCTCAGGCGCCGCACCTCTCAGTACGAGCTCATTCAGCATCCTGGCTGCTATCCGAGGCCGTCGCCCCAGCAAGGAGATAACATTGTAATGGGGCCCATATATCAGCGGGCCGCGACCTGGGCGGCATGAGCTCAGAGTATGTGCGGATCTGATCTTGACAGTAAACTAGATCTCTCATCCAGTCCTTAAATTTTGGGGCCCTGCCTCTGCCCCAGCGACACGCCACTCTCCTTTTAGCAAGCAGAAAGGCCAGCGCGATGAATTTACGGTGCGCCGCCTGTATAGGCTCTACATAACCCAGCAGGGCCAGGAGAGGGGAGGGCTGCAATACTGTATCGATCATCTTGGAGAGCGCCTCAAACACCTGGCACCAATAGCGGTGAACTGCATCGCACGCCCACGCCAGGTGAAGAAAGTCCGCACCCGGAGCCCGGCATCTGTCGCAACTATCATTGTCGCGAAGCCGATATCTGTGAAGTCTGGCGGGCGTGAAGTAGAGCCTATGAAGGTATTTATAATGGATAATCCTGAGGCGGCTACTGGAGGATACGCGGTCCGTCTGCATCAGGCAGAATTGCCACTGTTTATCCGTCAACGGGACACTTAACTCCAGGTCCCATCTCTCCCTGGCTGCTAACCTTGGCGCCTGTAAGGAGGAGTGGACCGAGCGGTATATTTTGGAGACAAGCTTAGCTGGAGTGTCATCGCTTAGTATACGATGCAGCGGAGCCAGATGCGGGGGCTCCTGGGGGAAGCAGGGCATGAGGGCCCTCAGCCCCTGCCGCAGGCGCAGGTAGAAGAAGACATCGAGGGGAGTGGGCTGAATGGTGGCATACATGTGCTCCATAGACCGGAACGTGCCGTCGTGGTACAGGTCGCCCCACGTCTTCACGTGAATAGATTGAAGCAATTTTCGGAAACCCGCCTCCTGCAGCAGGGGCATGTTGGGATGATAAACAAGAGGCAGGAGCGGCGTGTATACCATGTCCAGCTCCAGAGCGGTAGCTAGCCTGGTCCACGCAGTCACCGTACTGATCAATGTCGTGGGCGTCCTATCTCTGCCCGTCACCGGAATGTACAGCGCGCCCTCTATGGGAATGGGGTGGGCCAACCAATGTTCAGCCGCTAATTGGGGCATATATCGGGGCTGCCGCATCCAATAGTAAGCGTAGTGCGCCTGGGCTGCCTGATAGTAGAGCTCAAAGTTGGGAATGCCGAAGCCACCCTGCTCAAAGGGCCTGATCAGGACGTCCCACTGGAGCCGGGGGGACTTACCGCCCCACACTAGTCTGATAAGCTCCGATCGGAGTTGTCGAAAGAAAAAAGCACCAGGATAAAAGGGAATATTCAAGAAAAGGTACAGTAGCTGCGGCAAGATCACCATCTTAATCAGTGAGGACCTGCCAGCCATTGACAGGGGCAGGGTGATCCACCGAGTGACGGAGTCTGTAATGCGGGACATGGCAGTCCCATAGTTAGCCCTCATAAGTTCCTCTCTGTCTTTTTCAATGCGGATGCCCAGATACTTAAAGTCCCCGTCACACCAGGCAAGGGGGAAGTCGGGCACAAATCTGCCCGTGGAGGCAGTCAGGGGAAATATACAAGATTTGCTCCAGTTGATCTGAATGCCGGAAATCACGCCAAACCGAATGAATTCGCGGAGGATCGGGTTGAGATTTTCCTGCGGCTCCCGTACATAGAGGGTGATATCATCGGCATACATTGATACAAGTATCTGCCTCTGGAAGCACCGCAGCGCTTTGTCACGATGGTGTTGCCGCAGTTTGGCCGCTAGGGGCTCCATGGCCAAAGCAAATAATAGAGGCGAGAGGGGGCAGCCCTGCCTGGTGCCCCTGGTAATGGGGAAGTCAGAGGACAGCCTCCCATTCACTAAGACTTTGGCCCTAGGGGCAGTATACAATAATTTAATCCACGAGATGAATACAGCCGGGAAGCCCATGCGCCCCAGAACTTGGAACAGGTAGTCCCACTCAAGGGAGTCGAAGGCTTTCGTGGCATCAAGGAACACGGCGGCCATGGGCAGATCTTCATGCACAGAATTAAGGATCGAAAAGAAAGTGCGCAAGTTATGCGTCGTGGCCCTACCTGGCACAAAACCGGCCTGGTCAGGCAGTATCAGGTTGGGGAGCAATAGATTGATTCGATTGGCGATGAGCTTGGCTAGAATTTTCACATCACAGTTGAGGAGGGAGAGAGGCCTGTAGGAGTCACAGTCGCTAGCCTCCTTCCCTGGTTTAAGGAGCGATGTAATGAGGGCCATGCGCATCGATGGGGGGAGATGCCCCACCTCCAATGCATCCTCGCAGACTTCTCTCAACACTGGGGCCATAAAGTCGATATAGGTTTTGTAAAATTCAATGGGTATCCCGTCGAGTCCGGCGGTTTTACCGGACCTCATCTGCATAATGGCCTCTCTCACCTCGTCTAGCTCAAAAGGGGAGCTCAGAAACTCCCGTTGTGCATCGCTTAGCCACCCCAGGGACACGTCTTCAAGGTAATCATGCAGCTGGAGCTCTCCAACTCTAGTGGACGCATAAAGCTCACTATAGTGGGCTACAAATGCGTTGAGGATATGCGCGGTCTCACCGTATCTGGTGCCACCCACTCCCACGATCTCCATGATCGTGTTAGGTGGCCGAGTTAGCCGTATCGTTGCAGCCAGGGCCGCCCCGGGCCTCTCTCCCTCACCGTAACTCCGGGCAACCCAGTATTTGCCTCGAAAGTTAGCTTCACGGGTGGCCTCCGCGGTATACTCAGAAATTTTGTCCCGGATGTTCGCCAGCACGGCGTCGTCAGGGCTGGTCGCAAGCGTCGTCTCCAGCGCCCGGAGGTCATCCTCCAATGTGCGCAGGCGCGCCTTAATGCTCCTCAGCACCCCCGATCCTTTGGCAATGCAAAGACCCCGAAGGGTCACCTTGAAAGCATCCCATATAGTCTCAACGTCTTGCACAGAGTCTTTATTACGCTCAAAGAAAGCCAAGCACTCCTCCCGCAGCTCTTCTTGAAAAAGGGCATCGAGGAGCATCGTGGGCTGCAGCCGCCAGGCCGCCAGAGGGGGGCCCAGCTCCGCCGCCCGCAGAGTGACTCTCACCGGCGCATGATCGGAGAAGGTACGCGGAAGGTGTCGCGCCTCAATCAGCGCTGCATGAAATTGTGGGGTCAAAAGGACGTAATCGAGCCTGGCCCAGGAGCGCGCCTGCGCCGTGAAGTGAGTACCCTCGCGGGCGCCTGCGTGGAGGTGCCTCCACGCGTCAATCAATCTATGTTCCGCTATGATACCCAGAAGTGTCTCCCGAGACCGTGTGAAGTGATGCGGGGCCGGGTGGGACCTTTCGAGCGCCGGGACAAGCGTGACGTTCATATCGCCCCCAAGTATGAGGTGCTGCGTACCCACACCCACTATATCCGCACCGAGGTCAGCGAAGGAGGCAGGGTCGTCTACATTGGGACCATAGCAGCAGGCCAGCGTGACCATTCTGTGGCCCAGTCTCCCCCACATCAGGCAGTATCGGCCGTGGGCATCGCTTTTCACTCCCGCCAGCACAAAGGGGGTCGTCCGTTTAACTAATATAGCAACTCCACGGGAATACGAGGAATAGGACGAAAAGGCAGAGCACTTCGCCCACCGGCTAGCGAAGGTAGGGGCAGCCTGCGCACGGAAATGGGTCTCTTGAAGGAACGCTATGTGTATGGCGTGGCGATCCAAGTAGGAGAGGACGTTTCTTCGTTTTCTAGGATCCCCCAGGCCTCTGACATTCCACGTGAGTACATTCAAATCAGTGTCCCCCATAGCCAGGTCGACCCACAACAGGTAGGAAGTGCAGCGGCCGCAGGGCCTATTTCAGTCATCCTCCATCCGTTGCACGCGCTCTTTACTGTATACCCCTCTTGCCAAACAAACGCTCCACAGTCCACACCTCCAGTCAAGCCGAGGTCAAATGTATCATTCACAAATGGGTAAACTCCACGCCCCCTCAGGGGACTATGCCGCGAAGAATCATCAAAAGTGCGTACCGATGCCCTGAACGGCAGCGTCTCGAACACAGCTGTATTAAACATAACAACAACACCAAAAACCATCCAGAATTTAGAACCCAACCAGGCTGTCTGCTCTAGCAGGTTGCCAGCCCCAGGCTTCAGCATTAGGCCGCGGGGGGGAGAGAGGTATTCAGTCCTCCAGCGTTTTGGCCTCAGAACCCACCCCTCCTCCCCCAACACAGACCCACATCTCAACTGAGACACACCTACCCACAAAATCCCACATCCCATCTTCCCGCCCACCACCCACTGAAGCAGCCCCAACTCGCCAGAAATACCTGCCCTCCCCCCACCCAGCAGAACCCTCAATAAGCTCAACAGGAGCAACTCAGTCAATAGAGTCCAGGGGGTACACCCTACAGGGGACATCCAGAGGGCACACAGATCCACCTCTGCCTGCCCGTAACCCACCAAAGTTATAGAGGGAGGGGGAAGGGTGGTGCCTGGCATACATTACCGATCTCCCTCCAGCACGCAACCAGGCCTCCGCCACTCAGTCAGTAAATAGCCCATCAGGCGGCTCACAGGCGCGGGCAAACTGGAAAGGCACCTAGAAGTGGCACAGTAATGCAGGGGAGGGGTCACAATAACACCTAGGTAGGCAGTCAATGTTCGTTCTCTGGGGCCACCTCTTCTTCATCAGGCCGGGCATGACGCGCCTGTCGTAGAGATTTCAAAAAGTCCTCCACCTGCTGCGGAGTCGTGAAGAAATGTTGCTTCGCTTGATGGGTGACACGGAGCTTCGCCGGGTAAAGCAATGCATAGTCGATTTGTAGGCTTCTTAGCTTTTTCTTAACGTCAACAAATTTGCGGCGCTGTTCCTGTACAACAGGCGTGAAATCCGGGAAGACAGTGAAGTTGACACCCTCACAGGACAATTGTTGATTCGCTCGCGCAGCCCGTAGCGCAGCGTCCCGGTCGCGGTAATTCAGGAGCCGCGCGATGATGGGCCGGGGTGGGGCGCCGGGACGCGGCCGCGGGCCGAGCGACCGGTGAGCCCTCTCCACGATGAACTGTTTGGAGAAGGCGTCCGCGCCGACAGAGGCAATGAGAATCTTCTCCACATACTCCTCCATGCGCCCCGTGTTGGTGGACTCCGGCACACCCACCACGCGGATGTTATTGCGGCGGCTGCGGGCTTCCAACTCCTCATTTTTAGCAGCTATGATGCGCAGGACATTGTCCATTTTATTGAGCTGTGTAGAGTGGGATGCGGTCGCGTCTTCGTTCTCCGAGGTCCGCCGTTCAACCTCAACAAGACGCTCCTCGTGGGCATCGATCTTCTGCGCGTACGCATCCATGCGGGATGTAAGGCGGTCCACCTTATCCACCACTGTGGCGAAGCCTTGCCTCATCTCCCTCATCATTTGCTGCATATCAATCGGCGGCAGGGCCGCGTCCGCGTCCAGCCCCGGGGGGGGCCGTGCGCCTCCATCATCCGGCGCACTCCGTAGCCCCGGCTTCGCAGCTGGGGTAGCAAACGACAGTTTCGCCTGCTTGGCGTCATGCTTGCCCATCGCGTGCTCGTCGTGGGGGACCGGCCCACGCCCCAGCGCAGCCGAGGCCGTCCCCGATGCCAGCAGATCAGGAGCAGGGGGCAGCCAAGAGCGGCGCAGCCCCAGGTAGGTGCCGGCGCGGACGCCCTCCCAGTCCAGCACCGCCGGAGCAGCACAGGGGCAAACGCTGCAATAGACCCCACTACAACAGGGGGAGCCCAGCCAGGCCTCCGATGCGGGCCCCGGCCACCCGCGCACTGGGCGGACGGAAACCCACGCAGAGGAGCTCTTTCAACTGGGCACCCCAAGTAGCACCATCAAGGGGGGGGGTCCCCGACCCACATCAAGGGGAGGCAGAGGAAGACGGCAAGGATCAGGCCTCAAGGGTCCACAGCAGCAATGTAGGCCCAGCGTCAGGCCGGCGTCGCATATCTCCCGTCCACCAGCAGCATCGTGTAAGACGCGGCCTAGAGTCACCTCCGGTAGGCCAGAGTGTCCGGTGGCCGCAGCGGGAGGGGCAGGGGGGGGCGCCCAAAACAGCCCCGGCGTCAAGACAGAAGCGTCCAGGCAGAGCAGGGGAGGGGGGGGGGAGGGGGGCCCCCCACTGCAAGGCAAATCCGTCTGTCGAGTCCCGGAGGGGGGGGGGGGAGCCAGCACACCCCCGCGCCTCACAGGGGATCTCCGCCAGCCAACAGCAATCCCCGGTCCCAACTTGAAGGATCTCCGCTTACCGCCGTAGGGCCCAGGCGATTCTCACAGCCGGGGGGGGGGGGGGCTCCAGTGTATCTCCGCATCCCGCCGCCTCCGTACCTCTTGTAATCCGCAAGCTCACCGCAGCATCGGGCGCCTCCGCAGCCAGGGGACAGGCAGGGGCCCACACGCCTCGTGTACAGCACCGGGCTCGCGTGGCTGTAGAGGCCAGCCGCCGCCACCACCTCGTCGCGGTCTCCGTCCCGGCAGAACTGTCAGCGCGGCTCCTAGCGCCGCCGATGGGCTCTCGGTCTTGAAACTGCAGTCGGGGCCGCCAGAGCCCGGCAGCCACAAGTGCACCCGGTTACGGTCCAGAAGGAGACCAGGAAAGCAAGGATAAATGCAGGATTTCACAGCCAGGCAGCAGGAGCCTCACCGAAGCGCGGCCATACTGCGTGCGCGCCCTCTAGCGCCCCCCACAAACTTTCTGTATGTGGCAGGAATGTGTTCAGTATAGCCCAGAAGTGTGATGAGTGGTGATCTGGGGATCGCTGCGGAGGTCATAGAGTCTAGGACCTTAAGAACTTGGTGCCAGAAGTCAAACACCAAAGGGCAAGCCCACACTAGATGTAGGAAGTCTGCATGTTCCACCCGACATCTAGCACATCTATCTGAATCGCGCAGACCATATCTGTGGAGCCTAACTAGGGTATATTAACTGTGGTGAAGAAATCTGTAATGGATGACGCGCAGCCTGCTATTCGAGGATACCTGCTCGGTCTGCTTGCAACAGTAAGCCCAATGTTTGTCGGTTAATTCCTGGTCTAACTCTGCCCCCCATTTAGCTCGGGAGGTGCAGGGCGGGTAGTCTCTATCTACATACAAGGTGTGGTAAAGTGTAAATACTAAGTGTGAAGCAGAATCCGCCCGCAAGATTTGGCGGAGAGGTGTCAAAGTGGCTGGTTCAGAGGGGAACGTGGAGTGACACGCCTGTATGCCATGTCGTAGTCGAGCATACAGAAAGGTGTCAATGGTAGACGTGGGGGATCATGACATAACTGTTGGAGGGTACGAACTTAGCCCCACCATACAGGTCGCCCCAGCTGCGAATATTCCGAGTACGTGCATGTTTCGAAATATGCCTTCCTGCAGTAGTGCCATATCAGGGTGGTAAGTGAGCGGGAGAAGTGGGGAATATAGGCTGGGTGCTGCCGTATATTTCAAGATGCGAGCCCAAGCATTTTTTGTGCAGTCAAGAGATGTCGGACTATGCCCCCGGGGCTTGGCCTTGGAGAGTATAACGCCATCCAATGGGATCGGGTCCGAAAGCCAATGTTCAATGGCTACATGAGGGGTGTAACGGGGCGAGTGAAACCCGTAGTGAGCGAAGTGTGCCTGCGCACTTTTGTAATATAACTCAACATTCGGACTGTCCAAACCCCCTTGTGCATAAGGTCGTGTCAACGTATCCCATTGTATGCGAGGCTGCTGGCAGCCCCCGACCAATCTAATCAATTCTGACCGAAGAGTACTAAAAAAATGTCACCCAGGATCATAAGGAATATTAAGGAATAAATAGAGGAGTTTCGGGAGTATGACCCTTTGTATAAGAGATATGCGCCCAGCCATAGTCAAAGGCAGCGCTATCCAACGGGTAATACAACCAGTAATATGTTCTATTTCACAACCATAGTTAAGGCGCATGAGCTCTTCACGGTCTGCAGTAACATGAATACCCAAGTACTTAATCTCATCGTCACACCATACAATAGACTTTGCTCCCTTTTTCGGTGATATTACCCTGGGCTGGTTGGGTGACATGCAACACACATTCCTAGCTGCGCACTTTGAGGACGACGAGTTGCGGGAGGCCATTATGCAGATGAGGTCGGGTAGGGCTCTGGGCTCGGACGGTCTGCCCCCGGGTTTTTATAAATCATACATTGATCAGCTGCTTCCAATATTAAAATAATTTTTTTTAGAGGCACACGATTCGCAACTGCTTCCACCCTCAATGAGGGAGGCCCTTATTACATCATTGTTACAACCAGCTAAACCGGCTGACCGATGTGATTCTTACAGACCCCTGTCCCTATTGAACACCGACACCAAGATCCTTGCTAAGTTGTTGGCTAACCGCTTGTGCCTTCTCCTAGATAAATTGGTCCTTCCTGATCAGGCGGGGTTTATACCAGGTAGAGCAACGTCCCACAACCTTAGAACCTTGTTTTCCATCTTACAGACGGTTGATCCCAGATTAGCACTAGTGGCAGTTTTTTTAGATGCTTCTAAGGCTTTTGACTCAGTAGAGTGGGATTATCTATTTACCGTTTTACAATTCATGGGACTCCCAATAGGTTTCCTCTCCTGGGTCCGATTGGTGTACACCTCGCCTACAGCGAAGGTCTTGATCAATGGGCACACCTCACTATCCTTCTCCCTCTCCCGCGGCACTCGCCAGGGATGTCCCCTTTCCTCACTCCTTTTTGCCCTGGTAATAGAACCATTGGCGGCACGGATTAGGCAACAATTTAATCATGTAGGTCTCCATTGTCTCCTGCGTCCTGTCCTCATATCCCTCTATGCGGACGATGACCCCTCATCTCTTCCTCTCGTCGTTTCTCTCCCTGAATCCAACCCCATCAAACTTGAGCAAATAAATAATACTTCCTGGCATAACTTCCATTCAGTTACTGAACGTCCTCAACGTCATTGCCAGACTTAAACCATCTTCTCACTCCAGAGACCCTGTCCCTGCCAACCTTGTCCAAGATTTAAAACACATCATTGCCCCTTATTGGACCTCTATCATCAGCTCCTCCTTTGCCAAGGATTGTGTCCCTGTTTCCCTCCAACTCGGACAAACCTCTCCCATCCTCAAAAATCCTGCCGCTGACCCTAATGACCTAAATAATCTTTGGCCTATCTCCAACCTTCCTCTTCTCTCTAAAGCCCTTGAAAAATGTGCCCTGCGCCAATTAGATAAACACATTGACACATTCAATCTGTTATCTGTTGGACTCTTTACAATCAGGCTTCAGAAAGGGCTGTAGTACTGAAACGGCCATGCTCAATATAATTGATGACATCCATCACTCTCTCGACAAGGGTGAGTCCTCCCTTCTCATTCTCCTTGATCTCTCCGCTGCTTTCGACAATGTTAAC
Source organism: Triturus cristatus (assembly GCF_964204655.1). NCBI lineage: Eukaryota > Metazoa > Chordata > Amphibia > Caudata > Salamandridae > Triturus > Triturus cristatus. The sequence continues at coordinate 946,653,933 of NC_140586.1, forward strand.
CACTCTACTCTACTTAACACTCTTAACTCCTTCGCTGCTAGGCCTTCCCACCCCCCCACCCCCCCCACCCCGTGATTAGCCTTTTTTTGGCTATTTGTGGTAGTGCGCTCTTAGGCCCCTGTAACTTTTTGACCACATAAGGTATCCACGCCAAATTTGAGTCCTTTTCTTCCAACATCATGGGAATTGTAATGGTACCCAGGGTTTGTGGTTTCCCCTGGAGGGGTCCCAGAAATTAGCCAAAATACAGCAAAAATTTGTGTTTTTTGGGAAAAATTGAAAAAAGGGCTGCAGATGAAAGCGTCTCGTCTTTCCCCTGCAAATGGTATCAAAAAAGGGTTTGTGGGGCTGAAATCACAATTTTTCCAGCTTTTAGGGAATGACGGACTTTTGTCAGAAAACCAAAATATTTTACACAGTTTTGGCATTTTTCTGGGACATGGCCTATTTTTGCTATTTTTTGTGCTTTCAACCTCCTTCCAGTTAATGGGAGAAATGGGTATGAAAGCAATAATGGATCCTGGAAAGCTATACATTTTAGGAAAGTAGACAAAATTCTGAATTCAGCAAGGGGTCATTTGTGTAGATCCATCATGATTTCTTTATAGAAACTAACTACAGCTAGGCACTTTGCCAAAAAAGGGTAATTTTTCACTGCGAAATTTAGGTGTGACCACGTTACGTTTTGCGCCGTTTTCTGTCACGGGCACTAGGCCGACGCACACAAGTGAGGTACCGTTTTTCTCTGAAGACTTTGGGGAACGCGGGGTGGGTGGAAAATTGTTGGTCCCCGCAGACTCCAGAACTTTCCACCACAGAAATGTGGGGAAAATGTGTTTTTTTTAAACAATTTTTTAGGTTTGCAAGGGATTCTGGGTAACAGACCCTGGTGGGAGGCAGTCAAGTCTCCCCATCCTGGTTTTCCCTGGGTGTCTACTTTTCAATAATGTATAGGTTTGCTAGGTTTCCCTAGGTCCCGGCAGACCTATGGTTCAAAAACGACAGCTAGGCACATTGCCAAAAAAGGGTCATTTTTCACTGCAAAATTGAGGTGTGACCACGTTGCGTTTTGCGCCGTTTCCTGTCACGCACACTAGGCCGACCCACACAAGTGAGGTACCATTTTTCTCGTAAGCCTTTGGGGAACGCGGGGTGGGTGGAAATTTGTGGATCGACGCAGATTCCAGAACTTTCCACAACAGAAATGTGGGGAAAATGTGCTTTTTTTGTCCATTTTTTTAGGTTTGTAAGGGATTCTGGGTAACAGAACCAGGTGGGAGGCAGTCAAGTCACCACATCCTGGATTCCCCTGGGTGTCTAGTTTTCAAAAATGTATAGGTTTGGTAGGTTTCCCTAGGTGCCGGCAGAGCTAGGGTTAAAAAACTACAGCTAAGCACTTTGCCAAAAAAGGGTCATTTGTGCTGTTTCCTGTCGCGGGCACTAGGCCGACCCACACAAGTGAGGTACCATTTTTCACGGAAGACTTTGGGGAACGCGGGGTGGGTGGAGATTCCAGAACTGTCCACCACAGAAATGTGGGGAAAATGTGTTTTTTTTTACAATGTTTTAGGTTTGCAAGGGATTCTGGGTAACAGAACCTGGTGGAAGGCAGTCAAGTCACTCCATCCTGGATTCCCCTGGGTGGCTAGGTTTAAAAAATGTATAGGTTTTCTAGGTTTCCCTAGGTGCCGGCAGAGCTAGTGCTCAAAAACTACAGCTACACACTTCGCAAAAAAAGGGTAAATTTTCATTGTGAAAATGTGGTGTGTTCACGTTGGGTTTTGAGCCATTTCCTGTCGTGGGCAGTATGCCAACCCACACAAGTGAGGTACCATTTTTATCGGGAGACTTAGGGTAATACAGATTTGGAAAGCAACTGTTATTACCTATTGATTTTTGATGCATTTCTGCCTTCCAAATGAAAGACTTTTTGTAAAACAAAAATCATTTTGAAAAATGACCGATAATTCTCATGCTAGTATGAGTATTCCCAATTTCGAAAATGTGCAAATGTGTACTGCTTCTAAACTCTATAATTTGTTCCCATTTCAAAAATACATAGGTGTCTTTCATACCAATTTTTCCATGTATACATTTTCCCACAATAATTGCTATATACCCGGAACATAATAAAAAACCATTGCAAATTGCTGCTCAGTTTTTGACTCTGGGTTCGTCGGGTTCTTGGTGAACCTACAAGTCCTATATATCCCCACAACCAGGATGGTCCAGCGGATGTAACGATATATTGCTTTCAAAGAGCTGTCATAATTAGAAGAAGTTACAGGTGAAAACGTTGACACAAAAGGCTGTTTTTTTCAACAAATTTTCAATTTTTCCTATATTTAACTGTTAGTTTCTATAAAGAAACCTTGATGGATCTACACAAATGACACCTTGCTGAATTGAGAATTTTGTCTACTTTTCAAAAATGTATAGCTTTCCAGGATCCATTATTGCTTTCACACCCATTTCTACCATTAACTGGAAGGAGGTTGAAAGCACAAAAAATAGCAAAAATAGGCTATGTCCCAGAAAAATGCCAACACTGTGTAAAAAATGTTGTATTTCTGACAAAAGTCTGTCATTCCCTAAAAGCTGGAGAAATGGTGATTTCAGCCCCACAAGCCCTTGTTTGATACCATTTGCAGGGAAAAACCGAGACGCTTTCATTTGCAGCCCGTTTATCCCATTTTTCACAAAAAAAACAACTTTTTGCTGTATTTTGGCTAATTTCTGGGACCATTCCAGGGGAATCCACAAACCCTGGGTACCTTTAGAATCCCCATGATGTTGGAAGAAAAGGACGCAAATTTGGCGTGGATACCTTATGTGGTCAAAACGTTACAGGGGCCTAAGCGCGCACTACCCCAAATGGCCCAAAAAAGGCTTAGCACAGGGGGGGAAAAGGCCTAGCAGCGAAGGGGTTAAAGGACCCTGAAAATGCTAAGGTTTGAAGAGTTTCTTGTTCAGGACATAATGTTCACGTCTTTGGCAGTAGAGCAGATTAAATAGGAACAGAACATCGTCTGACATAAATATTGTGTCCTAAATATCTCCTACACAAATTTCACCCTCATTGTAGTTAATAACAGAATATCTAGACTCAGTGGCACAATATTTTTGTAAACAATATTTAGGACAAAAGGTTTATGGCAGACAATATTTCTGGATATAATATATTGAGATATAACCAATTCAAAGTATGTTGGACATATCGAGTTGTGAAAAGTTTGACAGGTCGAAATGGGGAATAATGTGCGGATGCAGTTTTGCTGTGCTTGAAATTCGCATAATTCACACATTACTGTCCTGTAACTACTGGAGGAAATTTGTAAGGGAAAACTGAGAAAGAGAGTTGCATTTGCACAACTCTTACACCCAATCCGGACACAGACGCGGTTTCTGGTAGAGTCTAAATGATGCCTCAGTGTTTAGAAAGAGGGCCATAGTGGCCTAAAACTGTCTTTCGCGAGACACAAACTCCTAACAGAATGCTGGGCTGTAGTCCTATCCTTTGTGCTTCACTGTCGAGCACCATATTGTATTGGATAAAAGCACCCCAACCCTGTGTCACCAGATCTTTCTGTTCCACAGTGACGTCTGAAGCAGACAGCCACTTCCGCTCAGCAAAAGCCACTAGGCTCTTTGGAAGGCGCAGGCTTGACTACAGCCTCAGCAAATGCTTCACAGACATGCTGAGGAATGCTTGGACCCACTGTGTGACTATAAATAGGCCAGGTCTGATTATTATTTTTTGTTTCTGCAAAATACGAATACTAAGGAAAATATGCAATAAAAAATGTTTTCCGGTTCCACAAAATTTTGCGATTTGCTTATAGTGTTTTGTAGGGGTTAAGTGGGGGAAAAGGAGAGTGTAAAGGCCCCACAATTACACTAATACAGTGAAATTCCATGAAATCCACCCAGCAGAGTAAAGTTTCGAAAAAGAGCCAAATTTGGGCTGCACAAAAAAATAGAGTGGATATAGTCATAAGGCACAATACCCTCTGTGCAACTTTCAGTGCAAAATGTCAGAATGTGTATTCCTGCTGCCTTCCCAGTCATCTTCAGATAAACACTCTTTCTAGTCTACTTGTGCTCCCCGTGTATCCAGGGCCTATGCCCCTTGGCACCATATGGGCAACCCTTCTTGGCAGGAAGCCAGCTATCCTGGTGACAGCAATAAGATCTAGAAGTATACCAAGTGAGATGGAATAGGGTACTGGACGCAAAGTTTAGAACTTTGTCCAGTGGAGTGAAAGAATGCTAAGATAATCTCACTGGTAGACTGCTCCAGTAGTCCAGTTTGCTGAGTACTCGCGAGCTGATCAGTTCTTTCTGTGTGTAATGTGACATTAGGGAAGATCTTTTAGAACCTGGTAGGTCGCAGCAGTGGTTGAGGAGGTGATGAAAGATGCCATATACAGAGAGAACACAGTGGCGTAGCAAGTGTGGGTGGGGGGCAATCCGCCCCGGGTGGCAAGAGATTTGGGGGCGGCGGCTCTCCCCCGCTCCTTCATGAGTTTGTCACAGGGGCGGCAAATGCTGAAAATCTCACCCCCCACCCGCTCTTCATTGCTGCCTGGATGAGGGCCAATTTTCTTCAACTGAATGCGTGAAATTGGAAATTATGCTGTTTGGAGGCGCGGCAGTAAGCTGGACGCCCAGCTCGGCCCCCACCTCAAAAACAGTGGTTAAGAATCTGTGAGTCCGCATTGACCAAATACTTACGCTCGAAGCACATGCCACCACCACTGCGGGGACATGTTTGTACATACTCAGCCTCCTAAGAAGAGTATTTCCTTTTTTACCATCCTCTAAACGAAAAACACTGATGCAAGCTCTAGTGCTGAGCCGACTGGAATACTGCAATGCATTGTTGGCTTCGGCCAAAGAGGCTTCTTTGTACAAATTGCAAGTAGTCCAGAATACTGCGGCCCGCCTAGTAGAAAATGCCCCTCCCAGAACGGCCTCTATGCCGCTTCTAAATAAACCCCACTGGCTCCCTGTGAGAAAACGAGTGAAATTCAAGATTTGTTGCACTGTTTTCAAAGCGCTCAATGACCTGGGTCCCTCCTAACTATCTGACAAACTGTCAAAGTACACGCCCTCTAGGCCCCTTCGGTCAGGATCTAAACTACTTCTCTACACCCCGAGAATTAAAAAAGCATGCATGAGTGGCAGGGCATTTACTTACCTTGCCCCTACTCTTTGGAACAAACTTCCCCTCCACTTACGTGAATGCCAGGACCGCCTACATTTCAGGAAGCTGCTAAACACCTATCTTTTCTGAGGTGTGCTCGTCTGGCTGAAGCTCGCTGCCCAAGCACGGAGATACCCCTGACGGGGTGATTCGGGCACTATATAAATTAATAAATATCAAATACCAAATACAAACAGTATTGTTAGAGGACAAGTTTCTTTCACGGTAAGCGTGAGTAAAGTCAGTCCTTTCATTCTCAGCTCAACTAACAAATTGTCAGTAAGTTTATATGCATGTGGTAGTACGGACTCCAGGCCTTAGCTTCACGCTGACTCCACTGCGCCTTGCAGCTTCGCAGTCAACAGCAGACAGGACAGGAAGGGAAGAGGAAGCCCAACTGTCGGACCATTGTACCGGCTCCCGGCCCAGTTCATAATCTTAGCCCCTCGCCTCGCTGACGCCCGGTGAACCCCCCACAACAGGAGAGCCTCAAGCAACATTGGTTCAGCTACGGGCAGCTGGGTAGCTAAGGACGGCTGAGTGCTGCGCCATCTTCCAGCGGTGCACTGGTGTATTGCGCCTGACCCTAAATTGATCAAGAAAACAAGCGGCAGTGCTCAGCGCGACTCAGGTGAGCCTCGTGAGCCGTGCCCCGGCAACAGGCAGACAGCGGTGGCAAGCGCAGACACCATTAGGCTGCGGCCACGGTGACTGTGTGCCCTTGGCGGTTCTCACTGAGGTGGCCTGACTAGGTCAGGTGCAGCTTGTGACCCGCCTTGTGAGACCCGTTTGCCCCGTCTGCCTCCTTCCATCAGCACCACTGTTGCACTCGTTCCCTGCTTCTGCTTCCCCGCCCCCGCCTGGTAGGGGGGTAACTACACGGGGGTATCGTTTACAACTGCAACCACGCAAAGGCATTTCCAAAGGCTCCTCTCCGGCAATAATCTAGCACCAGTGAGAGGTGTATCTGCCCTCCTAGCACCAGCATCTGCAAAAGTGACACGTATTGGAGTAACTGGGCAGTTGGGCAGCCCGGAGGAGTATTTTCAGCACCTTACTTAGCAAATGGATACCAAAAGAAAGGGCAACTGCACCCGACCCCGGAGGAAATCCTTAATAGCCATCCTACCAACAAATGAGTACAAGGATTACAAGGAGAAAATCACTCACAGATAGCTTAAACGAAAGGCAGCAAGACGTTTAACATGGGGGCTCGATTAGACACTTCTTTAGGAAAATGATACCCCAGCACTGATCAGGGCGCACCATTTTTATGCAGCGTGCTTGTCTCAAGACAGCAGTCCTAAAGGGCTAGGCAGACCGTCTTTTGACCATATTAGTATATGTAAGGATGGCTCACTTCCCTGTGAGGATTCCAGGAGTGAGCAGGAAATGGAGGGCGTAACTCGTAGGGAACTCGATTCAATACAGTCCAAGGGCCCACCTAAGGGCCAAATCCGCCTTTTACTCATAGACATGGGGCATGACGCCACAACTAGCAAGACCCCAGAACAGCTTTGACTAAAAATGTTTCTACGGCGGTGACGAAAGTGCAAATTCACCAGCCCAAAGCCTACGGCCCAGACCCTCGGATTATGGAGACCTCCGCCGAACCACCACAAAAATCTATGAGCCCTTGGACCCAGAGTCCCCTGTGGCAGGGGAGCTTACAGCCTCATTCCTCTATAATCTAGGCCAAAAGATTGAAAGAACCTTAGAATTAATTCCAAATCTGTTGTTGCCATCAGCACCTCCACGGGTCTCTAATTCAAAAGTAGATCACAACTTCTGCAATGTCGGTGCAGATGAGGATCTAGAGAAAACACCCTTGACCGAGATAAACAGCGCCACCAACAAAGCCCTTTTGTGGAAATCATCTAAAATGGAAGTTCAAATAGACCTCCTACAAGCTATTGTAGGTCGTCTAGTTAACATAAGCTCAGGGTGGAGGATTTAGATAACAGGCTCTCCCAGTGGTGGGGTTTTGCATCGGTAAGAGGCCCAAATACGAACTAATAGAGAAGTCAAAAAGAAACATGTCAGAATCCAAATAAAATGATTTCACTGTATACCACCTATCTCTACTCTAATCCCATTTACTTATAAACATCTTCCGCATTAGCAGTTTTGTAAATTTGAATGAATTAGTTTCAGCAAAGCATGCGCATTAACATGTGAGTTTCAAGCAGCCATTTCAGAAGCGACTGTGCAGCTTCAGAAATTTCCCTCCAAGCGTTAGTACGTCATATTACATAGATGCGATAGACGCATGCACAGTGAGAGTTCCCGCGTTTAGCAGCCATTTTAAGTGTCAGTCGGGTTACTTAGTAAGACACACAGGAAAACTTCCCCCAGACTTAAATGTAAGAACTGTGGATCATATTAGTAATTACAAAACAGAATTATTACGGTATTACATTCATTTGAGGAGATTGCGTCTGAGCAAGTCTCTTTTATACGAGTCCTTGCTCCATCATCAGTACATGGTCTCCAACTCGGGGGACTGTTCCTTTTGCTGTTCAACCCTTATGGAAAAATGGGCCTCCCTCCCCGAGGTACTAGTGGATATAGTAAAGATAGCCAAAGGTCGCAGAGAGGCGCTGATCTCAAACAACTCAGATGACAAGGCGACGGCTAACAGCTATCTCCAGGGGGAGAGACAGACAGCAGGGGCCCTGAGCTACATGTTCAAAATCAAATCTGGAACAGCCCCACAATACCTGCAGGCATTGGTTCACCCCTACTTGCCCTCACGCGCGCTTCGCTCTGCCACTCAGGCAAAGTTCTCTGTACCTAGAATTAGACTGTCACGTATGGGCGGTCGATCATTTGCCTATTTAGGCCCCACTTTATGGAATTCTCTCCCTGCGCCACTTCGCAATAAAACTGTATATGTGAATTTTCGTTAAAAAGCCTAAAAACTTGGCTGTTTAATCAATAATTGTCCCCTTCTTCTGGTCCTTCCTAGCGGGTACCGGGAAACCCTCTTCGGGTAGCTGTCGCGCCTTACAAATTAAAAATACAATACAATACAACCAGGACTGAACACACCAGTCGAACAGGATACAAGAGCGGCACATACAATGGAGAATTCGGCTAGTAGATCTAAAACAGCCAAAGGCATACAAAGTCCTAACCCTGGGGGTAGCGGGGTTAGCGATGCCCTGGCAACAGACTCGCAGGAACATACTTTCAGTATAACGGCTTCACATGAACCTATCCTATCAAGGAGAGCAAAAAAGAAGCTGAAGAAACAACAGAAAAAAACAATGGCAAGAGGGAGGCGATTGCAGCTGATGAAGATTGATTATCCACCCCTGCAAGGGGATACCAAAGCAACTCAGCTTTATCCAATTTTCATTGTGAAAAATTGGTGTAAAAAGGACTCGCTGTGTGCCCTGCCTCCGGGAGACCAGCAAATGCACACAATGGTATCAAGTGCTTCCATCGTGAAGGGCCAAATGCTACTAGCCTGTCCAGACCAGCCTATAGGCAAGGACTCAACAGCTGGAATAAGTTTGACACATCCTGAAATAATCCCTCAGTCAGCGACGGCCACAATATCGCTGCAGCCAGATGGTTCAAACCCACTTCAGTGAAGACCTGGGCTCCAGCCCAGTACTAGGAGCAACCAAGGACACAGTAAGTGGTCCCAGGCACGTACCTCTTCAATCAAACAAGGAAGCCAAAGCACAGGATCAATTCCCGTAGAACTTGCCCCAGGAAGGGGAGAAGCGGCCCAAATCCCGGGATCACCAATAGTTGTCCACAAGGTAGTCCTCACCCGAGGTTTCTTAGTACAGGACATCATGATATCCTGAACAGGAGTAACATTCTACGCCTCTTTAAACACCTGGCCACCCTAGACCAGATACAAACGGGGGACTTAGAATGGGTGAAATTCCTGAGTATGAAGGAGAAAACACATGATGACTCAACAAGGGTGGGCCTGAAGCCCGAAGAAACACAACAAGCCGTCGTGAACAGCTCTACACAACTCACCGAGTGGGGTATAGATGTGCAGATGCTGCCGCACCCAAAATATCCACATGTCCTAGCACCAGATAATGGGAGCAAGGCCCCTTGGTCGGTTTTGCATGGGACAAATAGCTCAGGATCCCAGGGTAGAACTCGGATGGGCCTTGGGGTCCAAATGGGCATTAGGATCTCATGCAGAAACAACCTTCGGGACATTAGCGTAGCCTCCCCTGCCCCGGCCTAACCCGTAATCTCAAGAAGATGGCAGCAGCATTCCTAACCGCAACAAAATCCAGCAAGGCAGGTTAGAGGCTGCGGAGGTTGTGGAGTTGCTGTCGTCGTTGTTCTCAAGATGAAAGTTCAGGTCTCCGAGGAGGATATAGTCGGTGAAGGTCAGGGTGTGCGTGCTGATGAAGTCGGTGATGGAGTCGCTGAACTGGGGGCGGAGTCCAGGGGTTCGGTAGACGAGGATGCCTCTGAGGGTGGAGTAGGGGTCTGTGTGGATCTGGAAATGTTCTTGTGGACGATGGCGATTCCTCCTCCGACTCTGTTGGTGCGGTCTCTGCGGGTCTGGGATGGCTATGGCTATGGCGATGTCGGTCAAGAGGCAGTGGGCAGCATCGTCGGTGTTGGAGGGTTTGGTGGGTGGGCTGAGAGCGAGGTTTGCATGTAGTTGGTCTTTGGTGATTTTGCTCCAGAAGCGGCGGGGGATCTGTTGGGTGCGGTGGTGTGTGGTGGGTTTCTGGAAGGTGAAGTGGATGCAGCGGTGGTCGGTCCAGAGGAGTTCGGTGGTGTGGTTGAAGGAGACGTGCGGGCTTGAGGAGAAGACAGGGTCGAGCGTGTGGCCGGCAGAGTGGGGGTGGCGTTGTGACGAGTTGCCTCAGTCCGAGGTTGGCGAGGTTATCGATCAGGGTTGTAGAGTTGCTGTCGTTGTTGTTCTCAAGGTGAAAGTTCAGGTCTCCGAGGAGAATGTAGTCGGTGGAGGTCAGGGCGTGCGTGTTGATAAAGTCGGCGATGGAGTCGCTGAACTGGGGGCAGAGTCCAGGGGTTCGGTAGACGAGGATGCCTCTGAGGGTGGAGTTGGGGTCAGTGTGGATCTGGAAATGCATGTGTTCGGCGGTGCTGAGAGTGTCGTCGGTGCCAGTCGAGACCCTGATGCTGTTCTTGTGGACGATGGCGATTCCTCCTCCGACTCCGTTGGTGCGGTCTCTGCGGGTGATCTTGTAGCGGTCTGGGATGGCTATGGCGATGTCGGGTGCAGAGGAGTCGTTCATCCAAGTCTCTGTCAGGAAGGCGATGTCCGGGATGATGTGTCTAGCAGGTCCCAGAGCTCGAAGGCGTGTTTGCGTGCGGAGCGGGTTTTCAGTAGTATGCATCGGAGGTGGTTGAGGTCTTTCTTGGCGGGTGGTTCGTCGGCTCTAAGGCTGGTGTAGCTGCAGTTCTGGCAGGTGAAGGGAACGTGTGTGCGTTTCGGGGCGGCCTTGAAGCAGGTGTGGGTCCGTCCGGAGTTGAGAGCATGCATTGTTCTGGCATCGTAGGGGCGGCGGTCGTCATGGCGGGTGCGGGGACCAGGGGTTCTGGCGCTGGGCACGTTCCAGGCACAGACGGGCACAGCAGCTGGCATATATGGGGAGGTGGGAGGGAGGAGCAGCTGGAAGGCGGGAGGCAGGGGCAGCGAATGGGCAGTCAGGGTGGCGGGCTGTAGGTGACACAGCAGCGGGAGCGGCGAGGGACGACGAAGGAAACAGAAGGCAAAAGGGCACAGAATTACAGGGGCAACGAATGGAACAGAAAGCAAAACGGGCACAGGGTTACAGGGGCAACGAAAGGAACAGAAGGCAAAACGGGCAGAGAGACACGGAGACAGCGAGGAGAACAGAAGGAAAACCGGGCAGAGAAACATGGGGACAGCGAATCAAAATGACAATAAGGCAATACAATAAATACAATAAAGAAGCGGAAGATGAACAAACCTACGGCTTACCACTGGCCACCAGGGATGAGGCGCAGGTGGTAGCCTGCGGGTGGAGGAGGGCCTCGAACTTCCTCAGCAGTGACAGCTGGGGCAGGGACACACAGGCGGTGCTGTGCGGAGGTGGAGCGACCTACCCGGTAGGGTCAACAGACGCAAACAATATAAGCAACGTGCCGCCACATCTCACAACTTCGCTTCCCCATGTCTACTGAACAACAGTGTTACACCACAAAAACAACACAGCACACCAACTCACTCTCGAAGACCATCTTCACCACATATACATGCAGACCCATCAAAATGCCTTCTTAGCATGCTGGATGAGGAACATGATACAGAACAGCTACACGATTGCTATCCTAATACAGCTAATACCAGCACTAAAAACACACCTGCTAGAAACCCACACAATACTGATCACACTTCTACAAAACAAACTCTCACTGTCACCAAAGCCCATTCTCTAAAATGTCTACTAATAAATGCTCGGTCCCTCTCTAAAAACAAACATCACATCTATGACCTTCTCACCGATGCAAAACCAGACATACTATTCATAACCGAATCATGGTTGGGAGCTGATATGGCTCCAGTCCTGCATGAAGCCGTTCCTCTAGGCTATCAAACAATCGCCCAAAATCGTATAGGCAAAAAAGGAGGTGGTCTAGCTGTTGTGTTCAGACAAACATTACATATCACTAAAATGAGAAAGACGCCAGCATGGAGGAGAGAGAGGAGCGAGACCAGCAAAACAAAGAGACATCAGAAAAGAAGCCTTGAGTCAGCGCCACACTGGAGGAGAAGAATCGGCAGGACCGCAGCAAGGCAGAAGAGATCCGCTATGTGTGGTTCACCACCGAATGGTAGACATTTCCAGAAATGCTGCTGCAGCCCGCAACAGCTCAGGAGAGCTGTGTCTAGTGCGGTGAGAGCTCTGAGCAAGGTGGGTGCATCATTGTGGGGAGTACCTGCATGAAGGGGAAAGGAGAAATACTGGAGGCCCATGCATGTGTCTTAGAAAATGCCAGTATACAAGGGGGAGTATAATATGAAATTCTCCCTTAAGTTGGGCAGAGGAACTGGGAGATCCAAAGCTTCCATTTTTTTCTCTTTATTTCCTTCCCTACCTTCTCCTTTTGTACTTATCTGTGAACTTCTTAATAACCTTGGGCACTCCCACTCACAATGACGCTCCTACTGGAGAGAAAAGAGACACCGAGTCTTTAGAATCCTTCATCATGGGTGACCTGGTGACGGGAGAAAATAGTAGTAGAATAGAGTAGCTTACACATCGCATTGTCCCTAATTATTTTGGAGGAGACTGCCAGTGGCACCATCCCTCAAGAAACCTTTGGAGAGAAAAAGGAAAGCATTACTAACCCTGTCAAGACCAAGAAGCCGCAGCCCCCACTCCTCACCCTTTGGAAGTGCGTTTATCTATATTATTGATTTATAAAACCGTAACAATATCCTAACACCCAAATAAAAGGCAAAATTCACCGAAGAACCAAGTCATCGAAGCCATATTTCCGCCCTTCCCTCCCACAATGCCTTTGGGAAAATTGTTGGCTGACAACATTTTAAAAGACAGATAGTCAGTCAAGTCAACCAAAAATGCTTTTCTCCTAATGGGCTAATAAGGCTACAGAGGATAAAAATGAAACACCATGAAGGGGTAGAAAGAAATGCAAAGGCATATGGTATTGGTTGGGAATGGTATCTCATTCGTGCCATGCTGTACTGCTGTGGAAACTGCTAGTATAAGCCAACACTGGGTTCCATGACCAGTGTCTCTGTCCCTGTACTTTTTGACTGTTTCATCAAGAAAGCCATCTCAACCAACATGTATGGCGAAAAGAATGCTTAGGCCTGCAATCCTATTTATATTGCCACAAAAGATCTGTTCTCTTAACAGTACCACACAAGAAAACATGTCAAAGAGGGGCGAGGGAAGTGAGTCCCTCATAGGCGAAGTCTTCATTTGCTTGACTGATGTTTCAACTACTGATGTAATGCTATTTAACTGAACCTGTCTGTCTGTCTGCCAGGATTGTTAACTTGTTAAATGCAAATAAAAAACGATTTAATAAAATAAAAATAAAAAAAGAGGGGCGAGGGAAAGCTTACTAAAGAAGCAACGGCAAAGCCAATAGGTTTTGCCTAAGCGAGATCTATTGGATTTATCAATGCTTTTAGACATGTTGCACAGCAGGGCAGTTGTTGTGCAACACAGCTTCAAGTAAAGAAAAAAAAAACACTGTGTGGGTTTCTACTTTAGGAATAAGAAAAAACAGAAATGTCAGTGATCCTGAAAAAAGGTTACTGCTACATACAGAGTGTTGGCTTGCAAAGCAGCGATATATGCGGTGTCCGCAAACACTCGGCAACTGTGATCAGCTGTTTGAAAGAATCCACAGATTCTCCTTTGGCTTAATAATGACCTGTACAAACTCAAGTATCTTCAAGGTCAATAAACACTTAAAGTTCATAAAACAGAAGTAGACACAGTAGAGTTTGTTAATTTAAACAGGTGTTCAGTAAAACACGGAGAAAAACTTTATGGTGTCTTTTTACTGCAATGACAAAAACATAACAAACCAGAACTTAACTAACGAGAGAGTTTAAGGGTGAAAACCCTTAAAGGAGTTTAAGGGTGAAAACCCTTAATGGGCACTCTGATCACAGGCCCAGGGAAAACTCTTCAATCAAATGGGATGCAGAGGGACATTTGTTTGACTGTCTGTGAAGTAGAAGAGTGCAAACAGCTCCTTATTGCCCATCCTGCCTGGAATGTGCTGTGGGCGAGAAGGTACTACTTCCCTGACCATTGGTTTATTTTGGTAAGACAAATGCAGCTTTAGTGCATCCGGGACCTGTAGTTGGATGACTCACTGCTGATATCTGATCATGGATGAGCTATACCACCCTTTCAAGATGGGGTAAGGACCCGGCTTGTGATAGCAGGTAAGGAGAAGATGACTGAACTCATGTGGAGTTGACTGAACGCATGTGGAGGTAAAATCCATCCCCCTCAAATCTCGCCCTCCTCAGATCCGCCAAGTCCAATTATAAAAAACACATCCTCAATACTAAGGGCTGCCTTCTTCCACTCACAACTTGACCGGGCCAAAAATAGACCCAGGGAACTATTCAGTATTGTTAAAAACCAAACCGCCTCTGCCCCCCCCAAGGTGATGGCCACTATCGAGAGATGTGAAGAAATTGCTAACTACTTCTCTGAAAAAATCTCCAAAATTGATCATTCCTTCGTCTTAACTCCCCTCTCACATAGCCTACTACCACCCATGACATTTCCTCCAATCCTCCTTCCCTCTTAACACTTCCTCATGACCCCTCATCTCTCTTTTTTTTATTTTTTATTACATTTTCAGTTATACAGCCGTCAGTAAGGTACAAGCATTCTTTCAGTATGCACAGTAGAGATACATTATCATCATAGACATATGCAGAAAAATGCAATCATCAAATGGCAAACTGTGTCATTTAGAGTAGATGGGTGTCAATAAGCAACAAAATACATTGCAAGCATACAACAGTACTTGGATTCACAACCACGGGGGAAATGGCATATCCTAATAGCATTCAAAGGAGGTAGACATGATTCAGCAACAATAGGGTGTTCAAGCAAGTATGTCTGCAGCGGGCCCCATATATCGCGGGGTCGTGAGGAGTGGGGAAGTAATTCAGCATATGTACAAATTTGATCTTGCCAAAGGATCATATCGCCTAGCCACTCCTTAAATTTAGGTGCACAGCCGCGACCCCACCTACAGGCCACGCGGCGCTTAGCCAAAATCAAGCAGAAGGACACAACCTTTCTGTATGTGGCAGGAATGTGTTCATATAGCCCAGAAGTGTGATGAGTGGTGATCTGGGGATCGCTGCGGAGGTCATAGAGTCTAGGGCCTTAAGAACTTGGTGCCAGTAGTCAAACACCAAAGGGCAAGCCCACACTAGGGTGCCAATTCCGATCCGGTAAAAACCCGGTACGAACCGTCGGACGGAGCCATTTCTCCGTCCGACTCGTACCCGGTGCGAAATCCATCCAAAAATGCAAGTACAATTCCTACGGAAACACCATTTCCGTACGAATCGAACAAAACACCGACCGAACAGAATCGAAACACAATTCCGATCCTGAAAAGCGCCGACCTGACGTCGGTACGCATCCAGCCTACGTTTCACGAACCAGGAAGTACGATTCGAACCGACGTCATCCCGCACGGAAAATATTTACCGGCTGCCAAAAACTGCCGGGAAATCAGGACGACACACGCAAGGAGCAGCTGGACGCGACGAACAGACATGGACCCGAACCTACGTGCCATCCCTGCCCTCCTAGCAGTCCACCTGGCGTACAGGAACCGACGCAGACGCCGCAGAAGGTCAGCACAACAACCAGGGGCAAAGGGGGGGGGGGCAGGGGCAGGACACACAACACCAACACATGGTACCAAATCACACATGGCCTGGACATACCTGACCATCAGGGCCTGGTCACTTCCAGGGGGTGGGGGCGAGGCCAGCAACGCAAGCGTCCGTCACAACGGAAGTGGATGGTCACGCGAACCGGTACGTACCCTACCCAGGCCGCAAGAGCGTGGGTACGGAACGTACCACGCGTCCCCCTACGTCACTCCATCAATGGCGGTACGGCCCGTACCCACGTCAGAAAGGCCTTGGTACGGCTCGTACCAGCATTGCTGGGTCATGTACGGGTACGCGTGGTACGACCCGTAGCCACGCCCCCAAGGCCTGTGTACGGTGCGGACCCCACGGCACCGCAACAATGGGGGGACGCACCGTACCCACCCACCAAAGGCATGGGTACGGGCCGTACCCAGGCACGCAGAGCGTGGGTAGGGGTATGTACAGACCGTACCCCCACCCGTGGAAGTACGGCCCGTACCCCCACCCGTGTATGTACGCTCCGATCCCCCACCCCAGCAGTGTATGTACGCCCCGACCCCCCACCCGTGTATGTACGCACCGAACCCCCACCCCAGCAGTGTATGTATGCCCCGAACCCCCACCCGTGTATGTACGCACCGAACCACCACCCGTGTATGTGCGCCCCGAACCCCCACCCCAGCAGTGTATGTACGCCCCGAACCCCCACCCGTGTATGTACGCCCCGACCCCCCACCCGTGTATGTATGCACCGAACCCCCACCCCAGCAGTGTATGTATGCCCCGAACCCCCACCCGTGTATGTACGCACCGAACCACCACCCGTGCATGTACGCCCCGAACCCCCACCCCAGCAGTGTATGTACGCCCCGACCCCCCACCCGTGTATGTACGCACCGAACCCCCACCCCAGCAGTGTATGTACGCCCCGAACCCCCACCCGTGTATGTACGCACCGAACCCCCACCCCAGCAGTGTATGTACGCCCCGAACCCCCACCCGTGTATGTACGCACCGAACCCCCACCCGTGTATGTACGCCCCGAACCCCCACCCCAGCAGTGTATGTACGCCCGAACCCCCACCCGTGTATGTACGCACCGAACCACCACCCGTGTATGTACGCCCCGAACCCCCACCCCAGCAGTGTATGTACGCCCCGACCCCCCACCCGTGTATGTACGCACCGAACCACCACCCGTGTTTGTACGCCCCGACCCCGTACCCCAGCAGTGTATGTACGCCCCGAACCCCCACCCGTGTATGTATGCACCGAACCCCCACCCCAGCAGTGTATGTACGCCCCGAACCCCCACCCGTGTATGTACGCACCGAACCCCCACCCGTGTATGTACGCCCCGAACCCCCACCCCAGCAGTGTATGTACGCCCCTAACCCCCACCCGTGTATGTACGCACCGAACCACCACCCGTGTATGTACGCCCTGAACCCCCACCCCAGCAGTGTATGTACGCCCCGACCCTCCACCCGTGTATGTACGCCCCGACCCCCCACCCGTGTATGTACGCACCAAACCACCACCCGTGTATGTACGCCCCGATCCCCCACCCCAGCAGTGTATGTACGCCCCGAACCCCCACCCGTGTATGTATGCACCGAACCCCCACCCCAGCAGTGTATGTACGCCCCGAACCCCCACCCGTGTATGTATGCACCGAACCCCCACCCCAGCAGTGTATGTACGCCCCGAACCCCCACCCGTGTATGTACGCACCGAACCCCCACCCGTGTATGTACGCCCCGAACCCCCACCCCAGCAGTGTATGTACGCCCCTAACCCCCACCCGTGTATGTACGCACCGAACCACCACCCGTGTATGTACGACCTGAACCCCCACCCCAGCAGTGTATGTACGCCCCGACCCTCCACCCGTGTATGTACGCCCCGACCCCCCACCCGTGTATGTACGCACCAAACCACCACCCGTGTATGTATGCCCCGATCCCCCACCCCAGCAGTGTATGTACGCCCCGAACCCCCACCCGTGTATGTATGCACCGAACCCCCACCCCAGCAGTGTATGTACGCCCCGAACCCCCACCCGTGTATGTACACACCGAACCACCACCCGTGTATGTACGCCCCGAACCCCCACCCCAGCAGTGTATGTACGCCCCGAACCCCCACCCGTGTATGTACGCACCTAACCTGCAATAAGAATGGTGTGTGCCTAACACCCCCAGCAGTGCCCTGAGACAGGAGGGGTGGGTGCAGAGTCCTCCCAGCAGTGGCCAGACGCAGGAGGGGTGGGTGCAGAGTCCTCCCAGCAGTGCCCAGACACAGGAGGGGTGGGTGCAGAGTCCTCCCAGCAGTGCCCAGACATAGGACAATATACCCCATCAACAAGTTCAGTGACCAACAAGGGTGATACCCCAGATGCAGGTGGAGCCATCGCTGAGCCAGCATGGCTATATTGAAAGGCAACCCTCACACATCCAGGAAATGTAGACACAGCACAGCACAGCATTTGGGAGACACTCTGCAGGGAAAATGGCCTGCTCCACAGAGGATGGAACCAACCTTGGGACAATGTCACCATACAGTGAGAGCAAACATGACCAAATACCATTGGCAGAGACCTTTGTGATGGCACGCAGATGGCAGGGTACACCCCATGAGCAGCACACTCCAACATTTCACAGACCCCTAACACATTATCACCACCCCAACTCAGGGAGCACCAGCACCAACAGCAAGTCCAGGAAAGCATCAGTGTGCAAAACCAAAAGAAAATGCTTTATTCAGCAGGAAAATATCTCTGAACAAATGTCCACTATGTACAAGGGCCATGGGCCAGGCCAGCAGCAAAGTCCGGGGGGGGGTACACATCGGGACGTGTGTCCCCTAGCTTGCCTGCACAGTTCACATGTCCATTTCATCCACAGAAGAGGGGGCATCAGGGGGGAGGGTGGAAACAGGCACCGCAGGGACAGGAGGGGCAAGGGTAGGTGTTGTGGGTGCAGGGTGGGATGATTCTGCCACAGGGGGGGTGCCAGCGCCAAAGGTGGAGGACAGAATGGCGCTGCACACGTCGGCAAGTTCCCCCAGCGACTCCCCCGCACCCAATCGAACCACAGGCCCCAAGGAGGGGGGGGGCAGAGGGATGGGTCGCAGCGCCACTGGGGGAGGGTGTGGACAGGGTGGGGGACTCAACTCCCCTGGCCGGGTCCCGCCTCCACCGCTTGCGGGGTGGTGTCATCCTGGGGCTGGGGGGCACACTTGCAGTGGATGATGCTGTCACCGACTGTTGGCCAGGAGAGCTAAGGGGAGTGGATTTGGAGGGAGTGGGTTGTGTGGACTGCGGACTCCCACTGTGGCTGCGTGTTGTACGTTTCCCCCCCGACCCAGTGGGTGTGCCTTCCTCACCCTGTGTGTGCGTGACAGGAGGTGTGCGCTTCGACTTCCCTGGTGGTGTGGTGCCTGTGTCTGTTGGGGTGCGTGCACGCTGACGTCTGGATGTGCGTGGGACAGGCACGGGAGTGGGAATTGTGGATGGTGCAGGGGTAGGGGGGGGTAGGCAGCGCTGCAGGAGATCCAGTGCTGCAGTCAGTGTGGAGTCTATGGACCTCAGCAACTGCCGTTGGTCAGACTGCGCAGCCGACATGCCCTCCATGTATGCCTCCATCTGGGTCAGCACCTGGGTGTGGGCATGGAGGACATTTAGCATCGCAGTCTGACCAACCTGCAACTGCCTCAGGATGTCCACAGACGCCGCACTCACCGCAGCAGTGGTGACAGGGGCAGGGGGTGCGGTGCCTGGCAGGAAGGAGACATGTGGGGACCGAGCACGGAGGGAAGGGCCACGAGCACGTGGGAGGCCGGTGATGGAAACTGAGGTGGCGGGGGGATGTGGAGGGCTGCCTTCAGCTGGGTGGGCAGACTCCGCCACCTCTGGGAGCTCAGCCT
The DNA here is from genome assembly GCF_964204655.1 of Triturus cristatus. Taxonomy (NCBI): domain Eukaryota; kingdom Metazoa; phylum Chordata; class Amphibia; order Caudata; family Salamandridae; genus Triturus; species Triturus cristatus. Next base: position 946,673,450 of record NC_140586.1, read on the forward strand.
CGGACCCGTCTGCGTCATAGTCTGTGTTGGCAGTCAACAGGTCCTCTGCCTCACTCCCCTCGGCCTCCGTGCCACTCCATGTGCCAGACAGGACAGCACTGCTGGCACTGGTGCTCAATCCCTCCTCCCGGTCCGTGCTAGTGTCTCCTTCCGTGTCCCCCGGCGATGCTGTGGGCAAGGTGAAGAGACAGGAGATAATCAGACACCTGTACACATATGTCACATGAGTCAAATATACATAGGTCACATTGCATAGCCTGAAAAGCAACAGGAATTACACCTACAAAACTATGTCCACATGTAGGCCATGGAACACACAGTTTGTCGACCCACCATGTCACTGAGAAACAATGGAGAGCATGACACAACAGCAAATCACTTCACTTCAAATTTTACAGAGGAGCCAGCCTCTGGGGACAAATGTGCACAGCATCTGCACCACACTGCGTCGTCAAAAAGGGATGAGCAGGAATCATATCCATTTACTCTTGGCACATGCTGCAAATGCAATACATGAAACCATGCCAAACATGACTGGGTCACTGCACCATGAGCGTATGTCCAGTCAAACATCACACACAGGCCAAACCCAGCAAGGAGGATGGAGCTTTTGACATGTAGGCCTTGTACGCACAAACCACCCACACCTGAGACAATCTCATTGAGACGGAGAAAGTATGTACACCTCTTACTCTGGGATGAAAACACATGGCCTCCACTAATTCATGACTGTACACACACTGCCCCTGGTGCGCCTGTCCACACATCATTGACAAGCAAACATCATCAGATTGTCTTAACAACACACACAGGTAATGCCCACTGTGAGTATGCACAAGCAAAATGGGTCCCCCTATACAGTGGACACATGTAGCAACCTGTAGGTCATAACAGTTGAGCCCAGGGTACAATGCCACCCTACCCAACCCCTGGCGAAGACACAGTGAATGTCCATATTGTTGGATGACGCACATGATACCTAGGAAGAGGTGCCCCAGGGCACAGTAGTGCCCACACTCCTCCATGGTCCAGGATGGACATGACTGCAAATTAAGCAACCGTCCCTGCACTTAGCAGGCCTCCCACTCAGGCACATCATGTCAGAGGGCACACAATTGGACATGAATGCTGGAAGGCTGTACACTTTGGAGACACACCCCTATGTCGTGATTCACAAACATTGCCAAGTGACATGGACCCCACAATGACTGAAATTGGCCATGGCACACGCAAGGTCCCCAGACCTGTGACACATCACCCCCACACATGATGCTGCTAGCATTGGGCACCAGCATAAACTGCCTGCCTAAAGAACCTTGTGCAAGAGTGGCTACACACAGACCAGGGAACACATGGCAAGGAGGGGAAGGGAGGGAGTGAGAACAGCACCGGGCTACTTTGGGGACAAGTTGACGCACTGCACAATCAAACCCTGGCAGTGTATCCATGCAACTGCGCACTTACATTGGCTGGGGACACACAACTGACACACATGTACCTACCCCCTTCCTGCTGCTGCTTCTCCTGTAGGCGCCTGTCCATATCGGGGAAGACCACCGCCAGCACACGCTTCTGGATGTGGGTCAGACGACGGCGCCCACGGTTCTTACGGCTCTCAGGTGAGTCCCCCAGCAGGAGCCGTGCAATCCTCCTCGTCCAGCACCGGATGTCCTGCCAGCGTTTCCTCACCTGAGACAGGCTCCGCCTCCGACCCTCTGTACCCCTCACGGAACTGACGGCTTCACTCCAGATCTCCCCCTTGGCAATGGCGCCTACCTGTGAGGATGCAAAAGTGAGAATACATTAATCCACATGAGCAAAGACACAGAGACACACATATAGAACAATCCTCTTTATGAACAGGCCATGGTATGCATGCAACTAATTGCACCTTTGTCATAGGGACATTATCCACTGTGGAAGGCCAAATGCACTACGTGCCATTGAAAGTACACGGGTGGCATGAGGGGTACCACACACTCACTGACCAGGGATCACACTGTGCCTCACAGGCTACACCAGGATTATGTACAGCACCTCACAGCAGTCACCTGCCCCAGCACACTGATGCAACCTCAGCAGAGTACACAGACACACACAGGTACAGGACAATCACATGGCATTGCCAACTGCGGGTACACACCTCACTCTGCCCATGTGCCAGTAGACGGGGGGTGTCACAGGTGTGGGGCTGGCTCAGCACGGCATGCACACAGCACTGCTCCCTGCTCACATCGGATGGCCAGGCTATATCCATCCCTCATGCTGCTTGTGTGCAACACTCCCCATATGCACTCACCCACATGACAGGGGACTTACACACACACCAATGTGCAGGGGACGAACACGGCCTTTGGACACTCACAGCACAGGTACACTGAACAAACACACATCCATGGGTACTGACACCTGTCACACTGGGGGGAACACAGGATCACATCAGGACTGTGGAAACAACATCCCCAGGAGGATTATGCAGGCAGAATGTGGCATGCACCATGCATTCATTGTCACAGTAGGCACTATGCAAGTGAGGAGTGCACACAGGAAACACAGCATGCTCTGCATGGGTGACATGAGGCCTTCCACACCCTGGGACCCACTCTAAACAACAGTGCATGTCTGTCACACATGGACACAATGCCAGAAGTCACTGTCACACAAAAGGGGCACAGTCTAAGCTAGTGGAGTCTGCACTCACCTGAACCCCTGGTCGACCATACAGGCTCTGGAACTGTGGGAGGATCACATCTATCAGGGCAAGGTTCTCCTCCTGGGTGAATGGCTGTGACCTCTCCACAGTCCTGGACATGGTGCCAGAGGAATCACTATCAGCAGCAGTGGTCATGGATGAATGGATGTGCAGGCAAGTGCTCTCTCATGGGACCTGGCTGCCTTATATATGCCTGGCTGGCCTGTTCATGTACAGGAGTACAGATTGATTGGTCAGTCACATTTGCATCCTACGTTTCATCCAATCCCTTCAAACCTACCCCAGTGTGTGGCTTTGCATGGTTTCAGTTTTGATGATGATGTCAAGTCAACATCCACTTTGCAACAATGTAGATTCTTTCAAACTGACTTCTGCTGGGCACCTGGTGCTCAAATTCAAAAATCTAACTCAGTCTCCATGGCAACCATCATGCATTTAGGCCCTTATACTTGTCCCTCATGTGTCCCCTATGTGTTTTCATACATTTACACACAGGTACGATGCGTTCCACGCCCTAGGGCACCCCACAAGCAGTGATACGGACCGTACACGCGCTTGTACGGTCCGGATCACAATATGGGCGCTGGCGTATGCGTACGCCACAGTAGTACGGACTGTACACGCGCTTGTACGGTCCGGATCACAACATGGGCGCTGGCGTATGCGTACGCCACAGTAGTACGGACCGTACAAGCGCTTGTACGGTCCGGATCACAATATGGGCGCTGGCGTATGCGTACGCCACAGTAGTACGGACTGTACACGCGCTTGTACGGTCCGTACTACTGTGGCGTACGCATATGCCAGCGCCCATATTGTGATCCGGACCGTACAAGCGCGTGTACAGTCCGTACTACTGTGGCGTACGCATACGCCAGCGCCCATATTGTGATCCGGACCGTACAAGCGCGTGTACGGTCCGTACTACTGTGGCGTACGCATACGCCAGCGCCCATATTGGCCCAGGGACCCTATACACGCACTCAGAGCGTATGTACGGTGCGTTTCACACCTGTCAGTGGTGACAGGCGGCACACAGACAGGAATGGAGCGGTCAGATTTTGCCAAGGGTGGACACCAATGCATTGTCTGTGCAATACCACATGTGTGTGACATAGGTCTGTCAGGATGTGATGTGGCACTTTACCCCTGAGGTGTGGGCAAAGCATATGTACGATGAGCTGTGTACACATGTCGTGTGTGATGGTGCGCATTGTACCACACATCCCCTGCACTCCTTTGACATGTGTGCATGTCGTACACACTAGTGGAGCCATGAGTCACTTGCATGTCCCAGTCACGGACACCCGCACCTGTCCCCTGATGCCAGGTACACGGAATATTACACATGACATGTGTATGGCTGCGTTGCACGCTGCAACCATGTCATGTGTGTGGCATGTGTTTCCATGATTTTGCTGGAGGTGTGTGGTCCAATGCATCAGCAGTTGCTGCTGCCAACATGTGTCTGTGTGTAGATGGCCATGGCACACTGTTCCGCACACCAGCCCACATATGTGATCTGCCATGAGGTGTGTATGTATGCAACTACACGGAGTATCAAAACAAGTACATATCCACATGCTCTCTATGTATGTTCTGTCTCGACATGTACTCCTCCAAGGCAATGTGTGTGGCCTGTCCTTTTCCTATGACATGTGACCAGTGCATATCGCATCCACCAACCTGTCTGTACCATACGCATACTACTTCTGCACATGTGTGGATGTCTGTGAATCCTGTGATGCGTGTGCATGTTCACTTACACTGGCCCACAGCTAGTCTCATGCCATGTCATCGTGAGCTTGCCCCACTCCGTTAGTGGCTGTCCCTTGGTAGGAGTGTCACCTGACTGGCGTACGTGTCCAGGAAATGTGGCACATACCTGACTCAGAATGTGGCATTTGTGTATTGGCTGTGTAACATGTGCTCAGTGCATTGACAATGTCGTTGTACAGTGCTCACTCTTCGGTGTTCCTTCCATTCACTGCAGGGCTCCACCTCTCCCTCGACGTATGCCAGACATGGCTGCCCTGCATGAACGGGACTGTATACGCTGCTACAGATTCAGCCAACGGTTGATTGATGAGTTGACTGGCCGGCTGGAAGCACAACTCCTCCCGCGCCACAGGTATCCCAGTGCACTGACACCCAAGTTGAAGGTGATGGCAGCCCTACATTTCCTTGCCACGGGTACGTTCCAACATACCATTGCTGACGTCGGGGGCATGTCCCAGACGATGTTCAGCCGTGTTCTGCATGATTTCTTAGAGGCCATGTTGGTTCACCTGGATGAGTACATTAAATTCCCAATTTGTGAGCAGTTGACAGATGTCAAGCGTGAGTTCTATGCCCTGGGAGGGATGCCCCATGTCATTGGGTCCATAGATGGGACACATGTTGCGTTGGTACCACCACAGGCACAGGAGGTGGTGTATAGGAATCGCAAACATTATCACTCCATTAATGCCCTTGTGGTGTGTCTGTCCAACATGGTGATTTCACATGTCTGTGTTCGCTTTCCAGGATCAGCACACGATGCCTTCATCATGAGGCGTAGCAGGCTGCCTGAAATGATGCTGCAGCTGCGGAACGAGCGAGCATGTATTGTTGGTGGGTAGACTCTGGCATTTCAGTGTTTGGCGTCATCTTCCAATCTCACTGCCTGTGCTGACACACTTCTGTCCATGATGTTTCCTTGTAGGGGACGCTGGCTATCCCAACATGCCATGGCTGATGACGCAACCCCAGCACGGCTGCCGAGCACCGCTACAACAACGCCCATGGGCGGACCAGGAGAGTCATTGAGAGGACGTTTGGACTTCTGAAGAGCCGATTCCGGTGCCTCCACAAGACCGGCGGAGCACTCCCATATGCCCCGGTGAAGGTGTGCAAGATCATCATCGTCTGCTGCATGCTGCACAACATGGCAGTGGAGGAAGCTGTTCCACTCATACTGGGTCAAGATGACCAGGACCATCCACCCGTGGAGGATGAAGGCCTTGGTGACGGGGCAAGTGATGTGGAGGAGGAGGAGGCTGTGGAGGACATGCGGAGTCGGCTCATACGCAACTTCTTTGCTTAGTGGTGAGTTCCAGTGTCTGAGTGTGCACGCATTGGGCCGTGTGTGGCATGTGTTGCAATGTGTGTGTCCATCTGCATGTCTGCCAAGTGAGTCAGTGGTGTGTATTGAAGTGTCACTCGAGTGATGGCGCAATGGAAGGATGTTGTCAGAGAGTCATCATTGTCACCTGTCATGTTGACAACATGATACGTGTTGAGTACATGCTTGCGGATGTGCTCCTTTGGGCTGACTCCTTGTGTGTCTCTCTTCCACAGGTCCATGGGCATGCTGTCTGCTGGTGGCATTGTTGTGCTCCTGCTACTCCTCATGAACACAGCAACATGTGCTGATTCTGCGTCACATGCACGGGCAAGTTTGGAAATCTCCTTAGGGTAAGGGATGCCTCACGGCGTTTTGGGTGTGTAAATTGTTTGTAGTCTGTGTGCACTTCTCCGGTTCATGTGTGGTCAATTTGCATACATGTGGATCCTACATGGGGTACATGACATGGGGCAGGCTTCACCTGAAGCCATGGTCAGACTTGGTGACTGTCATGTGTCAGGGGATTTGGGATTGTGATGAGGCCATCAATGTGTGTAACACTGGCCTCGGAAACATACAGGTTGCACCGGGTTGACATGGTGTGTGATTGCCCCATCAGGGCCTCAATGGTGTATAGCAGCCTCTCCGTGGCAGCAGGGGGTGTTTAGCTGTTATCCGTCACTTGTGTGCCAGTTCAATGGAAAACCAGCATCTGTGTTGCAATGGGGGGTGCCAGTGTTGCTCCCACATGTTCATCCACATGACCTGTGTATGTGTTGACAGAGTATCATTGTCATTCCAACACACATGACTAATAAATTTGTCCCTCTGTCTCCAAGGTGCCTCTTCCCTGTCAATGGTGGCCTGTTGCCACTGTGCGTGCGGCATGTCTAGGATAGTTTTCAGAGGTGGTGCATATGTGTCTATGTGTAGAGTGACAAGATGCTAGCGGTTTGTCAGGGAGTGGAAACTGTATTATGCACAAGATGCACAGTTCCATCCACCTCAAGGCAAGAGAGACCATCCCCCAGGGCAACTACAACATCCGTGTCGAATCCTACCCTGCAGTCTACGGACATGTGCCTTACGACTCCCATGATACTTGTCCATATCCGGAGTGCATCTGCACAGCTCTGCTACTGCATCGGGCAACCAGGCCACATCAACGTCCAAACGGGATGGGGGGAATGATTCACAGCCAGCTGCAGGATGACCTTCTCGATCCACGCCCACACTCATGATGCAGCCCACAACCCCAACACAACCATGTGGCACTGTGATCCAAAACTGCATTCTGGCATCTCCATGCATCCAACCTTGGCCTAGCCACCATTCTCAACATCCGCCTGACGCAAGCATGCAGGACATGGTAGGGACACATGTCTAGACATACCTGGGAGCGGCAAGCCAGGTCACTCCACATGATCCCTGACCTCTGCGCATGACTGTTGCTCCCCTGAATGTGTCTGGAGCCACAGTTGTGCGGGAACCACTCAGCTGGTTGGGCCCAGCACAGGTGAGTATGGTACTCCATGTCTGTATCAGATGATACATTGGGACCCATGTGTGTCCTGTGCAAGACTGCGACCCCACGGTTTGGATGGTTGGAGTTAATTCTGAGATCAGGCATGCTTTGACTTTACGCCACACACATGTATTGTAATAATGCAGAATCACGGCATCATCTTGTAAGTGTGATTAATTTATTTGTGGTGGGGTACGGGTTTGTGGGGATGACAAGAGGTGCAAAGCGGGAGTGTAGAATCCAAAGTTCACTGGGGGAGTTGGTATCCTTGCCGTAGCAAAATGTCAGAGTCTATGCCACAGTCTTCGTCAACATAGGTCAGACAGTGACCAGCAAGTCCATGTGGCAGAGAATGTCATGTGCTGCTATTGGGCCAGAGGGCCAGCTGCCAGGCCAGGTGACCTGGGAGATGGTGATGTTCTGCTGACTCTCACAGTCTTTTTCGTGGACGACCCACCTTCCTGCGGGGACCCTCGGAAGCAGGCCGTGACGATGTCTGTGACGCTCCGTCGGATGAATCCTCCTCCTCCTGATCCCTCCCTGTGTCTGGTAATGGCCTTCGCCTGGTGCCACAGGGAGGGTTGCCCATGTTGTCGGCAATCCGACGGAGTACACCGGTCATTTGGGTTTGCACCGCCACGAGCTCAGCCTGTCTATCCTCCATCCTTCCTTGGTGTTGCAGTTGACAGGCATGTTGCTGGGCCTGCAGGGTCTTCATCTCCTGGAGGGTCCCCTTGATGTCATTGAGGGTGGACGCAATCTGGTCCATGCCCCTGGTGTCACGCCGGTATGTATCCAGGATGTTGCTGACCTGGGACACTACCGGGTCCTGAGCTCCCTGGTCAGGTTCGTGCCTCCGCCATCCTCCACTCCCGCCACCCCTGCCCACGTGCACCTGGCCTGCCGTTGTGGGCGCATCGGGCCTCCGGGACCCCTGAGGGATGGCATCTGCGTTGCCGCCTGCCTCCTCCTGGGTGCCCGGAGGACCGTGTCCCTCCTGGGCAGACTGGCTGGGTGGTCGTGTGCGGGCAGGGCTCCTGGACGTCTCCTGGGATGTGGCAGGAATGGGGGTGGTGGTTGGCACAGTTGTACCTGACGCAGGTGCTGCAGGTGGTTGGACACCAGAGGGGCCAGGTTGGTCTGGGTCATCCACGGAGTGGTGAGAGTCGTCGCTGGCGGTGGGGTCCTCATCCCGCAGAGCCTGGTCCTGTGAGACTTCCCCCCCAGTGTTGGGGGGTGATCGTCGACGTTGACCTGTGTGTGAGAGAGACAATGTTAACAGTGTTACATGTGGCATCCATGTTTCATGCATTTCTGATTTGGCACTCTTCCTCTGGGTAGTTGGATCTGTCTTGCATTCCTCTCACAGTGCACTTGTGCATGGGTATGTCCCTTGGCCACAGCTGTCAGGGCTTTACGCATGTGTGACACAATCTTGGTTGATGCATCTATTTGGGTACACAGTCAGCAGTGTGGTGTGCGGGCGTAGCGAGCCATGCAGAGGCGCCTTACGTGTTGCACTGTACGTGGCCAAATGGTGTTTTGCCAAGGCAATTTGATGTTGCAGGTAGGTGACTGAAGCATTTGTGACAGGGTTCTTACCGACACAGTGGGTGGGTATACTGGGTGTGTGGTTAGGTCTGTGCCTGCAGCACGGATGGACTCGTGTACAGATTGACACATGGACCGGTCTTCATCTACGGTAGGGGGGGGTTGAGGCACTGCCAGACCTTGTCTGCATGCACACAGTCCACCGGCTGACGAGTGGACATGGCCACACCACCCAAGGGTGATTTAGTCTCCCTGTGTCTCCCTTCCTCCCTCCCTCTGTCACCCTCCTCCCTCTGTCGGTCTCCCTCTGTCACCCTACTCCCTCCCTCTGTCTGTCTCCCTGTGTCCCCCTCTGTCTCCTTCCCTCTCATTCCCCCTCTCCCTCCCTCTATTTGTCACCCTCTGTCACCTCAGGCCAGCTTCCTGGGCACACACAGTTAGCCGGTCTTTGAATGGCCATTGGCTTGTTCATGTGAGTTAGTTCCTGTTCTCCGGGCACCCATTGGGCAGTGTGTCTGAGTGTAGGCTGCTGCTGTGGCGGTGTGTGCTGAGACTCTATCAGAGCGATGCATCTTCATTGTCTGCTGTTATGTGCAAATTGTGCCTTCAGACCCATGTCATCCTGCATGGCAGCCACCATTTGCAGGCAAGACAGTACTGTGTGGGTACACACAGTTTGTATGGCTGTGCCCTGGGCCATATGGGCTGAGGGCATTGTTGTGTGCTTGTGAGTTGCTCAATGTTAGTTTTGATGCCCCCACTCCCAGCATCGGCCACATCCTGTGTTGTGTTGGTGTTTTGTGTGGCCTGTGACTTGGCATGGCCCTGATTGATACATGGGGCATGGAGGCGCTAGTGGCATGTGTGTGTTTGTGGAGTGTTGTTGTGTCCGGTGGAGGCTTGGGGGGGGGTGGCATGCATGATTGATTGTGTATGGCATCCCCCCACATGTGAGGTGAGTTGTTTGTGTACTCACCAGTGTCTGGGAGTCCTGGTAGTCCGTGTAGTCCCTCCACCGCCAGCGTGGACATCACCTTCTCCTCCCAGGGATGGTATTGTACCGGTCTGGGGGGCGGCCCTCCTCCAGTGATGTTCCCCTGGTTGTGATTGTCAGTCATCTTCCTCTTGACCGTCCTCCGCAGATCGTACCACCTGGATTGGCACTCGTGCCTGGTCCTTCTGGTGGTCCCAACAGCATTCACAGAATCGACAATCCTCTGCCACATGGCCGTTTTTTCGGATATGCTGGTCTGTCTGACCAATGTCCCAAAGAGCTGTGGCTCGACTCTGAGGATTTCGTCGACAAGGATCTCCAGCTCCTCCTTTGTGAACTTTGGATTCTTGGTGGTGGACATGGCATGGGGTGTGGGTGTGGATGGTTGTGGGGGTGTGGGTGTGGATGGTTGTGGGTGTGTGGGTGTGGTAGTGGAGGTGTGTGTGTGAATATGATGAGGGGGTGTTTGTGTAGGTGGTTGTGTGAAGGTATGCAAGTGTGAGGTTCAAGTATGGTGGTGTGGGTCGTCTGTGGGCTCTGGCAGCAGTGGGTCTGTTGCAAAGGCCCATGGTTTGTGTGTGTGGTCCATTTTTATTGGTCCATTTGTGGGTGTGGCTGTGTTTGAAATTTGTGTGGGTGTGTTATGAGGAGTGATTGAGTTTTGGGCCTCTGTTTGGCAGTTTGGCAGTTGCAGGTCAGTGTATGTGATGTTTGTGGGGTTGTTGGGCATGTTTGGTGGTGTGGGGAAACTCTAATTGACTCTCCTTGTGTAAATATGGTTTGTCCTGGTTCAGTACGTGTGTTTTTGGTGTCAGTACGGTACGTACATGCACTGGTGGGGGTACGGTCCGTACATTCCCTGGTGGGGTGTGGGTACGGCCGTACTTCCACGGGTGGTGGTTTGTTGCGTACATACACGGCTGGGGGTTCGGGGCGTACATACATGGCTGGGGGGTTCGGGGCGTACATACATGGCTGGGGGGGGTTCGGTGCGTACATACACGGGTGGTGGTTCGGTGCGTACATACACTGCTGGGGTGGGGGTACGGGCCATACTTCCACGGGTGTGGGTACGGTCCGTACATACACGGGTGGGGGTTCGGTGCGTACATACACGGGTGGTGGTTTGGTGCGTACATACACTGCTGGGGTGGGAGTTCGGTGCGTACATACACGGGTGGGGGTTCGGTGCGTACATACACGGCTGGGGAGGGGTACGGTGCGTACATACACGGGTGGGGGTTCGGGGCGTACATACACTGCTGGGGTGGGGGTTCGGTGCGTACATACACGGGTGGGGGTTCGGGGCGTACATACACTGCTGGGGTGGGGGTTCGGGGCGTACATACACTGCTGGGGTGGGGGTTCGGTGCGTACATACATGGGTGGTGGTTGGGTGCGTACATACACTGCTGGGGTGGGGGTTCGGTGCGTACATACACGGCTGGGGGGGTACGGTGCGTACATACACGGGTGGGGGTTCGGGGCGTACATACACTGCTGGGGTGGGGGTTCGGGGCGTACATACACGGGTGGGGGTTCGGGGCGTACATACACTGCTGGGGTGGGGGTTCGGGGCGTACATACACTGCTGGGGTGGGGGTACGGGCCATACTTCCACGGGTGTGGGTACGGTCCGTACATACACGGGTGGGGGTTCGGTGCGTACATACACGTGTGGTGGTTTGGTGCGTACATACACTGCTGGGGTGGGAGTTCGGTGCGTACATACACGGGTGGGGGTTCGGTGCGTACATACACGGCTGGGGAGGGGTACGGTGCGTACATACACGGGTGGGGGTTCGGGGCATACATACACGGGTGGGGTGGGGGTTCGGTGCGTACATACACGGGTGGGGGTTCGGGGCGTACATACACTGCTGGGGTGGGGCTTCGGGGCGTACATACACTGCTGGGGTGGGGGTTCGGTGCGTACATACACGGGTGGTGGTTGGGTGCATACATACACTGCTGGGGTGGGGGTTCGGTGAGTACATACACGGCTGGGGGGTACGGTGCATACATACACGGGTGGGGGTTCGGGGCGTACATACACTGCTGGGGTGGGGGTTTGGGGCGTACATACACGGGTGGGGGTTCGGGGCGTACATACACTGCTGGGGTGGGGGTTCGTGGCGTACATACACTGCTGGGGTGGGGGTACGGGCCGTACTTCCACGGGTGTGGGTACGGTCCGTACATACACGGGTGGGGGTTCGGGGCGTACATACACGGGTGGGGGTTCGGGGCGTACATGCACTGCTGGGGTGGGGGTTCGGTGCGTACATACGCGGGCGGGGGGGTGGTGGGGTGTTCGGCGCGTATGCGGGCACATGTCTCCATGGTTGCTACGGGAGTTCGGTTCGGACGGTGTTTTTTGCATACGGTTGTGAAATGGGGAGGACGGGAGGGATCGTACTTGCGCTGTCGGACTTTATTTTTCCGCACGGTGGGTTTTTCGACCGGGGACGTGTCGGTGACTTTTCCCGACCCGAGGACGTGTGGGGAAATCTTCCCAATGCGATTCGTATGGACTTTTTTCCGTTCGAATCGTACTTGGCAGTTTGTACGCTACTTTGACGATTCGGACGGAAAAATATCCGGATGCGAGTCGGACGGGGAATTTTTTTACCGGATCGGAATTGGCACCTAGATGTAGGAAGTCTGCATGTTCCGCCCGACATCTAGCACATCTATCTGAATCGCGCAGCCCATATCTGTGGAGCCTATCTGGGGACAGTAACTGTGGTGAAGAAAACTGTAATGGATGACGCGCAGCCTGCTATTCGAGGATACCTGCTCGGTCTGCTTGCAACAGTAAGCCCAATGTTTGTCGGTTAATTCCTGGTCTAACTCTGCCCCCCATTTAGCTCGGGAGGTGCAGGGCGGGTAGTCTCTATCTACATACAAGGTGTGGTAAAGTGTAAATACTGGATGCCATAAACCAGGAGGAGGACGACCTATGGAAAATCCCACCTGTGGCAGGCCCTATTGTAAGATCTTGGGCACCACTGGCTGTCCAAATTACCTCCCTAGTATTGGCTCATTCTATCAGAGCATGTAATGGTCGAACAAAATCCCTCAACCCTTCTAAGCCTACCTTTAATATATTTGGCAGAGAGGCCAGACTTGATTATATCCTTGTCCAATGCAAGGAATGGAATCGAGTCCAGGATTTTAGGGTGCTCCCTAGGGGAGAGAGCGATCACAATCCCCTGATCTTGGATTTTTTACTTCCAGGTTTCGGCAAAGATGAATCTCTATTGCAATCAGACAAAACTAGTAGTCTCATTCTTTCTAATAATAGACGTAGGGTAAAATGGGCCAAATGGGCTAGTAACCCAGATGATTTATCTAAAGTTTATGCTAGCGTTAGCCCAGTCCTGGAAGCTATGGCCGTTCTTATTGAGCGCCAATCTTTGCCTGATTATAACGTAAAAATTGCCGAATTTAATAAGGCATTATTTTCTAGTTTAACGACCTGGTTTTGCAAAGGGGGTACCCTGGGTTTTTGGCCCGGTGCTCGGCGGCCACCAAGGGAAACCTACCAAACCCACACATTTCTGAAAACTAGACACCCAGGGGATTCCAGGGAGGTATGGCTTGCGTGGATCCCCCAACTTTTCCTTACCCAGAATCCCCTGCAAACCTCAACTTTAGCTGAAAAAAATCCCTTTTTCCACACATTTTTGTGTGGGAAAGATCTGGCGTCACCGGGCTGACTCAAATTCCCTACCACCCAGTGTTCCCCCGGGTCTCCCAATAAAAAAGGTGCCTCACACGTGTGGGAGGCACAAGTACCCGCGACAGGCAAGGGCCCAAAACGTAATGAGGCGACATCAAATTTGCACAAAACGACCTGGTTTTGCAAAGGGGGTACCTGAATTTTTGGCCCGGTGCTCGGCGGCCACCTAGTGAAACCTACCGAACCCACACATTTCTGAAAACTAGAGACCCGGGGGCTTCCAGGGAGGTATGGCTTCCGTGAATCCCCCAACGTTTCCTTACCCAGAATGCCCTTCAAACCTCAAATTTAGCTGAAGAAAATCACTTTTTTCACACATTTTTGTGTGGGAAAATTGTGGCATCATCGGGCTGACACAAATTTCCTACTACCTAATGTTCCCCCGGGTCTCCCGATAAAAACAGTGCCTCACTAGTGTGGGAGGCCCAAGTACCCGTGACAGGCAAGGGCCAAAAACGTATTGAGGCGACATCAAAATTGCCTATCTCTAAACGACCTGGTTTTGCAAGGGGGGGTCCCCTGGGTTTTTCTGAAAACTAGTCACCCGGGGGCTTACAGGGAGGTATGGCTTGTGTGAATCCCCCAACGTTTCCTTACGAGTGAGGCACCGTTTTTATCGGGAGACCTGGGGGAATGCTGGGTGGTAGGAAATTTGTGTCCGCCTGGTGATGCCACAACTTTCCCTCACAAAAATGTGTGAAAAAAGTGATTTTTTTAGCTAAATTTGAGATTTGAAGGGCATGCTGGGAAAGGAAACATTGGGGGATCCACGCAAGCCATACCTCCCTGTAAGCCCCCGGGTGTCTAGTTTTCAGAAATGTGGGGGTTTGGTAGGTTTCCCTAGGTGGCCGCCGAGCACCGGGTCAAAAGCCCAGGTACCCCCTTTGCAAAACCAAGTCATTTTGTGATAGGCAAATTATTAGAATATTATTAGAACAGTACTTTAAGCACAAATGCAGGGCGTGAGAGCTGCAACGCACTCAAGAACAAGTATCCTCAGAATGCAAATTAAGGAAAAGGCATAATATGGGACTCCCGCTGCTGGAGACGTCAGAACTCGCGTGGACAGTCACCCCTGGGGAGCTTAGCATTACCTGCGCCGCCTTGTAACTGCGAAGAATAACAGCCTCCCACTCAGACATACATACATTGCTGTGGCCTAAAGCTTCGCTATCACTGGACAGCGAGGAGAATTGTCCTAGCAGCGCTTAATCGAGGCGGAGTTGGTACACGGACCCCATAGGTAAGTACAAGCACCCTGCACGTAGACGGTGGAGAGAAGCGAGGCAACCACAAACCGCCCTGCCTGGCCAAATCTCTGGTGCAGCCCGTATGGGAACGGAACCCTTCAAAAGTAAGATCACCGTCGGGAAATCGCCCCTTCTGGTGCCAATCCGCGAATGCCCACGGCGCAGCCACTTGTAATTGGCCAGATGAGAGCCAAGATGCAGCAAGGATCATTGCGAGCGAGCAGCCTGGACCCCATGAATATGAACACTGGAGGAGTGACATAACCTACGACCACAGCTCTGGCAGCCAA
Source organism: Triturus cristatus (assembly GCF_964204655.1). Taxonomy (NCBI): domain Eukaryota; kingdom Metazoa; phylum Chordata; class Amphibia; order Caudata; family Salamandridae; genus Triturus; species Triturus cristatus. The sequence continues at coordinate 946,688,624 of NC_140586.1, forward strand.
AATGGACTCAGTACTTGCAGCAGTGGAAAGGATAGGTGATGCGCTGGAACACACCAGGACCTCTTTGGAAACCAGGATAGACAAGGTCACCATGGACTTCACCCTCCTCCACGCAGACCACCGTAAGCTGGCAGAAAAAGTCACTGCGCAAGTCCAAACGCTGAAGGAGCTCCAACGTGTCACACAAAGTCATATAGCTGAGCTGCAGCACTTGATAGACCGCGTCCACGACCTGGAAGACAGAGCAGAAGATGCGGAGGGCCGCTCCCGCCGCAACAACATTTGTGTGGTGGGCTTGCCAGAAGGCAAAGAGGGAAGAAACTCGGAGCAATTCACGGAGCGATAGCTGCGCGATCTCCTGCCCCAGGGAACATTGTCAATGGAATTTGCGGTTGAAAGAGCCCACCGCATACCGGCACAGAAACCCCAACCAGGAGCCAGACCACGACTGTTCATTTTTAAGGTACTCAACTACAAGGACAGGGATGCGGTGCTCCGTGAGACACGCAAGATGGACAACCTGAAGGTGAGCGGCAGCCAAGTTATGCTCTTCCCCGACTACACTGCTCTGGTACAGAGACGTTGAAGCAATTACACAGCGGTGAAATGTCAGCTCAGAATCCTGAAACTGCCTTACTCGCTGTTGTTCCCAGCCCGACTACGAGTGGTCACGAAAGAGGGGACCTGCTTCTTTGACTCACCTGAGGAGGCGTGGGACTGGCTGGAGGAGTCGGGACTGTGGTCGGGTGTGAGGCCCTCTGGCTCAGATGGCGACAACTCAGCGGGCAGAAGAACCAGACGAAGATGGCGATGGGGGACTATGAAGAAAGCAAAATCTGGGACAACAACCCCGAGCCCGGAGAACATACGGAAGGAAACACAGGACGCCATAGAAGCGGTCAAAACTCTCGGATCCCCACACCCCAAAGAACGAGCGGACTCCTACGCATGTGACATGTTAATGCCCAGTGGCTCCTCATCTCCATCAACAGAGGTATCTGAGGATCTCGGCTTGCCAGTGGTAACCCCACAAACTGCAGATGGCATCATATGAACTAGTGACATCGAGTTGGACTCTGCCATAGACAGCCTACGCAAGTAGAACTCCATTTGTTAGCCTTTACGCTCTTGATTGTTGCTGGGTGGAGGGGTGGGCCTACTGGGTTGAATGAAGTGCCCGGCTTGCACAGCGGCAGTACAGTAACAACACGCCCGTCATTGGTCACAATATGAATATCACCAGGAACATTAAGGGGGAAACCACTCATCTGATTCGCCGGCTAGGCCTACATATTACTGGTCCCAAGCAATGACACAGGTGTTTATATGGATAGCACATCACGCATATAGGAACTGGGGGGATGGCCATAGCGCAGAATCACTAGTGTGCGCACCCCAACAGGCAACACACTGACCTAGTTCACACTGTTCAACAGTTACAGAGGTTTGGACGAGCATCACGAAAAGTCTGCCCCGGATGTTACGATGTTCTTAGTTCCTCTATTGTTTTTGTTGCAGCACACCGACACGCCTACACCTCTCCCTGACCTTCGTCCTGTGGACTCGACTCATTAGGGATGACATGAGCTGACATAATCATGTGGAACATACGTGGCATGTGCACACCTACACGTTGCTACTCCGTATTCGCATACCTCCAGAGGCACATGACACAACCATAACTAGACAAACTGAGCAAGCGCTGGAGGGGTCAGGTGTACGGCACAACATACTCGGCGCACGCGAGGTGCACATTAATCTGGGTGAGGGCGGGCACCCCGTTAATCTGCACGTACAAGGATGATGGACCCCGACGGCAGGTACACTCTAGTGCGGGGGACACTTAATGGTCAACAAATATTGTTGGGCTCCATATACTCTCCAAACACTGACCAATCCTCATTTCTAGCGCAGTTGTCCACAAAGCTGACCTCCTACGTTGGGCTCCCTGGTTGCTAGGTGGGGATTTCAATTCGGTGTTAGATGTGCACACGGACAGATCCTTCCAACCCCTCCGAAAGACAACAGCTGTATCAAACGTGCAGGCGCTCACAAACTGGCTATCACACTGGACATTACTAGACCTGTGGCGTGCCTTGCATCCTAATGACCGTATCTATTCTTATTATTCTGCAGTGCATGACCTACATGTGCGGCTGGACAGGGTGGTGGGCTCCCAGTCACTAATCCCGCTGGTTGAGGGTACGGAATACCTAGGGCGGACACACTCTGACCACAATCCTATGAGCCGCCAGCTAAACTGGGAACCTGATCGTCCTCCCATACCCACTTGGCGACTCCAACCGGCTGCACTGGAAGACCTGGAATTCCGTGCATCCCTGGAGATGGCTGTTCTGGAGTATTTTGAGCTTAACGAGGGGACGGCGAGTAACACACGGGTAGAATGGGATGCCCACAAAATAGCTGTCAGGAGTCATTGTCTCGGTGCCACATGGAACATACGCAAGCAACTAACATTATCGCTCACTCGTCTTGAGTCACAATTACTCCAATATGAGCAGGAGGGAGATGGTGGAGGTCTACACCGTCTGGAGGACCTTAGGGGGCAACATGCGGAACTCATGGAACGACTAAGATGCCACAACTATGCAGCCCACATGGCTCGTACCCAAGCTAAAGCAGATAGGGCAGGCCGTCTACTAGCCTGGCTGCTAAAACAGGAAAGTAAGCATGCCCGCATCGGAGCCATACGCACACCTGAGGGAGCCCTGGTATATACGCAGCGAGAGATACACAAGGTGATGTCTGATCATTACACGCAACTGTACCGATCCAAAGGGCGTTGCTCCGGCCCAGATCTGGAGAGGTGTTTAGAGCCTACCCACCTTCCCACGATCTTGGAAGCACACCTAGAGGAGCTAGATGGTCCCCTCAGTTTGGAGGAGATCGGGGAGGCGATTGGGTCCATGGAGTCTGAAAAAACGCCGGGACCGGACGGCCTCCCTGCGGAATACTATAAGGCCTACTCCAAAGCCTTGGAAGAGCACACACTGCCCCCATCGATGCGCGAGGCATACCTGGTGTCCCTGCTCAAACCAAACAGGGACCCCGAAAACCTGGGATCATACAGACCCCTGGCACTCCTCAATGTGGACTATAAAATATTCGCCAAGGTGTTGGCGGAACGCCTGGCGCCAGTGATACCTGAGCTAGTCCACAGCGACCAAAATGGCTTTGTGCCTAACCATAGTACATCACTGAATTTACGGATGTTTTTTAGAGTGGCATCGGATACCATACAGGAGTGGCCCAGGGCAGGATGCCTTGTGCTGGATCTCGAGAAGGCCTTCGACTATCTGGAGTGGAGCTACCTTGCGGCGGTATTAACGTGGTACGGGCAGGGCTTGGGATTCCTCCAGATGGTTGACCTATTATACAAAAATCCCGCTGTTAGGGTGCGAACGGGCCATACATCTCTGATGCCATAGCAATATGCAGGGCCACCAGGCAGGGGTGCCCGCTTTCACCCCTCCTGTTTGCGCTCGTAATTGAGCCCCTGGCAGCGGCACTAAGAGCGATGCTGGGAGATGGAATACCCCTGGGAGACGCGATACATCAGGTGTCGCTGTACGCAGATGACCTCTTGGTCTTCGTGAGGGATGTGGGAAATATACCAACTCTGCTGGCGCACACATTATGTGACTTCGCCTCTCTTTCGGGACTCAGAGTAAATGCCAACAAGTCCTGCCTTTACGCATTCCGGGGGGACACTCAAGATCCGGGCAACATCTTGGACGGTATAAGGGTGCAGTGGAAAGCTGATACTTTCCGCTATCTAGGAATCCAGATATATCGTCAGCCGGCGGACCTTATTGATGGTAATCTGGCACGTCCTGTGACAGCCATCAAATCGCAAGTACACTTCTGGAAAACGCTCCCACTAACAGTCACCGGCAGGGTAGCATTATCCAAGATAGTGATCCTTCCCCGCCTTCTGTACTATTTCGCCAACCTGCCAATATATATCCCAGCGGCCTTCTTTACCACGCTCACTAAAACTACTTAGGGACTTCCTCTGGGGCAACGCGCGCCACAGGATAGCACTGACTAAGTTGTACTTGCCCGCTGATCAGGGAGGCCTTGCTGTGCCTTGTTTTGAGCATTACTATTTGGCTGCACAATTACAGTGGATAGCCCGCTGGCGAGCAGACAGAGGCCGTGAAGACCCTGCGACTCCAACTCCCCCCCTCGCTCTGGACTATATTACTAAACTCTTTCATCCAGCCCCTTAAGCCCCAACGCCGGCACCGCTCCTCATGGTGGAGGCTTATAAATGCTACCGTTGTAGTTTACACCTCACCAGAGCTCTAGTCCCCTATGCACCGGCCATATCACTAGAGGGTTCCCCAGCGGGTCTGGGGTGATTACACCTCCGAACTTGCGGAATGGCGCGAAGCGGACATACAGACCTTGGGAGATCTGTACCGGGACGGCACACTCATACCATATGAATCTCTGCTTGAAGAGACGGGGCTGCCACCGGGGCAAATCATGCGTCGCCGCTCCCTGATTGCGACACTGACCTCTACATGGGGGGACATTTTGGAGGAACCGACCCGGCACCTCACCATACAATATCTTTACGTTATGTGGCGTGGCAGGCACTTGATTCTATGGTTTGCGGCTTCCTTACGTATGCACGCAGCAATAAGTCTGGAACCACTATGCCGAAAATGGGAAATGGACCTGGAGCGACCACTAGAGGATAGGGAATGGGATAAGATACTAAAGAGCCCAACGCGCATACCCAGAAACATGAGGTTCCGCCAAATACAACTGTTTATAGTCCACAGAGCATACCTCACACCTGAGAAAATAAACAGGTACTTTCACCGTGCAGATGCGGTCTGTCCTCGCTGCACAAAATTGGAGGTTGGATTAGTGCACATGCTGTGGAGCTGTCACAAGATATATACAGGCCGCATCATATCCTTTGAATGGCCTGTTTACCTGTTACACCATTTTCGCAGAAGTTTTACAAACAAAAGGAAGGTGCACTCAATACAAGAGTCATTCAGAACCACAAATGTTGTTCATTAATATTTCAAGTTTATTCCAGATAGGTAAACAAACACGGCAAACAGCCAACGCGTTTGTTATATCTAGCCGTAAAAGGGCAGAACAAACTGGGCCGAAACGCGTTGGCTGTTTGCCGTCTTTGTTTACCTATCTGGAATAAACTTGAAATATTAATGAACAACATTTGTGGTTCTGAATGACTCTTGTATTGAGTGCACCTTCCTTTTGTTTGTAAAACTTCTGGACCTTTATAGTATCAATCAACGATAGATGCTGGAAGTGGATGCACCATTTTGTGGATAAACTAAATTTGGGGATTTAAGTGCTTAACCCTTGTCTGTCGTTGGTGGCTTTTTTCTGTTTTTATAAATCTTTGATTTTTTGGACTGTTCTGCATTTATTCCCCACTCTTACTTAGTTACCAGTATGTCTAAATTTGGAGATGGTAGGGAAGAAATGGCCCTTAACTTGTTTGGTACAAATAAATCACGACAACCTACACAACCGGATACCTCTTCCAGTACAAGTCTTAAAACACTGTTTCTTAGACTTGAGCGCCTAAAAAAACAAGAACTCTCCCGATGGTGGGATGGGGTGACACTTCAACAATATTTGCAGAATAAAAAAGTGCCCAGAGGCCTGAGGATTCTTATCTTCCCCACATTTGAGGATCTAAGCACAGATCTCTTAAAGGAATGGGAGGGTAACCTTGAAGGTGCATCAATAATTATGATGCAAATATTGATCAAACACGCTAGAGAGAAAGGGGGAAAACTTCAAGAAGAAATAGAAGCTACAGAGAAAGAGATTAATGATCTAGAACAAAAAGATCTTATTGAAAAAAATGTTGCTATTCTAAAGAAAGTCATGGACGATCATCAACTGTACCTTAGAGATAAAAAGCTAAAGAAAATAAAAAGGGACGATAGAGATTATTATGAGGGACGTGTATACACTTTTGCAAAAAAGTTTGATAATGTACAAGAAATGGAAGACAAAAAAAGAATCAGAGATGAGAAGGATGGGAGTGAAGGTTCTAGCTCAATAAGGAGCATCTCTTCCACCTCTATTATCAGTGTAGCATCCAACACATCACATGAGGTCCCTTTAGAGGAGGGAGCTTCTTCTTTTCAGAAGGAGCTCGTAAAATGACGTATCAGCAACAGGTTACAACAAAAAAGGGACCAATTAAAACCCGGAGGGGAGTTAGGAGGGGCAAAGGGTGGCTCCAAAGGAGGTACAGTAGGAAGGAGGAAGACTGCAGCACGGTCCAAAGAATAAACAGTTATGTTGAATGTAATTTGGGGAGATCAAATGACGTGAACAATGGTAATGATTTGAAAATTGTAAATCTATCAAATAAAAAACTGGATGCAGATGAGATTGCAGTCTTAAGTAAGGGTTTGAATTTTTGTCCCATCCAGAGTGGAGATGTAATTGATGCACATATAGATCAATATAAATTTGTTCGAGTTCTTAAACTTAAGGATCACTTTTCCCAGTCTTATACTAGGAATACAGAACTAGCAGTGCCGGATGAGCATGCAACACACACCATTGCCGATATTCGGGGTATACACTGTTTGGTGACACTTGATGATGAAGACAATCAGGATATGATTTCTATTATGAATGAACTCGATATCCCTCAAAATTACATGACTGATAGTGGTCTTAAACCAAAATCTAAATTTGTGCCAGCTGCAAACTATCACCCCAATATTGATCTCTTCTATGACAAAGTGAGTGAGGAATTACACAACTTGGAGGGATCTGGAAAGTTTACTCCCACAAAACATCACAACATTACCGGCCAAGAAAGGAAAGCACTCAATAGGTTAAAACTAGATAACAGTATTGTCATACGTGAGGCAGACAAGGGCGGTAATGTTGTAATTATGAATCATTGTGATTATATGGGTGAAATAAATCGACAATTAAGTAATGACTTGTGTTACAAAAAGATCGCCCATAACCCAATTGTGAACCTAGCAACTGTAATAAACATGAGACTTTCCGAATGGAAGGATATTGCCTTGCTCACGGAAAATGAATTTAGGTATTTAAGGGTAAATAGTCCAAACTATCCGTGTATTTACATCTTGCCCAAAATACACAAGCCAGACCCTTTTCCTCCTGGTCGCCCAATTATTTCTGGGGTGGGTTCACCTACAGAAAAACTTTCTGAGTTTGTTGACTTAAAGCTTCAAAAATATGTGGTAAATCTCCCATCATATGTCCGTGATAGTAAAGACATTTTGGTCAAATTTAAGGACTATGAATGGTCGGAAGAATTGATGTTTGTCACGTTTGACGTGGAAAGCCTATACACTTGTATACGGAAAGATCTAGGTGTTTTGGCGGTACAATCCTTTCTCGACAAGGATAGTGCCCATCTGTATATGTTCAATGAAATGATCATAGAAATGATTGACATCATTCTCAGTAACAACTTCTTTCTATTTGATAAGTGTTGGTTTCAACAGATACTTGGAACAGTCATGGGCTCCAGGTTTGCTCCCTCTTACGCCTGCTTCTTTATGAGGTGGTTTGAGAGGGAGCATGCTTGGGGCAGATGTGCCTCCCCCTGGACTAATAACATCGTGTTCTGGGGGAGGTACTTAGACGATGTTATCTGTCTTTGGTCTGGGTCCTTGGATTCTTTAACAGAATATTTCACGTACCTAAACACCAATGAATACAATGTAAAATTTACTATGGCTCATGACAGAGAAAGAATATATTTTCTTGATGTAAGTTTTTATATCAAGGATGGCATCATACAGAGTACTCTGTATAGGAAAGACACAGCATGTAATGGTATCTTGCATGCAGAAAGTGCTCATGCAAGGTCCGTTGTCCAAAATATCCGCTATGGGGAATTAACTAAGATAAGAAGAAATTGTAGCGAGGAAACTACCTATCTCTACAATATTGCAGAATGTAAAAAAAGATTCTTACAGAGAGGCTACAAAAGTAAACTTCTTGACAAAGCAATAGAGAAAACTCAGCTTATAAAGAGGGAGGACACACTGAGAGAAACAAAAGAAATCTAAAGAAGTGATGACTAATAGCACTGTAAGATTCATCACGCAATATAACATCAATAGTGGGAAAATCTATAACATACTAAAGAAAAATTGGAGCATCTTAAAGGAGATTCCGGGATTAAAAAACTCCATTAACAATGTACCCTCTGTTGCTTACAGAAGGGGTAAATCATTATGCAATTCTCTATGCCCTAGTTACGTTATTAGTAACAATGCAACATGGTTACCGCAGAAACCAAGGGGCTTTTTTACATGTGGAGCGTGCAACATTTGTCCTAGTGGCAAAAATAAAATCTGTAAGTTTTCTTATAACACCGCAAGAACATATGATATACTACACTTCATAAATTGTAATACCACACATGTTATCTATGTAATGGGATGCATCTGTGGAATTATTTATGTGGGAAGTACAGTTTGCCAATTAAAAATGAGGATACAGGAACATCGTAGGGCGATACTAAATGGTGACAACAGATACCCTTTGAGTGAACATTATAAGAAAGCACACCCAAACAACAGTACTTTTTGGTTCCATGGCATTGACCATGTTCCAATTGGCAATAGAGGAGGCAACAGGGAGCTCCAGGTTAGACAAAGGGAGGCTAAATGGATATGTCGCCTAAGGGCCACTCAGATGGGCCATAATACAGATAAAGAGCTCCATTACTTCCTGGGATGAGTACTGGGATCAGCATGAGACCCAGGAGATCTTGATTAAATAAATAGTTGGTTTCCTTTATATATGATATATAAATATTTTTTGAAAAAATCCTATATTTTAGAACTTGGGTTTTTAAAGGAAACTAATATACTGTTTGTAATAATCAATGAGATGTGTCATTTTTAGTGTTTCTAACTAATATTCACCATGAATTTGGGTTTCAAGACTGATAAGTGATGATAACGTAAGTGAATGTGCATATTATACCTGTGCCAGCACCCTATATTCATTGTTCGGTACATGATCTTGCTATTGTGTGTTTCATGATGTATATATATTCTTTTTCTCTTTTTTTTTAAACCCGTGACTCTGATTACGAGTCCTGTGTGATGTCTCTTGTCCTTTCTAAATTTGGTGCAATATACTTCCACAGAATGTTATGCGTATCGTGTGTGAGGGTATGTTTTATATTTCTTATACTCTTTACATTGATTATTTGCTATTCGTTCTGTTCGGGTACTTTATTATTATGCCCGAAATGTGGGCATATTGATTGGGGATGTGCCGTTATCTTTAGCCATGTTCGGCATAGCGTTTTTTGTTAAATCAGACGCTTGTCATGCGTTTTTTCCAATGTGTGCATTTGGGTATATTTACTTGGGGTGTGACTTTATCATCTTTCTTGTTTGGCTTAATGTCTTTGTTGAAATATACGCATATTATGCGTCTGGTATAGTATGTGTTTTTTCCTCTCTTTCTCTTCTCCCCTTTTTTCATTTGATTGTTTGGAATATTTTTGGTAACCTTCTGGTAAGTTTCTGTAAATGTTGGTATTACCTGTATGATTATTTTAAGAGTAATTTTAGATTGTATTTAATAAGATTACAATGTAAATCTAATTCGTACTTTGTATTGTGCCTGAAGATCGTATGTTGTTTATCCATAGAAAGATGGAGACTGCATGAGAATGAGTTTACATATAGGCCGTTTTCTATGTCCTTTTCCTTGATGGCGCGTCATTACGTAGGATGCGTCTGTTATGCTGCACCCGTGATGCCTTTAAAAACTTGCCGCGAATTGCGGGTAACGTTTGCTTGTCAGTTATTATGCTGCCGATTTTACTTCTACAAGTAAGTGACTATAACTTGGAGGGCTAGGGTGCGTTTGCTACGCTGCATTTGTGATGTTTTTCTAAACTTGCCGCGAAATGCGGGTAGCGTCTATTTTCCAGTCTTTATGCTGCGTACCTTGCTTCTACAAGCTAGTGGCTATAACTTGGATGTCTAGGGAAAACGTGGACTTATGTCCAATGGGGAGTTGGTAATAGTGATATGCCTCTTGAGGAGTGTTGTCTCTAATTGGCTTTACATGTTAGAGACCTATGCGTCTTTTCGGTTTGCCTTGGCGTTTTTAAAAAATGAGGCCAGTATGATGACCTTGTATCTCTCCAAGTGAACATTCGATATATCACTTGCAATATTGCTGGTTTATTATCCTATAAAAACGCTTGCATTGATTTATGGAACACACTCTCTAGTGTTCTCTAGGGATAGTGTTTTTATGTATTTGTTTGTGACGATATTGGAGTGACTCACAGTGCATATTGATGTATTGATGGGTTATTACTCATAAGTATTTTTCGTTTGTCTTTTGTCTACAGATTGGGATTATAATTACCATGAAATCTCTTACTCTAGTAATCTAGAAATCTCTATGACATTACTTTCTATGCTGCTATGATTCATCCCGAATACGGAAGTTATCTCTGAAATTGTATCTGGTGAGACTCCCCCCCCCCTTTTTCTTTCTTCTTCTTTTTTTCATTATTATCCCATTTTTTATTTATTTAAAATATGGGATTTATAAGGAGTATAACTGAGGATTTATTTGTATGTGTGGCATGAGAAATGTGATGATTTAATGTTTTAATGTTTAAATGTGTTTTTGGTATTATATATTTTTCTGACAGATGCCTAGAATGAAAATATTATTGGCTTTTCGTGTTTCCCCTAGATGCGATTGTCTGCGGTTTAAGAATATTATTTATACTTGTATAGCCATGTGAAAGATGTGATATAACATGCATTTGTCCGTCTTTTGTTGTTTTGACTATTAGACTTGGATACACATGTCTTGAATATTCTGCGACAAATGGATCTTTCGCCTATGGCTAATTTGCTCTTGCAAAATTAATCGTATCATTTTGATCTTTAGGTGAGATTATATACATATTTTTATTGCTATGGAGTATGCACTGATATTGATTTTATCTGGTTTTAGATTCATATGCATGGATATTGATCTTATATATCCTCAGATTCTCTTGCTATTTTCTTCTCTTCTCTGTTTTTTTTCTCTTTTTTACTGAAAATACTTGTTTCAAAACTTCTCAAATTTCTTGAAGTTTCACTTCAGTTTATTCTGCCCTTTTACGGCTAGATATAACAAGTTCTGCCTATTTTGTTTGGATTAATGAATTTTTCAATCTACAAACAATCATGTATAAACTTGGTATAAAGGTAAAACTAGTGGGGCAATAGAACAGAGTTTGAATATTCAGGAATTCCATTATTGGGTGTTTGCTCTTATACAAAAAATGCTTATAGAAGTTTTTATATTGACAAACTAAATATATGTATTGTTTGTTTAGTAAATACGCTATATGTAATCTGTCTGTTTTGTCTTTATATATATGATGTTGTTTATATTAATGTTTGTTTTTGATTAATGTGTATTTATATATTTGTATTTGTAGTTGTTGTGTGTTTTCGTTGGTTGTCGCACTGCAATTGTGTTTTTTTATGTTATTCTCACAGCCCTGAAGAAGTTCCTTGGCAAAAGGGACGAAACGCGTTGGCTGTTTGCCATCTTTGTTTACCTATCTGGAATAAACTTGAAATATTAATGAACAACATTTGTGGTTCTGAATGACTCTTGTATTGAGTGCACCTTCGTTTTGTTTATAAAACTTCTGGACCTTTATAGCATCAATCAACGACGGATGCTGGAAGTGGATGCACCATTTTGTGGATAAACTAAATTTGGGAATTTAAGTGCTTAACCCTTGTCTGTCGTTGGTGGATTTTTTCTGTTTTTATAACCATTTTCGCAGAACCCCGGCCACAAAAGTCTCCTCTCGCTTTCATGACTTGGGTTTAGTGGTAGCTAAGCTATTACTACTGACTAAGAGGTGGAAAGCGCAAGACCCGCCGCTCATACGGACATGGAGGTATTCACTTCTAGCATGGGCCAAAGCAGAGGGAATAGCCATTCTGTGAGAGGAAACATTGGGACTCCGGAAGACACCTATTGCGACACAATGGGAGCGACTACTCCAGGCCTTGACACAAGCTGTGGGGGACAGCCCAGAGAGGCGACCTGAGCACGGGGGAGGCGCCCTTACGGAGACGTTGCAGTCTAGATGGTGGTGTTGGCCTGCGGAGAGCCACGGAACGGGACGGCGGGGGTGGGGGGGGGAGGGAGACGGGAGGGACATGGTGAGGAGAGCACTTCCAAAAGTCGAACTATGCTGCTGTTACTAGTTTTGAGTTCGGTTTTCATGTTTTATCTATGACATCTGTGCACTTATACAAATGTTTACCACCTACTTGAAATAGGTGGTAAACAATGGTACATACCATTTGGACTCGCTATTAGGAAAGGACGCTCTTGGCTCGCCCCTTCCTAATGAGTCGCAAACATTAGTTTGCATGTGTGTGACTCACAAAATAGCGTTGGTACATACCACCACCAGTTTTTGCGGCCGCAAAAGGGTTGGATACCTTTTTGCGATCGCAAATAACGGTGGTACATCTGGCCCTAGATGTGTATCTTGACTGTCAGAACAGTCCTACCTGATTTTTGTTCACGCCGTCACCGCCAAGAGTCAAGGGGTACCAGTCTTCTGCGAGCGCAGACCTTTCCTGGTTGCTGGTCCATCGCCAAGAGTCCTGGGGCGACACCACCGAGTGGAGGCTTCAGCGTCGCCGCCCCGGGACTACAATTCCCGGCTGTCCCAGCGGCGGCGCGATGCCCGGACGCCACACCAGCGCCAGGAGGCGCCTATAAGTGACGTTGCGGCCGGCGGAGCGGGGGGAACAGTCCTACCTGATTTTTGTTCACACCGCCAAGAGTCAAGGGGTACCAGTCTTCTGCGAGCGCAGACCTTTCCTGGTTGCTGGTCCATCGCCAAGAGTCCAGGGGTGACACCACCGAGTGGAGGCTTCAGCGTCGCCGCCCCGGGACTACAATTCCCGGCTGTCCCAGCGGCGGCGCGGTGCCCGGACGCCACATCAGCGCCAGGAGGCGCCTATAAGTGACGTTGTGGCCCGCTTCGCGGGACACGCGCGGGACGTGCCGGGCGAAGCCCGGGCAAAGGGCGGGCCATCTGTGGCCGTCCGGGGCAGGCCGTGGCTGGGATGGGCCACTCCCTTTGGCATCTACTACAGGTAACCTGATCTACGTTAATGCCAGTCTAATTCTATGAAAGTGGTGTTTTGTATATATTTTGAACTTACGTAAATCATAAAGGATGGGCAAAACTACACCAATGGCTACCCGTTCCAGCGCAAGAACTAAAGCTCAACCAAAAACCCCTTTACCAAGCCTGACAGCAATAGCTAGGATGTTACAAAAAACTATAGGGGTAGTTGTTAATGCGATTGAGAGCACTGAGAGGAGGCTGTCACTACCCCCAAGTCTGTGTTTGCAAACTCAACAGAACCAAGACTCTGAAGTACATCGAAATATTGCGCAAAGCATGGCATATTCGCAAGATTCAATTCTTATGGCTTTATATGCGGATTTTCCAGTTAAGGACTCTAACTGTGTTATTATGTCGCAAACTACACCTCCCGATGAGTTTATGAGACGGGAAAATAGGCTATCTCTTACTCCCAATTTAGGGTTAAATGAGGAGCCTCCGATTATTATTAATGTGTCTGATCATTTGGAGGAGCCAACTAATTGTGTAAATAATTACATTAACACAGTAGGATCAACACACAATGCGATCCCCTTACAAGGAATACAAGGAAAATGTTTAAAAACAAAAGCAGTACAGAATAGGAAATCACGTAAGAGAGAGAAATTAAAAGGTAACCATAAGAAATCTGTACCAATTTCCCTACAAGAAAAAGGGGAGAAAAGTAAGCCACAAAGTAGTATTGAAACCCTTAGCTATGATGACAAGCCCACTATACAAGAAGGAATTACGTTGACAGATTTGGTTGACTTTATGATAAAAATCGAGCAGCTAATGAAGTCTCTTGTACTGCCAATAATAGGAAGATTAAAAGTACTTGCTGGAAAAATTGAGGGTTTAGAAAAGCAGGGGGTTGGTAATTTAGAAACACTGGAATATTTGAGTACACTAATTAGACCTATAGCTGCATCCATTGTTAACAAACCAGATGACGTTGCTATCAGTGTTTCAAACCCATCAGAACCCACAATTTTAGCGGCAAGGTATGATAAGGGCTGTGTACCCCATACCTCACCTATGGGGGCAAATTTGTTAAACCATAGGGATTCTGGATGTAAAGGAACTGAGAGAGAGAAAGGTAAGGGACCCAGAGGAAAGGAGGGAACGACAGACTCGAATGTGATTAATCGAAATAAGGCTGTAAACACCTATGATAAGGCCAAAAAAATACATATCGATCTCCCCCCCCCCAGTCAATTCCTTACACAGTAGTGTTGGCAGGGGTACCAGAGTTGAGCAATGGAAAGGAAGAAAATTATCAAGAACTTAAGAATAAGGTAATGCATTGGCTGAATACAACAGACCTTTACCTGGGCAAACACGTGTGGAAATTCTAAATGTTAGGAGAGTACATTGGATTGGTCAGAGGTATAAAGATTTACCAGGAGATTGTATTATTGTAAATCTAAGAGATAGAAGAGCGGTGAGTTTTATATGTCATTGGGAACCTAACTATGATACAGGCAGAATTCAAACTGTAGACCTGACCTATTTCTACCCACTAATGAATCTAAGGAGAGCTAATACGTGGTATTATGGGGAGCATAGGTTCGGACATAGAGGCAATGTCAGCCCAAATTTTGATATCCCTTTAGTACATAGATTTCATATCTTGCAAGGGTTAGAAGATATTGACTGACTTAAGGGGGACCACAGAGCCACTGACCTGATCTCCAGTGAATGGATGGAGCTTGAGGACCGAGGGTTGCAAAGTACCATCACAGATACAGAGATAGTCAAGGTGGTTGATATTAGAAAGAGGCAAGGCCTCGTGTGCCAGCAGAGCCCACAAACTGAGGTACCTTATGGGGAAATAATATATTCAAATAGTAATAATGACAGATCAGAGAGGTTTTCAAACAATTTTATATGGAGCTCTACACAAAGGAAGGTCTGGAGAGAGTGGAGGATATAAGGATTTACCTAAGTGAGATAGAGCCCTCAGTGCTAGCAGAGGAGGACAGGAAGGGGCTGGAAGAGATATTGCAGTTGGATGAACTGGTTGAGGCTCTGAGGGATTTACCATCCGGGAAGTCAGCTGGTCCGGATCAGATTCCGGTAGAATTTTACAAAACCTTTCAACCTTCTCTTGTAAAAGAAATGTTTAACGTTATGCTGCTAGCACAAAAGGGCGAGTCTGCTCCAGAATCGTGGGGCGGCGCAGATATCATTGTAATACCGAAGAAGGGTAAACCTACAGACATCCCGGGGTCCTATCGCCCCATTACTCTAATGAACGCAGATGTCAAGGTGTTCTCCAAAATTCTGGAGAAAAGGCTATCTAGGGTAGTCGAATCATTGGTAATTCCTTCGCAGCATGGGTTTATTCCGGGTAAAGGAACAACTCAACACATCAGACAAGTAATCACAGCATTTGATGCAGCAAGCACTTTAGAAGACCCTATGGCAGCTTTGTTCCTGGACGCTGAGAAAGCGTTTGACAGGGTCTCCTGGAGGTACTTGTGGGAAGTTTTGAGATGGAATGGTATAGGGGCAGGATTTATTAAGGCCCTGCAGACCTTATATATAAATCCGACGGCCAAGATAAGGGTCAATAGAGGACAAGCATCCGCAGTTAATATCCAGAGAGGAACAAGGCAGGGATGTCCCTCTTCTCCCCTCCTCTTTGCGTTATACCTTGATCCCTACATACGTAAGTTGGAAAGCAATGATCAGATTCCACCGCTAGTTCTAAATGGGTGTAGATTTAAAACGTTAGCATATGCTGACGATGTGGCCATCCTGACTGCAAAACCTTCAGACGCTATCAGGGCAATTGAAGAAGAAGCTGCGCGATTTGGACAGTTCTCAGGATATAGCCTGAATAATGATAAAACTCAGATAGTCAAAAACCAGTGGGTAATATGTAACGATGACAGAGAGGTGGGAGCGGCAACCTATCTAGGGGTGCAAATTACAGCAGAGGTTGATAAGATTGTCAAAAACAATATGGCACCTTTAATAGCTCAAGTCAAAAAGGATTTGGAAAAAATGAATAACCTACACCTGTCACTGGTAGGTTGTACAAACATCATCAAGATGATGGTTTTACCTAAATTTTTATACTTTTTTAGGGCTATACCCCTGTTGTTTGAAGCCAGCTGGTTCAAGGGCCTAGAGACCATATGTAATAGGTTCATCTGGGCACACGGTAAGACCCGGAGGGCCTATAGGTTTATGACACTTTCTAGGGAAAAAGGGGGATGGGGGGCACCAGATTTCCGGTTATACTATATGGCAACTGTTTTGCAATATATACAAGGATTAATTGGGGGGGATATTGATGATGCAAGAATGCATAATATGTCTACTGAGGTTTATGCTGTTGTGCTAGGGGCAAATGCCTATAACTGTTTCTTAAAATGTACAGATTTTAGTTACTTCAAGAGAACCAGGTTTAAAACTGTTAAGGCGGCAGTTACGGTATGAAACACTTTTTTAAAGAAAGTTAAGATGGGGAGGTATAATAGATATGTGTTCTTAACTAATAACAGATCACTCCCAGCGGAAATATTTGCTGATCAGACAATGGCAGAGTGGGCAGCAAGGGGGATTACGCAAATAGGAGATTTGTTCTCCCAGGATGGTTTCAAGCAATTCTCAGATCTGCGAGCTACATATGGTATAGACAACGGGTTTTTTCAAGTATTTGCAGATTAGAAGTTTCTTTAAAAACAAAGTGGGAGGCCCCGCAGGCTTTAATAAAATAGAAATAATGGAGAAAATTAAGCTGATGGGGGACTGCTCAATAAGGTTGTTTTATGCAACTCTGTTGAAAGAAAACCAGGATGACCTAGAGAAATTTAGCATGAAATGGGCAGATAAAATAGGAGTTGAAAGCAATCTGTTTTTCGAATCTCTGAATTTAGGACGCACAATATTAAGCGCAGCCCCTTTGCAGTCTCAGCATTATAAAACATTATATTTTCTTTACTTTACGCCTGCAAGAATAGCAAAATGGGGTGGGAGTTCAGGAATTAACTGCCCCCGCTGCGATGCGTTAGAGGCAGATAGCATACACATTTTTGCAACATGTCCCCAGCTACAATTATTGATTAAAGAGATAGAGGGGGTTTTAGCAAAGTCCTTGGGTATAGTGATCTCTCTTGTACCATCTTGGATCATGTTAGGTGTGGCTGAAGGGGAGCTGGAGCAGTACTCAGAATTTTTGTTTGTTATAATGGCTGTTTATAGATTGACAATAGCTAGGGCTTGGCTAGATAAAAATCCCCCAAAATTTCAAACTTGGTTGGCAAATACGTTGTACGCATACAATATGGAGGAAAATATCTATGCCCCGAAAGGGAGGAGAGGAAGATGCTTGGGGAGAAGGATATGGGAGCCATTAAGTAAATGGAAGGAGAAGCAAAGTAAGGACGAATAGGGGGAGGGATGGGAAAAATGTGGCGGCTATTTTTTTTGTTTTTTCTCATTGTTTATTTTAGATTCCCTTATTGTTTAAACAAAGTGTTGAAACAACTTGGTTGAATTTATTATTGGCATACTTCAAAGATGGAATTTAAATAACAGAAATTAAGGAAAATATTGCAACTGTTAAAGTGTTTTCAATGTAAGGCAAACTGTGCTTATTTTTGGCGAGAAAAAAAATAAATAAAAAAAATAAAAATAGTAATAATGACCTAGTGGTTGACCAGACTAGCGGGGTGGTTTGGTCTTTTCTGAGTTGGAATATTGCAGGGTTGAGATCTAAATTGGGTAATGAAAATTGGGAAAAATTGCTAAGTAATTATGATGTGATAAACCTCCAGGAAACTTGGACAATTGAACCTGAAGATATCAATGGATTTAAAACCTATTTCTCCCCAGCAGTAAGCTCAGCTTATGGTAGGGCCAAAGGGGGTTTGTGTACCTACGTTTCAAATATGTTAGCAAGTATCAAAATTGAGTTAGTTTTTAATAATACATACTATCACATTATAAGGATCACAATTAATAAAGGGTTTATTTTAGTGTTGGTTAATTTTTATAATAATATCCAAGGAGAAGACTCAGATGATGTCTTTAGATTATTGGGAAGTAACATTACTTCCGCTGTAGGGAGGAGGTCCAAGGACATTTGTATTATCTGGGTTGGAGATTTTAACTGCCCAATATGTAGTAATGCAGAGAGTGGGATATGTGGGGTAAAATTAGATAGAGACATTGGCATTAGTCATTTTGAACACTCCAGACGGGGGGACCATTTAAATTAACTTATATTTGAGAATGACATGGACTTTGTAAACAGGTTGACTAGTCCAGAAGTCCCCTTTTTACCAACGTTTAACGGTAGAGAGGCAAACACAACCATTGATTACGCCATAATGACTTCTAGTCACAGGGATATGATAAAGAATTATAGTATTCTGGATTGCCCGCTTAGCGACCACTTCCCTCTAAGTTTTAAATTAAGTTTGAGATCTAAAAAATATCATGGTAGGGCCAAATCTAAAGTTATAATAGATAATATTACCATGGCCCGAAAAAATGGATATGCTTTAAAGTGGACAAAAATTTCCCCAGTTGACTTCCAGGAGAAATTAATAAAAAGTATGTTGCCCCAATTTTATGTATGTACAGATGAGAATGGCAATGATTCTGATATCATTAATAATTTTTTGATGATTATTGCTCAAACAAGAAAGTTATTATGGGTCGGTACTAGAGGTGGGAATACAATGCAGAAGGGGTGGTTTGACTCTGAATGCACAAAGGCATACTCAAGTCTAAAGCAAGCCCTACATGCTACGGAGAAAGACATTGGCCTAATTAGAAACTGTAGAAATGTCTATAAGCAAACCCTTAAAAATAGGAAAAATGCTTTAAAGATTGAAGCATGGGATGCTTTATGTGACGCTTCGTTAAGTAATGACTCTGCTTTATTTTGGAAAGTTGTTAATGCCCCTTTTTTAAATTATAGTAATACAGACCCACTAGATGTGGCAATTACAGAGAGTGAGTGGGCTGAATATTTTGCTAAGTTGTATTCCAATTCACAAGATAAGAGGGAATGTGCTAATGATAATACCCAAATGGGAGCATGTAGCCACACCAGTAGCATACTTGTACCTGAAATAACAGTAATAGAAGTGCAAAACTGTATTGATGCCTGCCTGGCGGGGAAAGCACCCGGCCCTGATGGGGTCCCTGTTGATTTATTTAAAAACAACAGGGAATTATGGGCCCCAATTCTCACACGTCTTTTTAATGCTACCTTAGACAAAGGTCTCCTCCCATCGTGGTGTGAATCCCTGATAGTCCCTATTTTTAAAAAGGGGGACCGAGAAAACTGTCAGTGTTACCGCCTAATATCACTCCTGGATTCTACGATTAAAATCCTAGGAAGAGTAATTTTAAATAGATTACATGTATGGGCAGATGAAGCTAAAATTCTAAGTGACCTACAGTATGGATTTAGGAAAGGGCTTGGAACAATTGAACAGTGTTTAAATTTGCATATTTTAACTGAAAAATATACTAAAGCCAAAGAGGGACGAATGTTTTTAACTTTTGTTGATCTTACTTCTGCATTCGACTCTGTAACACATAGTAAACTCTGGCTAGTTATGAGTAACATGGGAGTAGACCAATTAGTTATTAATTTTCTTAGAGATCTCTATGCAGGAGCCTTGGCCAGAGTCAGATATGGAAAAAATGGTGAATGTACTAGATCTTTTGCTATTAAAAGGGGTGTACGTCAGGGCTGTGTCCTGGCACCGTTCCTTTTTACACTCTATATTAACAACGTGGAAAAAACATTGATGGCTGAGTGTAGGGACGTGCCGATGGTGGGAAATAGATCAATCCCAATTCTGCTATATGCAGACGACGCGGTCCTGATGGCTAGAACACCGCAGGCCATGCAAAGACTAGTTACCTCCTTTTCTGATTTTATGAATCAGCTCGATTTAAGTATAAATTGCTCTAAGACATTTACCATGCACTGTGGGTCGGGCGCACAGAGAAAGAAAAAAGTAATTCATATTGGAACTACCCCAGTAGAGGATATTTTAACATTTCCCTATTTAGGGGTTTTAATTGATAGTACAGGCCTATGGAACAATACAATTAAGACTAGGAAATTGTTGTACTGTAAATCTATTATAGCATTGAAAAATTTTAGTCGTAAAATAGGGAGGAAGCCAATTAAAGATATGCTGACTGTATATAAAGCGACTTGCTTAGCTATTGTTACTTATGGGGCAGGCCTGTGGGGGCATGCAAATGTCAGTACTCTACAAGTGGTCGAAAATAATTTTATGAAATATCTCCTAGCGGTCCCACAGAGTGTCTCGACATATGTTTGCCATGTGGAACTTGGGGAGCCATACTTGGAAGATACAATAAAAATTGCACCAGTTCTACTATGGCATAGAATATGGACTGCGGATGAGTCTGGTCTAAACCGAATGATTATGGAAAATGCGATGGGTTTAGAGAAGTGTGGAAAAATTAGATGGCTGAACTACATTAAGCATTTTTTCACGCTATTAGGCATGGGGATTTATTATACAGAACCATCTAACCTATGCAATATATCTAGGAAATGTCTAAAAGAAAGATGTATGACCTACTTGCATGAGACTAGAATGAGAAATGAGATTAAGAAAACCACGGTGGCAGCCCACGAGCAAATCTTTTTTTGCAAGTATTTACAGCCGTATCTCAAGCTATTGATGAGTGACTATGAAAGGTTTTTGTTAATACGGTTCAGATTTAACTTATTATTTAGATCACTCAGCTTTCCAGCTATGAATGATTGGTCAAACATTTTGATCAAATGTCCCTGTGATGATTTATCAGTCCAATCTGATATGCATATAATTTTCTTCTGTAAGTTTTATATAAGACCCAGACGAATGTATGTTGTTCCCTTGCTAAAGATCATGGAAATTAATTGTTGTCGCCCTGCCTTTTTAGCTGTACAGAAATTGGATAGTATTTTAACAGTTGTATTTATTTCCTCATTTCTTAAAAATGTTTTTAAACTACGAAAATCAATTGTGAACTGAACTTATGTGGATTTTTCTTTTTTTTTTTCCGTGTGGTGTCAATGACAGTAATTTTATATTTGTAATCTTATCTTTTGTACTTTTATGGTTATTTTGTTATAATAACCGAATAAAGTTTACTTGAACTTGACTGTCAGACTCCGCCTTTCATGACTCTTCCTCTTGTGAGTCCAACGCCTTGTAACTACACACCTGTTCTGCTGCCTGTCCTTCCCCCCACTTTGGGCTCCCAGAGTTCAGTGGTGGCTGGTGGCCATCAGGGGGTGGAGACTGCGCCTCGCAGCTAGGTCTTTGCCGAGCTGATGACATCACAGCCTTCAGGGCCGCGAGGTTGTCAGCCCGGCAAACATGTCGGCTTCTTTGGGCCCGCCCAGGGCGCAAACAAAGAGAGAGCCAGTCACATGACGTGAGTTGGGCAGACAGTGCCCCTGTCCTTCTAGCAGCATTATACATAATAAGAGTAGTAGTACTAGACTGCAATAAAGGTTTTGTTTTTATATATGAGCTGAGCACTTATTGTTGAGTGTAAGGGGGCAGAACACTGTTGCGTAGCTGTGGCGCGAGGAGTCTCTGTCTCATGCTGCGCTGGGGAAGGCAGTGTCTGTGCTGAACGCATGCGCAGTTGCTGCGGCAGGCAGTGTCTGTCCTCGGCGCATGCGCATTTGTTAATCCAAGGCCCTTCTTAACTCGCGCTCCACTGCTGGAGGCAGTGTCTGTCCCCGGCGCATGTGCATTTGTTAATCAACAATCCCTCTGTAACCCGCGCTCGTAGTTCAGTCCTGGGGCTTTCTTGTGTGTGATAGAAGACAGTGTTGACGGTCCTGGCTGCGTCCCCTCTCGGTTAGACTCTGTACAGGCAGTGCTCTCCCTGCGAGGCTGCTCAATACTCAGTGACACAATCTTACAGTTTAGATCACCAAGGTGGCTCTTCTCCCGCGCGCGGTTTCTTTTCCCGGCGGCGCCTTCAGAGCCGGAGTCCCTCGGTGTGTCCCCTCAGGGCCAGGCCGCTCCTCCCTCTCTCCTCCTCTCACAGAGCGAACGCACAAAAGAGGTAAGGTAAGAAATAGCCTCGAGGCAGCGGTCTAAGTGCATTAAACAAAGTATGGGAACTGCAGTGGGGGCGAGGCCTGTGAATAGGAGGGGGGCATTGAATGTTGGGGTGGGGTCAGTGGGTGGGGGTGGGGTCTGTGAATGGGGGGGGGCATTGAACGTGGGTCCGGCCAGGCTGGGCCCAGCTGCGCTTTTGCTGGCGGCAGCACCACAGCGGCATTCTTGCCACCCAAGACTGGTTAGGTTGGGAGCGGGCGGCCGTATGCCTGTGCGACCAGAATTTGGAACTCACTTCCTCCATACCTTCGCACTGCCACCTCTTTCCACATCTTCCAACAGGACCTTAAAACTCTTCTCTTTCAAAGACACTGCTACCAATAATTCCCTGGCTCTGACTGTTTCATGTTCCTCACTGGAGAACTAGTTTGTTCTTACGCTTCAACTGTGGAATGTGTTTTTTTGGAACCATAATCGCTCCAACTTTAGTTTGCATTGTGTAATTTTTAGCGGATTTATTCTCTGTAAATGTGTTGCCATAATATCTAATCCTATATACTTCGCTCTATTGTGAAGCGCTCTGACACCTCTGGGTAAAGTATGTGCTATAAAAAAATTGCCTAAATAAATCCAGTGCCCTGCGACCAGGCTGTTGGAGACTCGTCCTTAGGTCTGTAGACTAAAGACTGTTGCTGCTTGCACCTAAGAACTGTTCAATTCCTCAGGTTCCGGTGGGCTGCTTTTGGAGGCTTCAGGCATGATTCTGAATGCCGCCGTAGTCGGCGAATCTCAAGTTGCATATTCTTACCTTTCTCCTGGGCCACTGCAACCACAGACTTTTACCAATTTGCTGACCGCATCTATAAATGATGTTTGACACAAGTGTATCCACATGAGGATCTTTTAATTTGGCTGATCTGGGTCGTGACCTGGGGCTTGCTGCAAATATTTTTAGGTCCTCGCCTACTCAGCACTCAAGCACTGCATAGGAGGGACCTCTTGGAATCGCTCAGGACTTTTGTTTAAACTCGTGCATGTTTTGCACTGTTCTCTATTGACACTCGTGCACGTTTGGCGATTCCCTTGCGGGATCGAGCAGCGGCACCATCTGTTTTTATTTATCTTGCTCGCGCTTTCGAAACAGATGGTGCCGCTGCTCGCTCCCGCAAGGCAAACACTGTGCGTGTCTGGTCCCTGTTTGAAACCTTATTTTGTGCTTTTTCCCACATGGTGGCCCTATTTATGTCTTTTGCCTTTGGTTTTAGTTGTGCATGTCCTTAATTGTTAACCGCAGTACATTTTGTTGCTGGCAGTTCGCTTGGCAGGATGGTCAAATCTGCTTGTCGTGCCTCGTTGCTTGAATGGTTTGCGTGTGGTTGGGTTGTTTTTACATGTTCATGTGCTTTAGCTAAACTATGTTACTGCTGATTAAAAAAAACAACAATTTTTCTTCCGGGTGGCGGTAACTCGTGTTCGTATTCCGGAGAGGGTCTGGATCTTTGCGATATCAATACATCACCACAGCCTGATATTCCTGGTAAATTATTGATCTCCTATCTAGGTTCCATTCCACTCTTCCCTCTCCGGCTTGATGTGGTTCCTGTGCCTCTAGTCCCCTCCCCCTTTCTTGTTTCCCAGTTATAGCCTTCAAAGAAAGAGAACCCGTTTGAAAAAAGAGCACCTCTTTCCCCTAGAAAAACAAATAACCTCATTTATGGCCAGTCGACGTTTATCTAATTGTAAGCCTGGCATGCGTTCAGATTGTTACACCACTAATCGCTGTCGTTTGAGTTATGTGCTAACAACCTGGCATGAGATGTTTTCATGTAATTGATCTTTAAAGTATGTTTTCAAAGTGCCTATATACTTCAAAAAGAGCAAAAAGTTGGGGTATGTTTCGGCTTTGAAAATGATCAGGTTATAAATCTGCTCTGCTCCATCTTCTTTGCCATAATGGGGTGCGGTCTTTCAACTGACTGGAGAGTATGTTTCGATTTAGAGGACTACATCATAGGAACAAGGTGACTGTGCCTCTGTCTTGTCCTGTTTTATTTATGCGCAAGGCGTGTGGTCTTAGTCTATACTGCCATTAATTAGTTTCTTTAACTGATGTATAAGAGAGAGATCTTGGCAGTCGTGTTTTTTGTGTGCGTATTATTCATTTTTCAAATACTTCCCTGACCTGTCCCTCACTTACCAGTGAAGGTTATCAACGCTTCCTTTACCCTCCACACTAATAGGTTTGCTGCCTTTAGTTTCTCTGCTTGTGGTATTCACTTTTTTTGTATCCTCCCTGGTGTTCACTGCTTTGAACCTTTACTTGTTCCACATTCCTATGTCTGTGGCCTTATCCTCCCACCTTGTTTGTGCATTTTGCCTATCTTCTGCTTGACCTTGGAGCTTTAGTGACCCACTGGAAAATGATTGATCTTGAAAATAGGTCTAGACGTAACAATCTGAGAGTGCTTGGGGTTCCGGAGGGAAAGGAAGGTTCAGACCCATTAAGATTTATGGTGGAGTTATTGTCAGAGGCCTTTCCGGAGCTGGGGCACTGGGAGTGGCAAAAGGAGGTCCAAAGGGCACATAGATTCCCATTGTGCAGAAGAAGGGGCAAGTGTCAGCCTTCCCTAGGGCTATTCTGATTTCATTGAATAACCTTAGGGCGGGAGAGGAGCTTTATGATCTAGCACGGCCGAACAAAAGAAGAAACGCCAAGGGGTGTGAGTTCTTTGTTCGACCAGATTACTGTCAGGATACAGTTGAGCAACGGTGGAAGTTAAGACAGCTTATCCCAGGGTTCCAAGCTAAGGGGGCTCAAGTGTTACTCCAGAATCCAGCTAAATTGAAGGTGGTTAAGGGTGGCCACAGCCAGTTTTTTACATCCGAAATTAAGGCAAACGAATACCTTCAGTCAATTTGATTATTACTTTATAGGGTTGTATGCTCATAGGATCTGGCTGTATATAGGTGCTGGGTATATGTGGCACATCAGGAGGGGCTACTGCGGTCAATGATCAATGGGTGCTGGCCTTTATTCATCTATGGGGCTGTGGGGTATGATAGGAAAGCAAGGGAGGAAGTAAAAACAATATGAAAGGAAGGTGATTAGTGGATATGTGGATATGAATAAGTAGGGGAGAGTATGGATGTGTATCTGAGTTGCAACGCTGCTATGTGGTGAATTACGTCCCTTGCTCCTTGTTTCTTGTTTCTTGTATTTGCCGGGAGGGTGGAAGAGGTGGAGGTTGAGCACTGGGCTTTACCATCATTAGGGAAGATTTTCCCAATGCTCTATGAGGGGGGTAAAGGGGGGTTGGGGGGGGGTGGGAGGGTGGGGGTGGGGCTGGGGATGGGGGGTGGTTGGGACAGGGTGTAATTGATTCAGAGAGGCACAAGGACTATATATTGCTTATTAGGCTGTTTCAGTCAAAACCAATAGTTGTGCAGGGTAGGACTAAAAGATTTGAGTTTGTTTGTAAAAGATATCAGCTGTACCGGGTGCAAATTAAGCTAGTAAATTGTTGGGTAAAAAATGTTTGGTGTGGGAAACCCTATAATGCTAATTTTTTAAGAATAAATCTGCAATTCGATTCTGATTTTGGATGGTGAAATTAATCTGCTGTACGCTTAAAATCTGTGGTTTGAATGATTTTAGGAAAAGACGTGTGTTTGCTAGAATTATTTATTCAAACTCATGGGATTTGCTTTTTTTTACAGGAGACGCATATAGCATGGTCCAATAGGGCTTGGTTTAGCTCTTTAGGGCTTGAACTGTTGGCATGTACATCTCAGTCAGTCAACGTTAAAGGAGTCGCGATACTTGCTAAAAAGGGGTTATTGGAGGTTAAAAAGCATAAAGCTGATAAATTTGGTCGCTGGGTCATGATGGAGGTAGTGGTTTCTCAGCAAGTTATTACATTATGTTCAATATATGCGCCAAATTTGGATGATCCAGGCTTTTTTCAAGTAATCAATACAGAATTATCATTATATCCGCAGCCTATGATAGTCTGTGGCGATCCAAATATTCATCTTCACTCGCAGCTAAATATAAGAATAACTAAATCTTACACGGGCAGGAAACCGAGAGGTTTCAGGAGTCTGCAGGCGTTAGTCCAAGACCAAGGCTTGTATGATGTATGGGCGGAACTTAACCCAGGTCAAGATGGGTATACATACTTCTCTGCCCCACATGAGAAAATGGCACGGTTAGACTTTTTTTGGGTTTCTGATGTTATTTTATCGAGGGCCTTTATCAAGGTACTCCCCAAAGTTATATCGGATCATAATCCATTAGTACTGGAGTTTGAGTGTACCGGGTTAACGGCTAGGACTACAAAATGGACTTTTGACAGAAAGTTATTGTTTAATGAAGATTCTCGTGGTAACAGGAAAAAGAAAACACAAAATGGTAGCTGGCGACACGTGGATGAGCTCCTGATTTCGCCTCAAGGTGGTGACGCAGTGAAGAGGATTGAGAGTGGAACTGGCAGCAGCCAAGGTAATATAGAGGGACGGCGGGAGCATGGAACTGGGCAAGGTGAGTGTGATGAGAACCTTGACTCCCAAGGCCTATCAATGTGACGCAGAGGCCTAGAACCACAGGAGGACTACTCCGACAGCGACAGGGTGACACCGGGAAGCGGAGAACCTTGAGAGACACTCGCCCTAGGCTGGCCCTGGAAAGGCAGGTCGGCAGAAGGAAGGGAAAATACCCAAGGGGAGTGGGGCTGGCCACTCCCCTTGGGTTAATATAGTCTACAGAACAGGAAGCTACCAGTGGTGGATTGGGGGTTGGTCGGACAGAAAGGAGGTAAACACCCTGGACTGGTGAAAGCAGCGTGGAGGAGCGTATTTAAACATATTGCAGGAGGGCCTCCGACATCCGTGTAGAGGCAACTACAAAGGAAATGGTGAAACCAAAAGGATCTGTGACAACTCAATCAAATAAAATGGATAAATACACTGCCGCAAAATCAGCAGACCTGGGATCCCAGATTGCAGAAATGGGGGCAGCAGAACCATCACTAACCGCCATCATGGCAGCATTAGCGGACCTAAAAGGATCACTCAAGCCTAAAATAGACACTGTCACTGTGCAAATAAATCTCTTAAGGGCGGACTGCCGGAAAATATCCGAAAAGGTAACAAATGCAAAAGGAAATATCACACAGTTGTAGAATGTCACGCAGAGTCTTGAGGAACACATGCGACAACAGGGCGTGTTAGCAGCAAAACGTGAGGACCAAGAAGGGCGAGCGTGCCGAAACAACATAAGAGTGTTGGGTGTGCCAGAAGGGATGGAGGGACCCAGTGTGGAGCTCTTCCTGGAGGACCCCACCCTAAACCATCTGCGCCCAAAACGGATCTCAAACTTTTTCACCATTGAATGGACACACAGAGCCCCCGTACCAAAACAGAGACCAAGAGTGCCCCCCCAAACAATAATTGCCAAGATCCTTAATCATAGGGACAGGGACGTGATAATGCAAACGGCAAGAACTCATGGTGACCTTAAATACGATAATGCAACGATCCGCTTTTTCCCAATTTAAACTCCAGGTTCAAAAGTTTTGTTGCAGCCTTGAGGCAGTGAAGAAAGAGCTGCGAGCCAAGGATATAAAATACATGATGTTCTACCCGGCACAGCTGCAAATAATGGCAGAGGGGAAATCTTGGCACTTCTGCAAGCCGCAAGAGACTTGGGACTGGCTGGAAGGATGGCGAGTAGTGAAGCAGAAGACTGCAAAAGTCAAGGACCAGCAGATGCCCCCGGGCTCGTGGGAAGCCGAAAGAGAGGCGAGAACCGGCCTGGTGGAGACTGGCATAAGTGACTACGCGGGAAACAAGACTGGCTATAGGATGCGTGGCCTGCGCAAAGGTTCTGAACAGGGAGCAGCGAGGAATGGACTTCACTCCAGTGGCCTT
This sequence comes from Triturus cristatus, assembly GCF_964204655.1. Taxonomy (NCBI): domain Eukaryota; kingdom Metazoa; phylum Chordata; class Amphibia; order Caudata; family Salamandridae; genus Triturus; species Triturus cristatus. Next base: position 946,716,848 of record NC_140586.1, read on the forward strand.
GCAGTTAGTGGGTTGGTCGGGGGGACCCTAGGGTGGGTGGGGAGCAACGAAATATAGATGATAATAGGAAGAGATATTTTATCCAAGACCCTGTGCAATGAAACAAAACTTAATAAGTTACAATGGGCTGGAAACGCAGGCGAGAATGGAGCAGATGAGAGACTCCAGCCTACCCTAGCATTAAGCAAGTTCTATGGGGCGACAGGCTCTCTGCAGGTTGAGGAGGAGGGTAGTTTTAGACCGGTCAAGCAGGGAAGCAAGGTATGGGGGTGCAAGTTAGAGGGATAGAAACCCATCAAGTGGGTGTGATTGTTACAGTAGTTATTACTTTTATGCTCGGAGCGAAGAAAAACAGTAATACAGGAGGGCACGTCGATGAGAGCTGTCAGACACATGAAATGATTCCATGGAGGTGGACACAAGGCGCTGAGGTGATGCACTTAATCAGCTGGGGGCGCGAGGGGTTGAGAGTTCTCACCCACCATAACATGACCAACTCTCCATGATGGCACTTACAATTTTGACGTGGAATGTCAATGGTTTGGGTAGTAAGGTGAAGCGAACGCTGGTGCTCCACTACCTTCATAGGCATGGCCCAGGCGTGGTGCTGCTCCAGGCGACCCACCTAAGAGGCAATCAGTGAAAAGCAATAGATAGATATGGGTACAAGTTGCACATGCACGCTGGGTATACCTCAGGCTCAAGGGGAGCAGGGATTCTAATTAAGGCATCTGTCTCACTGATAGTGAATAGGTGTTGGCTCGACATGCTAGGACAGTATGCAGCAATCACAGGCACTTGGGAAGGGAAATCTCTAAACCTTTGCTCGGTATATATTCCTCCGAGGCTGCATAGTGATACCCTTACACTGCTGGGAAACACCATACTTGAGTTGCCCGTAGGCACGCCCATTCTTGGGAGTGATATGAATGCAGTCATGGACTCTCAGTTAGATAGACTGACAGAGGCAATGGGGACACTCTGAAGTGAACCACTACAGGGATTCATAGCAGCGATGGCATGATTGGCCAGTGGTGGGCTCATAATCCATCGAGTCGGCAGTACACACATACCGCTGCAGCACATAAAAGCCACTCCAGACTAGACTACATCTTCACATTCACATCACAGGTGGGACAGTTTTGGGAGACCACACACAAAGCACGTGCTATATCCGACCACTCCACAGTCACAGTGCAGTTAAAGGGACCAACGTGAAACACTACACTGCTACCGAGAATAGACCCATGGCACTTCAGAAAGAAGCAGCTCGTGCAAAAGGTACAGATCGTAATACACAATACTTTCAAGACAATGAGGGCTTGCTGAAATCGGCCTCCACTTTGTGGGAGGCTTACAAGACCGTGATCAGAGGATACGCCCAGGCACAAATAGGGAGTCATAGAAAAGAACAAAATAGAGAAGCTGAAAAACTTGAGAACTGTACAAGAGTGTAGCAAGTAAAGTTGCTCCCCATCTTTTAAATATGTACCTTGAGTCAAGGGAAAAAGGGGAACTCCCCCGGGACCAACGCACAGCCACGATAGTGGTGATCCCCAAAAAAGGTAAATCGCCGGTCGAGTGTGGTCGTATAGGCCGATATCCTTGCTAAACACAGAGGCAAAGGTGCTGGTGAAGATACTAGCAACCAGACTACGGGCATTCAATTCCACAGTGGTCCATCCGGATCAGTCAGGGTTTATACCTCATCGGGGCACACGGCTCAATAGTATTGAATGGCAATTCATATTTGCCACCCTGGAAAGGCTAAGCTTTGGACCCAACTTCTGTGAAACTCCTTTAAAAAGACCCCCCGGCAAGGGTGAGAGTTAACGGAGAGGTGTCTTGCTTCTTCCCGCTAGTAAGGGTACATGTCAGGGATTTCTGCTCTCGTTGATGATCTTTGCCCTGACATTGGAGCCCTTAGCCACATGGGTCCGTAACGTCCCAGTAATACAAGGAGTTCCAGGAGGGGGAGAGTGGGAGGACAGAATATCCTTATACGCTGATGACATACTCCTCTACATGGTCCACCCATATAGGTCAGTGCATAGGGTGCTCCATATATTCCAATTATTCAGTAGTTATTCGAGATACACAATAAATTGGACTAAGTGCCTCATCTTCAAATTGGCAGGTACGGTCCTTCGGTGATTGGTAGATACCACCCCACTAATAGTTAAAACAAGGTTCACATACTTGGGTATTCAGATATCCACAGAGGAAGATTTCCTATCAGACAATTTAGATCCCCAAATAACAGCTGCTGGGCAACGACGTGGAACACTGGAAGAAACTACCGGTGTCCGATGGGTAGGGCGGTCATTTTCAAAATGATGTCACTGCCCAGGTTACTATATGTTTTGCAGAATACCCCATACAAGATACCCAAGAATTGTTGCAAGATATAGTGAGCTGCAAAAAATCCTCTGGGATGGAGGCAGTTCTGGAATAGCTCTCTGTAAGCTCCAAAGGAGAGTTTATGAAGGAGTGCAAATACTACTGGGCCTCACAGTTGACAGTGGTGACTGACTGGGCATTTACTGATCGTGGAGACCCGGCCTTCAGGGCAGACCACTGGGCTGTGGGGGAAAGGGGATATTTAGCAGCGCGATACTGCAGAAGTAGGGAAAAATGGCTTCCCCCACATACAGAGACGGTGGTTCGAGTTTGGAGGGAAGCGTCAAAACACACTGGTTGGGACAGGAAGATCTCCACCTTGGGATAGCGATCAGTTGGTAGAGGTGTGGGCCCTGAGAGGGACCTTTAAAAAATGGGAATTGCTGGGAATCGAAAGGTTGGAAGACCTATGGAGAGGACAGAAACCGCTCACTTTCGAAGAGCTAAAAAGTGAATATGAAATGGTTGACACTAAAGGATATAAACATATGCAACTAAGTCACGCCCTACACCAATATCTTAGAGAGGGAGACACCCTACCTGCTTACAGATAGACTATTGATGAACCCAATGGTGGTAAAGACCACCTCATTGACATACAAGAAAATAATGTGCATCTCTCCTAACCCTGTAGACCCCTTGAGGGTGGCCTGGAAAGGAGAAGTAGGCCTGTTAGAGATAACGACTGGGAAGAGGCAGCACAGAGCCCACGGGAGGTAGCCATAAGGGCCAGATTCGGTTTGATTCAACTACGTATACTCCACAGGTCATATGCCTCTATAACACTACTGCATCGACTGGGGCAGGGTATGTCCAAATATTGTGCTAGGGAATGTGGTGAAATTGGCTCCTTCTTTCATATCATTAGGGAATGTAAATACATCAATGACTTTTGGGAGGCGGTGACGCGAGTTATGTCTGAGGTCACTGGGATTGAAATTCCAACCGAGCCAAGATGGCTGCTATTGTGTGTTACTGGGGAGGAAAAATGGCCCAAATATGCGGCTATATGGTTGGAAGTAGCTGCGATGGTGGCAAAAAAGGAATATAGCCAGGAAGTGGGGAGTGAGACAAACATTTTATTGGAATGGCAAAATGACTTGGACTGGTGCTGAGGAGGTGGTATGTAATGCCAGAGGGTGTCCACATAAATGGGGAAAAATCTGGGGTTGCTGGAAGACATATAGGTGTTACTGAAAGGGGTGTGGGAAGGCGGGGTAGGATAGTGGATTATGAGTAGCCTTGGATCTCAGCAGCTCTGGGATCTCCAGGAAGCATGAGAAGGAAATCTACCTGAGAAGTAAGAGATTTCAGTATTGGAACATGTATGATCGTTGTCCTATGTGTGCAAGACTTGTTCTGAGTTTAAAAAAACAAAAACAAATGGTAGCTGGGTTGCATTTATTTACTGTAATCCCTGGGTATCCCTCCCCCGGAGCTGTGTTCATAAAGTGGAGGGTTATGTGCGGCCGACCCTCCGAACCATCAGAGGCCCCGGGAAGCCCACCCGAGCGTCTGAAATTGTTGGAAATGGGGATTGGAGCTGTTTAGCCACCATCCAACCGCCAAACCTCAAAAGGCTCCTGGTTTTGTCCTATCAGACATCTGTATCCGGATTTATTGGCAGTACAGTGTGTGCCTCAAACAGTATGTTGGGGTTAGATGTGGAAGGACACTAGCACTGCCATAGTACATGCCCCATGGACACCTTTTATCTCTCAAAGGCCAGGTTTAGAGTGGTTGGAGACGTTTGTCATCTTAAAAATGCTTAAAGTGCCAGGGAACTTTTACTCCATTGGTTTGGGCATGCCTAGGAGTCATTCCCACGTAATAACCTGCGCCGGCATAAATGTGGCATGTGCAGGCACCCACTTCAGAGCACTCCTGGACCTGAGGAAGAGCAGAAGAGGACAGGACCTCCTGTCTGTGATCTGAAAAAAGCCCTGAAGGACTGGATCTGCTCCCTCTTGTACTCTGGACTAAGATGTAGACTCGTAGGGTCATAAGGCTGACCTCCTGTTCAACCTACAAGGATACAGAACACTAAAAAGGCCTTTGCTGCAACTGTCCAGCTGACCAGTGGCATGGACTTGACTGTTCCCGGCTGTTGGTCCTTGATTGACACCATATGAGGCTCTAAGTGCTTCCCCTGATGTCCTGGCTGGCTATAGAAGTGCATTCCTATTATGGAAGAAGACTTAAAAGACTAAAGTCAGAAGGTAAAATCTTTGACCAGCACGAACCTGATTGGTGTATCCGACCTGACTTCCATCGCAGTCCCCATCAATTTACGCCTAGGTCTTCTGCAACAATGGAGTATCATTGGCACCTTGTGATTCTTGGCACTCTCGCTACTTAAAGCGTTAGAGTTCTGTGATGGTGGGGAGTGGCCCCGTGCGTAGACCAATGAAGAACACTAGTCCGGATCAAGAGCTATAGACTTTCTTTAATGATCACGCTGCAGTACAAGAGGGAATAGCTGTTTCTTTCTCCCGTTCTTGGCTTCTGTTCCTCCTTCTCCGGGGGATCTAGGTCCGATGGGACGGCTCCGGCGGTCATGCAAGGAAGAGAAAGACCACTCTTAGATTCACTGTTCACCGGGTTAATAGTGAAGGGGGGGGGGGGAAAGGAGTGAGGAGTCACCGGGGGTCCGCCACCAACAATGCTGCCGTTGGCCGTAGGGAGGCAATACGTGTGTACTACTCTGTCAACCAGCCCCAAAGAACAATCCCCGTGACCTCCCTGCTAACGATACCCTGGCTACTTCCCTCCCCTTGGTGAAATAAAACCCAGGATTCGACCCCGTACCTTTCCCAGCCATGCTCCTCCCGTGGGTGCGTGGCAGGGCGAGACGCCGTGTCGTTGGCCTCCAGGCACTCCGTCCCTCTCGTTGCTGGGGTTCCCGTCTCCTCCGCTCCCGGTCCTCCCGACTCTTCCTCCGTCCGCTTCCTCGCTCTCCTCGACTCTTCCTCCGTCTGCTTCCTCGCTCTCCGTCTCCACTCGCTTTCCGACTTCCTCTCCTCCGTGGGCTTGCGCGCCGGTCCTTTCGAAAACTTCCTCCTTACGGGCACTGCTCAGACCGGATTGGTGCGCCTGGGGCGACGTCAGGAGGGGAGTGTCAGCCTCCGAAGCAAGCCAGGCCGTATTAAAGGGGCCACGGGCGTCCTGCAGAGAGGGTGGAAAGGCATAGTCACTGAGGGTTCTTTCCGCCCCCTCCTCCTCTCCAGCGACCATGCGACACATCCCTCCCCCTGGATTTTCCCGATCGGGGGAAATCGGGTATCGGGAGAGAAAGTCAGCATTTCCCTGGTCCATCCCTTTCCGATGACGTACTTCAAAGCAATAGGGCTGTAAGGCCAAGAACCACCGGAGGATGCGCTCATTGTGACCCTTATTCCTCTGGAGCCAAGTGAGAGGGGCATGGTCCGTAAAGAGAGTGAAGGGCCTACCCTCCAGATAGTACCGCAACTTGTCCACCCCCCACTGAACAGCCAAACACTCCTTCTCCACAGTGGAATAAGCCTGTTCACGGGGAAACAACTTTCGGCTGATGTACAGGATGGGGCGTTCGCATCCCTCAGCGTCCTCCTGGGAGAGTACGGCCCCAATCCCAACCCCGGAGGCATCAGTCTAGAGGACAAAGGGTTTCTGGAAGTTAGGGGTCACCAATATAGGGGAGGAGGTGAGGGCATTTTTGAGGGACTGAAAAGCAGCAGCTTCCTGGTCGGTGGGAGCCCGTAACCGGGGAGAGGTATGAGACTTACGGAGAAGATCCGTAAGGGGCCCAGCCAGGGTTGCGAATTGTGAGATAAACCTTCTATAGTACCCAACCAGTCCCAGAAATGCCCGGAGTTCTCTTTTGGTTTTTGGGTATGGTAAGGCCTGAACGGCTGCCACTTTTTCTTTTTGGGGTTCTATGTTTCCATCCCCGAGGAGATATCCTAGATATTTCACCTGTTTAAAAGCCACTCTGGATTTCTTTGCATTTATATGAAGCCCCGCCTTGCCTATACTCTCAAGAATATTGGCCAGATGTTGAAGGTGCTCGGTCCAGGTTTTACTGAAGACCACTATGTCATCCAGGTAGGCGGATGCATAGGGGAGGTGTGTGGAAAGGAGGGTATCCATAGCCCGTTGAAAAGTGGCCGGAGCCCCGTGTAGCCCAAAAGGCAGTACGGTGAATTGGTAATGACCAGACGGAGTGGAGAAGGCGGTTTTCTCCTGGTCAGCCTGGGCTAGGGGAATCTGCCAATAGCCCTTGGTGAGGTCGATGGTTGTTATGTATTTGGCCTCACCAAGGCGTTCCACCAGTTCGTCAACCCGGGGAAGCGGGTAAGCATCCTGCTTGGAGACTCTATTAACGGCCCTAAAGTCTATGCAAAACCGGATACTTCCGTCCGGTTTTGGCCCCAAAACCACTGGGGAGCACCAGTTGCTATGGGAAGGTGTGATAACTCCTGTTTTGAGCATCTGTTGTATTTCTGCTTGAAAGGCCACTCGTCGGGCTTCAGGTATCCTGTACGGCTTTTGTTTTACAATAACCCCGGTGGGGTAGGGATAGCGTGTTCCGCTAGGTGGGTTCTCCCTGGTTGATCGGAGAACACCTCCGAGAACCTGAGAAGAAGGGAAATTGTTTCGTCCCGCTGGGTTGCAGAGAGCTCGGGATTGATAGGGACGTCTTTGACGGTATGTACCAGGGGTAAGGTGACAGAAACCGTTTGTGACGGTCGTGGAGGTTTCCCTAACCATTTCTTCAATATATTGATATGATATATTTGAGTTTTGGTTTTTGTCATCTGTAGGACATACGTGGTTCTCCCTATCTTTTTAATAATCCGGAAGGGACCCTGCCACTCCTTCTTTATCTTTTGCGTGGAGGTGGGCAATAACACCAGGACCCAGTCACCTACATCGAGCTCTCTCCACTTCTTCCCCTTATCGTAGAAGTGTTTCTGTTTTGTTTGGGCGATGGCCAAATGGTCGTGGGCTAGGGTCCTTAACTGGACTGCAACTGGCGGGTATAGTCTAACAAGGCCTCGGCTTCCTGTTTCCCTTCTTTTTCCCAGCTGTCTTTGGTTATTTCCAGCAAGGTTCTAGGTTCCCTACCAAAGAGAAGCTCAAAGGGGGAGGCACCTAGGCTGGATTGGGTCTGGCTCCTTAAAACAAACAGAGCCAACGGCAAGAGCTGGTCCCAGTTCTTCCCATCCCCAGACAGAAGTTTCTTTAGGGTCAGTTTAAGACTGCCGTTGTATCGCTCAACTAAGCCATCTGTCTGGGGGTGGTACACCGAGGTCTTTATATGTTTGATGCGTAACTGTTGGCACACCTGTTTCATTAAGTTGGACACGAATGGGGTCCCTTGGTCTGTGACTATTTCTCTGGGGAAACCCATCCGTGAAAACACCTCAACCAGACGCTGCGCTATGGCGGCGGAAGTGGCTGCTCTAAGGGGAAAGGCCTCTGGATAACGAGTGGCGTAATCAACCAGGACAAGGGCATATTGATGTCCTCTACTGGACTTGGGTAGGGGTCCTATGAGGTCCATGCCTATTCTGTCAAAAGGATTGCCTATGATGGGCAGGGTTTGCAGGGGGACCGCAGGTGGAACGTAAGGGTTTCGTCGTTGGCATATATGGCATTCCTGACAGTACTTCTGTATTTGGGCGTATACACCCGGCCAGAAGAAGTGCTGAAGAATGGTCTGCCCTGTATTTTCTGCCCCAACGTGACCCGCCAAAAGATGGGCATGTACAAAGAAAAGTATCTGATCCCTAAAGTCTGAGGGAACAAGAAGTTGAGGGATCGCGTCTGCTTTCGCCAAACGGTATAGGAGACCGTTTTGTTCAACAAACGTGGGATACACTCTGGTTGAGGGGTCTTGGTCGGCTCGGGCTTTGTTGCAGGCATTGATAAGACTGGCGTCGTTTAATTGGGCTGTTCGAAAGTGGGTATCCCTGGCCCAGGGTTCAGACGTCAACAGGGAGATACGACAGGGTTTGGGGGACATGAGGGCTTCACTCATCATGGAAGTAAAGCATGGATTATCAGTCCCTATAATGAGTGGATCAGGAAGGTTTGTGAGGGCCCCCACTATGGCGTCCATGGTGGCTCCGGTGTGGGTTTGTAGGCGGATCGCAGCCAGAGGATATTCCCTTACGTCCCCGTGAACACAACGAATGCCCACCCTCCTACCCGGTAGGATCCATGAGGGTTGAATAAGATCCTGCCTGACTACGGAGTGTTTGCAGCCGGAGTCTAGCAGGGCCCGTACCCCTTTTCCCTGTATGGTTACACTCACATAGAACACCGGTCCTGTTTCTTGAGCAAAAAGAAGGGAGTGGGGCAAGTAGCTCACGTCCATAGGTTCCTCCTCTTTCTCCCTCTTCTTCCTGCAAAACCTGGCTATATGTCCCCACTCCCCACATTCATAACACTGGGGGCCTGAAAAAGGGGTAGGATCTGGCCGGACTCCTCGCGGTCGTACGGACTCAAAGACAGGCTTAGTGGGTTTTCTTTCTCCTTTTCTGGGGACAACAGGTCGAGCGTGGCGTTAGGGCTCTCTCGGGGTGGGTCGGCCTTGAGCTCTGGCGTAAGATGTGGCCATTTCTACAGCCTGTTCCAGAGTCAAACCGGCGTGTTGTTTCAGCCAGCGCTGGCTGGCATAGGGGAGAGATTCAAGGAACTGTTCGAGGTAGATTTTTTTCATTACGTCCTCCATACTGGACTCCTGGGGTTTCAGCCATAAGTCAGCCGCCTCTTTAAGTTTGAAAAAGAGAGTTTTGGGTACGTCCCCGGGGGCCCCGCGTTCTTGTCGAAAACGTAGCCTGTGTGTCTCGTCATCCACTCCCAACCTATCCAATATATACTGCTTTACGAGAGCATAGGTGGCTGTTCCATCCTTGTTCACGGTTTGGTAGGCCGCTTGGGCTTCACCCACCAATAAAGGTGCCAGGTAGAAAGGCCATCTCTCTCCCGCCCAGGCACTAGCCCGGGCTGCTCTTTCGAAATTCAAAAAGAACGCCAACGGGTCGTCTCCTGGCGTAAACTTCTGAAGGGGGACCACCGCTCCCGGAGGTGCGGCCGCTCTAGTTTGTCCTAGCGAGGCCATGAGGAGTCCCTGTCCTTCGGCCAATTTCACTAGATTATTGGCTTGGTTCTGAATAGCCGAGCTGAACACGGCCCGATCGGCTTCCGCCTGGGAGGTGGTGCGTTCTATGGCCCATTCCATTTTGGCCTGGCTCTCCTTCATCTGATGAATGAGCGTGTCCATCCTGTATCGGTGGGGTTCGCACTAAAGTCTCCTATCTGGCTCGCCACTTGTGATGGTGGGGAGTGGCCCCGTGCGTAGACCAATGAAGAACACTAGTCCGGATCAAGAGCTATAGACTTTCTTTAATGATCACGCTGCAGTACAAGAGGGAATAGCTGTTTCTTTCTCCCGTTCTTGGCTTCTGTTCCTCCTTCTCCGGGGGATCTAGGTCCGATGGGACGGCTCCGGCGGTCATGCAAGGAAGAGAAAGACCACTCTTAGATTCACTGTTCACCGGGTTAATAGTGAAGGGGGGGGGGAAAGGAGTGAGGAGTCACCGGGGGTCCGCCACCAACAATGCTGCCGTTGGCCGTAGGGAGGCAATACGTGTGTACTACTCTGTCAACCAGCCCCAAAGAACCATCCCCGTGACCTCCCTGCTAACGATACCCTGGCTACTTCCCTCCCCTTGGTGAAATAAAACCCAGGATTCGACCCCGTACCTTTCCCAGCCATGCTCCTCCTGTGGGTGCGTGGCAGGGCGAGACGCCGTGTCGTTGGCCTCCAGGCACTCCGTCCCTCTCGTTGCTGGGGTTCCCGTCTCCTCCGCTCCCGGTCCTCCCGACTCTTCCTCCGTCCGCTTCCTCGCTCTCCTCGACTCTTTCTCCGTCTGCTTCCTCGCTCTCCGTCTCCACTCGCTTTCCGACTTCCTCTCCTCCGTGGGCTTGCGCGCCGGTCCTTTCGAAAACTTCCTCCTTACGGGCACTGCTCAGACCGGATTGGTGCACCTGGGGCGACGTCAGGAGGGGCGTGTCAGCCTCCGAAGCAAGCCAGGCCGTATTAAAGGGGCCACGGGCGTCCTGCAGAGAGGGTGGAAAGGCATAGTCACTGAGGGTTCTTTCCGCCCCCTCCTCCTCTCCAGCGACCATGCGACAAGTTCATATCTCCGATCCCGCTTATTGGGTTTTGTCATTTTAGTGTCATTTTGTTCATTACATTTTACTTTATTTTTCTATTTCGGTTTAGGTTTATTATTGTTTTGCATTTTTACTTTTACTGTTTTGGTTTCTGCATACATATTTTACATATTACCCTAAGTTAAGCCTACCTGTTCCGTGCCTTAGGTACCAGGGGGTTGACTCCAGGTTACTTTTAATGGTGTTGAAAATTCACTCTGACAGGGGTTGTGATATTTCCTCTCACCACAAATAATAATTCAATTTCTTGCAAATAGGCAGTTGATAACCTACCGGGGTTCAAGCACCCCGTAGACAAAGTGGAACATGGGACGTGTATCGTGCGGCAACAGAGCCTCTAAAAAAATTCAGTTTGGAGATGACCCAAGCATCACGCTTGAATGTCACAACTTTTTAAAACAAGGTAGTCAGGAAAGTGTGGCGGAATATATTGCAGCTCTGCATTTTGACAACCCCAAGCAAATTTGAGAACAGAGTTGATGTATATAGCAGAGACGAGCCTGTGTTTATTTTTCTCTAAGAAGTTGCAGGAGAGATTACTGAGCTGCAGGAACCCAACTCTCCCCGAGTGGTGAATATTCCTAGAAGCATAGAGCGCTCCACGCTTTCATCTAAGACACTGACCTCTGAGGAGGGCGCATCACCAGTGAGTCGCATTCTTGGGACTGCTCTGGGTTGTTCTGTGAACACCAGAGACAGAACAAATAGGAATTGGGCTCAGAAAGCTCATCATGGCTGTTGCTACAGTTGTGGGTTTAAGGCACACTTGAGAAGTAATGGGAAATGCCCGGACCAAGGAAATGTTGCAGTGTTGGGGCATTTTCAAGCAGCGGGAGTGTATGCACTACTGTAAAAGTTGGCACAATTGATGTTCATGAGGAAGAATGTCCCCAGAGGGAATAACTTGATTCCATAGTTCGTTCCACCTTCATGCGACTGGTAAAGTGTCCCTTGTGTATGGTTCATGCTGGTATGGGATTGTTAAATGGAATGGCGTATTCAGGACTACCCATCAAGATTTTGTGTGATGTAGCCTTTGAGAAAAGTAGAGATGTGAGAAACACCTGACCAGCTCCAATATAAATCCCAAGGCCTTAGGTCAGCAGGATATCGATATATACTGGATTACTTTGTTAGTCTGCTGGAATCCTTTGGTAAAATGATTACCTCAAAAATGTATGTAACTATCAATGGAAGGTAAGGGATGGGGGTGCAGAATCCGACTAAGTTGGGCTTTGCTATGAGGCCTGGTCCTGATAATCCATCGGTGTTGAGTGACATGCCTGTATCTAATGTAGATTTTGATGCCAATGACATTAAGAAAACTTTACGTCATTCTCCAGTTGTTAACCGAGTGGGAGCAGTGAATGGTTTGAGCATTGTAATCAAACTTAAAGCTCAGGCAATACCTCTCATTCATAGAGTTTGCTTTGTTTTTCTGAGGGTATGGAGTGAGCTTACTGCCCTCTTACATGATTTATGATGTCACCAATTCCTCTGAATGGTTTCACCAGTCTTTATTGTCCAGAAGAGGTCTGGGGGCATGCATCTTTTGAAGTTCACAAACCACAGCCCTTTGGTTTGAAACTTTAATGCTAATGGTGTCAGAAAGGCCCCTGTAATGTTGCTAAGGCTGTTTTTAAAATTACAACTTTGACATCAAATTAGTACACAGAGACAGAAACTACAAGGCTGGCTGCTTATCTAGAAAGCCATTTTTGGGTAGTTTGGGTGACGAGGATTTGGATGTTCATGAATGTTTGTGGTAGCGGTGTTAGATGCTGTCCATGATGCTGCTTGTGCTGACCCAGGAGTGGTGCAAGTTAACAAGGACATCACAGATGGTCTCCCCTGGGACTGGTGCTTAAGTGTGGAGATGTTTGGGTGTGCTCAAGTGGCGGCAGAGCTAACTGTGGCTCTGGGTATGGTTATGAGACGCGATTCTTTTGTTCTACTTGGTAAGCCGAGACCGTACTTGTTGAATATTCACCCAATGTGAGTGGTGATATCCGAATTGCTGGTCTGCCTGAAGTTATGATGCTGCTGACAGTAGCGTGTCTGTTAAAAGCGATGTGCGACTGGTGGAACTATAAAGCTAAATAAGAAAAAGTTATCTTCCGACGCCGCAGTCTTCGTGACTGAGACCAGTAACACTGAAGACCCTGAGACTCACAGCAGTAATTTCTCCTTTCAGAGCGTTATTGCTGCAGATGGAATGAAGCCAAGAAGTAAGCACATTACTAAGGTACCAACACAGTTTAATATTTTTCATTTGTATTAACTGTTCCTCTTTTGCAGCATTTGGAAATGCATTTTCTAGTTTTGTAGCTTTTTGTTTAGTTTTTCATCATAGGCTGTTACCATTGGTTTAAAGGGAAAGATGTTGTTGTGTGTGACCTTAATGCTGCAGTTTGCATTTCATTACCATCATTTGCTTACCCTGGAGAATCGCCAGGGCGCACGAGGTTTGCTGTTCGAGAGTTCTGTCTTCAGCGTCTGGGCACTTGTCGCTCTGTGGCGATCTGTGGTCCTGTTTCTCTGCTGTTCTTGTAGTAGCTCCTCCTCCCGCCAACGATAAGAAGATGCCAGGCATCACCCAGCACACAACACAGTCCATGATGGCTACATCTATCTGTTCGGAGCAGTTAGAGCGAGGATAAAGTTCTCCGCATCTATCAGGCTGTGACTGTAACCTAAGGGCTTAAGATGAAATGAAGAGCTTACCTCCTTCCGGAGTGGCTCAAGACTGCTGTGTGCAGACCCCATAGCTGGCAGCACCCTGGAGTATGTATTTATAAATCAGATTATGTTGGAAGAAACCTGCAATATAGTGGCAGGCAGCACCCTGCCACCAAGTAAGATTTCTCATAGTATTTTATTTCCTGGCACATTAATGGGGATAGTCTTTTATCTGGCAGAAGAACAACACTGACCATACATTTTCCTGGCACTGTCTTTAAAATGACGTACACATTAGGAATGGCATTTCGTTCTGCTGGAATAATAACACAAGTTATCTTGCACTCTGCTATGATGTTGCATAGATTGCTGGCTGCAATGCATTCCATGTTTCATCCAAACATGCTTTCTACAGGGCACATACATGATTTGCTGCTGTAGAGAAATAATGCTCCTGTGTACTGGGGCAGACTCAGAAATATTGAAAAACTTCATGATTTCTCTTTCAGCACTTCAAAGTAAACCCTTTCACTTTTTGACCCATACATTTTGCACAAACATAACTTTGTACCATTAAAATAGTTGTGATGGAGAACATTCATGTGGGGCTAGGACTGGCTCGACCAGAGTGCTTGCTGACTTGGAGGAGTATGGAGTTGACCACCTTGCCTGGTCCGGTGTGGAACCAAGCCAGCAATGCTTTGCTGCTGGCTCTTTTGCCCTGATAGCTGGTCAACAGTTTGAGGAGGAGGAGGTGAAGAGCTGGCTAAGTGTGCCATGAGGCTGGCATTTCAGTCCATCGCTGAGAAGTGAGCTTTGAGTCATGTAGTGCTCCTGCTCACCACGTGCAATTCATCCTCTCCAAAGCCTCAAGAATTCCTGGGTGTGAAGGGCGGCTGATTCTGATTGGGTGCTTGATGGTTTACCAGAACCTCATGTTCTTGATTGTTCATGTTTGTCAGAAGTTAAACTCGCCCAGGGGTTTTATCTCTTCAGTTGACACAAGCTGCAATAAAAGTTTCTTTGTCGTTGCAAAAAAATATAAATGGCTGACAAGCCTCTGTCAAAGAATGGAAGGGCTGGGGAACTGTCATTCATCTCACTGCTCAGCAGAGCAGTGTCATGCTTAATCCTCCGTCAGGCCTCTGATTTTGACCAACATCGTTCAGAACACTGGGACTTTAGAGCCCATCCTTTTAATGAGAAAAACAAAACTACAAGTCCCATAAGCAATAGTGGTGGAAGGTGTCACGCATGACCTGGAACAACATCCGATTCAGCGCCTCCAGTTCCATTTTTTAAGTATTTGACACAATATTGAATTTATAACCTTTGTTTTTTATTGTCATGAGTCACCAGAATACTAAAAACGTGTCTTTTATTTTCAAGGTCAATTAAGTAATGGTCACCAGCTTGGAAGCTCTGTTAATTCTTCAGTATTTGTCATTGATCTCCACGTGTGGCTGGTTTGGGTCTGCCCCCTGCATCGATCCCGATAACTCGCACAGGTAAGGACCTTGTAGCAGCAACATGATATCCCGATACTCGTCTGAAAGAAGTGCGCTCTGAGGCAGGTATCCAATCCTTTTTGTGAAACAAGCAATCGCCAATATCTGCGATGTACATTTGTTAAAATAAAACACAATCAAATCACAGTATTCTGTTCCGAACGTTCAGTCCCAGAGACATTATCTGTAACTGAACCCAGTCACCCTAGGAAGCATGTGCTTTTAAGACAAGTTGCGTTCACTCACCTGAGGGTGACATGATTCATCACTGGGTGTAACGCCCTGAACGTCTCAGGATCGTTTAACAGACACGACAATGAGGACGCAACCACTTGTGAAGGGTTAGTTCTTTTAATGAAGGCAAATAAAATACAAAGAACAAACAAAAGTTATAGTCACTGGAATCCTCCAGGCTAAGTACGTTACCAGCCCACAGCACGGATGGTCCTAACCGCCCTCTGCATATACGCCGATCCCGGCGTATGCCAACAGAGGGCAGAAATGAAATGGCCGACAATGCCAATCGGTAGGCTGTGAGGGGCACGAAGAGTGTTGGGGAGAATCGAGGAGTCAGGGAAACACCCAGCCGGGGTCTCTACCTGAAGGGAGCAGCCGCTCAACCTCTTCCTCAGACTGCCCCGGGACGCGGAGTCACCTCCTGGTGATGCGTCACCGATACCCCAATCACAAGCAAGAAGACTGAACCGAGAGCAGCCGCTCGATCGATCCTGTGGACTTCCGAGTCTGTAACGCGGCAAACACCTCCTGGTGTGCGTTACAGCTGGCAGTCCCTGTGTCTCTGGTCGGGCTGGGAGTTACGACTCCAACCAGCAAAAGCGCCACTGCGCTTGGACTCAGCCGAGTCAAAAAGCGAAGCTCAATGGTTGACCGGTAGAGCTTCCGGGTCCTTCACAGGTGACGATGGGGCAAGACACGGCCCAGGGAGTAACGACTCGACCTACCTCCGTTCTTGCCTTACTGGAGCACCACTCCGGAACACTGCTCTTCACGAAGCAGGTACGTCGGTGTAAACACAATATCCGACAGCCTTGTACCTCCCGGTTCCTCCCTTTATAGGGCGTGTTTTCCTTGAGTTATGTAACAGCTCTCCTGTTTACATAAGGGCGTGTTTCCCTTGAGTTATGTAACAGCTCTCCTGTTTACATAAGGGCGTGTTTCCCTTGAGTTATGTAACAGCTCTCCTGTTTACATAAGGGCGTGTTTCCCTTGAGTTATGTAACAGCTCTCCTGTTTACATAAGGGCGTGTTTCCCTTGAGTTATGTAACAGCTCTCCTGTTTACATAACCTCTCAACCGCTAAGCATCCTGGGAGATGTAGTCCGTTTTCGCTGGTTACCGTTTTCCTCCCCTCGTATGACAGGAATTCTTGACACTGGGCCATACTCCGCACCAGGCCGGCGCTACAATGCCTGGCGGGCACCACAAGAGGGCACTTTGTCGGAGATCTTTTAATAAGTACGCCGGATGAGCATGAGGATGTTGGGTCATAAGATGTGAGATTGGTGAAAGTCTGAATATAAGATCAACTATCGACCAGTTGCCGCAATATAGTTATTGTGATCTTCCTGGTCCATGTTGAGATTAAAAACAGTGGTAGAGAAATTGAGAAACTAATGGCCCCTATCACTGTGTGAAAGTATCGATCACCTATGGACCTGCTGGTAAGCTGGGGTCTATACTTCAGGTCAACTTTTTCCATGCCTTGTGTATTCATGGAGCAAATCTGTTGGCATTTTATCAGGACCAAATATGGGAAAACGGGTAAATGTGACCTAATCTTCTCCACAGCGTGAGGAGTTCTGTAACTCAAAGCCGTGCACCATGCATAGGTGATAAGGTGCCTATTAACATCTTACTACCACAGGTGAGCACTGTCTAACAGAGTGCACTAGAGACTGTAACCCTCCTAAAATTTAGGACATTTTGAGTTATCCAATAGCGAGGACGTCGCATCAGAGGGAAACTGGTTTGAAAAGCACATGCTTCCTAGGGTGCCTGCGTTCAGTTAGAGATAATGTCTGTGGGACTGAACCTCCAGAACAGTATACTGTGAGTTGATTTATATGAAGAATGTGTATACTGGACTGTCATTTTCCTCGTCATCTCTTGTCATATGTAAAATAAAATGCAACACACCGGGAGGACAACAAATCTATCATACATTTAATGCAAAAATAGCAAAAGGCCTAGCAAACTAACAAGTGACAATTGTCTTTGCAATGGACGAGAGCATCCACCCTCAAGCAAGTTGGAGTATATAATGCTAATGCTACACAATGTATTTTTATACACTTTTCTCCTAATACAAGTCAACGAAACATGAACACGTGATAGAAACAGTTACTGAAACGACACTAACGAGTAGGAGGCAGGATCTTCTCTCGAGAAGAATGTGAGGAGTCCGTGAGGTGCAGATAAAAGATTCACAGACATGCTGCAGAATTCACTGTTTCTGGAAATAACACTTCTGTTTGTCAATATTCAATTTACTACAAGATGCAGGAAAGTGTGCAGATGGACATCACTAAATAAAATTGTTCTGAGCCCTAATGGAATCATGTAACTTTGCAGGCATATTAAGGTGAACAGACACATCAAATTAATATAAGAATATTGTAATTTGGTTATGTAATAAATCAATGCACATTATGGCATTCTTGTGTAAACAATTATCGACATGAAATAAACCAGTATATCCAGTTATGCTTTCTCAATTCCTTCTTCCTAGAGGCCACCACTGCTGCTATCCAGCCGTATTCAGCAGTGCCACCTGTGACCTGGAATCCTGCATATAATCAATACCAAAGGTTGTTAATGCTTCTAGCCAACTCTGGTCACTGGTGCCACTCGCACCCCCACCACCCTAGGGCCTGTTATTCTTTGAGCCTGCTCTAGTCAGTAGTGGCCCTTGAACCTGTATGTAAGCCTACTAGCCAGCTCCTGTTAGTACTGGCCCCTGGGACCTGTATGTAAGCCTACTAGCCAGCTCCTGTTAGTACTGGCCCCTGGGACCTGTTATCATTCTAGCCACCTTGAGTCATTACTAGCACCGTGGGACTAGTGATCATACTAACCAGCTTCAGTCAGTATTGGCCCCCTGTGACCTATTATCCTGCTAAGTAACTCCAGTCAGTAGTGACCCCTGTACCTTAAATCCTGCACATATTCAAAATCAGAGGTCAACTCTGCTGCCAACCAGTTCGAGTAAATATTGACATGCATTGTTACCCTGCTTGTAAGGAATACCAGAGGCTAAAAATTGTTGTAACAATGTTGTAAAAATTGCCCCTGGCATAGACCAAAGTCTTTGCAGGCATGTTTAAAGGCGATAAGTCTCATCTGGGTACAATTCACCCTATTGCTCGCATCCCCCTCCCTCCATGCCTGTAAGGACATACTGAGTGCCATCTGCCTGATTGGTTTTAAAATCCAGATTGGGAGCTCCCTATGGAATGGTGCGCGCTTAAGTACTCTCACTACAAACCATTGCCATACTCTGGCTGTCTGTCGCACAATATATGGAGTATCTCTCGGTGTACCTGATTCCTCCAATAACAGCTCTGGAAGACAACCGGTGTCCACCATTCCCGCCAAGAGATACATTTCCCCACTAGGGACTGTGTTGAGCCATCCAGCTGCGTGTTGCAATTGAACGGCATGATATTAGGGGTCCAAATGTGGGACCTCCAATCCCCCGCTGCATAAGTCCTGGTCAGTGTAGCCAAAGCCACTCTGCTATGTGTAATGGCCTTGTTGAAAGATTTAACAAGACCATGAAGGGCATGATTGGTGGACTTCCTGAAAAACTCAAAAGAAGATGGGATGTCTTACTTCCATGCCTGCGTTTTGCCTATTGGGAAGGGCCACAGAAGGGACTGGGGTCCTCCTTATTTTAGCATCTGTTTGGGTTTCCTGTCGGGACTACTGTGCCTTGTGAAGGAGGGATTGGAGAAACCTCTTGTTGAACCTTACTAAGATATAGTGGACTATGTGGTTTGGCTTTTGCTCCAGGATGTATGAGTACATGGGAAAAGGCAAGCAAAACCTTGAGGCCAGCCTAGAGCTCCAGAAGCTCTGGTAATGCCAAAAGGCTGCTATGGTTGAGTTCCAGCCAGGGAAGGTGGTGTGGGTTTTGGGGCCTGTGGATCCTAGGGCTCTGCAAGGTAAGTGGAGTGGACCCTACCCTATCCTAGAAAGAAAAGGGGCGGTCACCTACCTGGTAGACCCTGGCTCTGACAGGAACCCCAAGAGGGTCATCCGTGTCAACCGCCTTACACCCTACTATGACATGGCAGATGTGAGGATCAGGAAGCAAAGAGTGAACCTGTCCCTGACCTGTCCAACAATCCAAAAGATGGGTCAGTGGAAGGTGTGGTCTTGTCAGACACCCTACCTGCCCATCAGGAGACTGATTGCAGGCAAGTCCTAACTCAGTTTGCTGAGCTCTTCTTTTGACCTCTCTCCAGACTAGCTGGTGTATCCATGATGTAGACGCTGATGAAAGACTACGTGTCGAGTATAAAATATAGAGGCAGACTGAACATGTGAAAGAGAGAATCAAAGCTGAAGTAAGCATGATGCTGAAATTGGGAGTTCTAAAGCCTTCTGAGAGCCCCTGGACCTGCCCAGTTGTCTTAATCCCCAAGTCTCATAACCAGGATGGTAAGAAAGAAATGAGGTTTTGTGTGGACTATTGGGGCGTGAATGCTGTGACCAAAAGTGTGGTACTGTAAAATATGGGACCGCGTAGGAGGCAGGGCCCTACCCCTGTCTATACCGGTATTAGCAAACCGCGAGTGGCCAATGCGGTATGTACAAGTGCTTTGCATAACATTTCTTTGATAAACGTTCTTTGTATACGATGTTTCACGTTGACTTCGTGGGTTCCATCTTGGAGCGGTGGCCATCTTATGGTTGCCCTCACATAGGCTACACATTACGAACAAGTACGGGCCTTCAGATTATGTGTGCCTTCTGTTTGACTTCTAAGTGACCCGTGCAGCCTGGCTCCGATGCACCAGGTCAGTCCGGTCCCACGAGCTCCCCCGTCCTATGTCCACCTGTGATTAGCATCAGAGTTTGACACACCATAAAGCCTTTTCATCCCACACAAGCCTCTGGCTAATCTTTCACACCTGACTCTTCCTGCTTTATGGCTTGTTTTGCAAACAGGAGGTGCCCATGTTTATTGGGGTCTGTGGATATCTGATGTGGGATCCGAGCCTCGCTGGGTAAATAATTGTGGGCTGGCCGAACTGGAATGTGGGATGGTCATCATGACTCTGCCTTTTCGTTTGTAATGAATACGTGTGAATGACCATATCGTAAAACGAGGAATGTGTGCCTGAAGCATGATATTTTGTATATAAGGAGAAGGCCGTCTCTGTAAGTTTAAGCAGTCTCCTGAGAACATACATTGTGCTGTACTTCTCGGACACCTGTAATTGGTCTGCAGCCAATAAACTGATCTTTGACTTCACCTAAAAGACTCTGTGTTTCTGTGGGTCTGAAACAGGAAGAACTCGAAGTCTTAGGGTGTGTTCCCCTGCACCGCTGGGCTTTTAAAAACCCAGTACTTCAAAAGCGATGCATACCAAATTCCATAGGCAGATGAACGTATTGACAGGTTGGGAGCAGCCAAGTATCTGATTATGTTTGATCTCACATCAGAGTACTGGCCGATAGGTCTGACTCCAGGAGCAAAAGAAATATCTGCATTTTCAACCCCAGATGGGTATTATCAGTTCACTGTAATGCTCTTTGGTTTGAAAAATGCACTTGCCACTTTTCAAAGGAGGGTGAACTAAGCCCTTGCTGGATTGGAATCCTTGAGTGCAGCATATCTACACAATATTGCTGTCTTTAGCTCCACCTGGCAGGATCACCTGATCCTCCTTAGTAAAGTACCGGAGGCTCTGAGAAGTGCAGGCCTCATTATCAAGGCATGCAAGTGCCAGATAGGGCAGGGAAATGTTGCATACTTGGGTCACCTTGTTAGTGGAGGCCTGGTTCAACCCTTACAACCCAAGATCTAGACCATTCTGGACTGGGTGGCTCCAACTACCCAGACTCAAATGAGGGCCTTCCTTGGCTTCCCTGGTACTATAGGAGGTTTGTGAGGGATCATGGCACCATTGTGGCACCCCTCACAGAACTGGCTTCCAAAAGAATGCCCAAAAATAGTGAACTGGACTGTGAGCTGTCTAAAGGCTTTTGACACGCTGGAGGAAGCAATGTGCTCTGCACCTGTTCTGAAAGCTGCAGATTATGTCAAGCAATTCATTGTGCAGACTGATGCCTCTGAACATGGTATAGGAGCAGTGCTATCCCAAAAACATGACCAAGGTCAAGATCAGCCACTGGCTTTCATCAGTAGATGGCTAATCCCCAGGGAACAGCGTTGAAGTGCCATTTAGATGGTCACCTTTGCTGTGGTTTGGTCCCTTGAGAAGTTTAGGTCAAACCTGTTTGGCTCTCACTTTCTAGTTCAAACCGACCACAGGCCTCTCCGATGGTAAATGCAAATATAAGGTGAAAATCCCAAACAGCTAAAGTAGTCCATCTCCCCACAGGGAATAGACTTTGAAGTGAAACACAGACCTGGGACTGCCAATGCAGATGGACTTTCCAGGTTGTCCCATTTAGACGATGTTAAATGTTATGTTATGTTAAAAATACTTATAAAGCGCGCGTACACCACAAGGTTTCATGGCGCTGGGTACAAGGGAGTCCTGTTAAGGGATTCATTCATAAGCCTGGCGAAAGAGCCAGGTCTTTAAGAGTTTCCAAAATTGAGGATATGATATCATCGATCTAATGTCCTGAGGCAGAGAATTTCAAAATGGAGGGGCCAGGACCGCAAATCTTAGTTCCCCCCAATTTCTAGTATTTAAAGGACGGAGTAGCTAGAGGTTTCAAATGGGAAGACCTAAGATCCTGAATGTGGATATATCTCTGGACCAGAGTAGATACATACATTGGGCAGTTGCCATGGAGCGCTTTAAAGAGGAGGCATCCCAACTTGAATGAACTGCATTCGACTACCAGAAGCCAATGTAACTTTTTCATAAGAGGGGTGACATACTTCATTCTTGGCTGGCGATAGATTAATCTAGCAGACTGGTTTGGCACTACTTGCAGTCTTTTAGATTGATATGCCGGAATGCCAAAGTAAAGAGTTAGCGTAGTCAATGTGAGAGATGACTAAGGCTAAAGCAACTTGGGTAAGAGCTTCAGTAGTGAGGAATCTGCTGTTCTCCAGTAATGGGGTATCTTTCATAGATTCACATGCTTGAATCATTCCCCGTCGTCGAAGTGGGAGTCCCACGGTACATAGAATAGCAATAGCATAGCGAAAGCATAGCTTAAAGAGCAATAGGAAGTATTGTAACATAGACAATAGAAAACAACTTGTCACTTTAATAACTTGTCCAAGTCATTAGATATGGTCCAAACTCCAGCCAATCAGGCGACAGCACGCTCTGGAACCTTCTCCTCAGAGGCTCAGGCGCTCAGATTTTCTACTGCACGTCGTGTGAAGGGAGTCTCCCTGAGCTCTGCTCAGTACCTCTACCTTTTCTCTTCAGAAACTCTTCAGAATATCTTCACTGCTTTGTCTACTACAAAGAGGTCACTCATCAGACACTGTGAGTCTTGTGGGAAACTCCGGCTTCATTCCGAAGACCCCGACAAAAAGTGTATCTACTGCCTTCACCCTGAACATCAGGTGAGAGATTGTAAAATCTGCAGGACTTTTCCTCAAAAGACTTTGAGACAGAGAGGGACATCTACATCTGTGGTTACAGAAACTCAAGACCAAGGATAATCCCTTATCAGATGTTGAGAGTGATTCCTCTCAGTCATCTCTAAGAAGAGGGCTAGTGAGGCGGAGATGGTATCTGCTAAGGCTAAGGTGCTCAAGAAAGACCACACCTCTACTCCTGACGGCCAGACTTCTTCCTCAAAAAGGGCTCCTGCTCCTTCTAAGAGACTACCTATGCCCTCTACGCCTCCGAGCTCTGCCTCTTAAGTCTCAGGTGTCTAAGTCTCTTCCTGAGACAAATTTGCCTCAAAAATGGGTCCCTCGTCGACGAAGACTTCCGTCGCCACTGCTACGACGACGACTTCCACCTTCTCTTCGCCTCAACCTACAAGGATTATGTCATCGGCCTCCTCTCCGTCGACGTTTGTCATGGTGTCGGTGAAGCCTCGCTCGTCTGCCACCTCCCTTACTTCGTCGTCGACGAAAAAGAGGTCTGTCTCCGGTCAGTCGTCGACGGATGCCTCCTCGCCGGCGAGACGGTCGATGGCTCTCAAGGTTCTACCTGCTTCGTCGACGGATGCCTCGTCGTCAAAGGTTGCCTCGTCATTGACTGGTGCTTCGTCGGCAGTTGCCTCGTCTACGGTTGCCTCGTCGACAGCAAAGAAGCCTTTCCTTACGGAACTTCAACCACGCTCTTCGTCGTCGACTGCTGAGTTGTCGGCGGCATCCTTGGTTCCACCTTCAGCTTTGATGTCTCTAATCCCCTTGAAATCTTCAGAAACACTTTTGCCGCCTTCAGGAACGACGGATGTTTCCCTACTTCACCGTAGGAACTCTTCTTTGGATCTATTGCCAATTCAACCATCTCCAAATCTTCCTCTGGAGCTTTTTGACTAGGGGGCTAATGAGGAGGATTCGGAAGAGGATGACCAGTTCCGTGCTGCTCGTTCTCCTTCTGAGCTTCTCATCATGTGCCAAGATATTGATGATGACCATGGATATGATTATTACCCTGAGCCTAATACTCAACCACCACTTGAGAATCCAAAAGTGCAGATGCCCATGTCTCTCATCCCTAATTTGCAACATATGCTTGATGACTACTACAGCAGATTTCCTCCCTCGGAGTCGGCCTCATCTGTCCCACAGACGCCTCTTCCTCTGCCTTCATTGACCATCGGGCCACCCCCCTCCGGTGGCATCGATGTCTCATCACTCGGAGGACGCAGATAAGAAGCGGAGTGGGTGATAGATCCCTCCTTACTAAGTGGGACAATTATCAAATTCAGACTCCGTCACCTACCACTCCAATTCCTGTTGAATCTCCGCCAGCTGACATAGGTGGGTTTCATGTTCTCATGGACAGGGCGGCCAAGAGATTCCAACTTCCTATAGTCACCAAGGACGACAACTGTTTCTTGTATGATTTCAAAGACCAGCCACGGAAACAGGTCATGGCTATCCCAATCATTGACTTCATCTGGCAGGACGGTTTGAAGGTCATGAAAACCCCTGCTTCCATTCCTGCAGTCCTGCCACGCTTGGATATGAAGTACAAGGCCCCGGATGATTCACCAGCCTCTCTTATTGGTCAACCAAAGCCGGGTTCGGTTATCTCCCAGGCGGCACAACGTCGTGCCAGGAATCCCTCGTCTCCGTTATCGGCTCCTCCTGATCAAGATGGCAGACGCCTTAATTCCATTGGAAAGAAGTTTTCCACCATGGCGGCAACTACTTTCCGGGCGGCCAATTCTCTTGCTATTCTAGGCCGATATGACAGGCAAATGTGGTTGGACATTTCCCCCTTTATTGATATGTTGCACGAGGCCTCTAAAGCGGAGGCTTTGAAGATCCTTCAAGAGGGAGAACGGATCTCCGCCGAGATTGATTCTTCAGTGTCCTCCACGGGCTTTCGCCAACTAGCGGGGGCAGCAGTCCTCCGGCGTCAAGGCTGGTTAAAAGCTACTTCTTTTCGGCAAGAAGTACAAACAAAGATTATCGATATGCCTTACGACGGCGAATCACTTTTTGGCCAGCACATTTATGACGCCCTTCAGGCAATAAAGAAAGACACTGACACAGCACGTGCTCTCGGCACTCTACAGTTTAAAGCAGCCCTTTGGTGGTGCGAGGGGTCGTGGCTCCTCCTCTTCCTTTCGGGGATGTTACAACCAATACCAGCAGTACCAACCCTATCCGGGCCAACCGCGTTACTCCTCCTCCCTGCAACAGCAGTCGTTTCGACAACCGCAGGCTGCCTCTAACAAGCAGTACAGAGGGAAATCCTCCTGCTGAAGTAGAGATTCCTCAAAAAATCAGTGACCTCTGCCAACTGCTTTCCCATCAATCTGCTCAAAGTTGGAGGGCGGATCTCCCATTTCTTCTCCGCAATAACTACAGATCGATGGGTTTTGGACATGGTGTCCAGAGGCCACACTCTGGAACTTGTGAAATTTCCTCCAAATTCTCCCCCCAATTCTCCCCCAGAGGTCCTCCTTCTGCTCATCTGAAGGAACTTTTATGCCAAATCAATCTCATGTTAAAGAAAGGAGCGATCGAAGTGTACCGAATCTTCAAAGGGGTGCAGGCTTCTATTCCAGATTCTTCCTAATCAAGAAAAAATCGGGGAGTGGCGCCCCATTCTGGACCTTCGTTCCCTCAACAAGTTCCTCATGAAGCAAACTTTCCGGATGTTGTCTCTCCTAGAAGTGCTTCAATTACGGTCTCAAGGGGATTACATGACAACACTGGACCTTCAAGATGCCTATTTTCATGTCCCTATCCTACCCAGACACAGAAAATTCCTGCGCTTCAGAGTGGCTGGCAGAGATTTCCAATTCAAAGTTCTTCCATTTGGCCTACACTCTGCACTCCGAGTTTCCACCAAAGTCTTGGCACCGGTGGCAGCACATCTTGGTCAAGCTGGTGTCCAAATATTTCCCTACCTCGACGACTGCCTTATAAAGGTGCAGTCGTTCACAGTCGCAACCAGACACACTCAATCATGCCTGTCTCTGTTCCAGTCTCTGGGTCTTTCCATCAATCTGGAGAAGTCTCAGTTCACCCCCTCTCAAGTGAGGACCTTCTTGGGGGCCATCATAGACACACAGCAAGCAAGGGCTTTGTCTCAAATGAAAGACAACAGCGGATTTCCAAACTGGCAACTATCCTGCGCACAAAAAAGTCCGTTTCTGTTCGACAGTTCAAATAGCTTCTGGAGATGCTGTCTTCCTTTATTCCCCTAATTCCCAACTGTTGCCTCAAAATGAGACTCTTACAGGAGGAACTCGACCACCAGTAGCAACAAATCTCAGGGTCCTTCGACGATGTCATCAATTCACGTTCGTTTGTAGTGGACGCTCCAAGTTTCATCCTCACGACAGACGCCTGACTCGAAGGGTGGAGAGTGCATCTTCAAGCCCTCCCAGTCAAGGGGAAATGAGACCCCCACCAACGAACGTGGCACATAAACCTTTTGGAGTTACTGGCGATATTCCTGGCTCTGAAGTCCTTTCACAATCTCATTCAAGGAGCTTCAGTGTTGAGCCGAACGGACAACACAACAAGCGTGCATTATGTGAACAAACAAGGGGGCACGAGATCCACTTTGCTATCCCTACACGCTCAGCAAATTTGGGATTGGGCGATTCAACGTCAAATGACTTTAACAGCAGTCCATGTTCCGGGAGTGTCCAACCTTCTAGCGGACTCCCTGAGCAGGTCGGTCTCGTCAAACCACGAGTGGGAACTTTATCAGGCGACGCTGGACCGCATCTTACAGCTTTGCGGACGCGCCAATCTGGATTTATTTGCGACCAACCTGAGGCGCAAATGCCCATTCTATGCATGTTGGCTTCCCCACCCTGAATCGTGTGGGAATACGTTTTTGATGAACTGGTCAAAAATGTATGCTTACGCTTTTCCACTGATTCCTCTAGTCCCAAGGGTACGTTGGATTATGCGGAAAGAACCCTGCCGCATTCCTCTCATAGCCCCCAGAGGGCCTTGCCAGTTCTGGTTTACGGAGCTCCTCCTTCTGTTGGAATGCAATCCAATTTGGCTGTGCCCAATTTCGAATCGTCTTACTATGAACCACGGCCTGATTTGCCATCTGGATCCAACTTCTCTGCGATTGGCAGCCTGGCGCCTAAACACTATGAGTTTGCCAATTTGATTATTCCTCCGGACTGCAGGGAGGTCCTCACTAACGCTAGAGCACCCTCCACTATCAAAACCTACTAACTCAAGTGGAAACGGTTCTGTCTTTGGTGTGAAGCTTCTAATGTTCACCCTGTTCACTCTACGCCAGAGCAGCTTCTGCTTTTTTTCTTACAATTAGCAAAATCCGGCCTCTCTCACTCTACCCTGAAGGTTTTTCTGGCTGCAATTTTCAGATTCCGGCAGGATGGCTCCAATTCTTTTTATTCTTCAATAATTATTCAACAATTTTTTAAAGGCTTATTTCGAATGTTCCCCCCCCCAATTCGACGCCCGCCTCCTCCTTGGCATCTGAACATTGTGTTGGCACAACTCAGGAAGTCCCCATATGAGCCCATTTATAGGGCTGATCTTAAATTCATCTCCTGGAAGACATCGCTGCTTTTACCTCTTACTTCGGCTTGGCGAGTCAGCGAGATACAGGCTTTTACTATCAAACCACCCTTTCTTCAATTCACCAAAGACGCTGTGGTGCTCCCCACTAATCCGGCCTTTATTCCTAAAGTTCCACCTGATATCCACCTGAATGAGCCGGTCATCTGAAAGACTTTTTTCCCTAATCCACTGTCACCAGTGGAAAAGACTTTACATTCTCTAGATGTTAAGAGATGTTAGGAATTTTATTTGCAAAGAACCACCAGTATCCGTAAAACTAATCAGGTCTTCATAGCCTACGGCAGGATGTGTAAAGAACATCCAGTTGCTAAACAGACTATTGCACGTTGGATATCTAGTGCAATTTCCTTTTGCCATCAGCAAGCAGGCAAGGCACTTCATGCAACGATTAAAGCGCACTCTACTAGAGCAGTCTCCTCTTCTACTGCTCTCTTTGCTGGTGTGCCTCTTCATCCGATTTGCAGAGCTGCGACATGGTCCAGCAGGCACACCTTTACTAAGCACTACTGTCTGGAAGGTGCCAACAATGCTGACACAGCTGTGGGGCAAGCGGTGCTACGTAATCTTTTTAAGTAAGGTGAGCCTCTGTTTCTTACCTCCTCCTGCACACAATGTATATATGTATATATATATCTGCTTTTGCAGATGTGCCCATGTTTACTGCTATACTGTTATATACGTATATGTATTCTCTAGTACTCTGTTTACGATTTACTTATGGTTTACCATGCACAATTCTCGAATTACTTCTCTCTACTCTGATTCAAGCATGTGAATCTATGAAAGGTACCCCAATACTGGAGAAGAACATGAGTTACTTACCTGAAAACTGTGGTTCTCCAGTATTGGTATCTTTCATAGATTCACCGGCGACCCACCCACCTCCCCTCAGAGGCTCCCCTCTTCTCCTTGGCTTTTATGCCACATTTATACTCAAAGATCTGAGAGCCTGAGCTTCTGAGGAGAAGGTTCCAGAGGGTGATGTCGCCTGATTGGCTGGAGTTTGGACCATATCGAATGACTTGGACAAGTTATTAAAGTGACAAGTTTTTTCCTATTAACTTCTATGTTACAATACTTCCTATTGCTCTTTTAGCTATGCTTTCGCTATGCTATTGCTATTCTATGTACCGTGGGACTCCCACTTCGACGACCGGGAATGATTCCAGCATGTGAATCTATGAAAGATACCAATGCTGGAGACCCACAGTTTACAGGTAAGTAACTTATGTTCATCTTCCTGATCTTCCGGAGCTGAAAAAAGCAGGTAGAGACCACCGTCCCGATCTGGGATTTCATAGACAGATCGCAGTCAATTGTGATGCCAAGGCTTTTAGTTGGTCTTGATGTTAGGGGTGGGTTTACCAACTCAGCCGGCCAAAAATTAGAGTTCCACTACCAACTAATTAGGATTAGTTCAGTTTTGTCTGGGTTAAAATTCAGGTGGTTAGTGTTCATCCAGCTACCAATGTGTCACATGGTAGTTTGAAAGTTACTAACAGAGGCTGCAGACTTGTCGATTTCCAAGGTCAGTTGATGATCGTCAGCGTAGTTGAAAGTGCATACCTTCCTTTCACCTAAGGATTGAATTAGAGAATACAGATTAAAAAGTTTGGTGACAGGGAGGAGCCCTGCGGCACCCCACAAGTCAATTTGACTTTAGAGGTAGAGAATTGGGCAAAGTGTACAGCTTCAGTGCGATTCTCTTGGAAAGACGTAAGCCACTTAAGCGCCAGGCACTGTATCCCTGCATTACTCACATTGTCCACCAAGAGGACGATGAAGACTCTGTGGTGGAAGGTTAGTCTCAACCTCTTTCATTTGGGGGTGAGGGCGTCATGAATACATGTGCCTCTTTTGGACATAGTTAGCCCCCACTTTCTGCCTGGAAAATATTGTGGTGTCGACTGGAAGGGCACAGAGTCCCTGCCAACCAGGCCCCCTGTGCCAGATTTCCTTCCCTAAACTGTACCTGTCATTTCCACCATTGGCACCCCTGTAGCTCACATATACGTTCCTAGTAAAAGGTACCCCTGGTACCAAGTCCTTTGTGGTTAAAGAGGGTCCCTAAGGGCTGCAGCACAAATAATGCAACCCTAAGGGACCCCTCACCTAGCACATGCACACTGCCACAGCAGCCGGAGTGTCTTGGTGCAGACAAAACTGAAGAGCCGACCTGGCACACATCCCTGTGTGCCATACCCATGAACACTGCTAGAGGGGTGTCTTACACATATCTCAGGCAGTGAGTTAAAGTTCGCAGATTTATATAGTGCGGCTCATCACCCGTGAGGGTTTCCAGCTGCTGTCTATAGGCACGGGGAGATACAGTGATTTGCCCAGAATCACAGGATGTTGCGCTGAAGCCGACTTGAACCCGGATCCCCAGTTCCGAGTCGGCATCTCTGGCTGCTACACCACATCCTCTCCCCCTGTGAGGGCATATCTGCATGAAATGTCCCTGATGCCCCTGCAATATCCTAGTTGATTCCTGGATATTGTAAGTGACCAGGAAAGTCATTGTAAGTACATAGGCTGGACACTCGTCATTATGAGTTCGCCAGCTCCAAGATGGCTTCACTGAAATATCTGATGTTTGGCACCAAGCATCTCAACATAATAAACTTGCACTGATTCCAGTGTAGATTTTTATAAAAAATTGTACACTGAGGGCCCCTTAGAGGGGTCCCCTGAAACCTACCAATGCTTAGTGTGGTCATTGACTGGCCTGCTACCACCAGAGTGTGTTCTGACCTCAGGGGAGAGTGCCTGCACACTCTGAGGCTGAGAACAATGCCTTTCCTGGGTGGAGGTGCTCACGTCTCCCCCTGGATAGGAAGAGCCATCCGTGGTGGGGAGCTTCAACTGTCTTACCTCCTTTGTAATGCAACCCCAGCCTCTCCTGTTCGAAGGAGCTGGCCTCCATTCTGTCGTCACCCCCTTTTTGGCGGCAGGACAGGTGGGAAACCTTTGATAGAAGATTAGATGTGCCCCCCTCTGCCAACTCCACCCCTCGGGTGCTGGAGGCTAGGTCAAGTACACTTTTCAGTGCCCACCATCTTGAAGATGATGGGACTTATCCAATTAGGGCTAGGACTGTGTCCTCCTCGAACAGAAGGTGGGCATGCTAGAGGGCGTAGACACCCCAAGCAAAGGGCCCATTTGACACAACCTGTCACTCCCTTGTAATGCCCTTAAATCTAGTTTTTAGGTGGCATCCCCAGTCTCTGAACTTCAGTTCCTGACGACCAAAGAAGAGCCAGGCACTACCGATGTGCACCAGCAGAGAAGATTGCAAAGAAATACTGTTCACCGATGTTCCAGTACCTTTTGTCTAAAGTAAAATCTGGATTCTCTACACACTGCTGCCCACCACACGTCCTAAAAGAAGCCTTCACTGGCCTCCCGGGTCCAGCCCTCTCTCTTCTGAATGAGTCTGTATTCCAGGGTTGTGTCCCTAAGGCCTTTAAAGAGGCAATTGTGGTTCCCCTTCTGAAGAAATCAGGGGCAGACCCCCAGATCCTGTTGAATTACCGCCCAATCTCCTTGCTTCCGTACCTGGCAAAGGTACTGGAGGCTCATGTGGTGAAGTGCCTGTCCAATTTTATTGAACAATCCAACTCCTCAGGCCCTGGTGCTGTTGGATCTCTTGGTCGCCTTTGACACGGTCGACCATGGGATCTTGGTAGACCGTGTCAAGGAGGCTGGCATTCAGGGCTCAGCCCTTAGTTAGATTAGCTCCTTTCTAGAGGATCGCTCCCAGTCAGTCTAGAGAGAGAGTCCACCATGAGCTGACCTCATCTGGACTCCTCAACGTTACCTGCAGCCTCTGCAAGGGGACCCCCTCAACCTTGACGTTCTCTGGTTTGCCTTTTTTGACACCAAAAGGCACCCTTGCAACCATCCGTCCTGGGCTTTGGTGAAGAGGACAAAAGGTGTTGCTACGTTTCCGAGAATCGAAACTTACCATGACAGCTTTTGGTTTCCTTCGACCGGCCTCCTGGCCTGAGCCTGCAGACCTTTTCCAATTTGGCCTGTCTTTGATGCTGTGTTGGCATCCTGTACCTGGGCGTCCCTGTGCCGCTGGTGGTGTGGTGTAGTTATGGTGCTGCCTTGGGCCATGTCCGGTGTTGGCCTCAACCCCCAGAGACTAGTTCCCCCAAGTCGCTGTTACTTACCTGTAAGCAGCCTCTGTCCGATTGCCCCAGTTCCCCTTAATTTGTATTGGGTTTCCAACCTTGAACTTGCACCTGCACCTGGGCGCCCCTGTGCCTCTGGTGGTTCTGAACTGAACCTTGTCCAATACTAACCTTAACTTCCGAAGAATGATCTTGTAAGTAGATGTTGCCTATACGTATGTTGAATGTTTTCTTCACCCCGTAGGTCAACATTGCAAAGTCTGAAAATTGCATGAATTGTCCATTTATATTGAACAGTATTTCTATTGCAAAACGTATTTACTCAAGATGAAATTCTGTGGTTCCGCAAAATAAATCTAACCAAGTGTCATTTTATAAATTGGTCTCATATTTATTCATTGAATGTGTCATTTATTGCCCCTGTGTGTACAACAGTGTATGTCATTTATTGCCATTGTGTGTACAACAAATGCTTAACACTACCCTTGGATACGTCTAACTGCTCCCCCACACTACCACAAAAGAGCATTAGTATTATCTACTTTAGCCTCAGTAAAACCTCTGGAGATTCACTGGACTCTCTGCACACTATACCTCTTTTTGGTATAGTATAGTGAGAGCCGGCCTCCTACGCTCAAGTACTCACACACACTCAAACACAGACAGACGGACACAGACACACACTCTCTCTCTGGCTCTCTCTCACACACACCCACCCTACCTCACATAAGAAACATATATTTAACTTCTAAATGACACCTTCAACTAGGAACATTAGTAAATGGGTTCATGCAGAATTCAAAAGATCCTACTAGTAAGGATATCTGTGCAGTCATTCCCATGACAGGAAAAAAGAAATACATTGAATGAATAAAATGCTTTAGGAGGCTGAGCACTATTAAATTAAGAAATGAAAGAAAGATAAACGAGGAATCGAGAGAAACAGAAAAAGCAATAAGAAAGAGAAAAAAAAAGATTAAAATAAAGATAATACAAACAAGAGAAATAGAAAGTACGAAAGAAAGAAACGAGGCTCCCCTATATTCTATTCAGTAGAGCTTGTAATATGGCAGCCAGGATATCCATCACGTTTGTGTCTGAGTAACCCGGCCAGCGAACTCTAAATGAGGCTCTTGACACTTTGCAATGTTGCTGCTGTTAACTGTGCACCATTACTTCCTCAGAAGTCACGGGCAAGAGACACCTGGTCTCCTGTAACATACCTTTTATAATTACAAGGGTGTGACAACACCCCATAACACCGCATAAACAACAAGTGCAGATTAAACCACAGACACACCGTAAGATTAAACCTGTACTAAACACACAAGCCTTAGTATCTGATAGAGACTACTAGCCGCAGATTCCTTAACGTAGAATTATCCCCAGGCGTGAGACTGGATCCGGAAAACTTTTTACCACAGCATCCCTGCGTGCCGGGGGGACGGCATCACGCGACTCCGCCCAGGCGTCGTCCGCGTACGTGACGTCAGCGAGGTCACATAAGTCCAACCCCGGCGCGCCTACGTCTGTTTTTTTCCTTTTCTGTGTGCAACGCGGATCCGGTCTCTGTTCTGGCCTGTTTAGGCCCCTTTTTCTTTCATCATTGTGATATCTTTTGGTGGAACAGTGTTGAAATGCCTTCGGGCTTTAAGACTTGCACGTTGTGCGGGTACCTTATGTCGGCGACAGACCCTCACCTCATTTGTGGTGTTGGGGGAAGATCACGGCACCACTGATTTTGAGTCGTGCCAACAGTTGAAGCCGAAGTCGCGGCGGGAGCGCCGGATGAAACTACTCTCGGCGCGTCTCTCAAGGTCGGCTTCATCCCCTCGATCAGCCTCGGCAGACGGTTTCAGAAGCGGCCGTCGGCGTCCTCATCCCTCTCTGATGTCGCACGAGCGTCGCTCCCCGGTGGTTAAGTGTCGCAGCTTGTCCCTGGGGGCTGGTGTTCGGCCTGCCGGGGCGTGGGCTCTCCGCGGGTGATGCGGCCCCGCGTGTCGTTCTCCTATCCACCGTTTCCCGGTGAGGGGTCGTCGAGAGCCCAGATGGAGACATATGTGGCGGCTTTGCAGGCCTCGCTGGCGTCTCCTCCTCCTCCTGGGACGTCGGCAGATCCCTTGCATTGCGTGGGGCCCTCCGCGGTGGCTCCGATGCCTACTGGCTCGACTCCAGGCTTGGCATTTCCTTGCCTTCATGCTCCTGTCCTGGAGCTGGGTTGGTTCTGTGTTTCTCCCTTTGTCAGGTGTAGCCTGCCCGGTCTTCCTGGGGGCCCAGGCTGGTCTTCCTGCCTCCAGCGGCTTATTGCTGCAGGCGCCTCTCTGTCTGGTCTGTTGCCTTCCGTCTATGGTGGGCTCGCCTTCTTTTTTCTCGTTTCCTTGGGCCCTCTAGGCTTTTCTTCTTCCTCTTCCTTGCCCTGGCATTGGATGGAAGCTCTGTTGCCTTGTAGGGGTGTGGGGTGCTTCGGCCTCCCTGGCCTTGCCCTTGGTTCCTCTATTAAGAGTGAACAGGCTTTCTTCTTCTTCTTTCTTCTTCCCACACCCCTCTTGGGGTCGGTGGTGTTCTGCTTGTGGGGGTTCCCCCCCTTGCCTGGGAGGACGGGGCTCTTCACCCTGTCCATTGGACTAGTCCCCTGTGGGACCCTCTGTTCTGTCCAGGCTGGTGGGGTCCTTCCGCAGACCCTCCTTCCCCGTGGGTATGGCTAGGGTATCTATTCTACGTTAAGGAATCTTCGGCTAGTAGTCTCTATCAGATGTACGAGTTACTTACCTTTGGTAACGATGTATCTGGTAGAGACGATTCTAGCCGCAGATTCCTTCACGGCCCGCCCTTCCTCCCCGTTCTACGAGGACCATTTGGCTTGCCCCTCTGCGCTCGCCTCCCAGTGGATGGGTATGATGAGTGAGTGCATACTTTCGCTCTCTAGACAAGACGTTGTCTTGCTTTGTTCCTTCCTCTTCCTTGGCAATGTAGAGGCTGGGTCTGTAGGTACTCCGGTGCCCCTCTGCTCTGGTTGCTCCAGGATTGAGGCTGGCGTTCTTTCATCCCTCTTGTTCCTGCTACCCTCTAGGTTTGGCCATTTGGCTCCCTTGGGGGGGTTGTCGCACTCTGTGCTGGGGTTGCCTTGGAGGTCTGTTGTTCCCAGTTTGTCTTGGAACTGGCTCCCCTTCATGGGTCGTGGTCGGGGTTGTAGTCCTGCTGCATGTTGTTATGACATTTTGCATATGTTCCTTGTCTTAAGGAGGGTACTGTTTTCATACTGGCAGGGTGGCTGCTCAGGGCTGTGCTCTGTTCTTTCTTCTTTCTCTGCTTTTGGGTACTGCAGTATTGGCACTGCTCCTTATGGTGTTCTTCGTCACCATTCCTTCTTTTCCAATTTTCTGCTGTTTCGCACACTGTTCCCATGCTCCCACAGTTTCTCTGCTGGCTCCGCGTTGTAGCGCGGAAAAGTTCTCCGTACAAAACTGACGTAGGCGCGCCGGGGTGGGACTTATGTGACCTCGCTGACGTCACGTACGCGGATGCCGCCTGGGCGGAGTCTCGTGATGCCGTCCCCTGGCGCGCAGGGATGCTGTGGCAAAAAGTTTTCCGGATCCAGTCTCACACCTGGGGATAATTCTACGTTAAGGAATCTGCGTCTAGAATAGTCTCTACCAGATACAACGTTACCGAAGGTAAGTAACTCGTACAACAGGTACATCATAGAAAGACTGATGGACATAATGAAGCGGACCTAGAGATATATGCATAACTCAGAAAATATAGAGGTCTTGATTTAGAGTTTGGTGAGCAGGGTACTCCTTCACAAGTGTGGTGGAGTACCCTGTCCAACAAACGGATGGTCTGCCTGACCTAGTGCAAGTCAGGTGGATTGTCATGTGTCCAGCCTTACTTTGGTGCCGTCGGTGTAAATACATCGGACGGCCATTCCTTTTTAGATCAAGCAGTGTGATGTATTTTTCTCTTATTCAGGACCACCAGGGAATACCTGGCAGTGTCTGCTGAACAAGTTACTGGTTGTGTTAAATTATGTCATACTGGAAAAAGATAAATAATGCTTAAAAAAACAGTCTAGAAAACATACAAGGACCAAATGCTTCAGCTTGACAAAGCAAGGGATTTTCAGTCCCGCCTCTGTGTTCATTCCAGTTCCGGGGCCACGGGACAGGCAGGGGCTACTGGGTTGAGGTCATTTTCCTTTGATGTCACGAGACCTGTCCTAGTAAGGCTGTGCAAACTGACCAAGTAAACCCTTTTTTGTACTCGACTCTCAAGTTAGCGAGGGCGAGCAGTTACAATATTCTCAGCTTTGTAATGTCGACCAGCTTGAACTCAGAGCTCAACAATAGATTAACAGACTCGATTGAATAAATGACCAGCACACTGCTTATCTTGCCAAGTCATAGGTACTTTTAAAAACTCTTTTGTTGGAGGCATATGAGCTGCAGATCACACACTAGCATAGTAGATCGCCATCTGGTGTTGGGCTTGGATGCTTGCATGTTGTTGTTGTCTTGGAAGAAGTCTTTGTGGTCACGAGATAGGTGACTCCTCCCTTGGGCGTTAGTGCGCATGGGCATCAACTCCATCGTTAGATTGTTTTTTTCCGCCATTGGGTTCGGATGCAAATTTTCCGCTCCGGTTGGAAATCTCAATTCCAAGCTTCTCGAAGCGCATAAATTACAGAAAAACCATCGAATCACCTTCATCTTCGACATTAATTTCATTGGCTCGATTCCGGACGTTGTCGCGGGCCGCTGGGCCTATCCACGCCGTAAGGCCTATGGCTCATGGAAAGGACGCCTTTCAAAAAATGCCCCCAGTGTGGAGCAAAATTTCCACACAGCGACCATCACAAGGTCTGCAACCTGTGCCTATCACCTGAACACGACGAGTCCAGCTGTCCAGCCTGTGCATCCTTTTGATCCAAAAAGACCATTCGAGATCGAAGAGCTAGAAGACACATCATGGCACAGAGACCAGCTCTGGAACCAGAGGACATCTTTGATGAAGGCCCCGATGTCCTAGAAGAAGAATTCCGAGGATCTCGAAATCATCTCCGAGGCAGAGGACTCAGACGACCTTATCACTCCTGGGCAATGTGTGAGTACTACTGCCCCTGCCCCAACCCCTCCAAAACCAAAGGCAGTGGTCAAGACTTCGCCAGTTGGCCCCAGTCGAGACCGAAAACATCCTTCAGAAGCCCCGCCTTCGGGCTCGGCTCCGAAGAAACAACACAAGCCTTCCAGTAGCTCGGGACTGAGCAAACCGCATGTCATTGTCCCACCGACACCTTCGGCACCGAAGCCAAAAGAACACTCTGCGCCGAAATCGGCTCCGACGCCTTCCACCTCCAAATCGGCGCCGAAAACTCCAAGGTCAATAGATAAGCCGGCGTCGAAGGTTCCCAAGCCTAAAGATCCAGCTTCGGCTCCGAAGCTAACGTCGCCAGCACCTAAACAAATGGCTAAGGACTCTGATATCCCTCCTAAAGCCAAAACATACACAGATCAACCACAACCTCGATCGGAACCGAAAACCGTTACCAAGGAACAAGAACTTTTTCACCCAGATCCCATCGATCCAAGGCAGAAAAAGATTTATATTAACCCAAAAACTGGACATGTCAAAGGCTCTGCCATGTAAGAACCAAAAACTGGACACACCATCTGCTCCAGTTCCTATACACAAGAAGGACTCTGCAACATCACCTATGCCACCTTCTTCTCCTATACTGTCTTCTAAACCACCTCCTCTACCTACACCACCCTTACCTGTAACTTCTCCACCACATACTCCACCTCCAGATGATGATGATGATGACCTAGGGGGTGGGGGTGATTAATGACCCGTTCACGGATCCGGATACCTCACCACTTGATGATTGGGCATTCCCTATCCCAACAGGACCTGCCAGACTCGCAGCCATATCCCTCAAAACCATCTCCCCCCAGATGATCACCTGGGGTTTGGCCAATAATTAAATAGAGCGGCACTTTACCATGGCGTTACAATGCACTCCGACACACCAGAAGATGATTTCCTTTTAGATACTTTTGAACAATCACAAAAGTCAGTTCAAATACTACCTATGTCAAAGGAGTCATTAAGCATGCTCCCGAAGTATTTAAAGACCCCGTCCGTGCCAGGGTTCTTAACCCTAGAATAGAAAAGAAATAAAGGCCAGCCCCTGAAGATCCTACTTACATCAAAGGACAGTTGCCTTTGGATTCTCTGGGTGTTTCCAATGCTAGGAAACGCGCCAACTCCCAGACCTCCGGAGATGCACCACACCCGGACAAAGAATACAAACTGCTAGAAGCATCTGGCAAAAGAGTAGCAGCACAAGCCACTAATCACTGGCGTATTGCCAACACCCAAGCACTACTGGCACGATATGACAGGGCACACTACGACCAGTTAGAAAATCTCTTACAACATCTGCCTGACCAGTATAAAACCCAGGCAGATGACCTTATCCAAGAGGGCAAGCTCATTTCAAATGCGTCAATTAAATGTGCACTTGACGCAGCAGACATTGCCTCTAGATCAATCAACACCAGTGTGCTCCTTAGACGACATGCCTGGCTACGCATTTCAGGCTGTAAGCCAGAGGTACAAACTACCATACTCAGTCAGCCATTCAACCAAGAACAGCTATTTGGGCCGGTTGTAGACACTGCCCTTGAAAAAATGAAAAAGGACACCGAGACTGCTAAGTCCATGGGAGCATTACAGTCTCCACAAACACGTGGCTTCTTTCGGCGCTCCTTCTACAGAGGAGCCTCCAAAAATAGGAGCGCAGATACCTCATCTACAGTAGAGGATATTTTAGAGGAGAATACAGAGGGAACAACAACAAAGGACGAGGTCGAGGTAATAACAACACTGGCACCTCCCCTGCCACAAAACAGTGACTTTCCTCCGCTCCCCCCAGACCATTCCACTCCAGTCAGGGGCAGACGAACACAGTTCCTACCTGTCTAGAACTCCATAACAACAGACAAGTGGGTAAGACAAATTATCCAGTATGGTTGCTGCCTGGAACTTACAGCTACCCCCCCACACACCACCCAAACAGCGTCCAATGTCCCCAGACCATCTTGCGCTCCTCAAGCAAGAGGTTCTCTCACGGCTTCAAAAGCACGCAATAGAGCCAGTTCCCTTACAGCATCAAGGCACAGGGGTATACTCACTTTACTCCCTAATCCCCAAAAAGGACGGGACTCTGAGACCAATACTCTACCTCATACCCCTAAATCTGTATATACACTCAGATCACTGCTGCAACAAGGCGATTTCCTTGCCACATTAGATCTCAAGGACGCCTACTTCCACATCGCAATACATCCTGCTCACAGGAAGTACCTAAGGTTTGTGGTGGACGGACAACACTACCAGTTCACAGTCCTTCCATTCGGGGTAACAACTGCGCCCAAAGTATTCGCAAAATGTCTTGCAGTAGTAGCAGCACATCTCAGAAGACAACAAATTCATGTCTTCCCGTATCTAGACGACTGGCTAATAAAAGCCAACTCCTTAGAACAATGTGTTCTACACACTCACCAAACCATCCAACTATTACACAACTTGGGGTTCACTATCAACTACCCCAAGCCTCATCTCCAACCCTCTCATATACACCAATATCTAGGAGCTACCATAAACACCTCCACAGCGCGAGCATATGCCAGTCCAGCCAGGATAGCCCGTATACAAGCTCTTATCACAAAATTTCAAAACCAACACTCTCTTCTAGCCAGTGTTCATGCAGCTCATAGGCATGATGGCATCTTGCATCTTCATTGTGCCTTATGCAAGGCTTCAAATGCGTCCCTTACAGGAATGTCTAGCACGTCAGTGGAACCAGGCTCACGGACAACTCACAGATCTGGTGTTGGTGGACAGCCGCACACATCGCTCTCTACAGTGGTGGAACATAACAAACTTGTCCAAAGGGCGGCCGTTCCTAGAGCCTCTTCCACAAATAGTGCTGACAACATACGCATCACTCACAGGATGGGGAGCCTATCTCCTCGGACACAACACTCAGGGCAAATGGACCACTCAAAAGAAAGTGCTCCATATTAATTACCTAGAACTACCAGCAGTATTCCTAGCACTAAAATCCTTCCAACTACATGTACAGAACAAGGCTGTCCTCATCCGGACGGACAACATGACAGCCATGTATTACTTACAAAAACAAGGAGGCACACATTCTCTGCAGCTGTCCCAGCTCGCACAGAACATTTGGAGATGGGCCATTCCTCAGAACATATACCTACTTGCAGAACACCTTCCAGGGGTTCACAATCAGATTGCCGATCTGTTAAGTCGACAGACACAACAGATCCACGAATGGGAACTACATCCCCAAGTTCTACAACCCTTTTTCCAAAAATGTGGCCAACCAGACATAGATCTGTTCGCCACACACACAAATGCAAAATGCCCAACCTTCGCCGCCAGGTTTCCCCACCCGGAGTCAAAGGGCAATGCGATATGGATGAACTGGTCAGGCAGATTTGCGTACGCTTTTCCGCCTCTCCCACTCATTCCACTAGTAGTGCGCAAGCTCAGGCAGCAGTCTCTCAAACTGATCCTAGTAGCTCCCACATGGGCACGCCAGCCCTGGTTCACAACACTACTGAAACTCTCTCTAGTTCCACACCAAAAACTTCATCTCTCCCCGTCCTTAATAACCCAGAACCATGGAGTGATCAGACATCCAGATCCAGGTCAACTGAATCTGGCGATCTGGCTCCTGAAGTCCTAGAGTTAGGTTACCTTAACCTGCCACCGGACTGCATGAACATTATACAAGAAGCCAGAAGACCTACTACAAGAGCTTGCTATGCTGCAAAATGGAAAGATTTGCCATTTACTGCACTAACAATAATATACACCCACTGGATGCATCCATCCAGAACATCATTTGCTACTTACTACACTTGCAAAGATGTAATTTAGCATACTCGTCTATACGTCTCCACCTAGCAGCATTAGCAGCCTACTTACAAAATCGACAGCACTTGTCACTCTTTAAAGTCCCTGCGATCAAAGCCTTCATGGAAGGACTTAAAAGAATTATACCTCCCAGATTACCACCCTCTCCAGTGTGGAATCTAAACCTTGTTCTTACTAGGCTCATGGGACCCCCATTTGAACCTCTGCATAAATGCGAACTACAGTTCCTCACATGGAAAGTAGCTTTCCTTATCGCAATCACATCCCTCAGAAGGGTAAGTGAAATCCAGGCTTTAACCATACAAGAACCATTCTTACAATTACACCGTAACAAAGTGGTTCTAAGGACAAATCCAAAATTCCTTCCAAAAGGCATATCACCTTTTCATCTTAACCAATCAGTAGAGTTACCAGTGTTCTTTCCAAACCCAGACTCTGTAGCGGAAAGAGCTCTTCATATCTTGGATGTTAAAAGAGCCCTTCTTTACTACATTGACAGAACCAAATCATTCCGCAAAACAAAACAATTGTTTGTGGCTTTCTCTCCACCACATAAGGGCAACCCATCTCCAAATCTGGGATTGCTAGGTGGATAGTTAAATGTATCCAAATATGCTACCAGAAAGCTAAACGCACACTAACAGTTCCCCCTAGAGCGCATTCCACACGCAAAATAGGGGCTTCCATGGCATTCTTAGGGAACATTCCCTTAGAAGACATTTGTAAGGTAGCCACATGGTCTACAACACACACCTTCACTAAACACTATTGTGTTGACGTGCAAGCAAAGCAACAAGCTTCTGTGGGCCAAGCTGTCCTTAAAACTTCATTTCAAACTGCTGCAACCGATACAGGTGACCACCGCTAGGGGAGATACTGCTATATAGTCTATGCTAGTGTGTGATCTGCTGCTCATATGCCTCGAACGGAATATGCTACTTACCAGTATGCATCTGTTCTTGGCATGTAGAGCTGCAGATCCACATACAACCAACCCACCTCCCCAGGACCTGTATCTGTTCCAGCATTATCTTACTTAGATATCACACATGGACATCTCTCTCTCTCTTCTACTAACTCCATCATTTCCCATCATGGCGAAAAACAATCTAACGATGGAGTTGATGCCCATGCGCACTATCGTCCAAGGGAGGAGTCACCTATCTTGTGATCACAAAGACTTCTTCAAAGACAACAACAACGTGCAAGCATCCGAGCCCAACACCAGATGGCGATCTACTAAGCTAGTGTGTGGATCTGCAGCTCTACATGCCAAGAACAGATGCATACTGGTAAGTAGCATATTCCTATTGAACTAGTGCTCAATCGATAGTGTTGACAACGACAATACGGTGCACATTAGTGAGAGTGATTAGACCAAAAACACAAAGTCTGCAAATATAGACTGAGTAACATAGCTTGGCTTGTCCTGACACTCCCTAGCCAAATCCCACTACATAAAACAAGATTGCAAGGATGGTACATATTTAACTTTCACTAGTTCATGGCCAGTCACATGGCCCGGTAGCTCTACCATCCCTCCCATATCTTTTCCCATTTACAAGGGCAGCCCCTGCTGAGATGCACCCTGTGTCCCCCGTTGACACCAATCAAGATCTGCTTCCCAATCCTCCACCCTGGGGGTGAGCTGGCTCCCCAACCCCGTGCAATATAACGCTTGCCAACCGCTGAAGCCAGGGCCAGTCATATGCTGCCAAAACTATGCCATGTCACCTCGCGCGTGATAATTAGGAGGTGCCATTTGGACCCCATGGGGATCGCTAGTCCCCTGACCTGGGACATTATTCTCATGATCTCTACCCAGTAGCATTGAATTACCGGACAATTCCACATCACATTCCATTACGCAGAGAGGTGGCCGCCCGCCCTATTCGGTGCAACAAAGTTCCGGAGTAGTAGGTCCTATGTAGGATCTGTAGTTAAATTAGACCAAAATAAGTTCTAATTGCCACCTCCCTGGCACCCTGAATGGCCTCAACCCTATTGCCATCGCCAAGCGTGCCTAGATCCCTCTCCCACACAGCCCTCTGCGTCCCCAAAGGATCCAGGGAATTGTAGATCAACTTCCTATAGATGGTTTAGATTGCTCAGGGGATCAGTTAGCAGCTGCTCCTCCAGTGGGGATGCATCAGGCAACTTCCCCCTTCCCAGATGTGACCTTGCAGAGCGTGACCCACCTGCAAATGTCAGAACCGTTTTTAGTCACCTAATTCATACTTTAGTTGTAGGATCGTGAAGGACACAAGCGCCTGTCCCCTCCACACATCGCCCGGCTGTTCTAAGCTAATACCCATTTTGTGAAGGCCTGCAATCCTCCCGCTGCACTTCAGAGATCACCATCATACAGTGGAGTAATTTCAGTCGGCTTACCTTCACAGCCTAAATACTTGGTAGCCTCTCTCAACACCCTTACCAATGTTTGGGTATGAGTAGGTAGGGTGCACTCATACTTTCTTTGATACAGCACCGTGGTGGGGTAACCTCTCTAGCCCATGGCCAATCTATCTACCCGATAAGCAAGATCCTCACGGTCCGCAAAAACCCAGTTGTTGACCGCCACCAGCTGAGTGGCCCAGTAATACTTGAGAATGCTCCGGACTGCCTGTCCACCTTAATAAACTCCCCTCTGCAACTTATTCAGCGTGAAGTGCCACCATCCCACAACAGCAGCAGAAGTTCTCAGTCTACCTTTTGAAAGAAAATGTCTGGTTGGATCTTAAAGGACGTTTTTTGCACAATGTACAGGAGACCCTGGAGGGTCATCACTTTAAATACAGCCACCCGGCCCAATAAGGTGAGCTGGAGCGCCCGCCAGTGTGGGGCATCCATGCGAAGCCAGTCTAATTTCGGGAGTATGTTCCGGTCTGTGGCGCTGTTGTAATGAACACGCCCAAATATTTAAAGACATGTAGTGCCACCCTCACTGTGCACCTAGAGTGCAGCCGCAGGGTCCCTGCCTCCAGCAGGAATATTAAGGACTTCTTCCAATTGATCTTATATCCTGAATGATCTCCAAATATGTGAAAAATGTGTAGTATTCGTTCACTCGAGAAGGCTGCTTACGTGTCATATAGCAAAATGTCAGCGTAGAGGGAGATTCTCTCATCCCACTCCTTATCAACTGGAGTACCCCATATGAGAGGTCCTGGCGAACCCAAGCACGTGAAGTTCATCGGAGACAAGGAACATCCCTGTCGGAGGGAAAAGACTCGGGAGACTGTATTATTGATGCGCATGCGCGCTAGAGAGGCCACGTACAAGAGCTTGACAGCAGCGCCACTGGTTCAGCAAAGGAATCCCATGTTGCATGTGGTACTCTATTAAGGTGTCGGAGATTTAAGCGCGTGCCCTGGTGTGGCATAAAGCCCGATTGATCAGGATGAACCACTGTTGCAATTACTGTCCGCATGCTGATCGCCAGGGCATACGCAAGGACCTTAGTCTCAAAATTAAGCAGGGAGATAGGTCTATAAGACCCATACTCAGTTGCTGGTTCGTTCTTTTTTGGGATGACCACCACCTCAGACGTTCTTTGGTCCTCTGGGAGACACCCTTATTTTCAGGCAGTCTGAAACCTACTCTGGAGGTACTCCCTGATTTTATCCATCATGCTTTTATATAATTCTAAGGGGAGCTCCTAGTGCGTCTCGGTCCTCATTCGTTAGCATTGGCAGGGTCAGGTCTTTCAGGAAGTCTCTCCCTGTATTTCCGTCCCCTTGTTGTCAGTGTCCTCAAGGATCCAGTTCCGTCCTTTGTCTTGTCTCTCTAACCATG
Source organism: Triturus cristatus (assembly GCF_964204655.1). Taxonomy (NCBI): domain Eukaryota; kingdom Metazoa; phylum Chordata; class Amphibia; order Caudata; family Salamandridae; genus Triturus; species Triturus cristatus. The sequence goes on from NC_140586.1 coordinate 946,760,962, forward strand.
CAAGCAACTCATTGGCTTTATCACCGACATCATAGAGACAATTCTGGGTAGCCAGCGCATGAGTGCCCGCTATTTTCCATTTGTGCTCTAAATGTGTGCTGCTTCAGTTGATGGTGTAATGGGAGAGACACTGACTCCCCACTTGCCAAGCGTGCCTCCAGGTAAGCACATTCCCTGTCCTGAGCCTCGCACTTCAATTTATGTTTCTTCGGCATTCCCCCAATCAAGGCTTGTGTCTGTCCTCGAATCACTTCCTTGAATTCATTCTATAGCACGCAAGCTGATTCAACAGGCCGCCCGTTCTCCTTAAAATAGAATTCTGCTCCATCTCTCATACGAGCTTTGAAGGTCTTGTCTTTTAAATATCACGGATCAACCCTTGGGGGTAGCATGAAGTCCACAACCGGACCATCGAGTTGCACCTCCACCAGCGAATGGTCTGAGATTCCCCCTGCTATGTGTGTAGCGGCTGTAAAATCAACTTTATGGACAGTCTGGGTGAAAAGATAGTGCAGGCATGCCAGACGACCATGTGCTGCAGACAGGTGTGTCCGGTTCTGATACTCCTAAATGCCCCTAGAGGGGAAGAGGGTATCATGAATATAGTATAGGTGTAGTTCTGCCACTCCAGTCACCCCAATGCGTTTATATGCTATGTCGTAAGCGTCTTACTCTTTCACAGGATGAGTCAGTCTTGTCTGGGTCTCTTTCCTGTTTCCCGACACTTGAATGGCACGCCCGAACACTCGAGAGAGCAGTGACCCACCAGCAGGCTTTTGTGGAGCGCTTTTGTCCTGGATGTAGTGCTGCATTCAGTAGGGCACCCACTCTGTCTTTTCTTTGAAGATCAGCAGTCCCAAGGTAGCAGTCACACCTGGCCTGTCGGTAAGTGCAGCCCCTCTGGAGGCCCGACCGTCAGCAATTGAGCCCACACTGTGGCCGGCTGGACCACAGGCGTATGCTCAGACAGGGTGTTCGACACTGGAGTAGTTGTAGTCCCTCATGGGCCTCTGACACAGTAGTCAGGAATTCAGCCGCTAAAAGCCCAACACAGGCTATCCAGGAAGCCAGTAGATTCAGACCCTGTTGTGTTAGGAATTTGGCAAATGCAACCTTGAACGGGCCGGTTGGCAGCACACAATCGTCGAACTGGGCCTCAACAATCGCGTTGTCGTAGAGTATTCTTTTCTGCCTTGAACTGTTGGGAGAGTCTTGGGGGTGGGGAGAGTAGGGGTGTTCTACAGACTAGCAGTTTACTCAGTCGCAATCTCACATTGCATTTATGCTACTCACACCAACACCCTAAACTTGCACTTGATGTTAGCGCAAAGTCTGGGCACAGGCATAGAAATGAAGCATTACATAGTTGTGTCAGTAGGACGCCACTCCACTGACCATGATGCAAAGATCTCATCAGGCTATTGATCCTTACAACAGGGTGCATTGCCACCACCGCTCTAGCTGTTAAACCCATGACAGTCCTCTGCCTTAAATAAGGGCACACTTGGTGTGACCCTCCAGGTCACAGCACCGGTCCAAGACCTCTCATAGTCCCTTGTTAGAAGTTGCACAATACTGGGGTGGCAGAAAAATCTCATGTATTTGTTTTGTGGTAGATTTACCCCAGTAACGTGCAGTTACAAGTTTGACGCCATGGACTGGGGAGTTGCCACGAGGAACAGATTCTTCTGCCTGTCAAACCACATGCCATTCACTATTTCATTGCGTTTTTCTGCTTTTATTTACCACTTGTTTTAGGCAGGTGGTAGATATATGCTTGTGGCTGGTTGGGGGGAGATAGGTGAAGCAGGGGAGGGAAGGGGAAAGCATTTTCTAACAGAGGGAGTAAGGTAAATTGTATTTGCATGATTAACAAAAATCTTACAATTTCTACATTCTTAAAGAAAACACACCAATTTAAAATAAAGACCGATAATTTTAAAATTTCTAAAAATCCAAATTAGTTTTCTTAAATAACATAAACACAATTTATAGACATTACATCAGACCGTCATCTTTCCAGAACTTAATATAAATAGTGTCAATTCATATTTTTGTAATTTATGTGTGATATCTTAAAAATAGTCCTAAATTTTCTTCTTAATTATCTTAGACTTCCAAATTTCCTGTGAGCAACTCACAAGTATCCAACTTCCATTTTAACAAGTATTATAAATTTAGTACAATTAGCGTTCATTTTAATATCCGTTGGTCTAAAACAAACTGCCATGGCATGTCTTCAGGTACGAACACCTCTGTCAATGAAGCAGTTTTTCAAATATCGTTTTCTTTCTGCCATCATTACTGCACATATACAAATAAAATGCAAAATACTTTCGTCCCATAGGTTGCATAGTCTGCAAATAGTCGGCTTAGATGATCTCAACCAGGGCACTACATGTTTTAAGCCAGGTAAGTTGCCGAATCGTGCTTTCATATAGGTGTTTTTGGTTTGTAGAGACCATGGTATTTTCAAATATGGTTGGACCTTAAGACTTGTATATTCCTGGACCAGCATCCATGCGTGGGATCTCTTAATAAACAGTTCTTTGTCTTTTAAAAGTGACAAATATTTAACTGATTTGTTAATTATTTTCTTAAAACGTTGTACTGTTAAAGACATTTCTCAGATCTCAGCAGTTGACAATTATTCAAGAGCTTTTTGCAGATATTTATAGAAGGACAATTTTTCATTTTGTTGCATTTCTTTCCACAAAAATGTGCACATTGGGTGATTGATATTAGTTTTGATTTGTCTCCAGGTCTTAGCGTACTGACCCGTTCTTGCATATTGTTGATTACAAAAGCCAAATTCCAGCCTTATCTGAGCAGGTGATGCATTAAGTGGAAGCCGAAACAGATGTTTACATGCATTTGTAATAGCATTACTTAATAATGCAGAATCCAAACCACAGAGTATTTCACTTTCATATGTAAGGCTCGGGAGCAATTTTGATTTTATTACTTTTATTAATGGGGTATAAGTTGGGCCTCCCAGGGAGCTATAAAGTAGGCGAAAAGCCCTTTGTAGACTTTTGGATCTTTTCTTCATCTCTATTTTATGGTATGAAAAAGATCCTTTCTCGTCAAACAGTATCCCAAGATATTTATAACATTTAACTTTTTCTAGCTCCCGCTTTTGGTGGTACCATTTGTATTGACTGCCCTTCCGTTTCTTGGTACTGGCTTCCATTACTTTTGTTTTTGTTTCGTTTATAGGTATTTTGTTCTCAATTGCATACATTGATGTTTTGTTTATTAATCGCGGCAGTCCTATCCTTTTTTGGCTCAGCAGGACAACGTCTTCAGCGTATAATAAGTTTGATATTTGTTTCTCAGCCAGCTTTGGTGAGTCTGCTAACTCATTGTTCATTGCAAGGGTAATGTCTGATAAAAATAGATTAAATAAATATGGAGCTAAAACACACCCTTGCTTTAGGCCTTGAGTTGTTTTAATTTTCCTCGAAGGCTTTGAGCTATTCCCTTGCTGGACATTTGTCCAAGTATCGGTATATAACAATTGTATTGCATTTAAAAGGCTGGAGCTAATGCCATAACGATCCAGTTTCCTCCATAAAATCTGCCTATTTACGCAGTAAAAGGCAGCTTTACAATCAATGAAACATAAATATAATGACTGGTTTTTTGTTTTATATTTTTCCATTGATATTCCCAGTATTAACATATTTGTTGTTGTACCTTGACCATGTACAAAACCCCTTTTGGTTCGGTGGAATTAAATGGTTTTCATTAGCCCAATCAATTAACTCCTTAAGTAGAACCGATGCAAATAATTTAGCTTCAATATCTTGGAGCGTAATTAATCTGTAATTGGATGGGAGGGACCAGTCCCCACTTTTATATGTAGGAGAAATTATAGATCCCTTACATGACTCGGGGACTGTTCTTGATTGGAGAGCATGATTAAATACTGGTGTTAGATAGCTCGACCAATAAGATGCTTCCTCCTTATACAACACAGCGGGAATCCCATATGGGCCTGGGGCACCATTGGATCTCTGATTCTTTATTAATTCACATACTTGGTTTTCTGTTATCTCTACTGAGTTATTATTCTTTTCTCCTCCTATTTCATTATAGCCCAATCACAGCCATGTTAGGAGTAGGATTCAAATGCATATCAATGAACGATACCCATTCGGATTCAGTTACTGTTGATGAAGTAGATTTCCTAATAGATCTACTCAGTTTGTTTACTAGAATCCAAAAGCCCCTTGAATTACTCCTTTTGCAAGCATATAGAGCTTTTTCCCACAACAGTTGCTTTTCTTGCATTTTGTCCTTCCAGACCATTATCCTTACTTCTGTATTTATATTTTTAAGTTTTACTCTGTAAATTAAATTAACTGGGAACTTTTTTACCAATCTCAGGATTCTGATACGTTCTTTTTTTAATTGATGGCTTTCAAATGAGATTTTCACCAATGAACATGCTGGGTTTTTTCTCCACTGACCTTTATTAGCATATTTTTGAGATTGACTGGTAAATAATTTCTTTGTGAAGAGAGACCATTTTCCGACAGCATTTGATTAATCTCATTTGAAGTGAAAATCAACAATTGCCTGCGCAATGTTTGTAATAAAAACTTTGGTGTTATCTGACCAATAAAGTTTCTTATGATTTACTGTCGTTATTTCTCCCGGAAGTGTAGTATAGTTTTCAAATCTTAAGCCATTTAGGTTTAACTCAATTATTTGTTGATCGTGGTCGCTTATATCTGTTCCCTCTATCTGATAAGACAAAATTTTATGAAATAGATTCAACAATGCTATGGTATTATCTATTCTAGACCTATGATCCCCTACTTGAAAAGTCCATGCTGGTGGCGAATCTTGAGGAAATTGCCCATTTAGCACTCTTAGACCTATGGTTTTTAATTCTTTTACAGGAGTCTTGTCGATTTTTTTATCATTCTTTTGTTCCCTCATACCCATTGTTGATGAAAAACTTGGAATTGACCATAAGTAATTTTGCCGTTGTATTTCAACATCTCTATCGTAAGACCATAGCATATTCATGTTATAATCACCGGTAATAATAATCTCAGTTTGGGTGTCATTGTCCAGTTGCTGCAATATCATAATTATCAAATTGGTCGACATTGTTCTTTGTGATTTAATATCGGGATGAATATATACGTTGATTACTACAAGAGGTTTAATTATATTTTGTTCCTTGTATCGTATTTTGACAATTAGATAATCCTTTTGACTTTGGGCGTCCATTTCACTTTCCATTTTTAGCTCAGTTGATATAAAAATAGCCAAACCCCCACAAGGTCTGCCATAGTTACTTGTTCTCTTAGCTAATGAGTAATAGCCTGTTATGAATACCAGGAGGTTCCGCAGGAGCGTCAGGAATCCGGAGAGAATACCACAGCCTTCCCCGGCGGCCCTCCGACTCTATCAGACTCTAGAGGAACGGAGGGCACACCCGGGGAAAACAGGGAAACAAAACAAGGGGAGGCTGGAATACTTCAGGAAGAACAAGGGCTCCACGTCTGGTACAGGTGAGGCTGATATTACTGCAGGGAAAGAAGGGTTAATGCAGCTTTGCAATCATGAGGCTTCTCCAATATTAAATGTCAACCCCTTGTCTCACATACCATTCTACTGCTCATTCTGTAAGAACACTACAGAATCCTACTGCCAGTTCCAGGTGACCAGTAAATACGTAGAAGAGCTTCAAAGAGGATCCTGTACAACAGAGAAACCTGTATTCAGACTGGCGTTACTTCTCCTCACTTTTAACCCATGTATGTGTAAGATTCACTTACCCCCACTATGTATTGGTGGAACTGGAATCGTATAAAGTTTATATCAGCTGCAGGTGGAATATTGCACCTAATTTAGGGGTAATTCACATAGGTCAATGAACCACATATAGCCCTCACAAACGTTCTCTAACTATCACACATAGATATGGACTTTATAATAGTAGAAACAAAAAGCAGCGCAAAGCGCTGTTACCGTGGTTCAGTAACAGTCAACACTAATATATGCCGACACTTTGGAGGAACCCCCACAAGTATCGGCGGGGCCGAGGTCAGACCAACAAGAGAGGGAAGAGTACAATAAGGAATTAAAACAAAAAAGGGGAATGGATGCGGGGCTAAGAAGTAAATGCCTCTTTTCCTTTTAGAAGCAGAGCATGTAAACTAAGCTCTGTTCGGCGAGGTGGTGGCGCCGAGAGTCCGGGTGAAACTGCGAAGCTGTGGGCGGAGCTGCAAAGGCAACTCCAACTACGATAGATCTGAGATCGTCCCTATGGAGAGGGAAGGAAGCTGGAAGACATATCCACACCAAAGGGGACTTGCTGTTCTACGGAGGCACACGATACCAGAGTTTAACATCTCTAAGGAAACTGATTCGCCCTCCGGCGAAGAGAACGCCGGCGAAGCGAACGCACTGAGGAAACAGGAAGCAAGAAAAACCGGAAGTCATGCGCGATCATGCGGACGGAAATGGGGCCAAGAACTAGAACGCTAAGCGCGTTCGGGAGCGATTACGCTCCTTTTATACACTCATGCAATCGTCAGGCAGGGCTCCGGGGCTCCGGGGCATGACAGTATACTCCCCCCACAACGGTCCCCCACAAGTTTGGGTTTCTCAGGGTGTCGCAAGTGAAATTGGCGAACCAGACGAGGAGCGTGTACATTAACAGCTGGTTCCCACGTGCGTTCTTCCACCCCATACCCTTTCCAGTGAATGAGGTACTGAAGGGATTTCCCTACTATGCGGGAATCCATAATGGCCTCAACCTCGTATTCCTCCGAATCCTGAACGGTAATGGAAGCAGGTTTGCGAGGCAAACGGGTACCCGGTACAACAGGTTTGATCAAAGACACATGAAACACGGGGTGAATCTTAAAGGTGGCAGGAAGTTCTAATTTAAGAGCCACCGGATTGATCACCTTCAGCACTTTGTAGGGACCCATATATTTAGGGTTAAACTTGCGAGGACCACTCAGCGTCGTATATTTGGTGGAAAGCCACACCTTATCCCCCGGTGTATAAATAGGTTCTAAGCTTCTGTGCAGGTCCGCCCCCTCCTTATACCTCACTTTAGCCTGTTCTAAGTTCTCGCCAGCCTCTCTGTGTATGTTCTGTAATTGCTGAACCAAATCTGTAGCTGCCGGAGTAGGACTGGTAAGGGGAACTCCTGATGGTAAGAGCTTGGGGTGAAAGCCCGAAGCGCAGAAGAAAGGCGTGTGAGAGATAGAAGAATGTGGACTGTTGTTGTATGCTATTTCTGCTATCCATACCCACTCATCCCAATCAGTAGGGGAATGGAGGACCTGAGTTCGAATGTACTGTTCAAAACATTGGTTGACTCGCTCAGTCTGACCATCTGACTGCGGATGGTGACTTGAAGACAACCGAACGTCTATCTGTAGCAAGGCACATAGATTTCTCCAGAATCGAGACACAAATTGGGTCCCTCTGTCCGAAATCAAGACAGATGGGAAACCATGGAGGCAAACTACTTGCCGTAGATACACTGAAGCCATCTCAGCAGCCGTAGGTAACCCCCCCAATGGGACAAAGTGAGCTGTTGTAAAAAGATCTACAACCACTAACAAGGTATTGTTCCTTTTCACAGTGATCGGTAAGTCCACAATAAAATCAAGTGACACCGTGTGCCAGGGACCAGGAGGAGTGGGCAGCGGCAAAAGCAGACCCACCGGATTTTGTCGGGATGTCTTAGCTTGGGCGCATACATGACAGGTTTTCACATATGTTTCTATATCTTCCAGCATTTTGGGCCACCAAAAGCGTTCCCGAATTGCCTTGGCAGTCTTCTTGATCCCTGGATGGCCTGCCATGGGATGTGCATGATACCACTTCAAAACCTGGTCTTGTAATTCCAGGGTTGGTAACACCACTCCGCCTTGAACGCAAACATATCCATTCTCAATCGTTGATTCTTGCAAGCCTACTATTTCCTTCATGTTCACCGAGGACTGACTCTGTCTGATTAGATTCTGAAATCCTGTTTCAGAGAGCACTCCTCCTATGATGACTTCTCTAGCGATTATATTGGGCGACTCAGAAGGCTCGTCCGGTTGTAAGAAACCCAGTCGGGATAAGGCATCAGCCTTGCCATTTCGTCGTCCAGGCCTGTATTGTATAGTGAACTCATACTCACTGAAGAATTGAGACCACCGCAGTTGACTCATAGACAAAGCTTTGGCCGACTTCAAGTATTGGAGATTACGATGGTCGGTGTAAACTACAGCAGGATAACGAGCTCCCAATAGATATTGCCTCCATTCTTCAAAGGCCTTTTTGACTGCAAGTAACTCCTTGTCCCCTACCGCATAGTTGTATTCCGCAGGTGTGAACTTATGTGAATAATAGGCCACCGGGTGGCAGTGACCTGTGCTGGGATCCACTTGACTCAAGACACCTCCCACTGCCACTTGAGAGGCGTCCACCTCCACCACAAAGGGCAAGGCGGGATCCGGATGACGCAAGACAGGGGCCTGCGTGAAGGCCAGTTTCATGTGATCAAAGGAGTCATCGGCCTCTTTAGACCATACATATGGAACACCCTTTTTCAGAAGTGCGGTGAGGGGACTGGCCAATTCCGAAAAGCCGCGTATAAAACGCCTATAAAAATTGGCAAATACCCAAAAAACTCTGCAAGCCTTTTACAGTCACAGGAGCCGTCCAGGAAAGAACTGCGGAGATCTTGATGGGGTCCATAGCGAGACCCCAGGGAGACACTACAAACCCTAAAAAGGGAACTTCCTGGGAACGAAAGGTACACTTTTCCAGTTTACAATATAAGTGATTATCACGGAGGCGTTCCAACACTCTACGGACATGGCGGGAGTGATCAGCCATGGAAGGGGAGAAGATTAGAAGATCGTCAATATAGGCGATCACAAACTCATCCAGCATATCTCTGAGCACCTCGTTGATGAAAAATTGGAACGCCGCAGGAGCATTACAAAGCCCAAAGGGCATTACAAGGTACTCGAACAAACCCATACTTGGTACAAAAAGCTGTTTTCCATTCGTCTCCCTCCCTGACACGCACCAGGTGGTAAGCGCCCCGCAAGTCCAGCTTAGTAAAGTACTGGGCGCCGCGTACTCTGTCAAGGAGGGAGGCGATGAGGGGTAAAGGGTACCGGTTCTTAATGGTAACAAGGTTGAGTTTTCGGTAGTCTATGCAACAGCGAAGACCCCCTTCACGCTTGGGTATGAAAAACAACGCAGAAGAGGCAGGAGAGCGTGAAGGACGGATGAAACCTTTGTCCAACATCATGTCCAGGTACTCCCTCAAGTACAAATTCTCCTTTTCGGTCGACGCATAGACCCGGCTACAGGGGATTCTGGCTCCTGTCTCTAAATCTATACGGCAGTCATACACCCTATGCGGGGGAAGAACCTCAGCTTCTTTGGGATCAAAAACTGTCTTCAAATCTTGATAGCAGGAGGGTAGCTCTGTTGGAGGCTCCTCTTGCTCTAAGTCATGATTTACCTGTGCACTTGCAATCAAAGATTTCTGACCAATAGTATCCCGAAATGTCAGAGTAGAATTCATCCAATCTATGACCGGATTATGAACCTTCAACCATGGGATACCCAAAAGCACAGGAATTTGTGGGGACCGGATTAAGTCAAAAGCGATTTCTTCGTGATGATCTGGATCTATACTCATATGAAGCATAACCGTACTATGTGTTATGGGCCCTGAAACAAGGGGACTACCGTCTATAGTGGTGACTTTGCTCCTAATGGGTTTTCGTATGGTAGGTATGAAGTTCTCTCTAGCCCAATCTGAATCCATGTAATTCCCGGAAGCCCCAGAATCAATCATAACTGCTACGTGAATACCCTGTTGTTGGAAGGATAGATATGCGGATACATACAAATGAGAGGTGGGTGTGATGTCGATCTCAGAGGTGGAGACGGTGCATCCAGAGCTACCCGGGATTCTTGTCTCACAGGACCCCGGGCTTTCTAGTTTCCCGACTTCATGGTCGGAGTTGGCTTAATCGGACAGAGGCGCAGGAAATGTCCGGCCTTACCACAATAAAGACATAGTCTATTAGCTCGCCTTCTTTGCCGTTCTTCGGGTGATAAGGGACCCCTCACCACTCCGATCTGCATAGGCTCACCTTCCTCACTGCTCTTAGGGGACTCTGTCTTTTTATCTCTGGTGGATATATACAGGGGTTAAAATTTTCCCTTCTCTTGTCTCCTCTCCTTTAACCTATGTTCTATCTTAACCACTAGGTCAATCAGTTCAGTCCAAGACTCTGGTAGGTCCACTATTTGGGAGAGGGCGTCTTTCAATTCATCCCGCAGTCCCCTATAAAAAAGGGTACTACGCTTCTCTTCAGGCCAATTTGCCTCTACCACTAGCCTGCGGAAGGAGGTGATATAATCCACCAAGTCACGGTTACCCTGCTTCAGCGCTAACAACTCTGTATCTGCTGAATGCGTGTATGTATGTCTGTCGAATAACTTTCGAAATTCACGCTTGAAAGCAATATAACTGTATAACAGGGGATCGTCGCGATCTACTAAGGGTATAGCCCAATCTGCGGCCGACCCACTGAGATACGAAATCATAAAGGCCACCCTAGACTGGTCAGACAGAAAACAAGTGGCTTTACACGAAAAATGCAACTGGCAAGTTACTTACCTTCGGTAACACTTTTTCTGGTGGATACAGTATCTGCCTGTGGATTCCTCACCTTGTGAATATCCCCTGCGCCAGCAACATTCGGAAACTTTTGTAGCAGTCCACGCCGATGGGGTCGAAGACGACGTCACAGAGACACGGCTCCGCTCGCGACTCCGCTGACGTCACCGGCTCCATAAGAAGACCTCGTCGGCGTGATGACGTCAGTTCCGCCCCTTTTTTCCGTGCCTTCGAGGCACACGGACGGACTGACAGCAATATATATACACAGTATACACAGTACACAATATGCACATCAACACACCCAGTGTGGAAAATAAATAGATAACAAAGCACAAGAAATAACATAATGCCTTTGACCGTGATAAACACATTTGAAACCCATCAAAAGAATTGCAGGCATAGAAATACCGGTATAGAAGGATGGACAACAGGGAGGCGGGTGGGTCAGTGAGGAATCCACAGGCAGAGACTGTATCCACCAGAAAAAGCATTACCGAAGGTAAGTAACTTGTTCTTCTGATAGATACATCTGCCAGTGGATTCCTCACCTTGGGAATAGATTCCACAGCAGTCCCCACTCCCGGAGGAGGGTGTCCACCCTTCTATACCAGAAAATCCTGAAGGACGGAACGAGCAAAGTGTCCGTCCCTCCTCACCTCGGTGTCTAAGCAATAATGTTTTGCGAAGGTGTGGAGGGAAGCCCAAGTTGCTGCCCTACAAATGTCCTCCACAGGAACACCCCTAGATAAGGCAGATGTAGAAGACTTTGCCCTGGTAGAATGAGCCCTCAAACCCTCCGGAGGCTCCTTACCAGCTAGGGAGTAGCAGATCTTGATGCATAGTACAATCCATCTGGAAAGGGTGCGCTTGTGCACCGCACGACCCTTCCTGCAGCCAGCAAAGCCCACAAAGAGCTGGTCATCAATCCTGTAGTCCTTTGTCCTGTCCAGGTAGAAGCTCACCGCCCTCTTAGGGTCCAAGCGGTGAAGCCGCTCGTCCTCCTTGGAAGGGTGAGGGGGAGGATAAAAGGAAGGAAGGGTAATGGACTGCCCCAGATGGAAGGGAGTTACCACCTTAGGCAAAAACGCAGCCCTGGTCCTGAGTACCATTCGTTCAGCATGAATGGTCAAGAATGGGGGTTTTGAACTTAGAGCTTGAAGCTCACTTACCCTCCTTGCCGAGGTGATTGCAACGAGGAATACAGTCTTAAAAGACAACAGCCTCAAGGGACACTTGTGCAAGGGCTCGAAAGGAGAACCCATAAGATAGGTTAAAACAAGGTTTAAGTCCCATTAAGGCACAATAAAGGGAGTAGGAGGAAACTTGTTTGTAAGGCCCTCTATAAAACGCAGAACAATAGGCGACTTGAACAGCGACGGCTGATCCGGCAAACAAAGGAAAGCCGACAGAGCCGACAAATATCCTTTCACAGTAGCCACAGCAAAGACTTGCTGAGCAAGAGAAAGGGCAAACTGTAGAATGTTAGACAGACGAGCCTTCAAGGGATCAATGGACCTCTCTCCACACCAGAGAACAAATTTAGACCACCTATATGAATAAATAGATTTGGTGGAGTGTCGCCTGGCCGATAAAATAACATCCACCACATCCGGCGGGAGAGAGAAAGAATTCAGGTTGCCCCGTTCAATCTCCAGGCATGAAGGTGTAAGCTCTGGAGATGGGGGGTGTAGAACCTGCCCCTCCGACTGCGAGAGGAGGTCTGCCCTCAGAGGGAGACGGAGCGAAGGGCACGAGGAGAGGTGGAGAAGATCCGTGTACCATACCCTTCTTGGCCAATCCGGGGCGACCAATATAACTTGGGCCCGGTCTTGGCGAATCTTCCTCAGAACCCGAGGAATCAAGGGTATGGGAGGAAACGCGTAAAGGAGTCGTGAGCCCCAACTCAACTGAAACGCGTCCCCCAACGCTCCCTGCATCGGATACTGGAGACTGCAGAACGACGGACAGTGCGCGTTCTCGCGGGTGGCGAACAGATCACCCGAGGGGTTCCCCACGTCCGAAAGACATAACGAACCACCTCCGGATGGAGCCTCCACTCGTGATCGGCGGAGAACTGCCGACTGAGACTGTCCGCACGCACGTTCAGCACCCCGGCCAGATGATTTGCCATCAGACAAGTCCGATGGTCCTGAGCCCAGGACCACAGACGCAGGGCCTCTCTGCAGAGACAAAGAGACCCCACTCCTCCCTGTTTGTTGATATACCACATCGCGGTTGTGTTGTCCGTCAGGGCTTGAACAGACAGACCGGGAAGGGAGGAAGGCCTTGAGCGCCAAACTTATCGCCCGTAACTCCAGAAGGTTGATGTGAAGCAACCTTTCCTCTGGAGACCAAAGACCCTTGATCTCCAGATCCCCCAGATGAGCACCCCACCCTAAAGTGGATGCATCCGTTATCACTGTGGCCACCGATGGAGGAAGATGAAAGGGCTTCCCTTGAGACAGATTGCCCTCCATGCTCCACCAAGATAGATCCGCTGCAGCTTCTCTGGAGATCCTGACAGACTCCCTGAGATCTACCTTGTGCTGATACCACTGCTTGCGGAGGCACCACTGGAGCGCCCTCATGTGCCAGCGTGCATGGTTGACCAACAGAATGCAGGAAGCGAACAGACCGAGCAGGCGAAGGACCTTCAGAACTGGAACAACCGCTCCGTTGTAAAACAAAGGAATCATTTCCTGTATGTCGAGAATCCTTTGAGGAGGAGGGAATGCTCGACACACAGTAGTGTCCAGTACCGCACCTATGAACCGGTTGCGCTGAGAGGGAACCGGGCACGTTTATCGAGAAATCTGAACAACAGCTGAGTTGTATCCTGCAGATGACGCAGCACCTTCTCCGACGACTCCGCCTTGATCAGCCAGTCGTCTAAATAAGGGAAAACTGAAATCCCCGACCTTCTGAGATGGGCTGCTACCACCGCCATCACCTTTGTAAAGACTCGAGGTGCCGAAGTAAGACCAAACGGGAGGACCGCAAACTGATAATGTTGCGACCCTACCGTAAACCGGAGGTACTTCCTGTGCGACTTCAGGATGGGGATGTGGAACTATGCATCCTGCAAGTCGAGAGACACCATCCAATCTTCCTGATTCAGCGCCTGAAGAACCTGCGCAAGAGTGAGCATCTTGAACTTCTCCTGTTTCAGGTAGAAGTTCAGGATTCTGAGGTCCAATATCGGACGCAATCTGCCGTCCTTTTTCGGAATCAGAAAATACCGGGAGTAGCATCCCTGACCCCTCTCCTGCTCTGGAACCACCTCTATCGCACCTTTTTGAAACAGCTTTAGGACTTCCACCTGGAGGAGAAGACGGTGGTCCTCCGAGAAAGTTCCTTGGCAAGGAGGGTAATTTGGAGGGAATTCCCGAAAGGGAAGGGCGTACCCATTTTCTACAAGATCTAAAACCCAGAGATCTGTAGTTACAGACTCCCAATCTTGTAGAAAATGGGTAAGCCGGCCCCCCACAGGACCAACATGATCCGGAATGTCGGATCTAGGGCTGCTTTGCGGTGGTGGGAGGGGCTGAGGAAGAGGAGGAGGAGAGTTGACGGCCACGTGAGCGACCCCTGATCCTTCCTCTGTAACCCTTGGACGAAGAGCCTTGCTGTTGCTGCTGGGTCGGCCTATAAGTGCGAAAAGTCGCCCTTCCAAAGCCTCTATACCTTTTGAAAGTTCCTCTCGGCTGAGATTGAAGGCCCAACGACCTAGCCGTAGCCTTACTTTCCTTTAAAGCGTTCGAGAGCAGCATCTGCCTTCTTCCCGAACAAACCAGATCCATCAAAAGGCAAGTCTAATAAAGTCGACTGCACATCAGAAGACCGAAGACCCCATGACTCTGGCAACTGAGTCTGCTGTGTCCAGACCACTTTGGATAACTTGGCGAGCAGCCGCCTGGGCATCAGACAATACTTCATTGAAGCCGGCCCTATCCTCTTCTGACAGCTTTGGTGCCAACTTCTTTGCCGAGTCCATAAGCGCATGTATATAGCGCCCCAACAAACACGTTGCATTTGATGACTTTAGAGCCATACTGGCCGATGAAAAGACCTTTTTGGCCGATTGGTCCACATTCTTGGCCTCCCTGTCTCCTGGAACCTGAGGAAAAGCCCCTTTTGATCGCCCGAACAAGCCGCCTGAACTACCAAGCTTTCAGGCGAAGGGTGCGAAGTTATAGAGTGGCTCCAGGGGATCCTGAATTTTTATCTCCTTGCGACTGCCCTGGAGACTGCAGGAGCTGAAAAAGGTTTGCGCCATACCTCTAGCACAGGTTCCATAATAGCTTTGTTAAAAGGTAACAAAGGCTCTGAGACCGCAGTAGGTGAATGCAACACCTCAGTAAGAATGTTAGATTTAAATTCCGTTGTTGGTAATTGGAGATCCAACAATTCCGCAGCTTTTCTAATCACCGCATGATACGGTGCGGCTTCTTTAGAGGGCTCATCCGATGGTGGAGTGATCTCCCACTCTGGAGACAATTCCAGTCCACTCGCCTCCTTTAATTCATCAAACACATCGTCAGATTCAACCAACTCTCCCTCTTCAGCCTCTTCCAACAGAAAACAGAAAGCGTCTTTCATCCACCACTCTCTGTGCTTCCCTTCTTGAACGAATTCGAACCTGCGGCGTCGGCGGCGCCGTGATCAAATCCGACGGCGCCGGCAGCGGCGTCGAACGCGGAGCAGCCGGCGTCTAACGAAGTCGAGTCGGCGCCGGTGAAGAGGGAAGCGGCGTCGATGTCCTCGGCGTCGCTGGAAAGAATGGAGCTTGAGGGTAGACCTGCGGCACTCCCAAATTGAAAGCCATTGGACCCATCGGACCTATAGGTGCACCAGGGGTATACATGGCCCTTGAAAACACCCCGTACATTGCATTCAGATAATGCGTAGGGTCCTGACCTGGACCAGGAAAAGCAGGATACTGGTCAGGTAACACCGGACTCGGGCCTGCCGGCGCCGACGGTGGAACAAGCGGCGTCACAGTCTCACCCGGAGCCTGACGATCATCATCCGGGACCGGAGACGGAGCCGGAGGACTTGCTGGAGCCGGAGATGGAACCGGCGTCAGAGATGACAACGGCACCGGAGATTCAGCCGGAGCCGGCGAAGCCACTGGAGAAGAAGGAGCTGGAGGTGAAGCCGGGACCGGAGAAGGAGACACGGACTCTCTCCGACGTCGAGCAGGCGACTTCGACTTCGGAGCTGAACCTTTATCGGAATGATGATGCGAAGAATACCTCCTCTTCTTCTTATGCTTCTTACTCTTTGAAGCATGCCCCGAAGTCGACTTGGACGCCGACCTCGACCTCGACCTGGATCCAGACCTCCTTCTTCCTCTTTTTTCCTTCTTCTTCATTCTGGCGATGAAGAGCTTCGCCTCTTTCTTTAAGCGCCTTCGAGCTCATTTTACGACAACTCGAGCAGCCTTCCACATCGTGGTCTGAAGAAAAACACCAAACACAATCGTCGTGCGGGTCGGTGATAGACATGTGCTTGCCACATTCACGACAAGGCTTGAAACCAGACTTTCTCGTCGACATTTTTCAAAGAACAGAGAAATTCAGAAAATACACAAAGTAACAAGTGAAGCTACTAGTAACGATTCCCGAAATCCGTTGGCGTCGTCATCACGCCGACGAGGTCTTCTTATGGAGCCGGTGACGTCAGCGGAGTCGCGAGCGGAGCCGTGTCTCTGTGACGTCGTCTTCGACCCCATCGGCGTGGACTGCTACAAAAGTTTCCGAATGTTGCTGGCGCAGGGGATATTCACAAGGTGAGGAATCCACTGGCAGATGTATCCATCAGAAACGCCGCACACCTAGCAGCTTCCCCTGAGAACCTCTCTGGTGGGGCTAGAGGAATAGAGGGTGGGGTGGTAACGTGTATCACAGGAGTGGGAACATCTGAACTACCTCCCACTGCCGCTACCCCTTGCTGTCTCTGGAGTGCGTCTACTCTATTAGCCAAAGCCTGTGTCTTAGCCTGCAGATTCCCAATCATCCCTGCAACATCCGCCAGGGAGACCGCTCCCAGATCCATGACGCTCGGGCGGAACACAGCACGTCGGCTTAGCGTTCTGTTATGAATACCAGGAGGTTCCGCAGGAGCGTCAGGAATCCGGAGAGAATACCACAGCCTTCCCCGGCAGCCCTCCGACTCTATCAGACTCTAGAGGAACTGAGGGCACACCCGGGGAAAACAGGGAAACAAACGGAGGCACACGTTACCAGAGTTTAACAACTCTAAGGAAACTGATTCGCCCTCCGGCGAAGAGAACGCCGGCGAAGCGAACACACTGAGGAAACAGGAAGCAAGAAAAACCGGAAGTCAGGCGCGATCATGCGGACGGAAATGGGGCCAAGAACTAGAACGCTAAGCGCGTTTGGGAGCGTTTACGCTCCTTTTATACACTCATGCAATCATCAGGCAGGGCTCCGGGGCTCCGGGGCATGACATAGCCCTTATACCCTTCCACTCTAAAAGGAACTAAAGCCCAAGTCTCTTGTAAACAAATGATTTGAAAACAGCACAAAGTAGCTAGTTGGTTATTCTGAATCTTTGCTTGAACCCCATTTATATTCCTCGAACATAATCTGACTCTTTCATTCATAATTGTTGGCCCCCTTAAAACAACATCAGATTGTAGATGTCAATCCCGCCTGACATTATGGAGGGCTGCTGTTAGCCAACCTAATTTGACAGTGTCAAATAATAGGTCTCCTTTTATTTCCTCTAATGATTTTAAAAGATGCCTGTTGGTCATACCTATGGGGTTTTTTAATATTGAGTATTTCTTATTATTCCCTGTTCTCATTTGGTTATGATTTTGTAATTTTGATGAAACAAAAGGGCTAGGATAGGAAGGTTGCAGGGAGTAGATGATGTCCAAGTTACTAATGTCGATTCTCGATTATTATTCTTGATTGTGAGGAATTCAATTGATTCTATGTCGGTACATTTAATTTTCTTTAATGAGGGTACTGCATTACACAATTTTAATATGTTCCCGCGATTCAAGATATCATTATTACCCCTAGATTTATATTCCGGCGTAAAAATTATCTGCACCACTCCTTTTTGATCTGGGTTATTTAATTTAATTTGTTGCAGGCTAATTTCACCTTGAGCATGCTTAATTAACCTTCCATTATGATTACTAACAGGTTTTTAACAAATCTCTATTTGTTTCATCCCATCTGATACTCTCACTCTTTGCTCTATTTGTTTCCAATTGTGATGGCTTATTTTCCGTCTGTTTATTACTTTCCTCCACTTGCATTATTTCTAAGGACTGAATTTTCCCATTCTCTATCATTTTTATACTATCAGCTTGCTTGTTTAAGCATTTATTTTTCAAAAGTACTTGTACCTCCGATAGATCCTTGTTAAATAGAGGGTAAAGGGTTTTGTTGGAGACATTTGTTTACCCTCACCTTCACAATATGATACTTGGTCATGGTTGTTTCCAGTGTTCAATCTCACTATATCTGATGCATTTGTACATTTTATACTTTTAGAAGCTCTATTTCTTGCTTTCCTTTGTTGTTTCCTCTGTCTTTTTGATAGATGAACTTCCAGAGCTGAGTCTGTCATTGTTGATTGTGTCGAGCATAGGTTTATCACTTCTTGTTCTTTTGTTTTATCATCTATTTTTTCTTTAACAACAACAACAGTATTGTTTTTACATTTTATTGTATCTTTAGAGGGGCAGTCGGTCTTGATGGGTTGAATTCCCACATTAGGAAAATTCCCTTTTACATTGTCAATTATTGTTTTTAAAATATCCGGAATGGGAGCCAGTTTGTTAATTAGTGGGGCTGGGGCACAACTACACTCTGCATACGTAGATATTGGCTGAGATTGTGCCCTTACTATTAGATTATTTAGCCTTTTTTATCTGCTCAATTCCGGCAACAGAGGATGCCATAGCACTCAAGAGATCTATTTGGACCTCCATTTTGTTGGACTGATATGTTAAAGCTTCCAGAGTTAATTGCGAGGTTTTGAAGAATAAATCCCAAATTGCTCCGGCATTCCCACTTCCTGGTACCTGGTCTATGGTGTTGCCCATTTATGAATGATAGGTCCTTATACTCCTCTTTTTATGGTACTTGAAAATCATGTCCCTCGTCACAAGAATTAATGAATTGTGGATTAATATTCAAAACGTCTTTTTGATACGGAGTACTCCAACGCAGCAGAGTTTCTGGGTTGCTGTTGTATTTGTCCCTATTAATTTGAGATCCATTATTTTGATTACTTTTCGGCTGGTCCAGTTTTTGAACGGAATTTATTTTAGACAGATTAAGATCCGATGTCAGTGGGGTATTGGCTTCCCTTATAATTTTCACCCCACCATTTAGTTCATTTGGAGCTTCTTGCTCTGGTTGATTTATTTGGCCCAAATTAGATGGTTCCCCTATACCGTTAGCTTTTCTGATTTTTACTTGCACTTCTATTGGCATTGGTTGCCTAGTTGGTAGTAGTTGCTGAGTATCTCCCATTGTTAGATTTGTGCATTTTGGGTCCTCTTGTTGTGAACAACCACTAAGTGGAATAGTTAACATCTCTAGGTCCGTTATTTGACCCCAATGGTTGACTTGATCCTTAGTTGAATTTGACATTCGTTCGACTTCAGCTTCAGACTCAGGATGGCCTTGTTCACTTATTCCTTGCTTAGGGGAAATAATATTTGTTCTACTCAGTGGTTTAATTAGAGTTGAAGATCATATGGGTTAGTTAGCAATGTTAGCATAGCACCAGTTGGATCTTTCATAAAATCAAACTTAGACGGCGACTTTCCCAGTTTCCCAAATGTATGGACCTTAGATGATTTAAAGGACTGTATGTCACCTGCCTGTTTTATTTTAAACGTATCCAATATTAGTGTTTGTTGTATTTTTCTTTTCCTTTTGATAGGAGGGAAAGGTGGCCGCTCCTTTCCTGACCTCATAATACTATAATAAAAAATACTAATAGTATATTTTTTTTTAATATCTGTTTGGTGCCAGTCCATATGACTTTAATTTCTGCCTTTGGGATTCTATGTTGCAACTCCATAGGGTACATGTATCCTTTGTGAGCTTCATAAAATGTTGAAAATTCTACAAATCCTCACTCCTACATCCAAGTACTCTCATGCTACCACTCTACACTTTGCCCTGTCTGAAGAACAGCTCAACATTTTCAAAATTCTGCATTGATTTGGCTTGTAAATTATATTTTGGAAAATTTACATGTATTAACTATTTAATTTTAATACTATAGGTGATTGAAATTACGGCCGAAGAAAGCAAGATTTAGCACTAGGCAACTGAATGTCGGTGCCATAAGGATTATTTTGAAAAACTGAAGGACATCCAGCATTCTACGTTTAAACAATTTCCAAAAATCTAGGTGTGGCGAGGAAAGTACTATACCTGTAAGTGAAGTCTCTAATTTTGCATTTCATTAGCCCAGAGCAAAGCCATATCTGTGCACACAGCATCAGAAAATAATGCCAGAAAGAGCAATCACAGTATCCTCATCTGAAATATTATCAGAAAGACAAATTGCCTCAGCATGACAGAATAACGTTCATCTAAAGCATCATGTAATTCCAGAGAGGAAGCACACACTGCATAAAAGAAAGATATAGCAAAAGGTTTCTTCTGCAAACCATCAAAGAAAAGACGCTGAAAGAAGACTCCGAAGCTGACACGTTAACAACCAAAAGATTGGAAAATCACCCTTGTTCAACAACCCTTTTTTTAACCAGTTACGCAAGTTTGAGACTATCTGCCTCTGGATAGAACAGCACGACCCACTCTGCTCACTCTTGCGAAAACCTCGAAAATTCACCACTTTATTGTGTTCATGATATCTCAGATCGTTTCCTTTTTATTGTGTACTGTTCTGTAATTCTATGCAAATCGCCTCAACATTATCTGTTGTGCAGGAGTGATATGTAAAACTGTTCAATATAAAAACGGATTAAAGGAGCACCATTGCGCTATAGCTAATGTACATAAACCCTCATCCTCAGAACTACAAACCTTAACCTTACACCAAACATAGAAAGGGTAAAAGGAACAGATGTTTCTGTGACTGATGATCCACAATAGTACTCTGCACGTTCTAATGTCCTCAGTTACTGCCATTACGTCAGTGCAAAAAGGTACTTATCAGTTTAATCATTAAATATCAGACTAACACCTTATCACTGCATTGCTAAGAACCTATACAAATAGATTTGAGAAAAACTTCAGTCACAAAATAAGTTGCTGCCGGAGAGGCTATTACCTAAAGACTATTATCTGGTTGAAACATTTCGATAGGTGTTACAGGGCTGCTTCTAGACATATTTTGTTCAATTCAAGTGTTAAGAAGATTACACACAATTTCTTTTAGAGATAAATGCTGAACATTATCTAAACAAGCCTGACTCTAAAATCAGGTTCACTCTTACCGTGGCATATAAGCAAGAGAAAACTAAACAGAGATATTAACTCTAGGAATACACCTTATAAAAACACGGACTGTGAGAACATATTCAGTGTTCAAACCCGCCCCAATCGAGGCAAAATAACCGAAGTTGGGGAAAAAAGTTACCTGTGCCAAAAAAGATAAAGCCATAAATCTTATCTCACAGAATTTGACAGAATGCACACTGGGAAAAACCACTCCCAGTGCTTAGTATGCCAAAAAAGTTTCCGCCGTAAATCTTATCTCACTGAGCATATGAGAATCCACACTGGGGAAAAACCTTATCAGTGCTCTGAATGCCAGAAAAGTTTTAGTGTCAAACCGAGCCTATATCGACATGCATTAACCCACTCTTTGGAAAAACCTTTCCAGTGCTCTGAATGCCCACAAAAATTCGGCATTAAATCTCATCTCACTGTACATATGAGAATCCATTCTGGGGAAAACCCTTATCAGTGCTCTGAATGCCAGAAATGTTTCAGTTACAAAAACAGTCTCACTAAGCATAGAAGAACCCACACTGGGGATAAACCTTATCAGTGCACGGATTGCCAGAAATGTTTCTTTGACAAATACAGTCTCAATCAGCATAGAAGAACCCACACTGGGGATAAACCTTTTCAGTGCTCTGAATGCCAGAAATGTTTCAGTTGCAAAAGCACACTCACTGAACATACAAGAATCCACTCTGGGGAAACCCATTATCAGTGCTCTGAATGCCCAAAACATTTCCAACGTAAATCACGTCTAACTGCACATGTGAGATTCCATACTGGGGAAAAACCTTATCAGTGCTCTGAATGCCAGAAATGTTTCAGTGAAAAAAGGCATCTCACGCTGCATATACAATCCCACACTGGGGAAAAACCTTATCAGTGCTCTGAATGCCAGAAATATTTCCGAGACAAAAGAAGTCTTTCTCAACATACAATAAACCACACTGGGGAAAAACCTTATCAGTGCTCTGAATGCCTAAAAGATTTCAAACTTAAATCACTTCTAACTGCACATGTGAGATCCCACACTGGGGAAAAACCTTATCAGTGCTCTGAATGCCAGAGATGTTTCAGTGACAAAATGAGACTCACTAAACATACAAGGACCCACACTTGGGTAAAACGATATCCGTGCTCTGAATGCGACAAATGTTTCAGTGAAAAAAGCAGTCTCATTCAGCATTTAAGAACCCACACTGGGGAAAAACCTTATCAGTGCTCTGAATGCCAAAAATGTTTCAGTCAAAATATCGGTCTCATTCATCATATAAGAATCCACACTGGGGAAAAACCTTATCAGTGCTCTGAATGCCAAAAATGTTTCAGTCAAAATATCAGTCTCACTCAGCATATAAAAACCCACACTGGGGAACAACCTTATCAGTGCTCTGAATGCCACAAATGTTTCATTGGAAAAAACAGTCTCACTCATCATTTAAGAACCCACACTGGGGAAAAACCTTATCAGTGCTCTGAATGCCAGAAATGTTTCAGTGAAAAAAGCAGTCTCACTCAGCATATAAGAACCCACACTGGGGAAAAACCTTATCAGTGCTCTGAATGCCACAAATGTTTCATTGGAAAACACAATCTCACTCATCATATAAGAATCCACACTGGGGAAAAACCTTATCAGTGCTCCGAATGCCAAAAATGTTTCAGCCAAAAATCTCATCTCGCTCAACATGTGATAATCCACACTGGAGAAAAAAAATATCAGTGCTCTGAATGTCAGAAAAGATTCAGCAGTAGAGTTGGTTACAAGCTCCATAAGGAAACATGCCATCAAAATAATTCAGTGCTCCGAATGCCAGAAAAGCATCAATTTTAAACTCAATCTCACTCTACATGAGCAAACGCACACAGGGGAAAAAACATTACCAATGTTATGAATGCCAGAAATTCTAATTTGATAGGCCCCGCCTCACTAACCATAAGCGACTCCATACTGATGAAAAACCTTATGAGTGCTCTGAATGCCAGAAAAGCTGCTGAGAAAAACGCTATCTCACCATGAGAAACTCCACACTGGAGAAAATCCTGATGCCATAAAAGCTTGAATCTGAAAGACAGTGTTATGCTTCATGAGAGATCCCACTCTGGGGAAAAACCTTATGAGTGCTCGAAATGCAAGCAAAGTTTTGGTTACAAATTATTTCTCACTTGACATGAGCGAACACACACACGGGGGAAATAAGCCTTATGTGTGTTTTGAATGTCAGATAAGGTTTAGTCTTGAATACAATGTAATTTCACATGAGAGAATTCACACTGGACTAAAGCCTTATACAGGAGGGGAAAGCCAGAAACGTTTAACTCAGGAAGGAGATCTCACTAAACATGAGAAATGCATCCACACGAGGTGAAAATTAAGGCATATCTGGAGTTGCAGAAAAGCTTCTAACAACCTGCCTTTACATGAGAGAGCACATATTGTAGTTGCAATAGGATTCATCAAGAAACTCTTGCAGGATAACTTAGGCTGCCCTCATGCAACTTCCAAAGAAATTTTAGGCCTGGATTTTTTTTTAATTGCAACAGAATCCACAATTTGAGTATCAAAACTCTCAAGGTCTTTACTTTACAAAGAGAAGTGTTAGTGCTTGCAAAAATCAACTAATTGCCAAAAAAGTCACAATATTAATGTCTTAAATTTTACTCCACCCAAAAGGTTTCTACTCACCCTTGTTTCTTAACATATGACTGATATCTATATTTTCATGATAATATTAAGCCTATGCGGAGTTCCTCAATGAAGAACTCCGCGAAGTGACAAAAAAACTCTGGTGGTCTACGCGGAGTTCCGCGAGCAACGGAGTGCATAAGGGTCATGCCGGTCGTGGTGATTTTGATCTCCTGGTGTTTGTCCCGCCCTGTAAAAATAATCGCAAATGGCACCATGTGCAGCGCAAGTGGGTGCAGCTGTTTCCACTCGAGCTGCAGCTTTGTTAATGCGAAGGAAGGTTTCTCAACGTGAGTGGTTGTGACCTGCCGCGACCACTCGCATTGAGAAATCCGACGACCCACTTTGAGAAATTGCGCCAGGTGATTGATTTTGCTTTAAGGTTTTAATGTATCGAATTCACATTACCCTTAGATTGGCATTACGGCTGAATGTTCAATCATCACGAGGACTCGCATAAGGAGCCTTTGGGTGACCCCCATGTATGAGCCGGTACGAGAGACCTAGGCTCCATAAGGGTAACTAATGTAAATAAACGAGAGATATTTCTTTCTCCATATAGAACGATTTGGTGTAATGGTTAAGTTGTGTGTCTTTGTCTTTTACTTTGGCAGTCCCCTGATGAAACTCTAAGAAGTGTCCTTGACGTGTGCCTAGCGACTATTGTTGCCCTGATGAAATCGCCACAAATACTCATGGCGATGAAACATGTTGGCACATGATAATGGTATGCATGAATAGCTACCTGTTTTAAGCTTTGGATTGGGTGCACTTCTAAGGAAGAATAAAGTTGGAACCTATAGAGGGTGCATTTTTTCCATTTTTTAATTTGCACTACTTAGTCGCACCACTTACCTGCAACAGTTTCTTTTGGGTTTAAAGTGTTTATATTTATTTTTATTTTGGAGCGTGATGGCTACCAATGATGAGAAGAGTGGGCAAAGCTGATGAGTACCAGTCAGCAGGCTCAATTGGTGTTGCGCACGTGAGGTGCCATCTCGTCTCTCTTCACATTTTTTCTTTATGTTTCTTGCATTAACCAAATGATTAGAGAAGCTTTCGGTGTACTTTACACAAGCTTTTACACCACGAGGCTCATTGGGGGGACTGCTTTAAGTAAAGTTTGTTCAAATTGAAATTGAAGGTGGCGAACCTTTTGGTGACTACCCCAAGCTTTGATAATATGGGGAGCATAGAATAACCTAATTGATAGGGTTTTGAACCACATTGTGTTTGACCAAGATTCCTTCTAAAAGACCTAGGTCTGTAGAGAAATAGATTGATTTTGCTCGCCAGCTAGACCATGGCGAGCGTGAACAAGGAAAAATCTCATCAGGAGGTGGATTTTCTCCGCTCCGGCACATGACGTTGAAGAGCGCGAGCGTAGAAAAAGACCTAGCTACGCTCCATGTAGCGGAGTTTTTAGGAACTATGGGAGCTCCGCGGAGTACGGAAAACTCCGCAAGCAGAGTTCACCACCCAGAATGAGATAATATACAACAGCAGGAAAATATAACAAACCAATTACTTGCCTTCGGTAACGCTCTTTCTGGTGCTCTTTCTTGCCTGCAGATTCCTCACCTTGTGAATATTCCCCACATGCCAGACTGGATCCTCAAACTTTAAAGCAGTCCTGCTGCACGCAGTAGGAGACATCATGCAGCTCAGTGTCGACGTCATTCTGCTCCAGAAGTGACAAGCGTAGACGCATAGAAGCACTTCCCATGCGCACTGTGAACAACTACAGAGGTCTATGAGTTCATTATCTCCCAGGTCTGTATCACATATGCAGGCCCTGGGCAGATATTAATTCACCATTTTTATCATGATTAGAATTCAGATGAGGCCTTTTCATTCCCAAAAATTCTAATTGTATTCTCAGCAGCAAGTGTCAATATAAATCGTTGAGTGAGGACTGCGCAGTGCTCAAGATGAAAGTGATATGATGATAAAACAGTCCGATCCACATTTTGTACACAAAAACAGGGCTGTAAATTACTTTTGTACAATACAAGTTAAGCAAAGGCGATTCTTAGACATAATTTATATGAAATAGCCCCTGTATAGTCAATGTTTCAACCGTTCCAGTTAATTACCATGGTCTCATCATGACGGTAGATCGCAGCCTCTCCAATATGCGTCTCAACTATATTCAATACAACCCAGTAAGGATTCTTCTGTATCTCGGGGCAGCGTACCTGGGAGGAAGTAAAATTCAACTAAGCAGTTCCAGCACTCGTTCGTGAATCCTCGGCTCGCTGTCAAACACGTTTGTGTGACACTTCCTGATGAGACCATCGTCATTGACTGCCTTGTCTGTGAGAAGCTGCACCAGTCCTCCTGTGATGGTGGGCAGGAAGACCTTCACCGCCAAGTGAAATGCTCCCACTCCAACAGCTTGATGTGGAGTTGGGTCTCTGCGGGTGACGAGGGTTCCCTAATCTCTGTCTCCCATATGGCCTTCCCATCCCAGAAGTGATACATCCGTCACCACTGTTAGGTCTGGGTGGAATAGGGAGAGGGGTCTGCCACTGGCATAATCTAATTCACTGGAGAAAATGTTGGATACTGCCTACAATAGGGTGAGTCAGTGTCTGGAAGGACACAAAGAGGTTTTGCAGCTGCACCAGTTGTAGCAACAGGTGACTCAATGGCTTGATGTCCTGGACTTTGCCTTTGTGTGCCATGGCCATGAAAGAACTGGGAGACCTGCTGTGTTTGCAGCAGGGTCTGGCGCTGGCAGTGTTGAAAAACCCTACTGTAGCCAAAAGGGGACGAGATTTGTGATGAAATTGCGTGGCGGAGGCAGACAGACCCAAGGAATCTGTCTGGGGCCTAGTCCGCTTTCTTGCTTAAAAGGTGAGAGCCATCGAATAGCTTGTCCATTAACGATGCTTGGGTATCTTTAGAGAAGCGTATAGACCTAATCCAGGCAATGCACCGAAGGTCCACACTCGTGCCAATCGCCTGACCAAAGCAATTGGCTGTGTCCAAGTCACAACATATTACAAACTTTGCTGCAACACATCTATCCTGAACAGCTTGTGTTCGCCGGCAGAGTTTAGGCCACTGTTTCCCACAGGGCATGATTATATTTGGGAGCATTGTGTCATTCAGACCCTCCAGCATTTAGCGATGTGCAAAACAAATCGCCAGTTTTGTAACAAGCCTGCACTTTTCATAAAAATGCCAGTGAATGCTACCTCGTCCTTGCATTGATCCAGCGCTCGCCAATGGGCCAATAAAAGGAGGAGTCTCAGCAGCAGGAAAGTGATGTGTTCTTTGTTTATTTACTCCTCACCGGCCTGCCTGCTGTTTTGCATTCAGCTGAAGGGCTTCGGACTCCACCACCTGCCGCTGGACCAGAGGACCTTCCTAGCTGCAGCCTGGACTCTTCTGCAGCCAGAGGAGAGAACAGACTGTATGTCGGAGATGGGGGTACCAAAAAGAAGATCAGGTAGGTTATACTGGCATGCTGCAGCAGTGTGCATCTGTCTCCTCTACTCCTACCGCTTGCCTGTTCTTCCTTGTCCTCGCCCAGGGCTGTGGGTGCCCTAGGCAAGGAAATGGAAGGGGACATGGGTAAACCAGCGTGGTGGCACCTGACAGGGGGCAGTATATTACTGCAGGGCTGCATCTCCCATGGGGGATGTCGTGGGACCGGGGACAAGGCAAGATTTTAATGCAGTGGAACACCGGGACCAGTGGACCAATATTTTTCTAATGGGGCCCACCAAACGCGCCAGTGCCCCGTCCACTGCTTGAAACTGGTTGAGCCCTCTGGCCTTTCTTTGGTGGCTCCCACTCACCCCTTCTCATGCAGCTTTATCTCACTAGTGTTTTGGTGGTGGGGTCCAGTGTTTTCAGGATACAATGGTGAGTGTAGAGGCCAGTGTTTGGCCTTAGGAAAAAAGGGTAGGGTATGGGTCAGTTTGGGTGGGGGTGGCAGGATAGAGGGCAGTGTTATGGCAGAAGCAGACAGTGTAGCCGAGTAGTGTTTTGAGGGTAGGTGTCAGTGTGGGGTGTAGCTTTAGGGCAAGCAGAAAGGGCCAGTGTTTTGTGGGAACGGATGATGGCAGTGTTTTGGGGAAAGGGCCTATGGTTTTCAAGGTTAGTGTGGTGGGGTTGGTGGCAGTGCTGTGGGGTAGGGTGGCATGGAAAAGGGCTAGGCTATTCTAACTCCTTTTTGTTCTTGTGTAGAGTCTTGCAGGGTAGATTCTGCTTGTTCTAGAGCTCTTGGGCTGTCTGGTAACTACAAAATACTCTTGCTGCTTCAAGGCTCCGGTCGGTCTGAGGCTCAGTACACTTCTGGGAAACTCAAAACCTTGTGGGCTGGATCCATATTTATGAACTCCCACTTGAAAAAGGTGAAGGTAACATGTGTGCCTATCTCCCTTTCACAATTTGCATCATGCCTGTCCTATCTATCCTAGACAATTATTGCAAGTGTAAAAACGGGCCCCCTTTCACAGGCCTGGCCCAACGGAAACTCTTTGTTTTGTAGCACAGTTCTGTTTTTTCAAAATATTTGATTTTGGGGATATTAAATATATACAACAGGGGTCTTCGACCTTTTCTGTAGTGAGAGCTACTTCTGATCAGTGAAAATCTTGAGCTACTTGAGGCTAAACATCTTGCACATTGTTACCAGACAGTTTGTCAAGTAGGGCCTTTTAGATTGAAGACTAACCATCTGTCTACGCCTTACGCGCCATGGTACTCCTTTGAACTCAAGAGATGTAAAAGAAAATGTAGGCACCAATAATCATTTTGAAGGAAGAGTTACAGCCTATGGTTCAACACAGTTTAATCACTGTTATCCTTTGGTAATAAAAATGTAGCAACTCCCAGCCAAAAAGCTGTGATAACTAGCCGAATTCTTTTTGCTAAAGTAAATAAAATATTCCAGAATTTTAATATTACACCTGATAATCTTTAGGGACAGATACAGTGGAGGAACATACGATGAATAAACCAACTTACCATTTCCTGGTAATGAGTACATTCACCCCACTTTCTGAAGAGAAAGTCTCTAATCTTATCAACACTATGAAATTTGGAACCCTGCAGATTCTTGCCCTCCATCCTGTTTCAGCTACCATTTCTGCTCATCTCACTTTGTTATAACAATGGTGCTCAAGTCCGGCTTTTTTCCAGATGCTTGGAAAAAGGTATCTACTTTGCAATTTCTAAAGACTTCTTCCCTCGATCCCTCAGATGTAAAGAACTACAGATCCAAATTGGTCCTTCATCTTCCTGCTAAAATTTTAGAAAAGGCCATGAATCAGGAGATCACCACCTTCTTTGAAAATACGGACTGTCTGGATCCTGCTCAACATGGATTTAGACCCTACTACTGTACAGAGTCGACCTTATCTGCAGTAACTGAAGAGATCAGATCCATTGTGGATAGAGGAGGTTAATGCAGCCTTGATGCTATTGGATCTTTTGGCCACATTTGATATGGTTAACCATTTCTCTTTGGTAAGCCGTTTAGTAAGTATAAGCATCAACGGTACTGCTCTCAATCTGACCAGGTTGTTTTTGTCAAACAGAGAGTGTCTTTGGAAGATTTTACATCTGCCCCATTTTCACTTCCTTGTGGGGTTTTGGGGATCTTCAATAACTCTGACTTTGCCTAATGCATACATCACTCTGTTAATTGAACTAGTTCGATCCTGCTGTTTCTCTGCATTCTTTTATGCCAATGATACCCAAATAGTGGTATCGGTTACTGCAGAACCTGAAAAAGTGGGAAAAGATTTTAGAAAGAGTATGACTAGCATCGCTAATTGGATGCAGAAGAATTTCTTAAAATTGGATGCAGAAAAAACAGGGTTAGTGCTATTTGGTAAGGATTCCTCCTTCTGGAACACCTTTTGGTGGCCACACAGTCTCAAGCCCCTTCCACTCCCAGTCCAGAAGGCTAGAAATTTGGGTAGTCGTCTTTGACTCAAAACTCACTTTTATTGACCACTCCAATCAGCTAACCTCTTCCTGTTTCCGTATGTTAAAACATTCAAAGAAAATCTTGCCCTTCCTTCCCATGGATCTTAGGAAAAGTGTTATCCTGGCTCTTGTCGTACCTAAAATGGATTATTTTATTGATCTTTATATGGGCTCCCAGTTGTCTTCTCAATAAGTTGCAAACAGTCCAAAATGTGGCAGCAAGAGTACTGAAGAACCTCCCCAAATTCTGCTCAGCCTTTGAAGCCATTTAAGAGCTCCAATTGGCTGCCTATTAGGGAAGGAAGTCAATTCAAAGCCTTATGCTGTGCCCCTAAGGCACTGCATCAGGTTGGCCATCGCTTCATACAAGATGTTCAAATGATATGCCCCTTCTCGTACTCTATGGTCCAGCAATACTAGGTATGTGTACCCAGAATAGAAAGTGTCCATTGGAGAGGAAGACGTTTCTCCTACTCCATCTCCAAATGGTCGAACTCTAGCCAATCATTTGCGGTCAGCCTAAACTATTGAAGTTCAGGAAGGAACTTAAGACTTTTCTTTTCAGCCCATAGTTTAATGTTCACATCTAACTGCTTAGCAAATGTTTAGGTATTTTATATCCCGTACTGTCAGGTTTAAAATGACACTAGTGCCAAGATGCCTTTTTGGTAATCGTGCGCTTGTTAAAAAAATTTACATTTACATTATTAGACTCTGCTAGCTGCAGCCTGATGATAATAATATAAAATAATCACAGCCTTCCCTGAACCTTAAAGGGAAAATATGACCTTGTTCTTATTTAAAAATTAAATCAAAGCTGTGAGATGATCCAGTGGTGTCTGGGAGCTACTGGTAGCTCGCGATCGACTTGTTGGAGACACCTGCTTTACATTTGATCAAATTCTGCCAAAAGCAATGCCAAATATTACTTTTTTTGTTGTTTTGGGGGGAGGGATCTGTTGTGATTTTGAGCCCATACATTCATGTTTCATCCTTTTTAAATCTTTAGTTCTTATGCGTCCACTGTATTCCTGTTTACACTGTATTCCTTTTTTTGGTGTTTTTAAAAACCTTTTGTAAGAACGTGAATTGACGAGGTTGATATGTTTTCACCCTCCTGTGTGGATTTTTTGCAAACTGTTCAATTTTTTCCATTCTTTGGCACTACCAGTGTTGCATAGTGCATAGGTTTCAGTATTTATTTCACTTTTTTGCTGAGGGTGATTTTGGTATGAATTCGGACTTTTCTTACGCACTTTTATTCTGACTTTTTCCTAATCACGTTCGGTTACCATAAGGCAGACTTTGTATTTGAAATTCATCTTCCCCTTGTCACCTGATCTTATTCTGTTTTTTTTTTCCTGACTGCAATGGACTTCTATGCACCTATATTTAAACTCGGTTTGTACAAATTTGCTTCAAACATTTTTGTTTTCCCTTTCTTTGCAGGTGGTTGATCTTGCCCTTTTTTCATTTCTCTGTGTTCATGCAACCTCATTTGAAAGAATGTAAAGTTTTCCATTGTGATTTCATTTCTGTTGCTTTTTTTTTTTTAGTTGCACGTACTTTAGAGCAGACTTGGTTGCTTTTTGAAATAAGTTTTACCAGCAAACACAAGACATGGAACGGAAACCAGCATCCTGGGACCGGTTTCGGATTAACACCCCTCATCAGCCAGACTAGCTTGAATCCCAGGATGCTTATTTCCGGTCCAGTTGAGACCTGACTTGGCAGTTCGGTCTGGACTGTTCCCATGAGGCAGAGGGTCAAGACTGATTTTTATATGGCTGTGCCTGAACTGGGGTGGAGAAGTGAGCTTAAGAACGATGATGGATTCAACCCAGATCTGTGACTGGGGGTGAGTGTCTGAAAAGTTTCAGCCGTCTGTCCATCATCTCCTTGTGTTTGCTTTGTTTGCCCAATGTTGGCAGGGTACGCCCAGACATGGGTCCCTTGCTTACTTTGCCTCTGAATTCAATCTAGCCTGCCCGATGAGGGGTTTTACCCCAAAACCGGTCCCAGGATGCTTGTATCTGAAAGAGACTATTAGTTATAGATTCCTTACCTTAGAATTACCCCCAGGCTTCAGACTGGATCCAGAGAACCGGCTTCAAGCCCTGTGACTCCTGTCACAAGTTGATGTCGGTCACCGCTCAGCATCTCGTGTGCCTTTGGTGCCTGGAGCACGACCACGAAGAGAAGTCGTGCTCCGACTGCCCAGCCATGAATCTGAGGTCTTTGCTGGAGCGGTCCCGAAAGCATTTGGAGCTGGGCAGTCCACTCCGCGCAGCTCAAAGTCCCCATCGAGTTGAAGGTCGCGGGACCGGTCACTGAGTCATCACCATTCCTCTTCAAAGTCTTCACACTCCTCAAGTAAGTTGATGCACAAAAAGAAGGCAAAGAAGCATTGTCGCTCTTTGCCTTCTCTCTGTCCGTCGACCAACGCGACGCGGGACCCGGAGCTTCATCGCTCTCTGGCTCCTTCCTCGGAGCGGCTCCACGCTTCCCTACCTTTCCCAGAGCGTCCCCTGTCCAGCTGTCCAGCTTCGTCAATTTAACGAAGCACTGCACAGCACCTTTGGGCAGCCCGACTCCGCAGGCGTGCCTTCGAGCCCCACAGACTCGACTGGGGGCTTGTAAGCCTTCGATGCCGGCGGCTCCGGCGCTGCAGGGTACTGAAAGATCCAGGCCTGGATCCGGATTGGTGCCGGTCGCCTCACAGTATCTTTCCCGGCGCCGATTCTAGTGGTGGCGCCCCAGACGCTGGTTGTGCCCCCAACTGGCGTCAACCCCAACCTCACCCCGACATGGACACGGTGACGGACTTTTGTACCGCTGTTCATCCCTGGCGTTCCCTACCGCCCTGAGTGGCAGCCTGTGGAGGACTGGGAGGGGTCTATTGACCCTCTAGCAGACCAACTTGAGGAGCCGGACTGGCAAGAAGAGTTGGGTGATGCCAGTGGTCTGGATACCTCCCCAGACCTTGGTATTCTTTCTCCCTCTACCGTGGCTATGGGGAGGGAGCCTCCTACGCGGTGGTGTTGCGTAGGGCGGCTGAGGCCTTGGTGTGAGAAAGTGCCATCTTTCTTGCATGGTATGCCCCCACTTTTTGCTGAATTGCTGATGTGTTTTGACTGAGTGTGCCCTGGGCTCCTGCCAATCAGGTGCCCAGGGCCTGTGTTTCTTTCCTAAAACTGTGTTGAAACTAAAACCCAATTGGCATCTCTGGCCACATGTCAGCCCCTGGTAAATGGTACCCTAGGTGTGACCAGAGAAGACCCCTAAGGGCTGCAGCACTTATTGTGCCACCCTTAGGGGCCCTGTACCCTGACACACACACACTGCCTTTGCAAGCTGAGTGTCTTGGTGCAGAACTAAACAAATGAGTCTCTACAGTACCCAGGGCCATTCCTGGACACTGTAAGTGGAGTGCTGCCATTAAGAGTATATGGTGCTGGGAGGTTGTCATCAAAAACTCAACAGCACCATGATGGCTTCACTGAAGACTGAGAAGTTTGATATCAAACTTCTCAGCACATTAAACACGCACTGATGCCAGTGTGGGATTTAATGTAAAATGCACGACAGAGGACATCTTAGAGATGCCCCCTGAAACCTAACCAACTTCCAGTGTCCTGACTGCGTGGCTACCGAAGCTGCCATCACCAGACATGTTTCTGGACCCCTGGGTCGAGAGCGTGCCACTCTCAAGGGCCTGAAACAATGCAAATCCTGGGACGAGGTGGCAAGCCTCCTCCCCCAGGACGGGCAGGGGAAGCTTCAACGGCATACTGCCTTTGTGAGCTTCTCCAGGCCACTTGCTGTACTCAGCAACTAGCCCACACCGGTTCTGACCCCCACTCTGGCGGGAAGAGCGAAGGGAAACCCTAAGTGAGGAAAGGGGGTGTGCCAGCCTATGCCAACACCACCCCTCAGGTGGGAGAGGCGAGGTGAAGCACAACTCCTGGCTCCGGCCATCTTGAAAATGGAGAGCCCTGCCCAATCTGAGATAGGCTTCTGCCCCCCTCCCACAGGAGAGGGGCAGGCTAGGGGGTGTACTCACCCCAGGACAGGGACCCATTGGTCCCTGCCCTTGCCCTACCTATAACGCACTTAAAATTTGTATTTAGGGGCACCCTCAACCTTCCTTCTCTGATCCCGATTGCAAGAAGAACAAGAAACAAGAATACCTGCTGTGCAGCTGCTAACAAGAGGACGACACCAACTGACTTGGCCCCAGAACCCTACAGGCCTGTTGATCCTTGAACCTGCTCCTGCGAAACCCCGGCGTCTCCTGCGGACAGCAACCTCGAAAACCCCAGAGGACCTGCCTGCCTTGAACCTCTAAAAAGACTGGGACTCCCACGAGCAGTTGTTCTGCTCAAACAGCAACAACCCTGGTGCCAGCCAGGAACAGCGAATCCAGCCCGCTCTGCACCCGCCCAGCCTGTGCCTGAGTGAACCAAGACCACGAGGACGTCGCCCCGGCGACTGTGACCCGGAGTCCAGTGCCCAATGACCATCCTTGACGAACCAGACGTCTGCAGCCTCAGAACCAGGGGACCCCTCCAACCGCAACCAGCTGAGGGCAAGATTTCCCGACACCAAAAGATACCCCTGCACCCGGCGCCCTGCAGCCCCCTGTGCCTTCCTTTGGGGTATCTACCTCTTCTCCAAGATCCCAACTTACCTCTCGAAGTGGTGGTCGCACCTGAAGAATCTCCGTCCCCGAGTCTGCAGCTTTTGTTCACTTTTTAACTCTCCCATTCATTAACATTGAGTGCCCGACAGCTCAAAAGCACCCTGCACCCAGCTGCCCGAGTGCCGCTGGAAGTGCAGCAACTACACTACTTTACTTACTCTCTTGCCCTGTGTAAGTGACCAGGAGCTCGGCTCCCACAGCCGCGTGGCCTGCTTGCTGGCAGCCACCAACCGAAGGCCCCCTACCCTCCATAGGATTGCATTGGGCCTACTCCCTCTATACCCGGCTGCCCCAGTGCCGCTGAGGGTGCAACAACTGTACCTTTCCGAACCTGGGAGACCCCTGAGTCTATGCCCAGAACCGTAACTCTACCAGTCGAGTACTTACCTAAAGGCCGATAACTCATTTTCCTTCCATAGGTTAACATTGACTGGTTTCACTTGGCAATTCTTCTAAGTGTGGAGTTTTGAAACTTTAAAATATTCATTTAAAATCAGCCAAATAATGAATTCCGATTTTACTCACCTGTGATCAGGAGAGAAGCCAGTGCTGTACTTTTCAGCCTAGTACTGAACCGAAAAAGTAATTATAACTGTACTTACCAGTAACTTGAATTTCCTCTCATAGGATAACATTGCTTGGTTTTACTTTTATTTTTACTTTTACTTAAGTGTTTACAGCATATGTCCCGGGACTGTATCTAGGATCCAGTCCTGTGGTTAAAAAAGTAATCTATAAAGTAATCAATTGCATTTAACTAGAAAAACCCATTGAGCTCAATGTTATATTGTGTTTGAAATTGTGTTGCCCATTGCAACCACTGTAGCTATTGTACTTACAAAGTCTATTGCCTATTTGCAAAGTAATTACCTAAAGTTACTCACATTGAGAAAAGTATATTTTGATACCTTGTTGGTTCTAAAATAAAACAACTATATCTTTAGATACAAAACAATTGGCCTAGAGTTCAGTTCTTGTGTGTGAGACAATTTGCTGACTGAGTGCGTACAACAAATGCTTTACACTGTCCTCTGATACTGCCTTACTGCTCGACCAAGCTACCACTTTAGAGAGTAAGGTTATATCTAACTTTAGCCTCTGCCAAACCTCTGGGGACTGTGGACTGTGTGCACACTGTACCTTACTTTGGTCCAGTATATACAGAGCTATGTTCTTACACTTGGGCCTCGAGCTTCCTATGGTGGCTGTCAGGACTGGCCTTCTGACTGAGGTGGTTCAGCCGGCAGCAGCCTCTTTGGATCCCCTGCTGCCTTTTAATGAGGCCCTCACTGACATCCTTCTGGGCACTTGGTCCAAGCCCAGCAGCTTCTGTGGACAGGATGATTACCTGACGCCACCACCCGCCCTGGCCGACCCATTATTCCTCTCCCAACACCCTACCCCTGAGAGCTTGGTGGTCAAAGCCTCATCCTCAAACGGCACATTCCCTACTGCTCTGCCAGATAGGGAATTCAAGGAGCTGGACCATCTTGTGAAGAAGATGTTTTCTTCCGCCAGCTTAAGACTGCGGTCGGTGAACACCACATGTCTCTTGGGCCGTTACACACACGGTGTGGGATGCGGTTGCTCAGGTGCTGCCACAGTGCATGGAGGAGGCCCGGGCTGTGCTCACCCGCGCTGTTGCTGAGGGTCGAGACGCAGCAAAGTTCACCATCCGGTGTTGGCTGGATACCGCCGCATGCTGGGTAGAGCGGTTTCCACGTCGGTAGCCCTGAGGCGCTACGCCTGGCTGAGATCCTCTAGCTTCTCTGGGGATGTCCAATCTAACCTTTTGGACATGCCCTTTGATGGCCGTCGCCTGTTTAGTGTCAAGGCGCTCAAGTCTTTCAAGAACTCTAGGGCTACGGCCCGATCCTTGGGCCTCGCGACAACTTCAAACCCCATGCAGTCTGCCTTTCCTGGCTACAGAAGGGGTGCCCTACCGCGTTCCACCCAGAGCCACAGGGTTGTGCAAGCTACCCAGCCTCTGCATGGTCGGGGACGTGGGACCCGGCGTCATGGATCTGAGGACCAGCGGGCGTGCCAGTCAACCAAAGCCCCCCCTGTTGCAGCCTCCAAACCTTCCTAGTCCGACCTTCCAGGGCCACCAGTTGCCAGTGGGTGGCAGGATCTGCCATCACCTCCCCCACTGGCTCAACATTACGTCGGACAGGCGGGTTTTGCAGTTAGTCTGAAAGGGCTACTCCATCCCCTTCGAGAATACTCCTCCCACCATGCCACCAACACTCCATCCCATGTTGGAGGATCATTTCGCCCTTCTCTGCCTGGAAGTTACAGATCTCTTTGCCAAGGGAGCTATTGAACGTCCCTGTGCCAGAAGTAGGTTGTGGTTGCTACTCCCACTACTTCTTGGTACCCAAGAAGGAAAAAGGCCTGCGTCCTATCTTAGACCTCAGGGACATCAACCGCTTCCTCCGGAAGGAGAAGTTCAAGATGTTAACCTTGGCTCAGGTCTTGTCTGCCCTCGACCCTGGAGATTTGATGGTAGCGTTGGACTTGCAGGACACTTACTTTCACATGCCCCGTCTTGCCTGCCCACCGGCATTACCTACGGTTCACGGTAGGCCACACGCATTTTCAGTTTACCACGCTCCCCTTTGGCCTTACCAGCCCCCCCAGTGTTCACGAAAGTGATGGCGGTGGTCGCAGCTCATCTGCGCAGATCAGGGTTTCAGTCTTCCCCTATCTCGACGACTGGCTGTTGAAGGCGGGCTCGCCCAGGCTGTCGTCTCCCACCTCCAGACTACGACGGATTTGCTGCATTCGCTGAGGTTCACAGTTAACGTGCTGAAGTCGCACCTGATTCCCTCCCATAAGCTCCTTTTCATCGGAGCGGTTCTGACACAGCGCAGTTTTGGGTCTATCCTCCCTAGCAGCAAGTCCAGGATATTCGGGCTATGATACCGATGTTTCGGCCTCCATCCCGGTTTTCGGTGAGAATGACCCTGAGGCTGCTGGGCCTAATGGCCTCCTGCATCCTGCTGGTGGATCATGCCAGATGGCATATACTTGCTCTGCAGTGGGACCTGAAGTTCCAGTGGGTGCAGCACCAGGGGAATCTTTCCGATGATGTTCAGATTTCATAGGGGACTGCAAGTCAGTTGCAGTGGTGGTTCACAAACAAGGATTGGGTCAACGGCAGATCCCTCTCCCTTCCCCAACCTGAGTTCACAGTAGTGACGGATGCCTCACTCCTGGGATGGGGCGGCCATATGGGAAAGGTGGAGATCAGAGGCCTCTGGTCTTCGGCGGAGTCCAGGCACCACATCAACATTTTGGCGCTCCGGGCGATTAGTCTTGCACTGAAGGCAACCTTCCTTCTGTCAAAGGAAGAGTGGTGCAGGTGTTCACGGACAACACCACCGCCATGTGGTACTGCAATGAACAGGGCAGGGTCGGGTCGTGGACCCTATGTCAAAAGGCTCGTCTCCTTTGGACATGGCTCGAACATCAGGGCATACCTCTGGTGGTTAAACCCCTAGCAGTTTCCCTGAACGCCAGGGCGGACAAACTCCGCTTCCGGTGCATGATGGATCACGAATGGCGTCTTCACTCGGAGGTGGCGCAAGGTCTCTTTCAGCAGTGGGGAGAGCCTTGGTTAGATCTATTCACCAACGAAGAGAACGCGCAATGTCAACAGTTCTGCGTGTTGGAGTTTCCAAGGCGGCTCTCGCTCCGCAACGCTTTTCGTCACGAGTGGAGTTGCGGCCTCCTGTACGCCTTTCCGTCTGTACCACTTCTGCCAAAATTGCTAAAGAAGATCAAACGCGACCGGTCACAAGTCATTCTTGTGGCTCCGGACTGGGCACGAAGAGTCTGGTACCCCGAGCTCCTGAGCATGGCCATCAATCCTATTGTTAACAGATTTCTGAAGTGCATTACTCATCTCTTTCCTCCTTCTCCTTTCATAATGCCCCAGTGGGAGTTGAATCTTGTCCTCACTTATCTTATGTGTGCTTCCTTTGAGCCACTTACATAATTGTCCTCTTCACCTCCTTTGAAGGCTGCTTTTTTGCTTGCCATCACCTCTGCTCACAGGGTAAGTGAGCTTCAGGCTTATCTTCCAGACCTTTCTTGCTGTCCATCCGGACAAAGTAGTCCTCCGTACTAAGCCCTCTTTTCTGCCCAAAATGATTACCTCTTTCCACATAGGTCAGACCATCACATTGCCCACCTTCTTCCCGCCTTTGCACCCTTCCAAAGAGAAGGGTAGATTCCACTGTCTGCACCAAAAACGTGCGCTGTCTTTCTACCTTGACCGCACTAAAGACTTCCAAATGAACGATCAACTCTTTGCGGATTATGTGGGCACCAAGAAAGGTCGGGCAGTGCACAAAAGTACCATCTCTCGATGGGTTGTCCTATGCATTAAGATCTGTTATTCTTTGGCTAAAAAGGAACCTCCAGTAGAACTGCGCACCCACTCTACCAGGGCGACAGCACCCACTACTGCTTTGGGAGCGTGGAGTTCCGCTGGTTGACATCTGTCACACAGCTGGTGGGCATTCCTGCACACGTTAACTAAGCATTACTGCCTGGACAGCCAAGTCCGGAGAGATGGCTTTTTCGGCTGTTCTGTCCCCCAGGATTTCCTCCGGGGTTGGTATTGCTGGGCTATCTATTCTAAGGGAAGGAATCTATAACTAATAGTCTCTTTCAGATGAACAAGTTACTTACCTTCGGTAACAATGTATCTGTAAGAGACATATATTAGTTATAGATTCCTTACCTCCCCACCCATCCTCCCCATTCTGCACACTGACTTCTAGGATAGGGACTTCCTTACAGGGCCCTCGTTTTGTGCACCAGGGGTCAGTGTCTTGCATGGCTCTGCGCTTCTGGCATGGAACGTCGTATCAGAACTGACGTTAGCGCGCAGGAGCGGAGTCTAAGTAGACACCCGCTGCGTCATCCCGGCGACCACTACGCCGATGACGGACGCGGAGTCGACCGATGCCACCTACCGACACGCAGGGGTACTGATAAGTAAAAATGTCTTCGGATCCAGTCTGATGCCTTTGGGCAATTCTAAGCTAAGGAATCTATAACTAATATATGTCTTACTTGTCCTTATTACCGAAGGTAAGTAACTTGTTCGTTTAGTGCCTACCAGGGATGGTGCATCAATTGAGAAAGAGGGCTGATAATGAACAACATTAATATAGAAAGAAAACTGGGTGGGTGCCTGTGCACAGCCCTGGTGAACACCTTAATTGATAGTTAATCGTTCAGTCACCTGGCCCTGGGTTCTCCAGCGAACCTGGGCATAATAACCCTCATGTAGACTGATCAATAGGCTCAAGAGCCTCCTGGGATGGCCCATATCGCCCAAAACCTGCCATAGCCTGCTTTGTGGAACCAGGTCAAAAGCAGATTTAAGGTCGACGAAGCCAACATACAAGTTGCCCTGCCAACCACAACGATCTTCCAATAGAGTAAAAGGAAGCGGAAACCTGATGAATCGTGGATATCTTCTTCCTAGAGCCTGTCTGAAAGGGGGATACAATGGCTTTAGCTGCAGTCCATTCCTCAATCTTGCTCACTGCCAATTGGGCAGAAATTTTCTTCGCACAGTTGATCAAGCTGATCAGCCTGTAATTAGCTGGATGGAATCTATCCCCCTTTTTATATATCGGGATGACATCCGCTCCCTTCCAAGAGTCAGGTACTGGGGCACCACTGATAATGGCATTAGTTAAGAAAAGGTTATACCAAGACAATTTATCTCTTTCTAGCAGAAGGATATAAGCTGAAATGCTGTCTAATCCTGAAGCTCTACCTCTGGTTATTGCATCCAGAGCCGAGGATGTCGGCCAGGTCAAGGAAAGGGCCAGGTACAGCTATAGAGTGGGCTGTTTACACAGTCCCCAGCACAGTGTCCGGCTCATTAAAAGGAGTTACTGAATAAAGATTGGAGAAATGATCAACCCAGGTCTGGGGAGAAATGTTATTTTGCAGAGGTGAAGCAGAGACCTCTCTCCCCTCCACTTTAAAAGTGCCAAAAACCTGGTGGAGTTCTTAAGAGAGCAAGCCAATTTGAGTTCCTGCCATCTTTCTTCCTCTCAATCTTTATTAGCCCGAGCCTCTGTCCCTTTGTACCTCTCTCCACCCAGACCGATTTCTGAGATGTCCTTTGTGAAGGATGTCTACATGAAAGTCTAAGGGCCAGATGTATTAAAGTGTTTTGCCCATTCTGTGCCTATGGGGAAATATATGGAAATGTGTTCATACATATGGCCCTGAGTTCCTAATTAAACCAATTGTTTACTTTATGAAAATTCCGTTTGTGGCCGTTAACAGGTACTATAAGGTAGTACAATATTTTCTTGAAGTTGTTGTGGAAGCAGTCATTGGCATGCCACACTCTTAGTTCTTGCAAATCGATTTCCCAAAGGTAGTGATAGATTGATCTTCGCCTCGCCAGATGACCAAAATATCGTTGATAGACAAATATATCAGAAATCCCAATTGGCACAGACAAACCATGGGAACAAAAGCAGTGATTGGGATAGGACGGGGCCTAAACACCATTTTCCCTTGTCCATGTAGGATAGTTCCAAATCTCCATTGGTTGCAATAGGAACAAGGTAGTTGTCCCTTCTCTGACGGAGGGGGCACCATTTGACTTGACCTTTTCCACGTGAGTGATTTTTCAGGGTGTGTGGTGAAGTGCCATCGGTCACCTAACATACAAGAGAATCGGTACGGCTAACCATATAGAACTATGGCTCCTGATAACCAGGTGCCTTAGAATATGTGCGAGGAACACTGCCTGTTCTTTTCTATATTTTCATATGTATCTCTTTTTTTTTTATTGTACTCTCATAAGCTCAGAAGAAGATTACCGCCACCAGATACCTGTAACAGATTGTCCGTTGGACATGGTCAAAACATCCTACAGTTATCCATACAAGATTGGACACTCTGATTCTGGTGCACTGACCTCTCTATACCCTTAGACATATGGGGCTGACCACTTGCAACAGGATACTTGCGTAGTACAAGGGACACCCATCACTCATTTATACTATGGGCAATCTGGTTTTCGGGTGTGCTGATTTTCCTAATGGGTTTTCCGCCCTTGAGTATACAGCGCTGACCCTTTAAAAACACATGCCAGTACATCGTGGTATTTGCATTTAACTTCGATGGAGGCCCGTCTTTAGTGATTCTATTCCATGTGAAGAAGCGGCTGTGTATGACAGAGGCAAGAAAGCCTTCAGCATTTAGTGCGCATTCATTCAGATTCATGCTGCCGGCATGGGACTACATTTCCCCAGTACTCGTGGTCACGTGACTGCATCAGAGTGATGCGATTATACAACCTGAGTGAGTAGCCACACACCAAATTCGGCTTTAGCGAGCCCCGGATCCTCTATTTAAGCAACAGCAATTACTCTGGACACCGTCCTCCATCTGCTGTGGTGTTACGGATTGCTGGCTCCCCGTATACAGGTAAGGGTCTCTGACCCTACGTTTGTTATATCTGTAATGGTTTCTGCACCGAGGCAGCGTGTTCCTTGTATACAGGAATGGGTCTCTGAACCTACCTTTTTGTTTAACTTGAATCTTTTGTGCATTGAGTGCGTCTTTTCTTTTTTTTTCTTGTTATGAAAACGTAAAGAATGCTGCATTTGTGTTAAAGATATGGAAGTTTCAAAGCACACTCTCTCATGTCGTAGGAAAGTTCTCAGTGCACATTTCGCAGGTGTTGTGTCTTGAAAACAAAGCACGCTGCACCCATGCGGAGGTCAACTATTTTAAGCCCATGTCCTCCATTGCATCGCAGCTTTGTTATTGCAGTGCACATCAAACACGTCTGCAGTTTTCAACTTGAAGAATGCTGCATCTATGTTTAAACTAGGCAGTGTTATCGTGTGCCTTACCGCTGCATATTTTAATGGGGCAGTTGCTTCTGTAAT
This sequence comes from Triturus cristatus, assembly GCF_964204655.1. Lineage (NCBI taxonomy): Eukaryota > Metazoa > Chordata > Amphibia > Caudata > Salamandridae > Triturus > Triturus cristatus. Next base: position 946,803,401 of record NC_140586.1, read on the forward strand.
CTAAGCACTCTGTACTTGTGTGTTAGGCCAACTAGCTCTAAGAGTCTTTTTTTCCCCATAACACCACATGTTTCCTTTGGAAGTTAATGCACTAGGTTCTGCCTTTGTTCCCCCTGTCCTGCCGCAATACACGCCTGTTATGAGGCACGAGCCATCAAAAGCATTGCTACACAAACTTCAAGGCAGATACACGACTGCCTCCACGGTCTTGGCGTGTCTCCCCCTAGTGTTAAACACCATTATGCTGCCAGCTTGTCTCGATAAACCTTAGTGACATCTGAATACATGCTTGGGGAACCTATTAGGGACTTCACAGCCGTACGAAAATACCTCAGTCACTATTGCAGACACCGCCTATGAGTATTTGGACGATTTTTAATCTACATGGGCACACTATCTTAACACTTGTTCTGAAATGCCTAGAACTGTTACAGTCTTCCAGAAGACTTATTTTCTTACCATGCTCACCTTCCTTTAATTCTTTATTAGGGCGGAGAGTCATCCTGAGCCGCATGCCACGGTGAGTTGAGGCACATTTCCCGACGTCAGCGGATTAACCTTTCTACAGTATATTGTTATTGTAGTGAATCTTATTGTCTAAAAAATTATTTTATTTTTCACCTATACTAAGAATAATAGACATTGACTATACAGTATATGGTTGTGTCCCGTTCGGACGGGTTTGTATGTCCTGGACTGAATAGCTTTGAAATGTAACGCTAGCACAGGTGTTCAAATGTCTGACATAGATTTTTTTCAAACCATTCTTACATTTCCTATGTATGTATTCTTTTAGGTACCACCAGTGAATTCACCACTCTATGAAGATTAATATGATCACTGGATGGTTTTGTGTTTTAAAACCCTTCTTTATACTTATATTGGTTCGTACACCATTTTTAGGTCTCGCCTGAGCCAGCGCGCATGCGCACCACTGCGAGGCTTATAGTAATGGCTTTAAACTCTGAACACACACTTGTGCGTGTGCTTATTTATCCTTGCTGTCTCTCTTTATCACCTTCCCCTTTTCTGCCTTTCCCTCTCTTGCTTTGGGACCTTTTCAATGTTTAACAAAAAGCTGTGAAACCTGCTGACCGATCTTTGTTCTTTTAATAAGGCGTTTCTTTTTTATCACCCTGTGCCTGGAAGCTATGGCAGATTGGAGTACGACAAACCCATGAAAAATGGACCTCGTCTGCCGGTTTCTGAGCATTAACCAAGGAGAAATGTATTGCGTGATAGTTTGGAGAGATGAACTGTCCCGTCCGAGATCCCACGGCAGCTCTGTGGAGACTCAAATTCACGAGCTCCTTCTTACAAGGAGTTATGGGAACCAAATCATGCACGCCGTGCCCTCTGACGTTTTGCAGGCACCATAGTTAATTTTAAATCCCTCCTTGCACAAAAAATGTCATAATGCCATCCATTCTTTTGAGATCCGGAGCGTGGGGTCTGTCTTCTATATCTATGCGTTTTCATACCAAATAATGAAAGCGGCTAGATTTTTGCACCGTATAAGTCAAGGTAGTTTACGAGAACGCTGCGTGCCCCTTGCATCTGTTCCCTGCGGCGCGTGCATCATTCCAGGAATCCGACCCTGAGCGGGAGGCTCCCGTCACATCCCTGTGCTTTGGTAGCCTGGTTCATCGAATTGTTGCCTTCTGAAACATTTAACCCCGGTTTGTCCAAAATGCCTTCAGTATTGATACAGTGCCTATTTATTCCTTTACATTTACTTTCCAGTCGGCCCAGTCACATTTTCTTTTTGGGAGGAGGTATGTTTTTGATAATTCAAATGTAACTCCTGTAGAGGCGCACATTTCCACAGAGGATATCGCATTCAAAGTGTATCCTTCCTGCTACATGGGAGATGGGTGTGGGCCGGAGCGTTTTTCAAAAGCATCCAATTTTCTTTTGTATATTTAGAAAGCTTTTTTCCTATCCTTGTGCTTGCAAACATGAATTGTATTAAAAATACAAGCCTTGGCTGAGCCAATAGACTCTTCGATAGATATTGTATGCCGTGTTTTTCTCTGCCAGGCGCACAACATATAGACTGTTCACAGACTTTCTGTAGTATGCTTCGTTCTGGGCAGATCTACTCTAAGCCCCACTCTACTTCTATCCTCGTGTTAGTGCAGCCCGATGTAAACAGTAATTATAATGTATTTGCGTTTATATAACGCTTACTACCTCTGACGAACATTGAAGCGCTTTTTCGGCGAGTAGCCAGGATCCAAAAATGGTTAGGGATGAATTAGCATAGGGAAATATAAAATTATTTTGAGAGCTGGACATGTTGGTCTGTTAGTTGGGTTGAAAAAGATAGTGGAGGGATAGAAGAGGGAAGGGTTAGCATTTATATAGCACTTGCTACCCCTGATGAAGTGTTGAAGCACTTTTCGGCGAGTAGCATGCTACTCCAGAACCCAAAAAGATGAATAGGTAGATCAATTATGGTGGGTAGGTTGTTCTATTATACACACACAACTGTACGAAAATCAAAAAAATTCCTTTTTAAAGTTGTATCCAAGAGACAAGTATAGTCTCTGATAATAATGTATACAATACTGATAAGTTTTAAGTTGGCTTGCCAGCAAGACTGATGCCCCGTAATGTTGATGCAAAGTCACTTGTGCTGGAGTATCTTAGACTCTTGTTGAATTGTACCATCCGCCTTGTAGGTACTGCTATTTGTATCAGGTCCACGTTGTAGGCAGACAAACGCCTAAATTGTGCACTATTAATATTAAGCATAATGTAGGTGAACAGATGACAGTAACCACTGTACAAGCTGTATTAGGTGCTTAGAAGTAGAGTGACATAGAGGGCAATAAACACTCCACTAACACTGTCATTCGCTTAGTAAAGACGAACGCCAAAGGCCCTCGTACATAATGAAGCATCGGGGTGCACCCTCTTTCTGCGTCCCATGGGCATTTTGGCTTTTGTTCTACAGAAGAGGCTGCAGACACTTCCATAGCCCTTTATATAGTGTGGATCACGTAGGAGAGATTCTAAGCGAGCATGCTTTCCTTTGTATTGGGCATTGCCACATTCAAATGTGGGAAAACCTTTTGTTTTGCGACTGCACTGTATTATTTTTTTTTGGGGGGGGGAATCTTTTTTTATTATTAACAGTGCTCATAAGACCATACAATTCAATACCATGTACAAATATCCCATTGGAGAACAGTGCAGGGATCATCTGGGGATTACACATCTGAAAAACACAAGTGTCTTTCATGAATACAAATTGACTACTCCCCCAAGGACTGCACTGTATTATTGACACGGTCGAAAAGGCAAACAAGCAGTCAGGAGGCGCACTGATTGTATACCCCCCACTCCCCACCTGACAGGATGGTGACAGACCCCAACCACCTGCAGGGGAAACGTGCCACCTCGTTTAATAATAGCTGCCAGACGCTTTACTTGGTAAGGTGACTGGTGGTTTACAACTGCGCCTACGTTGGGGCACCACATGTTTTTCCCAGCATAATCTGGTGTACACCCCCTGTGTGGGATGACAGCAACCACTGAAGACTGCACCGTTGTGTAGTCTGGGACAGTGCACCTTCCCTGTAATGCTGAACTGGGCCTTTAAATACGGAACTATTTTGCGTGCCTATTTAATTCAGGTATACAAAGAATGTGGTACTACTTGTATACTAGGGTAGGACAAGGAAGATTGAATTTCTAAGGTGGCGGAAATGTTTTTGTCAAAGTGCTTTATGCCCTAAACACCCTCCTGTACCCTGAACATAATGAGATTGCGTAGATTAAACCGCTGCGTGCCTAATGCTGCCATTTGCATTTCAAGACCAGTGATTAATGAGGCTTTATCAAGTTCAAAGCCTTTAGGCGTTCCCGACCTGTCTGATACTTGCATATGGAAAAGGTGGGACATTTGCAACCTAAAGATAGATAAACATATTCATAGGTCACGATTTATGTCTGCATCTAAAATAAAACTGTAAATTAGGAGAGGTGATAAGTAAGATGTTAAAAGGCAGCTACTAATTGAGCTGCATTTGTACATTGGCCTTCCTATATTATGAGATCTATTCCTGCTTCAGTCTTTGATTGCAATGAATACTAGGCATGAAGTCCTCGTCGAGCTGTTTAAATATTCCACTTGTATCGCCAACTCTTCCCCACTGCATCCTTAACCGGTGGCCTAGCCAGTGTGCCCTGAGCCCCAAGGCAAAGGAAATGTGACCCCTGCCCTCTGTTTGGACTGTGGAAAGCAGCAATAATCATTGTTCTGTGGGCCCTTCAGGCCTCTGTTTGAACTGTGACAAACAGCAGTTATCAGGGTTCAGTGGGCCTTTTAGGCATCTGGGACCTGGTGCCACTGCACCTGCTGCACCAATCTGCAGGCATGCAGCAGCCTCTTCCACTGAAGGGATTTATGTCGCATTAAAGCAGCATGCGGGAAACAACCATTTTCTGAGGCAAAGAACCAACACCTCGTCTGTTCCAACCTGAACTGCCCCCACTACCCTGAGCTCATTATTGTGGTATTTAGTATACCTTTCTCTATAACAAAACATGCCTGAACTCCTCCCTCTCAGTGAGGGGGCTGTATCACGGTGCAAGGAGATTCTCAATAAGGAAGCAGGCCAACTATGGTGGATGAGGGAAATCGTCCTTTTAAAGGGATATTTCATCTTAGCTAGGTCTTCATTTGCAACAATATTCCTCAGAGAGCCAAGGGTTTCTTGATTGTGGTAGAAATACATTTTTACCCCTTCATTGTACGTTCAAGCACGGACCAGTGCATGAAATGTTGTGATCTATGTAGGGAAAATACTCTGTGCACTGTGAAAATGTGTTAAAATAACAAAGTTGATAATAGCATTTAATACCTTCTCAAACCTGGATTTATCTAGAAGAGAAGTCTGTTAATTCTAGCAGATTTTAAAGGAAGTTCTATATTGGTCTTTTCTAAACTAACCCCAGTGCGTATGACTACAATAACCACCTCTCTCAAATCAATACTGTGCTTGTTTTAGTGAGAAAGCTAAATGATCTAGGAGAAACCAGGAACTGGCGTCAGTATTTTTCTTAGGAAGCTTCAAGTTAGAGAGTGAAAACACTTTTTAGAATGCCCCAAAAATTGTGATAAAGATATTTCAATATGTTTGACAAAAAGAATAGGTACATTTCATGACAATAATGAAATGGGAAATAAAATCACAGGAACAAATATTTACACCACATGACGAAAATATTAGAAACTAAATTTCAGCAATATAGGAAATCTGCGGTTCATGTACTAATAATCCATTTGGTAAAAAGTGGTTGCTTGTAGAGTCAGCACACTACTGAGTCTGTGATTGCTTTTAAATAAAGGCTATTTTTAATGCACCCCATTTTACTTTCAGATTCACAAATGTCCCCTTGGGTTACTACCTCCTGTTACTGTTTTTCAGCCCACATATGGTTTCAAAACATAATACATACCTTAAGGATGTATTAAATATTCAGAAGGAAAACTATTAACCTTCCCCTTCCAAATTCTGAATTGTTAAATGGACTTAGTACATTTCAAAAAGGGGTTTAGCATTTGCAAACTCTGTGTATTACCGAACCAGTGGATTCTTTTTAACAATAAAACCCTTGGTACATGAGGCCATTTTTGTCAATTCCCTCCAAATTAAGTTTGCTAATAATGTTAGTTGAATGATCACGGGTGCACGTTCCTATTTAGTGTTAGTGTTGCTTCAGAACAAATAAAAACCATCACACATAACTCTTACACAATACTAAAAGACAGAATTTCTTCCATCCAGCTTTAATGTTTTGTTAAATATATTTGCAAATGTTGTCACTTAAACAGGAAAGCAACTAAAGCAGTCTCTGGACATAAAATAAGATGTAATCATAATCTTTAGATACATTTTCTGAGTTTCAGGAACAATGTGTGTCTTCTGGGTTTACTCTAAACCACTATAATAAACATATTCAGTACTTTTAGATTTAATCTGTTTGTACTGGTTTCTATTGCAGACAATAATCTAGATTTAGACTAAGGATCGTCCAAGTATTATGCTCAGTCAATATATTGAACAAACTATGGAGTTAAAATCTGAATAGATTAGATCCACAAGCATTGCCTGACCACTGTATTTTACATCAATAGATTACTTATCAGCACATTTTCTCTAAGAACAACTCAGTCATCTTCTATTTTTCTCGGAGCTCGTGCTGGGTCTGTTTGAACTCTTTTAAAATATGACATTTTATAATGTCCAAAAGTTCAGGATTCTAGTTTCAAGCCTGGTCAAACCTTAATGAATGCTACACCAAAAGATGCCCTTAATGCTACACCAAAAGATGCCCTTCTGCTCCTACATTTTATTGTGCACCATAATTCAGAAATGGCATGTTTTTGCTTTCGGAGGTAAAATTCTAAACATATTTATTGTTGGTGCCAACCGAAACATTATCATTAATTAGGAAGATAACAATAAGTGGTCTTGTGATGCTTGCTGGAATGAGAAGTGTTTAATCAAAAAGTGGATTGAATTCAAGTTTAGGCGACAATTTTACAAAAGTGTATGGATTTTGTATATATTTAAAATTGTTGATCTCCAAAATGGCCTAAATCAATAAATTGTATTGAAATTCAAGTTTATCATTTGAATCCTATTGTCGGAAAATATGTGATTTTGAACCCCATGAGGTGGTTCCTTTCCAGAAAGCATTCAGGTTGTAATCATGAGTCAAATAATGCTGAGGAGGTTAAAATATTCAAATTGAATTTTAATTACACATGAAATGTTCATTGTTCAATACATTTCTCTTAGTATTTTATTGTGCGGACTTTATTGCTTAAGGAAAATAATTAGTATTTGTTTTTCTATATGTAGGAAGCATTACATTAATGAAATCACTGTATCCCACCTTCTTTGTTTCCTTTCCTGTTCTTTATGAACGTTTGTTGTTGAACTTTAAAGATTGCCAGAAATTAGGAATTGTGCTCTACATAACTTTGCTGTGTTAAATATGTTGATTTTTATATACTACGTTTGTCTCTTATGTGTATGGCAACTGATGTTTTGTTTTGCTTTAATAATCAGCTTATGTTTATTAGGTTTTATTATTCAATAAAATGTTTCAAACACAACAAATGGTAGTTGATATGTATTTACAACTACAGCATTTTTATTGTATGGGCACTTTCAAAGGAGCCAAAAATATGGTCTGTGGAATGACGGAGGACCACCTTGGCATCAGCAGGGAGAGGTTTGGGCTGGTGATTAGGGGTATATGTAAGGTTGGAAGTAGGGGAAACAAAGCATGTACATTGTGTGGACTGTGACTCCTGGAGTTATTGTGAGGGATACCATGCTACCCTGTAAATGAATCCCCTAGTGATTATTCTCAACAAACTTAATTCGGTTTTATAACAGAAAACCATAAAAGTCATACATAAAATGATAAAACATCTTCCAAGTTACAGATTGACAAATATAATATGTCCAAGTTAATCAGAACACAAGATAAAAAATCATGAATTACAGTACAGAAGTTAATCGCACCTTGACCGAAGTCTAACAGCGACCGTAAAAAGTTAAACGTATGCAAAACAGTGTCATTAGAGAGGAGTTATAAAAAGATAAGAGCTCCCTCCTAAAACCCGCTTTTTAGGTCTCGCCTAGCTATTGCAATAGCAATCGCTATGCAAGACTCTAGTAAGGGGCTCCCAAAAGTGCTCCCAAAAGCGGATTGCATGGCGAGCATGCGCACAATCACGTGCATCGTGCCGCCATGCAATCCGTTTGGCATCGTACTTCAAAGGGTCCGCTCCCCCGCTTGGAATGCGCTCCCCCGCCAAGCGCGCGCACAAGTCCTTTCCGTGAAGAAAAGAAACCACAGATACAAGCAAACGGGATAATTACAGAGATAAATGATGGCATGAACTATTATTTTCATGGCAAAAGAGGGTGCATTTAATAACGGAAGGTCTCGGCTAGTACATTCCATGGCTTGCTGCGTCTCAAGCACTTCCTACTCGGCACATCACGATGCTGCGCCTAATCTGTAAGAACGGCGGCCCCGTCTTTATTTTCATCTGCATGAGGTGGCTTGCCCACCTAATTTTTTCTTAACTTTGAAAACACGTTATCATAATTTAGCTTAGTGCGGTGCTCTTTCATTTCTCTTCTAGCATTGCAAACACACACTGGTTAGAACAGTGTGGGCAGAGCATCTGTTGTCAGTGACAGCCCCTCATGTGTGTAGGGCGGGGGTGTCTTCTTCCTGACTGACATGATGTCATTTACACTGACGTCATCACTGTGAGAAGCTGAGTATTCATTCCTCATGCTAATTCGCAGTTTCAAAGCCTGAATACTCCCACATTTATTTGGTCAGGGAACGTCCGTAAATCTGCATATAGAGTAGAACCCTAGTTGCACAGAGTTAAATATAGATTTTAAAATTAATAACCTGGTTTCGCACAACTCCACTACAATATATATTTTGCAGATAAATGTATCCCACAGCACACTAAAGTTGTTATTATTGTACAATAATCCATAGACTTTGGAAGGATGATTGTTCAAGCACGCTGTGAATGCAAAGTGACCCCCCCCATACACAGGACGTGGGGAGGAGCCTATTGGACTCCTGTCTCATAGTTTAGGTAGGCCTTAAGATGCATGTGGGGGTTCTGGAGGGATGGCTTCCTTCGCGCCACAGGGGATGCAGGAGTTTGTGTTACGCCCGTGTAACTCAGTGGTTTAAGGCAGACGCGAAGACGCACATCTCCGTAGCAGGCGCGCAGCCTCGGAGCTATCTTAAGGAGTGCCAAGCTTCAAGGTCCACACAGAGGCGAATGCAAAGCAGAGCAAACAGCGATCTGTACACAGCCTGCCAGGATTATCCTCCGCTGGCACATTTGCAAATTAGTGCAGAGCCGAGCGCGCACATCCGGACACAGTACAGAACCTGGGGTTTATCTACTCGTGCAAATCACGGCGGGTTTTCACCTCCAGGCCTCAGGAGCTCTGGAAGGCCAGCAGCAACAGGTACAGAGGTCACACAGGGTTGATTGAGCGGCACAAGAAGGAACAGCCTGTGTTAATTATTTATTCTGGCATCCAAAAAATATCAATTACACTTTTTCGTCATTAAAAAGTGACTTGAGCATGGACGGAAATCCGACCTCTGACAAAACTTTGCAAGAAGGTGAGAAAGAGGGTGTGGCATTACGACCCGAGCTCCCCACTTTGTAGCTGGGGAAGCAGGTTCGAGTCTCGGCGTCGCTCAGCATCCTGTGATTCTGGGCAAATCACTTAATCTCTCCATGTTTACCAACAAAACTTGTGCTCATGTAAAGGGCTCCAATATCGTCTAGTTGAGTTCGTGCTATGTAAAACAAACGAGCATTTGGAATGCAATAGGTCTCAAGTTTATGCAAGCTTATGCTATTGGCATTGTAAATGACAATGCCTTTTATTTATGTTTTAAAAACAAAAATAAAAGGCATTGTTATTTGCAATTTCAATAGCTAAAACTCGCGTAAATGTGAGACCTATTGCATTGCAAATGCGTGTTTGAGAATGGGAATAATAAATAACTTTCTAGGGACAGCATAAAAACTACAAAACACCGTTGCAGCCACAGGGCATGAGGCACTGGACTCTGTGGAAGCAAGTGTGTACCAAGAGGTAATGAAAGAGGTTGAGCGAAACCGGGTCAATAGAAAACGATCATGGATGCTTCTAAGCCCTAGAAGATAAGGTTCGTTGGTTGGTACAGTTTTTAACACAATGTACTTACACACATTGGGCTTACACAGCTCATTTCCCTCTCTATCACAGCAGCTCATTCTTAAAAAACACTCTTTGACCAGAGAAAGGTCCCTCTTACATATGCGCTCTGGGTTAGCAAATAGTTCCTACCTACCCTGGAGAGGCCAAGTCTTATATACTGGAGCCATTGGATGCTTGAGACATGGTCAAGTGAAAGGCATTCCCATAGGGCATCTTTGCTAAGTGTATTTTCTTAATTAGCCCAAATATTAAGCCACAAATCCAGGGGACGGAAAGCCAGTACATCTGAGAGGAAAGGCATCCCCAACTCTTTGTGCACGACATAAAACGGGGTGCTTTGTGGGACAGAAAGGGCCCATTGCAGGAAAGAGTTTTCAGCACTTTGCACTGCCCCTACCCCAATGTGGCCCCATATCTCACTCCCATAACTAACCTTTGAGATATATTTGGCTTCATATATCTTTAAAAGAACCCTTATTGGCTTTCCTCCCACTCTGCTGGCAAAGTTAAAACAAGCATTTGCAATGCAATAGGTCTTGCATTCACACAAGTTTAAGCAATTGGCAATGTAAATAGCAATGCCTTTTATTTATGTTCAAAAATCAAAAATAAAAGGCATTGTCGTTTGCAATGTCAATAGCTCAAACTCGCGTAAATGCGAGACCTATTGCATTGCAAATGCTTGTTTTTCAATCTTTAACTAAGTCTTCGAAGTGTGTGTTCATCAAGCTCTGAAAACAATTCATCAACAAAACCCTCATCATCAGCACGCCATTGGCTAGTATTACAGGTGAAGGTTACAAAAGTGCAAAAACTCCACGGTCCGCACATTTGGAAATTCCATAGAACTGCATGCTAACCACCTGAACTCCGTATTGATCTTGCTCGCCTCAAGCTGCTTCCCAAGCCTCCTCTAGTCTGTTTACGGATGCCCCAGGTGAGCTCTAACAGGTCAAAGCCCAAGTGCTGATGGTGGCTGCCGATCGGTGTCAGCCATGACGGTTCGCAGCTGGCAAGAGGCCAAGTCAAAGGCATCAGCCAAAGTTGGCAGCTACTACACAATGCTCAGCATTTCATCTCTCATTAATAACAAATCCAACAATTTCAATAATGACTTCAGGTGCACAGTTTAGTTCAGCCTGTAGGCAGTCTTTCCCCAGAAAACCAGGCCTTCCTGCTCAAGAGAATGGGGACCAGAGGTGTGCCACATTGAAGGGAACAGCATTTCACAGATGTGGCTAGTCTGTATGTACTGAAGGTGTTTAGAGAGCATCGTTCATTGGAGAAAGTACTACATAGAGCCACCTTGAGTCTTTACATCCCACTTAACTATGGGATATGGGATCTTCTTTAACAAACACTCAACGCTAACAAAGACTTCATTTGGAGTGTGGCTAATCGTCTACTCTGGCTCTTGGCTAAACATCACAAGGCAACCACTAAAAAACGGATGGGTTCTTGTAGCACAATTACACTGAAAAACAAAAAATACTTAAGTTCATGTGCAAACAATAATTTAATAGAGGCAGGTTCGACTAAGGCACCTACTATAGAACAGACAGGCTCTTACAGGATTCTACTATAAAACACAGATGGTTTCATATAGGTTAAAACATATAGAACAGAAAGATTCCTCAAAGGCATCTACTATAGAACACAGATGTGCTCTTGTAGGGGCAAGGACAACAGCACAAAGTGGTGTGGGTAAAGCTACTATCAATCAGGGACGACTACTAGTGAACAGATGGGTTTTCATGGAGTCATTCCAAAATGTGTCATTTATCACACAGCAAGTGCTCTCTCCAGCCTACGTTTTCTAATGACTTAATGCAGCTAAAAAATAAAAAGATAAACCTAAACTGGGTTCCTTGCAGCAGTTATGTCTCCAAACTATCCCCAGTTTTATCTGCTGCATACTGTATGAATTTACTTCTATTACGGTCTCTTCCACGTGCTCAGTCAATATACAGTGAAACAAGTCTGAAACTTGAGCTTGCGCATTCAATCATCCAAGTCATATCGTCTACAGTCTCTGCCATGAGCCACCTGATACAATTAGTGATCGAGGAAAAGGGACTGCCTACCTTAAATGGGCATCCGAGCCCAAAAAATTGAATGACAAAACTTTTTTTTTTTTAAATGATCATAAAACTAAAATATGCACTGAAAAGCTGCTCTTGTGCTTGGGAAGTGAAACCTGCTCAGTTCTGTTGCTTCAGAATCTTTAAAAAAAATTGAGACTCTTATCAGGAGGAACCTGGGTACCTCAGCACAATGTGCAAATTATTTAAGAAAGGAGACGGGGCTCCTCCTGTTTATGACGCAAGTACTGCCACGAATCCATTAGCAGGGCTACTTACTATTTAAGTCTTCGACAACCAAACACAGAGTTGAATTTGGAATATAATGAAACGATTCGCAAATGTCCATCATAGCTGAAAGCCATTTATAATTTCTATGAAATCACACGCCGAGTAATAAGCCACACTTGGTGAATGAATCACGGGAAGGTTACGAGAGTCAAGCCTTTATCTGAAAATGATCACTTCTCGACCTGAAAATGTGGGAAAAATACATCAAAGAGGCAGCCAGATTTCCAGATTATCTGCCCTGAATCTAATTGTTTTTGATCAAGCACAAAGCCATCAAAGAACGAATAAGAAATGTACTGCACAGCGAACCATAGCCCATTGAAAATACTGAAATATAAATCTCCAGAAATGCACCGACGGCGCCAAACTATTCTTGCCGGTTATATCTGCGCATCTTGCGGGTCAGCGCGACAGGCTCAACTCGACAATTAACATTGGCAGACCATGGCCGTTTACACCACGCCAAAATCAACCAACGCCTTTGCCTTTTACAAAGTATGCGCCATCCATAGCTCTGCAGAGACAGCTATGTAGTCTCCATTTCAATTCATATGTCTTGGTAATGAATGTCGCTAACTCCAAAATCTCCATTGCTTTTTCAGTTTGTTCAAGGCAATCAGAAAGCAAGCCAGTTGCACAGTAAAAAAAATAAAACGCATGCAATAGTAAAGAGTTAACGTGAATAGAAGGATGCATGCAATAGTAAAACAAACAAGAAGGTAAAGGAAAGAAAACAAACGGAAAGAAAGAGCCTGATCAAAGCTGAAGAAAAGGGAGGGGGAGAAGGGAGGAGGGAGTGCGAGCAGCAGCTGTGTTAAACAAGCCGAGGTGACAAGAAGGGCTGGGCGAGAAGGGAGGGGGGAATGCCAGCAACAGAGGAGCCTGATCAAAGCTGACGAAAAGGGAAGGGGAGAAGGGAGGAGGGAGTGTGAGCAGCAGCTGTGCACGTGCACACCAACGTGCACTCAAGGTTTAGGCCAGCCAAAACTGTGGGTAGCACTTTGAAAATCCCACATATAAAATGTCTCTTCGAGCCTTTGGCTCGCGAGACCTAAACAGCTACAAAAGCTTTCACTAGACCCCCTTTCTTCCAAGTAAGCAAAGGGCACCAACTCAAGGAATCGTCAAACACAACTCCCAAAAAGGAGAAAACATTGGTCTTCGGTATTGACGAAAGTCCGAATTTAAAAGTGAACTGCTTAGCTTTACGAGGTCCCACCTGCATAATGAACGACTTGGAAGGATAAAACGAAAGGTCCAAGTCCATCAGAAAAAGGGGTAAAGAATTCAGAAGAAGTTGTAGGCCCCTAGCTGTCCTCACACAAGGACTGCGTCGTCTGCGTATAGGAGGACTGGCAGGCTACGCTTGCCTACCTGGGGACAATCAGCATTTGGGGCCAAAAGGGCCTTCTCCAAGGAATTAATATATAGGTTAAAAAGAAAGGATGCTAAAATGCACCCCTGACACACCCCTCTCTTGATGTCAAGCTGACTGGACACTTTCAGATCCTTTGAATAGCAGACAACCGCGGTTGAATCACTGAAGATCCTTCAGAAATAAAATGTTACTGTCATTGCCAATGGAGGACATCAACTGCCACAGCTTGGACCTATTGACCCAGTGGAATGCTGAGGACATGTCCATGAAGGCTAGGTATATGGGGCTGGAACGAGCCAAAGTGTATTTGTTCAGAACCATGTCAAGGTTTAAACACTGTTCCACAGTGGAACGACCTGGGCGAAAGCCGTATTGGATATCGGATAAAAAGTTGTTTTCATCAACCCAAGATATAAGTGTGTCAAGTACCATGCGGCCCACCACCTTCACCACAGAGTCCAGAAGAGAAATGAGCCTATAACAATAGGTACTGTACCGATCTATCTTTTTAAATACCGGGACTATAATCGTTAAAGCCCAAGAATCTGGGCGGCCATCCTGGACTACAGCATTGATAACAGCTGTGAGGACAGGCACCCAGGTTTGTATGTGGGCGATTTAGAGATATGGCGGGATCCCATCTGGCGCGGGGGCCTTGTTTTTAGATCGACACAGAATACCGGCTCTCACCTCTTGCGTGGTGAAAATAAGTTCCGACTTGCCTTCCACCCTTTCAGTTGGCGGGGTATCCGACTGGAAGATACCCTCGAAATCATGTACTCAATTGTCCTCCGTGAAATGGGCATCCAGTAGATTAGCAATATTTCCAGATAGAAATGGGCTGTTAATAATCCCCCAGAACTTTGAGCTATTACGCAGTGTACTAGCCTCCACTAAATTGATCCAGGCCTCCATCTTCAGGGCTGACTCGCGAGTTGCTAGAGCAGCCTTACATGCTCTTCGTAGGCCTTTGACCGCCACCCGGTCTCGGGGCTTAACACCCAAGGCCTGTCTCAGGTTCTTGGAAGCACGCCGAACCATCATGGATCTGGTTGCTTACAGTCCCCACCCGAGGCCCGTAGTAAGTTCCTTATGACAGTGGATCCAAATGCACCCATTATGACCGGAGCACTTGCCTCATCATCGAGACAGGGTGCAAACTTGCTGCGACACTGAGTTAAAAGGGATTCGTGGAGTAGCTCTGGGACAATACATGTGTGTATTCAGGATATGGGAGTGAAGTTCCACCCACTTTCTGCCCATCTTTTTAATTGTCTCCTGTTACTGTAATTTGTAAATGGTAGCTTTTCATTGGTCAATAGAATGTACCCAGTATATGGAACGCACTCCCTAGAGACCACCGATGCCACCGCTCCTTCTGCTTCAAAGGAAACCTGAAACTCCTTCTCAACAAGTACCTTACCACACACGCCAACTGAACTAGGCTCCAATAACTCACTCTCTCCATGACTCGACCGTTTGGGATAGTTAGTTATTTGATTGTTTCAGCTTTCTATTATGTCATTCACTTCTATAATTTATGCTGTTCTAATTAGTCCGCACACTATAAACACACCTTTTTTTGCCTGATTCTCTTTATCTCTGTTTATGCTTGCTCGTTAACCTAAGTGTATAGCATTCTAAGCAGAACTATGTTATTCTATTTCTCATTTTATGCATCCTATGGAAAGCTACATTATGCTAGTTCTTTTTATGTAAAGCGCTCTGATACCTTTGCGTCTAGCTTACGCTATATAAAATGTATTAATAAATAGGCTTAGTACTCCCTTAGCGTCACCTTTTCTCATGTTGTAACCTCCCTTTGGGACTGCCCCCTTACATGTGTTGCTTCGCTGCATGTTTTATTTACAATCTGGAACACTATTTTCTTAAAAGACTTTCCCCCAACCTGTTGTTGTAGGCACGACACGCTCACCCGCAATGTAATGACTTTTTTTTTTTGTAATGCAGCATGCCCTGCTTGGACTTTAATAATGGCGGCCGCTCGACTTTTCTTTTGTCGAGCGTGTCTCGTCCAACTTTATTTTTGAAACATTGTACGCTTTTTTTCTCCCAGCGCGGCACAATGCTAATGGAGCCCATGTGTCTTCTTTTCAAAATCTGCGGCTCTACTGACTTGCCCCTCTCATGAAACTTGATACTTTATGAAAAAACAAATGTTAGAAGGGCCGGCCTCAGGGAAGGACAGAATATGTACCTGACCACCCTGCGACCCACCTTTCCCGGGAGAGGCAGCCGAGCACTGGCAGGAGACCCCCTCAGGGCTGGGTCCCGTTCCTAAGATCGTGCACGCTGATTCAGCACCATGCAACACAGAGACACCACACCGTAGATTCTGAAGTACGTATTCTTTATCTAGAAATATCAAGACCTTTATGATCCGCAGAGGCGTCTGTACAAGTAGAGCAAGGGCTCACAAAGTCTCGGTTGGGGTAGGGGTAGCGGGACAGTCTTAGGATCTGGGTCAATGCGGGTGCGTATCCGGCGCACGGCTCTCAATCCTCGAGCCGGGGGGTACGATACGATCTTTGGGGTCCAGCCGGACCAGAATGTCTGTCTCTTGAGTTGCGACCAAGTCTGCAGGGCTCGAGTAAGGGTGTTGGAGGTCGGACAATCTTCAAGGAGCCGCGAGTCGGTCAGCAGGGCTCAGAGTTCTCAAGGGTGCAAGGGGAGCCGCGACCACGTCAGCAGGGCTCGGATGTTTTTAGGCAGAAGTCCGTCTCTGCCAGGTAGAGCCGCGACGCTGTCTGCAGGACTCACCGAGGTTCCAAGAGTTCCGTCGGACTTTGGGAGGAGGTTCTTTCAGCCGCGACCACGTCAGCAGGGCTCGTTTCGTTCCAGGATTCAACTGCAGAGGGTCCCAGAGCGCACCTGGTTATAGGTCAACTCCTCTTTGATGTCCGGAGTCCTCACGGGCAGGGGTCTTAGCGCCTGGGGGTCGTTTGTTGGGGGTTCCTGCCACGCGGCCCTTTGATCCTTTCAAAGCGGGGTCGGGAGGGATCCCAGACACGCAGCAGGCGTGTAGCCAGCCCTCAGGGTGGCCGGAGGGGTGATCGAAACTATTTCTTGAGAGGGGGCCAGGTGTGAGTGGAACTACTCCTCCCTCTCCTGCTCACCAGGAGCTCTCTCTCCCCACAGCCGGCATGGCGCGACTAGGCCGGGGTTGCGCTTGGGTTGAGGGCGGCCATCTGGGGTGCGGGCCGGGTCACTGGAGGCCGCGAGGCCGATGGAGGGGGAAGGGTGCCCGGTGTCGGGAAGATGGAGGGAAGGACGTGGGTAGCCCCGGGTTCTGTGGGGGACCAGGTGTGGACTGGGTCAGGTAGGCTACGTTAATCAGGGTCGTGTGGGGTGTAGAGGTTAGTCTGGTGTCGCTACGGGTCTGGATGGTCCACGCCACGAGGCCGGGTCCAACAACAAATATATATATTATTTTTTTCTTCGAAAAACGCGTCTGTCAGTAAGCGGGCGGTCTGCACCAATAAAGTATTTCACACTTTGAAAATTGCTCCCGTGAGTGCTTTCCTTTTGGTACTAAGAAATCAAGTGTACCTTGTTGGAGTATATATATATACTTATATAGCCGCTTGTTTCCAAAAAGAGCTGGGTGCAAGGTGAGAGGAGGCAATCATCGCCCACTTGGGGGAGTACCTACAATGTATGACTGCCTATTTGGAAACTTGGAGTGCCAAGTTTTCACGACGCTCCCTAGCACCTGCCAGAAGGCTTCACCCAATCGTAGCGAGGCCAGCTGATTTTAAAAGGTGGACATTTCAAGCATTTCTAAATCTTTTGGGCATTTGAAAAAGTCATTAGACGAAACGCGTCATGCCTGGAATGCTGAATAAAGCGCGTTTTTGACTTGTTGGACTGGTGTGGCTCGTTCTTTTCCTTTGGAGGGGAACTTGGTTCTGATATTTTGTGTGCGGCCACAGCACACTAGGAGCCCCCACCCCACAAGCAGTTCGGCGGCAGCAGTGGCAATCTTTTGGGCTTACCTCATGAACTGGGGAGACCGCCGAACCACCGCATCTCGCAGCTGTGACCTGTTATTTGTTTGGACCGTGACTGCACGAGGGAGCGTCTCACACTGAGGTGATGGTCTGGGGATCGAGCTGTGCCCTGCGGGAGGGTGAATGTTCCAAGTCAGCCGGTTGATTCCACAAAGATCTGGGTGCAAGGTGAGAGGAGGCAATCATCGCCCACTTGGGGGAGTACCTACAATGTATGACTGCCTATTTGGAAACTTGGAGTGCCAAGTTTTCACGACGCTCCCTAGCACCTGCCAGAAGGCTTCACCAATCGTAGGGAGGCCAGCTGATTTTAAAAGGTGGACATTTCAAGCATTTCTAAATCTTTTGGGCATTTGAAAAAGTCATTAGACGAAACGCGTCGTGCCTGGAATGCTGAATAAAGCGCGTTTTTGACTTGTTGGACTGGTGTGGCTCGTTCTTATCCTTTGGAGGGGAACTTGGTTCTGATATATATTATCTACTGGCGGTCGCCAGTAGATAGTTATAGTTAGGATTTTTTTTCCATAGGAAACCTCAACATTCTATTTTGAATAACTTTGGCGCCGGTTGGCGAATCCTCGCAAAATTTTCAAAACAGATAGGGCGCTCCGCTCAGCTCCTACCCTGAAAGTCTCGGGGTGATTCGTCAAGCGGGGGCCGAGAAAAAAGGGGGGTCCCAAAACGTGGTTTTCCAATGCATTTTTCCATAGGACCTTTAGTCGAAGGTACAGCCCGAATGGCTGAACAGAATTACTTGAAATTTGGCAAAGAGGTAGTCCTCAGGTCAGGGAAGTGCCTTTTGCAGGTCTGGTGTAAATCTGTTCAATATTTCCTGAGAAAATAGCATTTAAAACCATATAAATATCTATACGCGCGCACCGTGCGCGAACGGTGCCGTGCGCGAGCGAAATTCTGATTGGTTGTTAGATGTCAGTAAACATTCGAATCGGTCGAAATCAGGAAGTGTCGTCCGCCATTTTGTCTCTCGCAGTCTGAGGCAGTGAAAAACAAAGGTGGCGAACGTGAACAGGGGGCAGGGTAGGGAGTTCCTGACCCCCTAGTCTTTGTTAGGGGGTCACAGTAGGACCCCGAAGGGCCCCAAAAAGTTTTTAATTTTTGTAATAAAATCGCGGGGTGCACGCACAGTGCGCGCACGGTACGAATGGCGTAGCGTGGGCGCGCGGTGCGCGAAGCGCACCGTGCGCCCACTGCGCGCACGGTGCGCACACGGAAAAAAACCTAAAAAAAAAAAATATTAATAAATACATAACTTAGCAGTTAAAAAACCTTTGAAATTCACTGAAAAAACCATAGGTTTCACACACGTTATAGTTAGGAATTAGCATTTAAAAAACCTTGCAAATTCACTTAAAAAACCATAGGTTTCACACATGTTATAGTTAGCTGGACATTTCACTCGTAAAAAAACCAATGAAATTCCCCCGTTATAGTTAGTGAAGGGAACTATAACTCACGCGACCGCAATCCAGTGCTGATGACGTCCGATATTACATCACTGATGACGTGTGTCTTTCTGTAAAATAAATATTTGTTATATATGTACAGCTAAAGGTTAAAGGAAGGAAAAATGGGTAAATAAGTGTCTAAATACAGTGATGTAATATCTGCCGTCATCAGCACTGGATTGCGGTCGCGTGAGTTATAGTTCCCTTCACTAACTATAACGGGGGAATTTCATTGTTTTTTTACGAGTGAAATGTCCAGCTAACTATAACATGTGTGAAACCTATGGTTTTTTCAGTCAATATATATATATATATATATATATATATATATATATTTCCAAATGCATGTGATGCTCTGAGGATGCCCTGCCTGGCGGACCAGGGCTCTTTACACGGGCGTCATCTGTATCATATATTCCAAAAGAGACAGCCTCTGCTCCCAGAGGCAAATAGAGCCCACCAGCTAGTGTAGTCGTTAAAAATCCTTTATTAATTCGTTGGAAGGTTCAGCATAACGCGTTTCAGCCTCCTCTAGGCTTTATTCATATGCATCATGTGATGTGATCAGTTGATCTGTTTTTAAACCCCACAGGTCATATCAACACTAAAGATGGACAACAAGTGAAGTTACATACATTTGTTTGAATACTAAAGTTGTAGCTTTAGGGGTACTCTGGTACAATTTTGACAAATAAGAATATTTATATCTTGTATCCAAGCCAATAGTTGGCATCTAAATCGAGGATTATTAGCAAACCATGTTTCAGTTTATTTTGTCAAAACCACAGTAAGTCATCCCTTTTCACAGTTCTTACTTTTATTACTGGCCTGTACTATCACTTTCTGAGAGTAGCCTCTTTCTCTGAATCTCACTTTCATCTTATTCATTTCATCATAGAAGGCTTCCTCGGAGCAACAGTTCCTTCTTGCCCTAAGAAGTTCTCCGTATGGTATGCTGTTAATTAAATTCTGGGGTCACAGCCATCAGCATGCAGGAAACTGTTACCAGCTGTTTTGCGAAATAATGTGTTTTCCAATTTGTTGTTAACAACCCGTATTTTTACATCTAGAAATTCAATTTCATTTGCATGTACTTCACTAGAAAATCTAAGATTAAATTCATTCCTATTCAGGGTTTCCACAAAATGATTAGCATCCATTTCTGTTCCTCTCCAAATACAAAATATATCATCAATATACCTTACCCAGAGGACGAAATGTTGGCCAAAGGCCTTGATGTTTATGGCCACCTGCTCCTCCCACCAGCCTAGGTACAACCCTGCATAGCTAGGGGCGAATTAGGTCCCCATTGCCGTTCCCTGGGTTTGTCTGTATATTACATGATATAAAATGAAGAAATTATTTGTCAAACGTGTACATCATGTCTAACAACATCTCAGTATGCATGAAGTATGACATGGACCGTGCTTTTAACAAATGGCGACACACATTCATGCCTAAATCGTGCATGTGTATAGGCTATTTACATCCAATACCATCAACAACAGGCTCTCTTCCCAAAGTATATTGTTGATCAACCGTAAGAAGTTGCCTGTATCTCTTACATAGGACGGAAGCAGTTGCACAAAGGGTCTCAAAAAGTAGTCAATATTCTTTGAAATATTTTCATTTAGGCTACCCATGGACGAGACTATTGGTCTCCCAGAAGATTATCCTTATCCTTGTGGATTTTAGGCAACATACATTGCAGATAGTTTCGGGAAATCACAGCTTCAGAATTCATACTCATCCATTGTTATAAAACAATCACATTTCCATTTCATTAGATTGGCTCTGTATTTCTTATTGCTTCTTTTATAGCTCACGTTGTCTGTTTTTTCATAATTGTTCACATCATCTAATTGTCTCTTGCCATCCCTCAAATACATTTCTAAGGGCCAGACAACTACATTCCCTCCCTTTTCAGATTTGTTTAATTACTACTGATTTGTTGTCATGTAGTTCCTTAATAACAGTTTTTTAAATTCATTTTTTACACCTCCTTCAAACGCTTCTATTGCATCAATGTGTATTTGGGTGAAAAAAAATGGATTTAGGTCTGAAACCACTTACACTGGCTCGATCTATCTCAAGATCCTCTCTTGCTAGACTCAACATCAAGCCATCCCTCACAGCCTTCCAATTCTCTCAGTGTATGTCAAATTTCTATATCACAAATTGTAAGATTGGATGCATGTATAACTGCTTATTGACGGTGCACCCTCTTTTTTATTTACATACCATTTTTTCAATTTTAATTTTCTAGTGAATTGAAATAAATAAATCCTACTATCAGTGTAGTCAAATCTACTTGTTGGACAAAACGAACCCAAAGATAGAACATCAATGTGAGAATCTGAAAGTGTAATATCAGATACATTTACCACAGTGAGTGTATCCTTCATTTTGTTGCGGATTGGCCTCTTGTGGTCATTCCCATGTAGCTATCTAAATTTCCTTGCTTTTATGCGCCTCGCTTGTTGCCTCCTCTGGCGCCTCGTTCTCGACCTTTGTGTTCCTGGGGTTCCTGATTCCCCACTCCACCTTGTGTTCCCTTTGCCATTAGGTCGAATTCTTTAAAAATTTTGGATTTTACTCCAGATTCTTCTGATTGCATAGAGGTCTCACTTTCACTTGCTTCGCTTTCCATGCTTTCTCTTTGATCTTTGTTTCCCTCATTTCCAGCATCGGATCCACCTGTGGTCTCCTTGTTTATCTCCACCTGTTGATTTCCTCCAGATTTGTCCTGGCTTGCTTCGCTTAAATGATCAAAATTTCTTCCAAACGTGAAAATCTGTCCCCTTTCATAGTCAATTGGATCTCTATGAAATTTTAGTTCTTTCTTCATTTCAATTTCATCATCTGCTTTGTCTAATCTCGAAGTTAATTTATTCATCTCCATGTCTAATTCATTAGCCGTTCATTTTTCTTTCAACGTATTCGTTATTTTTTCAATCTCCAATGATTGTCTCTGTGTGTCCTTTAGTGCATATTTTATCAATAATTTCAATTTAACAGTGGAACAGTTGTGGTTATTGGTAGCCCATTCATCAATTAAATCAGGATTATTAAAGGTTGGGGGTGCTGAAGATCCTTAAACCCCTTGGGACTCTCTCACAGTCCGCATACTTTTGTAAAGCTGTTGCTTCGCACCACTTTGCCTGTTCCAATTTGGCTGCTTTCCACAGTTTATCCCATTATTGTTTTTAGGTCTTGCGCCTAGCGTTGCAGTGCGTAGCACTGTTCGCGCAGCGGTAGATTTATTGGGGTCGAGGGATTTTAGGAGAAGGACTTTTGCTCCCGCCCATGCTTTCTATTGGGCAACGTCAATATTTATGTTAAACCCTGGCTTCTTATTGCTGTGCAGGGGTTTTCGTTACTGCCCTATAGCTTTTTTGGACACGCCCTTGAGACACTGAGTCTACGGTGTCTCTGCATGTGACTACATTTCTTATCAGTCACGCTGTTTACATGCGCCAGTCGGCTCTCTGATTGGGCCTCTATTACAATCACGCAGCCTTCACGCCAACGTTACTGTCTCTCCTCCCCGCTGCAGCAGCCGGGAGGCAGTGCCATACGAGGGGGACTCCCGGGGACAGGGGGCAGTGCGTGTCGGTGCCCTCCTGTCTCAGCGTGTTTATTTTTTAATTAATGATTTGCGCGCAGGTCGCTTTTACTTTTGTGGTCCTCTGATTTCTGCCTGCCATGTATTGCCACGATTCAGGGACAGCCCATGGGCGCACAGGGAGCGACAGAGCTGCAGCAGCCAGGCCAGCTAAGCAGGCACGCAGCTCAGAGGTGCACGGGGTAACTCCCCTGCAGAGCACTGGTGTTTTCTGTGTAAAAAAGCCAGGGAAGCTCATCCAGTCCAGGGTGTGCTCTGGACGCTGGTACCTGTAGTCCTGATTTTATCATTGAATTAGCAGGACTCCATGCAACAGGATGTAAAGCAGTGACCCGGTGGGCTATCGCTAATTTCTGAGAAAAGCAAAAAAAGGGCTCCTACCTTGGCCAAGAGGGGGGGCGTGTGTGTGTGTATACACCCTTAATTTCCGAGAAAACCAAAAAAAGGCTCCTACCTTGGCCACGAGGTGGGCGTGTGTGTGTGCACACCCTTTGGGCTGAAGTGTGTGCCTCTACTCCCTTAGAGCTGAAGCCTGTATGTTTACCCTTGGAGCTGAAGTCCGCGTGCGCATGTCTGTGAAAGATTACCAGGTGACTCGTCATCAGTGACGCTGTGTGCTGGTCCTGAACTTAACACAGACTACAACTCACAGAATACATTAGGGTGTTAAAAAAGAAGCGCTGGCTTTGAAGTGGTGCCCCTTAAGACGTGGCGTCACCTGAAACCATGTTTCGAAATTGTGCTTGGAAACTGACACCAGAGGGCCGTGGCAAAAGTTCCCGGTTTATCGAATGGTAAACCCGTTTTAGGTCAACTAACATTTGAACCCTAACAACATTCTCCGTTACGTCATGCAATTCTTGCGCATCCGCTTATTGCAGAATTCGAGCCAGCCAGGGATGGGCGGGCAGGAAGCGGAAGAGGCTAACTTCATAGAAGACCTAAAGACCTAAAGATCACCCCTCCTACACTTGCGATTAGCTGTGCCAGACACCCGCTCACAGCGCCTACTGCTCCCCGACGATAGGTCCCAGGGCTGATTGAGAGCGTGCTCTTTGTGCAGCGTTCCCGGTGCACACTCTGGAGATTTATTTTGGGAATTCCATATTCTTGCAATATAGAGATCTGGGGGCCTGGCCTGGCCTGGCCAGGGCCGGAGTGTGTAAAGTCTACTCCACTGTTACAACATGTCAATTCCTTGAAAATCGCTTAATGCAGCCTCTAGGCCGCCTCACACCGACGGGGCATATGGAGTGAGTGGTAACCGTTCAGAAGGCGCAACTAGAGCCAAATTTCGGGGGGGGGGGGGCTAAGGAAAAATTTCGGGGGGGCTGAATCTTTTAAGCCATAGGCAGAGTGGAGCTGCAGGGGCTCTTAGAAGGGGTGAAACAACAGCGAGGCCTCATTAACATGCAAATGGTCTTTTAAAGACTTGTGAAGTGCTCGGGTGCGGCTGTGTGTGTGCCCGGGAAGCTGTCTCATCCCGGGCTGCCACACCCGACAGGGGGGGGGGGGGGCTGAAGCCCTGTGAGTCCAATGGGTGTTGCGCGCCTGTAACCGTTGTATAGAGAATGCACAACCCCAAAATGCTTATGATTGATAGTGAGCCCAGCGTTGTTTCTAGTTTCTGAAAAGTTAAGAAAGTTACTTTTAGTGCCATTTTCCGTGGCGTTTCAGGCCATTCAAGGACACCCCGCACTATCCCGAACGTCATGTCCAAATACACAGAGGAAGCCTGCGCTATTGGCCTGCCATGTACCGCACCTTAAGGGTTCGTTGTTCTGTCTCAGAACTCGGTATTGCTGCTTCTGTCCCCGGCTTGGCAGATGGAAACTATACGCAGATGGAAACTTCCAGGTGCCAAGACTATTGGTAGGGGCATTTCATTATTTGTATTTATAATTGTAGTTTATACAGCGCAAACTTGGCCCGAGGCAGCAGAGCGCTAAATACGAGAACCAGGCATTCTGTATGAATGCCTTACGCTAGATTGTATTTTTTAAAGGTACGGGGAGATGAGGGTGAAGTCAGATGCCCAGGGTTACAGTATTGTTGAGCTGATGCCGGGCTCGAATCTGGTTCCCCATTTCCAAATTCTGCAGCTCTATCCGGTTAGGCCACACCCCCCCCTCCCCTGGTATTGTAGGGCAAGGCTGTGCTGTGATGCACTAGGGCTCTGTCAGGGGTGCCACATCATCCCTAAAAGCAAATGTGGTGACTTCCCTTTAGTTAGAGTGCAAAATCCCTTTCTTTGAATTGGCCCAGCTTTAGCGTTACCAACATGGAGGACATTACGCTAGATTTTCCGAATATGAATGTGGATCAAAGCTAAGGTTAAAGGGCCCTTTCAGAGAAGCTCCCCCCTCCGGAAACGCTGCTGCTGTAGAGGGGCCATTTTGATGGGACAGGCAGGCCGTGGACAGAGGGGGTGGCTTACTTAGATCCATGAAGCTCTCACCTGTGCCTGCTTGACAGCCCTTCCCAAACAATACCTTGTAATTCAGCCGCCGACCCTCTCCATGCACCATGTTTCAGCCATGCACTTTCCTTCAAGGACAGATTAACTTCTCTCCACAGGGAGGGATCCAGTCTCCAACTGGGCCACCCCCAGCACATTTACCAGACGCATTCCTGTGGCCTCTTTTTCTCCCACAGTCAGCCCTTTGCCCTCTATATCAATGCATCCCTTGGTGTGCACAACACTGGTCGTCGGGTATCTGACTCTTTCAGGTGCAAACCTCCCTGGTTAACATGACAAAACTGCCGCAGGCTTAAGAGAACCCCTTAAGAGATGTACATGAATACTTGTTTTCGCACTGGGCTCAGAAAGCTGACTGTTTTCTATAGGTCTAATCCTATGCATATCTGTCTTGATTAGTCCGATCGATGTATCATCTATATCGCATCCATATATCCTTCCCTTTTTACCAATCCGTTCTCCTATCCAATGTCTGTTACTCTGATTTACTCATTTACCAACTTCTGCGCATACTGAAATTCTAAATAACAATGCCTTTTACTATTGTAAAAGGCATTGCCATTTACAATGCCAATAGCTCAAAATCTCGCAATTGCGAGACCTATTGCATTGCAAATGCTTGATTTGTTTGTGTTCAGCCCAGATCGCAACACTTCCTCTCTCTTTCCATATGTCCCTCCCAAGTGGCTGACCTTATCTCTTCCCAGCTCGTCTTGCATTTCCCTTACTTGCCCCACCACCCAAGGCATACAATGAATAAAAAAGGTCCTTAGGGTCTCCCCAATGGCTGTTTACCCCCTCACCCATGCGCGCCAGTAGTTCACATTTACACAGCCAAAAGGGCTGGTCTGTACACACAATTCAGAGAAAACTGGCAACAAAAAACACATTTACTTAAAAGGCCAACTAGGACAAGTGAGATAAAGTCCAGTTGTGATGTCACGTCAAACTGTTTTCATGTACCACTTCATTAGGCAGTGTTAAAGGGACTGGCCTCTTATAGGACAGTGCTCGGCCTGGGGTGACACATGTGTACAAGGGCTGCTGTGTGTTGGATATATATATATATATTTCTCTCTTCAGCCATCCACGGCGCAGGTGCATTGAGAACATGCTGTGTGACCTTACTAACCACATTAGTAGGTGCATGTGAA
Organism: Triturus cristatus; assembly: GCF_964204655.1. Classification (NCBI taxonomy): domain Eukaryota; kingdom Metazoa; phylum Chordata; class Amphibia; order Caudata; family Salamandridae; genus Triturus; species Triturus cristatus. The sequence goes on from NC_140586.1 coordinate 946,829,694, forward strand.
CTTGCACTGTTTGTTATCTACTGGCCTGACATCACAGTTCGATGCACCGAGATTCCCTTCTGGGGGTCCAAAGCTGCTTCGGTTGGAATGGCACGTGGGCTGAGTGGTCTGTTGTGTCAAGGTGTGCCAGAGGCTTAACGCCTCCACCAGCGTGCAAGGGCAATCGCGTAGTTATTAAGCCCCCCTCACTCCACCTTTAATCCAGTGTTGCTGTGCTCTCTTTTCCTTCCTCCCTTCAGCACAGGTAACAATCATTAGACTGTAACAGCAGATGGCTTGATATTGTGAAGTGCATTAGTGATCTGACCTTGTGATCTGATGTCATAGTCAGATGGAGTGAGGACAATTTTTGTCCATGTTTAATGCTGTGATGTTAGTTAGTGTAGGTGTTGTAAAGTTTTGCAGAATTAAGGGGCAGTGAGCGTTTCCACTAAATTCTGTTACCACACAACAGTTTCAGTGAAGTTGTTACTTGAGCTCTGACTTTACAAGGCAGTTTACACCAAAATACTCAGTTAACACTAGCTCTTAATTTTAAAATTTATTTTGAAAAGTATTTCTTGATCCGAAAATCCCAGAGTAAGTGACGTTTGTCTCTGGAGCAAGAGTAAATTACTCAAAGAAACAAGCATTTACAATGCAATAGGTCTTGCATTTAAACAAGTTTGAGCTATTGACATTGCAACTAACAATGCCTTTTATTTTTGTTTTCGTTTTTAAAACCTAAATAAAAAGGAATTGTCATTTACAACGCTATTACTGGATACTTCACTGAGGGGGCAAAAAAACCAATAACATTTTCAATGCCAATAGCTCAAAACAATGTAATTGATAGACCTATTGCATTGTAAATGCTTGTTTTGTTTGGAACTCACTTCCAACACTGCCACTTGTCTTCTCACCCTTGGTTGTATCCTTAGACATGGGGACAAACAGCATCTCAGCCGCGTATCATCTCTTTGCATCTCTATTCAAGGCCAAAATGATTTTCCAATTCGGGGTTTGTTATCCCAAACACAACCCTCTGCTCCTATACACAAGCACGTAACACGCTTTATTCGGCTGTAGCTGAACTCATTCAGCCGTGCTGATTCCACCATCCTCTCTGCGTACTTTTGCAAAACACGGACTAGGGACTCCTCTTACCGCTCCGGTGAATCAGCTGATCGACGGATGTCCTCCGACTCCGCCGCTCGCCTCACAGCCGTTAGCGCTTCACGGTTCCTTTATAATCCTGGTGTTATTTCAAATGTCGCAGTGGCGGGCAGGATACTTTATTAACATGTGTCCAAGCAATTTTGCGAGTTCTCCTGCCTCTGACGGCGACGGGCTCATGGCGAGGTAGTGAACATCCAATATCCACTCCGTAGTTTCTTTGTTCAAAAACCAATGCTGAGCCCAATTCCTTTAAGCGTGGATGTATTTTTATTTTATACAGCGAAAACAGCTGACGCATTGGACATGAATATCAATTTGGTTAGAATTATTGATGTAAAGATTAACCCACTTGGGTGTGACTGTGATGAAATCATGTCCATGAATTAAAAATAGGCGGAACAAGTGGTATATTTGAAACGTGCATAGAATTAATGGTGTAATGCTGATAATTCATTAGCCCACTAGGGCAGAATTGGAATATATGGACCAAATATTAATTCTGCTGAATTAATAATATTGAGATTATTTGAATTTACATCAGGCTGAAGAGCTGTATATTTGAACTATGTATATAAATAATGATCTTATGTTGATAAATGTACTCGATACTAAGTACCAACATGATATTGCCTGATATTTTAAAGGTAGAATGACCCTTTCAAAATGGATGCCAGTTTGCATTATGATGTGGATGATTTTGTAGTCCTACTTCAATGTTGGTAATTATGTGCACTATATGTAAATGGTGGTAGCAAACAATGTGTGACCCGTGACCAAGGAGCGGCAGCTCCGAAACGAGTTTGGCGTTTTCGCTGTATAAAATAAAATAAATAAAAATAAATAAAAATGGCTTGCGTGGATCCCCCAACATTTCCTTATTGAGAATTCCCTGCAAAAATCCATTTTAGCTGAACAAATCATTTTGTTCACACATTTTTGTGTGGGAAAGTTGTGGCATCACCGGGCTGACACAAATTTCCTACCACCCAGCGTTCCCCCGGGTCTCCCGATAAAAACGGTGCCTCACTCATGTGGGAGGCCCAAGTACCCGCGACAGGCAAGGGCCCAAAACTTATTGAGGCAACATCAAAATTGCCAATCACAAAATGTTTTTGTGGCCACAAACTGACAAGAGAAATCAAACAGTAACCTCACTCTGGGGACTACCACCAATTGTTGGTCACTACAAATGCCAGTCTTGTATAGCGTGTAATTTTACACACAACACAAAGGAATTTGTTAACGATGGACATACTTACAAACTGATTTACTATAAATTGGCCAAACTACACAGATGGTAAAGACACGCATTCTCCAACACCAAAGTCGCATTAGGTGTAATGTAGACACAGCACCCTTGGTCAGTCACTACAAAGAAAAAAATCACGCAGAAACAGATCTTATCTGGCAGGTGATTGACTCCCCCAAATTGCCACTCAGGGGTGGGAATCTACAGCTGCTACTTAATAAATGCGAATGCAGATGGATTGCACGCTGCAATTCTGTGGAAAAAGGGCTCAACACTCTTGATGAATGGAATACAGTCATTACAGTTACATGAGTTATTTTTCCCCTATTGCTGTAACTTCCTTGAGCTAGCCCTATCACGATTTTCCTTTCTCCCTCCCCCCTTCTTCTCTCCACCGACTACCCTAGATGCCTAATTGTCCTTTTTAAACATTGTTTAACCCTGCATAATTGCATTGTTTTGCCTTTGTTGCATGCAATACTATTGCCAATAATTGATGTGTTACTTACTTGTATGTACCCTTTGTTATCCATGTTTTGCATTTATCGCCTTAAATTTCACTTCATTCCCTATGTACCCTTCCTTTCCCCCCTCGTATGACTTCATGCTAAACGGGTCTGATTCAAAGGAATTCTGTTTTGCATACCGCTTTATTGCTGCCAGTTATTTATGTCCATTATTGTACTCAGGAATGTATATACTGACATTTTCTAATATCCACCGCAAATCGAGTAAGATACCCACTGTATTTGTTTTCTTCCACTACCTTCTAAATTGACTGCCTCAATTTGTAATTCAATGTTATGTTTTAATCTTTCACTTGTGGTTCACACACTTGCGATCTACCCCCTCTACCCCTCCCTTCTTTTCTCTCCATTTCTTACCCCCTGAATGCATCCTCGAACTCTGAATGCACTCTACCGCTTTTACCTGCGGGCCCCCCGGGGTACCTAACTCATACTATTCTTTCCCCTGTCTAGTTCTTTCCCTCCCTCGTGACCGTCGTCACATGCCCCACTTCCGGGTTTTCTTCCCATGCGTCTCGTAAGCGGCTGCATCGGACGCCTCCCTGATCGCCTGGCTCACACAGAGGTTTTGTTCCTTCCCGGCGGATTGATTTACTCTCCACAAGCCGATTAACTGATTCACTTCTTCCTCCTGGGACGCCTTTTCATAGTAAGTGCCTCTCACTCCCTGCCCTCGCCGACCCATGGATGTCATCCCCTCATGCGCTGCGGTGATATTTACTATCATTGTTCATTGTCTTTTCAGAATTATTTCTCGTCCCCCACACGCCCAGTTCCCGGCCCACCGGACTGACGCCCCCGAATTATTCCCGTGCTACTGGTCTTCCGCCAACGCGCACGACCTCTCGGATTCTTCACTGTGTAATTATTCCTCCACTCCAATTACCCATTGCCAAAATTACTACTCCTCTTCTTCCTCTCACATTCCTCTTCACCCACAGATTCTTACAGCGCCTTCTACACAATTAAGAGCTACAACCATACATGATGCCCTACCAATTGTTTCTCTATTAGGTAACTTCTTTCTCAATAATTAATTTTTTACTGTACTTGTCCCCCGGGACCACTCTCTTTCTCTTTTTCTGACCGACCCCTTCTCCCCTTTTCTCCATAGAAGCACTACCTCAAATTAATGACCTATTGTCCTGATGATGACCTGAAATCATCCAGGTTGAAATGCCGTCGACTATACAGCCTAGAACTCAGGTGCTTTTGTGGTCAATTCAATTACTTGAATATTCTTGTACAGACAATTTGTATATATACCTGCATTGTTCTTTTGACCACTTTAAATTTTCTTCTAATTTGCCGTTCACGCTGTTTTTTTGCACCCTTGTGTCACTGCGCCGTCCACTTCTCACTAGCACGCCCAGTGCCCACCTTGTGTGTTATGGTTATTGTATAAATATATGTACTGTAGTGCTTCTCAACTACTTACATATTATATACATTTGACTTTCTTTTCCTCACCCCAATGCTTTGGTCTCCCCTCCTTTGTTCCCCTCCCCACACGTGATTGAATTCACTGCCTGTAAATTGTCCTCTCTAAAAAACTATCCAGTTGAGACATTGTTTTTTGTTGCATACTTCGCCCGGTCTCACTTGGGTTAACGGTAAGGGTGGGCGACAATTTCCGTTCCGCTCGTGGAAATTGCGAAAATTCGTCATTTTCGCGTTCCGCGCGGAACGCGAAGATGTCGAAACTTCCGTGAGGGAATGGAAATTGTCGCCCACCCTTACAGTTGAGTAGAGGTATTGCAGAAAACGGTAGCATCTTCTTGAATAAATATGCAGGGCAGGATTCATTCTGGCACGATGCTCCTGTCACAAAAATTAAACCCCAATAGGAAGCACTTATAGTATTTGACCTTCAACTCGGGCACCTGCTTTATTTATATCTGTAAGTCTTACAGATATAAATAAAGCAGGTGCCTGAGTTGAAGGTCAAATTCAGTAACGCATTAATCAGCACACAAAAATCTCCGCGATGACGCGAAATTTAGCGTGATCGCGGAGATTTTTTGCTGTTTCTCGATATTTTGCGAAAGGCACTTCTGCAAATTCCGCCCACCCTTAGTTAACGGGCTGTACTCCTGTTAATTTTTGGGGTTTTTTCCCCACACGAGTGAGGCACAATTTTTATCGGGAGACCCGGGGGAACGCTGGGTGGTAGGAAATTTGTATCAGCCCGGTGATGCCACAACTTTCCACACAAAAATGTGTGAAAAAAGTGCTTTTTTCAATTAAAATTGAGGTTTGCAGGGGATTCTGGGTAAGGAAACGTTGGGGCATCCACGCAAGCCATACCTCCCTGGAATCCCCCGGGTGTCTAGTTTTCAGGACTGTGTGGGTTTGGTAGGTTTCCCTAGATGGCCGCCGAACACGGGGCCAAAAACCCAGGTGACCCCCCCTTGAAAAACCAGGATGTTTGGTGGTAGGCAATTTTGATGTCGCCTCAATACGTTTTGGGCCCCTGCCTGTCACGGGTACTTGGGCCTCCCACACGAGTGAGGCACCATTTTTATCAGCAGACCAGGAGGAACGCTGGGTGGTAGGAAATTTGTGTCAGCCCAGTGATGCCACAACTTTCCCACATAAAAATGTGCGAAAAAATTGATTTTTTTCAGCTAAATTTGAGGTTTGCAGGGGATTCTGGATAAGGAAACGTTAGAGGATCCACGCAAGCCATACCTCCCTGGAATCCCCCAGGTGTCTAGTTTTCAGAAATGCATGGGTTTGGTATGTTTCCCTAGATGGCCGCCGAGCACGGGGACAAAAACCGAGGTAACCGCCCTTGCAAAACCAGGTTGTTTGGTGATTGGCAATTTTGATGTCGCCTCCATACGTGTTGGACCCCTGCCTGTTGTGGGTACTTGGCCCTCCCACACGAGTGAGGCACCATTTTTATCGGGAGACCAGGGGGAACGCTGGGTGTCAGCCCGGTGATGCCACAACTTTGTGATTTGTTTCAGCTAAAATTGAGGTTTGCAGGGGATTCTGGGTAATGAAACGTTGGAGGATCCATGCAAGCCATACCTCCCTGGAATCCCCTGGGTGTCTAGTTTTCAGAAATGTGTGGGTTTGGTAGGATTCCTTAGGTGCCGGTAGAGCTAGGGTTAAAAAACTACAGCTAGGCACTTTGCCAGCGTAATCGTTGGCGTCTAGTGGGCTTTTTGCCCCCCGGGGGGGCAGATTGGGGGCTACTGCCCCATCTTCCCCCCAGGGGGGATAGGAAGGCTGTAATTTTTGCGGGGGAGGGGGTGGGGGCATGGGCATGCACGTTTTGGGCAGTCCTACTCTAATTAAAATTTGCCCCAAAAAAAACCCTGGCGTCTAGTGGGCTTTTTGCCACCCCCAGCGGGCCAGATTGGGGGCTAATGCCCCCATCTGCCCCCCAGGGGGGCTGAAAGTCCACTAGATGCCAGGGTTTTTTTGGGCAAATTTTAATTAGGGTGGGGGCTGCCCAAAACGGGCATGCTAATGCCCCCACCCTAATTAAAATTTGCCCAAAAAATCTCTGGTGTCAGAGCCCCCATCGGCCCCCAGGTGGGGCAGGAAGGCTGTAATTGCTGCGGGGGAGGGAGTGGGGACATGGGCATGCCTGTTTTGGGCAGCCCCCACCCTAATTCAAATTTGCCTAAAAAAAATCCCTGGCGACTAGTGGGCTTTTTGCCCCCCCGGGGATGCAGATTGGGGGCTAATGCAGGGGGGCAGAAAGACTGAATGTGGCTAAAGAATCATGGGGGGAGCAAAGGCCCTTGCCCAAGGGGCCGCTCCCCCTCCCTGGTGCTAGTGGGTGGATCCCTGCTTGGGGATCGCCCTCTTGGGGTGATCCTAAAGCAGGGATCCACTAGGGAAGGGTACCATTGGAAAGGGGAGATTCTCCCCTTTCCAACGATCCCTCTTCCAAGTGTTTCGGTGCTCGGGGGCTGAGACATCCCCACGAGCACTGAAACACTGAAACTGAAACTAAGTTTCAGTTTCGTTTTTGTTTCAATGACAATCGCGCGCCATGCGCGCGATCGTCGTTGCAACAAAATCTAAACATAGGCCTGGGGCGGTTGGGGAAGCTCTTCCCCACCTCCCCCGGCAAAAAAAAAAAAAAAGGGAAATCCCTCTGCTGCCTGCAGCAGAGGGATTCTCTGAGCATGTGCTCATGACGGAATGGTTCCGTCATGAGCACAGCAGCACTTGTGCTCATGACGGAACCATTCCGTCATGAGCACTGAAAGGGCTAAAGTATAGAGATCTATCAACAGAAAGAGCTTTTGATGGATTTTCATCATAAAAGAACAAATACTGTACTATTTTTTTTTTAAAGTGTCTGTAGTGCATTAAAGTGCAGTAATTTATGCAAATATATCGACATATGGAACTTCTAATGATGTTTCATCATATTAACAATCCATCCATAATACCTTTGGACTAAAAATCGTAAGAGACCCAATACAGTACCAATTTCTCGTTTTAAGAGCAATTAAAGTGTCTATAATGCATTAAAGTGCAAATCAGGATAAAATATACGGATATATCACAAGAAGAACATCTGATAATATTTCATCATAAAAGACCCCCATTTCGCATTGCAAATAAATGTTCACTATTTCTATCCTGCTTCATTTTCCTGACCCATTCGGTCTTTGTTGGTACCCAACATAATTGCCATCTTTGAAGCAGCAGCGACCTGGCGACCGACATTGCAATATATAGATTAATTTAACCATTTTTCAGATACACTGGGAAGAATCATAACCCAAAACTTTCAGCCAACTGCTAGAGTCCAGTTTAATTAGACATTCGGCCTCCAAATGTCAGATAATATCATTCCAGAACCCCTGAATTAAAGGACACTATGCAATAATATGTGTTCAGTTAGCTGTTGCCTGGTTTGAACTGCAAAAACACTGACTAGATTGATTAACATAAACCTGGGAATAGCAGCCATTTGCTAAAAAATTGCTTCTGGCTCCAATTGGCTCCCAGTAACGTACTAAAATTAAGTATATTCACTTTGGTCCACATTCTCGCTGTTACCTCCAACTCTTCATGTTTTTCCCATTTTATTATTACCTACTGGGCGAGATCCGGACCTTTGATAGGGGCCCAACATTTTTTCCCACTCCCCAGGATTCCTATTCAAACCTTTTTCAAATAGCGCGAGCTCAGAATTTTACACTCATTAATCTGCTTCAGATCGACAAAATTACCAAAACTAGTTCGTTATAAGTGCATGCAGTGGTTTTTTCGTAAACGTCAGGATTTTTATAGAAGATATACAATCCCAGTTGTTAATACTTCAGCCCCCTTCTCCGAACTCGCTTTGGTATTCAGGATTCGAGAATCATCCGAAATTATTCAAAAATGGGCTGAGGTCGGATTAGAGAAAATCGTAGAATATTATTGCAATAGATAGGTGGCTCAATATTTCCGAAATGCATGATTTAATTCAAATTAATTTCCTTCTTCTTGGGTCCTATAGAATGATCTACAAATGTTATAGTAATTTGGATATAGGTTTTCTTCTTATTGAATTGTTGTGGTTTAAACAGAAGATTCTTGGAGCTTCTTAGGGATCGATTCAAGCCAGACAGTTTGTTTGTTTGCCAGGTAAACTGGAGTGTTATAGTGAAGCGCTTTATGTGTCCTACAGGCAATCTTGAAACAAATCCTTGCTTCTAAGGGGAGCCACTTGAGTTGAGTTAAGTCTGGTGTGATATGTTCACGTTTTTTCCAAACCAGTAATGAGTCTGGCAGCAGAATTCAGAGTAGACCTTAAAGGGGCCAATTTGGCTTTGAGAAATCCAGCTAGGGTCACAATTCCGTAATCTAAGCGAGAGAACTAGTGATTAGACTGCTTGTTTCATGTCAAGAGGAGAAAGGAAGGGTTTGATTTTCCTTAAGGTATTGAGTTGGTGATTAGCATCTCTGGTTGTTGCCCTGATGTGGTCTTGCATATTCAGGTGTTTGTCCAGAATTATGCCTAAATGATCTAGTTGAGGCCACAATATGAGAAGTGCAATTGAGGGCCGTTAGGTGCTTGAGACAGACATGAACGGGGATAGAGTGATGGCGAGGGGAGATCCGGAGGTATTCGATGTTCAGACTATTTAGCATGAGATGATTGTGGGTTAACCAATTTTGCGTTTTCGCAAGGGCAGCGTTAAGTATTTTGATGTCCCCTGGAGTAGAGATTTTCAAGTACAGTTGAGTATTGTCTGCGCACATGTGGTAATGTATGTTTGAATGATTCAGAATTTCAGTGCGAGGTTCCATGAACAGGCTGAAGGGCGTGGGTGAAAGTACTGAACCTTGACGCACTCCTACAGAGACTTGGGAACTGTTAGAGAGGGAATGGTCGATTTTGATTCTTTGACTTCTATTGTGTCGTAATGAAGAAAACCAATTTAGGACTGGGCCTGCTAACCCCATCCTTTTTTCCAGCAGAGCAATCATCTGGTCATGTGTGACCATGTCAAACGCCGAGGAGGGATCTAGAAGTATAAGGAGGCAGCTTTCCTTCTGATCCAGAAACCTCAAGGGGTCGTGGACAATGTGAATCAGAGCAGTTTCAGTGCTGTGTCCGGATCTGAATCCTGATTGGTGAAGGTCGAGACGTTGAAATCGTTCAATGTGATTACATAGTTGTGTGTGCACACACTTCTCAAGTAGTTTGGTAAAGACATTCTGCCTCAGCTGCACAGAGGCCTTGACTCAGCCGGCCCTGCCTGTAGGTCAGTTCCATCAGTTTTGTTTGACAATGTATGTGTGTGAAAATGAATGAAAGTACACCTTACAGCATAGATTGTTTTTTATACATAGAGCTCGCTAACACAATTCACGGTTTCACAGCACTGTAATTAGCAAGTGTTTGAATTGCACATTTTAATGGCACTCAATATATATTGCTCTGAATGACTAAAGGCTGAGCCAGACCTGTTGAATACTGAACATTTGATTGTACAGTACAAGCAGATCTAGGGAGCAAGCGCTTAGCTCACTGAGGTATCTGAGTCACTTCTTTAAAAAGACGGGCGATGCAGGAGGTAATGGAGAGGATTGATAAGGGGGATTGCTAGTACTATTTCCAGATCTTGCTCAACCGAAAGTGAAGAATCTCACAGGCAGTAAGGCACTGCTGGTGGCAGAGGGCGGCAGGCTTGCGTTACACAGGCAGCTCCCAGAGGAGGCTGAGGCACAGTTGAGGGGGAAGAGCAGGCTGATGCATGTGAAAAGGAACATCATCCAACTAGTAGATTTCTCAATAAAGGAAATCTGTGCACGCGAACTCTGGATATCTCGCAGTAGTCCGGAGGCTAAAAAAATGAGATGTCCACAGTTTACATTTTATTTTGTGTTGAAAGCGGTTTACTTGCCAGGCTGCATGTATGTGAAGCCCAATGTTCTGACTTAAGACGCTTGTTAACGTTGCACTGCAGCCCTTGGTGAGGCATCTCTTCAGGCACTTCCATTCTCGTTGCAAGGGTTGGGCGTGGCGGGCCGAGTTGAAGTTGAAGTGCGCCCTCCATCAGTCAGCTCCCTGAGCATCATCAGTGGTTGTGGATGTGGGATGTTGTCAATATAGGAAGAGTTATCTCTGCGCACCACACTTGGAAGTTTAGAAGCCATCGTCATTTCCTGCTTATAGCCATTAAAACAGTGGTGAAATGTCAGTGAAATACTGCATATGGTAAACTATCACATACTGTCACGGGACAGTGCACTTCAGCTGTATGCACACATATAAATTACAGCCCATTGCAAGGAGCACTTGTAGGTTTAGTGACCTACTTAAAGGGGCCACCCAGTGAAATATTTCACTGAACATTTCAAAGCCGCAGCAGACATCACAAAATAATTCTACTATGTCTGTTGTAGGTGCTTGTTAGAGGTTGTGGACTGGGGAACGAGGACTGTGTGTTTTTCTCTGCACTAGAAGCCCCTTTACATATGGTGCATTGTTTTGTGCCTTACAGACCATGCATATATACTTATTTATTTGTATCTATTTACTTGAGTTTTATATAGTGCTGGCTAGACCCGGAGGTATCGGAGCGCTTTACATGAGGAGAGTTACATAGGTTACAAATTACACATTGTTACAGAAGGGATATCAGTTACAAGTTACATCCGTTGGTTCATGGCATGTAGAAGAGTAAGGGGGTAATGTAAAAGGGGGAGGGAGATTAGTCGGAGCATAGGCATAAGGATCAACAAAGCAGGCAGGGGGAGAGAGATTCCGGCGAGAGAGGAAAGGAATAGGGGTGGTAGACAAAGAATGGAGGAGGGAAGAGGTGTGGGAGGGGGTAGGAGACACAGCATGGAGACAAGGAAGTAACTGGAAAATGGATCAGTCCCAGTCCTCCGTTATGTGAGATTCCCTTGTCACGGTGGACTCTCTCAGCGGGGTCACTGAGACTCCAAGGCAAAAATGCAGGATCCCTCCCCGACAAGGGGAGAGGAGTGCTTTGGCCACGGGCACACTCTGAAAGATGAAGGAGGGAAGAGGTGGGGGAGGGGATAGGGAACCCAGCAGAAATGCAGTGTCCAACGTCCGGTTGGGTAGGAGACGGCTCCCAGCGGTAAGGGGATTGGCGCTGTGAACTCTTTCAGTGGGGTCTCTGAGATTCCAGGACATAAATGCTGGATCCATCCCCAGAAAGGGGAGTAGGAGTGCTTTGGACAAGGGCACACTTATGGAGGCCGTTTTAGGGACAGTCGAGCTAGAAGAGAGGACCCTCACTGTAGAAGGGGAGATGCGAGTTGGGTCATTGGAGAAAACGATGCGGCTGCTGGCAGGTTGCTTATTAGGTTGTTGCTGGCAGAAATAGGGATTGGTTGGTTGTAGTTGTTGTGTTATCCATTCTTCTGATCTGTAAAATCTGCTGCTCGGGAAGTATCAAGAAAAGCCACTGTTTAGTTAGCATGCGGCGGCCATTTTAGGGCCAGGCACTGTTTTCCATTTTGTTAATAAACAGTTGTGGTTTTAAGCGCTCCGTTAGATTTTAACATGTTGGGCGCATCAGCTATAATAGTACGTTAGTCCTGTAATACATGTTCTTGAAACCTGTACTTTAGTTTCAATTTGCAACTCGTGAGGTTGCATTGCACCTCCATCTTATGGTCAGACTCAGCAATATTTACTCAGGTGTGCAACTGTGAACAACTACAGGACTGTGCTTGCACAATATTTTCCGCATTACCCACCTGTTTTGTGTTGAATCCTTTGCAGCACCATCATTTTCAGGACAGACAGTTACAGCCTGCTGTGTCAGTAACTCCCCCATTTTAAGTTCTCTAGACAGTGCTGCAGCTGTGTCTTTGGTCACACAGGTAATTCCTCATTCTTTAGTCCTCTACACAGTGCTGCAGCTGTGTCTGGTCAAACAGGTAATTTCTTATTCTTAGTCCTCTAGGCAGTGCTGCAGCTGCTTATCTGGTCTTGTCAGTAACTCCCCCATTCTAAGTCCTCTAGACAGTGCTGTAGCTATGTCTTTGGTCAAACAGGTAATTCCTCATTCTTAGTCCACTAGGCAGTGCTGCAGCTGTGTCTCTGGTTACAGTGGTAATTCCTCATTCTTAGTCCTCTAGGCAGTGCTGCAGCTGTCTCTCTGGTCACAGTGGTAATTCCTCATTCTTAGTCCTCTAGACAGTGCTGTTAGCTGCTTGTCTGGTCCCATCGGTAATTCCTCATTCTAAGTCCTCTAGGCTGCGATGCAGCTGTGGCTCTCTTAATACTCCCACTACACTCCGAACCAAAACACATAGGTAAAAGACATTGTCATTTACAACGCCAATAGCTCTAACTCTCAAAAATGCGAGACCTATTGCATTGCAAATGCTTGTTATACTTCTATTCACATTTCTTGTGATCTCTGACCCAGGATTCACATCGGACAGGCAAGTTTCCTGTGACTTCACATGAGTCGTGATTTATTCACTACAATATCTAATTACGATCATGTTAAACACGGGGACTTGAAATATGTATCTTTTGTATTGCACAGGCTACACTTGTTTTTACTACTACTCTAAACACAACAAAGAGTATTCACTCTAAAACTAGCCGTGGTTATTCATAGATTAAAGGAACAAAACAGGCACTATATCGAATTAATTCTTTTCCTGTAAACCTCTGCATATGAATAACAATATACGTAGGAAACCAGACTCTTGTGTGTTTGAAATCATTCATTGATAGATCAATGTTGTGAAGCAACATTTCCTTCCTTCTGACAACCGTTGTAGCTACATATTATGAGCTTAAAGCAAGCAAGGAAATTAGAAACTGCTGCCAGAGTGTTTGCTAGTTGTGCAAGATTGTGGGCGTGGAGAGGAAGATGGCGCGTTGAACCGCACCGATGGGGATGTGTTCTGTGCCGTGCACCTGACCGCCGCTGTTCTTACCAGCTCTCGGCTCTGCCTAGTCATCCACTCAGGAGACTTGAGCATGTGAATTTGTGTGGGTGCCCGGCCCCTTCTCTGTATCTACTCCGTTGCAGATGGCTGCGTGATCCCGCGGGGGTGTGCACTTCGCTGCGCTCCAGACCGCTGCCGATAGAACCTTTGTCTACCTGCTGCTTTGCAGGCCCAGCTCGCGTGGTTGGAGACTGACTGACTGACTGGCTGTTCACGAGGATCTGCCGTCTGCTATCTTCAGCTCCAGAGTGGCTCAAGTTTATCTAAGGTTATGGCACCAAAAAGGGAACTGTGCTGCGTGGGAGGCAATGAGCCCGTGGAGCTACTCAGGGGAGCAATATGGATGCCCCAGAGCAGGAGAGCAATAAGGAGGAAGAGGTCAAAGGTAACAGGTCATGTGAAATCGCATGTTGGGCGCCCAATTCTCAAACTGTTGCAATCTGGAGGAGCGAAGGACTATCTACAGCATATACCAAAGAACAGCCAGCTGTCGGCAACTCCCTATTAGTTGATGCATTGATGGCAGCAGCCTTGTCCGGAGGGAAGGCTGTAGCCTCTTCCAGTCCTTTAGTTATCGATAAAGGTGTTGGTCACTGGACAGAGCCTGTGGAGTTATCCTCGGTTTGTCAAGCTAACAGCTCCCAGCCCTATTATGGATCTCGCAGCATGCTGTGTTCTACGCCACTGCACACAAATGAAAATGCTATTCTTTTGCCAGATCACCAGGCATTGCACTGTATCACCAAACCTGTGAGTACTCTTTCAGATTCCTTTGCAGACCAGGATGTGGTGGTTGGGGGTTTAAACTGCCAGGGGTCAGGGCTAGGGCTTCGGCAGCAGTCTGGTGACCAGGATATGCAGATATGTAGCCATGAGCCCCCCCCTGATCTATTGTGGTTGCCCATGGCACCAAGGTTTGGGTTGGCTCCTATATGGTCAGCCGTGAGGAAGGGGACCAGGCTGCCCTGATGGGCAAGGGTAATAGTAACCAGAAGTCTACGAAGCTGCATAGAATACATCAAAATGGCAAATCTCTGAGGAAACAGCAGACAAACAAGTCAGGAGCCTCTGGAGCAAAGGGTAGCCCATCCAGGAGTTGGGTTACATCCAAGGGGGACGTGAAAGCACTTATTTCCCGTCTGTCAGCAGTTCAAGCGGCCGCTGTATATTATGAGCTTAAAGCAAGCAAGGAAATTAGAAACTGTTGCCGGAGTGTCTGATAGTAAAAGATTGCCACAGCTTGGTAGCAGTGGGTCCCTCACATCCCTGGTACCACTGATCCTGCTGCAGTAAAGAAAGCTATTCCTTAGTGTCAACATAGGGAGGAGCAAGCGATGAAGCAAAAATGCAAACAATGTAAAATGCAAGCAAATGAAACAAATACAAAATTGCAACCAAATGAAAATATATGCCAATCCGCAGTCTGATGCCAGCTTCACATTTGCCAATTGCGGTATGCTGGCAGACTTGGCACAAACATCTGTATCCTGGCTTGTGCTAGATAATCCAGCAGTCGGGTAGGAGAACAGCTTGCAGTGTTGATGTGTTTCATTATATACGTGTATGGATTTCAGTCAGTGTTTGGAGATCGCTAATGAGATGCAGATCTCATGGTACTGCAACTTCGTGCAGGTCATGTTTATTTAGCTGGAAGATGTACAGGGATAAAGAGGCGCCAGCCAATAGACTGCAGCCTGGTTATCCCATAAGGATATCAGGCATGTTTGTTTGATTTGCCTTGTGACCGCCACATCACATCCTATCAGTGGACCAGGTCATGCTGGTGTTGAGCACTGGCAAAGCAAAAGAACAGGTGTTGAGAGAGGTCTCTACCGGTCCCCCTTTTTGTGTAGTAGACGGCTCCCCTTAAGTATAAAAATCTAGAACCCCAAAAAATACTTTGGTGACAGGCTTGGGTGTTGCGCCGACCGGTCCTCAGGAGCGGGTTGATGATTGAGGGGTCCACCTCTTGATCTAACCAAGCCTGATTGCCTTAATGACACAGGTCAGCGGAAGGACCAAGTGGGGGAAGGAAAGGAAGGGAACGCCAGGGAGGG
Organism: Triturus cristatus; assembly: GCF_964204655.1. Taxonomy (NCBI): domain Eukaryota; kingdom Metazoa; phylum Chordata; class Amphibia; order Caudata; family Salamandridae; genus Triturus; species Triturus cristatus. Next base: position 946,845,101 of record NC_140586.1, read on the forward strand.
AGCTCTGTAATGAAACAAAAACAGAGCATACACCGGTAAGAACCACTATACACATAGACAGAGAGCGATACAGTTTCTAGGACCTCCTGTCTCCCCCTAGCCCCTAAACCTGTAAAGAAAAATAACCTCCGTTCATAGCATGGTGAAGGTCACGTAAAGTTGAAGGTGGGTTGGAAGACGAACAGACTGCGCTTGAGGGGGAGGGGTTGTCTGTAGTAAATGACAAATGAACAATGATAAACCCCCACAACAGGAATTGTCCTGAACAATATGATTCTACTGCTGGAGCCAGCACCTACCCTCCACTCGACTCCACCGTGCTTCACAGGGGTAGAGCGTAGCCCTCTACCACTCGTGTTAACCCCTGTTAAGATAGAGCCGTAGAGTACACCAGTTAGACAATACCACAAGATACTGTTGTAATCACTGTATGCCCCATCCAGCAGCCCCCACACTCTTCACTCGTGTTCAATCAATAACATTAACATAAGCTGTACCCAGCGGTACGTGAAATCAAGGTATGGAAAAGTACCACTGAGCTCTTCGGGTTAGAGCTCTCTGTCTGCACAATACTGTGCACTGGTATCAAGGTCGGAATTTGGGCAAGCGCCCCCACCCCGCCGGCCGACAAAGCCAGCCGATCACATCCCTGGTGAGAGCCTCGCTCTCCCCGCCTGCCGATACCTGCAGGCCGAGCAAATCCACCAGTTTACTATGGAAACCTTCGTAGGGGCTCCCGCTCGCCTACGGAGGTCAGAAAAGACAGTCGGTGCAAGCACCCTTACCCTGCTCGGGAATACTGCCTGGTCACAACGATCGGACTGAGAAGACGCCGTCATACTGGAATTTCCGACATCGGACGGCTGGAGACAACCTGTTTTAAGCGTCAGTTCGCGTACTCCCGCGAGACGAGCAATGCCTCATGGGAATTGAAGTCCGGTGCAGTTCCGTGAGCGCGCTTCGATGTCTCGCTGCCAGTGCTTGTCGCGGGGGGGGGGGGGGGGGAGTTCAGGGTTCATAACATTGGGGCAAATCTGGCTCATGTTAGGGGGTAAAGGAAAGGAGGACAGGGACTAGGAAGAGAAAAGGGACCAGAGGACCAAGGAAAACAGAACTAGGTGACCAAGGAAACCAGGGACAGGTAGACAAGGACCAGGTCTCGAAGGGTAAGGAAAACCAAAGACAAGGGGGCAGGAAAAATAGAACTAGATAACAAGAACTATGACCAGGTGGACAATGAACATGAGGCCCAGTGCTAGGTGGAGATGGGCCAAGTTGACCAAGGTCCAGGAAGACCGCAGTCACATCACTAGGACCTGCATTAACTAGAGCGTGAGATCAGGGCGGTCCAGGGACTATATAAAGAGGTCTGCTCTGGCCTTGCGTTCTAAGGGGCGCATGGGAGTCCAGAACTAAGTACAACAAAATCAGGAGCAGGTGCACTAGGGTAAATGAGACGAGGACAACCAAGACCAGTCTATGTGGGCCTAGCTATGGGTGAGGGGCAGCGGGAGGACCAGGGGGAAAAGAAGCAGGAGGAAATGCTCCAGGTTCCCAAGGATCAGAGTCATAAGGATTGCTACAAGAACGATCAGAACAGGGCGTAAAAAGTCCTGGACATGGAGGAGCCAGGGTGCAGGATTAAGTGCAGCAGGAGGTCTAGGACCAGGTGTACAGGGACCATGAGGACGGAAGTCAGTTGGCCAGTGACTACGCCAGGAGGATAAGGGACCAGGACAACCAGGGTATGCAGGACTGAGAAGACAAAGGGAGCCATAACCCGCAAAGATAAGAGCCAGGAGTCTCGGCTACAAGAACAAAGACGAGGAGGACAAAGAATACTAGGACATGGCCCAGAAGCACTTTGACCTCGAGAATGAGCTGCAGAGACAACAGGACCAGTGAGAACTTGAGGACTAGGATCAGGAGAATAAGCAAGAACATATGGATCAAGACCTGGATATCCAGATGCTGATGGATGAGACCAGGCCTCGAGGACCAGATATAGGAAGACCAAGGATTTGGATTAGTGAGACTAGAATGAGGTCCAGCTGGACGACTAGTGTCTTGATATCCCTCTAGGGATGAGTGTTGCGCTCTATAAATACTGTAAATAAAAAAGAACCAGGACGGCGAAGTGTACAAGTACCAGCGCCCTGGAGGACGAGTAGAAGGAGAGCCTGTGGGACCAGACCAAGAAGGACCAGTTCCTGAAAGACCAGGACTGAGTGACTTATACTGCCTGGTGCCAACCAGAATTATACACTTTCCAAGTCGGTGCCTGCCCCGGTTTTCAGTTAGGACATCTGGTCACCCCTAACTCCAAGGAGTTTTGCCATCGATGTGACATTTCAGAGTCATTCAAATACTGGGAACCCTTCACCAGGACTTCGGATTAAGTGCTAATTATTCAAGATTTAATATAAAGCACTAACCAAATATAATTCAACTGTTTACGTCAGCATCACCATTATTTTCAAAATGCAGTTCCGCTTAATCCCCATCTATTCCAGGAAACACAAAATCAGTTCCACATTGTTTTCAGTCTGTCACTTTACCAAGAATTTTGCTAAGTTCGTTTTGGAATTTCCTTGCCCCCTCCCCCCCAACTCCACCCCCTAAAGATAAAAACTAGTGCTGCTGCTTTCACATTTATCCGGGGTCCAGCAGCACGTCTCTTGTACCGGAGCCTTTCTTGAACCCAGATGATGCATCTCTCCTCCGTCCTAAGCACGATAACACAAGAGGAAACAGCCTCTGCTGAACGGCCGCAAGAAGAGGGTGGGCCCCACATCTGAGCCCATGCACAGGGTGACTTCGCTCATCACTGCTGTATTAATGGCACAAATCGCACACAGAAGCTGCGGCTGAATCGGGGATTTGATGAAGCACAAGACCCTGCGTGTGCCCCAATGGGAGGGTGTGTCTTTCTTCAGAATCTGATGCGCCTGTGTAGTGAAGCAAGTAGAATCTACTACACATGCGCAATGGAGGGTGAATCTCCTGCTCATGCTTAGTGAGTATGAGTGAAGTCTGCCCATATGCAGTTAACGATCGAGTTCCCCCTTAAACCGAGAACATGGTTCAGTGCTGAGGATTGAAAAATTTCCTAGTTAGCATGAAGGAAACTTTCAATTCTATTAAGGACGCGGAGGCGAGGATTATGCATATCTTTCTTCACTCTTTATTAATAGCAAGTTCAAAGGTAAAAGTAAAAGCAACACAGCAACAATACTACAACTCCCATTAACCACATGGAGTAACCATGGTCACTAATGGTCCAATCCAGTAACAGTCCGATAAGCTATATAACACATGACACATCGCAGTCCTTCCTCTTCTTCGCTGAAGGAAGTTAAGCACACTGTTCCTCATTCCATCTTTGATTCTGAACCTAAGAAGATATGGTGAAAAAACTTCCCAAGAACGTACACCATATAACAGGCATGCTATAACAGTTCACAATGCAACAAAGCATCTGAGCATAACTACAGTAACCACACCATTAGTTTATCAATTCCTAAGTACTACTACCATAGTCCAATAACATTTATATAAAGTGTCTGTTTGTCAGGTAGAGAACATTGCACTTGGCACCACAGTACATAGCATTGCATTGAAGTTGAGTAAGATCCAGAATACTTCCCTGTTAGACACCGAGTTCAGTTTCCACCTTTTCCTCCAAGGGCGGGTAGCATAAGAGTGCATGCCTGGGGGGATAACCCTCGCCTCCGCGTCCTTAATAGAATTGAAACTTTCCTTCATGCGAACTAGGAGATTTTACATTCTATGTTAGGACCAGAGACGAGGATTATGCATGTTTAAAGCTTACCACCAGTGCGTATGCATCGTAGATTGGTTTAAAATAGAACCTCTTGAAGGTGGAGTCTGAAGACCAATCTGCCGCAATCATAATATCCTCTAGTCTGCGGTTGGAGAGGACACGGCCTTCTAAGGCTTTTTCATGGCAGTGAAAAGTTGCCATTCTCCTGGGGGACGAACCTCCAGAGTCAAGTCCTAGTATGCCTTAAGGCATCTAACCACAAATAGTTTGGGATTATCCAGGGAAAGCTGGATAAGATACTGACCTGGTACTCTTCTTTGTTCTCCTGGAGCTGTTCAAGGTGACCCCTTCGGGGGAAAAAATTCTAGCCGACAGATCTAGAGCCCGCACAGTCGAAGCTCTCTTACACAAGATGAGACAGAGCAACATTGACAGCTTCGCTGATATCTCCTTCCTGGAGAGCTATTGATTTTCTTGTCAGGATGTCAGCAAACGTAGGACCAGGTTGACGTCCCACAAGCCCACATATTGGGGTTCGGGGGGACGGGACATCCTAAAACCCTTGAGGAGTTTACTTACCCATGGGTGCTCACCCACTGTAACATTGTTCACTGGAATATGGCCCACTGAGATAGTCGACCTGAATGAGTTGATGGTGCAGTATGGCAAACCCTCTTGAAAGAGTACTGCCAGGAAGTTTAGAACAACAGCACAGGTGCACCACACAACACATTTTGAACAATAAGGACAATTATAAAGTCCATATCCAGAAAGAAAAGTGCTTCAGTTTTTCTTTTTATTCCAGTTTCATTTTACGTAGATAAAAACAGAGTCCAGTTCTAATGACTCAACACACAGTACTGCTGACGCGTTTCGTCCTAGTGCAGGACTTCTTCAGGGCACTAGATGATGGTGGAGTCAAATACTTCCATGAACTGCCGGGCTTGCCATTGCTTTTACACTTTTCAGCGCTTCCGTTGACCGCAACTATTACATAGCGGCTTCTGTTTCCCTGCTTCTTTGGTCTACCATTCAAAGAATTGTCCTGCGATGGGACGTTGCCTGTGTCTCATAGCCTTATAGGTCTAGCTGTGGGTGTTTTTCATCGCCTAAGCCTATCCTTCATCAAGTGGTTTCATCCGTTTTATCTCTAGACCATGTGATATTCTGAAGATAAATTCCATCATTATATATTCTGGCGGCGTTGGAATTCGGTTGTGGCCTTCACTTAGATGGCACCAAATTTTTTATATAATTATAGAATTCACTGGACGGGAAACCGCTTACGAGCAGAGATTTATATGACCTTTCAGTTCATGGAAGTATTTGACTCCACCATCATCTAGTGTCCTGAAGAAGTCCTGCACTAGGACGAAACGCGTCGGCTGTACTGTGTGTTGAGTCTTTAGAACTGGACTCTGTTTTTATCTACGTAAAATTAAACTGGAATAAAAAGAAAAACTGAAAGCACTTTTCTTTCTGGATATGGACTTTATAATTGCCCTTATTGTTCAAATTTTGTTGCATGGTGCACCGGTGCTGTTGTTCTAAATTGTTAGATTCCTGAGGGAACAAGCACTGTGACGGTGGGTGCTATCCAGTGTGCACACAAACCCCTGCAAGTATAAGGGACAATACTGATGGAGTGATATTAGGTTAGGTGCTGGCAGCTGGAAGGTCCCACTGTTAGGTCTTTTTGTTTATACTGCCAGGAAGTTCACAGCGTTGGTAATGCTGGTGCCCACTGGATCCAGGTGTTTCTTCACACACCAACTAACCCATCATCTCCAAGCCAATTTGTACCTCTTGGTAGTTCCTGAGGCCCACGCCTGCTGGATGAGGAATTCAGCCCCTTGCGAAAGTCTGGCGTCCTGCCATTGTTGCCTGAAATCCACCATGCCATGAGATGAAGATGGCCCTGGTGGACCAGAGGGTGTGGCTGGCCCAGGTGATCTGTTAAGATCTCGCCAACGGTTGGAAGACGTACCGGTGCGGCCCATGCAAGCTCCAGAAGTGAACGGAACCATGCTTGTGCACACCAAATCGGAGTGATCAGCACCAGAGAGGCCCGTTGACGCCTGGTTTGGGCTGCCAATCGCTGGATAACTAGGAAAGGAGGGAAGGCATAGGCTTGAGTTGAGTTGAGAAGGCATCCTCCGCCTCCGGATTCCGTCTCCGGCCGACATAGCGCACAAGTTGGGTGTTCCATCTGGAGGCAAAGAGGTCCACCTGGCAAGGACCCCAAAGTGACAAAAGAGCCTGAAATACTCTCGGGCAGAGCCTTCCGTCGTTGGCGTCCCTGAGGTATCTGGAGTTCCAGTCTGCCACCAAGTTCATTGCTCCTGGGAGGTATTCCTCCGTCACCGAGATCTGTTGTTGGAGGCAGTAATGCCAGAAGTCCTTGACTAATTCCGTAAGAGCCCATGAACGGGTACCGCCTGTAGGAGAGTAGAATCTGACTACATGGTTGCCCCCACTTTTTTCCTGGTGTTTTGATGGTTTTTGACTTAGTTTAGCTGGGATCCAGCTAATCAAGATCCCAGCCTATCTGCTTTCACTCTAAATTGATTCCATGTACTTTAGGTACACTCCAGATTGGATGCTAGGGTACACTTATGAGTCCCTAGTATATGGTACTGTCACAGTCTGGACCCTGAATCCCTCGAGTTGGCCTTTCCATACGAAGAGGCCCCTCTCTCTTCTTCACAGCTGCCGGACTCGGACCTCTTCCTGGATGAACCAGGAAGGACAGCTACACAGCACCCCTGGCCCTTTAATTCCAACAAGGCAGCAGGTCCCTGCTCCACCCTCTGGGTGTGGAGTCACTGAGCGTCACCAGAAATAGACTCACCAGCCAATACGAGGGAAGTCGACGACCGGAAAGAGGAAGAGAGCGTTCAGGAAGAAGGAGGAAGGCGAAAGCAGTGGAGAGAATCGGGACCCTCGGAGCCCAGCAGAACCACTAACGGAGGGAAGCTAGGAGGCCAAAGTTTCCCTGATTCGCTCCATCACGCTCCCGGAGGAACGTGGCTGGAACAGGGGCGTCTGCGCTTACGGGGCGTAGGGGAGAGGGTGGATTTAGCGTCCCCGGGAGGGACTGGGTCTCCTACCGAGAAGCCTGCCTAGCAGTTAATTAATCTCCACCAAACCCTGCTCTGCTCCGATGACGGTACCCTCCCTCACTTCTACCTGCCCCAGGACCGGGTGACAACCCCACTCACACCCCTCCCCCTGTTCCGCTTACGGAGCCGAACACTAAATTGCGCTTCTGTTTTCTTTTTCCCTGCATCTAGCTCCATCTTTCCTGCCGTGACTGGCCCGCGCTGACCGACGCCAAGGAGTAGCATCCCTTGAAGACGACGTCAAAAGAAAGCGATATGCCCCATTCAAAACTGTGTAAAACTAAATAAAGACCCTAGCATCCATACCACAGTGTGTCTCGCTTTCCTGCCCGCTTGAGAGGTTCACTATGTACCAAGGGCATAGGTACCCCAGAGGCCTACCAGGGGCTGCAGCATGTATTACGACACCCCTGGGCAGCCTTCCAAAATGACACCACAGGTCTGCTACTGCAGCCTTGGTAAGGTGGTGCATGCACCCCTTACTGTGGTATAGGTTACCTATATCACTTCTGATCACAAACGCATAAACCTTTAAGTCACACCTATGGCAGGCCTTAACAATCCTGAAGGCAGGGTGCTTGGTTTTCATGTGAGAGGGTGCCAAAGCATGAGCAGAGCCCCTCTGCTGCGTTCGGAATCTATTCTCCGGGGCTGTATGAGATGCAGTCAGACCATATACTCTTAAGTGCATTATAACCTTGCAGTAAATGCTAACATTGGAATGTCTGCACAGAAACATGTCGTGTTTGGTGGCAAACACTTTGGAATCATACCTCCCCGCCAGGGGTATGATTCCATCTTACTAGAGGGAGAAACATGACTACACCGGTACATCGGTACCAACTTAACAGCATCCTGGCACCACAAAATGGATGCTGCCAGCCACAGACACAAGTCTGCCCTCCTGCTGCTGGACGAAACTCCGTCAGGGAAGGCCTGACAATAGGTTTCCTGTCACAGGGAGGTGTGACCACCTCCCAGACAGGCTTTAGTGTATTAGAGCTGGATGGGTGCACTGCATGAGTGCTTTGATGTCTGCACTGGGGGCACATTTGGTGTCCCTGTGCATAGTCCAGTTCAAACCAGTCCCAGGGGCTACGAGCCCCTGCTCTGGCGTGAAAATGGACAAAGGAAATGTGTGTAGCCACCCCTCTTTCCTGACCCTCCCATAGGTGGGTCCCCAGAGTATGTCCAACCCCTTCCTTGGGCATAAAGTAGGAACCCCTGGCTACAGGACTTTAGATATTCCTGGACGAAACTCTGACACTGAATCCTGGACCTTCGACGATCTACACGACTAGATAACTGAAGAATCTCCCTTGGAGTAAAGGAGTTACTCCCCTGCATGGCAGGCACTGAAAAGACGCATCTGTCCGGTTGGCATCTCCGAAGCTCCTGAGGACTCTGAAGACTTTTGCCACACAGGAGGTGGGTTTCCAAGCGTCCCCGTGGCTGACCCGAGTTTTAAGCATACCTGAGACCCGTAGCCCTCGTTGGGACCGTGCAACCCGAACCCCTGGATACAATGACCATTTGCAGCTGTACACGTCTCCCGGCATTCCTCGAGGCTGTGCTTTGGGCTACTTGTAGTCCAGACCCCCAGCAGCGATTGCACTGAAGATCACTGGCCTACACTCTCCTAGTGTTCCGTGTGCTGGTTCCAAGTGCTTCCTCTCGACGCCCCTTCGCGATCCCTCATCCGTTGACTTGAGGGTCCTTGAGAAGGGCAACTGTACTTTCAGCTGGCTTTCCTGGTTGCTCCAGAAGTGCCCTGACTCTCCATGGCTTGGGCCACACTGAAGCCTTTGTTCTCTCACCGTGTCGGTTGCCATTGCCAAGGCTTGTTCCAACCCAGTAACTGACACCCCAGCACTCAACATCCTTCGTGGGACAGCTCGCCTGCGGATCCTGGTCGTCGTCTCCTGGTCCTCGTGGCAGCGGAGTGAAGCTTCACCTCTCTTCACCTGAAGCACCTGACATCGGTGGGCATTCGCCTATCGTGCCCCCGGTCACTGGCTAGTGACCCGGACTCTGTCCCCTCCGCTTTCAGGTTCTTCCCATCTCCTATCCAGGCTTGGATCTCTTCGGACACTTTCCTCCTTCACGGCAGCAGCACTTTGCAGCAACTCGCCATTGAAAACGGTGAAGACTCCCGACACCATTTGACACCAATGCACCCGGCTTCCCTGGGTTAGGTAACACAAGTACTCCGGTGCTCCCGTGGGTGTTGACCTTAGAAACTCCTAAGTCCAAAAGGGTTTGTTCCTAGTCATCCTCTAAGTGTCCTTAAACTCTAATTTCTCAACCGCGACATTCTCATAGCATTTTACGGGGCTCGCGCCTGTGTGCAGACACTGCAGGCGTCCCCCGTGGGTTTCCTGTGTCACTACCTTGGGTGGTTCCGTGGGGTCCCAGCAATCCTACGTGCTCTAGGCACTGTGTCTAGTCAAGTCGTGGTTCTTATACCACTTATTTATTATATGGTTCGGTCCCCCCCGGCGCCTGTCATATATTGTGCTAATTTACTGTGTTTTATTGATTGCAACGTATGTGCTTTGACCTCTAATCTCATAAAGAGATTAGTAGGGAGTGTTTAGAAATAAATACATATATTTTATAAATATATACCTTGTGTGGATCTCCTTTCATTTGGTTATTCAAGAGATTATAGACTGGTAAAACAAGCTGCTTTACATTCCTCAAGACTTAGCCTGAAGGCTGCTCTCCATAGCTACCACTAGGATAGCTTCCAATAAAGGTTGTCTTTAACCTATCATCAATAATGGTTGTTTGGACTGGTACAAGGTGCCCACTAGAACTAGTGGACAGCATATACCAGGTCAATTTCTCACACTGCCTAACCAATTGACACATTGCACTGCCGTCGTGTTGTCCATCCTCAACAGTACGCAGCAGGATATCCTGTCCCTCATGAGGGATTGAATAGCAAACAAGCCTGCCAGAAGCTCGAGGCAATTGATGTGGAGCATGAGTTCCTCCTCCGTCCATCTACCTCCCATGGAGATCGAGCCGCATCTGTTTCCCCAAGCCACACAGCGGGCGTCTGACTCTATCACCAGGTTTGGATGGGATCCGAAGATTGCCCGCCCGTTCCAGGCTTCCTTGTGGTATATCCACCACTACATCTCCGTCCTGGCTTCCATCGTCAAAGTCACCATCTCTGAATAGGTAAGGCCCGTCCGAAGGTGAGCTGCCTTCAGCCTCTGGAAACCCCAGTAATGTAATGGGCCCGGGAAGATAGCTTGTATCAAGGACCATAAATCCTGGCCAGTTGACGCCGAGAAATCCTTTACCTCCGGATGACCTTCCTCAATTCTTTTTTGAGCTTGTTTATTTTCTGGCCCGGTAAGCTCAGGGTCGCCACCCTGGAGTCTATTCAGAATCCTAGCAAGGTCATGGTCTGTTGAGGTGTCAGATCCGACTTCCATTGGTTTATCTCAAATCCCAGTTCTTGCAGGAAATGTATGGTGGCGTGCAGGTGGGCTATTGGCACTTCCGTGATTGGTCCATCAGCAGGATGTCGTCCAGGTAGATGATTAACCTGATGCCCAGAGTCCGGAGGTACTCCACTACTGGCTTGAGGAGCTTTGTGAAGCACCAATGTGCCGAAGATAGGCCGAACAGGAAAGACCGGAACTTGTATACTTGCCCTCTTCATTCGAATTGGAGATATCTGCAGTGAGGTGGGAAGATGGGACCCGTCAGGTAGGTGTTTTTTAGATCCAGATGCGCCAAACAGTCATCTTGCAGCAGCATGTCCCTGAGGAGGTGAATACCCACCATCTTGAAGTGGCGATAAACCAGTCACTCTTTGAAAGACCTGAGGTTGATCACCGGGCGGATACCCCGTCCCTCTTCTCTACCAGAAACAAGTTGCTGAGGAAGCCCCTGGGATGAAGGTGGGAGAAGCATATTGCACTCTTGGCCAGAAGGTGCTGTACCTCTTGGTCTATTAGGGACATCTCCTGGGTGTAAAAGGCCAGAGAGCGGGGTCTCATTGTTTGTGATGGGGTTCCGTTGAATTCTATGTGGTACCCTTGGACGGTCTCCAGCACCCACTGGTCCGCCATTATCTCTGCCCATTTGTGCGCGATAAGGCGTAACATCCCCTCCCCCCCAAACAGAGAGGTGATAACAGAACAGGGCTTACCGTTGTATCCATTGTTGTTGGATCCTCCTCTAGGTCGATTATGTTTCCTTCTACTGCCACCACAGGAGGGAAAGAAGGGTCCTAGACGGCCATCGACCCATCTCTTGTCCTCTTTGTATGGGCTCTGTTAGGGCCTTGGTATGATTGGCGGCCGGAGTAGCAACCCCTGCCACTTCTGGCCCCTCCAAAAACGTTTGCCGGGAAGATCTTTTTTATTGAAGACTGAGGGCTGAGAACTTTCCTAGTTCTTTGACGAAAGGGTCATCGAACAGAGTACCCTGTGCTGTGGGGCCTGCCTCCGAGGTTGAAAGTTCTCCCAGCTTGGCGTCGATTTTGATCAGAAGGGAGCAGCGTTGTTCTGCTGAGAGGGCGCAGTTGGCGTTGCCCAGGAGGCAGATCGCTCTCTGTGCCCAGCATGCAACGTCCTCTGTGGGGAGAGTATTCCCTTACTGTCTAGCCTGTTCCTCTAGTTTGATGATTTTGGTTAAGGGCCCAACCACGTCCAGGAGCTTGTCCTGGCAGGCGCGCCATTACATGTCTACCCCTTTCTTAGGATCCCTCATATACTTGGCGAAGAAGGTGCATAATTTGGGGTTTATCTCTGGGGTCGCTGTCACCTCATCACGAAGAGAAGGTCTGAGGCATTCCACCCTTAGGCTTGCCCTAACTTCTTTACTGAGAGGCTGGCGGCACTTGCTCGCCAAATACACTGCCACTTTCTTCTCCTGGACCCTCTCTGCGGAGCGTGGTTGATAGATCCCTTCTGTGTCGAACAAACCACTAGTGGCACTGTCTCCTTCGGCAGAGTCTGAACAGGTTCAATGTGGGTGCCAGAATCTGCCTGAGTCCTGTGCCTCATCAGAGGAGGCTTCATCATCCTCAATATCACCCTCGCCCATATTGGGGAACCCTTCTTTGGGATTATAATCCATTGCAACTTCATCGCCTATTATTCCGAGTATTTCTTCCTCCCGGTAGGGTGCATCCTTAAGCGTGCGCGCACTTCAGTCAAATGGCTAAAGCCTTCCAGGTGCCCCGTGTTACGCTTGCCTGCCTTGCGTGTGGGGACTGAGGTCACCCCACTAGGCCCAGCCCCTGTCCCCCAGTATAACACTGTATACATGGGCCGACAGTTTGGCGACACTCTTCTGCAGAGGGGCAAGTGCCTGATAAATGGCTTGAGTAAGGAACTTATCCATCTCTACAGGAAGGAGTCGTCGGGGGGGGGGGCAAACCTCCTCATGGGCACATGAGGGTGCATAGTCATGTTCTCTCTGGGATTGCATCTTCTTTAAAGGTGAGAGCACCAATACGTCCTAAGGTATATAAATGGACAGCCCCCTCGCTGGTGCTCTGAAGTGGTGTTCCAGGCAGTAACCAATTTCAGGGGCGTATGCTACCTGCGTGCTGCACTTGCTGTGTGTCACCACACAAAAGTTTTAATTCGGCTTAGCCCTGTTTGTCTTACCATCTCTGCGGTGTCAGGTGAGGGTTGGATAGAGGAGGCACACAGTGGGAGTACGCTTCACCTCTCTTCAGCCAGAGCACTGACCAAGCTGCTCTGCGGTGTGATGAATGGGTTGGGAGGTGCGAAAGAGTGCCACGTAGTCCACCCACGCTGTACTAGGTAGACATGCTTGGGCGGTTTGCCTGCTGCCCGTGGAGCCTGAAGCAAGAAGGCTGTAACTAAAACAAAACAAAGCGGAGCGAAAGCTCATGTAGAAAGGCAACAATTTTTTTAACTAAGCAGTAAAATCAATAAGGCTACACCAGAAATGCCCACTATCCCTCTAACTATAGTCAGGAAGGAATCTGAAGGCGACTTAACTGATGTTGTGCAGTGAAGAAAGAGAAGGCCTGCGAGGTGTTGTGTTATATAGACTGTTGGACTATTAATGGATTGGACTATTGGTGACCATGGTTACTCCCTGTGGTTCATGGGAGTTGTAGTATTGTTGCGGGGTTGTTGTTTTTAGTTTTACCTTTGAACTTGCTATTAATAAAGAATGAAGAAAGATAGGCATAATCCTCACCTCCTGGCCTGCCATAGAATTCCTATGTCTGGAAGAAAATGGTGTTCACGGCCCAGGTTGTATCCACGCTAGGTTAGACTCTTTAGAGGCTGCGCCCTCTCTGCAAGGCTGTCCACACAGTTTATACTCTGACAAAATCCGATACGTCCACAAGTTCTACTATAGGAAGAATGTATTTTCTAAGTGCATGCACAACTGTGACGAGTTATAATACGCATGCGCAGGTGTAGGTGGCCTTTACTACACATACGTCATGTTCCACGCATGAGCACTTGTGATTCATAATATCTTGCAATGCGCAGTTGTTCATGATCAAGTTACTCTTGACCGATGCACGTGCTTCAGTCCCGCATGTCTAGGGGAATAACAGTGTCTGCTTTTTCTGCTGTGCCCTCTGTGCCGGACTCACGCAGGCTGGCCCCAGACTGTCTATACTCCGTGCCTACTCGCTCCTCACAGGTTGTGTTAGCTCTCTTTATTCATTTATGCGTTGCTATATAACGCAAACTTTACCCAGCGCTGTCAGAGCACTTTACAATAGAGCTAAGTAAATTGCATAAGGCATGGTAGTAGGTAAAACTACTTATATTTACAACAGTTACTCTCACTGCCAAACCACCCCTCCCTTTCAACCAGATGTCTACCTTCTGTGCCAGGCCTCTCCTCCCTTAGGCTGTCTACTCACTCTGCCAGACCGCCCCTCCCTCTCCTCTGGCTGCCTGCCCTCGGTACCAGGCCACCCCTCCCTCTCCACCAGCTGTCTACCCTCTGTGCCAGGTCGTCCCTCTCCATTGGCTGCCTTCCCTCGGTGCCAGGCCGCACCTCTCTCAGGCTGTCTACCATCTGTGCCAGGCCACCCCTCCCTCTCCTCCAGCTGCCTACCCTCAGTGCCAGGCTGCTCCTCCCTCAGACTGTCTACCCTCTCTGCTAGGCCGCCCCTCCCTCTTCACCGGCTGTTCACCATCACTCCCTGCCTCTCACAAACCGCATGCATAAGGAGAGTTTAGGTAAGAAATGGCCTTGAGGGCAGGATGGGCTCTGTCAGTGCTGTATTATACAGGACAGTTACAACCCCCCCAAGGGACCCCTGTGGAGTGTGACTGGTTGTAGGAGGCTCGCTTAGCATATGGTGCACACTTATCTAAGTGAAGAACCTTGCACTAATCCAGGCAACCCTTCTGGTGATTTTAGTGGTCTAAGAAAGCCATAGAAAGCTCTCTTAAGTGGTAGCTGTGGAGAGCAGCCTTCAGGCTTATCCTGAAGGAGTGTTAAGCATCTTGTTTTACCAGATCTAGTCATGTAGTGTAGGTTAAATGAAAAATAACCAAAAAGTGTATATATAAAAGTGTTTATTTACCACACAACACTCACTAACACATTGGTTTATTTCCTAACCACAATACACACATAAGGTAAGGTAAGTAGCACAAAATACAGTGGTCTCCAGGGAAACACCGAATCCTATCCTAAAAAAGTGGAATGCGAACTGTGACCGAAGTCAGGACTTGGACCAGGAGACTCAATGGAGGACTTCAGAAAAGATGTCGCTGGTGAAGGCTTGGCAATAGTCCGGTGGAATCCAAGGGGGGATTCTTGAAGAGGAGAACTTGCAAGCAAGGGAACAGGAGATCAGGAGCCGTGCACAAGCTGTCCCACGCCGGAAGTCAAGAACCAGGGGGTCAGTGTCCTGCAGTAGCACTAGCAAGCCTTGGCAGGTGCAACATGCATAGAAAGCGAAGAAGGAGCAAGGTTGGGGCCAGCAAGGCCCAAGGGACACACCACGCAGGAGAGTCATAGCCTGTCTAGAGCAAGCAGGGGAGCCCACTGAAGCAGGAGAAGACTCTCGAGAGGACCCACAGGCTGAAGGCACAGGAGTCACAAGAGGACCTTGAGCAGCTTACCAAAGATGAAGGCCTGCGGCGCAGAGGATACGGTGAGGATGCTGTTCTTGGCAGGACGAGATGATTGAGGCTGAAGCTTCTTGTAGCCCGATGATCTCTGGAGTGCTGAGCCAACAAGCCTTGGCAACGACAAGCCGACGCGATGCACAGGGGTTTGGCCCCAGCGTTTCTGACGAGGGACACTGGCCTAGCAGGGCTAGTGTTGACTGGAATCCATCTACTAATTCTGCAGAGCATGCAAAGGGTGCGTAAGCAGGAGGAGGAGACTGCGTTGATTTGTTGTTTCACGGTCAGTTTGCTGTTTAGGACGATGCCTAGGTTGCGTGTGTGGACAGTGCCACTACGCGGAGTTCCACGGAGATATGAAAAAAATCTGTGGAAGAGGAGCCCACGTCCTGCGGCAAGCCGAGGGTCCGTGTGCCCGGGACGGGGGTCCCTCATGCCCGTGCAGGCTCCCAGATTCCCCTGCCTGGCTGGGTTGAGAAGCAGGGACCGGGGCCTGGGCCTGGGTTTCGGGCAGGGTCTGGGGTGTGTGTGCCCCCGTCCTGCGGCCTGCCAAGGGTCTGACTGACCTGGACAGTGGTCCCTGGTGCCCGGGGAGGCGCCCCCCTCCAAGGCCTGGCTGCGTTCAGAAGCGGGGACCGGTTCCTGGGCTCCAGCGGGCCCTGGGGTGTGGGAGCCCACCTCCTGTGGCCAGCCGAGGGTCTGGGTACCCGTCACGGGGGTCCATCGGGCCAGGGCAGACCTCCCCCTCTTCGCCTACATGTCAAGTTGCCTGCGGGCCCATGGTCAGAGCTCCGTCGGGGGCCCCCCTTGCAGCCCCGTGCCTGAGACCCAGAATAGGGCTCTGAAGAGCCCCCGGGATGCAGAGCCCCAGAGCCCTTGAAAGGGCAGGCATGAACCCTTTCAGAGAATGCTCAGTGACAGGCAGATTGGCATCCTTCAGGCCCGGCCATCTGGTTGCGCCTTTCCCCTCGGTCATCTGGTCCCACGCAATGCTTTCCAATGGGTCGACCAGATGGCCGGGCCGGCCTGGAAGTCCTGATGAGGGCTCATCCCCGATCTCAGCCAGGGCTCCAGGAGGTCGGGTGCCCCCGTGCCCTGGGTCCCCTCCATCACTCGATGAGCACAAGTTACCAGAAAGAAGGGTAGCTTTCCTCCGGATTAGTAGGGACAGGGTATGCCGGAACCTCTCCCAGGCTGGCGGTCTCAGCCGGGGAACAGATGGACTGAACCCAGGCACCTCTTTCCCCCCTGTCCGGGGCTTCGTCCTCTGGCCTGCTGTGCGGCAAAGTGCCCGGAACGGGCCCCATCGGTCCTGGGCAGTCCTTCCCTGGTCATCCGGTTCCGAGAGCTCTGGTCGGGTGCTCCCACCCCGGACTCTGTCCCACGCCCCGGGCACAGACTGGCCTTTCCCAGCCCAGGCCGTGGATTCGGTCCCCGCTTCTGAACCCAACTGGGGAGGGAGGAGCATCCATGGGCACCAGGGACTCCTATCCCAGGCAGGCGGACCCTTGGCAGGACGAGGGCTCTCACAGGCATCCTTCGGGCCTGGCCATCTGGTCACGCGCAATGCTTTCAAGTGAGGTGACCAGATGGCCAGGACGGCCTGGAAGTCCCAATGAGGGCTCGCCCGCCTCCCCGATCCCAGCCAGGGCTCCAGGAGGTCGTGCGCCTCATTGCTCTGGGTCCCCTCCTCACTTGCTGCGCACGGGTTACCAGAAAGAAGGGTAGCTTTCCTCCGGATTACTAGGGACAGGGTACTCTGAAACCCCTCTCAGCCAGGTGGTCCTCAGCTGGTGACCAGATGGGCTAGGGCCGGGTGAAAACCTCCCCCCCCACCCTAGGCTCCGTCCTCTGCTCCGCCATGGGCCCCGAGGCCCATCGGGCCTTCCCCAGCTCACCTGGGTTCAGGAGCCCTGGCCTGGGCCCTTGGTGGCCCTGGGGTGGAGGGTGCCCTCTCCACCCTGGGGTCCATCCTCGGGCCTGCCCAGGACACAGGCCAGTTGAGGCCTCCCTTGCTCTTGCCAGCCCGGGACCTCCGGCCGGGCCCAGGGGACCAGGCTCCGTTCCCCTGCTCCGCCATGGTCCCAGGACGGGGTTCTGTAGGGCCCAGGCAGGCCTCCCTCCTGTTTCGCCTGCCTGTCAAGGTGCCTGGGGGACCCCGGGTTGGCGGTCCGTCGGGGACCCCCGTCCTGAGCCCCCGGGACGCAGAGGCCCTGAGCCCGCCAATGGGCAGGCGGGAGCCCTCCTGCGAAGGATCGGGGCGGGCAGATTATCATCCTTCGGGCCCAGCCATCTGGTCGTGTTTTTCGCCTCGGCCATCTGGTTGTGCACAATGCTTTCCAATGGGGCGACCAAATGGCCAGGCTGCTCAGTTCCGATGAGGGCTCATTTGCCTCCCCAATCCCAGCCAGGGCTCCAGGAGGTCGGGCACGTCTGCGCCTTGGGTCCCCTCAGACTTGCGGTGCCGTGCGGGTTACCAGAAAGGGGGGTACACTTCCTCCAGATTACTAGGGGCAGGGTACTCCAGACCCCCCACGGTCAGGCGGTCCTCAGCCGGTGACCAGATGGGCTAGGGCCGGGCGAAACCCCCCCCTGCCCGGGGCTCCATCCTCCAGGCCCGCAGCGTGGCAAAGTGCCCAGTACAGGCTCCATCGGGCAGTCCTCCCATGGGTGTCCAGATCTGAGAGCAAAGGCCTGGGTGCACCCCAGGGCTCAGACCTCCCCTCTGCCATGGGCACAGGCCCATTGGGCCTTCCCCAGCTCCGCTGGGTTCAGGAGGCCCAGCCGGGGCCCTTGGTGGCCCTGGGGTGGAGGGTGCCCTCTCCACCCCAGGCTCCATCCTCGGGCCTGCCGCATGGCAGGGTGCCCAGGACGCATGCCTGTGGAAGCCTCCCCTCCGCGTGCTGGCCCGGAACCTCTGGCCGGGCCCAGGGGACCGGGCTCCGCCCCCCTGCTCCACCATGGTCGCAGGATGGGGGTCCGTCGGGCCCGGGCAGGCCTCCCTCCTGCTTTGCCTGCCTGTCAAGGTCCCTGGGGGACCCCGGGTTGGAGGTCCATCGGGGACCCCCGTCCGCAGCCCTGGACCCCAGGCCCAGCTGGGGTCTCTGACCCCCCCGGGACACAGAACCCCCGAGTTCTCCAAAGGGCAGGCGGGAGCCCTCCTGCGAAGGCTCGGTCAGGCAGATTGTCGTCCTTCGGGCCTGGCCATGTGGTCGTGCTTTTCCCCTGATGGCCGGGCTGCCCTGGAAGTCCATATGAGGGCTCATTTACCTCCCCGATCCCAGCAGGGCTCCAGGAGGTCGGGCACGTCCATGCCTTCGGTCCCCTCAGTCTTGCAGTGCGCACTAGTTACCAGAAAAGGGGGTGCCCTTCCTCGGGATTATTAGGGACAGGGTACTCCGGAACCCCTCTTGGCCAAGCGATCCTCAGCCGGCGTCTGGATGGGCCAGGACGTTACCCAGGCCGGGGCTCCGTCCCTTGGGCCAATGTGTGGTGTGGCGCTCGGGATGGGGGCTCCTCTGGCCCAAGGAGTCATCCCCTGGGCTCGGGAGCACTGATGGGGTCAAGGGGCCCTGGGCTCAGTCTCCCAACCTGCCACTCCACCAGGGTGCATGAAACGGTGTTCCGCCGGGCCCTGGGAGCACCCCTCGCTTGGCTGGGTTCAGGAGCTCAGGGCCCCCCCACCCCGGGCTTCGTCCTCGGGCTTGCTGAATGGCAGGGTGCCTGGGACGGTGTCCCGCGGGCCCGGGTAGGCTCCCCTGTGCCTCTGGAACTGGGAGCCCCAGCAGGGCCCCTGGACCCAACCGGGGCTCCCAGTTCTAGTGCTCCAGCTCTGGGCCCCGTCCCCCAGCCTGTCGCTATGCCAAAGACCCGAGACGGGGTTGCTTCATGTCTGGGGAGCCCCCTCGCTTGGCTGGGTTCAGGTCTCCGTCCTCGGGCCTGTGAGGGGACCCCCAGTTGCACTCAGTGGGAGGCATGCGGGATGGGGAGCTTCATGGCTTTCACCTTCTGGTCCCATCACTCTGGGAGCCCCCCTCACCAGCGGGTGGGTGGGGGGGACTCCCGGGCTGAGTGCCTGGTAACGCCTTCAATGGGGTGCCCGGGCCGTCTCGCCGTGTGGGCGGTGGACGGACTGCATCGCCATCCTCCCGCCTCTCCTGCGCCCTCAGGTGGGCAAACGTTATCGAAAAGTTGCCTGTGACTCTAGGCAGTGGATCACTCAGCTCGCGTGTCGATGAAGAACGCATCTAGCTGCGAGAATTAGTGTGAATTTCAGGACACATTGATCATCGACACTTCAAACGTACCTTGTGGCCCTGGGTTCCTCCCGAGGCTACGCCTGTCTGAGGGTTGCTCGATCGTCACATCGCCCCAGGGCTTCACTGGGACGCTGCTGGGACCGTCGCAGGGTTTGGCTCCGCTTTCCTTTGTCCCCCCACAAGGTCAGACACCCCCGATCGCCCGCGGCAGGGTCCCTCACCTGGTCCTGTCATGGAGGTATGCCGCAGGCACGCCTAGCTTCACGTCCCTGCTGTGGTGGGGAGGGTCTGGTGACTGATGCGCCCTGGGCCCGTCCAGGTTGTGTGCTACGTGTGGGTTTCTGTGGTGTCCCACCGGCTGCCTGCGCACATGCCTCGGGCGCCCACCTTCATGGCTTGCTTCCCGGGGAGGGTAGAACTCCTGCCCTGCCAATCTGAGGAAAAGAGGGTGTGCTGCCAGGACGCCGGCCCTCCTGCGAAAGCAGGGGCGGCTGGCGTCCCCCGGCTACCCCTACGCTTCGGTGTTTTCTGACTATGACCTCAGATCAGACGTGGCGACCCGCTCAATTTATGCATATTACTAAGCGGAGGGAAAGAAACTAACCTGTATTTCCCCAGTAACGGCGAGTGAAGTCGAGGGGTAGCCCTTCCAGTGATCCAGGAGGAGAAGATCAAGAACTTTCACTCGAGGATGTTATGGAGGCGATCTCCAGTGTCAAAACCTCGTTGGAACATAAAATGGACACTATTGCCATCGACGTCAACCTGATCCGTGCGGACCTCACCACGCTCAAAGAAAAAGTCAAATGGGTGGAAATTACTACCTCCAGCCTGGTGGGAGATGTTACTCAGCTCCAGGGGGACATACAGCACATTCGCTCTTTTCGTAAATTTGCTGAACTCAAACAAGATGATTATGAAGGGCATCTGTGTCGCAACAACTTGCGAATCTAAGGGGTGCCGGAGAAGGCTGAGGGTCAGTCTCCTGACCTCTTTGTGGAGGACCTCATTTTACAGCATCTACGACCTAAAGGCCTCAGCAAGTTCTTTGTTATTAAGAAAGCTCATAGAGTGCCCGGTGGGCGTCCCAGGCCAGGCACCCCCCCGTGCCCAATATTGGCAAGAGTGCTGAACTTTAGGGACAGGGACACAATTCTCCAAAATGCCAGAGCGGAGGCTGCCCTCCGGTACGAGAATGCAGACATTTCCTTTTTCCTTGAGTTTACACAACGGGTTAAAAAACAGAGAAGGTCCTTTATCGCCGTAAAGCAGACACTCAGGGACAGGGGACTCAAGTACTCCATGCTCTTTCCAGCGCGCCTTCGCGTGAAGGCGGAGGGCAGAACATGGTTCTTCGAGCAACCGGAGGAGGCGGCGGACTGGCTTGAATTCCGTAATTATCGAGCCACTCACGATAGCTCTGCGGTGGATGACATTGCCCTCCAGCCCCATGGCTGAAAAGTCTGGGACGCCCTTTGAGGCTCACCGAGAGGTCGCCTCCCTGAGATATACTGGGACAGGTAACGGGAAGTGTGGTGGCTGACCATCAGGTGGAATTACTCCCTCTCAGTGGTCGTCACACAGAACTGTGATGCGAGACTTTCCTAGGGAACTTTATAGTCAGTATGTTGGGGGGAGCAGGGAGGCGGTATGGCACGGACCTACGTTTTCTATTTTTAGTAAAACTACAGGGCAACAGGCACTCTGCAGAGTTTTAAATGGGCAGTTCCACTCCCAGAGTGCAGGGCAGCAGGGTGGGGGGTTGTTGGGGTTTTTTGTTCATATGTTATTCAGGGTCACACATCGGTACTTGTTGCTGATTATTTGTCAGAGGATGTTGCTATCTTTGCGCTTACCAAATGGGTACACACAGAGATAAAGCTTTTAAGGTTTCGAGCTGGACTGTTAGTGGACTTGGGGACAAAATCAAACGGAGCGTGGTGCTCCAGTACATTAAACGACTGGCCCGACGTTGTCCTCTTACAGGAGACGCACTTAATCGGTAATTCATGTAAGGCGATGTATAGATGGGCATATAAGATGTTGACACATGCGGGATTCACTTTCGGCTCGCGAGGCGTAGGTATCATTGTGAAGAATTCCTTTCCCCTCGCTGTGAAAGCCGCGTGGACGGATGATCGGGGCAGATACATTGGGGTGTCTGGCATGTGGGAGGGACGCCTTGTCACTTTTATGTTCATATATATCCCACCAGGACTACAAAACACCACCTTTACAGACTTAGGCTCTATTCTACTCACCATTCCAGACGGCCTATCAATCCTAGGAGGTGACTATAACGCAGTGGTTTCAGGCTAGCTGGATCGTTATCCCCTCAAAAGATGGGTCCCTCCTCATGCTGGCTACCTGACTTCCTAGACGCAATGGGGTTGGTGGATAGGTGGAGAACACATCATCCAGGTCAAGCTCAATACACCTTCCATTCAGCGGTCCATCAAAGTCTTTCCCATCTGGATTACTGTCTCGTCCCCTCATTACAGGTTTCCCTTATACACGAAATCAAACACCTGGCCAGGGGCATATCTGATCCCTCACCACTATGGATACATGTAGTCCTCAATCAGGTCACAGTGGGGAGGTTAGCCCCAATCAACCCATGGTATCTACGAGACCCGATAATCCGTTAAGACCTCCTTAAATCCATAGATAACTATTTTATCGAAAATGAGGGGTCCGTGACCTCGTCCCAGTCATTATGGGAAGTCTTAAAAACTGTGATCCGTGGTGAGGCTCTGTCCTTGATCGCTGGAACAAAGAAAGAGAAACATAAAGAAGTCATGGACATCGAGGTCGAGATTCATAGATTGGAGGGCGATTTAGAAGCAGGAGTGATGCCAGAAAAGCTTCATAGGCTAAACCTGAAGCAGCGTGACTACAAGGCCTTAGTGACGGGTATAGCCAAGGCACTGGGTAGGGAGCGGATGGGTAGAATCTATGACCTGGGGGACAAGGCAGGTAAACTAATAGCGTGGCTTGACAAAAAGGAACGGGCGAGCAGTCTGGTGCCAAAACTTAGGGGTGACCGTGACGCCTCAATTACGGAGTCGCAAGACATAGTGGATAGCTTCGCCAACCATTTCCACACGGTCTACACGACTATCTCCCTACACACCGAAGAGGAATCTCAGGCCCTATTGCGCGACATCAGACTCCCCCACCTCACACTAGATGACCGCACATACATGGATAGTGAATTGACAACAGATGGGATAGCGCAAGCAATTCGATCCATAAACTCCGGGAAGGCCCTTGGGCCCAACGGGCTCCCCATTGAGTTATACAAACTCCGTCCTGACAAATTGGCACCATATTTGAAATCCATGTTTGAGGAGGCCAGGGAGAGTGGGACGCTGCCCAGAAGGCGAGGATCGCCACGAAAGTCACAATACATAAAGAAGGTAAGCCAAGGACTGACTGCGCCTCATACATGCCTATTTCCCTCCTAAACGCCGAGCCCAAAATCCTCGACTGGTTAAAGTGGTTGATACCCTAGTTCACCCGGATCAATCGGGCTTTATGCCGCACAGAAACACGGCCCTGAATTTGAGCAGTGTGCATGGTGTGGTGGGTAGGGTGCCTACAATCCAAGAGCCAGCGGTAATCGTATCTCTAGACGCTACTGTGGCGTTCGATACCATAGAATGGCCCTATCTCTGGGCAGTATTGACTAAACTGGGGTTCGGGACAAAATACATCCAGTGGGTCCGTTTTTTATATAGCGAACCTCTGGCACAGGTTGTGGTTAACAATAAACTCTCCCCAACATTTCAACTCAGCCGGAGGACTCACCAGGGTTGCCCACTCTCGCCACTTCTCTTTGCCCTGGCCCTGGATCACTTGCGGCCTGGATCCGCAGAGACCCAATGATACGAGGGCTGAGGTGGTCCCCTGATTAGGAAGACAGCATCTCACTCGATGCGGATGATATATTACTCTACTTGGCCCTCCCCAGGAGATCCCTGATAGTGGTTTTAGACATCCTGGCTATCTTCGGCAGATTCTCTGGCTTTACCGTCAACTGGGATAAATCCCTTCTATTCGTCCCTAAAGGGGACCCACCTATCCTCTCCGGCACTTCCCAATACAGGTCACCACCATTGGCTTCAAGTATTTGGGGATCTTTGTCTCCCTTGACTCATCGCTCCGCTATACTCATAATCTTCTCCCACCCTTGCAAAGGCTCAGGAAGGATATTGCCAGATGGAAATCACTCCCCCCCTCTCTGTTGGGCATCAAAATGATGTTGCTGCCCAAATTCCTATATGCCCTACAAAACACCCTAGACCCAGTCCCTACACGATACTTCAAGGAAGTGGAGGGCCTTCAGAGAGCACTGTTGTGGGAAGGAAGGCCACGCATAGCACTCAACAAGCTGACACTGAACTGGTACGATGGGGGCGTTAGCCTTCCTGATATCAGGAAATATTATTGGGGACTCACCTGGCACCCATTAATCATGGCACCTACGGCCGCACCGAGGATCCCGGCTATGCGATGGATAGATGGCTTCTCCCCGGTTGGAGCTATAGTGGGGCTCTATATGCACGACCTAAACTGTATAATCTAACAAGCCCCACAAAACACTCCATCCAGATTTCGCATGACGCCAATAACGCACTTGGGTGGGGTAACAGGTTGACATTAGCAACCCCACTGTTGGACTCTGAGAGACTTGGCAGCCTATGGAGATCAAAAGGCTTTGATAGGTGGAACCTCATCGGCATTTCGCGTATCAAAGATGTTTGGGGGAAGGGTGACATCAGGCCATTTAACAACCTGCAGAGGGAGTATGAATTGGCAGGGACTGAATATTTTAGATATGCTCAGGTACTTCAAGCACTTAATTCTCACATATCACAGGGCTCTGATCCTCCTGACTCGTCACCGCTGTAGGACAGGTTATTGGACGGTCACCTACCAGAAAAAGCCATCTCCCTAACATATAAAAAGCTAATAAACAATATGGAAGACCCCCTACAGCCACTGCGGGAGAAATGGATAAGAGATGGGAGTGAATTGGACGATGAGGACTGGCGAGAGGCAGTGTCCTCCCCCAGAGTAGTCGCCATCCCTGCCCGACTAAGACTGGTGCAACTCAAAATCCTTCATAGGGTGTATATTACAGGCCCCCGTCTTATGCACATGGGGAGGGCAGGCAGTAGAGAGTGCAGGAGGCATTGTGGGCATTTGGGAACCTTTATGCACATAATCTGTGAGTGTGCTTCCATAAGATCCTTCTGGAGTAGGGTGCAAGATATCATCAACTCTGTTCTCTCTATTAATCTCCTCCCGGAGGCGAGATGATGTTTATTAAACAATTAGGAACCTACTGACCTGAACACTCATCAGACACAGTGGGTCACATTAGAGCTCATGCTTGCGAAACGAAATATTGCACAGCTATGGGGCGCAACGCAACCACCCACAATCGAAGCTTGGGAAAAAGATCTCGACTGGTGTATGAACCGGGAGAAAACGGTATACTTGGCCAGGGACTGTCCCTAAAAAGTGGTCCTGTATATGGGGCCCATGGAATACGCACCGGGGAGAAATATGTTCACCTCCTTGTTCTATTGAACATGATGTTCCACTTACCCCATTACATTTTCCTTCCTTTCAATGATGTACCATGATTCCTTCATTATCACTATAGTGCTTGGATGATTTTAATCCTTTGGAATGTTTCTTATACCGATGTATGTTTAATAAAAAGATTTATAAAAAAAAAAGTGGTAGGGTCTTATCTAAAGTTAAAAAATACCTGGCTATGTAGGAACACAAAATTTTATTTTGACCAATTGCTGGTATTGTTAAAAAGGGGAAATTGTGAGACATACGTTAATGTGTATGTATCTCACGGTCCACATGTTTCAAGCCTTTCCCAGCCGCAGCTTTTCGTCAGGACCATAAAGATCATTCTTATTACCACACCTAATTGTGAGCGACACAAAATCTGGTCTCTTTACAAGATATCAAAACCAACAATTGTATAATACAATACCCAATCGGTTGTGTTTTTTTCTTTTAGATCTGGAAAGATATGAAAAACAGCTTATTCTGACCAGGAACACTGTTATTCACTTTGTGGATAACCCAATAAACACATCACCATGAGTGTAAAAACCTGATATATTTTCCTCTTATAGTATTTGCATTCTCTATCAACAACTGTCGGATTTGAAAGCGCCCTGTCCTTGATACACAAAATTAGGTTTGTGCCTAAAGACAGACAGGACAATACACAACACTTAACAAAATTTGCACTCAGTCGTTTCTGAAAAAAACTGTAAGAAGATGCCGTTGTGCAGTTTAGTGGTAGATAAAGAGTTCTGAAAAAAAAGTAACCTAATGGCTCCAAAAACGATAGATGGTATGAATAGTTAATCAGTCCTACAATGCCGGCTCTTATAGAGTTGTATTGTATTGTATGGAATACTTATAAAGCGCACTGTGACCAAAGATGGTATCCTGGCGCTAGTTGTAACCACTATGTAAGAAAGAACAACTGATGAAGATCTGAGAAAGCAGATTATTAATGAGGAAACAGCAAAGTTTAGAGTGATTTCCTGAATTTTAATAAGTCAGAGTGAGATCTTAATGGAGCTGGTAATTTATTCCATATCCGAGCTGCATTGACTGGAAAAGCACGTCCTCAATGCTGGACTTTTTGAAATCTGAGTTCTTGGACATAGTTGCCTGTGATTGATGGAAGATTTCTGCCAGGAGTATATTGTTTTAGTTTGGCTTGTAAGGGGTTTTGGTCCTTTATTGTGTAGTCCCTTATGAACAATACAGAGGGATTTAAAAATAATTCTCTGCTCGATGGGCAGCCAGTGAAGATCTTTCAAAGCCTTTGTGGCAGATGAGTGTCGAGGTCTATTCAGTGTTAACTTAGCTGTGATTCTCTGGATGCGCTCTAGCTTCTTTAATAGATAGCTGGGGCTCCTAATAACAGGGCATTGCAATGGTCCAGCCTACTCAGTATTACGCCTCTGGAGATCAGTGATCTGGCTGGCAGGTCAAGCAGAGGATATAGCTTCCCAAGGGCCCGGATCAGCGCGAAACAAGTCCCGGTAAGTCTGTTCACTTTTTTTCCCATAGACAGACCTTCATCTATCATCACACCTAAGTTTTGTACCTCCGCTGGGTTGCCCAATGGCAATTCCGTGGGTAGAAGCCAGAAGTTAGAGGATAGAGATACCAGGATTGTATTGGATGAGCAGCAAAGTAGTTCAGTTTTGCTTCCATTCATCTCGAGGGAATTTGCATTCATGCAGTCAAAGATGTCAAGAATGCATCCCTGAAAGTTGCCTTTGGTGTCCTCCTGGTCATTGTTCAATGACAGAATTAGCTGAGTATCGTCTGCATAATTAATCAGCTTTATCTTGTGGGACTTGATAAGAGAGATAAGGTGTTTGATATAAATATTGAGTAGAATAGGGCTGAGGGTTGGTTGTCATTCTAAATTTGGATAGAAAAGGGGGGAGAGATACCGCCTGACAGCGGCTGAACAGATAGGATTGTAGCCAGTTTAACATCGGGCCAGACATCGAGCAGAACTATAAGTGTGTGAGATAGCGTGCTTTAATGCTGTAGGTTTGTCAATCCCATCTAAAATTATTTTGATCTTGCTTTCAAAATATTCCAAAAGATCATCACATAATTTCTGCGAGGGTATAATCTCTCTCTTAAAACGAGTTGGATTAGTCAATTCTTTAAGTATTTCAAATGTTTTCCTTGCTTTATTAGGGGCTGCAGTAATCAGCTCACTATAATAATTAGTTTTTGCTTTCCTTAACTTGTTTTTGTATTCATTTAGCGCATTGTTAGATTGGCCTTATCTTCCTTAAGATAATGGCGCCTCCATTTCCTCTCCAGTTGCCTACACTTTAGTTTGGCATCTCTTAAAGTAAGATCATACCAAGGGGCTGACACCTTTTTTCGGGTTTATAAGGTAGACAGAGGTATAGTTTCATCTAAGGTTTTCAAAAATTTCCCCTTCAAATCTATGATAGTTCACTTCAATAGATTCTACTGGAGAGAAGTGTGTTTTGTTAATGAAAGGTTTGGATTTAATATTAGAATGTTTGTGCCATGCTATGCTTTCTACGGAGTGTACTGCTGACTTTCCAAGGGAGCAGTTCTTAACGACCTACAGGTAGAAGGTAATCAGTGAATGATCGGTCCAGCAAAGGGGGGTAATTTCCCATACCGAGGTTAGATCATCTGGGGAGAAAATGAGGTCCAGCATATGGCCAGCTATGTGTGTGGGGCCATGGACCTGCTGTTGGAGGCCGATAGTTTCGAAGGTACTCCTTATACACTGCAGACAAGCCTCCTTCTGCCCAAAAATTAAAGTCTCCCAACAGAAAAAAGTTATTGTGCGTAAGCCACATGTTGGTAAAGTTGTTTAAGAGAGAGGGAAGAGAAGAACTTGTGGTAGTAAGTGGCCTAAAACTGGATAAGGACATCAATCACTCTCTAAAACTCCATGACTGTATGCTCACCCTGAGTCACTGGATGAGTACTCATCGCTTGAAATTAAACTCAAGCAAAACAGAGGAGATCATGTTTGGAAACCTTTCTCCGCCTTGGTCCCCAGCTTGCTGGCCAGATAATCTTGGCCCTCCCCCTACCCCTGTGGATAAAGCTAAGAACCTTGGGGTTATCATAGATGAGAAACTTAGCTTTAAAGCTCAAGTTTCCAAGGTCGTGTCTTCTTCGTTCTTCACGATCAAGACTATAAGAAATCCTCCAGAAAGCTGGTTGTAACCTCTTTAGTCTTGTCTAAACTTGATTACTGCAATGGATTATACATCAATGTGCAATCTACTCTCCTCAGGAAGTTACAAGCAGTACAAAACGCTGCTGCAAGACTGATTCTGGATATACCTAAACATCAGTCTGTTAGATCAGCAATCCGAGACCTTCACTGGCTGCCAGTCGGTCAGCGGGTAAAGTTTAAGGCACTCTGCATTGCCCATAAGGCACTGCACAAAGAAGGGCCAACATTTCTAGGGGACCTCTTTAGATAGTACTCCCCTAACAGACCTTTGCGTTCGGCCAATGCCAATCTGATGCTGGCGGTCAGGATCAAAAAGATGAACTGGGGGGGAAGGAGTTTCAATGACAATACTTTCAAGGAATGCAACTCCCTTCCGCTATATCTTAGAAAAATTCCCTCCCTTCTTGAGTTCAGAAAACAGCTGAAGACTTGGCTCTTTTAGAAGCAGTAGTCCATAGCACAGTATGCAGCACTGGAAGTGCCAAGACACCTGAGGGTATACGTGCGCTGTATACATTTATTTAACATAACAGAGAATCCCTGTAGACAAGTTTTCCTTTTAAGCCTTTAGCTGAAATCCTAACATTTCTATCTCCTCTTCTTCGTCTAGGGGGAACGTAGTGAAGTCCCAACGGTCACATTGTTACATACAGGTGGGTCTGTGTAGTGAAAATATTAAACCTACATGTTTTTATGCCATAATCAGGTCAGGAAAAAGAGAAGAAAAGAACCTCGATAGCCATCAAGGGTAAATTGGCTAAGCTGTACATACATCATTAAAGCTACTCCCTTTTGACGGGCTACCGCCTGTGGGTGGGGGGAATTGGGGTTAACAGTTGGGGGTTTGTTGGGGTTGCTGCCGGGTCAGGTTCATGTTGGCACACAGGGGATCAAAGTCTTGGGTCTCTGGCGGGGGCAAGGTATGGCATTGATGAGGCGTCCGCGCACCACAGGCGGTGAACTAGGATGCCGACAAATGTTAACTCACGACAGGGGATACTCAGAGTTACAAACTAATTACGTGGAACGTGCGGGGGCTCCATAACAGGGTGAAACGGATCCGGGTAGCATCATACCTAAGGCGATATGGGGTCAGTGTAGCTCTACTCCAGGAAACCCACTTATGAGGAGACTGTCTTAAATTTGTCCAACGCAGGTGGAGGGGTCAGCTCTTTGCCACATCCTACTCCGGGTTTGCCCGGGGCGCGCTAATATGGGTGGCACCGGGAGTCCCCTTTCAGGCTCTGCATGTTAAACAGGATCTAGAGGGTAGATACGTTGCTGTGAAGGGGACCCTTGATGGGTGCAATATCTGCCTGGTGAATGTTTATGCCCCGAATAGTGACGACGGGGTTTTTTTAAGCCGTGCACTGTGAGTGCTGGATCTGGACCCGTATACAGAATTGGTGGAGGCTGGGGACTTCAATTGTGCCCTAGATGGGGAGCTCGACAGATTCCCCCCCAAACCGGATGCCAAGCCCCATGTCAGAGAAGCTATGAGCCACATTATACGTAATTATGGCCTACTGGACGTGTGGCGCCACCATAATCCTAGTCGCAGAGTGTACTCGTGCCACACACCTGCTGCCAATACCTTTAGCAGATTGGACTACTTCTTCATCCAACAGATGGTGATCTATCGGGTAACGGAGACGCAATATCTAGCCCGATATCTGTAGGACCATTCCCCGCTCCTGATTGCCTACTCGCCGGCCCGACCGAGATCGAAGATACCACTTTGGAGGCTCAATACTGAAGCCTTGGGCGACCCGATTTATAAAGACGCTATTTCGACTCGGTTAAATGAATATATGAAGATCAACTGGGGCTCCGCCAGCACCAGATCGACTGAATGGGACGCAATGCATGTGGTGGTTAGGGGGATATGTCGGTCCACGGAGTTAGGGGTCAAAAAAGTGTTGGAGCGTGACCTGCGGCGGCAGGAGGTACGATTGGAGGAGTTGGAATCGGAACTCCCCACGAATGAGAAGAGGTCGGCTGAAGGGGACGAAGTGCGGCGGCGGATAGGAGACCTATGGGACTCGTTAGGCAAATATGTTAGAAATGAGAGTAGGCGTCGCTGGTACACAGAAGGAGATAAGGCAGGGCGGTTGCTGGCGGCGCCTGATTCGAACGGAGACTCGATTTTGGCACATAAAAACGATCTGGGACAGATGGTGTATACCCAACATGAAATAAATAGCGTATTCGTGGCCCACCTACGTAAAGTATACTCTGAGACACAGTCTCCCTCGGCCCCTGAGGCGGTGGAGGCCTATTTGGTTGAGATGGACCTGCTCAACATAGACGCAGACGACCAGGATGCACTGGGAGGACCCCTTAGGGCGGAAGAACTACGGGCAGCTATCGCCCACCTAAAAACTGCAAAATCCCCGGGAATGGACGGCATACCTGCCGAGCTTTATAAAGAGTTCGATGGACTGCTGGTCCCCAAATTACTAGAAACCACGTTGGAGGCCGGGACACGTGGTGCGCTCCCGGACTCCATGCGGGAAGCTTTGATTGTAATGATCCCCAAACCGGAGCAGGATCCCCTCCTTCCCGGCTCTTATAGGCCCATCTCCATGCTGAATGTGGATCTTAAAATTATCAGTCAGGTGTTGGCGTCTAGGCTCCTCCCTTATCTTCGGCGGCTGATCCATGGTGATCAGTCCGGCTTTATACCGGGTAGAAGTACTCTGAGGAATATTCGACGCCTGGCGCACATTATGCAATCTGTGGAGGGACGGGCCCAGCAGAACACTTTAGTGTTCCTTGATATCGAACAATGGCAAAATTGAAAAAAATGGCCAGGAGGAAAAAATATATAAAGAAAGATGAATTCTCAGTAGAAGGCTAAATATTCCTCCATTGATAGTGCATAGTCCTATTGTTCATAAACATACATTTCAACAAAAGAAACTATCACATACCAAAGATCCAACGATTACATAATTTAATTAACGTAATCCGGAATTAATTCATCCAAATTTAGGAATTTTTTTCATAATATACCAAAAACATTTTTTACACACAAACACAACACTTCTATACAAATGGCAAAAAATTATTATATATACTGAGAATAAACAATAATAACGATAGTATCCAGTTCCTTACACCCAAATCGTTGGAGAAAGAGTGTTCACCTATAACCTATAGGTAATACACTTGGAGGAAGTCTTATTTGCACAATTGGTTCTATAAAGTCTACAGAACCCTAATCAAAAAATTGTGCATGAATACTTCATAGAACAAATCAAATAATTTTCTCATCAGACTCCTCTTAACAAAATCTGTCGACGCGGGCGCGTTTCGGCCAAACGAAACATCTCTGCCTCCTCAGGACAGTGGTGAGGAAAGCGACCAGGAATCCATATGCCTTCAATAATCCAGACGGAATGAATCCAAATACGTTAGAAGGGTGGTGCAGCTCTATTTCATAATCTGATGCGCACCTCCAAACCCTCAAAGTAGCAGTGTATTGTCAACTCGTTTTGAAGAAATAAATCTTAGAGTACACGGGGGACCTACAGAGTCTTGGAAACCTTCGTTCTCCGTAAGGGCACTGGGCAAAGATATCGAACAGGCGTTTGATTCAATCCGGTGGGATTATCTCTGGCAGGTTCTGCTTAAAATGGGTTTGGGGGCGGGATTTGTTAATTGGATCAAGTTATTATATGCTCGGCCGCTGGCACGGGTCCGTACGGGTTGGTACGTGTCTGATGCATTTACCATAGCGAGGGGAACGCGGCAGGGCGGCCC
Organism: Triturus cristatus; assembly: GCF_964204655.1. Lineage (NCBI taxonomy): Eukaryota > Metazoa > Chordata > Amphibia > Caudata > Salamandridae > Triturus > Triturus cristatus. The sequence goes on from NC_140586.1 coordinate 946,876,948, forward strand.
ACTTTCCCCATTGCTGTTCGCCCTGGCAATGGAGCCGTTGGCGTGCCACTTGCACAGGATACTCGTGGGACAGGGCATACGGGTGGGGAATACGGAGCATGTGGTGTCACTGTACGCCGACGATGCGTTAATATACTTGAGTCGACCGACCCAATCACTGCCGATATTGTTAACAGCGCTGACCAAATTCGCTGACTCCTCCGGACTCTATATCAACAGAACAAAGTCACAGCTCTACTCGATTGAATCTAAGATCGACAGGGAGGCGGACCATCGACCAGAGCTGGAACTTCCTTGGGCGGAGGACACGATCCGATAGTTAGGGATATGGCTCGATAGGTCCAAGGAAGGGTTCTATCAGCGTAATATGGGGAGGATAATCCGGGGGTTACAGGGTAGTATTACCTTTTGGAATACTCTTAACCTCTCCCTGATGGGAAAGATTGCACTCATAAAGATGGTGTCCTGCCCCAATGCCTCTATACCATGCAAGGTTCCTTTTTCGAAATTCCACACCGGGTTTTTCGGGAACTCGATTCGCTCCTGGTCCAACTGCTATGGAATAGGAAGCGATGCAGGGTGAGTTTAGAAGTCCTGAAACGTAGCTGGGGTAGAGGGGGTTTGGAGATCCCGGATCTGGAGCTCTACTACTTTGCATCGCAATTGCAACATGCCATAGCCTGGTTGGACGCGGATCCCTCTTGGGAAAGGTCCCTGCTGGCAGGTACGTACGGGGACCGACAGCTCTGGGCTTTGTTGTGGTGGGCTGGGGGGGCTGGACCCGCCTCTGGTGCGGCTTGGGGCTGCAATTAGGAACCGAGTGGTACGTAAAATTATTCAAGATAGACCCTTTGCCCCGGAGGCAGATCTCTGGCAGATGCCGCCCCTTGCGCAGATTGAACAAGCAATGTCAACGGAGGTCAGGGGGCTGCCTGATGTTGGCCTACCTGTACCCAAACAATAAATTTATTACGTATCAGGAGGCAGTGACCGCTTTTGAGTTGGGAGCAGGGCAGTTTCTGCAATATGCAAAAATATCGGCAAAAGCACGACAACTGTGGCCTACGTTTCCGGAGGCCCCGGGGCACACTCAAACTTTGGTCACTATGATAGCCATGGCGGGAGGGCGAAAATGTGTTGCTCACCTTTATAAGGCGTTAAGGGATGATAAAAAGACCGGCCCCCTAAAAATAGAAGAAAAATGGCAGCAGGTGTGCCCGCAGGAGCTTACGCTGCGAGACTGGGTGTGAATCCACGAAAGTGTGCGGAAGGTGGCAGTGAGCATTCGCTTTAAGCAAATCCAGTACAACATAATACACATGACATACCTATCCCCTAGAAGGTTGCACGCCATTGATGGCTCCAGAGATCCCCAATGTCCCAGATGTCGCTGTGATCCAGCAGATTTTCTGCATATGGTATGGACGTGGCCATCGATCCAGACGTACTGGGGGGCGGTTATTGGAGAACTGACCCGGATAACGGGATGGATGATTGCATTGGATCCCCGTGTATGTCTACTGGGCTTGATCCCGTGAGACCGAAACGCAAGATAAGCAGGCGGTTTCTGGTCCTGGGGTTAGTTATAGCCAAGAGGTGTATAGAAATCCACTGGTTGACACAGCAAGGACCTCTATTGGCAAAGTTGAGGTCAGATTTACGGGAATGGGCCCTAGCCGAGGAGGGGCACATACGGAGCACCAGGAGAGACCCCAAGTTGCCTGAGGTGCTACTAGCAATGGGGGCAATGATGCAGGAAATAGCGGGACAAGCCTCCCAAGTCACTATATCCAGTACAGCTGGAATGTCCATTGGAGTGGGGGAGACCCCAGGTCGGGGGAGGGAGTTGGCAGGTGGCCCCGTATGAGTACTTAGATACATGAACCTTGAGTTACATTGACCCGGCAGAGGGGGGGGAGAGCAAAGGGGGGGCAGTTGGGTTGGGGGAAGCGTCTGGGAGGTGGGAGGGGGGAATTGTCTTAAGTTGGTTTGGATTAAGCGAATTCACTGAGACATCGATTGTAAAGCATTGAAGATTATGGACTCTCCAAGGTGTCGAACTCACACATTGTTGTTCTTCGATATTATTACTGTGCGGTTCCTCGCCTCCGCAGTGGTGGACTAACTATGGAACTGCTGGTTGAGAGGTGTGAGGCAAGATTGATAACGACCTAATAACAGGATAATGGACGATGCAACAACCAGAACACTTCCAGGTGACACGGGTTAGATTTGTCCATTGGTAACTTATAGATATCTGTCTCACGGCTTACTATGTTGGAGCCTCAGTGATGCATCTGTCGATAATGCCATGTTATGCAGTATACTAATGATGACGGAAGTTGTAATCTTGAGGAAACCAATAAAGTTTGTTTAAAAAAAAAAAAAAAAGCTACTCCCTTTCAATCAAAAGTAACCTGCCCGCGGCTCCGACGATCACAGTGGAGTACGGGAGTCTGTTTGCTTATGACAGGGGGACAGAACGTTGTGCAGGCGTCCTCGTGTTAGGAAAAGGCTAGAATGCTAAATTATCCAAAATGGCCGCTTGTGATGGAACTACTTCCTGGATACTCGGGCCACACTTTATTTACATATTTGAGACGAAGGTTGACAGATTCCAAAATGGATGTGTTCATTAAACTTGGAGTGAAAAAATCGTATGAAAGGAATAACAAATTACACGAAAAAAGGGGAAAGGAGACAAGGATATTCATTGGAAAATCTCCCTCTGTAGACATACTCCTCATAGATATTATTGACACATTGTCTGGGAGGGTGCATATACGGTGATTTATAGGAACGGTTTTGGGAAAAATTACATTTTCTTTTTCTATTTATCATTTATTCAGAAAAAAGGGATATTCTCATATCTCAAAGTGAATGTTAAAGGGGAGTGAGTTTACCGTCCCTGTAATGTATGATGTTAAAATCTATTATATTAATAGGCAAACAGGTGGATAGCTTCTATCAAAGTTTTAGGTTGGGGACCCAACAGGAAAATATGTAAAATTGAAAAATAGGGTGTATATGGGGTAAAGATCCATTCAAGGTAGCAGGAACATTTAGATAAATGGACTCCAGGGTATATTGTCATTCAGCCCCTTGGAATGAGTTTGCAATCTGAACATCCAACGTTGCTCTTTTTCACACAGCTGAGAGTCAGTATGGATTTGTACAAGGACTGTCAAGTTGAAGTCTTGTACTGTATGTTTTTTCTCCATAAAATATACAGACAATTTTGTAGTCGCCCAGTCACATCTCATATTGCTGCGATGTTCGCAGATTCGCCTCTTTATAGATCGTTTTGTCATCCCAATGTAGTGGAGTTGACAAGGGCAAGTGATCAAATATACCACATCTTTTGAGTTACAGTTGGTAAATTGTCTTTGTTCCCAGGTAGTATTATTGTTGAAAGTCAATTGTTTTTTTTTTTCGTCAGGTGGCAGACACTGCAGTCCCCGCATGGGTGGTGGCCTGTGAGGGGGGAGAGAAATCTCTGGGATATGACAGAGGTTTCCCTATTGCGTGGTCTTCTTTGGACTATTATGTCTCTAAGACTCCTCCCATATTTATTTTAAGAAACGGTCTGTTTTCCATACTTAAGGGTGGAAAGATATTCCAATCTATACAGTTGGACACTCTTTGTTTGATATAGGTCAATATAGGAGGCCGAGTGTTTCCCTGACCTCTCTCTCCCCCCTTTTGACGAGTATTACAGACAGCGCACTACTGTGGGAGCTTTGATAAACGTTTGGTTAACTCATAAAAGGAAAGTTCCTTTTGTCTACCTTCTCTCTTCATTTGAAACTGTCAGGTGAAGGACCCTCACACTAAGGCGTTTACAAACATGACGGAAATCACTGGCCTCACTTTCTCAAAGGACGAAGTAGAAGGGATCCTAGCAAGCATCTCCCCCTTTGAAGGTTTGGTCAATCAAGACCCTAATACAGATAACACAGACTGGGATGAATTGAACACTCTGAGGTGAACTCAGATCAAGACCGCATTACATGGGGTAATGATGACAGAATATCTGAGGGCTAATGCAGCCCCACAGTGACTCATAAAAAATGAACCATTTATTTTTCAACACGACAAAATCTTCAAAAAAGATTGGTCTTTAGTCTTGTGACACTGCACTAGAGATGGCTTATTCTGATAATAAAGACTGCGACACGTCTCTCCCAAGAACTAAAAACTGAAATCCAAACCATTGAAGTATGCTTGAAGAGCTACCAGTAGGTCAGTTCCCTCAAAAAAAGTCTTGAACTGAACCAGACACGCAACAATTTTGAGACATCATTAAAACAAAGCAAATTCACCAAACTGAAAAAGGACACAAGCAGATTCAGCCACGAAAGGGTATGCCCCTATATCCGGGATGACTACGTTCCATCAGGCAGAAACGCAGGGTACAACACAGATGGAGACACATCTGACACAGGTTCGAATAGCTCTGGGTCTAGTATGAACAGTGGGTCCAACTATCAAGGCAAATTACAGGGGCCCCAGAAACTGGGGACCACACCAAGCCCCCCTCCCATGTTTCTGATGCCTTTTTTCTATGGACCCCCTGTAGCGCAGGGCCCTCCATCATCCTATAACTTCTGGGATTGTTGCGAATCACCTGAGCGCGTCATACGAGTCCTGAAAGTACAGCGCATAACGTAATCAATCCCTGTAAAGTTACAGGGAACACGGAAGGAACTTGAACTACGATTCCCATGAGCCTCTGGAAATCGACGTGGCGTGCTGACGAACGCCTAGAAAATGAAAATGAAGGACGGACTATGGTACGGTGTTGGATATTCCTTCGTTGTTTCTCCGTGAAGGAAGAACGCCTTCGATCCTGCTCCGGTGAGGTAAGGGTGCTCTGCACCGCTCACCGAGTATTTCCGTCCTACTTTGGTGCTTGTTGAACTCCCAGGACTTCCAACCGTAATCCTCTGCTGATGACATATGTGTCTTTATGAAAAAAAAATATTTGTAATATATGTATAGCTAAAATTTAATGGAAGAAGACATGGGCAAATAAGTGTCTAAATACAGTATTAGCATCAGCAGAGGATTACGGTCGCGTGAGTTATAGTTGCCTACAGTAACTATAACGGGGGAATTTCATTGGTTTTTTATCAGTAAAATGTCCAGCTAACTATAACATGTGTGAAACCTATGGTTTTTTCAGTGAATTAGCAAGGTTTTTTAAATGCTAATTCCTAACTATAACGTGTGTGAAACCTATGGTTTTTTCAGTGAATATATATATATATATATATCTGGGAAATAGGAGCATGAATTGAATGTTCCTCGCTCTACTTTTATTGTTGATGTTCCTATCTACTGGGTGCCATTTGATTTATTGGTGTGCTGTTTTCTTTGACTCTTATTAACAGGGGTTCACGTGAGCGGTACGGACTACCCTCGTCTCCCTGTGAAGCATTTAGGAGTCTGAGAAGGGTATGTTGTGGTACGGTGTAGAATGTGTTTGTATAACATGGTGGTGGTATAATTAGCTCCTGCTGATGTATTGTGATTCAATGTTTTCATGTATCTTGTTACAGAGCACCTTCTTCTCTCAAGGAAACACTGTTGAATGAATCCCATAGGAACCTCACACTGCTTAGTGTTGTTTAATTCCTTTACCGGTATATTGCACATGCTTACATATATATATATTACGTACTTGAGAGTTGGAAATGAGTCTTCTAGCGTGGTAGGAAAGAAGAACGTTTTGATTATGTTTTGTTGTCATTACAGGTCTCCCTCCTTGCAGTTCCCTTCCTTTCCTTCCCTCACTTGATCATCTCACTGTCCAGTGCCTTTACGGCTCTTCTGGCTTGGGGCTATCAAGAGGTGGACCATTCTCAGCTACAAGCCGATCCTGAGGATATTCAACCATGACAGAATTTCCAACCCACGAATACCTATCCTCCCTGTCGGATTGTTCTAGAATGGCCACCCTTGAGGACATGATAGCCGTTCTGACAGGGGTATAGGCGGAGCTGGCCGCATCTCGCCAGGAAACCACAGATTTGAGGGCACGTGTAGAACGCCTCCAAAGAAATCCGTTTGACATAACTAGCACTCCGGCTTCACCTTCCAGTACAATGGTAGTGGAAATGCCAGTCAACATTCCATTGGCTACGCCAGAGAGATATCATGGGGAATCTGATAAGGTCCAAGTATTCTAGATGCAAATATTGTTCTTTTCTTGTAAACAAAAATCTTTTCCCACCAACCAGGCAAGGGTGGCTTTCCTCATATCATACCTAGCTGGGGACGCTGCCCAATGGGCTCTACCTCTAGTGAATAGAGACGACCCTCTGCTTCATGACTGGGAAGCATTTAAGGAGGAATTTCTCAGAGTGTTTGATAGACGGGCCAAATCCATCACCGCAGATTGAGAACTCCTGGAATTGAGACAGGTCAACAGGGACTTACTGGTGTAGCTCAATTCATTTCGGAGATTGGTGGCTTAAACCAAGTGGCCTGAAGCTAAGCAAGCTGCAGTCTTTCATCAAGGACTCCGTGAAGAATTAAAGGATATGATCACTCAAATCAATCCACAGCCTACATCTTGCGAAGGTCTAATCAACTTAGCATCATGACTTGACCACCGGTTGAGTGAGCGTAAGGGCGAGTACAAAAGAAGAGAAAGAAACTGGTATCAAGCTGACAAGCCCAAATCATCAGAACACCTCGCGGTGCCCGCCCCAGAAGCAATAGAAATTGGCACAGTACGAGCCGCTCTCACCCTCGCTGAAAAGGACACCCGTAGGAAACAAGGCCTCTGCCTCTATTGCGGTAAAAGAGGTCATTTCGTGAAAGAATGCCCGGTGAAACCTAAAACCAATCTGTTTGGGAGCAACCGTTGGGGAAGACTTACACGGACAAACCGTCCGAAAACTAACTCGCTCGAGGATCGGAGAAGGGAATTCTTGGAGCCAGGTTTATATCCCTTCACTTCACAATGGGAATACCCAGAAACAGCGCCACTAGTTTGTAGATTTGAAATTACTAATCCAGTTGGAGTTGGTCCAGGTCCCTGCCATGATTGATTCCAGAGCCGCAGGCCTTTTCATGGATATGGGAGAAGCACAACGTCGAGGCATAAGGTTAATCCCCAAGGACACTCCAGAGGTGGTGTATGCAGTAGACGGAAGAAAGCTCAACACCGGACCCATAGGATACCTATCGGAGATGCTAGAAATCATGCTCGGACCCTCTCACTGGGAGAGAATCGCTTTCAATATCATACAGGCACCTCAATATGGTATAATACTCGGACTGCCTTGGTTGCAAAAGCATAACTCCAAAATCAATTGGGTCACCAGAGAAGTTCTCTTGACGTCCTTGTATTGTCAGGAACATTGCATAAAGTGCCCTGAAGGGCCTGCGGCAGCTCTTGCCTCAGGACTATATATTGCCACCGCGGCAGAAAAAGATACACAGCTACCCACCCAATAACAGGATTATGCCAAAGTGTTTGACGACATAAAGGCAGAAGTACTACCCCCACACAGACAATATGATTGTCAAATTGATTTGATTCCTGGTGCCGTGTGGGATAATATATGCATTAACGGAACCTGAAAACCAACACCTCAGATCGGATCTTGATAAACACCTGGAAACGGGATTTATTAGACCGTCAAAGTCCCCAGCCGCCTCTCCTATATTCTTTATTCCGAAGGCTAATGGCGAGCTCAGGGCCTGCATTGACTTTAGAGCGCTAAATAACATCACAGTGAAAAATCGTTATCCGCTCCCGTTAATTCCAGTATTGTTGGAACAGGTGAAGAAGGCAGCCGTATACACCAAGTTAGATCTCAAAGGAGCTTATCATCTCGTGCAAATCAGGAACGGAGACCAATGGAAGACGGCGTTCAAAACCCGCTATGGTTTATTTGAATATCTGGTTATGCTGTACGGGTTATGCAACGCATCAGCCGCGTGCCAGTACTTCCTGAATGACGTCTTTCGTGAAATCCTGGATCATTATGTAGTGGTATACATAGATGATATTCTTGTCTATTCTGATGACGACATGAAACATGAAAAACATGTGAAGACTTTTCTAGACATCTTGCAAAACAACAATCTATTCTGCAAATTGAGCAAGTGTGAGTTCCATGTCGAGTTTCTTGGAGTAATGTTCACCCCATCTAGACAGGAGATGGCTGAGAGAAAGAACATTGCGGTAAAAGAATGGCCTTCGCCTCAAAATGTCCGAGAGGTTCAATGCATTATAGGATTCGCAAACTTCTACCGCCGCTTTATCAACCAATTCTCCAAGTTAGTGGCACCCATAACCAAACTGTTGAGGAAGGGCCAGGTCTTTGAATGGACTCCAGAAGCACAGGAGGCCTTCTGCGCATTAAAGACAGCCGTTGTTACGACCCCCATTTTGATACACCCTGATCCCACAAAACCCTAGTAGTGGAAGCAGATGCTTAGATGTCGCCATTGGAGCAGTCTTATCTCAAAGACATTCCGTAACAGGACAGGTCCAGCCTGTGGCCTACATATCCCGTAAATTAAACGATGCAGAACAGAATTATAACATCTCAGAAAAAGAGCTTCTGGCCATCAGGGACGCCTTCATGGAGTGGAGGCATTTGTTATTGGGAGCTGCTCATGTTGTAACATTGTACACGGATCACCGAAACTTGCAGTTCATGACTGCGGCTAGGCACCTGACTCCCCAACAACGCCGATGGATGCTGTTTTTTTCGGAATACTAATTAATTATCACCTACAGACCTGGTAGTGATAACAAGAAGGCAGATGCATTGACCCAGCAATCAACCCCAAAGGAATCAGAAATCGAGCCAAACCAATCCATTATCGATCCTAAGAAAGTCCTGTGTGTGATACAACCAGACACATTCCTTAGAGATGTAAGAAAAGGAATGAATACTTTCACATCGAAGGCCTGGTTAAAGAGACATGCAGAATGGCAGGTGAAACAAGGGATTCTCATGCAGTCCAATCGCATTCTGGTGCCTACAGAGCCTTTACGCAAGACAGTCTATCTTTGGTGTCATGAGTTACCTAGCGCTGGTCACAATGGGTTCACCAAGACGGTGGATCGCATCAAAAGGCTATTCTGGTGGCCCTCGCTGTTGGTGGACATTAAGGCCTGGACACATTCATGTGAAGTCTGCACAAAGATGAAACTGGATCACCAAAGACGGGCTGGCTTGTTGCAACCCATGCCCACTCCTAACTCTCCTTGGGAAAACATATCACCGGACTTTATTGTTGGTCTCCCGAACGACAAAGGCTATACTGTTATTCTTGTGGTTATTGACTACCTCACGAAGATGGGGCATATCGTCGCCTGCAAACAGATCCCCTCAGCTGGGGTTTTAGCCAATCTCCTCCTGGTTCATGTGGTACGATTACATGGATTACCACAGACTATAGTGTCAGATCGTGTTTCCCAGTTCACCGCCCAATTCTGGCAGGCATGGTGTGTGTCACTTCATATCAACTCAGCTCTATCCACGAGTTTTCATCCGCAAACAGAAGGTCAGACCGAGCACCTTAACCAGACTCTTAAACAGTATCTTCACTGTTACATTGATAACAGTACCGATGCATGGGTGGAATACCTCTGTTTGGCCGAAATCGCATAAAACAGCGCCACACATAGTGCAACACAGGTATCCCCCTTTTATAGTTCCTTTGGGTACCATCCAAGATTTCTGCCTTTTGTCCATCCCACCGCAATGTCGCGCCTTCCAAATCCGATTCCTCAGGGCTGTGTCGATGCTCTATGGGGGCCCACCTCTGAATCGACCCAAGTCTGGCACATGTAGAATACACAGACTCTTGGGGCAATTGAGCGGAGGAAGGAAAGGATGGGGACTGCGGGGAGGGAGACCTGTGTATAGATAGAAAGAAACAATATAAATACCAAACAGCTATGTCGTTCTTCCTACTTCCAATCCCCCTTTCTACTACACTCAACCCTTCTACATCTCCTTTCCTACCTGTAAAGAAAAGAAGGGTGGCTTGGAACACATTCACAGAGATATCCAAAGTGGCACTGTAGGAGACTTGCCAGAAGTAATCCGGACCAGGAAACCAGGGTTCCCTACAATGCTTCTTCCTCTGCAATGCTTACTTGTTAGTTCCTGAGGAAATGAAGAAAAGAGGAAAACAAAACTACTGCACAATAAAGTGCTCCACCCTGGAACATATATCGGAGCACGCTTGTTGCGAGTATATTGCCCCACCTGGAGCTTTGGTAAATAGGGGAACTCTGAGGTCGCCGCCACCGAACACAACAGTTGTGTGTTTACCAACCACACACTCTCTCTCTACATACTAAACTAAAAGATGAGGATGACGGAACTGTTGTTTTCCCTAAAATAAATTCTCATTTATGGAGGTGTGTTTTTTCCTCCCTTCGAAAGTCAATTCACACACCCACACTCACTGAAATGAGAGGTCACTCTGGTATGTACTGCACTTCCCAAAGTACGAAAGGCACTGCACACTGCACGCTCACCAACAAATGCGTATAAGTGACTGCGTGTCTCTTTCCAAAGTACGAAAGGCACTGCACACTGCACGCTCACCAACAAAGGCGTATAAGTGACTGCTTGTCTCTTTTCCACAGTACGAAAGGCACAGCACACTTCACGCTCACCAATCAAGGCGTTTATACAGATGTAAGATAACTCGCGGGCACTATACCCTCCCTACAATAAAGGACCACGAGTCGGCCTTTTTCCAACAGGGAGCAGGTAACCCACGCGCCACTACGGGCGACAACTCTCCTCTGCATGTAACGGCTGGATAGCGCGTTACGGCCAACAAAGGAGATTCCGGGACTTGAGTTGTCCGTTGCCGGACCAAAGCAATGAACTGGCGGTTCCGAGAGTTAGAACTCCAGAACCCTCTTACCGCTACCAATGAGACGAAGACTTTCCTATCTGCCATTGGAACAGACCACGGAGAGGAATCATCGGCAACGCCGCCCGGGGCTCAGCCGCTTTGTATCCTGTTTCCGGCTCCGCCCCTGCGTGCGCACGTCGCGTCCCTCTGGGTATTCTGGGGAATGTAGTTCCTGGCCGGAAATACGCGATTACAGCTAGCGTCACACCCGGCCAGGGAATCGTGACAGGACATTCCCCTTCCCAAAAGACGCTAGCTGTCACGCGGGGTATTCGGATGGAGTCTATAAAACCGGGCAATCAACTTGGGCGCATGAACCGCATCTTTGGGTTCCCAGGAGTTCTCTTCCGGGCCATACCCTTTCCATGCGATTAGGTACCATAGTTTGCCACGTACCCTCTTAGCGTCCCGTATGCCCTGCACTACATATTCTGGTTCCCCCTTTACTAGGACTGGACCTGGCCTTTTCTGTATCTTTCCCTGCACAGGTTTCAGGAGGGAGACGTGGAATACGGGATGCAGGCGCATATGTGAGGGCAGTTTTGGTTTGATTTCCACAGGGTTTATGTGTTTCACGACTTGATACGGACCTATGTATTTAGGATGAAATATACTGTGTATCTTAAACCGTATATGTTTTGTGGCCAGCCATACCCACTCCCCCTTCCTGTACCTTCGATTAGCCCTTCTGTGCTTATCTGCTTGTGTTTTATACTTCTCTTTAGCTTGGATTAAGTTGTTTCGTGTTTTTATGAGCGTTTTCCGCATGTGTAACAACTTCTCTCGAACATTGGGAAAGCGGACTTGTGTACTAGGCAGGATCAAGGGGGAGAATCGGGGGTGAAACCCATATGTGCTGTAAAATGGAGAGTGTTTTGTGGATGAATGTATGGCACTATTGTAGGCAATCTCTGCAATCCATAGCCAATTGACCCACTCATCTGTGTTTTCCGCGACATAACATCTGAGGTATTGTTTGAGTGTTTGATTCAGACGTTCCGTTTGGCCGTCCGTCTGAGGATGGAAGCTGGTGGACAGGGAAGAGGATACCTTTAGCTCAGAACACCAAGTCCTCCAGAACCCCGCGGTAAATTGAGCCCCTCTGTCTGACACAATGTCTGTGGGCAGGCCGTGAAGACGTACTATGTTGATTAACAACAGCTTGGCCAATTGGCTGGCAGTGGGTGCTTGTCTGCAGGCGATGAAGTGACCCATTTTTGTCAAAAAATCGACCACTACTATTATGGCTGTGTTGCCTTGATCTGCTGGCAAGCCAGCCACGAAATCCACCGAAATCCTTTCCCATGGGATCTTTGGTGTGGGCTTGATTTGTAGCTGTCCTTGCATTTTCTGATGATCTACCTTCATCTGTGCACATTTTGAGCATTCTTGTACCCAAGTTAGAATGTCGGGGCGCACCGTTGGCCACCAGAACTGTCGTAGTATTTTCTCCAGGGTTTTCATACCTCCTAGATGTCCTGCCCAGGGAAGATCGTGACACCATGAGAATGCGATCTTGCGTAATCTTTGTGTAGGAAGCAGCACTTGTCGGTTTTTTACCGGGAGCCCTTGCCTCATTCGCCATTCTGCATGGCTCTTGATCCAGGTTTTCCACTTGAAGGAACATATGCCTCAACGTATTTCTTGCAAGAAATCATCAGTGCGTACAGCACACAACACCCTACTGGGTTCAATTATGGAGTTTTAATTGGGACATGTATCCGGAAGCGAGATGTCTTGTCTCGTCAGGGCATCTGCTTTCTTGTTCTGGACCCCTGGTCGAAAGGTTACCAAGAAATGATACTCTGCAAAGAAAAGCATCCACCTGAGTTGCCGAGGGGTTAGATGCCGAGCTGCCCGCATAAATTGCAAATTTCGGTGATCGGTGTACACCGTTACTTGATGACTCGCCCCCATCAGCCAATGTCTCCATTCAAGAAACGCATCTTTAATCACCAATAGTTCTTTCTCTGCGATGGTGTAATTCCGCTCTGCATAATTGAACTTTCGTGACATGAACGCGATAGGATGCAGACATCCGGTCTCTTCGTGTCTTTGTGACAGGACCGCGCCCAATGCCACGTCCGAAGCGTCGGCCTCCACTACAAATGGCAAAGACGGGTTGGCGTGTTGAAGGAGTGGAGCTGTGGTGAATGCGGTTTTGAGGCCGTCAAATGCCTTCTGGGTGTCTGCAGTCCACATGAATGGTACCTGTTTTCTGGTTAACCGGGTCAAGGGGGTTACCAAATCCGAAAACCAACGAATAAATCGACGGTAGAAATTGGCGAATCCTAAGAGGCTCTGGATTTCTTTCACTGAGCTAGGACGAGGCCAGTCCAAGATGGCCTTCACCTTTCTTTCAGCCATGATTTGTCCCGAGGGGGTGAGCATGACCCCTAGGAACTCTACAGTGGTGACTTGGAACTCACATTTCGTGATTTTGCAGTACAGGGAATGCTCTCGAAGGGACTGTAATACCAGGCGAACATGATCAGCGTGTTCTTCTTTGGTGTTGGAATAAATCAAGATGTCGTCAATATAAACGATGACAAAACGATCCAGATACGCCCGCAAGACTTCGTTTAGAAAGAACTGGAACGCAGCGGGGGCGTTACATAACCCGAAGGGCATTACCAGGTATTCGTAAAGCCCATATCGGGTTTTAAACGCTGTTTTCCATTCATCCCCTTTCTTTATTCGAACCAAGTGGTACGCTCCACGGAGATCCAATTTGGTGTATATACCTGCCGTTCGTACTTGTTCCAGAAGCACCGGTATCAGGGGAAGTGGATACTGGTTTTTCACCGTGATGTCATTCAGTGCCCTGTAATCGATGCAACAGCGCAAATCTCCGTTAGCCTTCGGAATGAAAAACAGCGGGGACGCTGCAGGCGAACGCGAAGGTCGGATGAAGCCCAGTGCTAAGTATTTGTCTAGGTATGTTCGAAGATATGTTGTTTCGGGCACCGTAAGAGCATAAACTCTCCCGCAGGGGACGACCGTACCGGGTATCAGGTCTATCCGACTATCATACTCCCTGTGGGGTGGTAGCTCTTCTGCCTTGGTGTCGCTGAATACATCAACAAAATCAGCGTAGCAGGTTGGCAGCTCCACCTCCTTTTCTGCCGCTGTTGCGACATGATGAATTGTAGAGAGAATTTGAGCAGGCTGAGGACCATTTGTAATACAATGGGTTTGACAGTATTCTGAGTCAAATGTCAGAGTCGTGGTGGCCCATCGCATATTCGGATCATGTTGCTGCAGCCATGGGAGACCTAATATGATCCCATAGTGTGGTGCTTGTATTATTCCAAACAACACGGTTTCTCTATGGTGGCCTTCGGATAATAATTCGCAATCCGGAGTGTTATGGGTGATGGGACCCGAGTCTAGTTCTTTACCATCCACTGCATACACCCTTTCTGGTCTTGGCTTGGGTACCAAGTGAATTCCTAATCTATGAGCCTCTCCTTTATCCATGAAACAACCCGTGGCTCCTGAGTCAATCATGACCATTACAGGAATGCTGGTTTGATTTATTTCCAGAGTCATTGAGATAAAGAAGTGGTCTGTCTTGGTAAAAACAAAGGTATCCATAGAAGGGATGGACTGACCGCTTGAGACCCTCCCTTCTTGTGCGCTCAACCTTTGAAGTTTCCCTCCTCTTTTTCAGTGGATAGGGCTACCACCTGTCCTTGTCGGGTTCTACTGAGCTTGGGTTTAACTGGACATTCCCTCAGAAAATGGCCCTTCTTCCCACAGTACAGACATAGTCCTTGTTTCCTGCGATAGTCTCTCTCACTGACCGTTAGTGAAGCCCTTACAGTCCCTATTTCCATTGGTTCCGACGAAGTGGTCGGTTTCTCCATAGGGTGGACTCGGTCACCATTGGGTGGATGGCGATCTTTTTTCTTATGGTCTCCCCAACGTTCTCGCAACCTATGATCCAACCTGAGGGTGAGGTCTATGAGCGCAGAACATGCTCTGGGTTAAGGATCTATTTGCGCCAACACATCTTTTAGTTCGTCAGAGAGGCCTTGATAAAATATCGCCGACTGTTTTGCTTCTGGACAGTCTGTTTCGGCGACTAAACGTCGAAAGCTGTTTAAATAACTGATCAGTTCGGAAGACCCCTGTCGTAGTCCCAACAAATCTCTATCCGCCGAGAATGTCTCGGCTCTTCTATCGAATGTCTTTTCAAAACACTCGCGGAACTCGTCCCAATCATACAATTTCGGGTCATCTCTTCTTACTATGGGGACCGCCCACTGGGCTGCTTTTCCACCGAGGTACGAGATTAGAAATGCCACCCGAGCTTGATTTGTAATAAACATTTTCGGTTTGCATGAGAAATGTAGAAACACCTGAGTGGGGGACGTCCGACGCATGGAACGCGTTAAAAACATATTAAAAAAATATGGATAAAACATATTTTCAAATAAATTAACGATCAAGTCTCAAAAACGAATATAAGCAGCCGACCACCATTTTGAAAACACTGGTAAGCTGACTTCCACAGAGGCTACACGTGTTTTGCCTGCCCAGAAATTCGTCAACTCAAACAGTGTCATCTACAGTCACAAGTAAGTCTGCCCTTAAAAACTGTATTTTTCTAAAAAGCTAAAACATATCCTTAAATTGGCTAATAAAATAGCATTTAATTATTTTCACAGCTTTTACGAAATTTCAAAAAGACGTGATAAAAACACACTTCATGCCATAGTCATTCAAATTATAAACAATGTAAGTAAAACCTACTTTAAAATTTTTGAAATATTTCAGAAATAAACTCTTAAAATTAACATTGATAAAAAACTGTGCAAATGTAAAAGCCAAACTCCATTTTTTGTATTCAAACAAACTACTTATAACAAGCTATTCCTTCCTGTGTTTTCCAAAGTTAAAAATGCTAAATGTTGAAGGAGCCAATTTACTATTCCTACTCCGACAAATGCAAAAGAAACTGCAGGATAGTGGTGGGGGTAAAATTACTATTCCTACTCCGACAGGTGCTTGCCTCAGGGAAAGTGTTGGATGGTGGTGGGGACAAAATTATTATCCCTACCCTGACAGGTGCTTGCCACAGGGAAAGTGTTTGATGGTGGTGGGGGCAAAATTACTATCCCTACTCCGACAGATGCTTGCCTCAGGGAAAGTGTTGGATGGTGGTGGGGGCAAAATTACTATTCCTACTCTGACAGTTGCTTGCCTCAGGGAAAGTGTTGGATGGTGGTGGAGGCCAAATTACTATTCTTACTCCGACAGGTGATTGCATCTGAGTAAGTGTTGGATGGTGGTGGGGGCAAATTTACTATTCCTACTCCAAAAGGTGCTTGCCACAGGGAAAGAGTTGGATAGTAATGGGGGCATTATTACTATTCCTACTCCGACAGGTGTGTGCCTCAGGGAAAGTGCTGGATAGTGATTGGGGTCAATGGCTTACTCCTGAGACTTGAGCCGGGAGATAACTGACAGGGCTCTCTGTGTTCTTTGAATCCTCATCACTGCTGTTACATTGTTGCCATCGTTTTTTTAACTGCTTTTAAACGGTGTCAGTCAATTTTGTTTTATGTGCTTTTAAAATTGTACTGCTACGCGCGCTGACTGCCCTCTGCCGGATAGACTTTTTATACTTTAACGCTGCCGCAAATTTAAATCTGACTCACCCGCTTCTTCCAGCGTTAGTTGCTCTTGTTGCACACTGCCTGTTACACGTCGTGGGAGGGCGGGGCACACCATTGGATGCAAGCGGTTCCCGCGAGACACAGCGGGATCACCATCGACTGGTCAGCAGGCCAGTCTTTACACCTGACACACTATAAATGTGCACGCTGACACGGACGCGCATTGCTGGCGTACTAAAGATGCACCTAAGGCAGGCCTGTCTGCGCCCGTCTGCGCACCGACCATGCAAAGCGCCAGCCATGCTGCCTGTTTCACGCAGGAACACTGTCCAGCTGTAAGATACTCCAGAGCGCAACTGTTGAATCTGAATGTGGGTAGAGATAGACCAAAACGTAAGAGTATCTCTATTCAACTAAAATCCTCCTGAACAACAGATACATGTCCAAACTGCCACAGATCACTTCCTATGATCCTACATCAGAGAATTAAACCCAGCAGACCTAATGAGTTTTCCTCACAAAACCCAAGGACTGTGCAATAAAATGTCTTCTGGTTAATGGCAGATCCTTAGTGAAGCATAGTTTCGAGTGCGCCAGACTCCTGGAGGAGCAGGATATAAAACTGGCATTTATCATGGAAAAATGGATGGATGAGGCCTCAGGGCCAGACCTATTAACAGCCACTTCACAATGCTTCTTGTGTTCCACCTTAAATAGACCTACGGGGAGAGGAAGGGGCTAGCAATAATCTATCATAACACCCAAAAAGTAGCGATGCAGACAACAAACAGCACAACCTGTGAAACACTCTCATTTAATGTTTGCATATCACCTCAACACTCATTTAAGGGTATTTTAATGTATAGACCGCCAGGGTCTAGAACATCCTTTCTAGCTACGCGTGGGACCCTACTTGAAGAAGGGCTCTGCTCTAACTCATTTACCATTCTGGGAGATTTTAATTTCCATTTGGAAACCCTCATGGATCCAGATACCAAAGCGCTCCTAGAGCTGATGAGCAGTGCTAACCTGAACGAACTGGTAAATGAGCCTACCCATAAGGCAGGACACACGCTGGATGGCGTCTTTTTCAACCATCCTCATTTAACCTACACAGGAACGATACCACGCAGGAATTTTATTTGAATTAACCACCCCAGTCCACCGTCACAAATCAGGGGGTAGCTCAAATGAGATAAAAACAAGAGACTGGAAAAAAGTGGTGGGATCCGAATTACAAGATCAGCTTAATATCACCCTGCGGCCACAGCCAACAACCGTTGAAGACGCGGCCAGATCATACACCTAATGGGTTGACGCAGCCTGTAGAAAACTATCCCCGGATAAATTCAATTACCCCAAACGAGCTATACCAACATCTCCATGGTATTCAGAAGAGCTCAGAAGTCAGAAACTTACTTGTTAACGGCTAGAACGCAATTGGCGTAAAAAATACTCTATAGCAGAAAAGGAAATCTATAAACAAGGTCTCATCGTTTATAAACAAGCCGTGCTCAACGTGAGAAAGCTCTTCTTCATAAATCAAATTAACACAGCTAAAAATTCCTCCAAAGAAGTTTACAAAACAGTAGCTAGGCTAGCGCCCCCAGCCCACCTAGGGTTGAGTCTAGTCAAGAAATGAGTGAGGAAATTGCTAAATTCTTCCAAAAAAGGGTAGAAGTTATTTTCTCAGCTTTTAACCAACTCCCGCAGGGAGCCTCAGAATATATGACAACGGGCTCAAAACAAGTCATAGGAGCATGTCATACACTCGAGAAATTTGCCCCACTCAGTATCAATGACACAAAGATGCTACTGGGCTCTGTTAAGTCCGGATCATCCATGACCCCTGTCCAGTGACAGTGGCCAAATTAGCCCTGGAACCTATTGCCATCACCCTGACATCAATATTTAATGCCATGTTTGAAACCGGCGACTTCCTAGATGCTGGAAATGGGCCTCGATACTCCCACTTCTGAAGAAGAAGAATTTGGACCCAATGGATACAAACAACTAAAGGCCTATCTCCCGCCTCCCATTACCAGCTAAAGTGGTCGAAAATGAAATAAATACTCAGCTGAGTGCATTTATTTACGTAAACAAGTTACTGGATCCAACGCAGTATAGCTTTAGAGCAGGACATAGTACAGAGACTGCCTTGATAAAGGCAACAGAAGAAATCAGGAAAGCCCTGGACCAAGGTGGTGAAGCGGCCCTCATCATGCGGCTTTCGATACGGTCCATCATAACCTTCTGATGGATCATCTGTCCGAGATTGGATTCAAAGGAAAGGCATGGAGTTTGCTAAAAGTGATTCTAACGGACAGGAAACAAAGTTTCCTTGGGGAAATTTGACTCTGAACCTTTCTCGCTACCATGTGGTGTTCCACAGGGATCGTCCCTTAGCCCTACCCATTTCAATGTGTGCGTGGCACCGTTGGCTCCCCTGATCAGATCTTATGTCTTTAGCTTAACGCCATATGCAGACGACACACAAATAGTTGTGTCTCTTCTACCAGGACATGAAGTAGGCATCGGCAAAAATGTCCATGCCTGTATGGGAGTAGTCAAATCGTGGATGTCACAAAACTGCCTGAAGCTAAACTCGGACAAAACCGAGGTCCTCACGTTTGGAAATAAAGCAAATTTTTAGACCCCTGACTGGTGGCCAGCAGATCAGGGTATCCTCCCCAGACCCACGTAGAAGGCAAATAATTTAGGTATTGTAGTGGACGACAGACTGAACTATGAGCACCAGATAGATGCGATGACCTTGGCCACCTTTCATTCCCTTAAACTGCTAAAAAAGGTCAAACCATTCTTGCCAGAAGACAGCCTACGAATAGTCGTTTCATCCATTATCCTGTCCCGACTGGATTACTGCAATGGGGTCTATTTGAACATCCTAGAGCGACATTTGAGTAGATTGCAGATCTTGCAAAATGCAGCAGCTAGGCTGGTGACAGGCACCCCCAAACTCGCATCGGTTGCCAAAGAAATTAAAAGACTACATTAGCTGCCCATTAAGAAAAGGGTGCAATTTAAGTCACTCTGTATTGTCTTTAAGGCACTACATGGTCAGGGTCCTGATTTTTTGACCAGTTTCGATGGTACACTCCCAAAAGAACCCTCACTAGGAGCCAAATTGGTGTGCGTACCACCCACGAAGAAAGCCTTGTGGGGGAGAGAAGTTTCATTACAAGTGCGGCCAAAGCGTTGAATGCCCAGCCTTGGAGTTTTAGGAACTCCACGAACCTTCTCATCTTCAGGAAACAACTCAAGACCTGGCTTTTCAACTTATAGTTCCTCTCAGCTACATTTCTCTCCGTGCCACCCTGTTTCTCAGTAGAGTTGAGCTACTAGCGCCAGGACAACCCTGGGTAACCGTGAACTCTACAAATATAATTAACATAACATAATTAACATAACAATTTAGTATTCCTACTCCGTTATGTGCTAGACTCAGGGAATTGCTGGATGACATTTGTTTTTTAAAACATTAATAATAAATCTAAAATTATTTGGTAAACTTTTTTTAAATCAACAGATAACCAAAACTAAACTAAACATCTGAGAAAAGAACCATCCATTGTGTAAGAAAAAAAACAACTGAAGATTATAATGACATTTTCTAAAACGTTAGTGAAATTGATAAGTAAACATAAAAAACACATATTTTTACGTTCACAAATGTGCAGATTAGCATCATTCCAAATATTATTGGCAAGTTTACAGCATTGAAAATGCATGCGGAATTTGCGAGTACCTCCTTGGACAGGAAAACTGCGCATGCAATTTCCATTAAATTCTATGGAAAGCCTTTCCTTATTTGCGACCCGCAATTTGCGAGCCGCAAATAAGGAAAGTTTTGGAAACGCAATTTGCGAGTAACTATTCTGAACTTGAAAATTGCGCATGCAATTTCCTTTAAATCCTATAGTTACCATTTCCTTTTTTGCGACCCGGAATTTGCGAGTCGCAAATAAGGAATGTCTTGGAAATGCAATTTGAAGGGTGCCAAGCATTTAAAAGCATGACACCCTTGCACCATTGAAATTGCGTGCCAATTTGTGAGTACCTATTTGATACTTGAAAATTGCGCATGCAATTTCCATTAAATCCTATGGGAAGCCATTCCTTATTTACGATCCACAATTTGCGAGTCGCAAATAAGGAATGTGTAAGGAATTGCAATTCATAAATTGCGATTTCTTAAAATTCGCAATTTAATAATCGCAATTCCCAAGTGTTAAACATGGAGATTGAGGTGAAAGAAACAATTAAATAAATTAAAGATATTGCATCCACCCCCAATGAACCCTGTGGTGCAGTTTTGAGGGAGGTACCCCAACACATTCCACCACATGTTGCAAGTAGTATGCCCTCAATTCCTAATCTGAGAAGAATTGTACAACGTAAAAAACAGGCAAGTAACCCACAAAGAGTCACACCCCAAACCTTTTCTGACATAAACATTCCACCTGAACTATCTCTAACAGTTTCTAATGAACCTTTTCTTTTGCACGACAACAAAAACCCTAGAAAAAGAATACTAATCTTTAGCACACCCCATGATCTTGTAAGATTGGAGAACAGTGATATTTGGATGATGGATGAGACATATAAATGCACGTTCCATGCATTCACCCAAATATACACTATTCATGCATATATAAATAATACAGTAGTTCCCTTAGTTTACAGTTTACTCCCTGATAAACAATCCTCAACATACAATTAATTTTTGTCAGTGATAAAAGCTAAAACATCAAACAAATGTCCTAGAAAAGTAATATTTGACTTTGAATTACCTATGATTAATACTATTACCAAATTGTACACGGATACCCAAATTCAAGGATGTTTTTTTTTTTACTTTTCTCAGGCTTATTGGCGAAGAACTAAAAAAACATCCTAAGTTGAGGATTATCTATCAGATAGCAAACTAAAGTTTGAACTAAAAAAACTAAATGCCCTTTGCTTTGTTCCTCCTGACAGTGTAGACGAGTACTACACTTCAATTACTGAATCTAAATACGTTACCACAAATGAAGAAAAATTGGCACCTATTCTAAATTATTTTGAAGAAACATGGACTGGCCATCTAAGCAGGTCGGGTCACAGGAGAAAACCACGTTTCCATGTGAAGTGGTGGAACTGCTTTCCGACCTGCTTAGAAGGAGGAGCAAAAACAAGCAATGCCATAGAGGGATGCACAACTCCTTCAATAAATCAACTGGCAAACCTCACCCTAATTTCTATAATTTCTTGGAAATTCTGAGGAAGGAGCAAAGTTTCCAAGAAATGAGAATATCGCAATCATTAACAGGTAGTCTGAACCCACGTATATCAAAAAGAACAAAGGAAATGTCTGAGAGACTATTGGGTGCAATTCAACATTTTACGTTGGTGGTGGCTTCAGACTACCTTGATAATCTTGCACACATCCTCCATTTCTAACCTACACTATCTTCTTACTTGCCTGTTTTGCCCAAAAATTTTATTTAAAAAAATGTGGGACTCCTTAGCTTGAGATGTCTTCTTTTTTCAGCTCTTGGATTTAGGTAGTATCCAATTTTTCATCAAGAGACCTTTCTCTTTTTCAAATCCACTGCAAATAATCCACAATCCTTTTTCAAACTCCACGTCCCGAATTAATCTTTTAAAATGTGCACATGATTTTTAAAATTATAATCTGTGCATCCCTAAAAAAAATGGACCCCAAAAAAACGAAAAAGTATTATTTTTCGCAAAAAAACGCAACAAAATCCAACTTAGCAATCCATTCTATTTCGACAACAGTTCTTAATCCTTTCCAAGTTCCAAAATCCCAAAACTAATAAGCAATGGATGTAAACATATCCAATCTTTTTATTTCGCAAAAAAATGTTTTTTTGAATTCATATTAAAAATACATCTAACCGGGGGGAGGAGCCTAGCGCGCATCCAAGATGGTCGCGTGAGCACAGGGCTCCCCGGACCCTTGCTGCTCCTCGGAATTTATCCTGAGAATATCCTGATGTGGATTATGGAATCTGGCAGATGAAGACCGGCTGAGCACGTATCTCTTTTCAGAACTCGAATCGGACCTGGGAATCCTGAGTTGTCGTTGTTCGAACTTTTGGGACCCACCCGACGGAGGTGCCCGGGGCGAAGGTGAACCGTGGAGCCGTGTCGTAATTGAACAACAGCGTCTGCAGTGCGGTGCCAGTGGCCGCTCTACCACTTTCGGTTTCACTTTCGGACTTCAGGGGGCTGGCCTGCGAACGCACTTGATGTGGCGGGGTGTTTCCTTGGCCTCTGCACGAGGCCTTGTCTCCACCTGCCACTAGTGTGCCCATCGCCTTGGGTCCCCCCGCACCGCTATATTGTGGTCCCTGGTGAGGCGCTGGTCTGCGGTGCCGGTGCCCCTACGACTCTTGATCGGCGGTCCCCTTCGGTGTCCGTGACCACATGGGGGGCAAGGGGGGCCCCGAGGGGCGTAAGACTAAGGCCTCCCTCCGCGGGGGACCGGTCCAGGCCAACAACATGGACCGCTACACTCAGGGCAGAGGGTCCCCTGGAGCGACCGCCCCCCCCCCCGGATGCCGCCGGCGGTGGCACGACCGTCTCTCCGGAGCTTTCCCTGCAGGACATCATGGGCGCCATTGATGGCATCAGGGAAACCATCGCCATGCAATACGAGGCCCTGGCCCGTAAAATCGACACGGTGGCAATCGATGTCACCCTAATTCGGGCAGATCTCTCCAAAACTAACGAGAGGGTTCAGGCTCTCGATGCGCGGACCTCCACCCTTGGTGCGGATGTGTCGGGCCTGCAGGCCGCGCTTGGTGACATTAGGGCGGTCAACCATCAGATGGCTCGGCGGCTGGAGGACTTCGAGGGACGGGCCCGACGCAACAACATCCGTGTCATAGGCGTACCGGAGTCCTCCGACAACCGCCCGGTTGACCTCCTGGTCGAGGAACTCATCCTCCAACAGTTGGCCCCTGCAGGCCTAAGTAAGTTCTTTGCCGTGGAGCGGGCCCATCGAGTTCCGGGCGGTCGGCCACGGCCGGGGGCCCCCCCGAGGCCTATCGTGGCCAAACTGTTCCACTATAGAGACCGAGATGCGATTCTGCAGGCCTCACGGGTCCACGGCCCGGTTCGTCATGAGAACTCATCCATTAACTTTTATCCGGACTTTACCCAACTTGTCCAGAAACAGCGGATGGGATTCCAGGGGGTGAAGCGTCGTCTCCGTGAACTGGGCCTAAAGTACTCTATGCTCTACCCTGCAAAACTCCGAGTGGAACATGAGGATCGGACTGCCTTTTTTGACTCTCCAGTGGCCGTGAGTGACTGGCTGGACTCGCTGCCGGACAGAGGTGGCCGTCCCGGGCCCTCTGCAGGAGCAGGAGGTGACGGGTCCCCTTTGGAGTGACTTTTGGTCCTTGATTTTGCCATTTTGCACTGTTCAGCTGGGTTTTACTTCTTTTGTTCATTTTGTCTCACTAGGACCTGTGTGGGGGGCGGGCGGGGACGGGTCCCTTTCCTCCTCCGGGGTCTTTTCGTAGAATGGGGTTAGTAGGGCGACAGGCACACTGCAAGTTGGGGGGGTTTTCTGGCCCGCAGGGGTGCAGGGTGGGGGGAGTTGGATTTGGGGGGGGTTGGGGGGAGGGAGGGGTTGTTTTGCTGTGTGTTTTTTGTTTGCAGGGCGAGGTACTGATTTTTGTCCAGATTCGGGAACTGTGCTACTGACTGGGGGGCCTTTGATCTATTGGAGGGGATGGGGGGGGACGGGTTGAGGCTGGTGTCATGGAACGTCAATGGGTTGGGGGACCGTATCAAACGGGGTGTAGTACTGCAGTATTTGCGTTGTCTGACTCCTGATGTAGTGTTTATCCAGGAGACGCATCTGGTTGGTAATGTTTGTCATGCAATGAACAGGGGGGGGATACCGCCTCGTGGCCCATTCTGGTTTCACAACTGGTTCCAGGGGGGTGGGCATTCTCCTGCGATCCTCACTTCCGTTGGATATCACTAGGGTAATCTCGGATGACAGAGGGCGCTATGTGTGTCTGATTGGGAGGTGGGAGGGGCAGCCCCTTTCCCTGGTCTCAGTTTACGTCCCCCCGGGCCTCCAGAACTCCACCTTCGCGGACTTGGGTCGAATGCTGCTTGAACTTCCGGATAGTCTTTTGCTTATGGGCGGGGACTTTAATTCGGTGGTTTCTGGTGACCTGGATCGTCACCCGCCCAGGGCCCTCCCCGCTGCCCAGGCATGGCTTGGTGGACTGCTGGAGACCTTCGGTCTGGTAGATAGTTGGAGATTAATGCATCCGACCCAATGTCAGTACACCTTTCACTCTGGGGCGCATGGGAGTCTTTCTAGGTTAGACTATTTCCTTATGCCCGCGGCACAGACTGGTCGGATACGAGAGGTTAGGCACCTGGCGCGGGGTATCTCCGATCATTCCCCGCTGTGGCTGCTCTTTGACACCGAGTCGCGGTCTGCAGGGCGGATCGCTCCCATCAACCCGTGGTACCTGCGAGACCCTACGACTCGCGACAGCCTGGTTAAGGCTATGGACCAATACTTCCTTGAAAACGAGGGGTCGGTGTCGTCCGCAATGTCCCTGTGGGAAGCCTTTAAAACCGTAATCCGCGGACACGCCCTCTCCCAGATAGTGGTGGCTAAGAAGCTCAAGAGTGAGGCAGTGGTGAAGCTGGAGACTGACATCTCGGGGCTGGAGTCGGCCTTGGAGACGGGTGTCACTCCGGACGGGCTCCATGCCCTCAGCCTGAAACAGTTTGAATACAGGTCTCTTGTCACTGACGCTGCCAAAACGATGTATAGGGAGCAGCAGGGTCGATTGTATGATGCCGGGGACAAGGCGGGAAAGTTGATTGCGTGGCTGGATAAGAAGGAGAGAGTGAATCGTGTGGTCCCGGAGCTGCGTGTCTCGGAGGGAGTGTGTGTGACTGAGCCTGGTGAGATTGTGGAATGTTTCGCTGACCACCTCCGGGCCGTGTACTCCCCGGTGACTGATAGGGATGAGGAAGACTCTTGCCTTCTGCTGAGTGATATTGCTTTGCCCTGCCTGTCCGTCGAAGACCGTGAGCAGCTGGACGCCCCCTTGTCTGTAGATGAAATTGCAACTGCGATTCGGTCCCTTCGTTCGGGCAAGGCGATGGGTCCCAACGGTCTGCCTATTGAATTATATAAGTTGCGCCCGGATAAACTCGCGCCCTTCCTCCGTCGTATGTTTCAGGAGTCCCTTGCGGCAGGCTCCCTTCCTGACGACCAGCGTCTGGCTACGATAGTCGTGATCCCCAAGGACGGTAAGCCACGAGACCGCTGTGCCTCCTATAGGCCTATTTCACTGCTAAACGCAGAGCCTAAAATCCTGGCTAAAGTCCTTGCCAATCGTTTGTTGAGCGTCATCTGCGATCTGATTCATCCTGATCAATGCGGCTTCATCCCTCACCGTAACACCGCTCTTAACTTGCGGCGTCTTCACGGCGCCCTCGCCAGGGCGGAGTACCTCTCCGAACCAGCCGTGCTGGTTTCTTTAGACGCCACGATGGCCTTTGACACCATCGAGTGGCCATTCCTCTGGGCTGTCTTGACCAAATTCGGCTTTGGGGACGGATTTCTTGGCTGGGTGAAGCTTCTTTACACGGGACCCATGGCTCAGGTGGTGGTTAATGGGCGGGTCTCTCGGCCCTTCGCTCTCGGTAGGGGTACGAGGCAGGGGTGCCCGTTGTCCCCTCTGCTCTTTGCTCTTGCCCTGGAGCCGCTCGCTGCTTGGCTCCGCTGGGAGCCCTCGATCAGAGGGATCCGGTGGGCCCCGGGCTTCGAGGATCGGGTCTCGTTGTATGCGGACGATATTCTCCTGTATCTCACCTCGCGAAGGCAGTCGCTTAATGTTCTCTTTGATGTTCTGACTTCCTTTGGGAGAAATTCGGGTCTAACGATCAACTGGTCTAAATCCTGTGTCTATCCTATCTCCGGCGACCCTCCTCTCTTGCCGCCTCGGCTTCCGATCCAATTATCTCTGTCCGGCTTTAAATACCTGGGAATATACGTCTCGATGGACCCGGTGGCTCGCTATGAGCAGAATCTCCTGCTTCCACTTCGGCGTTTGAGGGAGGACACGGCTCGGTGGTGTAAGCTGCCCTTGTCCCCGCTGGGTCGGGCAGCACTGTTTAAAATGATGTCCCTTCCCAGATTCCTCTATGCACTTCAGAACTCCTTCGATGTCATTCCTGTGTCCTACTTTCGGGAGGTGGAGAGCCTGCAGAGGAGACTGGTGTGGGACGGACGGGCGCGTATCGCTCTGGCAAAGCTTACTCTCCCCTGGTACGACGGGGGCATCGCGCTTCCCGACATTCGCAGGTATTATTGGGCCTCACAGCTATCGGCCATTAACCATGCCACGTATGCGCCTGGCTTGAATCCGGCGTATGAGATGGATGAATTCCTGCTTCCCGGCGGAAACTATAATAGGGCACTTTACTCCAGCTCGGCTGGACGGACCCTTACGGGCCCTACTAAGATTGCGGTACGGATCTGGAAGGCGGCCAATGTAGCCATGGGCTGGAGTGAGCGATTAACATGTGCTACTCCCCTGTTTGCCTCCGACCGACTGGGAAGCCTCTGGACAACGAAGGGGTTTGAACGTTGGGACACGATTGGTATTAGTAGAGTGGGAGACTTATGGATTAAGGGTGCGGTTAAAACATTCGCGGCGCTCCAGAGCGAATACGAACTTACGGAAAGGGAGTTCTTCCGCTACGCCCAGGTTCGGCATGCCCTGCTCTCTGTTTTTGGGGAGGGGACCAAGATCCCGGCTTCTTCGCCCCTCGAGGACCGCATACTCGATGGTCATGTCCCCGACAGTACTATCTCTTTAATTTATAAAAAACTTATCAATAATCGGGCTGACCTCTTGGTGCGCCTCCGGGAGGCGTGGACGGGGGATGGGGTGGAACTGGACGACGAGGACTGGCAGTCCGCACTGTCGTCCCCCAAGGAAGTCGCCATTCCAGCCCGTCTCCGCCTGGTCCAGCTTAAGATTCTCCACCGGGTGTATGTGACGGGTCCCCGTTTGGTCTCGATGGGATTTTCTGAAGACGGGCTCTGTAAGCGGGGATGTGGGCTCAGTGCCACCTTTCTCCATATCCTTTGGGAGTGCCGCGAGGTGGCTGAATACTGGCGCCGGGTTCATGTGGTCATGGGACAAGTCACCGGGGTTGCGCTGTTGCCGGAGGTGCGTCGCTGTGTCCTGAATGTGTGGGAGCCCAATGATTATAACGCGGCTCAGACTCGGTGGGCGGCCCTGGGGAACATGATTGCCAAGAGAGATATAGCGCAGCTTTGGGGTTCCCAGCGGCCTCCCACCGTGTCCGTATGGAAGGAGAACATGGACTGGTGCATGTTCAGGGAGAAGACTGTGTATGTGGCTCGTGGTAAACCGGGGGCATGGGGTAGAATCTGGGGGCAATGGAACGTGTATCGTGGGGGTATCTGTACTCCCCCCCCTAGTGGACACCGATATTGCTTTGTCCCCCTGACCCTTGATGGTTCCTTGCGACTTTTGGAATAACCGAATATAGACGTTCCTCTCCCGTGACCCCCCCCCCGACCTATCAGTACTCCTTCCTCTTGATAGCTAATTGAAGGTCTGGAGTAGAGTCCCCCGGAGGTAGCCGGACCCACACTTTTTGCCCTTATGCCTCGCCTTTTGTTTTTATTTGTTATTTATGTTAAACCTATGTATCCTGCTTCCCTAGGACTATCCGGAGCCATGTACGGGGCTGGGCCCCGGGAGTCGACTACTGCCTTAATAACTGTATGATCCTTTCTGTATCTAGCGGCCGGCCCTGGTGGTTGTAGGCCCATGCTTGTAATTGATTTATTGTTCAATAAAATTTTCAAAAAAAAATATATAAAAAAAAAAATACATCTAACCGAGACAATAGCAAACATTTTTTTTTTAACCTGTCGCAAAAAGTAAAAAAGGTACCTTTCGAATTACTTTGTTTATTAATTTTTTTAATGTATGTATTTTGATTAACTTTAATAAACAAAGCGTGTTACGAAAGAATGAGTCCCAACGTGGGCCTACTACTGCATCCTGTTATGGAATTAATTAGTTGGTTAACACACATTAAAACTACCAAAAATACATTTACTACATCTATCTATCTCCCTCCTCTCTCCTTACAATAAACATTAACACTAACCTATATATTTTATTAATTAGACATTTTTCTTACCGTGACGAAGCTCCCCCTTGAATCTGATCCGTAGCGCGACAATCCTCGTAAAGGCGAAAGTTACGTTTACGTGGCAAAGTCATGTCTTTCTGTAAAAATGTAAAAAGGACATTTTCTCCCTTTCACTTTAAGGGAAAAGTGTGGGATACTTATAAAAAAAATGTTTTCAAAACAGTTAATGTACATAAAAATATCTATGTTTATTTTTGTATGATATAAAAATAGTGGGAAGAACAAAAGAGAGAGCTATGAATGTTATAGGACCGTCCCTGTCCCTAAGTAACTATATCAAAAAACAACTTGGACGGGCCCAAGCTAGATAGCTGTCCGTCACTGTGGTGCCTGGCAACACACAGGTTTATTAAAAGAACCTTCATGTCATACTTCATCATTGGGTTCCCAGCGGAGTAGCTGAATGCTACCCAGTTGTGCTGAGACACCGGATTACAGTGGAGCTGTTTTTTTTATTTTTTTATGTGAGTGTGATGAAGTTGTTTAAGTTAAAAATACCTCTGGGGATTCCAACTGTTTATTACTTCATTCCCTGTGACCCAGGGAATATTTAAAACAGAATGTGGATAATTTTTTTAAGACTAGTGAATTTGGTTTTAATGATCCCTGGTCTAGATGTTTCAGCCTTATATGAAAAAAAATTAAAGCTTTCTTCAGGACCTATCTAATGTGCTAGTGGTGATAAAAACAGTGAACAAGTGGGTGGTAAGAATCATGCCACGTGTGTTTCCATTTTTAGCACGCATGCTAAGCTATGCTATGCATGCTGTGGACTACCCGTTTGTTATAGATCCACTGCTGAGAAAATGTACCTGTGGAAAGAATAACAAAGACAAAACAACACATAAAACATGAACACGCTGTTCAGAAATTCATCATATGCCATTGCTTGGTAATTTCAAGGCACTCAGTGTCAAACATACATGTGAATGCATTCTCATGTGCAAGAACATACCCCTATGCAGAAGCTGACTATCAACCACCGAAACGCAACGATTCTTCAGGCGGTTCAGATGACGATTCGTCGGTAAGTAGTGGTTCCAGCTCTGGGAGCTGTTGTAACAGACAAACACGCAGAGGAAGGCCTAACAATTGGCAGTAACCATGGCTGCAAGGGCCATCAGGAAACCAGATGCAGTTCCAGAATCCTTTTCCCCAGATGCCACCACACATGATCTTTGGTTGGAATCCACCATTTGCCTCTCCACAGGCCCCATTCATGAACCCAAATCAGAGGTTTCCTTTATTAGGGAACGGCTGCAGAAGACAAGGGAAATGGAGAAGACAATCCCAAGTGCACTGGGAAGACGACCAGAACCAGGAAACGCACACCAGGAGCAAGACCAAGGAGCAACAGGCGGGTCCAAGCTCCAACCGAACCTAGTGACAAACTACTCTACACATACATTAACCCAGACAGAAACTGACTTGTTAAACAAAGGCTTAGGTTTCGTTCCAACAGCACGTTTAGACAAATTTCGTCTACACTGTGAAATGGCCGAATATTTCAGGAAGTTAAAACTCAAGGCCTTTTTTAAGAACCAATAGGCAATACCAGATATAGACACAGAAACAGAAGAAAAAGGCGACACTGGTTTCAAAACTAAATCTCCTTTTCTACCACCACCAAGTTCGATCCCAGTGGAGATTGCAGCCTTTGAGCAGGCAATCTTTAATGACATAGAGACTCTGCAAGAAAAACTTATATTCAAAAATACAAACAAAAAAAAATTTGAGGCCCTTGTCACCGTGAGAACCAATGAGGAAATCACGATAAAAGCTGCTCATCAGGGCGGAGGCATAGTCCTCCAGGACAAGACAGCTTACAGAGATGAATGTCTTCGCCTGCTGAGTGACAGGCGCAATTACCAACCCCTACAAGAGAATCCCACTGCCTCCTTAAAAACTACAATCCAGGAGTTGATGAGTGAAGCTGAAAATATGGAACATATCAGCAGAAAAGAGGCACCATTTTTTAATACAACTACAGGAAAGGTGCTGTATTTTTATACCATTCCAAAATACATAAAAACAAAATCCCACCACCTGGACGCCCGATAGTGTCGGGCATTGGTTCATTGCTTGAACCATTATCTACATTTTGTGATTTTTTTCCTGCAGCCAATTGTGCAGGCTACATCTACATACCTCAGGGATACAAAAGATCTCCAAGGGCAAATAAAAAACCCTCACTTTTAATCCTATAACATCTTTTCTGGTTTGCCTAGATATAGAAAGTTTATATAATAGTCTATCACAAGATGACACTCTGAGGGTTCTAGAAACATCACTTAATACCATCATGTGGGAGGACAATACACCAAAATCCTTCATCTTAAGTTGTGCAGAACCGGCATTAAAACACAACTATTTTGAATTTGAGGCTCAATTGTTCCTACAAACATACGGAACATCAATGGGCAGCACCTTTGCCCCCAATGTAGCTGGATTGAATTTCTTCAATTTTAAACAAACACACCTGTTCAACCCCCATATGCCACTGACCCAAAATATAAGCTTCTACAAGAGGTACATCAATGATGTCTTTCTCATTTGGGAAGGATCTGAAGAATCACTCCAGACATTCTTCACTTGGATAAATGGCTGTGATCCCAATCTAAAATTTACACACACTACAAGCAGGAAGACAACCACGTTCCTGGATTTAGATATCACAAACATAAATGGCAAACTTGAAACTAAGACCCATTTCAAAGCTACAGCAAAGAACTCTCTACTGCATTTTTCTACCTTTCACCCTCGGACACTAAGGGAAAATTTACCCTATGGACAATACTTAAGGTTGCGCAGAAATCGCAGCAACGTGCAGGATTTCAAACACAAAGCCCAGACATTGACCTCTAAGCTGAAAGAACACAGTTATCCTGACAGGATTGTCAACAAAGCCAAAAAGAGGGCTTGCAAGTGAACCAACTATCCCCCTAACATGCGTGACCACTTATAATCCAGTGTCAAACCAGGTTTCACATATCATCCAAAAACATTGGAAACTACTAAATACATGGAATCCACAGTTGGAGAAGCCCCTGTTTTCTTACAGAAAAGGGAGAAGCCTTAAAGACAGCTTGGTGTCCACCAGACCTCAACAGCATACAAAACAAATTAACACCATACACAATGCATGGGGTCTCCCTCAAGTGACTGGGAACCACCCGTGTGGAGACTGCAGTGTGTGCCATTTAACAAGAACCACCAAAACTCTGAACTGAACCAGGGAAGATATGGCAAATACGTAAGCACACGAACTGCAACACTAGCAATGCCATCAACCTCATCACATGCCCTTGTGGATTGAGGTATGTAAGCATGACCAGTCGCAGAGTCAAGACACGCATCTGCGACCATAGAAGCACCATCCGGTGTAAACAAAATACAACTCGAATGACGAACGATTTCTTAGAGAAAGGTCACACCACAAAATGACATGGAATGGGTTATCTTTGAGCAACAGGAGCCAAACACTACTAATGTTCAACAACAGCTTCTGGAGAAGGAGCAACGTTGGATATACTGTTTGTTCAGGCATCTCCATGGATTGAATGACAATATACCATGGAATAGTCTTAACAAATAATCAACCTGTAACTAGCTATAACTGCGTGTACTAATAAGATGTTTATACCTACACGCCATTTCATATCATAATGGGTCTGTACGAATACCGGAATCCATAAGATAGGGACTTGACTATTACCTCCCTAAATGTTATTTATTACTCATCACATGAGGTCAAAAACATACCATACAGTCTATTGTAACTAATTGACGTACTTCCCGTCTTGGGTCCCCTATTTTTCCATACTCTAAGCAATTATTTGAAAAATCTGCATTTCCATACAAGAATGCACATATTTTTGCATGCTCCTCAAATGCCGGTAATATATTTGTTTCCACCTTAGGCACATCAGGCATAGGTAATCAATTTGATTTTTCGCACCTAACAGACAAGTACGATGTTGGTTTGCCACCTACACAATTAGAACTCCGCATCACACCATCACCTAGCAACCGTAGCAATACGTAAGTTCCTCAAGACGTATCATCAACGCTCTCCCACTATAGCATTCACATGTATGTGTGACACTGAGTGCCTTGTAACCACCAAACAATGGCATATGATGAATTTCTGAACAGCAAGTTCATGTTTTATGTGTTGTTTTGTCTTTGTTATTCTTTCCATAGGTACATTTTCTCAGCAGTGGATCTATAACAAATGGTTAGTCCACAGCATGCAGAGTACACCTTATCGTGTTAACTAAAAATGCAAACACACGTAGTATGATTTTTACCACCCACTTGTTCACTGTTTTTATCACCACTAGCACATTAGATAGGGCCTGAAGAAAGCCTTAAATCTTTTTTCTATATAAGGCTGAAACATGAAGACTACAACACACAATCAACACCACCTTCAAAACGGGTATCTTCCCTGATGACTGGAAACGCGCCGAAGTGAGGCCCGTGCTCAAGAAACCCACGGCAGACCCCACCGACCTCAAAAACTACCGGCCCATCTCGCTTCTCCACTTTGCGGCCAAGGTGGCAGAAAAAGCAGTCAACAGGGAGCTGACACAATTTATCAAAGAACGCACCATCATCGACCCATCCCAATCCAGATTCCGTGCCAACCACAGCACTGAGACAGCCCTACTCGCCACCACAGACCACATCCGCACCCTCCTGGACCAGGGCCACTCTGCAGCCCTCATCCTCCTCGACCTTTCCGCAGACTTCGACACCGTCTCCCACCGCACACTAATCACCAGACTACGAGAGGCCGGCATACAAGGAACTGCCATAGACTGGATCCGCTCGTTCCTCACCGGAAGAAGCCAAAGGATCAGACTACCACCCTTCCTATCGGCCCCCACCGACATCACTTGCTGAGTACCACAGGGGTCATCCCTGAGCCCGACCCTCTTCAACATCTACATGGCTCCCCTCGCAGGCATCGTCCGACACAATGGCCTCAACATCGTATCCTATGCCGACAACACCCAGCTCATCCTCTCCCTCACCAAAGACCCCACCACCGCAAAACTCAACTTCCAGAGAGGAGTGCAAGAAGTGGCAGTCTGGATGACCAACAGCTGCCTAAATCCCAATGCAGAGAAAACAGGAGTCCTCGTCCTCGAAACCACCTCCTCAGCATGGGACAACACCTTGTTGCCCACCGACCTCGGAAGCCCACCCACCCCCTCAGACCATGCAAAGAACCTCGGCATCGTACTCGACGCAGCACTCACCATGAACCGACAGGTAAACGCTGTCACCTCTAGCTGTTTCAACACCGTCCGCATCCTCCAAAAGACCTTCAAATGGATCCCCCCCAAACCACAGAAACCAGTCACCCACGCACTCATCACCAGCAAACTCGACTATGGCAATGCACTCTACGCCGGCATCAACAAGTCCCTATTCTGCAAACAATACAGAACACCGCAGCCAGACTCGTCCTCGACATCCCCCAGTGCAAACACATCAGCCAACACCTGCGGCGACTCCACTGGCTCCCCGTAGAGAAGAGGGTCACCTTCAAAATCCTCAGTCACGCCTACAAGAGTCTGCACAACAACGGACCCAAATACCTAAACGACAGAGTAAACTTCCATGTACCCAAAAGAAACCTGCGATCATCCAACCTCGCACTGGCTGAAACCCTGCGGATCCACAGAGCCAGATCAGGCGGAAGTTCGTTCTCCCACATCGAAGCTAAGACCTGGAGCGAGCTACCAGCAGACCTCAGACGTGCCCCCTCCCTCAACACCTTCAGGAAGACCCTCAAGACCTGGCTCTTCGGCTGAACAGAGTTGTGCACCCTCTCTCTTCTCCCCCCCCCAGTGCCTGTAGACCCTCACGGGTGAGTAGTGCGCTTTATAAACCCTGATTGATTGATTGATTTATTACTTAAATATCACAAACCTTTTAATATGATTTGTTTTTTAAAAATACTTTCGTATTAATGTTAATACCTGAGAATTAAAATTACTAAAACGATTTTATATATATTTATAATATAAATCTCCCTTAAACCGTAATATAAATAATATTATTAATACTAGTAATATTTAGAAAAAATCTATAAACAAAAATAAAACCAAAATATTAAATAAAATAAAGTACCACAACCTAACAAACATTTACCATACTATACTTACCAATGCGTTGTAATAGCATGCGTTGTAAAAGCATGCATTGTAGAAGCATGCGTTGTGAGGTGTGTGCATTGTAATGGCATGTATTGTAAAGTTATCTGCGTTGTGATGGATGCATTGTAAAGGCATTGCGTAGTAATGCCTGTGTTGTAATGGTTGTCTCCCCGCAGCACTGCAAACGTGATGTGCAGTTATGTAAGTGCAAGCGCAACTTCTTGCAAATGCTGCAGCGCAAGCACCACCTAGCAGAGTGGTGGTGGTGCGGTGCGCGACATACCGTGTATGTGGGTCCCAGGGCCATCAATCTTGTAGCACGCAAAATGGTTAGCAATGACGGCTCTGGGCATAATTTTTGCCAGGCCCCGTGCTGAAAATGCATCAGTGAAGCGCGCCACCACCACGCGCTCTCTAGAGTGGAGTCGAGTCTTAGGAGTGCTGGGCGATTTGCAGCAGAACCAACCCCTACGGTAGAGGCCCTGCCACCACTGTGAAGTCTGAGGTAAGAGCGAAACGGGTTATCATAATGATCCATGTGAGAAATATTTGTGGCCGAAATTTGGCTATGAGGATAGTGGTAATATTTGGAGGGCGTCGGGATTACCAGGCTTCAGAGAATACACATCAGAATTCCTGCGATGAACAATGTGGCAGTCAAAGGAGCTGTGCCCACATGAATCCCGGTGCCACAGAATGTGGCCATCAGATTTACTGTCAAGAAATGAGATTCAAAATTCGAGTCCGAGACTTAAACTCACACATTCACAGTACTGCGGTTTCTGACCCACAAATCTGACGTGGCACATATATCTCAAACACACTTGCTGTGATGTACAAAAAACTGCATGGCCTACTGAATCACTGAATGAGCCGGCTGTAGTGATAATGAGTAAACGTCTTCTGGTGTTTAGTGACAGAACTGCCCCTGGCTGAACATTACCCCACAAGAGTTCTTTTCACAGGGCTCCAATCCCAACTACCTCAGACCAAGGGCCTTAGTCTTTCAGCAGAAGTAAAATCGAGAATCGGTTTGGTTGGTATCTTTAGTTGCAGCTAGGGAGCAAGGGTGCACGGCACTGTAAGGCTGGCTTCGAAGCAGGTGTAACTTTCATCTTTAAAGTTCATTATTTGGTGTAGCTTTCATCTTTAAAGTTCATTATTTGGTGTAGCTTTCATCTTTAAAGTTCATTGCTTCGTTTCCGGAGTGTTGCACTTCAGAATGATGAAAATATCACTCAGCTGCAAGGCCGCTTTTAGAGTTGGTGGCAGGTGGTATAACAATCGCTATTGGTAGCCTCCAATGTCTTCCTTATTCACAGATTCCCTCACTACTGCCCTTCATCTCTCCATAGCCCCTGTCTCACATTTATTTAGTTTCTTTTATAGTGCTACTCATCCCTATGAAGGGCGTCGGAAAACTTTACATTACACACATATTATGCAGCAACAGTGTTTTGTGCAAGTGTGTTAATTAATGTGAGTGTTTGCAAGCAACCATGTAACTGGCCTCCTCCAGGCGACAAACTATCTTATGCTGCATGCTGTCTATTTTATATTGTGTGTAATACAATATTTAAATAAATTACATACATACTTAGTGATTTCTCTCACAGGCTGTGCTTTCATAGCACCATAAATACAAGTCACTACTCCCCTAGTGTGCCAACAAGGTTTCATATCAGTGACCCTCCGGCTACAGGCTTCGACGCTGTTAAGTTGGTTTTGGGTCCCCAGAGCACATCACGTTTGTGCACATCCACACTGCTTTAATGTGTGGGGGGGACCATGTTTGGCCACTTAATGTCAGCTGTAGATCCCCGAATAGTGTCATGTATGTGCATGTTTGCATTGTGCTGAGGGGTTTAGCAGGTAATTGTTCTTGCTCTCTGATGGATGTCACATGTTTTTTTCTGAGTCCCCAGATAGATCATGCAATCTATGTGTTCTCCTTTCTACTGCAGGTGTATTCAACTGTGTAGCCTTGGACCGTGTCGTATATGTACATGTAACTTGCATGATCGAGGTAACTATTAACAGCGATACCACGTGTCTCTTGGACCTCCTTCAAGTGCTCACCGTAGATTTTCCACAGCACCCCCCCTCCCCCCGATACCTGCCATGGGCCGCAATCTGAGGGATAGCCCGGACGCCAGAAACTCTAGCTATGCCACTGTTCCCCAAACCAATGTTTTCACATAAACATGGGAGGAGCCTTAGAGACATGATAGTCCACACAAGACCACGCATTAGGGAAACCTCTGTCCTATCCCAAAGATTCCTCTCCCCCTCACAGGCCACCACCCATGTGGGGACTGCAGTGTCTGCCACCTGACGAAAAAAACAAAAAATTGACTTTCAACAACACAACCTGCGAACAAAGACACCAACTGCATCTCAAAAGGTGTAGTATATATGATCACTTTCCCTTGTCGACTCCAATACATTGGGATGACAAAACAATCTATAAAGAGGTGAATCTGCGAACATCGCAGCAATCTGAGATGTGACCGGGCGACTACAAAAATGTCTGTACATTTTATGGAGAAAAAACATACAGAACAAGACTTGCACTGGCCAGTCCTTAAACAAATCCATACTGACTCTCAGCTGTACGAAAAAGAACAATGTTGGGTGTTCAGATTGCAAACATTCCAAGGGGTTGAATGACAACATACCCTGGAGTCAATGTATCTAAATGTTCCTGCTACCTTGAATGGATCCTTAACCCATATACAACCTATTATTCAATTTTACATATTTTCCTGTTGGGTCCCCCAACTTAAAAGTTCGATAGAAGTTATCCACCTGTTTGCCTATTTTTAACAATAATATGTTTTTACATCATACATTACAGGGGTAAACTCACTCCCCTTTAACATTTATTGTAAGATATGAGAATATCCCTTTTTTCTGAATCAATGAGAAATACAAATAGAATAGAATTTTCCCCAAAACTATGCCTTTAAATCACCTTATATGCACCCACACAGACAATGTGTCAATAATATCTATTAAGAGTATGTCTATAGAGGGAGATTTTCCAATGGATATCCTTGTCTCCTTTCTCCTTTTTTAATTTCATTTTTCGTTACTTTCATTCCATTTTTTCAATCCAAGTTTAATGAACATATGCATTTACCCCTTCGCCTCCAATATGTAAATAAAGTATGCCCCGAGGAACCAGGAAGTAGTTCCATCATGAGTGGCCATTTTGGAGAATTTTGGGTTCTAGCCTTTTCCTAACACGAGGACGCTGATGCAACTTTCCCACACAGAAATTTGAGAATAATTTCATTTTTCAGCTACATTTGAGGTTTGCAGGGGATTCTGGGTAGGAATACATCGGGGAATCCATGCAGACCATACCTCTCTGGACTCCCCAGAGTGTCTTATTTTCAGAAATGTGTGGGTTTGGTAGGTTTCCCTAGATGGCCACTGAGCCCGGGGCCAAAAACCCAAGTCCCCCCTTGCAAAACCAGGTTGTTTTATGATAGGTAATTTTGATGTCTCCACAATACGTTTTGGGCCATTCCCTGCCGGGGGCACTTGGCCCACCCACATGAGTGAAGTATCATTTTTATCAGGAGAACTGAGGAAACGCTGGGTGGTAGGAAATTTGTGTCAGCCCTGTGATCCTAGAACTTTCCCACACAGAAATTTGAGAAAATTTAGTTTTTTTCAGCTAAAATTGAGGTTTCAGGGGATTCTGGGTAAGAAAACTTTGGGGGTTCCACGCAAGCCATACCTCCCTGGACTCCCCCGGGTATCTAGTTTTCAGAAGTGTGTGAATTGGGTAGGTTTCTCTAGATGGCAGGCGGGGCCGAAAAACCCAGTTGGCCCCCTTGCAAAACCAGGTCTTTTTGTGATAGGTAATTTTGATGTCTGCACAATATGTTTTGGGCCCTTCCCTGCCGTCGGCACTTGGCCCACCCACACAAGTGAGTTACCATTTTTATTAGGAGACCTGGGGGAACCCTGGGTGATAGGAAATTTGTGTCAGCCCGGTGATACCACAACTTTCCCACACAGAAATTTGAGAAAAACTTGATTTTTTCATCTAAAGTTGAGGTTTGCAGGGGATTCTGGGTAGGAAAACGTTGGCGGGTCCATGCAAGCCATACCCCCTGGACTCCCCGAGCTGTTTAGTTTTCAGAAACGTGTGGGTTTGGTAGGTTTCTCTAGATGGGCGCCGAGCCCGGGGCCAAATACAAATACAAATATAATATAATACAAATATAAAACCAGGTTGTTTTATGAGAGGTCATTTTGAAGTCTCCACAGTACAATTTGGGCCATTTCCTGTTGCGGCCACTATGCCTACCCACACAAGTGAGGTACAATTTATATCGCAAGACCTGAGGGAACGCTGAGTAGTAGGAAATTTGGGGCGGCCCAGTGATTCCACAACTTGCCCACATAGAAAACTTAGGAAAATGTAATTTTTTAAAGCAAAATTTAAGGTTTGAAGGTGATTCTGGGTAGGACACGGTTGGGAGATCCACACAAGCCACACCTCCCTGTACTCCCCTGGGTGTCTAGTTTTTAGAAATGTCTGGGTTTGGTAGGTTTCCCTAGATGGCCACTGAACCCGGGACCAAAAACGCATCTGACCCCCTTTAAAAACCAGGTCGTTTTGTGATAGTAAGGTGGCCACCTGTGTTTTTGGGTCCCTGGTTTGCAGACATCTAGGAGAACCTAAAAAGCCCAGACATTTCTGAAAACTAGACACCCTTGGGAGTCCAGGGAGGTGTGGTTTCCGTATATCTCCCGACATTTTCCTTCCAAGAATCCGCTGCAAACCTCAAATTTAGCTAAAAAGTCACATTTTCCTCTATTATCTGTGGAAAAGTTGTGGGATCACTGCGCGGCACAAATTTCCTTCCACTCAGCGTTCCCCTCAGTCTCCCGATAAAAATTATACCGTACTTGTGTGGATGGGCCAAGTATCTATGACATGGAGAGGCCAAAAACTCATAGAGATTGAGAGGGTCCCAAAAGAAATGAGAGGAAAATGTGATTTTGTAAGTAAATTTGAGGTTTGCTGGGAATTCTGGGTAAGACAATGCTGGGGGATCCATGCAAGCCACACCGCCAGCCAAGAGTCAGTACATGCACACCACTATCCACACACACCACCAGCCAAGCGCCACCCATGCTACTTCTCCCATCTGCTCCCGGGAGAACAGAAAGACTGATTTCCCCCAATTATTTTGGGGGAGCAAAGGCCCTTGCCCAAGTAATATAGCAATGATACAAAAAAAACATCTCGCAGCACAATATAAGATGCTTTCAAAATGGCGCTTGCAGGGTCTCTTTTCAGCTGCTGGTTTCAATTCACATGCTAGGAGGGGTCATCACTTGGGTCAACCCTAGTTCTGGTCTGTCCTTGCATGAAGATGAGGTCGACCCCTATGGTAGATGTATTATAGCACATTGCCAGGCGGAGAGATTTAGTTCTCGGTTAGTGAACATTTACGGTCCCAATTATGATGACCCTCAGTTTTTTCAGTCCCTAACCGCACGCTTGCTTAACACTAATGATTTACCGCAAATGTGGGGAGGAGATTTTAATTGTATACTCAACCTCAATAAAGACAGATCACATGGCCTACCTAGGAAATGCCCCGCGGCCGCTAGCGCCATACTGGCACTCATGGAGCAGCTGGGCCTTGCAGACATTTGGAGGCAGCATCTGGCGGCCACACCTGGGTTTACTCACTACTCCGCACCTCATGACAATCACACTAGGATCGATTACTGGTTGGTCTCCGGAAGCCTGGTCCCTCTGGTTTCGAACTGTGAACCACTTCCCAGAACTTACTCTGACCATTCCCCAGTGCAGTTAATATTAATGGTCCATGCATTTAAACATGCCCCCTTCACATGGAGGTTTCCACCATATTCTCTTCTTGACCAGGTGTTCTGCTCCGAAATGACAACAGGTATTGAAACCTTCTTTAGTGAGAATATTGGCTCAGTGTATGCTTTCTCAACTGTTTGGGAAACGCTTATGGTCTTCATTCGTGTTGAAACAATTGCTAAGCATGCCGGTGTTCTTCGATCCATTCAGAACAGGCTTGCAAAATTAGAAGCTGACATCGCTGCTTTGGAGCTAGAGCATCAGCGGACTGGGCACATTGAGACACTAAGGGAGACTAAAGTACTGCTGGGGGAATTCCAGGATACAGCTGATAGTGAGGTCAAGCACTTAGTCAAGTATGCTACAGCTTGCGCATCAGGGAAGGGCGGGCGCCCCCATGCCCTGTTAGCTAAATTACAGCGTTTCCCGCGGAAAACTAATTCCATAGTTGAAATTAAGGGCGAAGATGGTAGTATGTTATATGATTCACAAGGCATCGCGGATAGATTCTGCAGATATTATGCTGAGCTTTAAAGGTCTTGCATCCCCCCCGATGATTCAGCTATTGAAGATTACTTATCTGACATCCGTCTTGCTTGGCACACGGATTCTCACAGGGAACACCTTATGGTCCCCTTGGACCTCCAGGAAGTTAGGGCCGCCTTGTCATCAATGAAGAGTGGGTCTGCCCCAGGATCTGACGGGTTAACTGTCGCCTTTTATAAAGCATTTCAAGATCTCCTAATTCCTCAACTGGTTGCCCTATTTGAAGAGATGGTGGAGAGTAAACTTATGACCCCTTCTATGCGCGAGGCTTTAATCGTTACCCTCCTCAAACCGGGCAAAACCCCCAGTGATTGCTCATCATGTAGGCCATTGTTTCTTTTAAATAGTGACACAAAATTATTCGCCAAGATACTGGCCAATCGCATCTCCCCATTGCTTCCAGGCCTAGGAGTTGTGCAGGCTGGATTCATTCCTGGCCGCAACTTGACATGTAACCTTTGTACGATTTTGCTGCTATACAGCATATCAACTTTAAAAATTAGCGCAGCTGCGGTGTTCCTTGATGCCGAAAAAGACTTTGATTCTGTAGACTGGCTTTTTATGGAAAAGATACTCAGGCGGTTGGGTGTTGGCGAAGTCTACTTACAACTGATTAAGGTTCTTTACGAAGCTCAGTGTGCAAGAATTAGGCTGGGGACCTAGTGACAGCTTTGATACCTATTACTAGATGCACTTGTCAAGGATGCCCCTTATCCCCTCTCTTGTACGCTTTGGTGTCTGAACCTTTACTGTGTGCCCTTAAGGAATACAAACCAAAAAGGGGGTAACTGTTCCAAGGCTAGGCGCAAAGAGTCACCTGTCAATAGGCCGGGAAAAAGAAAGGGGATGGTCCTGGGGCTAGAACTCACTGTCTAGAGGCAAGTGCCAGTCTTGTCTCATGATGTCCTCACATACCCCAAAGGATGTCATGCTTCATCATCGGCCGTTTGCTCCTCATCGGGCCGACACTGCAATGCCCTACGGGTCCCCTGAAGGGTCACTTTTGCGGAGATCTTTTGTATAGACTGCCGTTAGATGAGTGCAGGTGTGCGAAAAGAGGGTCCTCTATGAGTGGTGAGTGGGTGCGTGAAAGGTAAAACTGACTAAGGGATACCTGAAAGTCAGTGAAGTTTAATGTGAGGGTTCCCTTGCCAGATTAAAAGACCCCGAAGGTCATAAGTTACTAGAAAGTGCGTTTGGGGCCTTAGTAACTATAGGTCAACATGTTTCGTGCCTAGTCAGTCAAAAGATCCATGGCGCTTCATCAGGACCAAAAGTTGTGAATAAAAACATGAAAAGTAGTGGGGTCAAGAACCCTACTCGATCAAGGGGGCGTGGCTTGCAGCCGTTGAGGAAGGACGCGAGCTAAGGAGCTCCGACCGCCGCTCCCCTGCAAACAGATATCCTGACCCCCAGATACAGCGGGGTGAGCCAGAATTTGCCTTGTGGAGTATCAGAGGGTGCCGGCACTTGAGGTGAAACTCTGCAACACCACAGAGACTGATTTTGCAGACGAACTAACAAGCTTTTTGCCTGCGAGTCCGTGTCCAAGATGACGGACATTGTGTGATTGCCGCGGCTGCTGCTGCCCCGTTGGGCGAACGGACAGGCTGATCCAGATGACGGACCCCACGCCGCTCGGAAGGGCATTGCGGAACGCTGCGGAAGTAGAGGGTTCGCAATCTTCGATGAGCCCTGCTTCGAGCCTGGCCGTGTTGCCTGCTACTGAGGTCGCGAAGACGGCGACAAAATGGCGGCATCGCCCGAGAGCCCTGAAGCGTCCTCTGCAGTAATCAAGAGCCCAATTTCAGCGGCTACCACCGGCCCCCGTGACACTC
Organism: Triturus cristatus; assembly: GCF_964204655.1. Taxonomy (NCBI): domain Eukaryota; kingdom Metazoa; phylum Chordata; class Amphibia; order Caudata; family Salamandridae; genus Triturus; species Triturus cristatus. Next base: position 946,920,173 of record NC_140586.1, read on the forward strand.
CTGCAGCCCTGTGAGTACGGGTGTGGCGTTGAGCTGTATTGAAGTGTTCTGGGGATGTTTGCACTGAAGCGACGTGACTCTGGTGAGACCGGCTGTAAAATGGCGTCCACCTGGCAAATGGTGCGACAGCTCCCGCGGCCCTGACTCTTTCATACACAGCACCTTGCAGCAACACAGACCTGTGCGGGTGGGCTCTCCACTGGACTGCACCAGCGGTGGTAAAACAGACCAAGTGGACTGGGCTCCAATGAACTTCCCCTCCAGGGGCACCAGGTGTGACTGCCGCCCTGCTGGAGGCCCCAACAACTGTAACAAGGTTGGAGCAGTGAGTCCACCCGACGGGCCCGGAGGTGTCTAGCGGTGACGGGAGAGCCACACGCAGAGGCGTTGGGGTTCGCAGAGATACAGATGTGGTGGCGCCTGTGCACGGTCGTAATAAAGAAATCACTGAAGCCTGTAACTGTGGACCGGGCCTATACCACTTGCAGAGCCCAGTACAGACAGGGGGTCGGCTGTCCCTGCACTCGTCAGCCAGTGTCCTGGGTGTGTGGGGGCCTCTGGTCTGGTAACGTTTGCTACAGAGAGCAACTGCCACACAGCAAAAAGAGAGGCCTGCATTAAGAGAGAAAAGCCAGCCCCATTGCTGGCGTGTAACGGCCCGGGCCTAGTCGTGTCGCATTGACATTTGAATAAAGCTGGCGCGGTAGTGTGGCTCCCACTGAGAGGCCTAGAGTAGCACATCAAAGGCGCAAAGTGGAGTGTGTTGGCACAGTGGTTGACCTGTGAGCGTAGGGTTGCCACATCCTACGCCTGCCAACGACAAGCGGCTGCAGAGAGAGACAAGGACAAAAGGAGGAGGCCACGCGCCTGGGGCCACAGATGAGGCCTGTGGACTGCCGGGCAGTACCTACCTCGGTGAGACAACTCGGCTCACAATGACTATAGCGGAGGTGATCTATAAGGGCGAGTGCGGCGCCTAACACGCAACTTCAGGAGGTGTGTGGTGGCGGGAGCGCCCGACGGACCTGGGGACTCTCCAAAGCACTTTCCACACCGGGCACTGAGGTCATCTGGACGGCGCGCCAGCAGATAGTGACATTGAGATAGGGAGACCACAAAAGAAATGGGGGTTCACTCCCTTAATGTGAATGCCCCAGGGACCCACTCTGATGAGGAAGACGAACCGCCCGAAACGAATGGTGCCCTGACCTCCCGAAAACCCACATTGTTCGATATCATGAAGGCAATAACGGTCACCAGAGAGTCACTGGAAGGGAAGAATTTCGCCATTGGTACTGATCTCAGTCTGCTAAAAGATGATCATTACAAACTTAAGGACAGAGTGTCCAGCAACGAGAAAGAGATGAGCGGCCTGAGTCGGTTCACGAGATGTGTTGTTCCCTCACTGTCCTGGAAGCTAAGGTAAAAACCCCTGGAAATGCGTGCCGAGGACAGTGAAGGGAGATCACGAAGGAACAACATTTACGTCATATGGATACCTGAAAAAACAGGAGGAACAAACATGTTCCGTTACTTGAAGGACTGGCTCCGCACTGGAGTGGCTCCCACAGGTCTGTCCCCCTTTTATGCCCTGGAACGGGCCCACAGAGTCCCAGCCAAACCACCAAACCCAGGGGATCCTCCCCGACCCATTGTGGCTCAACTATTACATTCAGGACAGGGAGCACATCTTGCAAAGCGCCCGTCAAAAACAAGACCTGCGCGTCGACAATAACAAGGTCATGATTTTCTCAGATTTTCCCAGGGAGGTACACCGCAGCAGAGCGTCCTTCATCGCCGTCAAGGCTAAACGACGCAAATCGCATCTGCCTTACGCCATGATATTTCCCGCTCGCCTTCAGGTGGCAGACCCGGCCGGTGCTCGCTTCTTCAGCACTCCACAAGAGGAATGGGACTGGCTCGAAGCCCGCGGCTTGGTGGATCATCATGTCTTGGCTCCAGCAAAGCGCTGCAGGCAGTGGTGTCCCACAGCCAAACCAGTCCTGGTTCTTCTCCAAGCAGCACCAGACGCCGCTCTGACAGATCGGAAACCTCACCAGACCGCAGCGACAATGAGAGCCTGGGAGCGGGCATGCCACAGGTTATGCCCCAAACTGCTGATGACCTAGTGTGAGGGCTCGTGGGGACTATCAGAGACCTATAATCCTTATACCACTGGGGCAGACTCCGAGACCTTGTGGCTTCCTCAGTATGAGCTATGTGTAAAATCCAACTGACCTGGGGGAGGCAACGATATAGAGTCATCGTCATGGAACTTGTCAGGCGTTCACCCCTTCCACTGTCACTGGATGATGGTTTGTCCTAACAAAGTTTGGACGGGGATTCTTTGTTGTATACCTGCCCCGGGGAGGGGGAGTTGGGGTTGTTAGTGCAGTTTTTTTTTTTACGGCAATCCAGATGTGTCACAGGGGCAATTTTTTAACAGACGTGTCATGGGGGGACGTATTTTTAGAGGATTCAAATGTTGGCTTCCACAATGGGACACCCATTAGGTTTGGCTTGATTATCCTGGAATGTGAGGGGAATGCACTCTATGACCCGACGCCATAAAATACACTCCTACTTAGTTCGCAGAGGCATTCAGATCGCATCCTCCAGTAAACACACTTGCTGGCAAAAGAAGGGAAGGCATTGCAGCGCTGCTGGAGGGGCCAGGCTTATTACACTACCTACTCCGCTTTTGCAAGAGGCGTTCTGGTATGGGTTAGGGCTGGGGTACCATTCCATTGCACGACACAAGTGATTGACCCGGAGGGTAGATATGTGGTGGTAACAGGGAGACTGGATGGTAGAGACCTTACACTTGGTAGTATATATGCGCCCAACACAGACCAACCATCTTTCTTCGCCCATTTATTGGGGAAGTTGGCGATCGTCCTCACGGGTTCGATTTTACTAAGGGGCGACTTCAACTGCACCTATGACGTTACACTCGACCGGGCTCACTCCCTCTTCCTAAGGCACCCACACACAAATTGGCAGAGGCAAGCCATAGTTGGCAACAGAAATGGGGCTTAATAGATACCTGGCGGGCGCAACACCGCGCAACCTGTGATTACTCCTTTTCAGCCCTTCACAAATTGCATTTTAGGCTAGACGCATTTTAAGTTCGCCTGATGTTCATGAGGGGGTTGGTTACAGCGAATACCTCTCCAGGATGCTCTTGGATCACAACCCGGTCCTAGTGCGGTTACAATGGTCACGTGCTCGTCCTAATATTCCTACCTGCGACCTGAGGCCTTAGATGACCAACTTTTCCACACAGCTATAGGTTCAGCTATCACCACCTACTTTCAAGACAATGAGAGCTCGACCACATCTGTGCTTGTGGAGTGGGACACATGTAAAGCAGTCCTCAGGGAGAGATGCATATCTGAGATGCTGGGGTTCGGAAGGTACTCCTTTAAGACATAAAAAGGGATGACGATCTGTTATTTATTTATTTATAGTGCCATTAATCAATGTGTGTACGATTGCCAAACTGTGTGTTTTAACCCATGTTGTGAAGCGCTGCAATACCTTCGGGTCTGGCTAGCGCTATATAAAACTCTTCAATAAATAAATAAGTCGGGAGACCTTTTGGCTTGGTTGGCCAACCCAGCCAGGCATGGGTCGGTGATCCCAGAGTTCCGTGACCAGAATGGGGTGGCCAGATACGACCAACAAGGTATCAATGAACTATTTTTAATGTATTACACTGAGCTCTACAGGAGTCAGTTATCCCCCACAGACGAGGAATTGCATGCATTCACACAAGAGTTAGACCTGCCAGCCTTAGTTGAAGACACCACAGCAATACTGGGGCGGGAGATTGAGCTTGGGGAGGTACGGGGGGCTATCAAGAGTATGGCCTGCAACAAAACCCCAGGCACTGATGGCCTCCGCATTGAATTTTACCTCACTTATATAGAGCTTCTGGCTCCCAAATTAGTACAGCTATATAATGACGCCAAGCAACTTGTTAAACTTCCGGCCTCCACTAGGGAAGCAGTGATCATTCCCTTGCTCAAGCCGGGAAAGCAGGCATGGGATAGGACTGCTTATCACCCGCTATCCATTCTCAATCTGGATTATAAAATATTAAGCAAAGTTTTAGCTGCCCTGTTACTCCCCTACATGACCACCGTGGTTCACACAGACCAGTCCAGGGTCATCCCCACCAGAAACACAGTGCTCAACATCCGGAGGCTTATGAGGGTCCTGGCAGCAGCACGTACCACGCAAATGTCACCACAATATTTGCAGTGGACATAGAAAAAGCTTTTGACAGCATGGAGAGGGCTTTCTTATTCCATGTGATGCGGACAATGGGGCTGGGCCCTGACTTCGTGAGTTGGACGGCTCTCCTATATGCAGACTCCACTGCCAGAGTCAGAACAGGGGGGCCTATCTCGGACACCTGCAGCGTTGGACGGGGCACACGTCAGTGGTATCCCCTCTCCCCGCTGCTGTTTGCCCTGGCGATGGAGCCGCTGGCAGCATAGACCAGGTCGGGAGAGTCTACCAGTGGCTTGATGTTCATGGCAGGTTCATCACATAGCATTGTATGCCAATGACCTTTTGCTTTTCCTAGCTGATGCGGGGTCGGAACTCCAGGGGGCAAAATGCCTATTCCATGCTCTCAGCAAAGTAATGGGATTGAAGGTGAATTGTCGAAATCTTGCCTGTTCTTGTCCCGTGGGGGCCGGGTGGGCCCACAGAGCCCAGAGGGAATGAATTGGGAAGACCGATGCCTACCCTATCTGGGCACAAAGATATACCACAGCCAGGAGGATATCCTTGAGGGTAACATTGCAAAGGCCATCAGGGGAGCAAAAACTAACTTTGAATTCTGGGGCTCCCTGCTGCTGTCCGTTGCGGGACGAGTGGCCTTGCTCAAAATGATAACCCTCCCGAGACTACTATAGTACTTTGGGACCTTGCCGATCTGGATCCCGGCAACATTCTTCAAGCAACTCCGTTCCATGGTCTCAGACTTCATCTGGGACATGGGCAGACGACGGGTGGCGCTCAGTACACTCATGCGACCGAGAGTGGAGGGTGACCTGATGGTTCCAGACTATGAGACCTATTACCTGGCAGTGCAATTCCAGTGGCTCACACAGTAGGTGGCGGACACCATCAGGGGAGATGACGAGCACAGAGAGGGCATTAGGAACTTATCATTGTTGTTCCGCGTCGTCCTGTGACTCCCGGTAGACGCTGCAGCCCTCACCCCGGAACTTGACACAGCGCAAAAATGCTGGAACAGATATCTGCGGCGGGCCTCTAATAAATGCCCCTATGCTCCGGAAATACCGTTGCTAATGTGTAGGGGCCTGCCGAATGGAGGCAACTGGCGGAAGTTGGGGACGTTGGCGGAGGAGGGATTGACTTGCATGGGAGACCTTTATGAGGAGGGTGCCATGATCCCGTTTCATGATCTACAGGCCTGCTATGACTTACCTGGGGGGGAGTTCCTACAGTATAAGGCCCTCACTGCAGCAATTAAAAAGCACTGGGGCGGTGGGCTGACAGAACCGCAGACTTCCCTGGGCTGTCAACATGTGTTGATGGCAGCTGGCACATTCAAGGCAGTCACGTCTGTACAGGCGCATGACACTAGAAACCCTACTTACCCTGACTGACCTAAAGACCAAATGGGAAACTGCTATTGGCAAGGACAGATAAGGCATGGGAGATGTTGGTCGAGAGAGCCTGGAAGAGCACTAGGAATGCGCGGTTCCAACTAGTGCATTTTCATATACTGCACAGAGCTTATCTAACCCCGGAAAAATTACACAAATATTTCCCGGCCCACTCAGCGGCCTGCCCGAGATGTAATACATGACAGCGCAGACTTCAAGCATATGTTGTGGGACTGTTCGTTCCTTGGCAGTTATTGGGAGGAGATAACAATACTTTCAGACCTCACTGTCAGAGAGATGGAAGCGACCATGGCGTAGTGCATTCTACACTGGTTCCCCCACATGTCCAAGAATAAAATTACTAGCAAATTCAGCGATCTGGGCCTCCTACTGGCCAAATGAAACATCACCACACACTGGAAGACAAAACAAGGTTCCAACATTGCAAGGTGGAAAACAGACTTCATAACGTGGGCTGAATGTGAAGGAGTGATCAGGTTACATCTGGCGAAACTGGCCGGGAGTGATAAGGCTCTTAATGGGGCGAGAGCTTCGGAAGCACTGGTCACTGCACTCAGGTCTCCCGAACAGATCAATGGTAATGCCCCCATAGATTCCCCCGGGGTGGCCGCTGCGTAACGTGCAACTAGCCCTCTGATCTGCACGAACGACACCCTCGGGAACTGGGTTGGTTCTCGGCACTTCTGTTGACCCACCATAACTGTAGCCTTAGCCTTAGCCCAGGCACACACGTCGTCTCAATGCGGGCCCTGCCCATTGGCCTTTTGCAGCCTTGAACTAGTGACACGTCTGGGGGGTGGGAAGGGTGGCGGGGGGTAGTTTGGAATTGTATTCTGTAATCGTTGTATGTAGTTACTGAACAGATTGTATATTATGTCTGACAGGATGACATAGACAATCTATTTTTGCCACACTTGATTTCAAATGACAAGTTTGTAACTTTGTCTCCTACTGGGAAGCATCTCCGGACCTCCCTGCTGGTTTTGTGCAAAATCAATAAAAATCTGTTTTTAAAAAAAAGAACCCTACTCGATAAGGGCGGGCCACACCTGTGTGTAGCTGCAATGTAGCTCAAACTAAGTAGCTTAGCCGCTCCTGTCACAACCTAGGAATCAAAAAATGGAAGACAGAAGAGGGAGACACAGCGGAGGAGTCAATGTAAACCTCCACATGGTACATAAATGCGACTATCATATATTAAAAACTATGAATTGGCAGAGAGACAGACAACAAACAAGTTAATTGCTGGATGTGAGGGTGCTACCCCCGCAATTGTAAATGCAGATTAAGGTTCTTTACGGAGAATTAGACTGGGGAACGTAGTGACAGCTTTGATACCTATAACTAGAGGCACTCGTCAAGGATGCCCCTTATCCCCTCTCTTGTATGCTTTGGTGTCTGAACCTTTACTGTGCGCCCTTAGGGAATACCACAGTCACAGGGGGATACGGTTCCGGGTTATCAGCTGATAGTCTCAGCATACGCTGATGAACTACTACTTTATGTCAGAGACCCTTACACCCATATTGAACAAAGTGGTTCACTTTGGACAGCTGTCCGGGCTTAACATTAACTGGAATAAGTCCTTGATATTCCCCTTGACTGCATCCACTTCCTCTCCTTCGTTTCGATTCCCCTTGAAGTGGACAACAGAGTCTGTTCACTACCTAGGGATCCAAATACACACTGATTATGGGAAAGTTTTGGACAGATTGGAAGAGGATGTGACTAGCTGGATGCGTTTATCACTTTCAACATTAGGTCGGGTTTCAATGATGAGGATGGTTGTCCTACCCAGACTACTGTTCTTGTTTCATAACATACCTATGGTCATCCCACAATATATGTTCGCTAAATTAAAATCCCTCATGATACAGTTGGCCTGGGCTGGCATGCAGCCCCTTGTAAAATGGAATGTTCTCACCCTTCCGTATTCTCTGGGCAGTCTCAATGCTCCAGATCTAGACCTATACTATAGAGCTGCACAGTGTTCTCACGCCTCCGCTTGGTTGCACTGCCCCACTACTCCTCCACACATATACATAGAGAGAATAGCTGCTGGTCCTGATACTCTCCCACAGGCGCTATTCAGGAATCCAACACATAGGCAAAGTATCCTTGACTCCATTAAATCCACCGTTCATGCTTGGTACAACCTACTAAACAGCGAAGCTGGCGCTATTTTGTACTCTCCCTTGGGTCTTTTGGAATGGTGCACTTGGCTTCCTTCCAGCATTGATAGCAGAGTCTCCCTGCAATGAGTAAAGTCAAAGTCACAGTTGTAGGTGACCTATTTGAGGTGAGGGACTCCTGCAAATGGGAGCAGCTGACAGCAGATGGCCCCGTCCCTACTTCGTTGGTGCGGTTCCAGTTTTTAATGAAAATTGTATGGTAGTGGTTGAAAATTAGGAAAAATGGCGCCACTCAGGAGATTATCATATACGTGTGTCGGTTTGGTCTAGATTAATACTGGTGCTGTAGGGTGAGGGACACCACTAATCCCCCGCAAGGTTTGCCAGCTGTAGCTAGCAGCAACAAGAATGAATATCCCCAGCACACGTAAACACTTTTTAAAATAATCATAGCATTTTGTGGGCAATGTTCGAAAACAGTTGAATAAAGATTAATGTCTTTTTTTTCTTTTTTCTTTCTTTTATTGTCACGTTCTTCTGGCAGCCTGACAGCCACAGCCAACACATGTTTCGTCGCTAATGGGCAATCTCCCGCGACTTTATCAAGGCTGTATGAAATAAACAAAACTAACCATGTACCACCTTACAAAATTATAGGTGTATATAAATCTTAAACCATAGTAATGTTAAAACGTGCTCAAAAACAACCACAAGCAAGATGGCAGAAATTGCGTGGTAGGCCAAAAAAAACAACAAATTAACAATTTGGGCTCAGTGTCCCAAAAGACTATTCCAGCGACGGAAGAGAGAATCCCAGAATTAATAGCGGGAGTTTGTGATTTCACCGTGACACGATCGCATAGTGGGACTATATATAAGTCAAAGGATTTTGGATGATGCAACTGAAGATGATGTCAAGTCTTGACAACGTAGACCCTTAAGCCCAAGATTCAGTGATAAGAGTGCAGAGAGAAATTTTGTAAATATAAATACCTCTGTCTTGCTTGACAGTGATCTAGAATTATGAATAATGAGATTATATAAATGAAGGTCGTGCGTGGTCAGGTTATGTATGAATTTGTGATGCCAAACTTAAACATCAAAGACCTACTTGTATTGTGGTGATAATTCCAACCCACAATAATGGGTTCTGTTCCCCGCGACGTCACACTATTGTAAGAAGAGATGACCAGGGGTCCAATTATGTCCCTGGAGAAAAAGTTCAGTGTATCCTGAAATTAATGTTGAATATGTGTTTCAAAGATGTGTCATAGGACACATTGTACATCGAATCAAAACACCCAAAATCCAAATGTGAGGTTCATCTAATCCTAATGTATGTGGCAAAATTCGCACAGTATGCTGTCCTATTCTGATCCCATGATCGGTAGTAATGAGGCGGTATATTAAGCATTTAAACATTGTCAGTGGATCGTAACATATCTAGGATTTGAAAATTACTGAGTGTAAGGATAAAATGCAGACTAATCACTCTTATCAGGAGCCACATGACACATTAATTAAGTATCACACTGTTGTAGGCTAGTTCTCTGTCATAATACTTAAGTTTATATATCTGTACAGTATACAGTGTATTTCAAAGTTTATTTAGAATTGCACTGTATTCGTGAATATATCACATATTATGCGCAATCATACCATGTGAAGTATAAGGAAGCAAGCAAAGTCGCGTCACGTGTTGCAATAAATCTACCCTCTAACGTACTTTTGCCACAGGAGTTAAAAGCCCTCACATCTAAGCCAGTGCTCCAGAAAATACTGAACACTCGATGCTTATGTGGTCTGCCAGGCCAAATTCTATCACGATGATAAAACATCGATCCTAAGTCGCTGTTTAAAACGTCTCGTGCAACTAACTAGGTCCTCCAGGCTCTTACCGTTATATTGTAGTTGTCATTCTTGACGTCGCTCCTCGCGTCTTCCCGGTGCGTCGGTGCGCGGTAAAGATTCACGCCATATCTGTGACTATATGGACTTCCTGACATGATATATTGAAATGGAAAAAGGACTGTTTGTGTTTCCTCTACCCAGTGCAGTGTAATGGAAAGAGGACTAGCTATCTGTTGTATTTTTGGTGACCATGTTTAAGACCCTACAGTTTCACATAAAACCAATGTGTATTTATGGAGATCGTAACAAAGCCAAGCTGATGCAGTAGTCGAATACGTATCATACATCTGAAGTAATCTGGGTTCAATAGAAAAACGGCATACTGGAGGATTCTTGTAGGGATAATTCTTGTGATATCTAAACATGCATATCTACGATGGGTGCCGGTATTGAGTATCTAGTCGTGCAAGCAAAGATGTGAGAAGTTCATTGGTGCTCTTATTGTTGTCCTGTATCTGAGTGCCGAATTAATTTTTAGATTCAGTTGAGTAAAATCTCTTCCATCTTGGGGTAAACGTAAGGAAATGGAATGTACAAAAAAATTATTTTGAGTAGTCACGCAGTCATCTTGCATAAATCAGATGTCACATTGTACATATTTACAATTAGCTCACATATAGTACAGGTAACTGTGTCATGGGAAGCTAAGGACCAATGCATAATGTATCTGGTTCTCACAATCATATACATTGTTCAAATGCTTTTTATATATAGAGTTGGAGTATCACTTTTATTATAGTTATTTACCCAAGAAATAATGCAGCTCATGGTCAACATTAAGCCCTATTTCGGTACTCCCCAACCTAAGGATCTACAGAGCTTCGTGTCTGCGGAGGGCCAGTTCCCTATTGCCCCCTCTCGGATGCCTGTGGGTCTGTTCTATGCCAAAGTATTCAAAACATTTGTGGGTAGTTTTTGCGGGGCATTGTATTATATATGCTGCAATAGGATATCTCGAATCCTCCTGTTTTACTGCTCTCATGTGTTCACTCACTCTTTCTCGTAACGTCCTGATGGTGCTTCCCACATACCTTTTTGTGCATTTGCATTCAATGACATACACTACATATTTTGTCAGACAGTTGATATTTGACTCTATTCTGTATGTCTCGTCACAGGGTCCCTTAAATTCTGTTTTGTGGTCACTGGCCCATTTGCATGCGTTGCAAGTGTTGCAGCCATGAAAACCCCTACCTCGTTGTGTCAGCCAGTTTTCTTTTCTGTCAGTCCTGGGGTAGCTGGGGCTTAGCATATTCCTAAGCTACTGGCCTCTTCTGTACGTGATAGTGGTGTTATCTGTGATGTGATTACTGAGCATTCTGTCCGCTTTAAGCAGATGCCAGTATCTTTTAAGACTACCTAGTAATACACTTGACCAGTTGTTGTAGCCAGTTATCATCCGTAAGATCTCTTTCTTTTGTATTTGCTTGTTACGTTCTCTAAGTGTATCCTGTCTCTTAGTTTTCTGTATCCTGAGTTCAGCCTTCTGTAATGTCTCTGTTTTTAACCCCTATTCTGAAACCTGGTCATCATGTGACACTTATGTTCCTCAAATTCTGGGTCATAGCTGCAATTACGCCTGATCCTGACCAGTTCCCCATATGGAATAGATCTTATCTGGTGTAAGGGATGGGCACTGGATGCATGTAATACTGCATTACAAGCTGTTTTGTTACGGTAAAGTCTAGTCTGTATTGTGTTGTCTCTAACGTAGATCTCAACATCCAAGAATGTAACCCTGTTAGTACTGTGCTCAAAGGTAAACTGAATGTTGTCATCATTGCTGTTCAGGTGTCTAATAAATTGCATCAATTTCTCTGTGGAACCTGTCCATATCATTAGGCAATCATCAATATATCTACCCCAGTATAGGATCGAATCATTCCATTGAGCCCCCATGGGACCCCAGATCCTCTTCTCCTCGAACCAACCCATAAAAAGATTGGCGTACGAGGGAGAGAATCTGGAGCCCATGGCCACTCCTTGTTTCTGTCTATACCAGTTTTCTTTGAAAAGAAAAACATTGTTGTCTAGTATAAGCTCTATCATTTCGATGAGCATTTCGTTATGGCTCCATGCGCTCGCTGATCTGGTGTTTAAGATTTTCTTAATCGCCATTCGACCACAATCTCGCCTAATGCTGGAATAAAGGGCGGTAACGTCCAGTGTCACCAAAGTCATACTGTCATCCCAATTAAAATCTGCCATAATCCCCAGAACATGTTTCGTATCTCTTATGTATGAAGGCAGATTTCTGACTAATGGTTGCAGAAAAATATCCACATACTCTGAAATTCTCTCTGTGGGTCCCTCATTCCCTGATATAATGGGCCTGCCAGGAGGAAAAGGCAGGTCTTTGTGGATCTTTGGGAGTGTGTATATACAGGGATACCTTGGTTTATCTACTCTCATGTATGTATATTCATTGTCATCTAGAAATCCCTGTCCATGCCACTGTTTGAGATGTCTGTTGATGTGGTTCGTGAGTGACCAGATAGGATTGTTAGGGAGCGATTCATAACATTGATTATCATTGAGTTGTGTCAGAATGTCATTCTCATAGTCTACACTTTTCATAATAACAATATTGCCCCCTTTGTCCGCTTCCTTGATTGTCAAGTCTTTATTATTAGCAAGATTTTTAAGGGCCCTGCGTTCCCCTTGGGTTAGATTGTCTGGTTTCAGTCTACTGTGTGTTTTATTTCTTTGATTACGTCAGATCACCTAGGCAGGACTGGCAGAGGGACTTGGGACGGGTTCTTAAAGGCAAAGAATAGCAATTTTGCTGCAAGATGACTAAGAAGATCTCGATGAATGGTAGGCATTGCCTAATACATTTTATGTACAATAATAGAATATATTACACTCCGGAACGTCTGCATGGATAAGGTTTGCGTGAGTCTGCTTCCTGTTCTCGATGTCCAGAGCCAGTTGCCGACTTCATGCACTTAGCCTGGTTTTGTCCTTGCATTTTGACGTTTTGGGGGAAGATATTTCAGATAATTAACGACATCACTAGCCTTACACTTTCCCATGACCCGCTCATTACACTCCTAGGCTATACCAAACCTATTCACAAAACCTTCAGACGGTTGGTGGCAATGGCGCTACTTATGGCGAAGAGACAGGTTGCCATGCATTGGGGCAGAGATCCGATCCCTACAATCGATGAGTGGATGAGTTATATGATCTACTGCAATACCCAATCTAACTCATATGGCGAACCTCTTCGCCCCCAATCCGAACCGCATTCTTATTGGGGCCCATTTCAACAGTACTTGATAGGTAAAGAAACCGGTGAACCAGAGGGAGCCACTGTCAGCATTCTTCTTTAATGTCATTATATGATTATGGTGGTCGCCTGCTGCTTATTGTTTTTTCCCGGTTAGGAACACCTTGTCATCACAAAGGAGGGTGCTTGTTTCATTGGTCTTTTTTATGCTTTTTTTCTCTCCCGAGTTTCTTTACAAATCATGATATACTTCTGTTAATGTGCAGAGACACGGTGATCGCCAAAGTTTCCTGTACCTTTTTCCTGATGATACCGACTTCTTTGTATTATGTTATAAAAATCAATAAAGAAAAGTAAAAAAAATGTATATATATTGTCTGTAGATTCAAACTGCAAATGCCATGTTTCACTAAATTATTTTCTCGTGTGTTTGCTTTAGGTGCACAAGAGACATCACACACAGTACTTTCCAGACAGAAGGCCGGCAGTGACACCACCTGAGTCCTCTTCTGCTTCCGCTTGTGCAGCTAATTGGCAGGTGCCAGAGCTAAGAAAGAACTTGAAGATGGCCCCAAAGAAGTGAGTTTTTACCAGGAAAGTGTTCAGTGAAAAGGAGGACAAGAAGAAGGAGATTGCCACCACTGGCATGCCACCCTGCGCCTTTTTCAGAAAACATATTGTATCTGCCTCGACTTTCTCTGGGCAGAAAATGGCTTGGAGCATTACTCCTGCATCACTGGCACCACCCCAGCCGAAGGCTAAACCCATGTCTCTCAGAGATGCAGTAATGGTGATGAGCAGTGAGTCTGAACTGTATTTGTCTCAACCACAAAATAATAACCAATTGTTGCAGGAAAATGGACAACAGGAGCCTCAGCCAGCAACAGTTTTTCTTGAAGTAGGAGCACATCAGGATGCAGAGCTTCCTGCTGAGCAAGATAAAGCTACCACTGGCTTCACAAACCCCAGCAAAAAAAGAGAAAAGGTACTCCCCCATCTTCTCCAAGCCCCTGATCTGATGATCTGGCCATGGACTGGATCCCGGCCGAGTCTGAGACATGCCCGAGAGAGTGAGACAAAGGAAAAGAAAAGTTCCTGAAATTCTCAGAATTATAGAAAGTGACAGCGATGATGACGAGCCAGTAATTGTCAGTATGGAGGGCAGCTCAGTGGACACTGACATTACACCTCCTATTCAACCTGCTCAGACAATGTGGTTCACCACCATCAGCGCCGGCTTCCAAATTTGTAAGACCCCTGCCAATACCTGCATCCACTCCTTACCACAGTCAAAGTGCCGCTTACGGTGACGGAGAGGCAAACAACACAGCCACTTACCACCAGTTCTACAGACAGTTGCATTGACACATTAAAAAAGTTGCCCTCCCCAGTCTGGGGCTCCTTTATAATTAGCAAGCAGGAGGACAACATTGCAATATGGCACTTGAGTGTTCGCTCAGGTATTCCATGTTCGCACTATATCACTGGAGGCCAAATGTCGCATCTGAAAAAGCATCTCGCAATCCAGTGGGATGACAAGATAGCTGATGGTGGTGATGAGAGAGTCGAAGCAGCGATAGAAGAAGGTGGTTGTGAGCAAGAGGAGGATGGCATTACACAAAGCATTCCTATAGTGTGTAAGCATCACCCGCATCAGCAACCTTCAAATGGCACAAGACTCAGTTGCGGACAATGCTGTCTACAGTGATTCCCTAAAGACTCACATTGAGTCTAACACCTCCTGGTTCTCTCTGGAAGTCACCTCTGTCAAAGGCACCACAAAAGAAAAAAATCCAAGCTACTATTACAGGCATGTTTAGGCAGGCAAACACAACCACACAATGGCAAGTTTGTACAACAGGAAACTGGCTAAAATGTTAGAGCTGGACATCCTGCAAACATCTTGGAAGATTTTAACAGCGAGGTGTTTGAATGGTTTCAACCCAGAGGTCTCCAATTGGATTTGTTGCCATGGAATGGCAGAAATTTGGGCTAGGCCATGACAGATGTTGGATATTTCAAGGTCCTGTGTTTAGTGCATTACATTACCCTGATTGTGCAGGAGTTTCTAAAAGAAGAAGACATAGTCAGCAACATGCTGGCCACATGCTAAAGAATCTGCACTCATTTCACTCTTACTTTTAATTCCCAAAACCAGTTGAGGATCATTCAGTGTGCTAATTGAGTACTGGTAAAAGCCTTCATACAGGAGGTGGTAACACTTTCAAACTTGACTTGCCACATGCTGCAATGTCTGTTTCAAGGAGGAGGGCATGCAACTGGTAAAAGCATGACAATGGAGGTGGACAAATGGGGGCTAGTGAAGCGCCTGACAGAACTGCTACTTCCATTTGAGGTTTTCACATAGGAGTCAGCAAGGAGGACCCTATGATGAGCCAAGCAATCCCATTGGTGCTTCTGCTACAGTACTAGTTGAAAAAGGGGGTCATAGTTTCGCCGGTATGAACAAAGAAGCATATGTTAGTTCAGAGCTTAATCCTTTGCTTTGCTGTCAATCCAAGGCTGCAAAAAGAGATTGTGTCCTCCAAAGAGTACATCTGTGCCACAATACTTGATCCATGGTGCAAAAAAATACTGGCCACTTTTATCCCGTTTTCAGAAGGGGATGTTTTAGACTTGGGTTATTCGAGCAATCAGGATTGTAAAGCACTGCTTATCACCCGTGAGGGTATCCAGACAGTGTGGGGGGTGGGAGTAGCTATTGCTGGGCATTGTCAGTGGAATAGCCAAGTTTTTAGGCCAGTTCTGAAATCCTACAGGGTGGGGGAGGACCGGAGGTGGAAGGGGAGGCTGTTCCAGGTCTTGGCGGTGTATTGCTTCGCCCTCCCAAATAAAAGAAAATACTGCACTCCCACACAGAGGCACAAACACGGCAAAGCAATAAAAACACCACCAGGAAAGGGATTTCGCTCATAAAATGAGGCGCATCAAAAGACTGTTCTCAGAATATGGCATGGGGTTTTATTCGTGCAACACTCTCCAATAAAAAGGCTTTCCCAGATGTTAAATGAACAACATTCAATTGTATGTGTGTGTGTGTGTGTGTGTATATATATATATATATATATATATATATATATATATATATATTCACTTAAAAAACCCTAGGTTTCACACACGTTATAGTTAGGAATTAGCATTTAAAAAACCTTGCAAATTCACTTAAAAAACCATAGGTTTCACACATGTTATAGTTAGCTGGACATTTCACTCGTAAAAAACCAATAAAATTCCCCCGTTATAGTTAGTGCAGGCAACTATAACTCACGCGACCGCAATCCTCTGCTGATGACGTCAGATATTACATCACTGTATTTAGACACCTATTTACCCATGTCTTCTTCCATTAATCTTTAGCTATACATATATTACAAATATTTATTTTTCAGAAAGACACATATTTAATCAGTGATGTAATATCTGACGTCATCAGCAGAGGATTGCGGTCGCGTGAGTTATAGTTGCCTGCACTAACTATAACGGGGGAATTTCATTGGTTTTTTACGAGTGAAATGTCCAGCTAACTATAACATGTGTGAAACCTATGGTTTTTAAAGTGAATATATATATATTCACTGAAAAAACCATAGGTTTCAGGGGTGTTATAGTTAGCTGGACTTTGGTTGGTGAATGAGTGGATGTGTATGTGGATCTTAGAATTACTGAAGAGGTTGTTGTAACTGGTATTGGTATGTCCATTGTTTTGAAAATTTTAGTCTCTATTTTTGAATGTGTGTATCAAAGGTTATATTAGGGTGAGAGGAGGTCTGCCACTCTATCACAAGGATGATGTCATCAGTGATGTCATCAGTGATGTCATTTGAGATGTCATCAGTGATGTCATGAGTGATGTCACTGACCATGTCATGAGTGATGTAATATGTGACGTCATCAGCAGTGCATTGCGGGCGCGCGAGTTATAGTTACCTGAACTAACTATAACGGGGGAATTTCAATGGTTTTGTACAAGTGAAAAGTCCAGCTAACTATAACACCCCTGAAACCTATGGTTTTTTCAGTGAATTTCTGAGGTTTTTTAAATGCTAATTCCTAACTATAACGTGCCTGAAACCTATGGTTTTTTCTGTTAATTTCAAAGGTTTTTTAAATGCTAATTTCTAACTATGCCTACAGAGATAGGACATGTGAAGAAAGAAGAAAAAATGCACAGAAAGAAACAAAAGAAGTGCAGAAAGAAGCAACAGAAGTCCTCAAATACGAAGATAAGTGCAGGAAGAAGGATAACGTGCAGAAAGAACAAAAAGAAGAGCAGAAAGAAGCCTTGTTGCAAAATCATCCTGTACCCTCAACTTTTTCAGACGGATACTGGTGGTAACTGAGTCTGACTAACCAGTCCTAGAGCCAGTGCTATGTTAAAAGACACTTAGAATACAGTGAAAACACCTACATACACTAGGGAACATTATGCGTTGGGGTCCCCCTGTGATTAGCCTTACCTCCTCTATAAGCCCCTAGTATATAATAGGGCATGGGGATTAAAACTACCTCTTAAAACAGGCCACAGGGCGTTTTTGCACACGTTAACTCAGGCCCCGTCCCCTCCTTTCACCATTGTGTAAACACGCCCTGTGTCCGTTTTTAGTTGGGAGATTAAGTTCATTTGAGTCCTGAGGGTCCCTAGGGTCCAACTAGCCCACTAGGTACCTCCAGTAAGTGCCACAGAGCTGCGTTGCAGAGAGGTGTAAAAAGTGGCACGGCCTGGACCACCTCTCTGCAATGCAGCTCAGTGGCGCTTACTGGAAGCACTTGGTGGGCTAGTTAGCCCCCAGGGGCCCTCAGTATTGAAGGGAAATTATATCCCCAATTTAAAACGTGCCATGGTGCGTGTTTGCACACGTCACCTCAGGCCCCGTCCCCTCCCTTCACCACTGTGTAAACGCGCCCTGTGGCTGTTCTAAGTTGAGAGATTAAGTCCCCTTGAATCCTAAGGGTCCCTAGGGTCACACTAGACCACTAGGTACCTCCAGTAAGCGCCACAGAGCTGCGTTGCAGAGAGGTGTAAAAAGGGGCTTGGCCTCAGAACACCTGTCTGCAGCGCAGCTCCCTGGCGCATACTGGAGATGCCTGTTGGGGGCGCGTTTGCAGAGTGCTGCATGGAGGGGGCATGGCCTCCGGCACGATGCCAGTCTTTTATTTATTTTATTTTTTTAAGAAGGGGGGCTGTGTGGTTCCCCTTCTTATTCTAATTTATTGGCCCTGATGACCCCATCCCCCAGGGCCTGTCTCCTAATTATATTTTTTTGACCCCAATCCCCAGGGCCGGCCACTGTTTTTTATTATTTTTAAAAAATATATATTTATAGACACACCTAGGACATGCTGGACAAACCGTACGTACCTATCACCATGACGATTTGCGTGATATTCATTAAAAGGCGACTATGCATGCAATTAATCCACGTGGAATGTATTTACACCACTAGTGAAGCTCTGACATGTCTGATGCTCTACCGTGCCTAATCCCGGTAGACACCCTTGTCGTTTATTTATACAAACATGGGTAGCTATTGACGGGCACATTTAATACACATGCACACCAAGCCATTCAAAGGGGATTCGACAAAAATTCGACCAAAACTATGCAAGAAACCCCCCTCACAGTTAATAAAACACACATCCACTGCCGGATGTGTAATACTTTTTATTTTACTCTCTGGAAAGGGGACGAACATCACTTGCGAGTCACAGCGCGCTCCTGACAGAGCCCAATGCTGTGTTACACCCACCATTGCCTGCCGAGTGCCACACACCTCTGTATTGTATTCCACTAGCTAGTGCATATGCTATGACACTCTCTAGCCCATGTACACTGTAACACCACCCCGTGAAAATGTCATGCCACACTTGTCTTCGCACGCGTTATATTGCCCCATCTAACGTGCCTTCCTCGATGCCTATGTTATAACGCACAGTGCTATGCCATACATATTACAATTTGGGATCCATATCTTTGTCACAGTGCATATGCAACGTTACACTCCCCAGCACATATTTTATATTACAACTTTAGAGACTAGTTAGGTTACACAACACTGCCCTGTGCATATTACACTCCAAGGCGCATATCGCATAGCACACGCTAGTGCCTGTGCTATCTCGCGCTCTCCAATGAATCTGTCATTGCGCACAATGTATTGCATATTATATTTCACGCCTGGTTCATCTTATATCACACTTTTTGGTGCATAGTTTATACCATACACTATATCTAGTTTTCATTTTCAATCGTGCTCTCAGGACTATGTTCTATATAACACTGTGTTCACCTACCCTTTTCACGGGCATTACATTTTGCGATAGGGGGTGGAGGGTCAGGGGGTGTTTTTGCCAAGTGTGCCCGGAGTCACAGTCACTAACGTCTTCTTCTTCCTGAATAAAAGTGAGATTATGCTGCATACTTGTTCATATTTTAAGTAGTTTGCACAGACAAAATGTTTTAAAAACAATAAAGTTTCTAATACCCGCCTTCTCTGAACAGTTAGCTTGCTGCCCCATCCCCCTCCTCCCTATCCTCTGTTGTGTGAATCCATGGACTAGCCTCCTCCCTCCTGCCATGCATGGTCTGATGTGCTGCCACTGCCCTCAATTTAGTATGATGTACCAGTCCACTCCTCCTGCCCTCCATTGCCCAATTCTATGCCCCATCATTGACCTCCTGCTTAAACTCTGTGCTTAGCTTGCTGCCCCTATTCTCCTTCCCCCTGCCCTCCGATGTCTTTGTGCATGCCCCTGCTCCATCCTTTTTGCCCACCATGTCCCATGGACCTGCCACTCCTATCTACTCTGAGTGTTCTGTTGAGCTGCCACTCCCCTCCCACCTGCCTAGCATTGTCAGATGACTGTAACCTGTCCCTGTCCCTGCCACCTCCACCCTGCCTGTCCACATGCCATGCCTCTATCCTCTTCCTCCTGTCCTACATGGTCCATTGTACTGCCACACCCTTCTGCCCTCCCTGGTCTGTTGTGCTGCAACTGCTCCTCTTGCCTGCCCCGTGTGGTCTGTTGTGAGGCCCCTTCCCCTGAACTTTCTTGTCTGTGCACAGGTCCTGACCCTCCCTTCTATCCTCCATCGTCCTTTGTGCATGCCCCTGCACCCTCCTTCTTGCCCATCATAGCCATTGTGCTGCCACTAACCCTCCCACTTGCCATGCATGGTATTCTGTGCTGCCATGGCCCCTCCCACCTTCCCTGTGTGGTCAGTTAGCTGCCCCTGACCCCCTCCCACCTTCCCTCCATGGTCTGTGTGTATGCCATCACAGTCTCACTGTTGCTCTTCATGTTGTGTCTTGCTTCTAGTGCCCATCCTGCCTGACCTCCATGGCCATCTTGCTGCTCCTGCCCCGCCCCCTTGCCCCCAGCCCTCTGTTTACATGTGCAGACCCCTACTCCCTCCCTCCTGGCTTGTCTGTTCCATTGTAATGCCCCTGATCCGTCCCTCCTGCCCTTTATGGTCTGTTATGCTGCAGCCTTCTCTCCTGTCTGTCCATTATTGTCAGCTAGCTACCATTGCCTCTTGCCCCTCTGTTCTCTGTTGTCCATGTGCATGGTCCTGTCCCCTCCCTCTTGCTTTCTATGGATTGTTGTGCTGCACTCCCGTCCTGCATGCCCTGTGTGGTGTATTGTGCTGCTGCAAACCCTGATGCCTGCCCTGCAGGGTCAGTTTGGTGCACCTCTCCATGTCTCTCCTGTCCTCTGTTATCCAAGTCCATGTCCCTATCCCATTTCCTTCCATGATCCAATGTACCATACTTGCGAACATTTTGAACTTGGTAAGAGGGAGATTTTGAAAAAAAACTGGGGTATTGATTTTCCCCTTTGAGTTACATTGAAAAAGAGGATATTGTAGACAGGAGACAGATCAAATAAAGCCCATTTGAGCTTAAAAACATTGGACGTTTCCTGGCTGAATCGGGTCTGTTGGCATGTATGGTTGTACTACCATTGCCTCTTCCTTCTGCCCACAATGGTCTATTACATTGCCACAGCCTTGAAGGAGGATAGATTTTGTATCACAGGGGGCCCCTGGCCCGTTCTGTCCACACCTGAAGTATGAGACCCTTGTCCTTGCCCTGCCAGCCGCATTTGTAGGCCGTATTAAATTGACCAGCGGGTCCTGTGTTGCTATATAATTATCCTGAGACATCCTTACCACTCAGCCAGCATAAAACCCCTGTGTAGGCCCTTCTGTTCAATATGTAGGCCTCTTTGTTAAATTGACCATAGCTCTGCAATTTTAGTGTATAGCAGTCTGAAGGCAGGTCTGCGAGGCCTTCTGCTCCAAACTAGTAGCCCCCACCCTACCCGAGTGCTCCGTGCTCGGTATCAAAGTTCAACATCCCCCTGAAGCTGTCGACATACAGTAGGCTGCATCCTGGACTGGTACTTGCTTCCTGGGCAGGTTTCCCGCTTTTAAGGAAGTGGCAACCGCAGAGCGTCAAGTTAGGAGAACTGAGGAGATTTTATACATGAATATATTGAATTCCTGTACAATACCCATTATTTTCTGCTTGCTCTATGGAACTTACGATAAGTGATTGGCCTGAGAGACTGACCTTTTCACCCAGTCCATTGTCAGCATTAAGTGGGTAAATGACGAAATGTCTGGTAAAATCTGCAGACGAAGCTTTTGGGTAGCATACGTAGGTAGATGTAGCGTGCAAAGGAGCCCACAAAATGATATAAAAAGGGAGCACCCACAGATATCGACGGACAACCTCGCCGTCTGTATGTAGGTTAACAGGCTGTGCAGGTTTTCCCCAAGAACTGGGAGCTCTTGTCTTCCTTTGCTTAAAATGTCTTGCTCGGCTTTGCTTGAAGTATCTTATTCTATTTTACCTATATGAAATGTCATGTTATGTTTAACCATTGTTCTCTTTACTTTTGCATTTAAAAGATGTTGTATTGTAATTGCAGGAATGCTTGCTCTAAGAGTAAATGTGAGTGTCCCTAGGTAACATTTTCCTTGGTGTAACTTGTTTCTCATGATGCATTTATAGATGTGTTTTCTCTCTCTCTCTGTCAGTCCATTAATTGAGATACAGAGAATATCATGACAGCTGTATGATTATCTGGATTCTGTATTTTGTACTTTAGGTCTCTATTCTCCGGTTTCTTTGAAGTTGCATCTTCTCATTAAACTGCCATTGTATTCTGCCTCCAATTCCATGTCTCATATGTCTGTTTTCTTCATTTTTGGAGCAAGCGTTCCTAGGCACCCCGGCTCAAATTAAGGTGCCCCTTTTGTCCCTGACTCACTCTCCTGCTCAGTTCTGTGGTGGCTCCCGGGGCTCTGGGGACCGCCCCTAGCTTCCTTGACCCGTAACAGATCTTCCCTCCAACAGCCTCTCTTGCAAGTCCTGTATTGTTGGTTTGTTGCCCCTGCCCCCCTTTCCACTGCCCTCCATAGTCTGTTGTGCTTCCACGGCCCTTCCTGCCTGCTCAGTGTGGTTAAATTGTTGCCTTTGCACCCTCCTACCTGCCTTCAATTTTCAGAGTCCGTGCCCCTGGCCTCTGCCTCTCAACAGTATCCTAATGAACAACTAGATTGCTAACATTCTATATTTATTACAAAAGTGTGGAGCGCCTGACATCATCTTGATGTAATCAAAACTGTAATACCTAGAGCATTCCTTTAGAAATTACATATATGAGAGGGTCTTATTGGCATCAAAATTATGGTTAGTGGTCTAAAAGACTAAAATAAGGACATATTTTCTGAGTTTTCAAATAGCGACAAAGCACTTTTAAATTATTTGTTATCTTTATGTTTTTTTATCTAGTTGACAACTTGATTAAATGTTGCACTTAGGGGAGAGGATGTGGTGTTACTTCCAGAACTGCAGACTTTGCAACTGGGGAACCAGGTTGAAGTTTCTGCTTCAGCTCGACATTCTGTGATTCTGGTCAAATCACTTAGTCTCCCCATGTCTACAACCAAAATGAATTTGTTCTTGTGTGATGTAACCAATGCTCATGTAAAGCACTCCAATACCTGACAAGTCTGCACTATATAACACTGCAAAAACACAAAATAATAAGTGTTTTGCACACTTCTGTCATTGGGCTATATTTGGGCTATATCTGGGTGATTTTGGGCTACATTTGGGCTCTTTTGTCTCGGGTGGCCATCTTGGGAGATTTATTTGTTATGAAGTTTCCTAATTTCCTCATGTACTGCAGTCTCCTCAGTCGGAAATGCTTTCAGTTTTTTACTTTGATTCCATCATGAAGGTATTCAGATATGTCACACATTTGCCATGAATTCTGAATGTTAGCACTCTAGTTGCTCATTAGATCACTGTAGTAAAACTACTGCTCACCATGGAAGTCTGCTCCTGGTATTAAAAGTGCATGTTTCAGTCTGCATGTCAGAATTTTTTAATGAAATAGAAGAGGATTTGAGAAGTCACTCAAAATGTGCCCTCATTTTCTTTCTTCAGCATTAATCATAATTTCTATGGCAAAATGAACCCCCTCATTGTGTTCCTTTTTAAATTAAATGTTTTAAGTGTTACCAGTTTATTCCAATCAAGATGGCTTCAGGTGTGCCATACTTTTGTCATAATGAAGACAGTAAGTGCTCTAGTTGTTTTTAAGAACATTCTTGGACATTCTGTCATTGGGCTATACTTGGGCTACATCTGGGTGATATTTGGGCTACATTTGGGCTCTTTTGTCTCTGGTGGCCATCTTGGGAGACTTATTTGTTATGAAGTTTCCTAATTTCCTCATTTACTGCAGTCTCCTCAGTAGGAAATACTTTCAGTTTTTTACTTTGATTCCATCAAGAAGGCATTCAAATGTGTCACACATTTGCCATAAAATCAGAATGTTAGCACTCTTTTTGCTCATTAGATCACTGTAGTAAAGCTACTGCTCACCAGGGAAAACTGCTGCTGGTATTGAAAGTGCATGTTTCAGTCTGCATGCCAGGATTTGAGAAGTCACTCAAAATGTGCCCTAATTTTTCTTTATGCAGCACGAATCATACTTTTTATGGAAAAATGAACCACCTCATTTTGTTCCTTTTTAAATTAAATGTTTTAGAGTTACCACTTTAATCCAAGCAAGATGGCTTCAGGTGTGCCATACATTTATCATGAGTAGGACGGTTAGCGCTCTAGTAGTTCTTTGGAACACTCTGGAAAGCTGCAGTAGAACACAAAGGAATCAACTGACAGTCTCTGCCCTTGTTGGATGTACATGTTTTACTGAGAATGTCAGACTTCATTCTCACATGACTGAGAAAGATAATGTGAATTTACAGAAAATAAGCTCTCAGTTTAGCTTATAGATCACCTTCCAAACCTCTGTGGTAAAAGCATGAGAAAATATTTTTCTCTCAATCATGATATCCCAGAAGAAGGCTTTTTCACATGGTGAAATCACCTTAGAACATACCACAATTCCTAAAATGAGTATGGTACCATCAACAAATGATTTATAATGTAACTAAAGTCTTAAAATCTTCTATTAACTGCAATGCTTTTTAATGAGGTGCTATCATGTATATTGGTCCCAAGATGGCTGCCAACACTTCTTGGATGAAGTGCTGACAGCCAATCAGATCTCAGGATGAGATGTGTGGTTAGGCTCCGCCCACATATATATATTGATTTAAATGCTATTTTCTCAGGAACTACTGAACAGATTTACACCAGACCTACAAAAGGCACTTCCTTGACCTGAGGACTACCTCTCTGCCAAATTTCAAGTAACTCTGTTCAGCCGTTCGGGCTGTAGCTGTGTCTAAAGGTCCTATGGAAAAATGCATGGGAAAAACACGTTTTGGGACCCCCCTTTTTTCTCAGCCCCCGCTTGACGAATCCCCCCGACACTTTCAGGGTAGGAGCGGAGCGTAGCGCCCCACCTATTTTGAAAATTTCGCGAGGATTCATCGACCGGCGCCAAAGTTATTCCAAATAGAATGTTGCGGATTTCCTATGGAAACAGGGTCCTAACTATAACTATCTACTGGCGACCGCCAGTAGATAATATATATATATATATATATATATATATATATTACCGCCCACTGGAGGGCTATAATGAGAACAATTGTATATTGGGACACAAAAAAGTTAGGAGTCTGGAAAACACGTAAAAGCAACGTCAGGCTCCTCAAACAGTACCATATTAAATTGGTTGCAACAATGTAACATGTGTGCACAGACAACACATTATATAGGAAGGCCCACTGGAAGGCTTCGTTAACACAGTTGCATACTGAAGACTTGTAAAAGAATTGTTGCAATGCCCATTCTCGGGCCAGAATGAATCCGTTACAATAACGAGTAACACCTCTTAACTGGCAAAGTAAATAGATGGACAATAACTAACAAATTGAAATGTTATCATGCATTTTTTTGATTGTTCCAATATGAACTACAAGACCCACAAACCTGTGGGACATGATATGGGTGGGAACAGGAAATTGGTGTCAAATGGACTTCCTTCAAATATCTTTATTTAAAAAGTTTGTTTTAACATTAGTAAAAACGACGACCGTGAGCAAGGTAGCGGAGTCTACCGAAACGCGTTGGTCAACTTATTGGTTTTGCTAAAAACTACGGAATTTTGAAATAAAGAAAAGAAATTGGAAAGCTGTTGGTGTGCGACCTACTTCTTCCGTAGGGAGGATTGGTTTCAATATATATATATATATATTACCTACTGGCGGTCGCCAGTAGGTAGTTATAGTTAGGACCTAGTTACCATAGGAAAATTGCAACATTCTATTCCCAATAACTTTGGCGCCGATTGACGAATCTTCGTGAAATGTTCACAACTCGTGGGGCGATCCGGTATGCTCCTATCTTGAAAGTTTCGGGGTGATTCAGCAAGAGGGGGCCGAGAAAAAAGGGGGGTCCCAAAACGTGTTTTCTCCATGTAAATTTCCATAGGAAACTTTAGACAAAGCTACAGCCCGAACTGCTGAACGGAATTACACCAAATTTGGCAGAAAGGTAGCTCTTGGTTCAGAAAGAGCCCTTTTCGTTAAATGGTGTACATCTCTTCAGTAGTTTTTTAAAATATTAATGAAAAAAGAAATATATATATCTGGGCGGAGCCTAACTACACATCTCATCGTGAGATCTGATTGGCTGTCAGCACTTCATCCAAGAAGTGTTGGCAGCCATCTTGGGACCAATATACATGATAGCACCTCATTAAAAAGCCTTGCTGTGAATAGAAGGTTTTAAGACTTTAGTTACATTATAAATCATTTGTTGATGGTACCATACTAATTTTAGGAATTGTGGTGTGTTCTAATGTGATTTTACCTTGTGAAAAATCTTTCTGCTGGGATATCATGAATCATGTTTGAGAGAAAACTATTTTCTCATACTTTTCCCACAGAGGTTTGGAAGGTGATCTAGAAGCTAAAATGAGAGCATATTTTCTGTAAATTCACATTATCTTTCTCAGTCATCTGAGAATGAAGTCTGACATTCTCAATAAAACATGTACATCCAACAAGGGCAGAAACTGTCAGTTGATTTCTTTGTGTTCTATTGCAGCTTCCCAGAGTGTTCTAAAGAACAACTAGAGCGCTAACAGTACTACTTATGACAAACATATGGCACACCTGAAGCCATCTTGATTGGAATAAAGTGGTAACTCTTAAAACATTTAATTTAAAAAGGAACAAAATGAGGGGGTTCATTTTGCCATAGAAAGTATGATTAGTGCTGCAGAAAGAAAAATTAGGGCACATTTTGAATGACTTCTCAAATCCTCTTATATTTCATTAAACAAATTCTAACATGCAGACTGAAATATGCACTTTCAATACCAGCAGCAGACTTCCCTGGTGAGCATTAGCTTTACTACAGTGACCTAATGAGCAACTAGAGTGCTAACATTCTGAATTAATGCAAATGTGTGACCCATCTGAATGCCTTCTTGATGGAACCAAAGTAAAAAACTGAAAGTATTTCCTACTGAGGAGACTGTAGTAAATGAGGAAATTAGGAAACTTCATAACAAATAAGTCTCCCAAGATGGCCACCAGAGACAAAAGAGCCCAAATGTAGCACAAATATCACCCAGATGTAGCCCACGTATAGCCCAATGACAGAATGTCCCAGAGTGTTCTGAATAACAACTAGAGCGCTAACAGTCTTACTTATGACAAAAGTATGGTACACCTGAAGGCATCTTGATTGGAATAAAGTGGGAACACTTAAAACATTTAATTTGCATAGGAACAAAATGAGGGGTTCATTTTGCCATAGAAATTATTATTAGTGCTACAGAAAGAAAACTTAGGGCAGACTTCCCTGGTGAGCAGTAGCATTACTACAGTGATCTAATGAGCAACTAAAGTGCTTACATTCTGAATTAATGCAAATGTGTGACACATCTGAATGCCTTCTTGATGGAATCAAAGTAAAAAACTGAAAGTATTTCCTACTGAGGAGACTGTAGTAAATGAGAAAATTAGGAAACTTCATAACAAATAAGTCTCCCAAGATGGCCACCAGAGACAAAAGAGCCCAAATGTAGCACAAATATCATCCAGATGTTGCCCACGTATAGCCCAATTACAGAATGTCCCAGAGTGTTCTAAAGAACAACTAGAGCGCTAACTGTCTTACTTATGACAAAAGTATGGTACACCTGAAACCATCTTCATTGGAATAAAGTGGTAACACTTAAAACATTTAATTTGCAAAGGAACAAAATGAGGGGGTTCATTTTGCCATAGAAATTATGATTAGTGCTGCAGAAAGAAAACTTAGGGCAGACTTCCCTGGTGAGCAGTAGCATTACTACAGTGATCTAATGAGCAACTAGAGTGCTAACATTCTGAATTTATGGCAAATGTGTGACACATCTGAATGCCTTCTTGATGGAATCAAAGTTAAAAACTGAAAGTCTTTCCTACTGAGGAGACTGCAGTAAATGAAGAAATTCGGAAACTTCATAACAAATAAATCTCCCAAGATGGCCACCAGAGACAAAAGAGCCCAAATGTAGCACAAATATCACCCAGATGTAGCCGACGTGTAGCCCAATGACATAAGTGTGCAAAACAGTTTTTATTTTTTGTATTTTTGCAGTTTTATATAGTGCAGACTGGTCAGGTATTGGAGTGCTTTAAATGAGCATTGGTTACACCACACAAGGACAAATTCATTTTGGTTGTAGACATGGGGAGATTAAGTGATTTGACCAGAATCACAGAATGTTGAGCTGAAGCAGAAACTCCAACCTGGTTCCCCAGTTGCAAAGTCTGTAGCTCTGGAAGTAACACCACATCCTCTCCCCTAAGTGCAACATTTAATCAAGTGGTCAACTGGATAAAAAACATAAAGATTGCAAATAATTTTAAAGTGCTTTGTCGCTATTTGAAACCTCAGTTTTTTAGAGCACTGACCATCATTTTGATTCAAATAAGACTCTTATCTATGTCATTTCTAAAGGAAAGGCTCTAGGTATTACAGTTTTGATTACATCAAGATGACGTCAGGCGTGCCACACTTTTGTAATAAATATAGAATGCTAGCAATCTAGTTGTTCATTAGGATACTGTTGAGAGGCAGAGGCTAGGAGCACAGACTCAGAAAATTGAAGGCAGGTAGAAGGGTGCAGAGGCAACAATTATACCACACTGGGCAGGCAAGAAGGGCAGTGGCAGCACAACAGACTATGGAGGGCAGTGGAAAGGGGGAAGGGGCAACAAACCAACAATACAGGACAGGCAAGAGAGGCTGTGGCAATATAATAGACCATTAAGGGCAGAAGGAAGAGGCAGTAGTAGTACAACCATACCTGCAAACAGACCCGATTCAGCCAGGAAATTCCCAATGTTTTTTAGCCCAAATGTGCTTTATTTGATCTGTCTCCTGTCTACAATCTCCTCTTTTTCAATGTAAGTCAATGGGGAAAATCAATACCCCAGTTTGTTTTCAAAATCTCCCTCTTACCAAGTTCAAAATGTTAGCAAGTATGGTACATTGGATCATGGAAGGCAGCAAGAATTGGGGTAGGGACATGGACTCGGATAACAGAGGACAGGAGGGACATGGAGAGGTGCACCAAACTGACCTTAAAGAGCAGGTATCAGGGTTTGCAGCAGCACAATACACCACACAGGCCATGCGGGACGGGAGTGCAGCACAACAATCCATAGAAAGCAACTAGCTGACCACAAAGGAAAGGTGGGAGGGGCCGTTGCAGCACAGAAGACCATGCATGGCAAGCGAGATGGTTAGTGGCAGCACAATGGCCATGATGGGCAAGAAGGAGGGGGCAGGGTCATGCACAAAGGACCATGGAGGATAGAAGGGCGAGTCAGAAGCTGGGCACTGACAAGAGAGTTCAGGGGAAGGGGCTTCACAACAGACCACGTGGGGGCAGGCAGGAGGAGCAGTTGCAGCCCAACAGACCAGGGAGGGCAGAAGGGTGTGGCAGTAAAATGGACCATGGAGGACAGGAGGAAGGGGATAGGGGATAGGGGCATGGAATGTGGACAGGCAGGGTGAAGGTGGCAGGGACAGGTTACAGTCATCTAGAAATGCTAGGCAGGTGGAAGGGGAGTGGCAGCTCAACAGAACACCCAGAGTAGATAGGAGGGGCAGGTCCATGGAACATATGTGGGCAAAAAGGATGGGGCATGCACACAGACATCGGAGGGCAGGGGGAAGGAGAATAGGCACAGCAAGCTAAGCACAGATGCTAAGCAGGAGGTCAATGATGGGGCATGGAATTGGGCAATGGGCAGGAGGAGTGGACGGGTACATCATGCTAAATAGAGGGCAGTGGCAGCACATCAGACCATGCATGGCAGGAGGGGGAGGAGGCTAGTGCATGGATTCAGACAATATAGGATAGGGAGGAGGTGGATGGGGCAGCACGCTAACTGTTCACAGAAGGCGGGAAGGCCAATAGCAGAACAATGGCCACACAGGGCTGTAATTGTCAGGGTTTAGCCTTTGCGCCTGCCTAAAACTACATTTCCCAGGTCCAATGGGTTTCGAACTACCGTTCCCAGCAGCCCTTGCTGCAGGACCGGATATAGGGAGGCAAGGCGGTGGGGATGATGTTCGTGATTTTGTGGTGTCAGCGGGAGCGGCTGCTCTCGCTTCCGGAGTTTCTGAATTGGCTGCAGCGTCTGAGGAGCGTGTGCAGGTTCACTTCGTTACGATCAGGTATAGTTTTGTAGAATGACTCATCGCGCTTGAAGCATTAGAAGAGCGGACGCTCTAGGAAGTGCTTCCGAGCCAGGGTACTGTTAGCGGAACTAAGGTATAGTCCTGACCGTTGGTTTTGCTGCTCATGGGAGCTGACTGGTTGTTTGTTGGCCTCCGGAGTTATCGTGTGGTGTATGCAAGTGGCGGAGTGCAAGGGGAAGGAATCCTCAGCACTACCGACACGAAGTAAGCTCTCCTTGTGGATTACAAGTGCCAACGCGGACGGCTGTAGTTGATCACTACGCCCTACCGTGTTTGGAGGATTTTAGGTCCGGAGGGAGTTTTTTGGATGCAACCGAAGTATATGAAGCAATATACACCGCGAACTTTCTTTTCGTTTCTTCGTAGAGCCTTGGGTTTGCACCAGGAATAGAATCTATGGCAAGATTTGACTTCTACGATTGAATCCATTAGGGTGTCATAGTTTTAAGTTAGACAGGGTAGGTTACGCAATATAATACTTCGTACTGTTGAGCAGGAGGGCGATATAAACATTACCAACTAACGGGGTTTTTGTGTTCTGTAGGGAAAAGGAATACCAGGAGAGATCCGTCGATTTGAAGCTATTAAGCAGAGTCAGATCAGGTGACCTATCATTTATTTTAGCGAGACATTATTGAGGGTAGTATGTAGTCCATGTGCTAACCTGTGTGTCTTGTTTTACAGCTTCCTTTCCCTGCTGACCCTTCCTTTCCCCTCCTGAGGTTTTTTCCCCTTTTAGGGGTTTTTTCCCTCGCCGTATCATTCGAACACCCTGTACCATTATATACTTCAGGGTGTTTGGAAGGTCCGGAGGTGGAGTATATTGCTGCGACTGGATTCTGCAGAGTGAAAACCTGACAGAATCACAAACCCAAGAATTGCATTCTGCCCGGTTCAGTCGCAGTAATAATGGCGTCTATGGAGGATGTGTTACATGCGTTAGTCCTGGTCCAGCAGGAGTTGGCGTCGGCTAGAGCCGAAACTACTGCTTTAAGAGACAAAGTAGAACTGTTGTCTAGGAATCCTTTTAATGCCGCTTCTCCTGCATATTCCATTCAGGTGACGGTGCCCCCACCCATTCCTTTGGCTACCCCCGAAAGGTTCTCAGGCGACCCTCGTAAGACACAAGTGTTTTTAACACAGATATTATTACACTTCTCCTGTAAACCAGCCTCATTCCCTAATAACCATTCCAGAGTGGCCTTCGCCATATCCTATCTGGCGGGGGACGCCGCCAATTGGGCGGTGCCGTTAGTTAAGCGCAATGATCCTATTTTGTCTGATTGGTCAGCCTTTAAGGTAGAATTTGAGAAAATGTTTGATCGTAGAGCCACAACCTTTAGTGCTGACAAGGAACTTTTGGAGTTAAGGCAGGGAAGAAATGAGTTGATCACGTATTTGACTACGTTTAACCGATTGGTGGCTGAGGCTGACTGGCCAGAGGAAAAAAGAATGTCTCTTTTTTACCAAGGATTAAAAGAGGATTTGAAAGATGTAGTGGCCCAAGTGGACCCTCAGCCAACAACATGTTTGGACATGATCAATCTGGCGTTAAGATTGGATAGTCGTATGACAGAGAGAGGGGGTAGCCGGAGACGATGGGACAGGGGGTCAGGCAGTTACGAGCGGTCCCCTCGTAAGCCATTGGGAGGGCTAGTAGACTGTCCTGAACCTATGGAAATAGGAGCTCTTCGAGCCCAGCTATCAAAAGAAGAGAGAGAAGTCAGGAGAACGCAGGGTCTCTGCATGTACTGCGGTAAGAAGGGGCACTACGTTAGAGAATGCCCCTCAAAACCCAAGACCTCTAGTGCCAATAGATTTAAGCGCGTCGCAGTCTCTTCCCTAGTGGCTGATAAGGTACAGCCTGAGAACCAAAGACCTGGGGAGGAGGGAGGTCATGAATGGAAACTCACCTCGTTATCCACCATTGGGGTAGGGGAAACCGAGTCGCATCTTGTCATAAGCATGACGCTTGAATGTGAACACGAGATGCACCAGGTTTTGGTAATTGTAGACTCTGGTGCAACGGGCAATTTTATAGACGAAGGCTTGGTGTCCCGTCTGGCCTTACCCCGTTTTCCAAGAGAGAATCCTGAGGAAGTCTTAGCGGTGAATGGGCAGCCGTTGAAATCAGGCCAGATAACGGAAAGAACTAGTGAGGTAGGGCTCTCTGTTGTGGCACAAGGGAAGACGCATTCTGAGATTTTGACCTTAAATATCATTGCAGCCCCTCAATACGAGGTTATCTTAGGCATGCCCTGGTTCCGAAGGCACAACCCCGTTGTTAATTGGAGGACCAAGGCGCTCCGTTTCGTGCCCGAGTTTTGCCAGGATCATATGTCACCCAGTCCTCCGGTACACATAGCAGTGTTAGCTACCCCGTACTTGGCAGCTACGGCAGTGGAAACCAACGTTCAACTCCCAGTTGAATACAGTGGTTATAGTGATGTGTTCAGCGAAGTCAGGGCGGAAACGTTACCCCCACACTGGGAGTACGATTGCCGTATTGATTTGGTGGAGGGTGCTACAATCCCAACTTGCAGAGTTTATGCATTGTCTGTACCGGAAACTGTTCATCTAAAGGAGTACATAGACCATTACCTTCGCTTGGGATTTATTAGGCCATCCCGCTCCCCGGCAGCCTCTCCCATCTTCTTTATTGCAAAAGCCAATGGGGATTTAAGGGCTTGTGTGGATTATCGCGTCTTGAACAAAAACACCGTACGCAACCGTTATCCTCTCCCCCTCATCTCGGTGTTGCTCGATCAGGTGAGGGAAGCAAAGATCTATACCCGTTTGGATTTGCGGGGGGCTTATCACCTGGTCAGAGTACGCGAGGGGGACGAGTGGAAGACGGCGTTCAAGACGCGATACGGCCTCTACGAGTATTTGGTGATGCCGTTTGGGCTTTGTAATACCCCGGCGGCTTTCCAATTCTTTATTAACGACGTGCTGAAGGACTATGTGGACCGTTTTGTGGTCATGTACATAGATGACATACTGATATACTCCCAGGACGAATCTTGTCATGCAGAGCATGTGGGCCGAGTGTTGGAGAGGTTGAGAGAACATCGCTTATATGTAAAATTAAGCAAGTGTGAGTTTGGTGTACATGAGGTGGAGTTCTTGGGGGTGAACCTCAGTCCTAAGGGGTTGCAGATGTCGGATCGGAAGGTCCGGGCAGTGCAGGAATGGCCAGCCCCAAAAAACGTGCGTGAAGTGCAGAGTTTTTTGGGGTTCGTCAACTATTACCGCAGGTTCATTGTGCAGTTTTCTCAAACCGCTGTTCCTATAACTAGGTTGTTGAGAAAAGGGGTACCGTTTGTATGGTCAAGAGAAGCCAATGAGGCATTCACGGCCTTAAAGAAGGCGTTCACTACGGCTCCGGTTTTGACACATCCGGTAATAGAACATCCCTTCGTGGTGGAAGCTGACGCTTCGGAGGAAGCGATAGGGGCTGTCTTGTCTCAGCGTGATGCACACACTGGCTATCTCCATCCTTTGGCGTTCCTGTCAAGAAAGTTGAGCCCTGCGGAGGCCAACTATACTATAGCCGAAAAAGAACTTTTGGCTATCAAGCCTGCCTTTCAGGAGTGGCGGCACTATCTGTGGGCGGCTTGTCAGGCAGTAACAGTATACACCGACCACAGAAACCTTCAGTATATGACCTCAGCTAGGCATTTAATGCAACGACAAATGCGTTGGATGCTTTTCTTTGCAGAGTACAACTTTGTGGTAACCTATAGACCTGGCATTGACAACCGGAAAGCAGACGCGTTGTCTCGACAGGTGGTGCCCGGGGAGCAACAAGAAACAGCTCCTCAGGCCATTATTCCGGCCACAAAGGTGGTGTGTGTGGTTCATGCTGAGAATTTCCTGGAAACGG
Source organism: Triturus cristatus (assembly GCF_964204655.1). NCBI lineage: Eukaryota > Metazoa > Chordata > Amphibia > Caudata > Salamandridae > Triturus > Triturus cristatus. Next base: position 946,954,225 of record NC_140586.1, read on the forward strand.
TTAGGAGTTCTAGGTCTTTGGTAGCATGGGAACAATGGGCTGCGGGTAAACCAGGAAGGATGGTGAGACAAGGGCTGCCTTTTCAGGGAGAGTGTCTATACCTGCCCACGGTTGATATACAGAAAAAGGCTTTCGTTTGGTGTCACGTAACGCCCATGGCAGATCACCCAGGAGTTACCAAGACAGTGCATCTGCTTCGAAGATACTTTTGGTGGGACTCTTTGGTGAAAGATGCCAAACTGTGGGTGATGGAATGTGAGGAGTGTGCCAGAGCTAAGGGGGAGAACACCAGAATGAAAGGCCAACTAATGCCCATGCCCACGCCTGCTCGTCCGTGGCAGAACATAAGCCTAGATTTCATAACGGGGTTGTCCATGGATAAGGGGTGTTCGGCTATCTTGGTGGTAGTAGATAACCTAACTAAGATGGGTCATTTTCTCCCATGTAAGAATCTTCCCACGGCTAGCCAGACCGCCCAGTTACTGGCTTCTCAGGTCATCCGGCTACACGGCCTACCCCAGGTGATAGTGTCTGACAGGGGGCCGCAGTTCGTTGCCTGCTTTTGGAGAACCTGGTGTCAGGCACTGGGAATTGAAGCAGCACTTTCAACGAGCTTTCACCCGCAGACAGACGGGCAGACTGAAAGGCTAAATCAGACCCTGAAGAAATACCTGCGGTGCTATTCTAAAGAAGCACACGAATCATGGGTGGACCTGTTTTGGTTGGCCGAATTGGCCTATAACAACGCGTGGCATAGCTCTACCGGCATGTCACCTTTCAGAGCCAATTACGGGTACGACGCCAACACCTTGCCCATCAACATCCCTTCTGAAGTTGGCAACCAGCCCGCTGTGATGGCTCGTTTACGTATGTTGAGGAAGGTGCATAAGGTGGTGCACACTCATTTGGCGAAGGCCAAGGAGGTGTATAAACATTGGGAGGATAAGCACAGGAACCCCGGTCCTCAGTTCCAAGTGGGAGACAAGGTGTGGCTGTCCACCAGATACATCCGATTTAAGCTGCGAAGTGTATTTCATCCACGCTTTATTGGCCCATATCCTATAGTGAAACAAGTCAATCCTGTAGCGTACAAACAGCGACTGCCGTGCTCACTAAGGATCCATCCAGTGTTTCATGTCCACTTATTGAAGCAATCATTAACGTCCCGGAGGAGGTGTCCCCCACCAGTGTACAGCGACGGAGGTCTCGAGTACGAAGTACGGTCCATACGTGATTCAAAGCTGCGTAGGGGAGTGCTTTGGTATTTGGTCTCCTGGAAGGGTTATTCAGTGGAGGATGACTCCTGGGAGCCCTGGAGTAATGTGCACGCCCCGAGAGCCATTGCGTCCTTTCATCTGAGGTTTCCGTCCAAACCTGGTCCTAGGAGGCGCTTGGGAGGAGGACGTACTGTCAGGGTTTAGCCTTTGCGCCTGCCTAAAACTACATTTCCCAGGTCCAATGGGTTTCGAACTACCGTTCCCAGCAGCCCTTGCTGCAGGACCGGATATAGGGAGGCAAGGCGGTGGGGATGATGTTCGTGATTTTGTGGTGTCAGCGGGAGCGGCTGCTCTCGCTTCCGGAGTTTCTGAATTGGCTGCAGCGTCTGAGGAGCGTGTGCAGGTTAACTTCGTTACGATCAGGTATCGTTTTGTAGAATGACTCATCGCGCTTGAAGCATTAGAAGAGCGGACGCTTTAGGAAGTGCTTCCGAGCCAGGTTACTGTCAGCGGAACTAAGGTATAGTCCTGACCGTTGGTTTTGCTGCTCATGGGAGCTGACTGGTTGTTTGTTGGCCTCCGGAGTTATCGTGTGGTGTATGCAAGTGGCGGAGTGCAAGGGGAAGGAATCCTCAGCACTACCGACACGAAGTAAGCTCTCCTTGTGGATTACAAGTGCCAACGCGGACGGCTGTAGTTGATCACTACGCCCTACCGTGTTTGGAGGATTCTAGGTCCGGAGGGATTTTTTTGGATGCAACTGGAGTATATGAAGCAATATACACCGCAAACTTTCTTTTCGTTTCTTCGTAGAGCCTTGGGTTTGCACCAGGAATAGAATCTATGGCAAGATTTGACTTCTACGATTGAATCCATTAGGGTGTCATAGTTTTAAGTTATACAGGGTAGGTTATGCAATATAATACTTCGTACTGTTGAGCAGGAGGGCGATATAAACATTACCAACTAACGGGGTTTTTGTGTTCTGTAGGGAAAAGGAATACCAGGAGAGATCCGTCGATTTGAAGCTATTAAGCAGAGTCAGATCAGGTGACCTATCATTTATTTTAGCGAGACATTTTTGAGGGTAGTATGTAGTCCATGTGCTAACCTGTGTGTCTTGTTTTACAGCTTCCTTTCCCTGCTGACCCTTCCATTCCCCTCCTGAGGTTTTTTCCCCTTTTAGGGGTTTTTTCCCTCGCCGTATCATTCGAACACCCTGTACAATTATATACTTCAGGGTGTTTGGAAGGTCCGGAGGTGGAGCATATTGCTGCGACTGGATTCTGCAGAGTGAAAACCTGACAGAATCACGAACCCAAGAATTACATTCTGCCCGGTTCAGTCGCAGTAATAATGGCGTCCATGGAGGATGTGTTACATACGTTAGTCCTGGTCCAGCAGGAGTTGGCGTCGGCTAGAGCCGAAACTACTGCTTTAAGAGACAAAGTAGAACTGTTGTCTAGGAATCCTTTTAATGCCTCTTCTCCTACATCTTCCATTCAGGTGACGGTGCCCCCACCCATTCCTTTGGCTACCCCCGAAAGGTTCTCAGGCGACCCTCGTAAGACACAAGTGTTTTTAACACAGATATTATTACACTTCTACTGTAAACCAACCTCATTCCCTAATAACCATTCCAGAGTGGCCTTCGCCATATCCTATCTGGCGGGGGACGCCGCCAATTGGGTGGTGCCGTTAGTTAAGCGCAATGATCCTATTTTGTCTGATTGGTCAGCCTTTAAGGTAGAATTTGAGAAAATGTTTGATCGTAGAGCCACAACCTTTAGTGCTGACAAGGAACTTTTGGAGTTAAGGCAGGGAAGAAATGAGTTGGTGTTTGGAAGGTCCGGAGGTGGAGCATATTGCTGCGACTGGATTCTGCAGAGTGAAAACCTGACAGTAATAAGGGAGCAGGGACATGGACTTGGACAATGTATGGCTAGGAGGAGGGGAGGCAGGAGCAGCAAGCTTAGGTGGGGGCAGCACAATGCCAGGCCCTGCATCCAACCCCCCACCATCCATTGTGATATGCATCTTACTTAACGTTAAAAAAAACCCCAGAAATTTGCTGGAAAAAACAAAGATTACAGGGACGTTATAAATAGACTCAGATTTCACTCATACACAACCAGTGAAATTCAGCAGTTATAGTTACTGAACTAACTATAACTTACGCCCCTGCAATGTACTGCTAATGATCTCAGACATTACATAATTTATGACATGGTCAGTTACATCACTCATGACATCACTCATGACATCTCAAATGAGCTGTGAATGGAATCGAACTATAATCGCTAGAACTTTATTTAGGGAGAGTGTGTGTATATTAACACCCCTTTTTTTCTTTTCTTTCGTGTAAGAACCATTATAATACGCAACGTGCCCAGATCAATATGGCCGATAGCCTTTCACTTTAAAGTAATGTGTAGTCCATTATTTTTGTTGATGTTTGCAATCCTAAGTATGTTTATTATGAATAAGTCACATTGACGAACATACAGGTATGGCAGCCACGGGGCAAGATATGCTGAAATGACATTGTGTGCATATTAACACTTTTTTCTTTTCTTTATTGTATCAATTCCAGAATTTTCACATCGTAACCAGGCCAATATGGCCACCAGCTTTTTGGATTAAAGTAATATGTAGTCCTTAGTTAATGTTGGCAACTGGACGCATTTGTACATTTAAATAAGGAAGGTACAATGACGTCTTGTATCGTTATCAAGGTTCGGACGAGCCGAAACGCGTGGATTGCGTCCTTTGTAGATTAAATACTTCCAAACTACAACCTGAGTGCTGATTCCTTCCTTGAAAAGAGTGAGAGGAGATTAAATATATATATATAAAATTCACTGAAAAAACCACAAGTTTCAGGGACATTATAGTTAGAAATTAGCATTTAAAAAACCTTAGATATTCACAGAGAAAAACACAGGTTTCAGGGACGTTATAGTTAGTCTGACACTTCACTCGTACAAAACCAGAGCAATTCAGCTGTTATCGTTAGCGGAGCTAACTATAATTCACGCCCCCGCAATGCATTGCTAATGACGTCACATATTACATCACTCATGACATGGTCAGTGACATCACTGATGACATCTCAAATGACATCACTGATTATATCACTGATGACATCATCCAGTGACTGTGAGTGTTTCTAAAACGCTTAGGAATGTGATATATACATGATAATTCAAGCAGTGTGTGACTGACTGTATAAGTGAGTGATTATACTTGTCTGGGTGAGTGACTAATCTGTGTGAATGTCTATCAGTCTGTCAGTTGGTGTGTAAGTGGCTGCATGGGTTGATGAATAGGTACATGAGTGTCTATATGGGTTATTAATTGATTGTCTGAGTACCTGTATTGGTGCCTGAGTGTATGTGTGTTGTGTGACTACCTGCATGGATGTGTGAGTGGGTGATTCACTGGCTATATGGGTTCATGAGTGCATCTGCAAGCGACTGTATGAGTGAGTGAGTGTGCATATGGCTGTGTTGGTGAGTGAATGGATGTCTCAGTGGTATATGTGTGAGTAACTTCATATGTGAATGGCAATATATGTGAGTGTTGGAGTATATAAGTGACTATGTGAAAGTGAGTGATTGTGAGAGTGGATGTATGGATGAGTTTGTGCTTTTGTCAGTGATTGTATAAGAGAGTAAGTATGTTTTAGTATCCTTGAATAAGTGAGGTGGTATGTGTATAACTGTATAGGAGAGTAAATGGCATTGTGATTGACTCTTTGCGGGACTGATTAGGTGTGTGAGTAACTCTATGGATGAGTGGCGATATGTGAGTGGTCTGTATGGGTGTATGAGTGCATATAATAGTGGCTGTATTTATGAGTGACTGCATGTATGAGTGACTGTATGGGTGAGTGAGTGGATGTGTGTGTAGACCTAAGAATCAGTGAGTGGGTATGTACTAACTGGTATTGGTGTGTCTATGGTTTCGAGAATGGTAGTATGTATTTTAGAGTGGGTGTATAAAAGGTTATATTAGGGTGCGAGTAGGTGCATCAGAGATTAAGTGGATGATGCCATCAATGATGTCATCAGTGATGTCATTTGAGATGTCATCAGTGATGTCATCAGTGATGTCACTGACCATGTCATAAGTGATGTAATATGTGAATATGTGATGTCATCAGCAGTGCATTGCGGGTGTGTGAGTTATATTTATATATATGAGTTATATTTATATATCTCTATATTACCTACTGGCAGTCGCCAGTAGGTAGTTATAGTTAGAACCTAGTTTCCATAGGAAAAGCATTTTTTGATCTGCTAATAACTTTGGCGTTGTTTGACGAATCTTCCTGAAATTCTCCAATAGAAAAGTCTATCCAGGTCAGCTCCTATCTTGAAAGTTTGGGGCTGATTCGTCAAGCGGGGGCTGAGAAAAAAGGGGGGTTCCAAAAGTCATTTTCTCCATGTTAATTTCCATAGGAAATTTTGCGACGAGCTACAGCTCAAACTGCTGAACGAAATTACCCCAAATTTGGCAGAAAGGTAGAGCCTGGTTCAGAAAGCGACCTTTTTTCTAAATGGTATAAATCAGTTCAGTAGTTTTTGAGAAGTTCAAAAAATAAGAGTGAAAACATTATTTTCCCATTGGAAACTTTGTGCAAGGCTACAGCCGAAACTACTGAATGAAATTACTCCAAATTTAGCAGAAAGGTAGTGCTTGGGTCACTGAGAAATTAGAAGAATAAAAGTTTTGATATATGGGTGGAGCCTAAGTCCTTTGCGCGAGCTTCACTGTGATTGGCTGCCAGCACTCCAAACCAGGAAGTGTTGGCAGCCATCATGTGGCTCGGTAGAAGCGAGTCACCTCAAAACTGAGAAACAAAGGTATATAAAAAGAGAAGGGGGCAGGGTAGAAACACCCTGACCCCCTCGGCCTGCTCAGGGGGTCCCAGAAGGAGCCCCTGGCCCAAAAAAAGCATTAAAAAAAAAAGAGCAATTGACGCATGGGTCGCGGGTTCCCGCATTTTATTTTAATGAGTCCCCTGGGTGGGCTAGGTCTCGGGGATATTTGTTAAAAAAATAATAGCAGGGGCTCGCTGGGGCCTCCGCAGTCCCGGGGCTTCAGTTATGTTGGGACGGGGTTCAGTAGGCTGTGGAAATAGGTCCCGGGGGTATTTGTTAAAAAAATAATAGCGGGGGCTCGCTGGGGCCCCCGCAGTCCCGGGGCTTCACTCATGTTGGTAGGGGGGTGCAGTAGGCTGTGGAAATTGGTCCCGGGGGTATTTGTTAAAAAAATATTATCGGGGGCTCGCTGGGGCCCCCGCGGTCCCGGGGCTTCACTCATGTTGAGAGGGGAGTGCAGTAGGCTGAGGAAATTATATTGGGAAAACAACAATGCGCCGTTTTGTGGCATTTCTTTAATATAATGTGCAATAATGTTTATTTATTAGGCAGTGTTCACTTTTGTTACGGATAGAGTCACTTTGTTACAGGTAATTTATTAATATGTGGGAGGGTGTGTTCTGTATGTGTGCACGGAACTAAATTAACGTTTAATTGGCTGAGGTGTTCCAACAACAAGCTTAATGTTCATTGGGTGTGAGTCATCGAAAGTAGAAGTGTTTTCTGCCATTCACTTCTGTTCCGCAGAGTAGCAAGGACATCTAATTGGCTTACATGTTGTAAGGAGGACCTTCCTGAGCTTAACGTTGATTGGTTGCGAACTATTGAAAGTAGAAGTGTTGCTAGGGATTCCTTTCTCCTCCGCGTAGTAGGAGGGACATCTGATTGGCTGACGTTTTCTAAGGAGGAGCTTCCAGAGCTTCATGTTGGTTGGTTGCGAACTATTGAAAGTAGAAGTGTTGCCAGCCATTCACTTCCTCTCCGCGGAGTAAAAGGGACATCTGATTGGCTGACGTGCTCTAAGGAGGAGGTTCCACAGCTTAATGTTGATTGGTTGCGAACTATTGAAAGTAGAAGTGTTGGTAGACACTCACTTCTGCTTCGCGGAGTAGGAGGGACATCTGATTGGCTGACGTGTTCCAAGGAGGACTTTCTTAAGCTTAATGTTGATTGTCTGTAAACCGTTGAAAGTAGAAGTGTTGTCAGCGATTCCTTCCCTCTCCGCGGAGTATTAGGGACATTACATTGGGTAACGTGTTCTAAGCTGGACCTTACGAAGCTTAATGTTCATTGGCTGTGAAGCATTAAAAGTGGAAGTGTTGGCAGCCATTCCCTCCTCCTATGCAGAACAACATGGACATTTTATTGGCTAAAGTGTTCCGAGCACAAGTTTGCTCCTTATTGGGTGGGAACGGTTCACTGTAGTCAGTCATTTTGTGATGCATTTCTAAAGGAGGACGGGAAAACAAAGTAGTAGGGGGAGGGTAGGAACACTATTAGCTCTGTACAGTGGTCACAAGGTGGTGGACAGGGATTGTGAAGGTAAAAATTGTTTTTTATATGTTTTAAGGGCCATTTATATAATTGCCGTGGGGTGTACAAATCACGGCGGAAAAATTACAGTGTCTTGCGGTGCTTTTTTTATCAAGTTTGCGGGTGGGATACTTCCCACGAGCACTATTTACTTATAATGTGGTGTTTACTTTTCTGATGGGGAGGTGTGGTTGCGCAGCAAAAATTTCAGTCTAGGTTTGAAACAGTTTTTATTTAGCAATTACAAATAAACTTTCTTCAGAAACTGACACTATATTTATCAAAGGGGTGACAAATAAAAATGGAATTTCATAAAATATCAGTTAAGCGTGGCCACACCCTCCTTTTTTCTACTATAGTTTGTAAAAGTGTTGCCCCATATTCTTGATAATGTAAGAGGGCATCAGTTACTTTTAGATAAAGCAGAATAGAAGTGCTACAAAAAAACACTCCCGCACTACATTATCTGAGGTCATAAGAACAAGTAAAAAACAGTTAAACACAAAGCAATTCATATTACATAGAAATGTATGCATTATCATTTTTCCAATTTGTATTTTGTAGAATTCGGGAACATTTTGTTGTAGTGCTTAGAGGTCGCACACTGTTCCGCTAACAAATCACATACTCATTTAAGAATGTATAGGATAGTACTATTATAATATACAGTACTGGTCCTATATATTCTATAGGGAGAACGTGAATAGGAACCACAACTGAGAAGAATAGAAATTAGACAATAACATTCAGAAATGTAGGGTTTATCAAATATTTAAAGTAACAAAGTATGTATGAAAGCTATATTTTTTTATACTGCAATTTCGTAAAATATGCTCACTGAAAAAATATCTGATCAAGTACGTTCTAATGTTTCGTAAGCTGTATTACAGATGGCGCCTACAAATCTCCAATTCCTCTTCTGTAACAAAAGGACAGTCTATTACAATATAACGAAGGACACCATTGTTACACAAAAAAGAAAAAGAAAATAAAGTTATCTATAGAGCAGAAGATCCATAACGAAATTCTTTCGAGCAGTAATTATTTTCTGAGCTTCTTTTCTCCGGTACGTCGAAAAGTTTGATCTTCGTGGCGACGGGTCATAAACTCCTCTGAGATCATTATGACTGTGAAAATTATAATATACATATTAACAGTATATGATCAAAAGGGGGGAACAGACTAAAAACCAGAAGCTGGTGACATTGGTTATATATCTTTACTCTTTGCGCCGACGGGTCATGAACTCCACTGAGATCACCATGACTGTTCATATTATAATATAAATATTAACAGTATATGATCCCTAGGGGAAAACAGAATAACAACTGGAAGGTGGTGACGTGGATTGTAAATGTTTAGGGTTTGCGCCAACGGGTCACCAACATCTCTGAAGCGAAGTATAGTGTCAATATTATAATATAGAAAGTCACAATATATAAGCTCAAAGGAGCCAGAGAAGGAGCAATGTTTGCTGTAATCTGTCTGTTTCTGAAAACAAGCTGCTGACGTTACAGAAAAAAATGGAAAAATATGCAATAACACTTTTTTCTAGATATAAATGTTTAAATATTGACAAACAGCCACAAAGTATAACTATCTACTATGCCATAATCAAACAACTTACAACTCCGGAATATGTTTTGTTGACGCAAAACAAGAATCCGATGCTAGAAAAGGGAACCTGCATCACAGATTGGGCACGCAGAAATAACTAGCGAAAATGAAACTAATCGCACAACAGGTGTGGTTTATATAATTTTTGGTTGTTGAGTAGTCTATGGAAGGAAGATGCGGCTCCGCCCATTTAGATGTCACGTTTTACAGTTTACGCGTGCTCACGTTTTAACTGTTTAACTTGTGCAAGTGTTGGGAAAAGTTACAAATTGTGAAGCTGTAAATGTTTCGATTCCCATAGTAACACGTATAAGGTCCTTAATATCTACATACGTTGGAGAGTTTAAAACGTGTTACCCGGTAAACTGTGTCCTTTGCATTCTCATGATTAAAAGCATCTAAATAGAAGACCCCTGGAAAGGTGTGCCGGCGCTCGGGACGTTGGGAAGATTAAGCAAGGTGTTACCCACAGTGAGATAGTGGTGGGCTAAGATGCTGCTGGGCTTTCGAATCGAACTGTGAACGCTGTTTTTCGAAGTCAGGTATTATAGGTGCTGCATCATACTTTTACCACACTTATATGTTAATTACTGCTAATTAAGTTGAAAACATTGTTAAATTATAAGTAGGGCTCCTTGTTTTCTGTTTTTACTGATTGTTACAGACAGAAGAGTATTTATTTTCCTCTCTATTTATTTTAAAATGTGGATAAAAACGGAAATTGGGTTATTTTTTGAGCGATTCTAAATGCTCTCAATGATGAGTACCAGGCCAATAGGTCTGTCGTTCTAAAAGTAAAAGGGTAAAATCAATAAAAAACTTTTAGTAAAGAGCCTTAAAGAGCAATATATATGCTCGTATAAGAAAACATGCACATTTTAATATCAAGGTTGTGTATAGTTTATCATCTAAGAGTGTTTACATGACTCAAAACGGTCAGTCCTTCAGCCATGAGTGCATATTTATCAGACAAATAAATGTGGAAATATACTCATTTCAGATTCATTTTTTCACAAAACCCGAAATATATATGGGTAAATACAGATACAATTATTTTTAAAAAATATGGATAAATACAGACGGAAATGCCCACAAAATAAATACCATAAAACCAGGAGCCATAATTATAAGTTATAAAAGACTACTGTTAAGTTCGTTTTCACTATAAAAAGTATACACGTGTTTTAAAAATGTACTTAAAAAACATTATAGGTTATAAGGATATTGTAGTTAGAAATTGGCATTTAAAAAACCTTTGAAATTCACTGAAAAAAACATAGGTTTCAGCCCCGTTATAGTTAGAAATTAGCATTTAAAAAACCTAAGAAATTCACTGAAAAAAACATAGGTTTCAGGGGTGTTATAGTTAGCTGGAACATTTCACTCGTACAAAACCATAGAAATTCCACCGTTACAGTTAGTTCAGCTAACTACAACTCGAGCCCCCGCAATGCACTGCTCATGATGTCTCATATTACATCATTCATGGCATGGTCAGTGACATCACTGATGACATCTCAAATGACATCACTGATGACATCATCCAGTGACTGTGTGTTTCTGTAAAGTTTAAAATGTTTTATATATATATAGGCCAAGGTGTATTGAAGAATGAGTGGGTGTATAGGTGTCTGAATGGATGATTTAGTAGGTAGGTGACAGACTGTATAAGTACGTGATAAAATGTGTCTTACTGAATGCAAGGGTTAGTCACTGATAAATACATTCACACAGTTTAGTTTGTCAGTTGGTGTGTAAGCAGTTGCATGGGTTGGTGAGTAGCTAATGAGGGTCTATATGGATTATTGATTGGTTGTCTGAGTATCTGTATGGGTGGGTGGGGGGTGTGACGGTGCATAGATGTGTGAGTGGGTGATTCACTGGGTGTATGGGATCAAGAGTGCATTTATGAAGGGCTGTATGGATGGGTGAGTGTGTGCATGGGTGTGTTGGTGAGTGAATGGATGCCTCAGTGGTACATGTGTGAGTAACTGCATATGTGAAAGGCAGTATATGTGAGTGTTGTAGTATACAAATGACTATATGTGAGAGTGAGTGATTGTGAGAGTGGCTGTATGGATGAGTGTGTGCTTGTATTAGTTATTTTATAAGAGTGTAAGTATGTGTTAGTATATGTTTGAATAAGTGAGGTGGAGTGTATATAACTGTATATGTGAGTAAATGGGAGTGTGATTGATTCTTTACACGTCTGACTAGGTGTGTGAGTAACTCTATGGATGAGTGGCAGTGTGTGAGTATCTGTATAGATATGTTAGTGCATATGATAGTGCCGTATTGATGGTTGACTGCATGTAAGTGTGACTGTATGGGTGAATGAGTGGATGTGTGTGTAGACCTAGGAATTAGTGAGTGAGTATGTACTAACTGGTATTGGTGTGTCTATGGTTCCGAAAATGGTAGTCTGTATTTCAGAGAGGATGTATCAAAGGTTATATTAGGGTATGAGGAGGTGCATCAGAGTATCACATAGATGATGTCATCAGTCAATCAATCAATCAATCAATCAATCAGGTGTTTGTTAAATGTGACTACTCACCCGTAAGGGTCTCAAGGTGCTGGGGGTGTCGCAGGTTCCAGTCCATCAAGGAGGGGGTCTGTTGAAGAGCCAGGTTTTGAGGTTTCTTGCAAAGATGGGGAGCGATGTTATCTGTCTGAGGTGGAGCAGAAGGTCCTTCCAAGGTCTCCCGATCTGGTCTTTCTAGTGCGGGGGACCACGGTGTAGAAGAGCCGGTCTGATCGTAGGGTCCTTTGGGGTGCGTGGAATTTGAGTTGGCTGTTCAGGTATGCTGGTCTGGTGTTGTGGAGGGCCTTGTGAGGGTGGGTTAGCATCTTGAAGGTGACTCTAGCTTCGATGGGGAGCCAGTGGAGTGTGTGCAGGTGCTGGGAGATGCGGCAGTGTCTTGGCAGGTTGAGGACCAGTCATGCGGTGGCGTTTTGGCTGTTCTGTAGCTTGTAGCTCTGTAGTGATGTCATCATTGATGTCATTTTAGATGTCATCAGTGATGTCACTGACCATGTCATGAATGATGTAATATGTGATGTCATCAGCAGTGCATTGCGGCGGCGCAAGTTATAGTTAGCTGAACTAACTATAACGGCCTAATTTCTCTGGTTTTGTAAAATGTCCAGCTAACTATAACGTCCCTGAAACCTGTGTTTTTTCAGTGAATTTCTAAGGTTTTTTAAATGCTAATTTCTAATTATAATGTCCCTGAAACATATGTTTTTTTCAGTGAATTCCAAAGGTTATTTAAATGCTAATTTCTAACTATGCCTACAAAGGTAGGACATGTGCAGAAAGAAGAAGAGATGTGCACAAAGAACCAACAGAGAAGCAGAAAGAGACCTTGTTGCAAATTCATCCTGTGCCCCCAACTTTTTGCTGACGGGTACTGGTGGTAACTGACTCAGACTAACCGGGCCTGGAGCCAGTGCTATACTGAAAGACACTTAGAATACAGTGGAAACACCTACATACACTAGGGTACACTATGGGTTGGGGTACCCCTGTGATTGGCATGACCTTCCCTGTATGGCTCTAGTACATAATAGGGCAGAGGGATTAAAAATACCTCTAACTAAGAGGTGCAGAAGGAGGCAAGGGAAGTGCAGAAAGAAGCAAAACAGGTGCTGAAAGAGGCAAGGGAGGTGCAGAAAAAAGCAAGTGAAGTGCAGAAAGAGGCAAGTGAGGTGCTGAAAGAAGGAAGAGCAGTGCAGTAAGAACCAACGGAGGTATAAAAAGAGGCTAAAGATGGGCGGAAATGAGTAGGAGAGGTGCACAATATGGCAAGAGAGGTATAGAAAGAGGCAGGAGGGGTACAGAAAGAAGGATGAGAAGTCCAGAAATAGGCAAGAGAATTGCTGAAAGAAGCAACAGAGGTGTAGAAAGAAGCAAGAGAAGTACAGAAAGAGGCAGGTAAGGTGCAGATAGAAGCAAGAGCAGTGCAGAAAGAACCAACAGAGGTTCCGAAAGAGGGAAGAGGGGTGGAGAGAGAGGCAAGAGGGTTGCTGAAATAGGTATGGTGGGTGCACAAAGAAGCAAGAAAGGTACAGAAAAAGGCAGGAGGGGTGAAGAAAGAAGGAAGAGAAGTGCAGAAAAAGCCAAGAAGAGTGCAGAAAGAGGTACACAAAGAGACAACAGGGGTGCAGAAAGAAGCATGGAAAGTGCAGAATGAAGCAACAGGGGTGCAGAAAGAGGCAAGGGAAGTGCTCAAAGTGGCAAGAGAATTGCCGAAAGAAGCAACAGAGGTGTAGAAAGAAGCAAGAAAAGTGCACAAGTGAGATACAAAAACAGGCAGGAAAGTTACAGAAAGTGGGAAGACGAGTGCAGAAAGAGACAACAGGGGTGCAGAAAGAAGCAAATGAGGTGCAGAAAGAGGCAACAGATGTGGAGAAAGAGGGAACAGAGGTGCAGAAAAAGCCAAGAAAAATGCAGAAAGAGGTACGTAAAGAGACAACAGGGATGCAGAAAGAAGCAAGACAGGTGCAGAAAGAAGCATGAAAAGTGAAGAATGAATGAACAGGGGTGCAGAAAAGGGCAAGAGAAGTGTAGAAAGGAGCAAGTGAGGCGCAGAAAGAGCCAACAGAGCTGCTGAGCTTAGCCACACCCCTCACGGAAGGTTTGATTAGGTTCCCGCCTCTGGCCAGGCACTCACACTCAGTGCGTCCTCGACTGCAGCAGGTTTCACTCTGCTCCTAAAGCCACGGAACTTAAGCTGACCTGAAACCGGCGAATTAAGTAAGTGCCTCTCTCCGCCTTCCCACACTCTATTACTTTCAGTGCTCTGGTTTATAGATTTAATTAATCATGACCGGTTCTGGTTTCTCTACAGACACCCGACCCAGCGCTCTGTTGTAGAAACAGACCTTGCTGTTTCACCTTTGTAAATTACTCCTTCAAGTGAGTACTTGCCTGTTCGCCCTACCGCTAATTTTCTCCACGCTCTGGTTAATTTATTAATTGAGCCGTTTAGCTTTTCCACAGATACTCGACCAAATGCACCACTGTGATAACAGATTGAATTAATTCACTTCTTTATGTGAGAATCTGCCTTAGTGTCACCACACCATGTGTCCCAGCAGCTGGTGAGGCATCCGGTTAATTAACCAATTTCTCTCCACCCCCTGTCATTCCCCTTCAGCTCAGCACACTTACACGATGGGTTCCATCAGCTGATCCCCCCAAATCAAGGCAGACCTAGTAAGTTATATTCCAGCCTTAGCACACTTGACCACCGCGTTTCTACATAAATTTACATTGACCTTGCTAGTTTTATTATAGATCACAGCCAATAGGGCCCCCCCCATCCCCCTTGTGGTTTCTTCGTGATTCGGCCACACTTGGACTGGCTTCGCGCCCTAGCACCTTCTCCAAACTGATTACCTCATCCGGCGCCTTTCTCATTATCTGTCTTCACCAGGAACTTCCTGGTCTCAGTAAGTTATACTCCTGTTTCCCAGCCGCGTCACGCTCCAGCACTACCTGATTCCTTAATTCTTTTCTTCAGTTGTGGTGCGCCTCCTCTGTCTATGCATGGCCTTGGCTCCTCTCTTAAAAAGTCTGATTACTCTTTAGTATGTGCAGCCTCATACATAACTATGGAATTTACTTTACTTTCTCCACCTGTGGTGCGCTCCTTTTTACAAACTCAATTGCTTGGCGCCCATCACTATTGAATTGCCCAGATCTTGACTGACAACATGCATTGTATATATTTGTTTAAATGATTGTTCCTTTTAGTATTTGCCCACTGGGAGTACTTACTCACCAATAAATAGCAGTAATGTATATATATAAGTGTATGTATAGTTACAGGGATCATATTATAACGTAATATCATTTTTTAGATTCAGATTGCTCACCTACTGTATGTCCTGAAGATGATTTCAAGTATCTGAGATCGAAACGCCATCGACCCCCTACAACAGGAACTCCTTACATTATGTAAACTCCTGTGGAGTTCCTACTTTGTTGTCAATGTGATGTCCTTGTTTTAAACTCACCCTCACTTTGTCACATCACGCTTATTGTCACTTACCTGTGTAAGCACCTGAATACTATGACAACTAATTTCCTTTAAAATAAATAACAGTTTTACCTTACTTATATGTCCCTTTGTTCATTACTTACCGCTCCCAGTGAGATTAATTGTCACCCTCAAATCTCTCATAGTGTCTCCTTTGGGGCCACTATTGTCTTCCCGGACATTTGGGCCACAACAGAACTATTGTTTCCCCTAAGCATCTCTCCCGGCGGCAACAGCCTGGGAGAGCACTGTCCGGGCCTCCTCCGAACACTGAGGTAGCACCTGCACAACCGTATCCCACACAGAGTGGGAATAACGGCCCAACAGACATGCTGTGTTTACCGACCGCAGTCCCAAGCTGGTGGAAGAGAACATTTTCTTCCCAAGGTGGTCCAGCTTTTTGGATTCCCTTTCCGGTGGGGTGTTATGGAACGCGCTCTGAGAGGTAGAGGCTTGGACCACCAAGCTCTCAGGGTTGGGGTGTTGGGAGAGGAAAGTGGGGTCACCCTGAGCCGGGCGGTGGACCTGAACCAAGTGCTCAAAAGGATGTCAGTAAGTGCATCATTAAATGGCAGCAGGGGCTCCGTAGAGCTCAGTGCCGGCTGAAGCACTTCTGTCTGGAGGTTAGTCCTGACCGCCACCATAGGTAGCTCAAGGTTGAGAGCCTCGGCCGCCCTACGCAACACCACTGCGTATGATGCTCCCTCCACCACAGCCACGGTAGGAGGAGACAACATGCCAAGGTCAGGGGAAGTGTCCAAACCACTGGCATCCCCGGTTCCTCTCTCCAATCCTGTTCATCTTCTAACTGGGCAGTCAGAGGGTCAACTGACCCCTCCCAGTCCTCCTCATCATCCTCTGGGTTCCACTCCCCATGATAAGGGACCTCAGGAGTGAACAGGGGCACAAACACCCCTCCCGACGCCGGGTCCGGCATTGGGCGATTCCGGTCCGACTCTGGAACCACGTCTGGGAGGAGGCTGGGATCGAGTGCGGTAGCGGTGCCATAGGAAATGGTGCCGGTGGAGGTGACGTGAGGTCAACCGACGTGAGGTCAACCGGTGTCGATCCGGATCCAAGACTGGATCCAAGGGGGGCCATCTACGCCGAGGCCGGAGCCACCGGCGGAGAAGGCCTAGGCCCCCAAACCGAGTCAGGGGGGCCGAAAGGTGCATCAGCAGGATCGGGTTGCCCAAAGATGGCATGCATCGCCTTGTAGAACGTACAAAGCTGGCCGGGAGTCGCTCTGGGTGCCAGAAAGGGAGGGAAGCGCGGAGGTGACTCCTTCGGCTCTGCATGAGGAGCCGTGGTAGGGGCAACACCCACACCACCTTCGGGTCAGCTGACCAACGGGGAGAAGTCGAAGAGCGACGATGCTTCTTCGACTTCTTCTTGTGCTTCGTATTACCTGACCCGGAGTGCGAAGACTTCAAAGACTTGGATGAATGGTGATGACTCCGCGCCTGGTCCCTCGACCTCCTTCGCGACCGGGACCGCGAACGGCATGGAGACGACTGCTGGAGCTCAAGAAGCTTTCGGGACCTCTCCTGCAAAGCCTTCGGAGCCATGGACCAGCAGCCGGAGCACGACTTGGGGTCATAGTTGCGTGCCAGACAAAGAGGCACACGCGGTGTGGATCTGTAACCAACATCAGTTGGGAACAGGAACCGCAGGGCATGAAATTGGGCATCCTGGATGTGCACCAGGAGTCAAAGACTCAAAAAGACGTTGACAAAAGTTGCTCAAAAAGTTCAGTCAAAAATCGACTGGAGTTACCGCTCTTCCCGGATCTGCGCTTGCTGGCGTGGAAAAAGAAACAACTGATGTCAGTGTATGGGGGCGGCATCTAAGTAGCTGCCACAACATCATCCCGGCGACCACAATGCCGACGACGGACGTGGAGCCGACCGACTCCACCTTCGACACGCAGACGTGCTGCTGACAAAAAAAGTTTCTGGATCCAGTCTGACGCCTGGGGGTAATTCTAAGGTAACTAATCTATAACTAACGTGTGTCTTTCAGATTTGTTTATCTTCTCTATAATTTCTAAAATAGTCCTGTACATTACAGTCAAGGCTGAGTGCAAGAAACTGTGCTATATTTTCTCCATTCAACATCACTTCGAAGGCTTCTAATTCAAACAAACTTACAAGCCTGGTTATCAAATCCTCCTCCGGTCTCTGCTGAAATCTGTCCAAAAAGCCCTTAGTTTCTGACTGAGGAAAGTCCTCCAGGGAATTAATTAAAACCTCCTGTGAGCATTGTAAATTAACTTGCAGCTCTCCTTCAACCACATTGTTTGTCGGCAATTCACTCTCGCTAACTAAACAGTGTAAGAGTATGAACTTGTCATACCCCATGTTTCTCGATCTAGCGCTGCCTGGTACATTTGCAACTCTTTTTTTTCAATTACTTATTTTTAAACGGTAACAGATCAGAATTTTTTTCAACTTTCAATTCATGGCTTTTGTATTTCATTATGTTCTCTTTCTCACTGCGCGCATTTTTCATACATGTTGTGCAATTCATTCAAATTTAAACTATTTTTTTTCTCTGAAATACCAAGTTGTTTTCCCTCTTCAAAAGAAACACCAAAATGTATTGCTTCGCCATCCCAAATAATAGAAAATACTGCCCTCTCACACAGAGGCACAAACATGGCGAAGCAATAAAAACACCACCAGGCAAGGGATTTCACTCTCATAAAATGAGGCACATCAAAAAACATTTCTCAGAATAAGGCATGGGGTTTTATTTGTACAACACTCTAATAAAAAGGGTTTCCCAAAGGTCAAATGAACAACATTCAAATGTACATATATATATATATATATATATATATATATATATATATATATATATATATATATATATATATATATATATATATATATTATTCCACAAATGTCCTGCACGGAAGGAGCACCTTGACAGCTGGTGCACACGTCCAGATCAGGACAGCGATCTCGAGTTAATATTCATCCCAAGGAAAATAATGACGCGGCACTCCTCTCGACGATAAAGATGTTATTTTAATCTCAAAACGTAATCCTCCCTACGCGTTTCGAACCGTAGTTCCTGGTCACGGTAGATTGTTACAATAGTCCTACTTTCATTTCTTATTTTTATACACATACATAGAGGTGCCATTATGTTGCATTCTGGGTATTGTGGTTCAAACAATGTAAGCAATATGGAATTCACTTCATTCCTGTTCTAGGGTGTAAACATATAGACATACTACCCTACTTGGGTGCTCTCAAGAGGTCACATATACCTCAGCCAGCGCCTTATGACACAGAAGCATTTTATGTAAGACACTAGAGTATGTGCTAATTATTAATTTGTGAATGCAAGGCACCTTATATATTTCAATTGTATGGAAGCGACATATGGAGTGTTGTGCACATTGGTATGTCACAGGGTGTGAGTTATGACTTTGTGTTCAACAACAAATCATGGCTGAGTGCCTACTCCCCCTTTGAGTATAGTGTCAATTAATGTGCAATAGTTACTGAAGTCCTATATATCTGTGTGGATTCGAGCTGGCTCTTTCATGATTATATGGAATTTCAATGGATAATTGAGTCCCAATTATGATGGATACGATCATATTTTTACAAGTTGTTCGCATATATATATATGTATATGTATTCACTGAAAAAAACATAGGTTTTACAGACATTATAGTTAGGAATTAGAATTTAAAAAACCTTAGAAATTCACTGGAAAAACCATAGATTTCAAGGACGTTATAGTTAGTTGGACATTTCACTCATACAAAACGATAGAAATTCCCCTGTTATAGTTAGTTGAGCTAACTATAACTCGCGCACCCGCAATGCACTGCTGATGACGTCACATATTACATCCCTCATGACATGGTAAGTGACATCACTGATGACATCACTGATGACATCTCATTTAAATGCTAATTCCTAACTATAACGTCTGTAAAACCTATGGTTTTTTCAGTGAATTTCTAAGGTTTTTTAAAAGTTAATTTCATATTTTAATATTTATAAAACCTATAATTTTTCTAATTTTTTTACAATATTTTGCAAATCTATTATCCTTTTTTTAACTTTTAAAATTATGTAATATTTTATATCTTCCCCAAAAAATATGTATATAATTTTTTTCTTCTTGTTTGAGAAAACTAAAGTCCTGTACTGATAGTCTACCAAGGTCCATCAGCACGTGAATCCTATCCACCATATTGAAATGATGCGCATTTCGTATCCAACTGGTTCGTGGAACTGCGTCCCGCGTAACAACATATACATATGAGGTCACGCCAGCTGCTGCTTTGGTATGCGACGGGTAGGCAGTACCAACCCGTGCATTACGTCATGTACGTATGGGATCGCTCCCGCTGCGCGTTGCGTATGCAACGAGTGTACGCTGCCAGGCCCTGTCTTACATCATAGACGTATGGTGTCGCATCGTGAGACGCGAAATCTTTTGCTATGTACACATTTCTTACACTATATACAACATGTAACCACCATCTTCATCAATATTCATCGTCTGTAAAGTAGCCTTCCACCTGTGATAGCCATACACCTAAAAGTTACATAACAGACGTTTTCCCCGTTACTAGAGTTATCCACAGCACAATGTAATGTAGTACGGCCCAGGGGAAGTATCATGCATAGATAATGAAGAACACATGGATACAGATAGATAGTGAAAGTGGGTATGTGCACGTGTGCTCGACATCTTTTTATTACCAGAGTCACATATCCAGTGACGTCTGTGGTGGGTGCGTGTGGAGTGAGCGTAAACCAGCCCTCAGAGAATAATTTCTGCTACCATCAACTACAACAGTAATCATTGGATCACACACAGACAATCAATAATAAAAGAATCAATAGTTTGTGCTGCAGTAAGGTAGGGACAGTAGATGTGAAATAATACAGAAAAATATTCTATCGTAAAAGAACAACAACTTGTGGTATACTGAGACACAATCAATAGATCTGAAATAATACACAAAAAGATTGTATCATAAAAGGTCCATCAGTTCTAGTGCACTCAGATTGCCACATCAAAAGCATTCAGCATGTGCACAGCCAGCGATGATGTGTGCTGCGGGTGGGCCATACTAGAAGTAATATCTGTTGCCATCAACACAGCATCATCTGCAATAGCGACTCGATTTGAATTGTGAACACTGCTCTCTGTAGTGTAGGCCAGAGAGAGCGGTCAGCAAGGACCCACAGCTACATAAGGTGGACTTGAGCTACACAGTTTGTCATACGCGAAGCAACAAAAAGCGTGTGCGGAGCCTGCGATGATGCGTATGTGTGGTGCGGACAGAGCGCACAGCAGCAATGTCTTTTCCTACAGGACTACCTCATCTACAATACCAACTCGATCTGAATTGCTGTCTGCAGTATTAATTGAAGACAGTGCTCACACAGACATCCATGAATATTTTTTCTCACTTCCTCTTCACAAAACACAACAACATACATTTCAGAAAACTCTGCAATAAATAAATCAAAACAATTCAAATTCTGATTTCTGCTGTCCACAGTGTAGACTATTCAGTGCTCCTTTGCACTTGCAAGATAAATGTGGTCATTGTAGTAAACCTATAAGACATTAAAAAAAATGTCTTCAAGCAAGTATACTAAAAGGATAATGTGTATATTTCAATAGAAGTTTTAGTTACTTGACTACTGGATTCTATAATTAAACAATCACCACTCGATCTGAATTGTGAGTACTTCTGTCTGCAGTGTAGCCCAGAGGCATTATTCATTAACGCCTCACAGCCACGTACCGTTGAATTCGAAAGCATGGAGTTGGTTGCAGCAGATCGGAGGGGGTACACAGAAATAATCACAAACTTGAACTTCTGACAACCTCAATCATAGAATCAGGACCCCGTTTCACTGTTCGGATCTGCTGTAGCATGGTGTACTCCACCGACTGGTGTCAACCAAGCACAATAATCATTTGCAACTGTTAGCTACGGAAGGACTGAGTCTGATGCACCTCAACGGAGGGAGTTCTATGAAAACCAAGCAGCAGGTAGTATCGGACATCTTCCATTGTGGAATCAAGACACCGTTCCACTATTGGGACCTAGAGTTGGTTGCACCTGATCGGAGGTGGTACTAAGAAATAATCACAGACTTTAACTTCTGACATCCTCAATCATAGAATCAAGACCCTGTTTCACTTTTCGGACCTGCTGTACCGAGGTGTACTCCACCGACTGGTGTCAACCAAGTACAATAATCATGTGCAACAGTTAGCTACGCAAGCACAGAGTCTGATGCACCTCAACGGAGGGAGTTCTATGAAAACCAAGAATCAGGTAATATCAAACATCGTCCATTGTGGGATCAAGGCACTGTTCCACTGTTGGGACCTAGAGTTGGGTGCACCTGATCGAAGGGAGTACCTTCATCTCCACTCTCAGATGCAGTTCTAACATCGTCCATTGTGGGATCAAGACACTGTTCCACTGTTGGGACCTACAGTTGGTTGCACCTGGTCAGAGGGGGTACACAGAAATTATCACAGACTTTAACTTCTGTCACCCTCAATCATAGAATCAAGACCCCGTTTCACTGTTCGGATCTGCTGTACCGCATTGCAATTTCAACGTCATGCATAGCAATGGCTGCTTCATTTTCCAGTATTGGTTGTCCAAGAGGATCGTAACTACATGGACCACTAGTTTGACTATCTTGAGAACTTTAATTACTTATTTCAGCTGTAATAGTCTTTTCCTGTTCAACTTCATCATTCAACATTTTTAAATATATAGGAAAAATTGTACATGCAACGCTATCTTTACATGCATTAAAAGAATCTTCGTAGCAGTCAAAGTCTCCAAGTAATTCAATTTTGCTATGCCATGGTTCAAACAGTTGCAGAAGTGCTAAATAGTCAAATTATCGCTTATCTGAAGTTTCACAACTAACTTTCTTGTGGTTTATGAGATTACCCTTTGCATGTTTTACTAAACAACCATGACATCCAACTACTGCATATTTTCATTCTTTTAAATTCTGTTTAACATTTCTTTTCAAGCTGCAATGTTGAAGTATTTCATACAGACATAGCTGTTCCAGATGTCGACTCCTTTTCGGATAGTATGTGTCCAACATATTAGTTTTAAGAATGTCTGTACTGTCTGGTTCATTTGCTGCTAATTCTTCAATTTCTTCAAATGATTTCAACACTCTATTTCGTTTGCAGGCAAGACCTAAACTTACCCAAATCATTCCTCGTGACTTTGAATATAAACTTGAAGAGCACAAGCGGTCTGAACATTCATACGATCCAATTTCTCGGTGGCAAAGCTTTTGCAAAGTAAAGCTGTACAATTTTTACTAAGGCTTTTCTCTTGTGCAATTTCTTCCCACATTTGTTTCATCTCTGTTTTTTCTGATTTTGTTATGTACAATGTAACATAACGTGCAACAGCAATTAAGTTATCTGCAACATACTGAATGTCCATGTTCACATTCCGCATTTTTAAAATGACTGGATTGTAATCATTGATATACTTTGACACTTCTGTTCTTTTTAAGTTGTAGGTATTATTTGGAGATTTTCGAGTTATTGTGTGCCTTACAGAAGAAAAAAAAGAATTTACTCTTCCTTTACAAATGACTGGACGGGAAAAACCAAACCGACATCTGGTGTAACATTTTCCTTCAGATTTGTATTTTCTTCTGCAATGCTTTCCACAACGGTGACTTTGGAAATGTAAAACTTGCTGTCTCAAGCTTCTATCTCCTTCTTCTCTTGGAATCTCACATGTCACATACTGTTTGATGAAAGACAATACTATTTCATCAGAATAATTTCCAAATTTAGGTGCATCCTTGATCCATAGTAGCATATTTATATGAGGTGCACCTCTTGCTTGATACTCTTTTCTCCAAAAGAAATCGGTAACTTCTCCAAGAAATGGATTCTTTGTATTGCAGATAAAAGACATCATAGCTTGAAACCTATGATTAAAATATCTGCACTCATTTACAGGATCCAATGAACACAGTTCACCACGAGTCTTTATTTCAACATGTTTTATATTGGAATTTGCTTCTCTTAGAGACTCAAGCAAATCTTCCCATGCATACTCTGCACAGCTAAGTGTGACAAACCATGTTGGCGTACCTAAGTTCCGTAACATACACTTGAGTTCTCCATGACGACGATACCAATACTCATTTGTTCCACATTGACATGCCATCAAATTGATTAAGTGTGCTTCTAAATTTTCATCTGTTTCTTGAACTTTCCTCACGAATTCTTTCGCAGAAAGAAGTGATTGATGAACTTAAGTTTAAAGTATGTGGTTCACTGCATACGACAGAGAAGACAGATCACTTTCAAACAAAAGGTGAAATATGTATGAAATGCACTGTCGAAATCTAGGATCTTCAGAATATAATCTGAAATTTCAAGTGGTCAAATAGAGAAAGTGGACAAGTCAAGGACTGAAGATATTTATGAACATTACACAATATGTCCTTTGCATTCAAAAGAAGTAATAGGAAGCAGCATTGAGTTATTTGAAATGAAAAAAGCACAGGGACCTCCAATGAGTGTATGGGAGAAAAGCTTGGAAGGTCGTTGTTTTCCACAGCTGTTTCCTACAGGAGAAGGTGGACGGTATGATGATCGACCTGTACGGATTCTAGCTTCAGAATATCGGTCAACAAGATTCATCTTATAAACGTATTACCTGTTCATCCACATGTACAGTCTTGATATAAAAATTGTTCTCTATAAGATATAAGGTAGCCTTTTCAACTTTATTAACATCCACAAATTCTTGCCATATTTTCCGACTCTTTGTCGGTACACCATTTACTAGAATGACTACTGCCTCATTTTCCTTTTTCTCTACAGCAATAGTTTCAATATTGTTCTTAAAATCCAAAGGTAAGCACACCACTCTTCCTTTCAGCCCTCTTTGCAAGTCTGTTGGTGGTAGTTTACCTGTTTTAGGCTCCATCCGAATTATAGTTTGAAAAGGATGAACAGATTGAATTAGAACAGGCTCATATGTATTCAATTCTGCCAGTTCCTCCGGAAAAGCTACTAATTCTAAGTTATTATGTACTGCTCCAGCAGGCATTTTGTTCTCTTCTAATTTGTTGTAACAATATTTACACTACCTAACTCAAATTGACCTTCCACCAACAAGTAAGTTGCTAATTCTACCCACTTAACATTTTTCTCCTTTTCACTTTTCAAATGCAAATAAATATTCCTACTTTGAATTTTATAATGAGAATGTCAACAACAAACACAAACATAGTTTGGTATTTCACAGCACACTACATTAAACTTTCCAATTTATTCTTCAAACTGATCAGTACTAATCACTTTTCCATCTCCTCCAACATCTGTAATTGTCAAACTTTGTCTTACTATGGACTGCCCTTCTGAACGAAAATATTGCATTTCAATATCATCACACTTTTTTTGAACATCTGATGAAGAACCATATAAAAGACTTGTATTCAGTTCACTTAAACATAATGCAGGACTTTTTACATAGTTTCCTTACAAACGTCCGCATTTCTGAATGGTTGTACTGCTAACATCCTCAAGTGATGAAAAACACTTTTACAAACTTTTCTTGAAAGACAAGCCAGAGAATGCCCATACTTGTCCGTATATTTTCTTACATGACATGTATCTAGTCCTTGTAACAATTTAATCTTCTGTTTAATACTTTTCTGAGTATATTCTCATAGCAAATTTCACATTATATCAATGGATTCCTGTCGAATACTACAAATACTACTACAACCCCACTTATACACAGAAGCTTGTGGACGTTTCCCTTGCACTTCCTCAGCTATTAACTGTTCTACACTTTTACCAACCATTTCCTCCTTTGGAAGAGGACAACCATCCTGAACTTCGTAGCAACACCTCCAGTATCAACTGCAAATGGTAAACTATTTTCCTGGAAGTAACTTTCCTCATTAAAAAAGGCTCAGTATGTCTCCAATGTCCACTAAAGATTTTGCAAAGGTTGATTCTGTTCACAAGTCCCTTTTTTCTACTTTTGTCTTTCAACACTTTGACAATTTTATCCAACAGTTTGATTCTCTTCAAAATCAGAATGAATAACTTCTGTTTTAAATTGAAAGCAGTATCCACTATACTTTCAATACACTGCTTCTCTTTGAATTGCAACACTTTCCTTTTATATTTGCAGCATGTTTTCATTAAATTCTGAATCACTCTTGATCAAAAAAGTCTCTGACGAATTTCTTGAAATTGCTTTTGTCTCCGAGTAACAGATACTATTTCTTTATCATGTTTCCTTTTCCTGGTATTTGAAATTAAACTCTGCTTCCCCTTACTTGAAAAATTCTTCTTTTTGCTTGGTGTGATTTTTTTTCATTAAATGTTCGTAATATTTTTTTCACAAATTGTCTTGTACTTTTAGTAGAACAAACTGTTTCTGTACTACTCGCATTTTTTTCTAATTGAAGATCTTTCCTTTTGCTCAAATATATATTTTTCTTCTCTTTTCTTCTTTTTTCACTTCTTCTAGCCATTTACAAAACTTCCACTAACGACTTCCAGACCCAGTGCTGCAACGTGATGGAGCACGACAGAGGAGCACTAGGATGACAAGTAGTGCCATAGAACATCCAGCAAGTATTTATTTAATTATTTACATACACCTTTACAATTTATATGTAACTGCACTACCTCGTACTTTTAACCTCTCCGCCACACCCCACCACACCATAGCACTCTCTCTGCAACCCACCGCAGACAACTTTATAGATAGTATTTAAAAAAATTGTAATCTATGTACTTAGGATGATATTATCAACCAAACGGCACACACATAAATGAACATTATTAGCCTAACAATTATATCTACAACTTCGTAAATATAACACTGCACCCAGGGCTTTAGTGGGGGGGTGTCTGTGGGGGTCTGAGCACCAGCACTTTAGTTTTGGGCGCCTCGAAACAGGTCTTTATGGGGCTCTATTTTCTGGCCTCGCAAAGCTAATCCGTTTTTTTTCTCCTTTATTGCACTGCAGTAAGACTGTGAGAGCATGCACATTGCTCACTACTTAGAAGTGCAGACATCATGCCAGGTGACTTGCATTGTAGGAGAAGGGAAATCCTTTAAAGAGAGCCATTTTCTCTCAGGATTTCTCTTCTCTGTTTGCAACGCAGGAGCAACATCATAGTGGGGTGATTAGCAGACAGACCACCAGGCGCGCCACGCCCATTGCCCCGGACTCACTGAGACAGCTTCCCGGGTGCACACACAGAGCCGCACCCGAGTACTTCACAGGTCTTCAAAAGACCATTTTTTGGTAAATGAGACTCTGTTCTTTTTCACCCCTTTTTAAAGCCCCTATATCTTCACTCTGCCTATTGCTGAAAGAATTAGGCTCCCCCTAAATTTCGCTCTGGTTGTGCCTCTGTAAACGACCACAAGCAGGCAACTCCAGCACAACCCTGCTCTGACCTTACACACTGTCTTGTTTTAGTGCTACGAAAACACACGCTTTGCCTGGCTCATGTAGTTCTCACACACCCTCTTTAATATGAACATGAAAGCTTTGCAATTACTTTTATATTCCTATACTGTGGTTCACATGGAAATATAGAACTGCAGGTTCTCACCACCCCAAATTAGCTCTCTGGTATAATTTCTCAAATGTAAGAAGTACCGGTATTCAGTATCTGTCAGTCACGGCCACTTTAAAACAGTGTTCCTATATACAACTCGACAAAACGTTATGTTTCTAAATTAACGTCTTACACTGAAAAGCTCCTTTACCTTTCTTTCGCTGCATGTACCTTTGTTTAAAACACCACCAGAGAAGGGTGGTGAAGTATGCTCCACAAAGAGCAACTCAAAGCTTTCTTGTTCTTTATAAGAAATATCTGCCTGTCAATGCTTATCGCCAGCCTTTTCGACCCCTTAAGAGGCTGGGTGGATGAGTATAATACGTCGTATTTAGGATTGGGGCGGAGGATGCACGGAAATAATAACGTATAGTTGAATAAAGGGCGAGTGGATGCATGACCAGATGGATCAATGGATAGGTAGATGGATGGATGTATCAATGTATGGATGGAGGGAAGGATGAATGAATGCAGGGACCAGTACTTAGGATAGACGGGTGGGCTGATAGATGCTTAGGATTGGTTCTGGGACAGATGTATCCATGGATATATAGGCGTATCACTGCATGAAGGGCACAGTGCTTACTATAGGTGAGTGGGCTCATAGATGCTTAAGATAAGGGCAGGAACAGATGTATGTATGTATATAAGTAGGAATGTATGCATCAATTAAAAGATGGTTGGATGGCGCAGTGCTTAGGATGGATGGATGCTGGGCTTTAATTGGACCGGGTCTGAGGACCAGCACTTATTTTCAGGGAGCCTCCAAACGGGTCTCTATTGGGCTCTATTTTCGGCCCTCGCAAAGATAGTATTTTTTTGTTTGTTGTTGTACTGCAGTGAGAGCATGCACATCGATGTATGCATGCTCATTTTGCTCACTACTGAGAACTGGAGACATCATGCTAGGTGAGCCACGTTGTAGAATGAAGGGAAATCCTTTAAAGAATGTTTTTCCGAACGTAGGATAATTGGAGGGGATTTTCTAAAGCACACACTACTTATCTTGATTTAGACCACACCCATACCTGCGCAGCCCACACCCCTTTAAGAGGTTTGCCCCCCTTTTAGAGCACCCCCAGTTTTTCCCACTTAGAACCCAGACTATACCATAGTAACAAAGAAACAGTCTAAGCTTCCATTGAAATCTACAATGGCACCAAGTTTCATAATTTGCCATCAACGCTGGCAGCCTTCTACCACAGTGCAAGAGTGTCTATCAGCACAAAGATTTGTTATCCACAGAAATGTTGTGTATTTGTGTAGCTGTCTGCTGGAACACTCATCACCAAAAGGTATTAAAACATGGGAATTTGCCAGAAAAACAAATACCATACCATAAAGCGATTCATAAATGGGCACACTGCCACTACACCACCCTCTTCCCCATCCTTCCTTAACCTTACAAAATCAAAGAAAGAGCCACACCAAACCTAGTAGAGACACTATAGCAATACACAAACTTAATTTTAACAACTGTCTGCCGGAACACTCATGATCAAAGTATATTAAAACATGCAAATTTGCGGGTAAAGCATATACCATGCCATAGGGAGCTTTATAAGTGCTCCCAGTGGTACTACATCACCTTTAGTAGCTGGACATCTGCACGTTACTAAAATCTGTGTTTTAATGACCAACATACCCACCTCCCCACACCAACCCCCGCCCTTGCTTAACCGTATGAAATCAACCAGAAACCCCCACCATTCCTAGTAGCGCTACTATACCCATACACAGGCTTAATTTTAACAGGTGTGTGCCGGAACACTTATCAACAAAAAGTATTCAAACCTGCAAATTGGCGGGTAAAACATAAACCATCCCATAGCACGGTTTATAAATGGACCCAGTGGCACTTGATTACCTTTACTAGCTACACATGTCCACTTAACAAATATCCGTGTTATAATCAGCAACATACCCACCTCCCCCGCCCCCACCCCTGCCCTTGTTTAACCTTACGAAATCAAACAACGAGCCCCAGCACTCCGTTAGCAACACTATAGCCATACATAGACTTAATGTCAACAGGTGTCTGCCGGAACGCTCATCAGCAAAAGCTATTAAAACCTGCAATTTTGCAACTAAAACATACACCATACCATAAGACGGTTTATAAATAGTCGCAGTACCACTACACCACCTCCACACCCACCCTTCCTTAACTTTACGCAATAAAAGAAAGATCCCCAGCAAACGTAGAAGCGCCACTATAGCCATACATTGGCTTAATTTCAACAGATGTCTCCCGAAACGCTCATCAGCAAAACATACTAAAACATGCAAATTTGCGGCTAAAACATATACCATGCCATAGGGTGTTTTATAAGTGCTCCCAGTGGTACTACATCACATTTAGTAGCTCAACATCTGCACGTTACTAAATTCTGTGTTTTACTCACCAACATACCCACCTACCCCACACCCACCACCGCCCTTGCTTAACCGTACGAAATCAAACAGAAACCCCCACCATTCCTAGTAGCGCTACTATACCCATACACAGGGTTAATTTTCACAAGTGTCTGCTGGAACACTTATCAGCAAAAAGTATTCAAACATGCAAATTGGCGGGTAAAACATAAACCATCCCATAGCACGGTTTATAAATGGGCACAGTGGCACTACATTACCTTTACTAGCTACACATGTCCACGTTACAAATGTTCGTGTTATAATCAGCAACATACCCACCGCCCCCACCCCCACCCATGCCCTTGCTTAACCTTACGAAATCAAACAACGAGCCCCACCACTCTTGTTACCGCCACTATAGCCATACATAGACTTAATGTCAACAGATGTCTGCCGGAACGCTAATCAGCAAAAGCTATTAAAACCTGCAATTTTGCAACTCAAACATACACCATACCATAAGACGGTTTATAAATAGTCACAGTACCACTACACCACCTCCACACCCGCCCTTGCTTAACTTTACGCAATAAAAGAAAGAGCCCCAGCAAACGTAGAAGCGCCACTATACCAATACAGAAGCTTAATTTCAACAGATGTCTCCCGAAACGCTCATCAGCAAAACTTATTAAAACATGCAAATTTGCGGCTAAAACATACCCCATGCCATAGGGCACTTTATAAGTGCTCCCAGTGGTACTACATCACCTTTAGTAGCTCGACATCTGCACGTTACTAAATTCTGTGTTTTATTCACCAACATACTCACCTCCCCCACACCTCCCCCACACCCACCCCCGCCCTTGGTTAACCGTACGAAATCAAACAGAAACCCCCACCATTCCCAGTAGCACGACTATATACCGTCCTTTTACTGTATCTATATTAAAGACTTTAAATGGAATGAAAAAATTGACGAGTGTCTCAAAAAATATAGTGAAGGTGTGCACCGGTAAAACCCGGACCACTTCAACACCTACATATATCCAGCACAGGGACACAGCCTAAAAAATAGTATCACTTATAATCACATGTAGTTCTCTAATGTCAAAAAAGTCATACAGAAAATATACCGCACATTTTCATTTCTTTTTTATCTCTCACACATGTATAAAACATCTCTTCTAAAGGAGCACTCCCCAACCACTTCTATTCCATAAGAACAGACAATCATTAATACGTTTACTACCATATATTTTAGTATATCTACCTTTTTATTATTCACTAGTCAGAAACTACTAAAACTATTAACTATACCCAAATGCAAACAAGAAACCATGTTCATATTATATCTCAACCTATGATCAAATGATTCAAACTATGCATACATATAAAAGGAATGTATCACTTTTAATATCTCCTTCTCCTCTCCATGTAATCTCCAAACACTGTAGACGACCTCACAGTACAACAACCTACCTCGATTTACATTCAAATCTACCTCTCAGTGTCAAAAATGAGACCACAACCTGCCCACATAACATTTCTGGGTTTCGTTTTATCGCTTTTAACTTAATAACACATACATCTCCTACCAGCACCCCCCACCCCACTATTTTCACAAAAAGTATAATTTGCAAACGTGGGATATTTTGTTTATCTCGCCCGAATACATTACAATTCCAAATTAACGCTGCACCTCATTTTCAAAGCCATACCGTCCTATAAAGATGACAAACTACACTTCTTCTTTGTGAAAAATTCATACACATATATAAAGTACTTATTTAACAACAGGTCAAATTTTATGCATATTATATAACCAATATCAAACACCACACTTCACTAACACTATATTACTTTGAAATAAAAAATACTTTCAAACTTAAAAACATCACCTCAAATACTTAATCACTACTACAGAACACATAACACACCTTGTTCGTTTCTAACTCACCCTTGTAGTTGGTGTGCAGATTTCG
Source organism: Triturus cristatus (assembly GCF_964204655.1). Taxonomy (NCBI): domain Eukaryota; kingdom Metazoa; phylum Chordata; class Amphibia; order Caudata; family Salamandridae; genus Triturus; species Triturus cristatus. Next base: position 946,985,523 of record NC_140586.1, read on the forward strand.
AATGTCACACACGCATGCAATTCTTTCTTTGTCACATAGTACATGTAAAGCACCGATTTCATCAAGAATGGAACCGGGAATGGCACAATTTCTCTGTCGCTCCACACATAGATACATGTAAAGAACAAATCATAATACTTCATTCCTGCAACGACATTCCAAAACTTATCTCCATTGGTTAATTTTGACTTTTCCATTCGAAAAGCTACTTAATATTCCGCGCCACATACAGGTCACAAGTTCAACCTATTTTATGACCACACTTTCTGGAACATTCTACGACACCTAACCATATACTTTTGCAACATTTTATCGAACATTTAACGGCACATGCAGGTTAAAAGTTCACAATAGGGGTCAGTAGTTCATCAGCTTTATCCCCAACTTCAACAGCAACTCAGCTTATGCCCCCAGCGCCATCAGACCCGTAGGAGTCAGTGCTTTCCACTTTACAAATACCGAATTCATTTGATACACACGTATTTACCTTCACTCTCCCTATATAACACCCCCTAAGCACAATACACAAGCTACAATGCTCGAAACAAAAGTTCCTCCGAGTAGGTATAACTACATGCTTACACTACTTAGACAGATGTGGCACAGCGGCCAGAGCACATGACTTCACAGCATATGACACACAGTTTGGGCTCACGCTTTCATCCCGAGTCTGGCAGCACCTCACCTTAGCAGCATGAGGCTCTAGACAGTACCTCACTTATTTTCCGTACCCCAGGACTTTCAGACCAGTACGGGTCAGTAGTTCGTCCTAGTAGGTATAAACACATGCTGACACTACTTCCACAGCTGTAGTGCAGCGGCCACGGCACATGCCTTCACAGCATAAAACACACAGTTTGGGCTCACGCTTTAATCCCGAGTCCCGCACCACCTCATCTTACCAGCATCAGACTCTACACAATACATCACTAAATTTCCGTAGCCCAGCACTTTCACACCGTCACACCGTTAGGGGTGAATACTTTGCTTCGTACCCCCTCTATAGCACACCCTAAATACCCCCTCATCAGTGATGTCATGAGTGATGTCACTGACCATGTCATGAGTGATGTAATATGTGACATCATCAGCAGTGCATTGCGGGCGCGCGAGTTATAGTTAGCTGAACTAACTATAACGGGGGAATTTCAATGGTTTTGTACGAGTGAAAAGTCCAGCTAACTATAACGCCCCTGAAACCTATGGTTTTTTCAGTGAATATATACATGGCACGGGGGTGGGGCCTAGTGGTACAACATGGCAGACATGCTGTAGGCGAACTACCGCAGCCCTTTCCTTAATCCTCCCGATTCTTACTGGAAATGTGCAGCAGATCCCATCCTTCGCCCACGGCTGCCTCCCAGTTGAGGTGGACGCCACCTGGAGCCTGTCTGAGGTGCTTGGCCTCCACGACGGGGAGCAAGGCCCATACCCGCAGGTGGTCGGATGGGCATTGTGGGCCTCGCAGCCGGTGTGAATCCCGGCTGGTGGCCTGAGTGGATGTGCCGCATGCTGGTGGGGGTGGTCTTCCTCCTCCTGGCCACAGTCTGAGGATTGACTCCCGTGCTGTCCTACGGGGCTGTGCAGGTCTACATGGGCAGCTCAGTGACCGACGGCCGTATCGCGCCAGATAGCCCTGAGGGCTGCTGCAGCAAAGGAGTGTGTGGCGGCAAGGTGTGGATCCGATGCTGACCGGGCTGCTGTTACAGAGGACTCGAGCGGGTCCGCGGTGGCGGATTGCCTGGTCCTGGCCTGTTTTTGCCCGATGTGGTCGAATACCACTGGGGTGATGCGACCACGTGGCTGGATGCCCGCAGATCAGCGAGGGAGGTTCCTGGGCCCTTAGCCCGACGGCTACAACGGGGAATGCTGACCTCCAGGGCCTACGCTGTCTGTGCACCATCGTGAGTGCTGCAACCCTAAGTCACTTACCCACAGGTGAGACGCCCGCTGTAGGGGCATACCCCCATGTGCGGCGGCAGCCAGGCTAGGCCCCGGTGTTGCTTGTGGAGGGGGGAGCCTCTCCTGGCCTACACCCCAGTTTATTTCGAGTGATGTGATGGTGGAAAATGAATGCATCTCCTAATTATCCCTGGAATTGATTGCACCTTCTACAGTCGGAGGTCTGTTTTTTTGTTAGTGCTTGGTGTGGGTCCCGAGACTCTTGGATGGGAGGTGCCACACACACAAGAGATAGCCCTCCATTATCCTCCTTTCCCCCCCTTCATCATGACTTAAGATAAACCCCCAGCGGGCCTCACTAAACAGAGCACTATGGCCCGTTTTACTGGAGACGGAGCCCACAGGCGTAATCAGGGAGAACCACCAACCCCCTTCCAGATAATGCCACCCATTTGCTGTGAGTACACAGTCCAGAGATACCCTAGAGTCTAAAATCGGCACGATGGGTTCAGAAGTGACATTATTGCACCAAGACCTTTGCAACGCTGTGGAACGTATAACTGAAGTCGAGTCTAGAGTCTCTAGAGTGGAAGACATGGTATTCACACTCCGAACACAGGTCTCTACTTTTAAGAAATGCAGGTGGAGGATGTGGAGGGACCTGCTGGCAGGAAAAACCTCCGGTTTCTGGGCTTCCCTGAGAATTGCTAAGGTGATGATGTGGGGAAACTCTTAACCTGCTGGCTCACATCCTGGATCCCATCTGACGCCCTATTCCCCTGTTTCATAATCAAATGCGCACACAGGGCCCTGCTTCAGAAACCTCCCTCCGGCACCCGACCACGACTTGTAATTGCCCGGATCCTAAATTTCCATGACCGGGACATCATCCTTAAAAAAGCACGAGCTCAGACAGATCTTCTTACCGCATAAAGATATTCCCGGACTATACCAAACTGATACAGCAACAACGTCAGTGATTTTTAGCCGCCAAGGCCCATCTACGAGATCCGTACATGCTCCTCTTCCCAGCCTGTTTATGAGTGCTGTACAAATCTCGCACCCTGTTTTTTGACACCCTTGAGGAGGTCTTCACATGGACAGATGAACAGAGACACTTGAGGCCACACTCGCCACCGTGATGTGACTCGTATTCCTCATCAGGGGAATGTCACCAATTGCGCAAAAAACAGACAGGGAAACGCAGACAACGATCCAGGTCCACGTGGAGTTCTAAGGCCCGGGAAGGATGTCCTGGAGATAACTCCAGCAGATGAGCGGCCACTGTCCTCGTGTCGACAATCTGGTGGTCCTTCTCATCATGTGTTTTGATGGCTGTAGTCTTTCTGGTCCCTTATTGGGCTGTATGGTTTGAGAGATCTACCCAGGCCATTCAAAGTAATCTAAGATCTGAACTCTCAAAATCTACTAAAAGTAAGCCAGGGTGGTTCGATCGTAAATGTAGTAAGTCGCATGCAGCCTTGATAGCTGCCCTACACAAGACCACGAGAGACCGGGACGCTATCAAAAGCGCTAGGGCAGCGTACAAAAAGTCCCTAAAAGAGTGCAAGGAGGCTATAAGAACTGACCTGTGGCGAGCTTTAAAGCAAGCATCAGACACTAAAGATACAAAAGGCTTCTGGAGGGCAGTGAATGCCCCGTTTCTGGCCCCAAAAAATGCACCTAGTATTGAAATTTCGATTGGGGAAGATCAGTGGATGTCCCATTTTATTGGATTATGCTGTATTCATGATGACACCGCTTACGGCGATTATTCTGGAACAGCTCCACCATGTCTTCTCTCAATTGATATTGATTTCAATATGGATGAGGTCATTTTAGCAATTAAGGCTAGCATAGGTGGAAAAGCCCTGGGCCCAGATAGCATACCAGTGGACCTGTACAAATCTTGCCCCCTGCTGTGGGGCCCATTATTAACCCTGGTCCTACAGGCCTGTTGCACACAAGCTTTCACCCCGACTTGGACGGAATCCATACTTGTCCCCGTTTTTAAGAAGGGTGACCACAACGACCCGGCCTGCTAGAGACCAATCTCGCTGTTGGACTCCTTCGTGAAGGTGGCCGGGCGTGTCATCTTAAATAAACAACAGTTGTTAGGCGAGGGTACTGGTGTTATCTCAGAGTTACAATATGGATTCTGCCAAGGCCTGGGTACTATGGAACATAGTTTGAACCTATGCCTTTTATTGGGGAAATATATACAGGATAAAAGGGGGAGCTTATACCTGTGCTTTGTCGACTTGAGTTTGGCCTTTGATTATGTTAACCATCGGAAGCTGTGGGGTAAATTAGAGGCCATGGGGGTAGAAATCTCTGTTATTAACTTCCTAAAACAGTCCTACCTAGAGGCCCGGGCCAGGGTCCGCTTTGGGAGAACCGGCAAAATTAGCGATAACTTACCTGTCAGGAAGGGGGTAAGGCAGGGTTGCGTGCTAACCCCCCCTCCTATTTACACTTTACATAAATAGTTTGGGGGACACCTTATCCAGGGAATGTTTGGATTTACCTGCTATTGGTAAACGGCCAATTGGCATACTTTTATATGCCGACAATGCAGTCTTGTTAGCCCTTACCCCAATTGGCCTGCAGAGCATTGTCACGAGTTTTGCATCCTATATGTCTAGCTTAGACCTTAATGTAAACATCGCCAAAACGTTTACGATAAAATGTAGCAAGTCCATTACCAAGTGTTGAGATATTTTTATAGCTAATAATAGGCTGGAATTTGCCAAGTTTTTCTCGTACCTGGGCATCGTTTTTGAAAATAGGGGTTTGTGGGTCAATGCAATTAACTTTAAGAAATTGCTCTTCGCCAGAGCTGTAGGAGCCTTGGTAAACTTAGCTAGGAAGTTAGGCAAACGCCCAATTAGCGATCTGTTGATAATCTGTAAAGCCAAGTGCATCTCTGTTGCCCTGTATGGAGCTGGCATTTGGGCTATGCAAATCTAGAGCCTATCCAGAAACTTGAGAATAGATTTTTAAAATATCTTTTAGCTGGCCCAAACAGTACTGCTACGTATATTTGTCACGCCGAACTGGGACTGCCGTATGTGTCCGACTTAATTAAAATCCAGCCAATATTACTATAGCATAAAGTTTGGACCGGCGTTTCTACCGGCCTCAATTGGGATGAGATAAATGATTGCTTGAGTTTACAAGGGGCACCACGTATTCCCTGGCTTGTTTATGTTAAAAAATGTTTTAATGATATAGATCATCCCGAGTATTTTGTCAAACCAGACTGTTTGACCTCAGTTACAAGAAAGGAACGAGTCATTATGTATTAGTCACCTGGAGATGTTAAGACTTTCTTCTAACATTACAAAAACATCAGTCAGTGCCACCCAACTGATCCTGAGCCATCCAGGAATTCAACCTTATTTAACTTTTAATTTGTGTGCTTATGATAAGATGCTTCTGACGCGCCTACGTTTAGGCAACTTTCATATCATGGTCACGTTCCCCCAGATAAACGATTGGTCACATTTTTTGCGCCCATGTCCTTGCGATGATATTTCCCCACAGTCGACAATCCATGTTATATTTTTCTGAAAGTTTGATTTATTAATCAGAAAAAGATGTTTTATACCTATTTTTAAATCACAAGGCCAGAGACATTGTCGACCTGCGTTCATTAAATTGCAATCTCTAGACAATGAAACCTACACTGTTCATACTGCAAAATATTTAAAAGGGGTGGACAGATTTAGGAATTCAGTGCAAGGACCCCTTTTTTTTGTAACTGTTTATGGATTGTAATTAAATTTGGGACGTGTAAGGAAACTAGCATGGTTTCTCTTTTTTTAAATTATTGTTTAAAAAAAATATATCTTGTATCATTTATTTATACGAATAGTTATATTCTGTTTTTAATGTCTTGTGTTTTCATGATGTGCTTTTATGATTTAATTGTTTTAAATCGAATAAAGCGTCATTTGAATTTTTTTGAATTTTGAGAGATCTACCCCAATCCTCTCAAGTTGCCAACATGACATTGGGGAGATTTGGGATCCATTGGACGGCCCCTGCATCTGCTTCCTGTTGAGGTTGGCATAGGGTTCCTTCCACGATAGATACTTTGGCTGATGCGAGGTTTTTGGGAGGGAAGTGGGAAAGGGGTTTGTAAGTTGCTATGTTGATATGGTTTATGTTTCCTCTGACTACGTAATGTGTGCTCCCCCTCAGCAAAGACCTCGCCCCCTGACAGGATATGACATATTGACTCTCTACCTGTATGCCAGACTGTGATACAATGACCCCCTCTGGATGGTTGTGTGTAGTGAGCTGGAATGTTAGGGGACTGCTTGACAAAGTGAAGCGGGTGAAGTACTCCGCCAGGCCAAACGCATTGGGTGCATATATCCTCTTTTTGTAGGAGATCCATCTCATGGTAACTAAGACTCTCTGTTTAGCTCCTTGTTATGTTATGTTATGTTAAGAGATTTTATATAGCGCACGAATCACCCGGGGGCATCTCAGCGCTTGCTTTGATTTGTTTCTGAGAACGGAAAAACAGGAGAGGAGGTGGATCCTCATTATCATTACCGGAGCGAGGAATAGCCAGGTTTTCAATTTTTTCTTAAATGTAGCAAAGGATGGACATTTCCAAATGTCAATTGGAAGCAGGTTCCAATACCGTGGTGCAAGGCTAGAGAACGACTTAGCCCCAGTGCGGGTCCGCCGGATTCTAGGTGTTTTCAGCAATTCCATAGCGTTGGAACGTAGATTTAAGATCGAGGTTTTGTTGGTTAATTTATTGGCCAGATATTTAGGGCCCAAGCCGTTTAGGGCTTTGAACGTGAGGCAGCAGGTCTTAAATTGGGACCGTTTCCTAATAGGTCGCCAATGTAGTTCAGCTAAAATGGGCAGTTAAGGATCATTTGGGCAGCCGTGTTCTGAATGACTTGTAATTTTCTTAACAGGGAAGAGCCGAGTTCGGCCAACAATGCGTTGCCGTAATCAAGGCGGCATATCACCATCGCCTGCACTACTGTTTTCCGGTGTTTCGAGGGAAGATACGGAAGCATCTTTCTCAACAAACGCAGGCTGTAGTAACAGGAGCTGGTGATTCTGGCGATATGGTCTTTCATGGAAAGAGTTTTGTTCAGTGTGAACCCCAGTTTCTTCACGCTTTCCTTCGGGATTGGGGCCGTGCCCAGGTCTTTTGGCCACCATTCTGAAGACCAGGAGAAAGAGGCTTTTCCTACTAGCAGTATCTCCGTCTTGCTCGGGTTCAGCTGAAGGAGGTTCTCTGTCATCCATTTAGAGATGGCAGACATTCCTGCTGCAAAACGTAAGTTTTCAGCCGGGCGTTAGGATTGATTTTAAAAATGAGTTGCGTATCGTCCGCGTATGAAATAATCTCAAATCCACAAGTTTCAGCAATTTTGGCTAGTGGAGACATATAGAGATTAAACAGCGTGGGACTTAAGCAAGATCCCTGAGGAACTCCTTTATCAAGCCCATGTTTGCTTGATCTGAAAGGCCCTAACATAGTTGTTTGGTTTCTTTCTGCCAGGAAGGTTTGAAGCCATTTTAACGCTTGTTCTTGAATGCCACAGTGTCTCAGTCTTTCTGTCAGCTTGGAATGCGACACCGTATCGAATGCCGCGGAGAGATCTAAGAGCACCAGAATGGCTGATCCTCCCGCGTCCATTTCTAACCTCAAGGAATCTGTCACCGCCAAAATTGCGGTTTCAGTGCTGAAGCCTGGTCTAAAACCGGATTGCGATGGATCCAGGTGGTCATTCACTTCAAGGTAGTGGCTCAGCTGTTTATTTATGGCTGCTTCTAAGGATTTTGCCAGCAGCGGGAGTAAAGATACAGGTCGGTAATTTGCGAATGTAAGAGGGTCTGCTGTGGGTTTTTTCAGTAGAGGGCGGACGAAGGCTTCCTTCCAACTCGGTGGGAGAGTGCCTCATTCTATGGAGCTATCCTTAGGCTTATCTACATACCTTTCACACTGGTTTCATTAGGGGCTCTAAAAGGCTGGCTATCCTGATACATATTAGACTCCCCTTCACCCTGGTACAAGCATGAACAGACCCACAGGTCAGATACATGTTTATTAACGGGACCATAGATGGGGATCACATTGTACTGGGTAGTATTTACGCACCGCCACCCCTAAGTCAGGCCTGTGTGGAAAGACTGGTGGGGCTATGGGGTTCCACACCTGAAAGCCTGGCAGTCATAGGCTGAGACTGGAACGATGTAATGTGCCTGAATAGAGATCGATGGCGTGCGTCTAGTGCGAGGCAGACGACCCGGGAGTCCTGGTTGAGGTTCCTGGAAGATCTGGTGGGATGGACGGACATATGGGGAGCCCATCATACCAAAGATACAGGCTTTACCTTTCACTCTGATGTACACAACTCTTTTTCTAGTCTACATTTTCATCCCCTGCGACTATATGCATAGAATATCAAATGCCTCGATTCTGCCCCCGGGCATCGTATTGCTCCCTCGTGGCCATTCAGCTCCGAGCTGATCCGTCTCTACCCCCGTTTCGATGGAGGCTTCCCCTGTGGTATCTACAAGATAGCTCCTATTGGACCCAGATCCAACAAGCCCGAATGGAGTATTTCTCCTTGAATGGGGAGTCTACCCCTCAGTAGGCACTCTATGGGAGGCTATGAAACCTACCATTAGTGGAGTTGATATCAGCTACAGGGCACAGCACGTAGGCGACGCAAACAGAATTTAATTCAAATGAAAGCCTAAATTATGGAACTAGAGTGGCAGGGACATGGAGACGGCAGGGTTGTGGCATGCCGGCAGCTGTGCCTCACACAGTAGCAATATCAGGGGGAACTGATGGAAGAGTTGCAAAGTGCCCAGCTGGCAACTCAAAGCAGAATGTTCTAGTGGGGGGACAAGTCGGGGAGACTGCTAAACAGACACTGCCACCAAGCAACCACACTAGTCCAGCTCCCCTGGGTCTGCGACATGGACGAAGTGGTACTCACTGACCCATCTGCACTAGCGGACAGCTTTGCCACTTTCTATCGGGCTCTATGTAGTGCTAGAGGCACTCTTGTGGTCTGAAACCCTGTGATGACCTTTGACTACCATTATTTTAATTGACTTTGGTGTGTTATTTTACCCTATCCTGAATGTACGACGTCCTGCATATGCGTTGCTTCTCTTAAATGTTTCTTTCTTGTAATCTCGCAGTCTTTCAGTGGAAGCTGTCACGGAGTAGGACAGCCTTGCCAAGAACAAAACGTGTGGGATGTGCATTTGAAAGCATGAGAGGGAGATGGAGGTGTGGAATGTACTTTTTGGCCACGAAAGTGGTGTTGTGAGCAGTGATGTACAAATGTCCTCGGTGTTGTACATTGAGAGATGAAGTATGTGATGCTATAGGACATTGAGAGATGAAGTATGTGAATCTATAAGCAGTAGTGCACAAATGTGCATTGTGTGGTACATTGATGGGTATTATGAAGTTCTTACTATTGGCTTTGACATGGCCTGTTTCATCCTGTTTTCTGACTGCTTGGCTTCAGCTTTTCTGCGTGCACAGCAACGCTTGCAAGTTGTTTGGGTTAATCACATACAAGGATTGGTTTGTGAGATATTGTTTTAGGCTTTTGTGAGCTTCGCCAAGATAAAGGCTGGAACATGCGAGATTGGAGAGGGAACGTGAGAACTCCTTCCTGCCATTGGAATGCTTTCTAGGAAGCTGGCCAGTTCTGGTATGATTCCTCTGGCACGAGGGCAGGTTTCTCTCAAACCTTCTAGTGTGTTTTGAGATTATAAAGCTGATGGTTGTTGACTTTGAGACCGGAATTTTGGAATCCAAACTTGGAATGACGTGTCTACTTCGAGACAGAAGCCTGGCTGCTGAGCTCTTAACCCTGGCTGTGTGAATCCCCCGGTCAAGAGAGGGCTAAGGTGCAGATACAGTGTTTGCGCCAGGTGAAGTGTTGAGTTTTGATTATTGCCATTGTGATGGTTGGCCAGTGGCTTTGATCATTTGAGGTGTTTTCTTTGTGATGTGTGAGTGAGTTGAGGTGCACATCCAAAGTAATCATTTGATGTCTCTAGTGTATATACATCTTTCTGATCTCTTGCAGGACGTCCAGTATATTTGCTTGAGACTTATCTCATATTATTTGCTGCTTGTTTAGTCATCAGTATTATTCATGCATTTAACTGCTGCATTTCCCAAGTGTGTTATTATTGCTTGCCTATAAAAATATATATCTCTATATACATTTGCATTTGGCTTCTGGGAAAGCCATTCTGTTAGAGAGCATTGTGTAAAATAAAACCCCAAGCCTTATTTTAAAAGAGAGAGAGTCTTTGCATTTTGTAAAATAAAACCCTTTTCTAAAGGTGTTTGTATTGTGTTATGTCTCCTGCTTCGCCCTGTGGGTTTGAGCTACCGTGTGGAAGATTCTGTATTATCTGAGAGGCGAAAGCAAGACACTCTATACGCTTCAAAGGAAGCAATTAGTGCCTCTCAGATTGAGCAATTTTTCAATGACATACCCCCAAGAACCGTTTTGGGGGAGGACTGAGAGTCTTAGGAAGCCCCTCTGATGCTGGAAGAACTGACAATGGCATTGTCAGCACTAAAGCCCAGGAAAGCACCGGGTCCCAACCGGTTTCCAGGTGAGTTTTACAAATTTGTTCTGGTGGCGGTCCGTGAGGCTTGCCTGCCTCCAGATTGGCAACTTACCAAAATCGTTGTCTTTTTTAAACCGGGACGTCCCGCAGAATGCCAAACTTGATACCGTGCTATCTCCTTTCTAAATATAGAAGCAAAGCTGCTGACTAAGACCCTGGCTAATTGGCTCCAGCCTTATCTGTCTGCCTTGGTGCACCCAGATCAGGTGGGCTTCATGCCCCACCGGGCAACATCCCACGACATTGAACAGGTCGCCGCCTTGCTGTTAGCTGACATTATTAAGGTGTTTGATTCGGTTAGCAGTACATACCTCTTCATACTCCTAAAACATCTGAATTTTGGACCACGCTTTCTGACATACATTCAATTACACTGTAATGATTTAATGGCTACAGTGTGCGTGGCTGGCAGTGTCTCTTCAGCATTTCTTATTGGTCGTGTCCCCCATCTCTCCTTTTGTTTGCGCTGGTTCAAATGGATACCTTGGTCTGCGGAGATCTCTGACCGCATTGCCCTGTATGCCGACGGTGTCTTATTCTTTATGGATCCCCATAGATTGGGCCCAAAGATCCTACAGATTATGCGGATCTCTGGGGAAATGTCAGGCCTTTACATGAACGTGGGTAAATCTCTAATATGGCCGCTACGGGGGACGCTGGGTGATGGTCGGTGGGCCATGGACATACTGGGAACTGAGGTGGGTCTAAGATATCTGGAAGTTTTCTTGTCTGATACATAGGGGATATCATGGGAGCACAATTTCACCCCTACTGTGGTAAATAATTTAATTACCGGGACTTAATTTGATACAGAAACATAATAAAATAGCTCAGTAAATAAGAGGCAGAATCCGTGGTATTAGAGGTTCGGAATGGGCTTTATTCCAATGGTCGATTATAATCGGTTGCTCCAAGTTCCATCACCACGAAGGTTCAGGAAGTGAAGTAAATACATTATTGATAATTATTCACTTTTATACAATAGGCATTACAGTGAGGCCAATGCAAGAGGCGTAACAATTGATAGCAAAGATAACATTTCACATGCGTAGCTGAAGGAGGCGTAATTGGGTGTAACAAGGAAAACGTCATTGGTTATGATGTCACATATGGGTGGACCTATGAAATAATTTCGCAATGTCAGCAGAAATACTTGGCAGGGATGCGCGCGCAGCAGTATGACGTGTGATTGACGTGCAACTAGGGGGTGAAGGGGACTTGACATTTAACTCTACATGTGGCGACAGAAGTCTGGAGGGTCAAGTCAACCTAATCCCCAAATCATATCTAACATCCTATGTTTAAAGAACCATGTTATCCAAAAGAGAGGTCTCTTAGAGTAGAATCTTATTCTATACTGACTATACTGACTGTTAGTGCGTGTACAAGCGTCTAAGTGTCTACACTAGATGCGAGGGCAGGAATCTTCCATAGTAACAGGGCTATGAATTACTTGCATGAAGACAGAGAAGCCGGGCCTTTGCTCGGTAGCTGGAAGAATGTTTACTGAAACTACTAGACAGGAATGCATCGGGCAGGGAACGGAGCAGATAATTTCGAAGGTAAAATACAGTTTCTTGGCAGGCAACAGGCTGATGTCAGGCTTCGTGAGCCGCGCAGGGAATGAGACAAAGTTCATGGTCACAGATGCAGGCTCAGACTGGAGCTTCAGAGGCAGAAAGCAAGAAAAGCTTGATGACAGAATCAGGGCCTACTTGCCTGGACTGTAAAATGGCATAAGTGAACCATATAAAGCCGGTGGCCTTTCATACTTAGGAATGGAATATCCGGCCTATTCATGGCGGATCTGAAAGAGGACATGTTGACGGTGGACGCACATGGGTTTGCGTCTTCATAACTGGAACTGGAGGGAGCATACATGTACTTGTGATTCATACATGAAACCGTTGGGGTCCAAGATAGGGGACATAACTGATCAGAAAAATCCATATTTCCACATTCCCTCCTTGTCCCCTACTTGCCCGTCAAGAGATATCAATCTTCATCAATCCATTGATCTGTTCATATAGCATCATTTGTTCTTCTTTTTTCTTCTGGGACGAATGAAATCTTGGTGATGGGACACACGATGTGGCACACAGACCACAAATCGCTGGTCCACATTGTAGGCATAGACAGCAACTGAATAGTATGAGAAAGCCAATACCTAGGAAGGATAGGACCTTCCATCCAAAGGTAGATAATACATTCCAAAACCAACCGGACCAAGTCCAGGTGCCTGGATTCTGGTGTATCTGGCTTACAATCTTATGAACGCGAGTTATGGCTTTATATACAGATGGCGAATTTTCTGGTATGAAAATGCAACAACTTGATCAGATGACCCTACAAGCTCCGCCCCTATCGGCCAGGATGACGTCAAGGACAAGACAATTTTGAAGCACAACAATCCGCATAGCAGACTGCTCTTCTGTTAAATTGCCTAAGGCGGAAATAGTTTCGTTCACTACTGCTTCAAGGGTTCTGGTTAATCTACGTATCAGCTTACTATTAGTAACTGTACCTATATAGGGAAAGAGACCTTTATTGAAATCTGTGTATTTTTCCCATGCTGTTTCAGTGTAATCGACAATTGGGAGATCTCTCCTTACTCTAGTATATACTAAATGAGTATTTCTGTGATAATCAGGAGGAGCTAGAAAAACAGGCGGCAAAAGAAATCCAATGTAGCAGGTACCATCCCAATCTAGAGGCAAACGTGCATATGCCGTCTGACCACATATGAAATAGGAATGGCGGGAAGCTCTAAATGTAGACTTGCCTTGATCACTAAATTCTACTACAGTGGTGCATCTACTATGGCCCATATGTATGGAACCATTCTTTCTTACACATAATTCACCTTTTACTGGAAATATTGACATAGCGGGCAAAATTGGAGTAGCTTCGGATTCGACATTTAGGATCATAAGATTAAGCGTAAAATTACCTAATCCATACACTTCATTTTCTAGATCAGTTCCTGTTCTCTGGGGAAATCCCTCCTTGTTAGGATAGCAGACCTTAAGTAAAACTAAATTCAAATTTCCCCATACCCAGTTATCTTGATAAACTGCAGAATTCGAATCTAGGGAATTGATTAAGCTAAACCATGCTCCACAGGAGCCGTTGTGTGTGAACGGGTATGGAAAGAGAGGTAGAATTCCTTTATAATTCTGATAGGGAGGGAGTCGGCCACATATCCAACAATTTGTAGCATTGCTAACCTGATGGGAATGATGTAACATACTAATAAACGTGTTATTGCGCAGCGCAAATCTATAAGACAACTCAAGCGGAGGTAATTCACTAAAAGAATGTTCAGCAGTAACATTATAAACGTGTCTAAAAATAGGATAATATATATGCAACAATATACTTGCAGTAATTATTAAAAGACTTAAGGAAAACAAAATTAATAACGTCACTGTACAATGACTACGCAGTGATTTACAGTACGCCTGTCGTTTCAACATTTTTCGGGTGCATTCTCTATTCAGGTCCAAGGGATACATGTCAGAGACAATTCAACCGCTTCACCTCGGAGAGGACTTAAACAATCAAATTGCTTGACTGATTGGATCTGAGTTTTAGTTTATAAAATTCGGAATTACTCTTTTCAACAAAAGGAAGTTTTGAGTCAATGGGTGAGGACACACAAGGTGTGGTGTTTACGTCCGATGGTAGTCCATGAAATTTCTTGATATGACTTGAATGAATCCAGCCTTTTCTGCCCTCGATCTTCACGGCTGTCCTTGTGGTGAGCAAGACCAATTTCGGTGACTTCCACCTAGGATCCAGCTGAGTCTTTCGATCAAAGTTCCTCACTAAAACGAGATCCCCCGGAATTACGTCATGGGGTTTCACCTCAGTGTTGTCAGGAAAAGCTGCAGCTACCTGTGAACGACAAGATTGTAGTGCAGACATCAAGGAAGCCAGGTAATCTGTCAGCATATTACAGTCAATATCAGTTATTTTGCGTGGTATAGGTGTCCCCCACATATTTGGTGGTCTGCCGAAGATCACTTCATACGGGGATAGCCCTGTTCGAGAGTGTGCTACCATTCTTGTGTAAAAGAGTGCAACTGGTAACGCTACTACCCAGTCGACACCTTTCTCTCTGCATATTTTGGACAATCTAATTTTCAGGGTCTGATTATGTCTTTCTACGAGACCTGCTGCTTCGGGGTGTCGGACACAGTGGAATTTCCACTGATAGCCTAACAAAAGTGAAACGTGTTTCATTAATTCGGATGAGAACGGCTGGCCGTTATCTGAGTAGACAACACGTGGTAAACCGTATCGTGGGAAGAATTCTCGAACTAACTGTTTGGCAGTAGTCGGGGCCGTGTAATCTGAAACCGGGTATGCCTCCGTCCAACGGGAAAGAGCACAAACAACTACGAGAACATATTTGAATCCTCGACATCGTTCCATCTGGATATAATCCATCTGGAGGACTTCAAAAGGGTGATCAGGAGGCTGAAATCCACCCTGTTCTACGGGAACGCTTTTTCCTGGGTTGAACTGACAACAGATCATACAGGTACGAACTTTTTGTTTGGCTGCAGCTCGTAAATGTTTATTGAACCAAATGTGTTGAATGCTGTCTAGCATAGCTTTTTCTCCTAGATGCGCTGGACTATGTACAGTGTTAATTATAACCTGGACCATTGAATCAGGAAGGAACCACACAGACTTTTCCTTCATCAACCATCCTTGATCCGTTTGGATCCCTCCTAATTCAGTCCATTTCTTTACTTCGTCTGGTGTAGCATGTGTCTGTATATCAATTACGTCAAGAGTAGGATCTTTAACCGTCATACAATGTGTTGGCGTCGGGACTATTGTCTTTGTCATGTCGGATGTTTGAGTTTGAGCAGTCTGTTTAGCTGTTCTGTCAGCTAGATCATTGCCTTGAGAAATGATATCAGTAACCTTCGTATGAGCTTTACATTTCATAATTGATATTGCAGTGGGTAGATGTATTGCATCTAATAAGGCATGAATGAGGGGTCCGTGCTGAATGTGGGCACCGTGAGAAGTTAAATAACCTCTCTCTCGCCACAGCACGCCGAAGTCATGTACAACTCCGAATGCATAACGTGAATCAGTGTATATGTTGACTTTTTTATTTGTGGCTTGAATACAGGCTTGTGTCAGAGCTACAAGCTCTGCTGCTTGAGCGGACAAGGTATTTATGCAATTTGTTTCAATGATTTCAGTGTCTGTTGTGACTGCGTAAGCGGCCACTAGTTCTCCTGTACCTTTTCTCATACATGAACCATCTACATACAACGTCAGGTCTGGGTCTGACAATGGGACATCTGTCAAGTCTTGTCTGGGTTTCGTCGTGATTGTAATAACATCAATACAGTCATGAGCTAGTGGGTCTGTTCCATTTACAGGTAAAAGTGTGGCAGGATTCAATGTGTTACAACGTCTGATTTCTATATGTGGCTGAAACAGTGTTAGTTCGTACCCTGTAAGTCTTGCTATAGTCAAATGTTGTGTTTGCGTTCGATTCACAAGAACCTCCACTGCATATGGTACTTGTACTGTCAATGGATGTCCTAACACTATGGCATCGCTTTGTCTGATTGCTAAAGCTGTCGCTGCCACTGATTTCAGGCACGCAGGCAGAGCCTGAGCTACTGGATCTAATGTACTAGAAAAATAAGCACATGGTTTGTGTGCTCCTGCTTGTTCCTGTGTGAGTACTGACAAGGCAGTGCCTTCGCGTTCTGTAACAAAGAGTGTAAACTGTTTACTGTAACATGGTGTTGCTAAAACAGGTGCTTGACATAAGGCTGTCTTTAAGCTTTCAAAAGCTTGTGTATGTTCCTGAGTCCAAGGGAGAACAGTCAATGTGGCTGCCTCCTGTGTTGTCAATTGAATGAGTGGTTTTGCTAGAAATGCATACTGAGGGATCCACTGCCTACAATATGAAGTGAGGCCTATAAAAGCCCGCACCTCCTTTTGTGTCTTGGGTATTGGCATGTTAGCTATTAACTGAATGCGGTCGGGTGTAAGCTGCCTTCCCTCCTTGGACAGCGAGTGTCCAAGATAAACAACTCGCTGGACACAGAATTGCAGCTTAGAAGGGGACACCTTGTGCCCCTTTTCGGATAGAAATCGTAAAATTGTCAGTGATGCCTTCTCACATTCGGGTTCGCTTCTAGCGGTGATCAGCAGATCATCGACATATTGAAGCAAGGCAGTGTTAACTGGCATGTGGATACTGTCGAGTTCTCGTTTCAGTGCTTGGCTATAGATGCTGGGGCTTTCTGTAAATCCTTGAGGTGCGCGTGAGAATTTGAAGCTACGTCCATTTAAACTAAATCCGAACAAATATTGGCTTTCCGGATCTATTGGGACGCTGAAAAAGGCATTTTTGAGATCAATTACAGTAAAGAATGTTGCTTCGGAATCAATAGCTGTCAGTAATGACGAGATATCTGGGACCACAGGGAATTGTGGCACAATGCATTTGTTCAATTCGCGCAAATCAATAACCAATCGATATACTGGCGGGAACGTAGGATCTGTTCGTTTAAGAATCGGAATTACCGGTGAATTACATACATTGGAGTCTGTTTCTACAACCACTCCTTGGGCAATGAGCTCGTCAATGATTTGTAGTAAAGCCACTACAGCATCTGGTGGTAACTTGTATTGTCGCATTCGTGGTAGTACCACTCCTGCCTTTAGTGTAACTCGATATGGTGTAATATTCATGCACCCAACATCAGTAGGGCCTTGTGCCCATAGATGTGTAGGTAAAGTCTGTAGTCGGGGATCCATGTCTCTAGACACATAGTGACCTTTAAAATCACGTAAAAACAATCTTACTCCTTCCGGAGAACAACATATTATAGCTCCTAGAGCTTTCAGTGTTTTTATACCTAACAAGTTTTCTGGACATGATTTAGTAAGCAATAAATCTGTAGTTCTGGTCAAGGGTCCTATCGTAAGTGGAAGAGGCTGTGATACTTCATTAACAATAGGTTTTCCTGAAAAACCAAGGGAAATATTCTGTGAGCCTGAGAGGGGTGCCCCTGGAACTTCACTACGTTTTATGGTTGTTCGACTTGCCCCGGTATCGAGTAAAAATTTTCTGTCTTGACCTAATAATTCACTATGTACATAAGGTCCTTCTTGGTCTACAGGGATCTCGATAAGGGGTAAGTCAACTTCCCTCTCTAGGCTGTTTCATGCATATCGTTGATAATCAGGATAGTCATACTGTGCGGTCTGGTACAGCTGTCGTGTCGTGGTTTGTGTGGCAGCAACAGGCAGCGCAGGTGCAGCTGGCACAAACTGTATAGACTGTTGCGGAGCTGGCATGGACTGTGCATGCTGCAAGGCTCCTTGTTCATTCTGATCCTGTCTAAGTGGCCGTGGTCTTTCTTTTGTAATACCTGTGGCGATATTACGCTTCAGGACTGGACAATCGTGTACATAATGACCTGGTTGTTTACAATAGTTGCATGTCCCTTTTACAGGTCCTGCTGAATCACCGGAATGTGTCGTACCCTTTTTATGTCCTTCAGCTGGAACTGTCTGGGAGACTAGCATTTTCATTTTTGTGTCTTTCATGCGTCTTTGTTCATGATCTTGTTCCTCTCTAATTCTATTGTGATGATACTGTAACATTTGTAACATTTGTGATGGGGTGTTACCTTGCCAGGTACTCTCGAATTTTAATACTCTATTCTTCACTTGGGGCAAGGAATTTTCAACTAATTTTGTCACAAACAGATGTGGGTATGATTCGCTACTTGCTTTTATGCCACTATTTATACCAAAACATTTTTCAAATCGTGCATAGAAATCACTAGTGTCTTCATCTTGCTTTTGTTTACAGGCTGAAATTGCACCCCAGTCTTCCTTTTTCGTGGTTAATAAACGTGGCAGTACCTGTACTAGTAAACCTGGTAGTGCTTTAGTTTTGTCCCCAAGCCCCGAACCTGGACCTCGGGCCTTTTCTTCATTTTCTAATGCTGTCCAGTCTATCTTTTGGTCTCTCACCTCCCACTCTTTTTCCTTGAGTTTTTCATAAATGCCAGCAGGCATCAATACCTTTAATATGGTCATAATGTCGGGATAGGTATACTCTCCCATGAGTAACATGTCTTTAATTTCTCGGTGGAAACCCGCTGGGTCTTTGTCATGACTGGGTACCACTTTCTTCATTTCTAACAATTCTATTTTCGATATGGGCGTATATACAAATACACGTTTAAACTCATTGTCCTCGCCTTTTATTGGGTGTACTTCTCGTAAGGGATTCTGTCTGTCCATGTAATACGTGGTTCTTTCCTTAATGGGCAGTGAGACATGTCCTGGACATACGAAAAGAATGTACTGCTTTCTTGATTCTAGTATTTCTTTAATTAGCTTAGTACCTGAACCTCTCCATCTATTCGTGAGTAATTCAGTCAATATATCAGGTAAGGGACCAGGGTCTGAATGTTGGCTTTTATATAGTATAAGAAGTTGTTGAATCATATAAATCCCAGCTAAACGCTGTTCATCTGGGGTGAGATTCAAGAATGTGTGTGCTACTGTATCATCATCATACTTTCCGGGACTGTCAACCCAATGAACGGCTGACCTGGCTAATTCTTGTTCATCCATAGAATCGAGAAAATGATAACCCCTTCGTTCTCGCAGTAATTTGTCAGCGGTTTGGAACGAATGCTCGGGGGACCTTATATTTATTATAGGTGTTTGAAAATTCCTGTTATTTTCTAGACATATCGGACGTATCGGGTCAGTAAGACATCTAGTACTTTTACAAGATCTTCCTCTACCTACATAGGCTATGGTTTCTGACTGTCCTGTGGGCAGTCCTGATCCTTCCTCCTCCTCATTTTGTTCAAACTGGTCTACCGCTAATCTCTCTTCGTGTAGGCGTTCTATTTCTTTACGGATCTTTCGGCACATGGCTATTATACAGTTTTGCTTATCATGTCTCCCTTCTGATATATTCTGGCTCCATCTGGTAAGAATTTGCATTGCTTCCGGGTCTACCCCCGGTCGGTCTTGATTTCTGATCACACAATTTATGAGGAAACGTAACAGTTCCCCCTGTATTTCCACTTTCTGGTATTCCATAGCTCTGTTAATACATTCAGAATCTCGCCCTGTTTGGACAAAATGGTATATATTATCTAGATGCATAGTCATTCCTGGTAACTTCCCTAAATACACCGCAGCTCGTCTGATACGTAATGATGCCAGGGTCATTTCGTCCTCTTTTCCGGGCACAGGGTCATATCTACAATCTATAAGAAGTTCCTTAAGCGTACGGGCATTTATGAGTTTGGGGGTACGTGAATGTGCTGACTCTTGAAAGGTAAGTTTATTTATTCTGGGTGGCGTAGAAAAAATGTTGGTAGCACCTCCCGTAGCCCCATCTGGGGTATCGGGCGTGAAAGGATTCGTTGAACGCGATACAGCAACTATAGGTGTGGACACAGCTATGGAAGTAGCTGTAGGAACAGATGTGGAAACAGATGTGCTTGCCGGAACTTGTGTCGGAAATTGTTGCTGTAGAGATATAGATACTGGATCTCGGTGTTGAACCTCCCTGGCAGGTGGTCTATGTGGGGCGGAATTAGCGTACTCGGGAGCTGCGTCATCTAAATATGAGGAAAGAAAAACATCTTCTGCGGTTCTAGGATGCCCCTTGGGATGTACCTTTATTGGAAATAATGGGGGTGGCAAGTCTTTTGGTATCCCCGCAGTAGCCTTAGGTAATCCCTCGGCCAGAAGGGGATACATACCCTTCATAAGGGCATGTCTTTGTCTGTCTACTTGTTCTGATTTCACTCGTGCACCTTCTTCAATTAATAGATTTTCTCGGACTTCATTTGAATTCTCTTTACTCTTCTCTTCCTGTCTACGTGCTTTTTCTGTACGTCTATACGATTCTTTACGCCATAATTCAATGGCGTCTTTCTGTGATTGTCTAGCTTTCTTTTTCCATAATTCTTCCTCTACTTTCACGATGCACTCTGCATCCCAGGTCCCAGCCGCGGGCCACCTCTGACTTTCTGGTAATTCCTTAGTGTAGTCTACCCATAAATCAAGAAATAATATAGCGTCTAAGCCGTGTTTATGATACATGAAGTACCCTGGAGTGTCCCTAGGAGGAATAGGAACAGCTTCTTCGAGTACCCCTTTTCTAGTTGTGATCTGTCTTAATTTCGAAAAGAGCGGCATATTGAGAACTGATCTGATACTTGATCTTGAACAAACTTAATACAGTAATCACAATAATGAACAGTCATTCATACCACAATATGCAGAACGTACTAAAAACATTTAACATTTAACATTTAACTGAGCAACAATGATGATACGATCTAAGGAAACTTAATTACTGAACATAATACTCGGCATTAACTGAATTATTCTGAATGTATATACTAGATATACTAGATGTACTGCTAAACAGTACAGATACACTGCTAAAACAGTGCAGACCGGATTTGTGTACCCAAACCCGTCTGGACCGGCACAACTTATGTGCACGCCAGAACGCCTCCCCAGTAATGGTACTCACCGGGTAGCTCGGAACGGAAGGCCTCGGAAACTGAACTGAACTTGAACCGGACTGGACTCGACTCGAACACTTCGGAAACTGGACTCGACTCGGGACTTCGGAAACTGGTGGGCCTCTGTATACCTCGGATCTTGCTCTCTCAGCTAGGCTCTGGTCGGGATACTTCGCACTTCTCACCGCCTCGTCTGGGTGTTGATCGCAGCCTCAGTCGCCCCCGCTTGACCGGAGGGAGATACAGGAAATCCTGCTGGTACGCGTTGTTGTCCGTCCAGCTGTGGCAGGAGACCGGGCCTGCAACGCACCACCGGCGCGTGAGATGAGAAAGTGTCCCTATTCGGGCGCCATTCATGTGGTAAATAATTTAATTACCGGGACTTAATTTGATACAGAAACATAATAAAATAGCTCAGTAAATAAGAGGCAGAATCCGTGGTATTAGAGGTTCGGAATGGGCTTTATTCCAATGGTCGATTATAATCGGTTGCTCCAAGTTCCATCACCACGAAGGTTCAGGAAGTGAAGTACATACATTATTGATAATTATTCACTTTTATACAATAGGCATTACAGTGAGGCCAATGCAAGAGGCGTAACAATTGATAGCAAAGATAACATTTCACATGCGTAGCTGAAGGAGGCGTAATTGGGTGTAACAAGGAAAACGTCATTGGTTATGATGTCACATATGGGTGGACCTATGAAATAATTTCGCAATGTCAGCAGAAATACTTGGCAGGGATGCGCGCGCAGCAGTATGACGTGTGATTGACGTGCAACTAGGGGGTGAAGGGGACTTGACATTTAACTCTACATGTGGCGACAGAAGTCTGGAGGGTCAAGTCAACCTAATCCCCAAATCATATCTAACATCCTATGTTTAAAGAACCATGTTATCCAAAAGAGAGGTCTCTTAGAGTAGAATCTTATTCTATACTGACTATACTGACTGTTAGTGCGTGTACAAGCGTCTAAGTGTCTACACTAGATGCGAGGGCAGGAATCTTCCATAGTAACAGGGCTATGAATTACTTGCATGAAGACAGAGAAGCCGGGCCTTTGCTCGGTAGCTGGAAGAATGTTTACTGAAACTACTAGACAGGAATGCATCGGGCAGGGAACGGAGCAGATAATTTCGAAGGTAAAATACAGTTTCTTGGCAGGCAACAGGCTGATGTCAGGCTTCGTGAGCCGCGCAGGGAATGAGACAACGTTCATGGTCACAGATGCAGGCTCAGACTGGAGCTTCAGAGGCAGAAAGCAAGAAAAGCTTGATGACAGAATCAGGGCCTACTTGCCTGGACTGTAAAATGGCATAAGTGAACCATATAAAGCCGGTGGCCTTTCATACTTAGGAATGGAATATCCGGCCTATTCATGGCGGATCTGAAAGAGGACATGTTGACGGTGGACGCACATGGGTTTGCGTCTTCATAACTGGAACTGGAGGGAGCATACATGTACTTGTGATTCATACATGAAACCGTTGGGGTCCAAGATAGGGGACATAACTGATCAGAAAAATCCATATTTCCACACTACAATGGACAAGATCGGGACCGAGATAAGATCTTGGTTGGGTTTGCTTCTCTCCTTATATGGCCAGTCTGCTATATTTAAAATGGATTCCCTTCCCCGCTTACTTTATCACTTACAGAACCAACCCTACCCAATCCCCTTTTCATGGTTTAGACAGATTAACGCTCTCTTGGGTTAGTTCTTGTGGCGGGGGCATCCTGGGTGGCTGTACCAGCATGCTTTCTTTCTATGTACTGTGGGGGCATCACAACTGCCAATGTTCTATTGTATCATGCTTTACAAACAACAAGGGCAACCCTAGAACAAGAACCTGGGGCAGTATCTACTGTATTCCAAACAGTGGTTCATGAGCTAAAATAACAAACTATAAAACAATTAGGTGCCGATTCCGATCCTGTAAAAGCCGGGTACGAATGGTCGTACGGAGCGTATTCTCCGTCCGACTCATCCCCGGGTAAAACACCTTACAAACCCGCAAGTACGATTCGTACAGAAATACAATTTCCGTACGAGTCGTACAAAAGACCGACCGACAAAAAAATACCCACAATTCCGATCCGGGACATCGTGTACGTGACGTCCGGACGGAGTCAGGCAGCGTTTTACGAACCAGCATGTAAGATCCGTGCCTACGTCACTCTGCATGGCTCATATTTTACGGCAGCCAAAAACTCCCGGGAAATTGAGGCCGACGCGAACAAGGAACACCGGTACGCGACGGACATCCATGGACCCCATCCTACGTGTCATCCTGGCCCTCATAGCCTACGACCTTGTGTACAGAAACTGACGCAGACGCCGCAGAAGGTCAGAACAACCCCCAGGGGCAAAGGGAGGGGGGTGGGGGCAAGGGGCAGGAAACATAACCCACACACTACAAAAAACATATATATCCTGCACATTAATTACCTCCATGGTCTGGTCACTTCGGGGGGCGTGTCCACCAATCCCACGTCCCGCCACAACAGAAGTGGACGTGGACGCGTACCCGTCACCACCACAATGGTGGTAGGGGACGTACCCATGCCCCGCAGAGTGTGGGTACGGTCCGTACCACCATTGCAGTGGTGATGTAGGGGTACACGTGTACGGACCGTACCCGCGCCCCCCAGAGCGTGGGTACGGTCCGTACACGCGTACCCCTACATCACCACTACAATGGTGGTACAGACCGTACCCACGCCCCCAGAGCGTGGGTACGGTCCGTACACGCGTACCCCTACATCACCACTACAATGGTGGTACGGACCGTACCCACGCCCCCCAGAGCGTGGGTACGGTCCGTACACGGGTTCCCCTACATCACCACTGCAATGGTGGTACGGACCATACCCACGCCCCCCAGAGCGTGGATACTGTCCGTACACGCGTACCCCTACATCACCACTACAATGGTGGTACGGGACGTACCCACGCACCTCAGAGCGTGGGTACGGGCCGTACCACCATTGTAGAGGTGATGTAAGGGTACACGTGTACGGACCATACCCACGCCCCTCAGAGCGTGGGTACGGTCTGTACATGCGTACCCCTACATCACCACTGCAATGGTGGTACAGACCGTACCCACGCCCCCCAGACCGTGGGTACGGTCCGTACACGCGTACCCCTACATCACCACTACAATGGTGGTACGGGACGTACCCACGCACCTCAGAGCGTGGGTACGGGCCGTACCACCATTGTAGAGGTGATGTAGGGGTACGCGTGGTACGGCTCGTACACACCCTATGAATGCAGGGGTACGGGCCGTACCACCCGTACCCCTACGGCCCCATTACATGATGGCTACAAGGCGTACACACCCCACGAATGTTGGTTTACGGCTTGGTGCAGCACATCAGCTGTAAATTGGAGGTGGTGTAATGCCAAGGACAGCAGTGTACCACAGCAAGGGGGCAAGTGGGTGGGTGCAGAGGAATACCAGCATTGGACACAGACATGGGGGTGGGTGCCTATCACTCCCAGCAGTGGACACAGACATGGGGGTGGGTGCAGAGGAATACCAGCAGTGGACACAGACATGGGGGTGGGTGCCTATCGCTCCCAGCAGTGGACACAGACATGTGAGGAGTGGGTGCTTATCACTCCAAGCAGTGGACACAGACATGGGGGTGGGTGCCTATCACTCCCAGCAGTGGACACAGACATGTGAGGGGTGGGTGCCTATCACTCCCAGCAGTGGACACAGACATGGGGGTGGGTGCAGAGGAATACCAGCAGTGGACACAGACATGGGGGTGGGTGCCTATCACTCCCAGCAGTGGACACAGACATGTGAGGGGTGGGTGCCTATCACTCCCAGCAGTGGACACAGACATGGGGGTGGGTGCCTATCACTCCCAGCAGTGGACACAGACATGGGGGTGGGTGCAGAGGAATACCAGCTTTATTCAGCATGAAAAAATAAGATGTAGTAAAGAACACTATGTACAAAGGCCAATGGCCAGTCCAGATATGAAGTCCTTGGGGGGGGGACACATGGCCACGCGTCTCCCCTAGCTTGCCTGCACATCAGAATCCTCTGGTTCGTCGACTGGGGGGGGGCATCATGTGTTGAAGGACCAGGCACCGCAGGGACAGGAGGGGGAAGGGTAGGTGTGGTGGGTGCAGGGACGGACGACTCCACCACAGGGGGTGGGGCAGCGCCAAAGGTGGAGGCGAGCTCAGCGCTGCACACTTCTGCCAGATCTTCAAGCGTCTCCCCTGCACCCGGAGAAACAACAGGCCCCAAGAAGGGTGGGGGGTCGGAGGGATGGGCTGCAGTGCTACTGGGGGAGGTGGTGGACAGGCTGGGGGACTTAACTCCCCTACCCGTGGAGTGCCTTGACCATTTGCGCCCAGGTGAACTAGTGGGGCTGAGGCCCAGCCCAGCGAAGTAGGCCTCCTTCTCCGATTCTGGGGCAGGGGAGCCAAGGGGAGTGACATCGGAGGGACTGGGGAGTGAGTCATGTGGACGAGGACTGTGGCTGCGTGCCTGCCTGTGTGCCCCAGACCCAGTGGGTGTGCCTGCTTCCCCCTGAGTGTGCGTGTCAGGAGGTGTGCGCTTGCCCTTACGTGGTGGTGTGCTGCTTCTGTCTGGTGGGTTGCGTGTGTGTGGATGTCTTGGTGTGCTTGGAACAGGCATGAGTGTGGGACTTGTGGATGGTGCAGGTGTAGGGGGGGTACGCAGCACTGCAGGTGACTCACTGCTGCCGTCAGTGACGAGTCCAGGGACCTCAGCAACATCCGTTGGTCAGACATCGCTGATGACATGCCCTCCATGTACGACACCATCTGGGTCAGCAGTCTGGTGTGGCCATGGAGGACAGTCAGGATCGATGTCTGCCCAACCTGCAACTGCTGCAGAATGTCCACAGACTCGGCAGTGAGGGCAGCAGGGGGACAGGAGCAGAAGGTGCGGTGCCTGGCACGAAGGAGACACAGTGTTGCCTAGCACGGACAGAAGGGACCTGAGCAAGTGGGAGGGCGGTGATGGGAATGGAGGGGGCGGTGACGGATGGAGTGCTGCTGCCAGCTGTTGGAGCAGCCTCCGCACCCTCAGGGAGTTCAGCCTCGGACCCGTCAGCCTCGTAGTCAGTGTTGGTACTGGGCAGGTCCTCCGCCTCACTCCCCTCGCCTTCCGTGCCACTTGATTCCGCCGACTACTCAGCAGTGGTGGCACTAGTGCTCGATCCCTCCTCCACGTCTGTGCCGGTGTCTCCCTCGGTGTCCTCCGATGATGCTGTGGGCAAGGTGAAGAGACAGGAAAAAAATCAGTCACCTGTATACATCTGACACATGCATCCAAACATAATAGGCAACAGTGCATATCAGGAAAGGCATCATGAGTAACATCTAGAATACTCCCCACATATGTAAGCCCTGCACTCCCCAGTTGGTCGACCCACCATGCCACTTGGAAAAAATGAAAATTAGGACACAACAGCAAATAACTTGAAATCCCAAGATCCTGAGAAGCTAGTGTCTGGGATCAGTTGAGCACAGCAAGACTATGACGGCATGCCACCTCTTGTTCACTGTGAACCCAACAGTAATGTCGCACCCAAGGCCAAATACAACATGCCAATGCAGAAGGTGTCCCCACACTCAGAGACCTGTGAGTACTTAGGAAACCCCAAAGAAATACATTGTGATTCCTGGAGAATCACAACCCTTTACACAATGGACATGTCTAGAATGTGTGAATATGCCACTTTGTGAACAGAACACACGTGTCTGTATAACAGAAGTCACACAAGGAGGTGCACACCAAACTACATGTACACAGTCATTGTCTGAGCTGCCAGACTCATTCAAATAAGCCACTGTTAGGCAGAAATGGGGTATCAGTAAGTACATATACATGGCACCACGGTGGTCTGGATGACTTGACACTCGTAAATTGGTATCAGCAACAACCAAGGACTAACCCAAATGCAACCACACTGTGGGAACATGTATATGTATGAAATCAAAACAAGTTTTGTTCAAACTGTGCCTTACTTTAAAATGTGCCAGCGGGTCCCTGGAAAGTGTAAAGGTGGTGTCTTGTGCACTTCCTTGGGAGACATCTGTCATGCAGGCACATTATTGTCCTTCACAACAAAACAACAAGGTCAAGCATATGAAACATTGAGACATGTTGACAGGTGTAGTGATTGGCAAGGGACAATTTCTCTGAGTAACAACTTGAATAATGTAATTTGTCACATGGCTATCCATCACCTGATTACACAGTTGGCTACACATATGACCTACTGACTGTCATCTGGAGTGGCACACATGTCCACACCCAGGACAATGAATAAGCTAATGGGCCTGCAATTGTTTTGTCAAAAAGCCTTGCTGTACTGTGGGGACACCCTCATGGCAAGCCAGAATGTACCCACAGATGTCAGCACACAAAGTCACAACTGTGTAGCATCTGAACCACACACAGGTGCAAACAATGTACAAGCAGGATACATGATTGTCAAAAACTGACACAGGCTACGAAGCACAAACATTAAGCACTGGCCAACATCACGGGGGCACTGCACGGTGACTTTCTGTACTGCGAATTATCACACACAAGTCAGAACTTGCAATGAAAAATCAGGGTTGAACATGTACGCCCCTCCCGCACACACCCACCCATACCTGAGTCAATGTGACTGATACCGATCAAGAAGTGACACCTCTTATTCATGGTTACAATAACTGTGCTTGAAAACTAGCTTCATTAACACATAATCACCTTGTAGGGCTGGCAAAACATATTTGTCACAAACAACCATCAAAAGATTGTTGTGAATAGCCACACAGGCACTGCCCAGTGTGAGTATGCACAAGCAAACTGGTGTATCCCTGTCCAGTGGACACATGTAGCACACGTGAAAAATACAACCTAGGCCAGGGAACAATGCCACAGAGGCAGGGCCATGCTGAACCCACAGTGAATGTGCACAGTGTTGGATGACACACATGATTAGGAGGGCAGGCTGTGTCAGGGGACTGTAGTGGGCACACTGCTCCATGGTCCTGGAATGAGCTGACTGTAACAGGAGCAACCGTCCCGGCACTATGCATATCTCCCACTCATGCACATCATGTCTGAGGCCACAACATTGGTAATGCATGCTGCTATTCTGTTAGTTTGAAACCTCACACTCCTATATTGAGACTCAGCATCAGTGCCAACAATTATGCACCCCCAAATGACTGAACAGGACAGGGCACAGGCAGACCACCCCCACACATGATGCTGAAAGCAGTGTGCACCTTGATTAACTGCCAGCCTAGATGACCATGTGCAATAGTGATAACACACAGACCAGGTAACACATGTCAAGGAGGGGAAGGGAGGAAGAACAGCACAGGTTGACTTGGGGGAACAGGATATGCACTGCACATATATACCCTGGCAGTGTATCCAGGCGACTGAGCAGCTACAAAAGCTGGCGACACACAACAAACACACATGTACCTACCCCCTTCCTGCTGCTGTAACTCCTGTATCCGCCTATCCAGGTCAGGGAAGACCACCGCCAGGACACGCTTCATTTGGTGGGTCAGTGTCATACCTGTGCTTGAGAGGGAGTCGCGGCAGCCTCCGATCTTCCGCATTCCCCGGTATAAAACACATCGCTTCGGAATGTTTGACGCTTCGCGTTCTAGTTGTTGAATACACACGTCACTTCCGGGTCTTCCCTTCCGCCTCCGGGACTCGCTCGTCAGTGGAGAAGCGTCGCGTTGGATTCCTGTCCTTCTGTTTCGGATCGTAGAGGAGAGTTATCTGAACTGGAGTCCCTAGAAACACCTCGGGTTTGGAAGTCTGGTCCTTCGAGGGAATTTCACCTCTTTAAGGCGGTAACGCGCTCGCGCGCATTAGAGGGGTTTTGTCCCTCCATTGAAGCTCCCTCAGCGGGCCGCTTTGGAGCTCACGTCAGTAGCACTTCGATATTCATTGATCCACAGGCTCCCGTGGTGGGTAAATAGGGGCTTGTTGCAAAGGCGTTGTGGCATCTGCCTCTTCTTATATTTTATCGCCGCTACACATAACTGCACCCCAATTTCTGCTGTGCTTATCAATCCATGTTGTATTGTCTTATATGTCTCTAAACGTTACGGAACGAATATCCTTTTCTTCTATGCCTTACCTTTGATGCTCATTATGGCAAGGAGCCGCAAATAGGTATCGTAGAATTCCATAGGGTTGTGACGAGAACAACCTACATTATAGCATATGAGTGGACATTATTGGTTGTGCTATTAACAACCAAGGGGGATTAATGCTGCCACATGACAGTCCATGTCGACGCTTGCTTTAAGAGGGTAAGAAGAGTAGGTACATACTCTATAAATTCGTTTATAGCACATAGTGTGTGTATACTTAACTTTATTGTTTCTTTATAGGAGCATCACACTGGTCGTTTAAGTTGTTATCACCTTTTTGTTTGGACATCAGAGGAAGAGGGGAGAATTACAGGTAGATTCTGGGACACTTGTTGAGTCGTTATTGGTCTGCCTATTAAGCTGGCTGTCTGCTAATGTAACCTTTTGTTTGCAGGACTTCATTTGGATCTCAGTGGGGCTCTCGAGGTGCTGGAAGTGCACTGGACCTGCCTTGTTTCTCATTCCCTTGTCTCCCCTCTTCCCCCCATCCACTTGTTCTGCTTTGACCTTGTTGGGCGGACTGGTGGTGGAGGGAAGTTGGGAATTGTCTTCTGTTTCCTGTTTCCTGCCCCCGCAGAGACCTCAGGTGAGCCTGACAGTCAGGTGCCTGCGCCCACCATGCTTGCGGGGAGCCTCCTCCTTCAGCATGACCCGGGCGATCCTCCAGGTCCAGCATCGGATGTCCTGCCATCTCTTCCTCACTTGTGGCAGGCGCCGACTGCGACCCTCCACCGATTGAACGGCCTTGACGGCCTCCTTCCAGATCTTCCCCTTCTGGTAGGCGGTTACCTGTGAGGATGACAAAGTGGGACAACATCACTACACCTGCACCATGTCACAGAGACACACATTTGAACATCTTTGATTTTTTTAACAGGGCATAGTATGCTGGCAAGTAATAGCATCTTAGTCATAGGGACATTTGCCACTGTGGACGCACCAATGCACTACATGGCATAGTAAGTACACAGGTGGCATGAAGGGTGCAAACCAATCCCTGATCATGGCACACACTGTGCATCCCAAGCAACACAAGGCTGATGGACAGCACCGCAAAGCAGTCACATGCCCCAGGCCACTGATGAAACCTCAGCAGAGTACACAGACACACACAGGCACAGATCAATCACCTGCCATTGTCAACAGCGGATACAAAGCTCACTCTGCACATGTGCCACTTGCCAGGGGGGTGTCACAGGTGTGGGGCTAGCTCACCAAGTCAGACACACAGCACGGCTTCCTTCTCACATCAGATGGGTCGAGCAGTTGCCTCCTCCATGCAGCTCTGGTGCAACACTCCACATAGACACTCACCCACATGACAAGGAACATTCACACACATCAATGTCCAGGGGGCATACACATCATTTGGACACTCTCACCACTCTCACCACAGCTCCACTCAACTCACAC
Organism: Triturus cristatus; assembly: GCF_964204655.1. Classification (NCBI taxonomy): domain Eukaryota; kingdom Metazoa; phylum Chordata; class Amphibia; order Caudata; family Salamandridae; genus Triturus; species Triturus cristatus. The sequence goes on from NC_140586.1 coordinate 947,016,241, forward strand.
ACACCGGGGTGACCACTGAATCACCGCAGGACAATAGAACAAGAATGCCCAAGAGGATTAGCCAGGCTGAATGTGCCATGCACTATGCAGTGAATGTCACAGTAAGCACAATGCAAGTGAGGAGTGCACACATGAACTACATCAAGCCCTGCATGAGAGACATAAGCCATTCACCCCCCCGGGACCCACTCTAAACAACATTGCATGTCTGTCACACCTGGACACAATGCCAGAAGTGACAGACACAAAAAAGGTGCACAGGCAAAGGTAGTGGAGTCAGCACTCACCTGCTCCCCTGGTCGACCATACAGCATGGGGTACTGTGGGAGGATCACATCCAGCAGGGCCTCACTCTCCTCCTGGGTGAAAGGCTGGGTCCTCTCCACAGTCCTTGACATGGTGCCAGAGGGAGACAATACAGCAGCAGTGGTATCGACTGACATGTTGTGCAGGCAAGTGCCCTCTCATGGGTTCTGCCTGCCTTATATCTGCATTGCTGGCCTATTTCATTTACAGGAGTACAGAGTGATTGGTCAGACTCATTTGCATCCTACGTTTCCTCCAATCCCTTTAAACATACACCAGTGACAGCCTTAGCTTCTTTCGAATTTGCAGCATCATGTCAAGTCAACAACCACTTTGCAACAATGTATAATGTGGCCAACTGCTTTTTCCAGACCACATGATGTAAAGTTTTGAACTTGAAACTCGGTATCCATGACAACCAGCATGCATTTATGCCCTAATACTTGTCCCTCATGTGTCTCCATTGTCATTTTTAAATCCCCACACAGGTACGGCGCGTTTCACACGTACCCCTAGGGCACCATCACTACAGTGATACGGCCCGTACTCACGCGTGTACGGGCCGTACACGCGTGAGTACGGCCCCTATCACTATAGTTGTGTTACCGTAGGCCATAGTGATAGGGGCCGTACTCACGCGTGTACGGCCTGTACACACGCGTGTATGGGCCGTACTCACGCGTGTACGGGCCGTACTCACGCGTGTACGGGCCGTACATGCGGGAGTACGGCCCCTATCACTATAGTTGTGTTACCGTAGGCCATAGTGATAGGGGCCGTACTCACGCGTGTACGGCCCGTATACGCATGAGTATGGGCCGTACACGTGCGTGTACGGGCCGTACATGTGCGTGTACGGGCCGTACATGCGTGAGTATGGCCCCAATCACAATGGCCTACGGTAACACAACTATAGTGATAGGGGCCGTACTCATGCGTGTACGGCCCGTACATGCGTGAGTACGCCCCCTATCACTATGGCCTACGGTAACACAACTACAGTGATAGGGGCCGTACTCACGCGTGTACGGCCCGCACACGCAGGAGTATGGGCCGTACTCACGCGTGTACGGGCCGTAGACACAGCCTCAGAGCGTGTGTACTGCGTTTCACAGCTTACACTGGTGATAGGAGGCGCACACGAAAGGAATGGAGGTGTCAGACTCGCACAAGGCTGTACATCAAGTCATTGTCAGTGCAGTCCTTCATGTGCAGGGCCTAGGTGTGTCAGGCAGTGATGTGGCACATGTCTCCTCATGTTGTGGCACAATAGATGTGTGATGAGCTGTTTACACATGTCATGTGTGATGGGGCACTACGTGGCACACTTCCCCTTCACACTTTGCACATGTGCGCATGTAGTACAAACGTGTCAAGCACTGCATCACTGGAATGGCACAGTCACCAACACCCGCAACTGTCCCCTGATGCCAGGTACACGGATAATTACACCTGACATGTGACTACCAGCGTGCCACGATGTGACTATGTCATGTGTGTCATGTGTTCCCATGAGCTTGCAGTTGGTGTTTCGTCAACTCCATCTGCTGTTGCAGCATCCAACATGTGTCTGTGTGCATATGTGCATTGCACACCATTACGCACACCATGCCACATGTGGAATCCCACGTGACATGTGTCTGCATGCATCGAACATGGTATTGCGACCTGAGGACATATCTGCGTTGTCTCAATGTCTGGGTTATCAGCATTTGACATGTACCCCTTCATGGAAAGGTGTGTGATCTGCCCTTATTAAATGACATGTGACCTGTGCGTCTAGCTTCCCGCCAGCTGTCTGTATGAGATTACATCCTTCAAATGCAGATATGTGGATGTCTGTCACTCCTGTAATGTGTTAGGCTGTTCACTTACACTGGCACACAGCTCGTTTCATGGCATGTCACGTCGACCTTGCAAATAAACTATTGTGGCTGGCTCTTCGTAGGAGTATCACCTTGCTGGCATACGTGTGCTGGATGTATTGCACAGACCAGACTCTGTATTTAGCAGATGTGTATTAGCTGTTGAACATGTGCTCATTTCATTGACATTGGTGTTGTGATGTACTCACTCTTCGTTATTCCTTCCAAATCTCTGCAGGGCACCGCCTCTCCCCCGACCAATGCCAGACCTGGGTGCCATGCGTGAACATGACTGCATCCGAAGATACCGCTTCGCGCAATAGTTGATTGAGCTCTTGACCACCCGGCTGGAACCACACCTCCAACGGCGACACAGGTATCCTACTGCTCTGACCCCCAAGATGAAGGTGATGGCAGCCCTACATTTTTTTGCCACTGGTACCTTTCAATTCACCATAGCTGATGTCGGTGGCATGTCCCAGACAATGTTCAGCCGTGTCCTGCATGATGTTTTAGAAGCCATGTTGGAGCACCTGGATGAATTCATCCATTTTCCCACTCGTGAGCAGTTGACTGGTGTCAAGGGTGAGTTCTATGCCCTGGGAGGGATGCCTCATGTAATTGGGGCCATTGATGGGACACATGTGGCTTTGGTACCACCACAGGCACAGGAGGTAGCCTTTCGGAACCGCAAACATTATCACTCTATTAATGCCCTTGTGGTGTGTCTACCTAACATGTGGATTTCCCATGTCTGTGCCCATTTTCCAGGGTTAGCACACGATGCCTACATCATGAGGCGTAGCAGGGTGCCAGAAATGATGCTGCGGCTGCACAACGAACGAGCATGTCTTGTTGGTGGGTATACTCTGTTTGTCCTCTGTTTAGCGGTATCTTTGTATCTTACGGCATCTCCTGACCTACTTCTTCACATGATGTTTCCATGTAGGGGACTCTGGCTATCCCAACATGCCATGGCTGATGACGCCTCTCTGCAATCCCAGAACAGCCGCAGAACACCGTTACAACGACGCCCTTGGGCAGACCAGGCGCGTGATTGAGAGGACGTTTGGCCTCCTGAAGAGCCGATTCCGGTGCCTCCACAAGACCGGCAGGTCCCTCCCACATGCCCCGGTGAAGGTCTGCAAAATCTTCCTTGTGTGCTGCATGCTGCACAACATGGCAGTGGAGAAGGCAGTGCCACTCATCCTGGATCCCGATGAGCAGGAACATCCACCCGTGGAGGATGAAGGGCTTGGGCACCCGGAAAGTGAGAAGGAGGAGGAGAAGGAGGACATCCGGAGTCAGCTCATCCGCAACTTCTTCTCATAATGGTGAGTCCCTGTGCACGCTTTGAGCCTTGTGTGGCATGTGTTGCAATGTCTGTGTCCAGCTGACTGTGTGCTAAGTGACTTGGAGGTGTGTTCTGATGTGTCATTCAAGTGATGATGTCATTCCAAACATTTTAGCTGGGACACTAATTTGTTAAATTAGCATGGTGACAACATCATTCCTGTAGAGTACATGTCCATGTCTGCCGATAACTAGCTCTTTGCTGACTTGTGGTGTGTCTGTCATCCACAGTGTCTTGCGCCTGTCGTCTGCTCATGTCATCGTTGGCCTCCAGCTATTCCTCATGAGTATTGCAACGTGTGCTGAATCAGCGTTCCATGCACGGACATGGTGAAAAGTCATTTTGGGTAAGGAGTGCAGCAAGGCTTTTTGGGGGTGGTACGTGTTTGGTTTATGTTGGGACTGCTCCTGTGCATGTTGTGTTACCATGCATACCTGTCGACTCACCATGGGGCACATGACATGTGGCATGGCTCCCATCCCATGACTTGATATTCACCCTTCCTGACAGTCATCTGTGATGTTTGTGGAATGTGATGAAGGCATCAATGTGTGTAAAACGTCCCTCAGGAACATATGGGATGCTGATGGTGGACATAGTGTGGGACATCCCCATAAGAGGCTCAATGGTGAATTGCTGACTCTCCGTGTGGAGCAAGGGGTGTTTGGCTCACCCACTTCACTTGTGTGCCAGCCCAGTAAGATTTTACACATCTGTGTGTTGCAGGGGGTGTCCAGTGTAGGTCCCACATGGTCAGAGGAATGACCTGTGAGTCTGTTCAAAAGGATGCATTTCCCTTAGTGTGAGCCTGAGTAATAAAGGTGTTCCTCACACTCCAAGGTGCCTCATCTCTGTCAATGCTGGTCTCTTGCCACTTTGCATGCGGCATCTCTGGCATAGTTTTGAAAGATTGTGCATAGGAGTCCATGTGTAGTTTAGCAACATGCATGCAGTTCCTCATGGATAATGATCCCTATTGTGCATGAAGTCCATGGTTGTGTATGTATTTTGGCATGTTGGTCCACACAATGGGCCATCAACACCTGCTGAGGGTGTGTCTCCTGTGCGCAGCTCGGCCTTCAGTTCCCTGATCCGGTGTCATTCATCTTTGGTGTTTGTGCATGCATTGTCTCTGGGTGTGCCATGTAAAACCGAACACTCCTTCCTTTACACACGCCTGTTGCAGTTGTCCTTCTGACATCCTAGTCTTTGTGTGCAAATTGTGGAATATTTTCAAGGACATGCTGCCTGCTGCTGCGGACCCTGCAGCAAGGGCCCACAGAGTATCCTGATTTGGCAAAACACACGCCTCAAAGATGCTGCTCACTTCCTCCCTCCACCCATTAATTTGGCTGTCCTCAGCTTGTCTATGCCACAGTTGGCACCACGCGGTGGCAAAGGCTGGACCATCAGCACATGCAACGTGCACATTGCACGACCCTCATGTCCTTGCATAACCCACATCACACTACAGTCTGATGTAGCAGCCACACTCCAAGCAATGTCCATCCGCAAATCTACCGCCTGCTGTCAGACACGTTTGCATGCTGAGTGTGCAACTCCAACTGCCTACACAGCGCTGCCACGCCTTCCAGGCCCTGTCACACCAACCAGGTCATGTCCCTCCTACTCCCCATCGGCTCTGTTCCCCAGCAAGGCCATGGGAGTGGGACTCAAGGCTTCTGCATGTAGTATGTGTCGCGACCCTCTGGCGGCACACCCGAGTATTGCCCCCATCGGACTCCAAGATCCAGAAGGCCAAGGGGCAGCGACGTGAGGGCCGCACCGAGCGCTGCCAGATTCCGCACCATACAAAAGCCCCGCCTTTTCCATTACGCAGGGCTTGACAAACGTTCCGTTTTTTTCCCCGAGTTCCCTGGGTAAGCGCGCTGCGGATGGTATTCCCCGCGGAGTTCTTGCGCGCTTACCGCTTTCAAGCCCCGACCTTTTGGCATACTCTTCCCCGGAGTTCACAGTGACCGAGACTGTGCTGCTTCAACCATTTCAAGAGCCACTGAGCTCATTACAGGTATTTAGGTTCACGCAGCAAGTGGAAGCGATCCCCACTCTTCCTGCGCTCTTTGTGTTGCTTCGTTTGTTCCTTTTTCATAATCCCCGGATACGAAGGAATTCACACAATTGAGGCGTGTTTCTGCATTTCCCTGTTTTCATTGCCGCCTTGGACTTCCCGGCAGGACTCGAGCCGGATTGCTTTGATGTAACCTCGGTGGCAGATTCCAGACGTACGAGGGAAGGCGTAGTGAAGCCAACACGCCTACTGGTGCATCCTGGCAGAGGACTGCTGCCGCCTCCTCCCCCTTGCTGCTTCCATTCCTTGTGCCGAGAGCGTTCAGGAGTCAACCGTGGGCACCACAGTAAGGAGCTACCAGAGTTAAAGGGGGGAAGGGGGTGTACACTACGATAGTATCACTTTAACTGTGTTCCTGATCAGGTTGTCTATGTTTCTTCCTCTCCCTGCAGCCTCCCCACGAAGCGGCTCACGTTATACTTCCCCTTCCCGAGACCACCGCATCTACAGTTGGTCCACGCAATTTCCCTTTTCCGTTTGTTCCCCGGGTTGCATCCTCACACATAGAGATTCCAATCCTCTGGGTGGAGTTGTTTCCAGGGGAATAATCGGACCTATCTACACAACATCATCCCTGCTGGCTGTCCTTGCAGGTTAGTGGCCTTTTTGTCGTTGCTCACGGCCTAACAGCCCCGACAGTATGGTGTCGTCGTCTGGAACATGGCACAGGTATCATCTCTCAGCGTGTCAATCTACAATGTGTTCAGGACCCCCCTCTCCACCATCACATGCGCACAGCACCTCATCAGCTCAAATGCCATTGACAGCCAGGAGCTCCTCACCCTCACCAAAGACTCAGACATTGCCAGTTCCATTATTCCTGAATGCATGAGATCCATTGATGAATGGCTGTACATGAGCCACCTGAGGCTGGACTTGTACTGGACTGAGGTGATCATCTGAGGATTGTCCCCTTACAGCTGGGTCAAGTGCTTGTGTCCCACCCGCAAGAGCCCTGCACAAGCAGCCAGTGGCCACACACACAAGATGGTGTGCATCATGTATTGCTCGCACACATTTGCCATGTCAGTCCACAGCATCTGTACCTCATGCTGCAACGCCCTCTGCATTATGCACATGATCCACAGATAGATCCACTCCAAGGAAAGACAGACCATCCCCCATGTCCACGACAACGTCCATGTCAAATACTGCCCTGCCTCTAAAGAGCACGTACATGTAAACTCCCGGGAAACTTGTCCACATCCAGGGTGCATCTGCACACCTCAGCCTCAACATACTACGCCCCAGCCACATCACCGTCCACCATAGATAGCTGCAATGGATCACTGTCTGCTGCAGGATGACCTCAACACTCCCCACCCACACTCAGGAGGCAGTCCACAACCCGACACAAAACCAACCTTGTACGTCTTGTCATACGAGACCCCGTTGGGCCATCTCCGTGCATCCGACCTTGCCCTGGCCACCATTCTTCACATCCACCGTACTCCAGCATGCAGGACATAGTTCTCCCACCTGCCCACACATACCTGGGACTCCCTCCCCGGGAACCTCCACATGAGCCATGACCTCTACGCCTTAATGATAATCTTCCAAATAGGTCTGTCCGCACAGTATTGCAAGCCCCCCCTCAGCAGCTTGTGGCCATCACAGGTGAGGGTTCTGCTCCATGCCTGCTTTGAATGATACCTTGTGATCCATGTGTGTCCTGTACCAGACTCAGATCCCAGGGTATGGATGGCTGGAGTTAGTTCAACACTCAGGCATAGTTTGACATTTACACACACATATGTTGTGGAATTAAGCAGCATGACAGCAACGTCTCATGAACCAAATAATATTTTTATTTGTGGTGGGGTACGTGTTTTGGTAGGTGAAATTAGGTGCTCTACCGGGGGAATAGAATCCAAAGTTCACAGGGGGAGATGGTATCCTTGGCATTGGAAGTCATCAGAGTCTAGAGCACAGTGTTGGTCATCATTGGTCAGACTGTGACCAGCAAGTCCATGTGGCAGAGACTATCATTGGATGAGGTGCTGCTGTTGCGCCAGAGGGCCAGGTGCCAGGCCAGGTGACCTGGGAGATGTTGATGGTCCGCTAACTCTCACGTTCTTTTCCGTGGACGACCCACCTTCCTCCGGGGACCCTCAGATGCAGGCCTTTACGATGTTTGGGACGCTCCGTTGGATGAATCCTCCTCCTCCTCCTCCCTCCCTGTGGCTGGTGCTGGTCTGCACCTGCTGTCACAGGGAGGGTTGCCCATGTTGTCGGCAATCCGATGGAGTGAATGGCTCATGTCCCTTTGCACCGCCAGGAGCTCAGCCGGTCTTGCCTCCATCCGTCCTTGGTGTTGTTGTTGACTGGCATGTTGCTCGGCCTGCATGTTCTTGATCTCGTTGAGGGTCCCCTGCATCTCTGTGAGTCTTGACACTACCTGGCTGATGCCCCTGGTGTCACGCCGGTATGTGTCCAGGATGTGGCATATGTGTGACATATGGGTTCCCTCAGCAGGCTGGTCAGGTTCGCGCCTCCGCCTGCCTCCACTCCCACCACCCCTGCCCACTTGAGCCTGGCCTGCCGTTGTGGGCACATCGGGTCTACGGGACCCCTGAGGGATGGCATTTGCAGGGTTGCCTGCCTCCTCCTGGGTGCCCGGAGAACCTTGTCCCTCCTGGTCAGACTGGCTCTGTTGTTCAGTGCGAGCAGTGCTCCTGGGTGTCTCCTGGGATGTGGCAGCAATGGGGGTGGTGGTTGGCACAGATGTACCTGACGCAGGTGCTGCAGGGGCTTGGGCACCAGAGGCGCCAGGTTGGTCGGGATCATCCACGGAGTGGTGAGAGTCGTCGCTGCCGATGGGGTCATCTTCACGCCGAGCCGGGGACTGTGATTGTTCCCCCCCAGTGTTGGGGGGAGATCCACGACGTTGCCCTGTGTGTGAGAGAGAGACAATGTTAATGCTGTTTCATGCGACATCCATGTTTCATACATATTCAAGTTGTCACAGTTCCTCCAGGTAGCTGGATGTGCCTAGCATTCCTCTCAATGTCCACTTGGGGATGGGTATGTTGCGGGGGACAGATTGAGATATTCTCCTGAGTGTTTGACCTGTAGAATTTTGGCTAGGATGCTTATTTGGCTATGGATTGGTCTTGTGTCACATGTCCATTGTGAGAGTGTGTAAATCCGTTGCCTGCCCCGGGGGTGTGTGCTTGTGTAAGGGGGGTGTGTGTGACCGGGCCTGCTGTTGGGTGTAGTGTGATTTGTCATTGGGTTTCCCAGGAGATGTGTCTGTCCCCTCATGGTGAATGCTGGCATGACAGTGAGTGTGAGTTCCTGTGCTAGTTACCTGTGCTTGTGAAGTTGGTGTTTGAGTGTACAGTGGTCCCAGGAAGGCCTTGTGCTGCATACAGCAGGGCCAAGTGTCAGCTACCTTGTCAGTACTTTGCCAGTCCCTGTACATTGTGCATGGGTATGTACCTATGCCATATGGGCTGAGGGCATTGGTGTCTGCTTCTCATTTTCACAATGTGTTGTGTGAGGCCCACCCTCCCAGCCTCCCGGACATCCAGTCTTGGGTTTGTGGTTGGTGTAGCCTGGGACATGGCATTGGCTTGATTTGTGAATGGTGCATGGAGACGTTGGTGGCATGAGCGTGGTTTTTGAGTGTGGTTGTGTACGGTGAGTGCTTGGGGGAAGTTGCGTGCATTTGGTGTATTTGTGGTGTGGACCCCATTGCCCACATGTTACGTAAGTTGTTTGTGTACTCACCAGGCTCTGCGACTCCATCAACTCCGTGTACTCCCACCGGCAGAAGCAGGGCCATCACCTTCTCCTCCCAGGGATGGTAGTGTACGGGTCTGTGGGGCAGCCCGCCTCCAGTGATGTTATTCTGGGCGTATTCCTCATTCATCTTCCTCTTGACTGCCCTGCGCAGATCGTACCACCTGGCTTGGCATTCATGCCTGGTCCTTCGGATGGGCGCAACAGCATTCACCTTATCGACGATCCTCTGCCACAGGCTGGTTTTTTGGGCTATGCTGGTCTGTCTGACCAATGTTCCAAACAGCTGTGGCTCGACTCTGATGACTTCGTTGACAAGGAGCTCCAGCTTCGCCCTTGTGAACTTTGGATTCTTGTCTGTGGGCATGGTGTGGGGTGTGGGTGTGGATGGTTGTGGGTGTGTGGGTGTGAATGTGACAGTGTGTGTGTGAATGTGAATGGGGGTGTTTGTGAAGGAGGTTGTGTGAAGGTGTGTGAGTTAAGATGTAGTTAAGTGGTTAGTAAGGTGCAGTTGTTTGTGTGTGGAGTCTGGCAGCAGTAGGTCTGTTGCAAAGGCTCATGGGTTGTGTGTGTGGGCCCTTTTTATTGGTCCATTTTTGGGTGTGGCTGTGTTTGAATTTTGGTGGGTGTGTTATAAGAGGTGGTTGTGAGTTTGGGCCTCTGTTTGCCTGTTTGGATGTGCCAGGTCAGTCTTTGAGATGTATTTTGTCATGTAGACGTGTTTTGTGGTGTTGTGTGAGTCGAATTGACCCTCCTTGTGCTGTTTTACAGTGTCCTGGTTCTTTTGTACGAGAATTTTTCGCGTAGGTACGGTCCGTACATACGCGATGCTGGGTGAGGGTGCTGGGGTACGGGGTTGGGGTGCTGCGCGTACATGCGGTGGGGGTAAGACGCGCACAGGTGCGGGCCTGGGGCGGTGGGGGTACGGTGCGTACAGGTGTGGGCCTGGGGCGGTGGGGGTACGGCACGTACAGGTGCGGGCCTGGGGTACCCGAGTACATGGGGGGTACGGTGCATACATGTGGGGGTACGGCGCGTACAGGTGCGGGCCTAGGGCGGTGGGGGTACGGCACGTACAGGTACGGGCCGGGGGCGGTGGGGGTACGGCGTGTACAGGTGCGGGCCTGGGGTACCCGCGTACATGGGAGGGTACGGTGCATGCATGTGGGGGTAGGGCGCGTACAGGTGCGGGCCTAGGGCGGTGGGGGTACGGTGCGTACAGGTGCGGGCCAGGGGTGGTGGGAGTACGGCGCGTACAGGTACGGGCCTGGGGTACCCGCGTACATGAGGGGCACAGCACCTACATGCGGGGGTACGGCGCATACAGGTGCGGGCCTGGAGTACCCGCGTACATGGGAGGTACGGCGCGTACATGTGGGGGTATGGCACGTACTGGGGGGTACGGCGCGTACATGCAGGGGTACGGCACGTACAGTTGCGGGCCTAGGGCGGTGGGGGTACGGCGCATACAGGTGCAAGTTCCAGCATCCTTCATGGTGGACGATGCAAAAGGCTTAATAGAACCTATTCAGAGAGAAATAGGAGACATTATTACCCAAAAACAGAAAACTGTGCATATCAAAAATAATTCGATTTGAACAATCAAAATTACAGAATATTCGAATGCAATAATGATATCCACAGTATTGATGGTTTTGCATTAATTCCAAGGAAGCTCTAGGGCACACACATGAAATAAGTCAATACCCATATCATAGATACGTTTTCGTGTAAAGCTGCTCGAACAACTACACTTAGCACCAAAAACATTATTGCATCCATATTAACAAGAAGAATTCAATTTAAAACATCTTCCTTTCTCTTTTCTCTTTTCACACAATTGTTTATAGTTTGTTATTTTAGCTCATGAACCACTGTTTGGAATACAGTAGATACTGCCCCAGGGTCTTGTTCTAGGGTTGCCCTTGTTGTTTGTAAATCATTGCAGTGCAGCTTTTTGCTGTAAGGGCTTTGTTGCCTTGACATTGGGTTATATTAAGGATGACTAATGTTTCATTGCCGAAGTATTCTGAAGAATATATTTCTAAAATAATAAGTGGTCCATCTCTGCTGGGACCATCATTATCAATGCCTATTGTGACCGAAGCACAAGCTTTGTTAGATGAACTCGATAAATGTAAGAAAAAACATGTACGTACGAATCTCCATGCATTAATAATGATGGATTATCTAAAGAAAGATGTGATCCCTATCGGTTTACAGGTCCGTAATGTTTCTGTTATCTTTACTAATGATCCCAAGTTTATCAAAGGTTTTTGTCACATCGGTGTCACATGCTCCTGCCATTGGCTAGTCCATGGCCAAGGTTTGTGAAAAGGTGGTCACAAATCAACTCACAGAGTACGTCGAAGCCTCGGGTTTGCTCCAACCGGATCAATCTGGCTTCCGGGCCTCGTATTGCACGGAGTCGGCATTACTGGAGGTGTCAGAAGCGATCCGTGAGTGTCTGGATGTCGGCGGGAGGGCAGCATTGGTTATGCTGGACCTCTCGGCGGCATTCGATACGGTGCCCCACTCCCTGCTTCTTGATCGCCTCTCGGAGATTGGTGTTTCCAGGTTAGTCTGGGGTTGGATCAGGTCCTTCTTGGAGGGTTGTTCGCAGCAGGTATGGCTTCCACCTTGTGCCTCTGCTCCCCAACCAGTGGCCACGGGTGTCCCACAGGGGTCATCCCTTAGTGCCCATCTTTTTAACATCTATGTCACCCCGTTGGTCTATCTAGTGGAGGCATTAGGGGCTAAGGTGATGGCCTATGCTGACTACACCCAGCTTCTGTTCACTTGGGGACGTGACAATGATTCAGTTCTCTCTGCCCAACACTGTTTGTCTCCTGTCTTTCACTGGCTTGCTCAGGCACAACTTAAGTGCAATGAGGAGAAATCTGAGATCCTCTTGTACGGCACATTTCCTGTCAACTTCAGAGAGAAGCTGTGGCCCCCAGGTTTCCCCTTACCCAGTTCATAGAGAGACTCTGTCAAGAATCTGGGGGTTTGGTTCAGTGAGAACTTGACCTTTTCATCTCAGGTCAAGAAGTTGGTTGGCACCTGTTTTAGCATCCTGAAAACTCTGAGGAAGTTTCTCCCTCTTCCTTCCCAAATCTGCAAAGGAATCTGTTGTCCGTGCCCTGATTCTTTCCTGTCTAGATTACGCTAATGCTCTGTATGCTGGCATCCCGGGTTACCTCTTGAACAAACTGCAGGTGAAACAAAACTCGTCTGCCAGACTCCTGTTGGGCCTTTCCAGCAGGTGCAGTGTTCGTTCTCATTTGCGATCACTGCACTGGCTCCCGGCGGAGGCTCGAATAAAAATTAAAATTCTATCCATTGCCCACAGAGCTCTCCATGGTCTGGGACCCATCTACATGCAGAACAGGTACGCTTTCTACATTCCGGTGAGACTGTTGCGTTCTTCCTCCCAACTTATGACGCAGATCCCTCGGTTCAACTGCCAAAGGCTTGGCGGGAGCTCTTTTGCCCAGATAGCGGCTCAGGCATGGAATGCATTGTGATTGGCTTTGCGCAGCGTCAAAGATTCTGCGATTTTTAAGAAAAAGTTAAAAACCTTTCTCTTCTAGCTCTGCCTTTTGACTCTGACCCCTTTTCAGGTTCACGCCAGGACACTCCTTGGAGTATCTGTGTGCACTACAAGTTCATATAACATAACAACATAACATAACATGGCATAGATACAGCTTTGGAGCATAGTAAACTCGAACTTGAAATCTTTTGAAGTTTCTCTGTTGAGTAAGGGCCTACGTTTTGTCCCCACTGAGAAAACCTGCTTGTTTGATACCCAGATTGAACTTTTACAGTTCTTTCGAAAGCTGCGTTTGGAGTCTTTTTTTATGGACAAACCTTACAATGTTAATTTCAACCCTTCTAATTTGAGGCTTCCATCCAGATTTAATCCTCCGACCCAACAAATGCCTGCTGAACTGCTGGCATTTGAATTGATGGTGCTAAAGGACATGACAGCTCTGGACACTAGTTTTGAATACATCCCCTATAATATCACTTTTTCCGAAAAACAGGCGCTACGCACCTTGAAAGAGAACCGAGATGTGATTATCAAACCCTCCGACAAGGGCGGCCGGATTGTGATTTTACCAACTGAGATTTATAAATCTGAAATACATCGCCAGCTTGCTAATATAAATCACTATGTTATTCTGCGATGTAATCCTCTTCCTGATCTGCAAAGATTGATTCTGAGAACCACATCAGCAGCCAAACTAGCTGGATTTCTCAGTCATAAAGAATGTGACTTTTTAAATGCTAAACCTCCTCGCACCCCAGTGCTGCATACGTTACCTAATGTGCACAAGGATGTCACAAACCCTCCAGGCCGACCCATAGTTTCCGGCTGTGGGTCGGTCCTGGAACCCTTGTGCAAGTACATAGATGTATTAGCTGGCTCCTCAGACTCGGAGGTATGTACGAGATAGTGGCGATATCATCTGCCAATTGGAACAAATGTAATTTGATCCATTAACTGAGTTACTAGTGTCTTAGGACATCGAGTACTTAAACACTAATATACCACAAATGGAAGGAATTGAAGTCATTCAACAGGTCCTTGAGACTTGACCAGGTCCAGTGACAGTACCTACTGATTTTATCATTGAGTTATTGAGCATCTCACTCACACGGACTTATTTTGAGTTTGATGGGGTGCTCTATCTACAAATTAAGGGTACATAAATGGGGGCTTCTTATTCCCCCAATTTTGCCATTTTGTATGTTGATAACTTCGAACAAACATACATTTACAATCAGGCTAATAATCCCTATTTTTTTAATGTGCGCCATTGGCGCCGTTATACAGATGATATTTTCTTTATTTGTACTGGTGATGTTGTGACCCTGAATGACTTCCTTAAATGGCTGAATACTTGTTCTCAGAATCTTAGGTTCACTTCACAAGCCAGCAGTGAGAGTGCTGACTTTCTACACCTGACTATAATTCCAAGCAATGAAAAGTTGGCCACTAAGCTCTATACCAAGCCAACGGCCTGGAACACCCTTTTGTATTATACTAGCCATCACCCAAGGGGCCTCAAAGATGGCCTCCCCTTTGGCCAGTTCTTGCGTTTATGCAGGGACTGCCATATTAGGGAGGATTACTTTAGAGAGGCCGAAATACTTGCAAAAAACTGGAACATCGTGGTTACCCAAACTGACTGATCAACCGGTCGCTTAAGAGGGCTTGGTATAACCACCGCGGGTTTCTGCTGACACCACGTATTCCAAAAACATCTGAACGTGTACCTTGTGTCTCTACTTTCGAGACCAAAAGTAATCAAATTGTAAAGATTGTGAAACTTCATTGGCCCCTGGTGCAGGCAATTGGAATTACCAAAGATATGCCCCATTTTTCTTTTAAACGGGGTAAAAATATACGTGACCAATTGGTCTGTGCTGCTTTACCCGTTAAGAGCTCCCCTGATTTGACTACTTTATGGGGCCTCAATAGGATCCTGGTTCACTACTGATGCGGTAACTGTCTTATGTGTGACTCCACTATGAACACTAAACAGTTCATACATGGTAACATCAAACATGATTTGCGTGACCACACCAATTGTAATTCGCAGAATGTGGTGTATGCCATCTGGTGTCCTTGCAATGTAATTTATGTGGGGCAGACCACACGACGTATTAAGAGTCGTCTTTCCCGACATAAAAGTCGCATTCGGTGCAGAAATGAGCATGCACCTTTGGTGTCACATTTTCTGGAATACAATCACACCTCAGCTGATCTAAAATGGCAGGTGATTGAATTGGTTAAGAGTCCACGCAGGGGCGGTGACATTACTGGTATGCTAAACCAAAGCGAATGTCGCTGGATGTTCCGCTGAGACAGTATTAATAAGGGGCTCAACAGTCTAGAAGCATGTACAGCTGTACTTTTCAGCTAGCTTGTTAGATACACTGAGATCTCCTTTGATATAGAGACCCTATTCTGTCATTGAAGATGTTTTAAATTGAATTCTTTTTATTAATTTGGATGCAATAATGTTTTTGGTGCTAAGTGTAGTTGTTCGAGTAGCTTTACACGAAAATGTATCTATGATATGGGTATTGACTAATTTCATGTGTGTGCCCTAGAGCTTCCTTGGAATTAATGCAAAACCATCAATACTGTGGATATCATAATTCCTTTCGAATATTCTGTGATTCTAATTGTTCAAATTGAATTCTTTTTGATATGCACAGTTTTCTGTTTTTGTGTACTAATGTCTCCTATTTCTCTCTGAAAGGTTTGATTAATTATATATGAGATTGAATGTGGCCATTGCTGTATTACATGTCTAATCCTTGTTGTCAAACGCAATGCGATATATTTGGAAAATATATACTCATGACACAGATGTATTTCCATCAAACCAGTAGATTACACTGTACCAAAATGCCAATAATCCACACTTCATGAAAAAATATTTACTTTTGGCAACATAGCAGACAATAATATAAGCAAACTGGGTTGTACTGCTAATGTGTCTAATATGCTGCATGTTTAAAACTTTGAGGCTTTGGGAATCTACTTTTCTGTTCTTTTTGCCCACGGAAGATGGCCGCGGTTTATAGACTTGCACACAATGATTGAGATCGACCCCGGAATGTCATTTCCTTGACATGTTCTAATACTCTCGAGTAACTCGATTTCATTAATAATTTTTGGCAATATTATTTCAGCTTCGACTCGCTTCGATTATTTTGTGTTTTTGAACCGAGTCTTAATGCCATGACCAAGTCCTCTTTCTATGGTTATGACGGCATGCTTTAAAAACGACGTGCTGGTCCACTTCCTGTATCGGTCCTAATGTTTCCGGATTCGAAATGCTGATGAATACGAAATTTTGGAAGTAGAGAAGCATGACTTGCTGAACTGATTTTCATTTTAAAACTAATCTCATCTTTTTTTTTTTAAAACGCTTGACATCCATCGGGGCCATGTAAGGAATTACGGCCCGGATGGTCTTATTAGGGAGAAATTGTCCCTTCCTAGGATTCTTTTCACAGTATGTCTCATTATGTGTATGTATGTTTTGTGTAATTCGTTTCTGTCCTTGTTTAGATTTTTGTGAAACGAGTAGAGACCCTTGGGTATAAAGATTCTTCTCGGGTCTAGATGTTAGTTACTGCATCTGTGGCCGTACAAGAGATATCGGTAACCTAATAGTTTCCTGCTCTTATTCCAGCCTGTAGGAGCCTGTGTATGTTTTGGTCTCATTTAATATTAAGGCGAGCTATTTCTGTCCATGCGCATGGATTTTAAGCACAACCCTTGGACCACTATCACGGGTTGTCTGGTTTGGATGATAGGAATGACTAGATATAAACATTTAGTGGGTCTTCTGTTTAATCTACTGGGAGTTAATCAATTTTTGAGAATTTCTCCTTTGAATTTTTTGCAGTAATTGAATAATTCACTCCGACTGTGACTTCAGCTACCTGACGGTTGGGCATACTGACATCCTAATCTTCTCACTAATTTCACAGCCTGAGCCGGCTCAGTTTCTTATTAATTAAGGTCTAAATTATGCCGTGAGACTTCTTTTTGGCATACCGACAGGTATGAGGGTTTATATTCTTATAATCTTAATTTAGGCAAGTATCCATCCCTAACCTACAATTTTTTGGTAAATATATGCCTTTATCTTTTTAATCTTTGACAGCTTTAGAATCTCCTCTTAAAACCCGGCACTTTTGCCCGACACACAAAGATTGGTGCCCTCGTGTATATTACGGAGATCTAGTGAGGTGACTGTTTAGCCCTTTTTGTACATTCTCTTTTTTCATCTTTTCACAGTTTTCTGATTCTTTTCACAAACTTTGGAATCCTGGGGTTTTAGGTCTTGCTCTATTTGCTTTTGTCTTTAAAATCACCGTTTCCTATTTTCTTGTCACATTTTTGGTGCTGAGCATAAAAACAAAAAAAAATGTTCTATTGCAAATCCATGTATACATTTCATTTTTGTAGAAAAGAAAATGGACGCTCTCATATTTGAAGTCTTTGTCCTGAAGATGACCCTCAAAGTACCCGTGGGTCAAAACGCCATTGACGCTTAAAAACGTGGCCTAACTAAGAGAGGAAACAATTGTTATATTGTGTACTTTGTTATTTGGTGTTGTTCCATGTTTTTTCTCTGCCACTGTTTGTTCAGTCTACACTTGTCAATGTTCACAATTTTATCATTGTTTGTGTAACTGTATGATCCCCCTCACTCGTATCATGCAGCTTCACAGTTTAAGGTACTCAACGGCTGGTGGTATGGCTCCAGAGATGATCCAGCATATGCTGTGGAGCTGTGGTCATTAGGAGAGCCGACTCTCCACGCATACTTAACTCAGATGTGAGAGTCCTTCCTCCTGCCACTAGAGTGGTGATATTAGCATGGCACCAATCTCTTTGTCGGATGGGGTCGTCTTACACACATAACCCTGCTGTGGCGCAGTAGACTTCTCCCTAACTAACTACTCTATGAGGTTTTCGGGCTGGGAAGTGATCGGGATCTCCACTCTAAGCGATATCTGCGTGGCTGCACCCTTAAGTCGTTTCAAGACATGCAGGAGGAATATTCTATACATCGCAGTCAATTCAATAAATACCTGCAGTTTTGTCATGCATTGTTGCCATACATCTCTGACTTTACAACTCTCCCCAACTTTAATCCACTGGAGGGCAAACTACTGTTAGGAGAATTCAGGGCTCCTAAAATTTTGAAAATATATCAGACACTCATCACTCACAGTGCCTTGACGCTTGAGGCCCTTAGGGAATCTCCCAGTTGGCCAGCGATCTCGTCACGCCTCACTTATTGCATACGGCCTGCTATATGTGCCATAGGCTTTGGAGAGCGCGGTTAGTGTCGTCTTTAATATGCCTGCGCTGTGGTACCGATGAAGGCACCTTTCTACACAAATTATGGTTTTGCACGGCCCTAGATAGATTCTGGAAGGGGGACTGGCCTGCCTTACGGAGGTACTGAAATGGGTACTCGCTAGGTCCCCTAGACTGACTTTACTCCACAACACGGAAGGGATAGGGGAGACAGATACCAATGCCATCTCCTCTTTCTAGCCCTCACACTTGCTAAGCAAGACATAGCTACAGTCTGGATGGCAGAGACGCTGGCCCTTGTAGGCATCAGGAAGAGGGGAATGGATTTTTGCATGGGATGGAGATTCCAGTTCCTCGAGCTAGAGGATGCCCCCAGAAACCTTTCAAAAAAATTGGAAGCAATGGGCAGAATACCGGGGTCTCACCTTTGCCCCCCAGCCATCTCTCACTCAATCTCTTGATGAGGAGGCCCGATCCTATGGTCCGGATGCATGATATGTTATGTGGAAGGACAGTTGGGGGCGCGGCACAGTAGGGGTTTGGAGCATAATACCATAGACAAGTTATATTGCAGTCCATTCTCTGTTTGATTAATTTTGCAAAAGGAAAAACTTGATGCCATGCTGATAATTGCTAAATTCGTATGTAAATGTGTCCTTTCTGGACCATGTAATGGCATGAACTCCCAAAAATATTTTCCGGGGAAAAAAAGGAGGCACAGTTAGGAGGCAAAAGTTATGAAAAACAAAGGAGGCGAAACTTATGGGAAACGAAGGAGGCAAAACTTATGGGAAATGAAGGCGGCAAAAGTTATGAGAGTGAGGGAGGCAAACGTTAGGGGATGAAAAAAGGTAAAGTTTGCGCTGTAACAATAAATTAATTACAAGTAACGATAAGTTAAGTACAAAGGTGAAACAGACTGGCAGTGTGGTGCAGTTTCGAGTGAGGCCCGGTCTGCAGCAGCGGAGGGGAGCTGGCCTGGGGACTTGCTCAATGTGGTCACGCTGTGGCTTGCATTAAGTAGGTTCCTGGGGGATGGCGGGGTGCTGCACGGTGTCACGGGAAGTGGGGAAGCATGCGAGGACAGGGTGACAGGAAGGGGGAAGCATGAGAGGGAGCTTGGGAGAGAGTGGGAGAAAAAGGCAGCAAATTCAGCATTTGGCTGAAAAAAGCAACACAACCAGGAGGCAAAAAGTTAGACTTGGAGTAAGAAATGGGGGAGAATTAGAATTAGACTGTAAGGCAAAAGTTATGAAAAACGAAGGAGGCAAAACTTATGGGAAATGAAGGAGGCAAAAGTTATAAGAATGAGGGAGGCAAAAGTTAGGGGATCAAAAAAGTTTGCGCTGTAACAATAGAGTAATTACAAAGGTGAAACGGACTGGCAGTGTGGTGCAGGTTCGAGCGAGGCTCGGCCTGCAGCAACTCAGGGGAGCTGGCCCGGGGACCTACTCAATGTGGTTGCGCTGCGGCCTGCATTAAAGAGGTTTCTGGGAGGGGTTGTGTGTAGGAAGCTGGCTCTGTAAATATACCAAACTGAGGTATAGTGTGCACAGAGTCCAGTGGAACCCCAAACGTAGGCAGAGGTAAAAGTAGATAGCACCTTACTCTCTATTTGTGGCAGTGTGGGCGAGCAGTAAGGCTTTATTAGAGGGTAGTGTTAAGCATGTGTTGTGCACACTCAGGCAGCAAATGATGTCACACACTCAAAGACTGAACTCAGACCAATGTTGTTTGTATAAAAATATTGTTGTTATTTTATTTCTAGAACCAAACCAAGTCTGGCACAGGTACGTGAAATAAATGCTTTGCAAAATATTATGCAGTGTTTACAAGTGAATGCAAGTTCAAATGCAGTTGTTTGAAATACAGGTAAGTCAAGGTATTGAAATTACTGTACAGATTACTTTTTAGTTAATTGTTAGATCACTTTTAAAGTTAGTTTTTCTACTCAGTGTGATAGGCCTACATATCACACTGGGACATTTCCTAGAGAAAAGGTAAGTAAAATAAATTGTGCACAATTGTTATTTTTCAGGTTTCCATACAAATCAACTCCACACTTAGAAAGTTTTTCAGAGAAAAACAGTCAATGGTTCCTTTGGAGGGAAATGAAGTTAACCGTTACCAGGTTAAATACTCAGTCTTTGGGGTTGAGTTCCTGGGGTTAGAACAAGGGTTCCCTCAGGGTCAAGGATTCACTCTCGTTACATCCTCAGCGGCACTAGGGCGGCCGGGTGCAGAGTGGTGCCAATGGGCTACTGACTTAGAGACCCCTTCGGGATTCTTCATAAGGGAGAGGATGAGTTGAGTGTCTTCGGTGTAGGATACTATGCTGAGCCCATGCTGTCTGACGATGGTGGCGAGGGGGGCCATGTAGATGTTGAAGAGCGTGGGGCTGAGCAATGATCGTTGGGGTACTCCGCAGTTGATCTCTGGGTTCGGAGAGGAAGAGTGGGATTCAGATTCTTTGGGTTCTGCCAGCGAGGAGGGAGCGGATCCAGTCGAGGGTGGTTCCCCGTATGCTGGCATCATGTCGAAGGGTGGCTGACCCTTGCCAGGGCAGTGGGTTGTAGGCATGGCACAAAGGGATGTGTGCCATGTTGACTCTTCACTTTGTTCTGCACCAAAACACGCAGCATACAATGGCAGTGTGTGTGTGTGTATATTTACAGGCCTCTAAGTGGCACAATAAGTGCTGCAGCCCTTAGAGGCCTTCCCTGGCCACAGTGCCCTTGGTACCCATGGTACCTTTTACAAGGGACTGACATGTGGCCAGAGAGGTGCCAATTGGGGGCACAAGGTACAGTTTTTGGTAAAGAACACAGGCCCTGGGAACCTGATTGGCAGGGACCCAGGCACATCAAGTCAAAGTGCATCAGTGGTCTGGCAAAAAGTGGGGGGGTTACCAGTGGCGGCTCCCCCATTGGGGCATGGGGCATCGCCCACTGCTTTCTGGCAGTGCGAGAAGGCAGAAACATAAACAGTAAAAACTACCATTTATGTTTCTGTTTCTCGCACTGCGAGAAACCAGAAGTGCCTCTGTGCCTGGTTGGGGGCGGGCGGGTGGGCGGTCCTCCTTAAGGTCAGGGGGGAGTGGCTTACCCACTGTTGTGGGTACAGACTGTTTGGTCAGCCCCAGGGCCGAACAAAGCAATTATGCGCACTCCCCCTTTTTCTCTATGTAGGCTGCTGCATGCAGCCTACATAGAGAAAATGGCCGGCTAGGGCGCTCTCCACTGCACCTCACCAATCACAACGCTGCCATTGCAGCGTTGTGATTGGCTTGGGTAGGGGAGGTAAGCTGCCTGCTGGCTACTTCCTGTTCCTGCAGCAGGAACATGCGGACCCGGCTGCCGCTGCAGGCCGGCTCTCGGTTTTTGAATGGCTCGATTTACCAGGAGCTCAATAGAAAGTGGATCATTGGTGTGAGAGGTCTGTCTGAGGATCATTAAATGCCTCCTAGCACCGAAGTTACCTTTATGTGCACAATGGCTAAACAGCAGTCACCATTACAGAGTTACCGGCCAGGAGCCGAGGCGGTGCGCTACCCGCCACTCAGGTACGTTTTATTTTTATTTTTTGATTCCCCGCCTCGACACCCCCCCCCCCCGCCTCCCTCCTTCCCTCCCCGCAAGCATGCCGGCCGCCGTGACTTCCTCTCCTGTCTTGAACAGAGCTATTCATTTTCTTCTTTTCAATATGTATTTGGCTTTTCCCACAATAGGCCCCGGCCAATCTCCCAGCGCTTTGTTTTGCTGCCTTCCCCTTTATTAGATCTTAACCCTGCAAGCAGCCTTGCACCGGAGCCGTGGTGCTAGCCCGGAAGGAAACATTATTTAAAGTCAGTCCGGGTGCAAGACATTCAGCAGAGTTTCATAAAAACACAGAAACTCCATTGGGCCGTTATCTGTTCAGGGCTTTACAAATGCCAGGTGAGCAGGAAGGAAGAACAGCGCCGCTTATAATGAAAAAACAAAAAATCAATGCAATAAATGACGTGGTAATGTAGACAGATACCCCCGTGGGATAATGCATTGCTTGCCTTATTTATTAACCTAGTCTTTAACAAGACTGGGCCTTCCGGTGAAGAGGACTATATAAGGTGTTAACATAATTTACTTATCAAGTGCCCCGGCCTTCCACGGAAGAGTAATAATCTCTGTCTCTGACAGCGCGAAGACGGAGTGAAGAATAAGAGGGTAAACGAGGGGTAAGAAGAGGCTGGTGTAGTAGGGGTTAGTGACTTTTACATACAATGCGATTTACTAAAGAGAGTGAGACACAAAAGCGAGAGAATGAAATGCTTGTAATGAGGAATCTTAAACAGTGGGAATTCAGCGGAACATATTCCATTGCATCGTTTTTAGTTCATCTGTACAATTACTGAAGCGAGTCAGCCGCCTGCAGTCTTTTAGCCTACGGTTGATGATGGCCATGTGCAGAATGCGATGGAGTGAAATGGCTGTGTAGTGTCAGAACAAGTGGGGTCTACAAAGAGGTTGGGGAGGTAGTAGGTATGTGACAAGGGGAATACGGGTTACAGTGGAAACTGGGAGGTGAGAAGATGCTAAAGAGAGTAGGGAGGGGTGGAGACAGAAGAAGTGTAAAATGAGTTGAAAACTTTGAGCCAGTGGTTTCCGGTGCTTGGTTGGCACCGGCGCTTCCTTGCCCTCAGTGGGAAGTATCAAGCGCTGCACTCTGCATCAGTGGACTTCAGTGCACTGGACTCCATTGTACACACACTTACAGGTATATATCCCACAGTATGCACCTAAAAATAGATGCCTGCGTATAGCATACACCAAGTGATTGCCCCTTGGCACAATGAAGAAAGTAAACAGACTCTACATGGATTGTTATTCTCCAACAACACAGCACAAAAACAATTAAATAACGCAATTTGCATAAAATTTCTCAAATTACGTAGTCCAATGATTATAACAAATTTTTACCATTACTTTGAAATTTAAAAATAGGAAAAACGAAAAATCAATATACATATGAATGGACTTGGAACAGTGTATAAATGGAAAAATTGGAGATTAGACATATGTTAAAAAACTTTATTAATAAAGACTCTATTTATATGGTTCTTGGGTTTTATATTTGAAAATCTATTGCTGGTAAATAAAGTGCATAAGTGTTGGTTGGAACCCCTGCATAAACAACTAGGTTGAATGCCATTTTGAAAGAATGCGATTCTAACCATTGAATAGATGATAATAAAGTGCAAAGTGCAATTCACTTTTCATTTTGGCACACTACATTAGTTCTATTGCCAACACACTGTGCAAAATAATGCAATGTCATTCATTCCAAGGTAAATAAAGTGAATAAATGCTGATTGGAACCCCAGTATGACCAACTATTTTGAGCGCCATATGGATAGAATATGGTTCTACCCATTATATTAATGATAATAAAGTGCATTTCACATTTCATTTTGGCAAACTGCATTGGTTCTATTGTCAACATACTGTGCAAATGATGCAAATGTATCATTCATTCCAAAAAACTCCGGTCTCATCCTATTGTATATCTAAGCAATTTCAAAATTCAAACTTCATTACTGTAAATGCAGTGTGATAAAAATCTAATGTAATGAAACTATTCAGTAAAATGTAAAATCCATGTAAGATAGTCTTTTTAAAATAAGAAAGTGCAAAATAGTGCTGGTGCAAATATATGAATAAAGTGCTAAAAGTTGAATTAAAATATGTCAGCTAAGGACAGAAGGGAAGGACTGGCAGCAAATTCACCTAACATCTTGGAACTTCTAATATACTCAGAATAAACAAATCTCTAGATATCACAGCGTGGTATAACAATTATAGAAAGTTGTGGAGTTCCTCCCCATGATTCAATCCGTTAGGTGCTCTGGTATTCAACTATAAATTTGGATTCTAGTTTTCTTAACAGTTTCTCCCTGTTTCCACCTCTTCTCAGTGGGGGCACTGCACCAATGACGTAATATTTCAAATCACTCAAGTTGTTACTGTGCACAGCTTTAAAATCCCTCGCCACTGGGTATGTCATGTCTGAATTAACTATGGCTCTCAGATGTTGGAGGATTCGTATATATATATATATTATCTACTGGCGGTCGCCAGTAGATAGTTATAGTTAGGACCGAGTTCCCATAGGAAATCTGAAAATTCTATTTTGAATAACTTTGGCGCTGGTTGACGAATCTTCGTGAAATTTTCAAAATTAATGGGGCGCTCCGCTCAGCTCCTACCCCGAAAGTCTCGGGGTGATTCGTCAAACGGGGGCTGAGAAAAAAGGGGGATCCCAAAACACGTTTTCCCCATGCATTTTCCCATAGGACCTTTAGTCGAAGGTACAGCCCGAACGGCTGAACAGAATTACTTGAAATTTGGCAAAGAGGTAGTCCTCAGGTCAGGGATGTGCCTTTTGCATATATGGTGTCAATCTGTTCAACATACTGTGCAAATGATGCAAATGTATCATTCATTCCAAAAAACTCCAGTCCCATCCTATTGTATATCTAAGCAATTTCAAAATTAGAACTTCATTACTGTAAATGCAGTGTGATAAAAATCTAATGTAATGAAACTATTCAGTAAAATGTAAAATCCATTTAGGATAGTCTTTTTAAAATAAGAAAGTGCAAAATATTGCTGGTGCAAATATATGAATAAAGTGCTAAAAGTTGAATTAAAATATGTCAGCTAAGGACAGAAGGGAAGGACTGGCAGCAAATTCACCTAACATCTTGGAACTTCTAATATACTCAAAATAAACAAATCTCTAGATATCACAGCGTGGTATAACAATTATAGAAAGTTGTGGAGTTCCTCCCCATTATTCAATCCGTTAGGTGCTCTGGTATCCAACTATAAATTTGGATTCTAGTTTTCTTAACAGTTTCTCCCTGTTTCCACCTCTTCTCAGTGGGGGCACTGCACCAATGACGTAATATTTCAAA
Organism: Triturus cristatus; assembly: GCF_964204655.1. NCBI lineage: Eukaryota > Metazoa > Chordata > Amphibia > Caudata > Salamandridae > Triturus > Triturus cristatus. The sequence continues at coordinate 947,041,414 of NC_140586.1, forward strand.
TCACTCAAGTTGTTACTGTGCACAGCTTTAAAATCCCTCACCACTGGGTATGTCATGTCTGAATTAACTATGGCTCTCAGATGTTGGAGGATTCGTTTATATATATATATTATCTACCGGCGGTCGCCAGTAGATAGTTATAGTTAGGACCGAGTTCCCATAGGAAATCTGAAAATTCTATTTTGAATAACTTTGGCGCTGGTTGACGAAACTTCGTGAAATTTTCAAAATTAATGGGGCGCTCCGCTCAGCTCCTACCCTGAAAGTCTCCGGGTGATTCGTCAAGCGGGGGCTGAGAAAAAAGGGGGATCCCAAAACACGTTTTCCCCATGCATTTTCCCATAGGACCTTTAGTCGAAGGTACAGCCCGAACGGCTGAACAGAATTACTTGAAATTTGGCAAAGAGGTAGTCCTCAGGTCAGGGATGTGCCTTTTGCATATATGGTGTCAATCTGTTCAGTAGTTTCTGAGAAAATTGCAGTTAAAAGTACATAAATATCTATATGCGCGCACCGTGCGTGCACGGTGCCGTGCGCGAGCGTAATTCTGATTGGTGGTTAGATGTCAGTCAACATTCAAATCGGTCAAAATCAGGAAGTGTCGGACGCCATTTTGTGTGTGGCAGTGAAAAACAAAGGTGGAGAATGTGAAAAGGGGGCAGGGTAGAGAGTTCCTGACCCCCTAGCCTTTGTCAGGGGGTCCCTGAAGGAATCATTTTTTTTTCCAAAATCTGTTCCCTTCATCTGTGAAATGTACACCGTCTCCTCTATAAATGCCTTGCCACTCCCCTCACTATTTCTTCTTATTTCCTGGGAAAAGGAGCTGAACAGGTATCAATTTTACTTGAAAATGGCAGAACAGCAGTCTACTTCAGGGAGTGAGGAGGAGATCTGGATGCACTCAGAAGCATTGGTTCATAGTAGTTTGTGTTCCAGAATCTTCAAACACCACACCCACTCCCCTCACTATTTCTTCTTATTTCCTGGGACAAGGAGCTGAACAGGGAGTGAGGAGGAGACCTGGATGCACTGAGAAGGTGTATTTCAGTAGAATGGCAATATGAAAAGAAAGATAGTTGTAAAATGGAGGCTTACATACTTTTTTTTTAATAAAAAGAACTCATTGGCTGTTTCAGACCATTCAACACTAAAAACTAGGCTGTATGTTTACATTTTTAAAAGCATGTTTTGTATTGGTTCAGAAAAATGTGTTCCCACAGAACATTACTTTGGATTTGCTGTTAGGTTTGAAAAGTCAAGCAATCTTGCTCTTTGGATTAGAAACATTGTGTGCTGAACTTCTGACCTCTGTGCTCACACCTGTGTTCCATGATCTGTTGCTATGCTAGCAGGCAGAAGTCATGTTGGGGGTAGGAATCATTTGGAAAGGGTTGAAATTTGCAACCAATAGAAATGTGTGTTTCCATTTAAAAGAAAGGTGGAGAACGTGAAAAGGGGGCAGGGTAGAGAGTTCCTGACCCTCTAGCCTTTGTCAGGGGGTCTCTGAAGTATCCCGAAGGGTGAAAAAAACATTTTTTTTTTTTTTTAAAATTGCGGGGTGCGCGCACGGTGCGTGCACTGCGGCAAAAAATTTGTACAAAAAATAGAATTAAAAATCAAGTCTGTGGTGCCAATTACGATCCGGTAAAAAAATTCCCCGTGCGACTCGTATCCGGTCTTTTTACCGTACGAATCGTACAAGAGCCGTACGAACTGGCAATCACGATTCGCATGGTAAAAAGACCATACGAACCGCATCGGGAATGAATTCCCACACGTCCTCGGGTCGGAAATTGTGTCCGACACGTCCTCGGACGATGTACCGTACAAATGTGAAAGGTGAAGTCCGACCGAGGAATCACGATCCATCCCGTGCGTCCGATGTCACAACCGTATGGAAAAAACTCCGTCCGCACCGAACTCCCATAGCAACCATGGAGACATGTGCCCGCATACGCGCCCAACACTCCCCCCGCCCCTGTACGTCCGAGACGTACCCCCCGTGTATGTACACCCCCACTTGTGTATGTACACCCCAGTACGTTCGAGTCGTACCCCCACCCCTGTACGTGTCGTACCACCGTCAATGTACACCCTAGTACGTTCGAGTCATACCCCCACCCCTGTACGTGTCGTACCACCGTCAATGTACACCCCAGTGCGTTCGAGTCGTACCCCCACCCCTGTACGTGTCCTACCCCCCTGAACGGACACCCCAGTACCTTCGAGTCGAACTCCCACCCCTGTACGTGTCGTACCCCCCAGTATGGACACCCCAGTACATTCGAGTCATACCCCCACCCCTGTACGTGTCGTCCCACCTTCTATGTACACCCCAGTACGTTCGAGTCGTACCCCCACCCCTGTACGTGTCGTACCACCGTCAATGTACACCCCAGTACGTTCGAGTCGTACCCCCACCCCTGTACGTGTCGTACCCCCCTGAACGGACACCCCAGTACGTTCGAGTCGTACCCCCACCCCTGTACGTGTCGTCCCACCATCTATGTACACCCCAGTACGTTCGAGTCGTACCCCCACCCCTGTACGTGTCGTACCCCCCTGAATGGACACCCCAGTACGTTCGAGTCGAACCCCCACCCCTGTACGTGTCGTACCCCCCTGAATGGACACCCCAGTACGTTCGAGTCGAACCCCCACCCCTGTACGTGTCGTACCCCCCAGTATGGACACCCCAGTACGTTCGAGTCATACCCCCACCCCTGTACTTGTCGTCCCACCTTCTATGTACACCCCAGTACGTTCGAGTCGAACCCCCACCCCTGTACGTGTCGTACCCCCCTGAATGGACACCCCAGTACGTTCGAGTCGAACCCCCACCCCTGTACGTGTCGTACCCCCCAGTATGGACACCCCAGTACGTTTGAGTCGTACCCCCACCCCTGTATGTGTCGTCCCACCTTCTATGTACACCCCAGTACGTTCGAGTCGAACCCCCACCCCTGTACGTGTCGTACCCCCCAGTATGGACACCCCAGTACGTTCGAGTCGTACCCCCACCCCTGTACGTGTCGTCCCACCTTCTATGTACACCCCAGTACGTTCGAGTCGAACCCCCACCCCTGTACGTGTCGTACCCCCCTGAATGGACACCCCAGTACGTTCGAGTCGAACCCCCACCCCTGTACGTGTCGTACCCCCCAGTATGGACACCCCAGTACGTTCGAGTCGTACCCCCACCCCTGTACGTGTCGTCCCACCTTCTATGTACACCCCAGTACGTTCGAGTCGAACCCCCACCCCTGTACGTGTCGTACCCCCCAGTATGGACACCCCAGTACGTTCGAGTCGTACCCCCACCCCTGTACGTGTCGTCCCACCTTCTATGTACACCCCAGTACGTTTGAGTCGAACCCCCACCCCTGCACGTGTCGTACCCCCCTGAATGGACACCCCAGTACGTTCGAGTCGAACCCCCACCACAACCTCTTAAGTACGGAGCGCACCTCATGCCCCAACATCACGACCGCATGTACGAGTCGTACCAAGCCACACACAAGGACAGCACCGTACAACCAAATGGCCCATGTACACACCGTACACACGCTAAAAACGCACGTACACAACCAGAACAAAACAAAACAACACAAGAATACACCATTCGAATGGCACAAAGCCACTAAACATGTCCAACAACCACTAAAATAACACATTCACTGACCTGCAACTGCCAAAAACAAACAGAGGCCCAATACACCACCACTCCTTATAACACACCCACCCAAACTTCAAACACAGCCACACCCACCAATGGACCAATAAAAAGGGCCCACACACACAAACCATGAGCCTTTGCAACAGACTCACTGCTGCCAGACACCACAGACCTACAGCACCATACTACAAGCTACACCACACCTTACACTTGCACACCTTCACACAACCACCTTCACAAACACCCCCTCATCACATTCACACACACACACACCTGCACAACCACACCCACACACCCACAACCATCCACACCCCCCCCATCCACACCCCTCACCATGCCCACTACCAAGAATCCAAAGTTCAGTAACCGAGAGTTGGAGGTTCTAGTCGATGAAATCCTCAGAGTCGAGCCACAGCTCTTTGGAACATTGGTCAGAAACACCAGCATGGCAGCAAAAACAGCCATGTGGCAGACCATCATCGATGCTGTGAATGCTGTTGCGGACACCAGAAGGACCAGGCAGGAATGCCAATCCAGGTGGTACGACCTGCGGAGGAGGGTCCGAGCCAAGATGCTGGAGGAACACAACCAGGCCAACGCCACTGGAGGAGGGCCCTCCCGCAGACCCGTACACTACCAGCCCTGGGAGGAGAGGGTGATGGCCATACAGCCGGTGGAGGCAGTCGAAGGATTAGGAGGACTCCGAGACCCGGGTGAGTACACAAACAACGCACCTCACATGGGGGGCACGTCATCCACAACCAAAATCACTAACAGGCACGCAACCACCCCAACCTATCGCATGACTCAACCACACTCCATGAACACGCACATGCCACTGCCGCCACCATGCCCCATGCACCCAGCTGGACAATGTCAAGTCACAGGCCACAGAAGACACCAACACATGACACGGTAACCCGGATGACGGGAGGGTGGGCCCCAAAAATCACATAGTGCAACTCAGAAGCAGACAACAATGCCCTCTGCCCATATGGCCTAGGTCACAGCCAGACAAACATTGTGTACCCACACAGGAAAGACATTCCAGCAAATGGCAGACGCCTTGCATCAACACATGGGGGTGAAGGCACTGTTTTGCACATGACAGCAGCTAATGAACAGCCAACATTGTGAAAGAGTGGCAGCACACACCACCACAGCAGCAGCGCACAGATGAAGTACTGGGTATTTTAGACCCAGCGGTGCAGGGGCACACACCCTATGACTTCTGGGTTCACCCTGTTCCAGACCTACAGAAACACAGAGTCTTCTGGGTGAAGTCAAAGATTTGTTTATTGGCTGCAGACCAATTACAGGTATCCTAGAAGTACAACAGCGTGTATGTTCTCAGGAGACTGCTGAAAATCATAGGAACGGGCTTCTCCTTAAGTACAAATATCATGCTCCAGGCACACATTCCTTGGTTTACGATATGGCCATATAAAGGTATACATTACAAACGAAAAAGCAGAGTCATGATGACCATCCCACATTCCAGTTCGGCCAGCCCACAATGATTTACACAGTAAGGTTCAGATCCCACATCGGATGTCAATAGACCCCCCAATAAACATGAGCATCTCCTGTTTTGCGAAACAAGTCATAAAGCAGAAACAAGCAGGTGTGGAAGAGATTAGCCGGGGGATTGTATAGAATGAAAGGGTTTTATGACGGGTCGAGCCCTGATGCTAATCACAGGTGGACGGAGGAAGGGGAGCTCGTGAGACCGGTTTGACCTGGGGCAGCAGAGCCAGCTGCCCAGGTCACAGAGAAGTCAGAGGGAAAGCCCATGTACTGTGAGGCCCGTATTTACTCCATTATAGCCTATGTGAGGGCAATGACAAGATGGCCACTGCTTCCAAAATGGAACCCGCTTAGTGAAGCAGAATAACGTGTACACAGTGCATTCATAGCTAGAACGGTATATAAAGCACTCGTACATGCCGCATTTACTATTTGCGGTTTGCTAATACCAAGATAGACAGGGGTAGGGCCCTGTCCCCTACGCGGTCACGAATATTAAAGTACGACAGACCCTCCTTTTGCCCTTACATAGGCAATCACTATACTCATCTTAATCCGAGTCTAGGTCAATGTTCACAAAGTCATGGAGATGTTGCTGTAGCATCATCCTATTACTTAGCTCGTCCCTCGATACAGGTTTCCTTACACATAAGGTAGCACAGAGACCACATATCGTAGGAGCACACTGTATGCACAGACAGAACAGGAAAAGAATGGCTAAGATCATTCCAATGACCATCAGAACTTTCCAACCCCAGGCAGATATCAATTCCCAGAACCACCCCACCAGTGACCAATCTCCCTTATCCACGTGTATGGATTCAGATATTTTATGGAGTTTGGAGATGGCTTGATACACTGTTGGAGCATTATCTGGTATGAAAATGCAGCAACTGGATTGGATGACCTTGCATACCCCACCGCGGTCTGCAAGAATAACGTCTAGAACCATGCGGTTCTGCAGAGTCATAAGGCGATCCGCTTGGAGCTCAGCTGTCAGATTACTAAGGGCACCAGCCGTTACATTGACAGTGGATTCAACCACACGAGTCAGCTGTCTCAGGTTCCTACTATTGACCATAGGTCCCCAAAACGGCAGGAAACCCAAGAAGAAGTCTCCCGCTTCCTGACCCGCAGTATCCTCCTTACTAATCACACCTCTCACAACTCTGGTCTTGTGATAGTCAGAGGCAGCAGTAAATGTCGGCGGTAGCAAGTTCGCAATATAACATGTGCCCGAGAAATCGGGGGGCAGCCATGTATATGCTCGGTCATTACAGATGAAATATGTGCCCTTGGCAGCCAAAAACGCAGGGGAAAACTGTGACGGGAAGGTGTACGTTTCAGTACAGTCACTTCTTCCCAGTTGAGCTCTAGGATTCTGACCATTACCCTGTAAGCAGAACCGACCCATGTGGGGTACGACCCAGATTGGAGATGAGATTTTTCGCTGTCTTTCACCCAGACTAATACTATACCCCGTCGCGTTCCATCCTACATAAGGTCTCAACTCTTCTTTGGGAATGGATGAGTATGCATCGATATCCCTTCTCATATCGGCAACTCCTTTCATCAAAGCCTTATTATTGGTGATAGGTCTGATGGAACGCGGTTGGCGAGGGGAATATGTATCTAGAGCATAGAGAAACATGGTTTGGAATGCCCATGACGATCCATTGTAACTATACGGCAGCACCAGGTAGGGAATACCCTTGTTAATGGTATGTGGCATTAACCCACATACCCAGCAATTGGTCGTATTCATTACCAGTTGGTGCTGGTGCAAGAGCTGGATAAACGAGTTATTTACGAACTCTGATCGTCTGGTCTGTTCGTGCTCAGGCAAAGGGTGAAAAGAGTGAGAGGAGGCAGTAGAAAGAGGTATGGGCTGTTCAGTGGGTGTAATGGGCTTTTGAGCGGAGAAAAACACAAATCCTACAATAAACATTATTATGCTACACAGTGTAAAAAGGCACAAAAAGACAAAACATTTACTTTTCATAATTTTACATATCCTTGCGTTAAAGTTCATTTCCTCAATCGGTCTCTCCATCTTAAAAAACTCCATCCTCTACTCGGGCCGCTCGCGGTGGATGAGTGTCTTCTGCTAAGGAGTACGCCTGTCAGTCCAGGGAAACGCCCTAGACCAACCAGAACCGTTGACCTAGTGTCTTCGGCCTGTACCCCAAAGTCTTGGCACCGCGACCCTGCGGCAGAACCCGGATGGTGGTTCGAAAAACAAAAATCAAGAAAGTCTTTCAGATGGGAGAGCAAAAATGTCAAAAAGGAAATAGTAAGGAAATCTTTATTTGTCCATGGGCCTAGGTCTCAAATTATAGCGGAGACGGCCAGGTGCTGTTTGGTCTTGAAACAAAAGTTCAGGCTCAGTGGTGTCCAGTCGATTTGATGGTGGCACAGCTTCCTGCAGAATATTGTCACTCTCTTGGTCTGAAACTGTGCCTCTTATGCGTGCGTCACTGAATGGTACAAAACGAGGTACAGTGTCTGTCTCAGAGTCGGCGATACCCTCCTTGACCCACTGGTCATATGGCAGAGGCAAGGGGACTACTTTACAATGGGTACCATGGATCCAGTGCTTCTTCCCTTTCACTCGCACTGCTGATCTTGTCGAAAGAAGAACAAGATGAGGGCCGATCCAGCGAGGCTCGTCGTTGCTCTTGCGCTGGAAATTTCGGACCAGGACCCACGAGCCAGGGTTGATGGGGTGTCCAGGAGGTTCAGAAGCTTGGGGAAGAGTATCATGTACCTGTTGGTGCAAAACACGCAGTTTAACAGTCAAATCATACAGGTAATCGAGCAGTACTGGATGCTCTATCTCACTGAACTTCATAGGCCTCGGTACACCCCATACGTTGGCCGGACGGCCAAAGACAACCTCGTAAGGGCTAAGCCCCACTCGTGAGTGTATGGTCATTCTGGTGGACAGGAGTGCTAGAGGCAGAGCGTCAGGCCATTTAAGACCGGTGCTCGCCTGGATTTTGGCCAGCTTGAGCTTTAAGGCTCCATTGTAGCGTTCTACTAATCCAGCTGATTGGGGGTGATTTGCAGCATGGAACTTCTGCTTTATCCCTAGCCCTTCACATACATTCTTCATCACTTTACCCACAAACTCACTTCCGTTATCACACCACACCATTCTTGGCATCCCAAACCTAGGGAAAAATTCCTTCACAAGGGCTTTGGCTGTGGATAGGGCAGTGTTATCCTTCAGAGGATAAGCCTCTATCCATTTTGAGAAAGCACAAACAACCACCAGTACATATTTCAGGTTGTTGCATCTTTCCATGTGAATAAAGTCCAGCTGCAAAACTTCAAATGGACATGATGGGGGTGCAAAGTGACCAGCTGGAGTTGGGGTTCCCCTACCAGGGTTGTACTTCAAACATACTATGCAATTCTTGACCACATTCTCTGCACACTTGGGAATCCCAGCATTCTGCCATACTGGAGCCAACAACTTGCATATACCTTTCGTACTGATATGTGCCATTCCATGTGCCATAGTAACCACTGGAAGCACATATGCATCAGGCAACAACCATCGCCTATGTTCTGTCAAATCAATCCAACAACCATTCTCATCCAACTTACCCATACTTTCTCTCCACTTGCTTAACTCTTCCTCTGTGGCTTCAGCTTGAAGCGACTTCACACTCTCTATTGTGTTTTCACACATTCCCACATGATTAACCCATCTTGCGGGGCCTGCAACATACATTCTAGTCTTCACATTCTGTGCTGTTTCTCTCGCGGTCTCATCAGCAAACGCATTCCCACGTCCAACATCATCTGTGACTTTCCTGTGCGCACTGCATTTCATGATCGCAACTTGCAACGGTAGGGTCAGTGACTCAAGGAGATCGTTCACCAACTTGCCATTCTGAATTTTAGCTCCATGCGACGTCAGGAACCCACGCTCCTTCCACAGTCGCCCAAAATTATGAGCCACGCCAAAGGCGTACTGGCTATCTGTGTATATATTCACTCTCATTCCTTCAGACAACACACATGCTCTCGTGAGGGCGATTAATTCTGCTGCTTGGGCCGAATTATGTGGCACTCGTGCAGTTTCCACGACCGTGTGCAAAGTCGTGATAGCATATGCAGCAGTCGTGTCACCATTAGGGAGCTTGAAACATGAACCATCTACCCATAAAGTGCCATCACACTCAGTCAGGGGAGTATCTTTTAGATCTACTCTCCCTTTCGTCTCTTCTTCTGTTCTGAACAGACAGTCATGTTGCTCAATCTCATCTGAGTCTGCTGGAATTGGCAACAATGTGGCTGGATTCAGCGTATTGCATCTCTTTATGTGTATGTGATTTGCTAACAGTGTAAGTTCATAACCTGATAATCGCGCACTAGTCAAGTGTTGTGTCTTGGTCCTATTTAATAATGTGTCTACAGCGTGTGGAACCATAACAATCAATGTATTGTCCATTACCAAACCAGCAGATTGTCGGATAGACATCGCTGCAGCAGCTGTCGCTCTCAGACAGCTTGGCAATGCCCTCGCTACAGGGTCCAAGGTTGATGAAAAATATGCGCATGGGCGCGGTCTGTCGCCAAAAGGCTGTGTTAACACTGACAACGCACATCCATCTTTCTCGTGAACATACAATGTAAAAGGCTTACTGTAGTCAGGGGTACCCAACACAGGTGCTGAACATAATGCATTACGCAATTCCACAAAACTTTTCTGGCACTCTTCAGACCATGGGATAGGATTCGGTGTGTCTTTGCATGTTAAGGCTAACAAAGGTTTTGCCAATAAAGAAAAACTAGGGATCCAATGCCTACAGTATGAAGTGATGCCCAAGAAAGCACGTACTTCTCTCTGTGTTTTTGGCACACTCAACTGTGCAATGGCTTGAATTCTTTCTGGGGTCAGTTTCCTTCCCTCCTTCGACAAGAGATGACCTAAGTAGGTCACTTCTTGTCGACAATATTGCAGCTTAGAGAGAGACACTTTGTGATGGAAAGCGGATAAATGGCGCAACAATGACAATGTGGCTTCTTTGCAGATCTTTTCAGTATCCGCAGCGATCAGTAAATCGTCCACGTACTGAATCAGGATAGCGCCACTAGGTAAAACAAGTGCATCAAGCTGCGCTTTCAAAGCTTGACTATATATGGATGGACTCTCACAGTAGCCCTGGGGAGCGCGTTTGAAGCGGAAGCTTCGGCCTCCCAGACTAAAACCAAAAATATCTCTGCTCTCTTCTGCAATTGGGATACTAAAGAAAGCATTCTTTAAATCAATCACTGAAAACCATGCAGCAGAGGCTGGAATCATCGTTAACAAGGCAGTTATATCAGGGACAACCGGAAACTGTGGCACAACAATCTTATTAACCTCTCTGAGATCGATCACAAATCTGTAAACAGGTGGCTGTGAAGGGTCCGTTCGTTTTAAGACAGGTAAAATCGGACTATTGCAAACGTTGCCTCTTGTCTCTTCTATCACACCCTTATTAATCAAGTCGCTGACAATGTCTTAACAATGCTTTCTGCCCTTCATTAGAGATCTTGTACTGGGGAATACGTGGCAGTCTGACATTAGCCTTTAAAGTCACCACATATGGTGGTATCTCCAAGAGGCCCACATCATTGGGACCAGTAGCCCAAAGGGCATCCGGAAGGGATGACAATTCAGGTGGCATTATATTTTTAGACAGATACATTGGGGAAATCACTTTCTTGCCTAATGTAAGTTGTACTCCTGAAGGAGAACAATACAGTGTAGCGTGCAATCTTTTCAACAAATCTAATCCCAGCAAATTCTCACCACAACCTGTTGTCAGAATCAGGGGTGCTTTCAGCTCGCAAGGTCCAACAGAAAGTGACATGGGACTAGAAATCGGGTTCCTAACTGGGGCGCCAGAAAAACCTACTGAAACATTTATATCGCCAGACAAAGGTGCGCCAGGGAGTTTTGAATGCATGATTGAACTCTTTGCAGCACCAGTGTCTAGCAGAAAAGGCTCCGTTACATTTGCTGTAGTCACCTCAACATACGGTCCACTCTGATCCACTGGCACTGAAACAACTCCCTCTCTCTGTCTACGGCTGTCCTAGTAGTCATTACTTTCTGCATCACCGTCCTCTGCATAATAATCATTATTATAATACTGGGCCGTATTACTAGTCGCGTTAGCTTGCTGATCAAAGCTATTGATGGTATTTTGAGGCGGCAGAGGACGCGCGTTCTGGGGAGCATTTCCACGCCCTCTGCCTCTAGGAGCTTGCTGACCACCCCTACCTCTTACGCCATACGCATTACCGTTCCGCTGCATTAATTTAGGGCAACTGTATTTATAATGACCTTCCTCTTTGCAGTATGAACATTGGTTGGGACCTACAGGAACACGTGGTTGATAATACCCGTTCATTTGCTGATTGTTCTGAAACTGTTGGGGTTGGTGATAGACACCTTGGTGTTGCCTATAATTATTCTGACCTCCACGTGGCGAATAGGCCTGCTGTAAAAGGACCTTTGTCTTTAGTTCCTTCGTTTTCTTTTCTGTTCTATCTTTCTCGTCTTTATCTCTATTTTCATAATACTGTGCAGTAGCCAGTATTTGTGCTGAAGAAGAAACAGCCCAAGAACTTTCTGAATCTTTTAACTTTTTACACAGGTCAGGAAGTAAATTCTGCACAAACTTATCCACAAACAGCCGTTGGCCACCCTCAGTACTCATATCCTGCCCGCTGTGGTCAATAAACGTTTCTTCAAACCTAGTAAAGAAGTCTGACACTGTCTCATCTTTCTTCTGCTTGCATGCAGATAACTTGTCCCAATTTACGCGCATCGCAGGCATTATTGTCTTCATATACGTGATGATTCTACCAGGCAGTTCAGCTACTAAAGGTTCTGGTTTCGCACCACCAGTTTGTCTAGCATCAGCAGCAACAATGTTAGCCCATGTATCCCCTAGTTCTGCATTGTGATCTACATTACGAATTGATCCCCATAGAGGCTGTGGAACAACATTACCAAACAACATGTCTATGTCGGCCAGATTCATAATGCATGACCCTGCCGTCTGTGATAACTCTTTATAATAACCTGCTGGGTTTTTACGGGGATCAGGCAAGGACTGCTTAAGCGCTAACACCTCAGAGCGCTTCCATGGAACATGCACCCAAACACGCTGGAAATGCGCTGCCACAGCGGGGTTACCACCGGCAGCTGCAACCGCTTCCTTCCATACCGGGGGGAACTTCTCTCATAGGGTATTGTCGCGCTTTTACCTTTTTCCCCACAAGGACATCTTGTTCAAACAATGACTGTTGACAATCATCATTCCTGAAGGACAATACAACCGCAACTGCTTTATCTACTTTGCGGTCCACAATTATACCAGTTCCAAAATCAAACCTCACTCTACACAATTCCTGTGGGTTCGGATTTTTACCACTATCCTCCAATTCTTCACAGAGAATTTCGCACATTTTCTCAAACACATATCTCTGTTTTGGGGCATCCCATTGATGGAAAACGTTGACAACTGATTCCACATCATACAGTGAAGGAAAAACAATCCATCTACGCGCCATGTTATCTATTACCTTTTTCTCATCGGGGTTAGGCAATTGGCTACGCAATTGCTTACGCTGTAAACCAGGAGTCGCACCAGATGACTCAAAGAGAGGAGACATTAATGTAGTAACCACATTAGCTAAGCGCTGTCGCGCTGAAGGAGAAGCTGAGGCGAGAACAGGGGGAAAAACAGAGGGAAGAAAAGAGGATGTAGAGACAGGTACTGGAGTGGTGGAAGGAAGAGTGTCAGGGGAGGCAGCTGCTGTATTAGGCAAAGTCGCAGGAAGTGCGGGGGCAGTTGGAAGCACAACTGGCGGCGCTTGAGAGGGCTGCGCTACAGGGATAGGAACCGGCTGCAAAGCAGCTGGCGGTAGCGGCAAGGCTTGCAGTATATGCACTGGAGGTGGCATATTTACAAGCTGGGGAGGCGCCGTGGCAGTTTGAGCATACGGGGGTGGCGAACTCAACAAATGTGACATCAGGGGATCTTTCTCCTTTTCTCCTAATTCATTCTGCTTAGAATGTGGTAAAGCTGGGTAACATTTGTCAATCCCTAACTTGCGCTGCCTGTGCAATTGCTCACTCATTTGCTCCTCCTCATTGTCTTTAAATTGTACAGCTGCTTGCATCACTGTCATACCTTTCTCTCTCTTATTCTTTTTCGCTAGCTTAATTTCCTTTTGTTTGGCTTCCTTTCGCCATAAGCGGAAATAGTCAAACATCGCCGGCCGGGCTTTCTTCTTAAACAATTTAATTTCCAAATTATCTAAAATATCGGTATCAAAACTACCATTTTGGGGCCATTTTAAAACACCATCTTTCCTGGTGTAGTGGATCCATACTTCGTTATATGCAATGGGGCCTACGCCATGTTTTACATAGAGCTCATAAGTTGGAGTTCCAACCGGAGGAACCGGACATGATTCCTCTAGCTGGAAATCTTTTCCACAACCCAAACAGAATAATCTACCAAATAGTCCAGAACCAGGCATCTTTGCTCACTAGTCTAGATCCAACCGTCAAAGGATTATCGATTACGATAGCCTCGTGAATACACGAGTCCTCTGGTTTTGGCGTTTGCAAACTCCAAAGTACCAAATTACCAAATCAAACGATCCCGAAGGATACCAAAAACAAATAGGAGACGCTCCACTTATACTTAACTGAATATTGCTGATCGATGGCGTCACCAGAAGACTCTCTCGATTGTTTCGCTCTCTCAGATTCGGCAAGGGTCCAAAACAGGTCGATTAATCAGGGCAGCAGTCCTTCGTAGCCGTCGGGACGCGGAGAACCTCGCAGAAAAGACTTTCGGACCACGTCGACATGCAGGGGTCGATGAAGTGGCGGCCTTCCTCCGGAATTTCCACACAAAGCTCCTCACGAACCTCTGGCTTGGACTGGTACCGCTGAAATCGCCCCACGTTGGGCACCAAACTGAAGTACTGGGTATTTTAGACCCAGCGGTGCAGGGGCACACACCCTATGACTTCTGGGTTCACCCTGTTCCAGACCTACAGAAACACAGAGTCTTCTGGGTGAAGTCAAAGATTCGTTTATTGGCTGCAGACCAATTACAGGTATCCTAGAAGTACAACAGCGTGTATGTTCTCAGGAGACTGCTGAAAATCATAGGAACGGGCTTCTCCTTAAGTACAAATATCATGCTCCAGGCACACATTCCTTGGTTTACGATATGGCCATATAAAGGTATACATTACAAACGAAAAAGCAGAGTCATGATGACCATCCCACATTCCAGTTCGGCCAGCCCACAATGATTTACACAGTAAGGTTCAGATCCCACATCGGATGTCAATAGACCCCCCAATAAACATGAGCATCTCCTGTTTTGGGAAACAAGTCATAAAGCAGAAACAAGCAGGTGTGGAAGAGATTAGCCGGGGGATTGTATAGAATGAAAGGGTTTTATGACGGGTCGAGCCCTGATGCTAATCACAGGTGGACGGAGGAAGGGGAGCTTGTGAGACCGGTTTGACCTGGGGCAGCAGAGCCAGCTGCCCAGGTCACAGAGAAGTCAGAGGGAAAGCCCATGTACTGTGAGGCCCGTATTTACTCCATTATAGCCTATGTGAGGGCAATGACAAGATGGCCACTGCTTCCAAAATGGAACCCGCGTAGTGAAGCAGAATAACGTGTACACAGTGCATTCATAGCTAGAACGGTATATAAAGCACTCGTACATGCCGCATTTACCATTTGCGGTTTGCTAATACCAAGATAGACAGGGGTAGGGCCCTGTCCCCTACGCGGTCACGAATATTAAAGTACGACACAGACACACACTACACCCAATGGGTGCCTGGAGATCAGAAACAAACGCACATCAACAAGCCAAGGGCCATTCAAAGATCTGCTAACAGTGTGTGGCCAGGAAGCTGGGCTCAGGTGACAGAGGGTGACACACAGAGGGAGGGAGAGGGGGACAGAGAGGGAGGGAGAGGGGGATAGAGAGGGAGGGAGACACAGGGACACGGACAGAGGGAGGAGGCTGACACACGGAGGGAGGGAGAGGGGGACAGAGAGGGAGGGAGAGGGGGACAGAGAGGGAGGTAGACACAGGGAGAGCAAATCAGCCGTGTGGTGTGTGGGAATGTCTGCTCGTCAGCAGGTAGACTGCGTGCATGTAGCCAAGGGTGGCCAGTGCCAGAACCCCCCCTCTTCTCCATGGCAAAACACAGGGCCATGTCACAACCTGTGCACGAGCACAACGACAGCTACCTGCATTATATAAGTGTGTGGATCCACTCCATGTGCACATGTACAGTGCTACACGGAAGGCGCCAATGCATGGCTCGCCACACCTGCCCACTCCACTGCTGACTGCAGTCACACTTGACGCAGCAAGTAAGACTGTGCCACACATAGTTAAAGGGGCCAAAGTGGTGCCCAAGGGACACACCCATGCACAAGTGCACTGTGAGTGGAATGCAAGACAGATCCTAATTCCAAGAGGAAAAGTGCCAACTTTGAAACTGATGAAACATGGATGTTGCATGGTCCAAAATTAACATTGTCTCTCTCACACACAGGTCAACGTCGTGGTTCACCCCCCAACACTGGGGGGGAAGACTCACAGGACCCGGATCTGCGGGAGCCCGATCCCACCGGCAGCGACGACTCTCACCACTCTGTGGACGACCCCGACCGACCTGGCCCCTCTGGTGTCCAACCACCTGCAGCACCTGTGTCAGGTACAACTGTGCCAACCACCACCCCCACTCCTGCCACATCCCAGGAGACACCCAGGATCCCTGCCCCACCACCACCATGCAGCCAGGCTGGCCAGGAGGGACACGGTGTCCCGGGCACCCAGGAGGAGGCAGGCGACAACGCCAATGCCACCCCTCAGGGGTCCCGGAGACCCGATGTACCCACAAGGGCAGGCCAGGTGCAAGTGGGCAGGGGTGGTGGGAGTGGAGGACGGCGGAGGCACGAGCCTGACCAGTTGGCTGGGGAACCGGTATTTGCCCATGTCCGTAACATCATGGACACATACCGGCAGGACACCACGGGCATGGCCCAGGTGGTGTCCACCCTCAATGAGATCAAGGGGACCCTCGAAGAGATAAAGACCCAGCAGGCCCAGCAACATGCGGAGCAACATGCCTGTCTACTGCAAGACCAACGGAGGATGGAGGACAGACAGGCTGAGCAAGTGACGGTGTTCCAGGGGATTCACGATACACTCCGTCGGATGGCCGACAACATGGGCAACCCTCCCTGTGCCAGACGGCGTAGAACATCACCACCCACAGGGAGGGATCAGGAAGAGGAGGAGACATCCGACGGAGCATCCCAAACATCGTCACGGCCTGCTGCTGAGGGTCCCCGCAGGAGGCCGGGTCGTCCACGGAAAGGACCGTGAGGGTCAGCGCTACATCACCATCTCCCAGGACACCTGGCCTGGCACCTGGCCCACTGGAGCAACAGCATCACAGCATCAAGAGACATCCTCTGCCACATGGCCCTGCTGGTCACTCTCTGACCAATGTTGACAAAGACTGTGGCATGGACTATGAGGATTTCCAATGGCAAGGACACCAACTCCCCTACTGAACTTTGGATTCCAAACTCCCGGAAAGCCCCTCACTTTATCCCCCCCCCCAAATAAAAAATCACACCATGAAGAGAAGATGCCTGCTGGGTGCATTATTACCTTACATGTGTGTTGTAAAGTCTAAACATGCCTGAGTTCCCTTTTGACTTCAACCATCCACACCCTGGGGCCTGAGTCTGGCACAGGACACACGGGTCGCAGTGTATTAGGCAAGACAGACATGGAGCACCATACACACCCGTGATGGGCCCAACCAGCTGAGGGGGTGGCCGCACAACTGTGCTGACAGACACATTGAGTACAGCAACAGTCATGCGCAGAGGTCAGGGATCATGTGGAGTGTCCTGGGGGGCACCCAGGTATGTGTAGACAGGTGGCAGAACCATGTCCTGCAAGCCTGAGTCCGGTGGATGCAGAGAATGGGGGCCTGGCCAACGTTGGATGCATGGGGATGGCACATGTCACAATACCCACACAGTCATGGACATCATGCCCAATACACAGTCTCAGCCCACACACACAGCTTGCATCTTGCTACTCGACACATCGACACATAGCCACTATCCGGGAAAACCATGCCAGACATGCTGGATGCACCGTGGCAACACACCAGCATTGACTGAGAAGAGGCACCTTGGAGGCATAGGGACACCTTTATTAGTCATGTTTTCAGGATTGCAGAGGCAACTTGAAGTACACATGAACACATCTTGTGGAGGAACATGTGGGTCCAACACTGGCACCCCCCTTCTGCAGCACAAATGCGTGTTAGCCATGGAACTGGCACACAATTGTCGGCTAACAGCTAAACACCCACAGCTGCTCACGGAGAGCCTGCCATACACCATAGATCCGCTGATGTGGAAGTCCCACACCATGTCAAGCCAATGCTAACCGTATGTGTCCGAGGGCAGTGTCACACACATTGATGCCATCATCACAATCCACCATCCCATCACTGATGACTGTCAACCAGTCAGGCCATCTATTCAGGTGTACACAGCTGCATGTCGTGTCCCATGGTGATGCTACATGGCTGCAGAGGAACCTTAACATCGACAGAGGCAGTGTGCATACATCGTGAACAACTGCCACACCCAATACACCCCTGATTCATCCCTTACCCTATGGAGACTTCCAAACGTGTCCGTGCCTGTAACGCTGAGTCAGCCCACGATGACGTGTCCATGAGGAATAGCAGTGCCACAACAATGCAACCAGCAAACGGCATGCGCAAGTACCTGGGGAAGAGAGACACACAAGAAGTCAGCCACAAAAAGCACAGCCACTTGCATGTGCATTTACTCGACACATGTATGGATGACAACATGCTAGGTCACAATTATGACTGGGGAAATACAACCATCACTGCCACCATCACTCCAGTGACACACCCACACACACCTCTGACTCACGTGCCATACATGCAGGTGGAGACACACATCACAACACATGCCACACGGGGACCATTGCGTGCACACTCAGACACTGGTACTCACCACTAAGCAAAGAAGTCGCGTATGAGCCGAGTCCGGATGTCCTCTTGCGGCTCCACATCCTCCACATCACTAGCCCCATTGCCAAGCCCTTCGTCCTCCACGGGTGGATGGTCCTCGTCATGTTGATCCAGGATGAGTGGCACAGCTCTCTCAACTGCCATGTTGTGCAGCATGCAGCAGACCATGAAGATTTTGCAGACCTTCGCAGGGGCATATGGGAGCGCGCCGCCGGTCTTGTGGAGGCACCGAAATCGGCTCTTCAGCAGGCCAAACGTCCTCTCTATCACTCGCCTTGTCTGGCCATGGGCGGTGTTGTAGCGGAGCTGGGCCGGCGTGATGGGGTTGCGGAGAGGTGTGAGCAGCCAAGGCATGTTGGGATAGCCAGCGTCCCCTACATGGGAAGCACATGGACATGGTTAGTACTGGTGAAGCGGTCGTGCTGGTAGGCTATGCAAAATACAGGACAGACAGACTGTACCCACCAACAACACATGCTCTTTCGTTGCGCAGCTGCATCATCATTTCAGGCATCCTGCTACGCCTCATGATGTAGGCATCGTGTGCTGATCCTGGAAAACGAGCACAGACATGTGAAATCACCATGTTGGACTGACACACCACAAGGGCATTGATGGAGTGGTAGTGCTTCCGATTGCGGTACGCTACCTCCCGTGCGTGTGGTGGTACCAAAGCTACATGCAGCACACGGCAGAACATGCTCTGGGACATGCCACCAACATGAGCTATGGTATATTGAAAGGTACCCGTGGCAAGAAAATGTAGGGCAGCCATTACCTTCAGCTGGGGTGTCAGTGCCGTAGGATACCTGTGCTGCGGTTGCAGGTGTGGTGCCAGTCTCGCCGTCAACTCCAGAATCAACGGTTGGGTGAAGCGGTAGCAACGGATGCTGTCATTCTCCCGCATGGCAGCCAAGTCCGGAATTGGTCGTGCAAGAGGCGGCGCCCTGCAGTAATTAGGAAGTGACAAGGAAGAGTGAGTGCACTACGACAACAATTCATATGTACTGAGCACATGTAAATCTGTCAATACACATATGCCACATAGGGAGTCAGGTATGTGCTACATGCCCAGGACACGTATGGCTGCCAGGTGACACTCCTACCAAGACCCAGCTACACACGGAGAGTGAGAACCGCCCCATGCCATGCCATGGGAATAGCTGTGTCCCAGTGCAAGTGAACAGCCAGACGCAAGACAGGAGTGACATACGCCCACACATCAGCAGAAGTAGGATGCCGATTGCAGAGACTGTTAGCGGGACACTAGAGCCACAGGTCACATGACATTACACTAGGACAGCCCACACACCTTGCCATGAAGGTGCACATGTCATGACTCACCACACATTCATTGTGAGGATGCAGACATGTCCTTGTCACGCTACTCCGTGTCCCATGCATACATGTGCACCTCACATCCGATACCACATGTGGCATGGTGTGCGGAACAGTGTGCAATGTCAATCTACACACAGACACATGTTGGTTGCTGCAACAGCTGCAGCTTTAGAGGGTGCTCCAACATCAACCTGATGGGAAGCCCCCACACATACATGACATTGTCACATTGTGCACCGTGGGTAGTGACAAGGCAGGTGTGGTAACCCCTGTACCGGGCATCAGGGGACACTTTCGTGTGTTGGTGTCCGTGCCATGCCAGTGACGCTCACCCCAAGTGTGCAGTACGACATGCACACATGTCAAAGGAGTCAAGGGCATGCCTGGCACACATTGCACCGTCACACAGTACATCTGTACACATCTCATCATACATCTGGTGCCTTCTCCACTCAGGAGTAATGTTCCACATCACAGCCTGTCACACCTGTGCCCCACACATGTAGTAATGCACAGACGATGCCTTGATGTCCATTCATGGACAAGTATGTCCATCCATGGACAAGTATGTCCATCCATGGACAAGTATGTCCGCCCTCTTCCTACCTGTGTGCCGCCTATCACCACTGTGATGTGTGAAAACCGCCGTACTGCTGCTAAGAGGGCCTGTGTACGTTCCCATATCACTATGGGAGTGCTGCCGTATGTGTACCCATCGTGATGGCGAGCGTACAGGCATTTGTACGGTCCGTACCACAACGAGTACGCATACGCGAGGACACCCAGAGTGATAGGGAGCGTACAGGCGTGTGTACGGCCCGTACCACTAAGAGTACGCATACGCGAGGACACCCAGAGTGATAGGGAGCGTACAGGCGTGTGTACGGCCCGTACCACTACGAGTACGCATACGCGAGGACACCCAGAGTGATAGGGAGCGTACAGGCGTGTGTACGGCCCGTACCACTACGAGTACGCATACGCGAGGACACCCAGAGTGATAGGGAGCGTACAAGCGTGTGTACGGCCCGTACCACTACGAGTACGCATACGCGAGGACACCCATAGTGGTAGGGCCGTACACACGCCTGTACGCTCCCTATCACTCTGGGTGTCCTCGCTTATGCGTACTCGTAGTGGTACGGGCCGTACACGCGCCTGTACGCTCCCTATCACTCTGGGTGTCCTCGCGTATGCGTACTCATAGTGATAGTGAGTGTACATGCGTGTGTACGGCCCGTACCACTACGAGTACGCATACGCGAGGACACCCAGAGTGATAGTGAACGTAGGCACGCGTGTACGGGCCTTTGCAATGCATTTGGGGTGCCCTCGGGCCCCGGAACGCACCGTACCTGTGTGTGAAGCTCCAAATTACATAGGGGACACATGAGGGACAAGTATTAAGGCCTACATGCATGCTGGTTGTCATGGAGACCAAGTTCAAATTTCGATTTTGTTCTGGAAGGTGCACAGCAGAAGTCAGTTGGAATTCTTCTACTTTGTTGCAATGTGTTTGTGGGGCTGACATCATGCAGGAGAATGAAACCGATAGAGAACCCACAGACTGCTAGGTTTGAAGGGATTGGAGGAAACATAGGATGCTAATGTGAGTGACCAATCACTCTGGACTCCTGTGCATGAGATGGGCCAGCAAGGCAGATATAAGGCAGCTAGGTCCCATGAGGGAGCACTTGCCTGC
Source organism: Triturus cristatus (assembly GCF_964204655.1). Taxonomy (NCBI): domain Eukaryota; kingdom Metazoa; phylum Chordata; class Amphibia; order Caudata; family Salamandridae; genus Triturus; species Triturus cristatus. Next base: position 947,062,821 of record NC_140586.1, read on the forward strand.
ACATCTCTGTATTCCACGACCCAGCTGCTGCTACTGATTCCCTGGAACCATGTCAAGGGCTGTGGAGAGGTCACAGCCATTCACCCTTGAGGAGAACATGGCTTTGGTGGATGTGATCCTCCCACGGTACCCCATGCTGTATGGGTGACCAGGTTATCAGGTGAGTGCAGTGTCCACTGCCACAGACTGTGTCCCTTTTTTGTGACTGTGACTTCTGCCATTGTGTCCAGGTGTGACACACATGCTATGTACTGTAGGGGGGGTCCCAGGGGGGGAATGCCTGATGTCTCCCAGCAGTGCCCAGAGACAGGAGGGGTGTGTGCAGAGTCCTCCCAGCAGCGCCCTGAGACAGGAGGGGTGGGGGCCTATCACTCCCAGCAGTGCCCAGAGACAGGAGGGGTGGGTGCAGAGTCCTCCCAGCAGAGCCCTGAGACAGGAGGGGTGTGTGCAGAGTCCTCCCAGCAGTGCCCTGAGACAGGAGGGGTAGGGGCCTATCACTCCCAGCAGTGCCCAGGAGGGGTGGGTGTGATGCACAGTGTGAGCCTGGCTCATTGATTGTGTAGTTGCCCTCATTCCACCTGTGTCCTTTCAATGGCACGTACTGCTTTTGGCCTTCCCCCAGAGGATCATGTCCCTATGACAAAGGTGCAATGCGTTGGATGCATACTATGCCTTGTTGTAAACAGCAAATGTGTTCTGATCTGTGTCCCTGTGACATGTGCCAGGTGTATTGATGTAGTGTCACTTGTCCATCCTCACAGGTAGACGCCTCTGCCAAGGAGAAGATATGGCTGGACGCCGTCAGCGCCGTGAGGAGTGCGGATGGTCGGAAGCGGCGCCTGCCCCAGGTGAGGAAACGCTGGCAGGATATCCGGTGCTGGACGCGGAGGATCGCACGGGTCCTGCTGGGGGACTCACCTGAGAGCCATAAGAACCGCGTGCGCCGCCGTCTCTCCCACATCCAGAAACGTGTGCTGGCGGTGGTCTTTCCTGACTTGGACAGGCGCCTACAGGAGATGCAGCAGCCGGAAGGGGGTAGGTACATGTGTGTGTTTGTTGTGTTTCACCAGCATTTGTAAGTGCACTGTTCCATGGATACACTTCCAGGGTTTATGGTGCTGTGCAGATCCTGTTCCCCACAGTATTGCAGTGCTCTCCTGCCTCCCTTCCCCTCCTTGCAATGTGTTCCCTGGTCTGTGTGTAGTCACTCCATCACGAGGTTATGTAGCCTGACACCTTCTCCAAGTGTACAATGCCTGCAGCATCATGTGTGGGGGTGGTGTGTAACAGGTTTTGTGACCTTGCCTGTGCCCTGTCCAGTTCTGGACTTGTGGGTTCCATGTCAGTTGGCACTAATGCTGAGTCCAGACATGGGAGTTAATCTCTCGAGTGCCAGGCCTTCCAGCAGGCATGTCCCATGTGGTGGCCTGTGACATGATGTGCATGATTGTGCGTTAGGCATAGTGCAGGGATGTTAGCGTGTGTTGCAGTCATTCCCATTCAGGAGCATGGAGTTGTGTGGCCACTACTGTCCCCAGGGGCATATTTTCCTAGGTATCATGTGTGTAATCCGAGAATGTCGACAATCTCTGTGTCTACAGCATAGGTTGTGCTCTGTGCCATTGTCCCCTGGCAACATGTATATTGACGCGAGATGTATTACAAGTGTCCACTGTACAGCCTGACCTGATTTTCCTATTACATACTCACGGTGGCCATTGCCTTTGTGTCTTGTTGCAATCATCTGATGCTGCCCATTTGTACATGATAATTTGCACAGCCGCACCTTGGGTAGTTTGTGTGCAATATAGAAGTTTTGCATCCCATGTGTATTTCACCCTGACTAAGAGATGTACGTGCTTCCTGTGTCTCCATTGATTTGTCTCATGTAGGGGGTGGGTGGTGCGGGCATGTCCGACATGTCAAGACCTGATATCTCCTTGCTAGGACTGGCCAGTGTGTGATGTTTGCCTGGACATACACTCAAGGTGCAGTGTGCCAGTCAGGGTGGGCATGTTATCAGTATTACCTATGCTGCATGTGCCTCTAGCTCCTGGATTTGGTCCCTGCTCATCCCAATTTCCTGCCACGCTGTGTGGTGCAGATGCAGTGCTGGATTGTCCCCAGGGCCTTGCTCCTCAGTCAAAATTCCATATCATCTCATTTGCTATTGTGTCATGCTCTCCATGGATTTTCAATGGCATGGTGGGTCAAAAACTGTGTCTTGCATGCCCTACATATGTACCTTGTTATGTAGATGTAACTCTTCCTTTGTTTCAGGCTATGCACTGTAACCTACGTAGATTTGACTCATGTGACATATGTATACAGGTGTATGATAACTTTCTGTCTCTTCACCCTGCCCACAGCATCGTCGGGGGACACGGAGGGAGACATGGACACAGACGGCGCGGAGGGACCGAGCACCAGTGCCAGCGGTGACATCGGGGCTGGCACTTCGAGTGGGACAGAGGCGGTGGAGAGTGAACCCGGGGACCTGTCGACTGGCACAACAGACTATGAAGCTGACGGGTCCGAGGATGATCACTCCGAGTGGGCGGTGGCTGCACCACCATCTGACAGCAGCCCTACATCTGGCACCGCCCCCTCCATTGGCATCAGCCGCCTCCCACGTGCTCGTGTCCCTTCCCAACGTGCCCGGTCACCACATGTCTCCTTCCTGCCAGGCACCGCACCCCCTGCCCCTGTCTCCACTGCTGCCGCCAATGCTGAGTCTGTGGACATCCAGCGGCAGTTGCAGATTGGTCAGACTGTGATCCTTAATGTCCTCCATGGCCACAGCCAGGTCCTCAACAACATGGAGGCATACTTGGAGGGCATTCATTCATCGCAGGCTGACCAACGCAACTTGCTGAGGTCCATAGACTCCACACTGACTGCAGCAGTGGGTCTCCTGCAGCGCTACGTCCCACCCCCTACCCCTGCTCCTTCCACAATTCCCACTCCCATGCCTGTCCCACATACACCCAGACGTCAGCATGCACCCACCACAACAGACACAGGCACCACACCAGCAGGGAAGGTCCGCCGCACACCTCCTGACACGCACACACAGGGTGCAGTAGGCACACCCACTGGGTCGGGGGGCAAACGTGTGACACGCAGCCAGAGTGGGAGTCCGCATTCCACCCAATCCACTCCCTCCAAATCCCCTCCCCTCAGCTCTCCTGGCCACATCTCCCCCAAAGACTCCTTCATGGCCGCTCTGTCCCTGAGCCCCACAGTGACGCCACCACGCAAGCGGTCAAGGAAGTCCTCGGTCAGGGTGGTTGAGTCCCCCCCCCTGTCCACACCCTCCCCCAGTGGCGCTGCGACCCATCCCTCTGACCCCCCCCCCTCCTCGGGGCCTGTGGTTCCTTCGGGTGCAGGGGAGTCCCTGGAGGACCTTGCTAAGGTGTGCAGCGAGATCCTGGCCATCCGCCTTTGGCCCTGCCCCACCCCCTGTGGTGGAGTCCTCCATCCCTGCACCCACGACGCCTACCCTTCACCCTCCTGTCCCTGCGGTGCCTGGTTCTTCCCCCCCACATGATGCCCTCACCCCTGTGGAAGACGATGGATTGTAACTGTGCAGGCAAGCTAGGGGACACGCATCCCACTGTGTCCCCCATCCAGCTGGGACTCCTGGACTGCCCTATGGCCTTTGTTAATATTGGACTTACGTCATTCTAGTTTTTTGCTCATGCTGGATAAAGCTATTTATTTTTTACCCTTGGAACATTCCTGCATTGCTGGCATTGCTGTTGGTGGGGCTGCTACATGGTTGTGGGTGTTGGTCATGTGTTGGGTGTGTGGGAAATGTAGTAGTGTGCTGCTCATAGGGGGGACCCTGGGATCTGTGTGCCTCACACGGTGTTAGCTACCTTTCTCCATTCATGTAAGCAGTTGCTGCATGTTGCAATTGTCCCAAGGTGTATTCCTTCCTCTGTGTACCCTGACTTCTTCCCTGCAGGGTGTCCCCTGACTTTAGCACAGAGCTGTGTGTCCATTAGCTGGGTGTGTGACCTAGTCCTTCACCTTTGCACATGCATGCTGAGCGATGTCTCCACCTGCATCATTCGTGGCATCCTAGGTAGTCATTGGACTTGTGTATGTGGCCTATTGACATGACTTCATGTGGCCATGTTTTCTTTTCTGCGCTATGCATGCGTATACTCACAGCCACGCACACATGTGGTACATGTACTGCAGGGTCTTTGTGCACCTGACTGACATTTGTGGGCATGGTATCTGTGACTACTCCACCCTTTGCGTTCCATGGGCACTGCTGGGAGTGATGGGCACCCACCCCTCCTGTGTCTGGGCACTGCTGGGAGGTCTCTGCACACACCCCTCCTGTGTCTGGGCACTGCTGGGAGGACTATGCACCCACCCCTCCTGTCTCAGGGCACTGCTGGGAGGACTCTGCACCCACCCCTCCTGTCTCAGGGCACTGCTGGGAGGACTCTGCACCCACCCCTCCTGTCTCATGGCACTGCTGGGAGGACTCTGCACCCACCCCTCCTGTCTCAGGGCACTGCTGGGAGGACTCTGCACCCACCCCTCCTGTCTCTGGGCACTGCTGGGAGGACTCTGCACCCACCCCTCCTGTCTCTGGGCACTGCTGGGAGGACTCTGCACACACCCCTCCTGTCTCAGGGCACTGCTGGGAGGACTCTGCACACACCCCTCCTGTGTCTGGGCACTGCTGGGAGGACTCTGCACCCACCCCTCCTGTCTCAGGGCACTGCTGGGAGGACTCTGCACCCACCCCTCCTGTCTCTGGGCACTGCTGGGAGGACTCTGCACCCACCCCTCCTGTCTCTGGGCACTGCTGGGAGGACTCTGCACACACCCCTCCTGTCTCAGGGCACTGCTGGGAGGACTCTACACACACCCCTCCTATGTCTGGGCACTGCTGGGAGGTCTCTGCACACACCCCTCCTGTCTCAGGGCACTGCTGGGAGGACTCTGCACCCACCCCTCCTGTCTCAGGGCACTGCTGGGAGGACTCTGCACCCACCTCTCCAATTACACAATATGTACGCTCATGACATGCACGGATGTGGGTACGCTCCATGCATTCGAGGTGGGGGTACGTGTCGTACTTACACTGTTGGGGTGGGGGTACGCTCCATACGTACGCGGGTGGGGGTAGGGGTCGTACTTACACTGTTGGGGTGGGGGTACGCTCCATACGTACGCGGGTGGGGGTAGGGGTCGTACTTACACTGTTGGGGTGGGGGTACGCTCCATGCGTACACGGGTGGGGGTAGGGGTCATACTTACACTGTTGGGGTGGGGGTACGCTCCATACGTACGCGGGTGGGGGTAGGGGTCGTACTTACACTGTGGGGTGGGGGTACGCTCCATGCGTACGCGGGTGGGGGTAGGGGTCGTACTTACACTGTTGGGGTGGGGGTACGCTCCATGCGTACACGGGTGGGGGTAGGGGTCGTACTTACACTGTTGGGGTGGGGGTACGCTCCATGCGTACGCGGGTGGGGGTAGGGGTCGTACTTACACTGTTGGGGTGGGGGTACACTCCATACGTACGCGGGTGGGGGTAGGGGTCGTACTTACACTGTTGGGGTGGGGGTACGCTCCATGCGTACGCGGGTGGGGGTAGGGGTCGTACTTACACTGTTGGGGTGGGGGTACGCTCCATACATATGCGGGTGCGGGTAGGGGTCGTACTTACACTGTTGGGGTGGGGGTACGCTCCATACGTACGCGGGTGGGGGTAGGGGTCGTACTTACACTGTTGGGGTGGGGGTACGCTCCATGCATACGTGGGTGGGGGTAGGGGTCGTACTTACACTGTTGGGGTGGGGGTACGCTCCATACATACGCGGGTGGGGGTACGGGTCGTACTTACACTGTTGGGGTGGGGGTACGCTCCATGCGTATGCGGGTGGGGGTAGGGGTTGTACTTACACTGTTGGGGTGGGGGTACGCTCCATACATACGCGGGTGGGGGTAGGGGTCGTACTTACACTGTTGGGGTGGGGGTACGCTCCATACCTACGCGGGTGGGGGTACGGGTCGTACTTACACTGTTGGGGTGGGGGTACGCTCCATGCGTACGCGGGTGGGGGTAGGGGTTGTACTTACACTGTTGGGGTGGGGGTACGCTCCATACATACGCGGGTGGGGGTAGGGGTCGTACTTACACTGTTGGGGTGGGGGTACGCTCCATACGTATGCGGGTGGGGGTACGGGTCGTACTTACACTGTTGGGGTGGGGGTACGCTCCATACGTACGCGGGTGAGGGTACGGGTCGTACGTACACTGTTGGGGTGGGGGGTACGCTCCATGCATACGGGGGTGGGGGTACGGTCCGTACATATCCGTACCCATGCTATGGAATGCTTGTGCGGGCCGTACCCAGGCCTTTGCCACGTGGGTACGAGCCGTCCCGCCATTGTTGGGGTGACGTGGGTGTGGGCGTGGTACGACTCGTACCCACGCTCTTCAGGCGTGGGTACGGGACGTACCTGTCTGTTGTGTTGCCGGTTCGCGTCGTGACGGACTTCCGTTGTGGCGGTCGCTGGCTTAGCTGGACACGCCCCCACCCCCTCGTAGTGACCAGGGCATGTGAGTCAGGTATGTCCAGGGCATGTGTGCTGTGTGACTTTGGTGGGGGGTTTGTGGCCTGCCCTGGTCCTGCCACCCCCACCCCACCCCACTTTCCCCCCTCCCTTAGTTGTTCTGACCTTCTGCGTCGGAACCTGTACAGGAGGTCGACTGCTATGAGGGCCGGGATGACACGTAGGTTCGGGTCCATGTCTGTCCGTCGCGTACTGGTCCTCCTTGTTCGCGTCGTCCTGTCTGTCCGTCGCTTACTGGTCCTCCTTGTTCGCGTCGTCCTGTGTGTCCGTCGCGTACTGGTACTTCTTGTTCGCGTCGTCCTGTTTGTCCGTCGCGTACTGGTCCTCCTTGTTTGCGTCGTCCTGTCTGTCTGTCGCGTACTGGTAGTCCTTGTTCGCGTCGTCCTGATTTCCCGGCAGTTTTTGGCAGCCGGAAAATAATCACCGTGCGGGATGACGTCGGTGCGAATCGTAATTCCTGGTTCGTGAATGGCAGGCTGCGAGCGTCCCGACGTCAGGTCGGCGCTTTCCCGGATCGCATTTGTAGGTTTATTTTGTTCGGTCGGGGTTTTTTACGATTCGTACGGAAATGGTGTTCCCGTGCGAATCGTAATTCCATGTTTGTATATTTTTACGACCGGGTACGCGTCGGACGGAGAATATGCTCCGTCCGACGGTTCGTACCCGGTTTTTACCGGATCGTAATTGGCACCTGTGTGTTTAGATGTTGCTTGGCTCTAAAAAGAGCTGTTGTGTTCATTGACTGTTTTTTGGTACCTACAAGTAAGTACCGATGCACAGTCTAAAGTTCAAGAGGAAGACTGTTCCCTTCATCTGTGAAATGTACACCGTCTCCTCTATAAATGCCTTGCATGTTGTAACGCAAGTTGTTGTGGTATATAGAACCCATACCATAGTCTCTGAGGAAAGCAGAAACAGACTTATTGAAGTGCTTTCTTGCTTTCTCAATCTGCGGACAATATTGTTTGGACCAGTTTCACTTTTGCCTTTGGCATATATTAGAATATACAAAGGTAGTTTGTGGAAATAGTGAGATCAATTGCACAAAGGTGTCCTTAACCAGCATTTCCAGACCTACCCCAGTTAAAGTGCCTAGGTCATTTCCACCACAGTGCACAATTATAAGGTTAGGCTGTGGGAGATGTAGAAAGGATTTCACCAAAGGCATTAATTGGTGCCACTTTAACCCTCTCTGACCAATCCATTTAATGTCTACATTTGGCAAAGCAAGGTCTTTCACAATACCTCTTTTTTCTGCATACTTTTCACTCCAGAAGACATAGCTATGACCTACAATCCACACTGTGAACATCTTTCAAGGAGATCTGGATGCACTCAGAAAGTGTCTTTCAGTAGAATGGCAATATGAAAAGATAGATAGTTGTAAAATGGAGGCTTACATACTTTTTTTATTAAAAAGAACTCATTGGCTGTTTCACACCATTCTACACTAAAAACTAGGCTGTATGTTTACATTTTTAAAAGCATGTTTTGTATTGGTTCAGAAAAATGTGTTCCACAGAAAAATTTTGGATTTGCTGTTAGGTTTGAAAAGTCAAGCACTCTTGCTCTTTGGATTAGAAACATTGTGTGCTGAACTTCTGACCTCTCTGCTCACACCAGTGTTCCATGATCTGTTGCTATGGTAGCAGGCAGAAGTCATGTTGGGGGTAGAAATCATTTGGAAAGGGTTGAAATTTGCAACCAATAGAAATGTGTGTTTCCATTTGAAAAAATGTGGGAAGCAATGTGATTTGAAGTTAACATGTATATGTGTGAAAAAAGAGAGGGAAAGTTTGTCATTTACTGGTTCTGGTGAGAGGTGTACAGCTCAGAGATTCTGGCTCTGATAATCTGCTGTGTGAGTGCCACATTTCTTTCTCAACTAACTACTTTTAAAGGTGAGTTATGAATTTGAGAGGGGATGTATGTGGTGCATTTTGATATAAATAATAGAAATGTCTTTCTTCTTTTAAAGTTGTGTTTTACATTTTATGTTTTGGAAGATATTTAACTGCCTTGAACTTGTAAGATATTATGGAGTATGTCTACACCATAAGTTAAGGTGTACTGGTATCACTCAGGATTACTGTGTTGTGCCTAGAATCACATCATGAGTCTGTGTGCACACAGGAATTGTTGTCAGAGAGTTGCTCTTGTTCTGTAAGACTTGCACTCGCAGGAAAGGGGCAGCTTGTTTTCTTGAACTGTGATGGTTAGCATTCAGCACAAATCAATATCTCACAAATGAGAGGCAAATGCTAACACATTTGAAATCAACATGGTAGATTTTTCTTCCACTCTTGAAATGGGTGAGGTAGTTCCTACATGTTCAAAACTCCAATTAACCCTTACCACACATGTACTCTTACATACATCTTGGCAGTCTTCATGCAGTTGTGCAAGCGTCCATGCAGATCTCTCTTGCACCTGATAATACACAGTCTCCAGAAGCACACTCTTAGCACACAGGCAGCTGCTTGTCCTGCACTCCCATGCTTAATATTCAGCACTGTGTTGTATTTCAGATAGCAGTGTGTAACGCTAACACATTCAACGTCACCAAGGCTCATTTCCTTTGCTCTAATCTAATCACTCACCCAGGTTCCACATGCTCATGGTCTCAAGTAGCTGTTAGGACATGTGCTCTTTTCTGCCTCTCTAAACTATAAGGAAAATGTGTCAGGCTGTTACAGTAATTATCACTTGCTCTACCACAGTAGTAAATGTGCTTTGAAATTACCAATCAAATATCGTTTTCTCCCTAGAATCACACCATGAGTCTGTGTGCACACAGGAATTGTTGTCAGAGATTTAATTCGTGTTGCTCTTGTTCTGTAAGACTTGCACTCGCAGGAAAGGGGCAGCTTGTTTTCTTGAACTGTGATGGTTAGCATTCAGCACAAATCAATATCTCACAAATGAGAGGCAAATGCTAACACATTTAAAATCAACATGGTAGATTTTCCTTCCACTCCTGCAATGGGTGAGGAAGTTCCTACATGCTCAAAACTCCAATTAACCCTTACCACACATGTACTCTTACATACATCTCTGCAGTCTTCATGCAGTTGTGCAAGCGTCAATGCAGATCTCTCTTGCACCTGACAATACACAGTCTCCAGAAGCACACTCTTAGCACACAGGCAGCTGCTTGTCCTGCACTCCCATGCTTAATATTCAGCACTGTGTGGTATTTCAGATAGCAGTGTGTAACGCTAACACATTCAACGTCACCAAGGCTCATTTCCTTTGCTCTAGTCTAATCACTCACCCAGGTTCCACATGCTCATGGTCTCAAGTAGCTGTTAGGACATGTGCTCTTTTCTGCCTCTCTAAACTATAAGGAAAATGTGTCAGGCTGTTACAGTAATTATCACTTGCTCTACCACAGTAGTAAATGTGCTTTGAAATTGCCAATCAAGTATCGTTTTCTACCTAGAATCACACCATGAGTCTGTCTGCACACAGGAATTGTTGTCAGAGATTTAATTTGTGTTGCTCTTGTTCTGTAAGACTTGCACTCGTAGGAAAGGGGCAGCTTGTTTCTTGAACTGTGATGGTTAGCATTCAGCACAAATCACTATCTCACAAATGAGAGGCAAATGCTAACACATTTGAAATCAACATGGTAGATTTTCCTTCCACTCCTGCAATGGATGAGGTAGTTCCTACATGTTCAAAACTCCAATTCACCCTTACCACACATGTACTCTTACATACATCTCTGCAGTCTTCATGCAGTTGTGCAAGCGTCCATACAGATCTCTCTTGCACCTGATAATACACAGTCTCCAGAAGCACACTCTTAGCACACAGGCAGCTGCTTGTCCTGCACTCCCATGCTTAATATTCAGCACTGTGTTGTATTTCAGATAGCAGTGTGTAACGCTAACACATTCAACGTCACCAAGGCTCATTTCCTTTGCTCTAGTCTAATCACTCACCCAGGTTCCACATGCTCATGGTCTCAAGTAGCTGTTAGGACATGTGCTCTTTTCTGCCTCTCTAAACTATAAGGAAAATGCGTCAGGCTGTTACATTAATTATCACTTGCTCTACCACAGTAGTAAATGTGCTTTGAAATTGCCAATCAAATATCGTTTTCTGCCTAGAATCACACCATGAGTCTGTGTGCACACAGGAATTGTTGTCAGAGATTTAATTCGTGTTGCTCTTGTTCTGTAAGACTTGCACTCGCAGGAAAGGGGCAGCTTGTTTTCTTGAACTGTGATGGTTAGCATTCAGCACAAATCAATATCTCACAAATGAGAGGCAAATGCTAACACATTTGAAATCAACATGGTAGATTTTCCTTCCACTCCTGCAATGGGTGAGGTAGTTCCTACATATTCAAAACTCCAATTAACCCTTACCACACATGTACTCTTACATACATCTCTGCAGTCTTCATGCAGTTGTGCAAGCATCAATGCAGATCTCTCTTGCACCTGACAATACACAGTCTCCAGAAGCACACTCTTAGCACACAGGCAGCTGCTTGTCCTGCACTCCCATGCTTAATATTCAGCACCTAGTGGTATTTCAGATAGCAGTGTGTAACGCTAACACATTCAACGTCACCAAGGCTCATTTCCTTTGCTCTAGTCTAATCACTCACCCAGGTTCCACATGCTCATGGTCTCAAGTAGCTGTTAGGACATGTGCTCTTTTCTGCCTCTCTAAACTATAAGGAAAATGTGTCAGGCTGTTACAGTAATTATCACTTGCTCTACCACAGTAGTAAATGTGCTTTGAAATTGCCAATCAAATATCGTTTTCTGCCTAGAATCACACCATGAGTCTGTCTGCACACAGGAGTTGTTGTCAGAGATTTAATTTGTGTTGCTCTTGTTCTGTAAGACTTGCACTCGTAGGAAATGGGCAGCTTGTTTTCTTGAACTGTGATGGTTAGCATTCAGCACAAATCACTATCTCACAAATGAGAGGCAAATGCTAACACAGTTGAAATCAACATGGTAGATTTTTGTTCCACTCCTGCAATGGGTGAGGTAGATCCTATATGTTCAAAACTCCAATGAAACCTTACCACACATGTACTCTTACATACATCTCTGCAGTCTTCATGCAGTTGTGCAAGCGTCAATGCAGATCTCTCTTGCACCTGACAATACACAGTCTCCAGAAGCACACTCTTAGCACACAGGCAGCTGCTTGTCCTGCACTCCCATGCTTAATATTCAGCACTGTGTGGTATTTCAGATAGCAGTGTGTAACGCTAACACATTCAACGTCACCAAGGCTCATTTATTTTGCTCTAGTCAATTCACTCACCCAGGTTCCACATGCTCATGGTCTCAAGTAGCTGTTAGGACATGTGCTCTTTTCTGCCTCTCTAAACTATAAGGAAAATGTGTCAGGCTGTTACAGTAATTATCACTTGCTCTACCACAGTAGTAAATGTGCTTTGAAATTGCCAATCAAATATCGTTTTCTGCCTAGAATCACACCATGAGTCTGTCTGCACACAGGAATTGTTGTCAGAGATTTATTTTGTGTTGCTCTTGTTCTGTAAGACTTGCACTCGTAGGAAAGGGGCAGCTTGTTTCTTGAACTGTGATGGTTAGCATTCAGCACAAATCACTATCTCACAAATGAGAGGCAAATGCTAACACATTTGAAATCAACATGGTAGATTTTCCTTCCACTCCCGCAATGGGTGAGGTAGTTCCTACATGTTCAAAACTCCAATTAACCCTTACCACACATGTACTCTTACATACATCTCTGCAGTCTTCATGCAGTTGTGCAAGCGTCAATGCAGATCTCTCTTGCACCTGACAATACACAGTCTCCAGAAGCACACTCTTAGCACACAGGCAGCTGCTTGTCCTGCACTCCCATGCTTAATATTCAGCACCTAGTGGTATTTCAGATAGCAGTGTGTAACGCTAACACATTCAACGTCACCAAGGCTCATTTCCTTTGCTCTAGTCTAATCACTCACCCAGGTTCCACATGCTCATGGTCTCAAGTAGCTGTTAGGACATGTGCTCTTTTCTGCCTCTCTAAACTATAAGGAAAATGTGTCAGGCTGTTACAGTAATTATCACTTGCTCTACCACAGTAGTAAATGTGCTTTGAAATTGCCAATCGAATATCGTTTTCTGCCTAGAATCACACCATGAGTCTGTCTGCACACAGGAGTTGTTGTCAGAGATTTAATTTGTGTTGCTCTTGTTCTGTAAGACTTGCACTCGTAGGAAAGGGGCAGCTTGTTTTCTTGAACTGTGATGGTTAGCATTCAGCACAAATCACTATCTCACAAATGAGAGGCAAATGCTAACACATTTGAAATCAACATGGTAGATTTTTGTTCCACTCCTGCAATGGGTGAGGTAGATCCTATATGTTCAACACTCCAATTAAACCTTACCACACATGTACTCTTACATACATCTCTGCAGTCTTCATGCAGTTGTGCAAGCGTCCATGCAGATCTCTCTTGCACCTGACAATACACAGTCTCCAGAAGCACACTCTTAGCACACAGGCAGCTGCTTGTCCTGCACTCCCATGCTTAATATTCAGCACTGTGTGGTATTTCAGATAGCAGTGTGTAACGCTAACACATTCAGCGTCACCAAGGCTCATTTCCTTTGCTCTAGTCTAATCACTCACCCAGGTTCCACATGCTCATGGTCTCAAGTAGCTGTTAGGACATGTGCTCTTTTCTGCCTCTCTAAACTATAAGGAAAATGTGTCAGGCTGTTACAGTAATTATCACTTGCTCTACCACAGTAGTACATGTGCTTTGAAATTGCCAATCAAATATCGTTTTCTGCCTAGAATCACACCATGAGTCTGTCTGCACACATTAATTGTTGTCAGAGATTTAATTCGTGGTGCTCTTGTTCTGTAAGACTTGCACTCGTAGGAAAGGGGCAGCTTGTTTCTTGAACTGTGATGGTTAGCATTCAGCACAAATCACTATCTCACAAATGAGAGGCAAATGCTAACACATTTGAAATCAACATGGTAGATTTTCCTTCCACTCCTGCAATGGGTGAGGTAGTTCCTACATGTTCAAAACTCCAATTAACCCTTACCACACATGTACTCTTACATACATCTCTGCAGTATTCTAGCAGTTGTGCAAGCGTCCATGCAGATCTCTCTTGCACCTGACAATACACAGTCTCCAGAAGCACACTCTTAGCACACAGGCAGCTGCTTGTCCTGCACTCCCATGCTTAATATTCAGCACTGTGTTGTATTTCAGATAGCAGTGTGTAACGCTAACACATTCAACGTCACCAAGGCTCATTTCCTTTGCTCTAGTCTAATCACTCACTCAGGTTCCACATGCTCATGGTCTCAAGTAGCTGTTAGGACATGTGCTCTTTTCTGCCTCTCTAAACTTTAAGGAAAATGTGTCAGGCTGTTACAGTAATTATCACTTGCTCTACCACAGTAGTACATGTGCTTTGAAATTGCCAATCAAATATCGTTTTCTGCCTAGAATCACACCATGAGTCTGTCTGCACACATTAATTGTTGTCAGAGATTTAATTCGTGGTGCTCTTGTTCTGTAAGACTTGCACTCGTAGGAAAGGGGCAGCTTGTTTCTTGAACTGTGATGGTTAGCATTCAGCACAAATCACTATCTCACAAATGAGAGGCAAATGCTAACACATTTGAAATCAACATGGTAGATTTTCCTTCCACTCCTGCAATGGGTGAGGTAGTTCCTACATGTTCAAAACTCCAATTAACCCTTACCACACATGTACTCTTACATACATCTCTGCAGTATTCTAGCAGTTGTGCAAGCGTCCATGCAGATCTCTCTTGCACCTGACAATACACAGTCTCCAGAAGCACACTCTTAGCACACAGGCAGCTGCTTGTCCTGCACTCCCATGCTTAATATTCAGCACTGTGTTGTATTTCAGATAGCAGTGTGTAACGCTAACACATTCAACGTCACCAAGGCTCATTTCCTTTGCTCTAGTCTAATCACTCACTCAGGTTCCACATGCTCATGGTCTCAAGTAGCTGTTAGGACATGTGCTCTTTTCTGCCTCTCTAAACTTTAAGGAAAATGTGTCAGGCTGTTACAGTAATTATCACTTGCTCCACCACAGTAGTAAATGTGCTTTGAAATTGCCAATCAAATATCGTTTTCTGCCTAGAATCACACCATGAGTCTGTCTGCACACAGGAATTGTTGTCAGAGATTTAATTTGTGTTGCTCTTGTTTTGTAAGACTTGCACTCGCAGGAAAGGGGCAGCTTGTTTTCTTGAACTGTGATGGTTAGCATTCAGCACAAATCAATATCTCACAAATGAGAGGCAAATGCTAACACATTTGAAATCAACATGGTAGATTTTCCTTCCACTCCTGAAATGGGTGAGGTAGTTCCTAACATGTTCAAAACTCCAATTAACCCTTACCACACATGTACTCTTACATACATCTCTGCAGTCTTCATGCAGTTGTGCAAGCGTCAATGCAGATCTCTCTTGCACCTGATAATACACAGTCTCCAGAAGCACACTCTTAGCACACAGGCAGCTGCTTGTCCTGCACTCCCATGCTTAATATTCAGCACTGTGTTGTATTTCAGATAGCAGTGTGTAACGCTAACACATTCAACGTCACCAAGGCTCATTTCCTTTGCTCTAGTCTAATCACTCACTCAGGTTCCACATGCTCATGGTCTCAAGTAGCTGTTAGGACATGTGCTCTTTTCTGCCTCTCTAAACTTTAAGGAAAATGTGTCAGGCTGTTACAGTAATTATCACTTGCTCTACCACAGTAGTAAATGTGCTTTGAAATTGCCAATCAAATATCGTTTTCTGCCTAGAATCACACCATGAGTCTGTCTGCACACAGGAATTGTTGTCAGAGATTTAATTTGTGTTGCTTTTGTTTTGTAAGACTTGCACTCGCAGGAAAGGGGCAGCTTGTTTTCTTGAACTGTGATGGTTAGCATTCAGCACAAATCAATATCTCACAAATGAGAGGCAAATGCTAACACATTTGAAATCAACATGGTAGATTTTCCTTCCACTCCTGCAATGGGTGAGGTAGTTCCTACATGTTCAAAACTCCAATTAACCCTTACCACACATGTACTCTTACATACATCTCTGCAGTCTGCATGCAGTTGTGCAAGCGTCCATGCAGATCTCTCTTGCACCTGATAATACACAGTCTCCAGAAGCACACTCTTAGAACACAGGCAGCTGCTTGTCCTGCACTCCCATGCTTAATATTCAGCACTGTGTTGTGTTTCAGATAGCAGTGTGTAACGCTAACACCTTCAACATCACCAAGGCTCATTTCCTTTGTTCTAGTCTAATCACTCACCCAGGTTCCACATGCTCATGGTCTCAAGTAGCTGTTAGGCCATGTGCTCTTTTCTGCCTCTCTAAACTATAAGGAAAATGTGTCAGGCTGTTACAGTAATTATCACTTGCTCTACCACAGTAGTAAATGTGCTTTGAAATTGCCAATCAAATATCGTTTTCTGCCTAGAATCACACCATGAGTCTGTGTGCACACAGGAATTGTTGTCAGAGATTTAATTCGTGTTGCTCTTGTTCTGTAAGACTTGCACTCGCAGGAAAGGGGCAGCTTGTTTTCTTGAACTGTGATGGTTAGCATTCAGCACAAATCAATATCTCACAAATGAGAGGCAAATGCTAACACATTTG
The DNA here is from genome assembly GCF_964204655.1 of Triturus cristatus. NCBI lineage: Eukaryota > Metazoa > Chordata > Amphibia > Caudata > Salamandridae > Triturus > Triturus cristatus. Next base: position 947,079,114 of record NC_140586.1, read on the forward strand.
AAATCAACATGGTAGATTTTCCTTCCACTCCTGCAATGGGTGAGGTAGTTCCTACATATTCAAAACTCCAATTAACCCTTACCACACATGTACTCTTACATACATCTCTGCAGTCTTCATGCAGTTGTGCAAGCATCAATGCAGATCTCTCTTGCACCTGACAATACACAGTCTCCAGAAGCACACTCTTAGCACACAGGCAGCTGCTTGTCCTGCACTCCCATGCTTAATATTCAGCACCTAGTGGTATTTCAGATAGCAGTGTGTAACGCTAACACATTCAACGTCACCAAGGCTCATTTCCTTTGCTCTAGTCTAATCACTCACCCAGGTTCCACATGCTCATGGTCTCAAGTAGCTGTTAGGACATGTGCTCTTTTCTGCCTCTCTAAACTATAAGGAAAATGTGTCAGGCTGTTACAGTAATTATCACTTGCTCTACCACAGTAGTAAATGTGCTTTGAAATTGCCAATCAAATATCGTTTTCTGCCTAGAATCACACCATGAGTCTGTCTGCACACAGGAGTTGTTGTCAGAGATTTAATTTGTGTTGCTCTTGTTCTGTAAGACTTGCACTCGTAGGAAATGGGCAGCTTGTTTTCTTGAACTGTGATGGTTAGCATTCAGCACAAATCACTATCTCACAAATGAGAGGCAAATGCTAACACATTTGAAATCAACATGGTAGATTTTTGTTCCACTCCTGCAATGGGTGAGGTAGATCCTATATGTTCAAAACTCCAATGAAACCTTACCACACATGTACTCTTACATACATCTCTGCAGTCTTCATGCAGTTGTGCAAGCGTCAATGCAGATCTCTCTTGCACCTGACAATACACAGTCTCCAGAAGCACACTCTTAGCACACAGGCAGCTGCTTGTCCTGCACTCCCATGCTTAATATTCAGCACTGTGTGGTATTTCAGATAGCAGTGTGTAACGCTAACACATTCAACGTCACCAAGGCTCATTTATTTTGCTCTAGTCAATTCACTCACCCAGGTTCCACATGCTCATGGTCTCAAGTAGCTGTTAGGACATGTGCTCTTTTCTGCCTCTCTAAACTATAAGGAAAATGTGTCAGGCTGTTACAGTAATTATCACTTGCTCTACCACAGTAGTAAATGTGCTTTGAAATTGCCAATCAAATATCGTTTTCTGCCTAGAATCACACCATGAGTCTGTCTGCACACAGGAATTGTTGTCAGAGATTTATTTTGTGTTGCTCTTGTTCTGTAAGACTTGCACTCGTAGGAAAGGGGCAGCTTGTTTCTTGAACTGTGATGGTTAGCATTCAGCACAAATCACTATCTCACAAATGAGAGGCAAATGCTAACACATTTGAAATCAACATGGTAGATTTTCCTTCCACTCCTGCAATGGGTGAGGTAGTTCCTACATGTTCAAAACTCCAATTAACCCTTACCACACATGTACTCTTACATACATCTCTGCAGTCTTCATGCAGTTGTGCAAGCGTCAATGCAGATCTCTCTTGCACCTGACAATACACAGTCTCCAGAAGCACACTCTTAGCACACAGGCAGCTGCTTGTCCTGCACTCCCATGCTTAATATTCAGCACCTAGTGGTATTTCAGATAGCAGTGTGTAACGCTAACACATTCAACGTCACCAAGGCTCATTTCCTTTGCTCTAGTCTAATCACTCACCCAGGTTCCACATGCTCATGGTCTCAAGTAGCTGTTAGGACATGTGCTCTTTTCTGCCTCTCTAAACTATGAGGAAAATGTGTCAGGCTGTTACAGTAATTATCACTTGCTCTACCACAGTAGTAAATGTGCTTTGAAATTGCCAATCAAATATCGTTTTCTGCCTAGAATCACACCATGAGTCTGTCTGCACACAGGAGTTGTTGTCAGAGATTTAATTTGTGTTGCTCTTGTTCTGTAAGACTTGCACTCGTAGGAAAGGGGCAGCTTGTTTTCTTGAACTGTGATGGTTAGCATTCAGCACAAATCACTATCTCACAAATGAGAGGCAAATGCTAACACATTTGAAATCAACATGGTAGATTTTTCTTCCACTCTTGAAATGGGTGAGGTAGTTCCTACATGTTCAAAACTCCAATTAACCCTTACCACACATGTACTCTTACATACATCTTGGCAGTCTTCATGCAGTTGTGCAAGCGTCCATGCAGATCTCTCTTGCACCTGATAATACACAGTCTCCAGAAGCACACTCTTAGCACACAGGCAGCTGCTTGTCCTGCACTCCCATGCTTAATATTCAGCACTGTGTTGTATTTCAGATAGCAGTGTGTAACGCTAACACATTCAACGTCACCAAGGCTCATTTCCTTTGCTCTAATCTAATCACTCACCCAGGTTCCACATGCTCATGGTCTCAAGTAGCTGTTAGGACATGTGCTCTTTTCTGCCTCTCTAAACTATAAGGAAAATGTGTCAGGCTGTTACAGTAATTATCACTTGCTCTACCACAGTAGTACATGTGCTTTGAAATTGCCAATCAAATATCGTTTTCTGCCTAGAATCACACCATGAGTCTGTCTGCACACATTAATTGTTGTCAGAGATTTAATTCGTGGTGCTCTTGTTCTGTAAGACTTGCACTCGTAGGAAAGGGGCAGCTTGTTTCTTGAACTGTGATGGTTAGCATTCAGCACAAATCACTATCTCACAAATGAGAGGCAAATGCTAACACATTTGAAATCAACATGGTAGATTTTCCTTCCACTCCTGCAATGGGTGAGGTAGTTCCTACATGTTCAAAACTCCAATTAACCCTTACCACACATGTACTCTTACATACATCTCTGCAGTATTCTAGCAGTTGTGCAAGCGTCCATGCAGATCTCTCTTGCACCTGACAATACACAGTCTCCAGAAGCACACTCTTAGCACACAGGCAGCTGCTTGTCCTGCACTCCCATGCTTAATATTCAGCACTGTGTTGTATTTCAGATAGCAGTGTGTAACGCTAACACATTCAACGTCACCAAGGCTCATTTCCTTTGCTCTAGTCTAATCACTCACTCAGGTTCCACATGCTCATGGTCTCAAGTAGCTGTTAGGACATGTGCTCTTTTCTGCCTCTCTAAACTTTAAGGAAAATGTGTCAGGCTGTTACAGTAATTATCACTTGCTCTACCACAGTAGTAAATGTGCTTTGAAATTGCCAATCAAATATCGTTTTCTGCCTAGAATCACACCATGAGTCTGTCTGCACACAGGAATTGTTGTCAGAGATTTAATTTGTGTTGCTCTTGTTTTGTAAGACTTGCACTCGCAGGAAAGGGGCAGCTTGTTTTCTTGAACTGTGATGGTTAGCATTCAGCACAAATCAATATCTCACAAATGAGAGGCAAATGCTAACACATTTGAAATCAACATGGTAGATTTTCCTTCCACTCCTGAAATGGGTGAGGTAGTTCCTAACATGTTCAAAACTCCAATTAACCCTTACCACACATGTACTCTTACATACATCTCTGCAGTCTTCATGCAGTTGTGCAAGCGTCAATGCAGATCTCTCTTGCACCTGACAATTCACAGTCTCAGGAAGCACACTCTTAGCACACAGGCAGCTGCTTGTCCTGCACTCTCATGCTTAATATTCAGCACTGTGTGATATTTCAGATAGCAGTGTGTAACGCTAACACATTCAGCGTCACCAAGGCTCATTTCCTTTGCTCTAGTCTAATCACTCACCCAGGTTCCACATGCTCATGGTCTCAAGTAGCTGTTAGGACATGTGCTCTTTTCTGCCTCTCTAAACTATAACGAAAATGTGTCAGGCTGTTACAGTAATTATCACTTGCTCTACCACAGTAGTAAATGTGCTTTGAAATTGCCAATCAAATATCGTTTTCTGCCTAGAATCACACCATGAGTCTGTCTGCACACAGGAGTTGTTGTCAGAGATTTAATTTGTGTTGCTCTTGTTCTGTAAGACTTGCACTCGTAGGAAAGGGGCAGCTTGTTTTCTTGAACTGTGATGGTTAGCATTCAGCACAAATCACTATCTCACAAATGAGAGGCAAATGCTAACACATTTGAAATCAACATGGTAGATTTTTGTTCCACTCCTGCAATGGGTGAGGTAGATCCTATATGTTCAAAACTCCAATTAAACCTTACCACACATGTACTCTTACAAACATCTCTGCAGTCTTCATGCAGTTGTGCAAGCGTCCATGCAGATCTCTCTTGCACCTGACAATACACAGTCTCCAGAAGCACACTCTTAGCACACAGGGAGCTGCTTGTCCTGCACTCCCATGCTTAATATTCAGCACTGTATGGTATTTCAGATAGCAGTGTGTTACGCTAACACATTCAACATCACCAAGGCTCATTTATTTTGCTCTAGTCAATTCACTCACCCAGGTTCCACATGCTCATGGTCTCAAGTAGCTGTTAGGACATGTGCTCTTTTCTGCCTCTCTAAACTATAAGGAAAATGTGTCAGGCTGTTACAGTAATTATCACTTGCTCTACCACAGTAGTAAATGTGCTTTGAAATTGCCAATCAAATATCGTTTTCTGCCTAGAATCACACCATGAGTCTGTCTGCACACAGGAATTGTTGTCAGAGATTTAATTCGTGGTGCTCTTGTTCTGTAAAACTTGCACTCGTAGGAAAGGGGCAGCTTGCTTCTTGAACTGTGATGGTTAGCATTCAGCACAAATCACTATCTCACAAATGAGAGGCAAATGCTAACACATTTGAAATCAACATGGTAGATTTTCCTTCCACTCCTGCAATGGGTGAGGTAGTTCCTACATGTTCAAAACTCCAATTAACCCTTACCACACATGTACTCTTACATACATCTCTGCAGTCTGCATGCAGTTGTGCAAGCGTCCATGCAGATCTCTCTTGCACCTGATAATACACAGTCTCCAGAAGCACACTCTTAGAACACAGGCAGCTGCTTGTCCTGCACTCCCATGCTTAATATTCAGCACTGTGTTGTGTTTCAGATAGCAGTGTGTAACGCTAACACCTTCAACATCACCAAGGCTCATTTCCTTTGTTCTAGTCTAATCACTCACCCAGGTTCCACATGCTCATGGTCTCAAGTAGCTGTTAGGACATGTGCTCTTTTCTGCCTCTCTAAACTATAAGGAAAATGTGTCAGGCTGTTACAGTAATTATCACTTGCTCTACCACAGTAGTAAATGTGCTTTGAAATTGCCAATCAAATATCGTTTTCTGCCTAGAATCACACCATGAGTCTGTCTGCACACATTAATTGTTGTCAGAGATTTAATTCGTGGTGCTCTTGTTCTGTAAGACTTGCACTCGTAGGAAAGGGGCAGCTTGTTTCTTGAACTGTGATGGTTAGCATTCAGCACAAATCACTATCTCACAAATGAGAGGCAAATGCTAACACATTTGAAATGAACATGGTAGATTTTCCTTCCACTCCTGCAATGGGTGAGGTAGTTCCTACATGTTCAAAACTCCAATTAACCCTTACCACACATGTACTCTTACATACATCTCTGCAGTATTCTAGCAGTTGTGCAAGCGTCCATGCAGATCTCTCTTGCACCTGATAATACACAGTCTCCAGAAGCACACTCTTAGCACACAGGCAGCTGCTTGTCCTGCACTCCCATGCTTAATATTCAGCACTGTGTTGTATTTCAGATAGCAGTGTGTAACGCTAACACATTCAACGTCACCAAGGCTCATTTCCTTTGCTCTAGTCTAATCACTCACCCAGGTTCCACATGCTCATGGTCTCAAGTAGCTGTTAGGACATGTGCTCTTTTCTGCCTCTCTAAACTATAAGGAAAATGCGTCAGGCTGTTACAGTAATTATCACTTGCTCTACCACAGTAGTAAATGTGCTTTGAAATTGCCAATCAAATATCGTTTTCTGCCTAGAATCACACCATGAGTCTGTGTGCACACAGGAATTGTTGTCAGAGATTTAATTTGTGTTGCTCTTGTTCTGTAAGACTTGCACTCGCAGGAAAGGTGCAGCTTGTTTTCTTGAACTGTGATGGTTAGCATTCAGCACAAATCAATATCTCACAAATGAGAGGCAAATGCTAACACATTTGAAATCAACATGGTAGATTTTCCTTCCACTTCTGCAATGGGTGAGGTAGTTCCTACATATTCAAAACTCCAATTAACCCTTACCACACATGTACTCTTACATACATCTCTGCAGTCTTCATGCAGTTGTGCAAGCGTCAATGCAGATCTCTCTTGCACCTGACAATACACAGTCTCCAGAAGCACACTCTTAGCACACAGGCAGCTGCTTGTCCTGCACTCCCATGCTTAATATTCAGCACCTAGTGGTATTTCAGATAGCAGTGTGTAACGCTAACACATTCAACGTCACCAAGGCTCATTTCCTTTGCTCTAGTCTAATCACTCACCCAGGTTCCACATGCTCATGGTCTCAAGTAGCTGTTAGGACATGTGCTCTTTTCTGCCTCTCTAAACTATAAGGAAAATGTGTCAGGCTGTTACAGTAATTATCACTTGCTCTACCACAGTAGTAAATGTGCTTTGAAATTGCCAATCAAATATCGTTTTCTGCCTAGAATCACACCATGAGTCTGTCTGCACACAGGAGTTGTTGTCAGAGATTTAATTTGTGTTGCTCTTGTTCTGTAAGACTTGCACTCGTAGGAAATGGGCAGCTTGTTTCTTGAACTGTGATGGTTAGCATTCAGCACAAATCACTATCTCACAAATGAGAGGCAAATGCTAACACATTTGAAATCAACATGGTAGATTTTCCTTCCACTCCTGCAATGGGTGAGGTAGTTCCTACATGTTCAAAACTCCAATTAACCCTTACCACACATGTACTCATACATACATCTCTGCAGTCTGCATGCAGTTGTGCAAGCGTCCATGCAGATCTCTCTTGCACCTGATAATACACAGTCTCCAGAAGCACACTCTTAGCACAGAGGCAGCTGCTTGTCCTGCACTCCCATGCTTAATATTCAGCACTGTGTTGTGTTTCAGATAGCAGTGTGTAAGTCTAACACATTCTGCGTCACCAAGGCTCATTTCCTTTGTTCTAGTCTAATCACTCACCCAGGTTCCACATGCTCATGGTCTCAAGTAGCTGTTAGGACATGTGCTCTTTTCTGCCTCTCTAAACTATAAGGAAAATGTGTCAGGCTGTTACAGTAATTATCACTTGCTCTACCACAGTAGTAAATGTGCTTTGAAATTGCCAATCAAATATCGTTTTCTGCCTAGAATCACACCATGAGTCTGTCTGCACACAGGAGTTGTTGTCAGAGATTTAATTCGTGTTGCTCTTGTTCTGTAAGACTTGCACTCGTAGGAAAGGGGCAGCTTGTTTTCTTGAACTGTGATGGTTAGCATTCAGCACAAATCACTATCTCACAAATGAGAGGCAAATGGTAACACATTTGAAATCAACATGGTAGATTTTTGTTCCACTCCTGCAATGGGTGAGGTAGATCCTATATGTTCAAAACTCCAATTAAACCTTACCACACATGTACTCTTACATACATCTCTGCAGTCTTCATGCAGTTGTGCAAGCGTCCATGCAGATCTCTCTTGCACCTGACAATACACAGTCTCCAGAAGCACACTCTTAACACACAGGCAGCTGCTTGTCCTGCACTCCCATGCTTAATATTCAGCACTGTGTGGTATTTCAGATAGCAGTGTGTAACGCTACACATTCAGCGTCACGAAGGCTCATTTCCTTTGTTCTAGTCTAATCACTCACCCAGGTTCCACATGCTCATGGTCTCAAGTAGCTGTTAGGACATGTGCTCTTTTCTGCCTCTCTAAACTATAAGGAAAATGTGTCAGGCTGTTACAGTAATTATCACTTGCTCTACCACAGTAGTAAATGTGCTTTGAAATTGCCAATCAAATATCGTTTTCTGCCTAGAATCACACCATGAGTCTGTCTGCACACAGGAGTTGTTGTCAGAGATTTAATTTGTTTTGCTCTTGTTCTGTAAGACTTGCACTCGTAGGAAAGGGGCAGCTTGTTTTCTTGAACTGTGATGGTTAGCATTCAGCACAAATCACTATCTCACAAATGAGAGGCAAATGCTAACACATTTGAAATCAACATGGTAGATTTTTGTTCCACTCCTGCAATGGGTGAGGTAGATCCTATATGTTCAAAACTCCAATTAAACCTTACCACACATGTACTCTTACATACATCTCTGCAGTCTTCATGCAGTTGTGCAAGCGTCCATGCAGATCTCTCTTGCACCTGATAATACACAGTCTCCAGAAGCACACTCTTAGCACACAGGCAGCTGCTTGTCCTGCACTCCCATGCTTAATATTCAGCACTGTGTTGTATTTCAGATAGCAGTGTGTAACGCTAACACATTCAACGTCACCAAGGCTCATTTCCTTTGCTCTAGTCTAATCACTCACCCAGGTTCCACATGCTCATGGTCTCAAGTAGCTGTTAGGACATGTGCTCTTTTCTGCCTCTCTAAACTATAAGGAAAATGCGTCAGGCTGTTACAGTAATTATCACTTGCTCTACCACAGTAGTAAATGTGCTTTGAAATTGCCAATCAAATATCGTTTTCTGCCTAGAATCACACCATGAGTCTGTGTGCACACAGGAATTGTTGTCAGAGATTTAATTTGTGTTGCTCTTGTTCTGTAAGACTTGCACTCGCAGGAAAGGTGCAGATTGTTTTCTTGAACTGTGATGGTTAGCATTCAGCACAAATCAATATCTCACAAATGAGAGGCAAATGCTAACACATTTGAAATCAACATGGTAGATTTTCCTTCCACTTCTGCAATGGGTGAGGTAGTTCCTACATATTCAAAACTCCAATTAACCCTTACCACACATGTACTCTTACATACATCTCTGCAGTCTTCATGCAGTTGTGCAAGCGTCAATGCAGATCTCTCTTGCACCTGACAATACACAGTCTCCAGAAGCACACTCTTAGCACACAGGCAGCTGCTTGTCCTGCACTCCCATGCTTAATATTCAGCACCTAGTGGTATTTCAGATAGCAGTGTGTAACGCTAACACATTCAACGTCACCAAGGCTCATTTCCTTTGCTCTAGTCTAATCACTCACCCAGGTTCCACATGCTCATGGTCTCAAGTAGCTGTTAGGACATGTGCTCTTTTCTGCCTCTCTAAACTATAAGGAAAATGTGTCAGGCTGTTACAGTAATTATCACTTGCTCTACCACAGTAGTAAATGTGCTTTGAAATTGCCAATCAAATATCGTTTTCTGCCTAGAATCACACCATGAGTCTGTCTGCACACAGGAGTTGTTGTCAGAGATTTAATTTGTGTTGCTCTTGTTCTGTAAGACTTGCACTCGTAGGAAAGGGGCAGCTTGTTTTCTTGAACTGTGATGGTTAGCATTCAGCACAAATCACTATCTCACAAATGAGAGGCAAATGCTAACACATTTGAAATCAACATGGTAGATTTTTGTTCCACTCCTGCAATGGGTGAGGTAGATCCTACATGTTCAAAACTCCAATTAAACCTTACCACACATGTACTCTTACATACATCTCTGCAGTCTGCATGCAGTTGTGCAAGCGTCCATGCAGATCTCTCTTGCACCTGATAATACACAGTCTCCAGAAGCACACTCTTAGAACACAGGCAGCTGCTTGTCCTGCACTCCCATGCTTAATATTCAGCACTGTGTTGTGTTTCAGATAGCAGTGTGTAACGCTAACACATTCAACGTCACCAAGGCTCATTTCCTTTGTTCTAGTCTAATCACTCACCCAGGTTCCACATGCTCATGGTCTCAAGTAGCTGTTAGGACATGTGCTCTTTTCTGCCTCTCTAAACTATAAGGAAAATGTGTCAGGCTGTTACAGTAATTATCACTTGCTCTACCACAGTTGTAAATGTGCTTTGAAATTGCCAATCAAATATCGTTTTCTGCCTAGAATCACACCATGAGTCTGTCTGCACACAGGAGTTGTTGTCAGAGATTTAATTTGTGTTGCTCTTGTTCTGTAAGACTTGCACTCGTAGGAAAGGGGCAGCTTGTTTTCTTGAACTGTGATGGTTAGCATTCAGCACAAATCACTATCTCACAAATGAGAGGCAAATGGTAACACATTTGAAATCAACATGGTAGATTTTTGTTCCACTCCTGCAATGGGTGAGGTAGATCCTATATGTTCAAAACTCCAATTAAACCTTACCACACATGTACTCTTACATACATCTCTGCAGTCTTCATGCAGTTGTGCAAGCGTCCATGCAGATCTCTCTTGCACCTGACAATACACAGTCTCCAGAAGCACACTCTTAGCACACAGGCAGCTGCTTGTCCTGCACTCCCATGCTTAATATTCAGCACTGTGTGGTATTTCAGATAGCAGTGTGTAACGCTACACATTCAGCGTCACGAAGGCTCATTTCCTTTGCTCTAGTCTAATCACTCACCCAGGTTCCACATGCTCATGGTCTCAAGTAGCTGTTAGGACATGTGCTCTTTTCTGCCTCTCTAAACTATAAGGAAAATGTGTCAGGCTGTTACAGTAATTATCACTTGCTCTACCACAGTAGTAAATGTGCTTTGAAATTGCCAATCAAATATCGTTTTCTGCCTAGAATCACACCATGAGTCTGTCTGCACACAGGAGTTGTTGTCAGAGATTTAATTTGTTTTGCTCTTGTTCTGTAAGACTTGCACTCGTAGGAAAGGGGCAGCTTGTTTTCTTGAACTGTGATGGTTAGCATTCAGCACAAATCACTATCTCACAAATGAGAGGCAAATGCTAACACATTTGAAATCAACATGGTAGATTTTTGTTCCACTCCTGCAATGGGTGAGGTAGATCCTATATGTTCAAAACTCCAATTAAACCTTACCACACATGTACTCTTACATACATCTCTGCAGTCTTCATGCAGTTGTGCAAGCGTCCATGCAGATCTCTCTTGCACCTGATAATACACAGTCTCCAGAAGCACACTCTTAGCACACAGGCAGCTGCTTGTCCTGCACTCCCATGCTTAATATTCAGCACTGTGTTGTATTTCAGATAGCAGTGTGTAACGCTAACACATTCAACGTCACCAAGGCTCATTTCCTTTGCTCTAGTCTAATCACTCACCCAGGTTCCACATGCTCATGGTCTCAAGTAGCTGTTAGGACATGTGCTCTTTTCTGCCTCTCTAAACTATAAGGAAAATGCGTCAGGCTGTTACAGTAATTATCACTTGCTCTACCACAGTAGTAAATGTGCTTTGAAATTGCCAATCAAATATCGTTTTCTGCCTAGAATCACACCATGAGTCTGTCTGCACACAGGAGTTGTTGTCAGAGATTTAATTTGTGTTGCTCTTGTTCTGTAAGACTTGCACTCGTAGGAAAGGGGCAGCTTGTTTTCTTGAACTGTGATGGTTAGCATTCAGCACAAATCACTATCTCACAAATGAGAGGCAAATGCTAACACATTTGAAATCAACATGGTAGATTTTTGTTCCACTCCTGCAATGGGTGAGGTAGATCCTATATGTTCAACACTCCAATTAAACCTTACCACACATGTACTCTTACATACATCTCTGCAGTCTTCATGCAGTTGTGCAAGCGTCCATGCAGATCTCTCTTGCACCTGACAATACACAGTCTCCAGAAGCACACTCTTAGCACACAGGCAGCTGCTTGTCCTGCACTCCCATGCTTAATATTCAGCACTGTGTGGTATTTCAGATAGCAGTGTGTAACGCTAACACATTCAGCGTCACCAGGGCTCATTTCCTTTGCTCTAGTCTAATCACTCACCCAGGTTCCACATGCTCATGGTCTCAAGTAGCTGTTAGGACATGTGCTCTTTTCTGCCTCTCTAAACTATAAGGAAAATGTGTCAGGCTGTTACAGTAATTATCACTTGCTCTACCACAGTAGTACATGTGCTTTGAAATTGCCAATCAAATATCGTTTTCTGCCTAGAATCACACCATGAGTCTGTCTGCACACATTAATTGTTGTCAGAGATTTAATTTGTGGTGCTCTTGTTCTGTAAGACTTGCACTCGTAGGAAAGGGGCAGCTTGTTTCTTGAACTGTGATGGTTAGCATTCAGCACAAATCACTATCTCACAAATGAGAGGCAAATGCTAACACATTTGAAATCAACATGGTAGATTTTCCTTCCACTCCTGAAATGGGTGAGGTAGTTCCTAACATGTTCAAAACTCCAATTAACCCTTACCACACATGTACTCTTACATACATCTCTGCAGTCTTCATGCAGTTGTGCAAGCGTCAATGCAGATCTCTCTTGCACCTGACAATACACAGTCTCAGGAAGCACACTCTTAGCACACAGGCAGCTGCTTGTCCTGCACTCCCATGCTTAATATTCAGCACTGTGTGATATTTCAGATAGCAGTGTGTAACGCTAACACATTCAGCGTCACCAAGGCTCATTTCCTTTGCTCTAGTCTATTCACTCACCCAGGTTCCACATGCTCATGGTCTCAAGTAGCTGTTAGGACATGTGCTCTTTTCTGCCTCTCTAAACTATAAGGAAAATGTGTCAGGCTGTTACAGTAATTATCACTTGCTCTACCACAGTAGTAAATGTGCTTTGAAATTGCCAATCAAATATCGTTTTCTGCCTAGAATCACACCATGAGTCTGTCTGCACACAGGAGTTGTTGTCAGAGATTTAATTTGTGTTGCTCTTGTTCTGTAAGACTTGCACTCGTAGGAAAGGGGCAGCTTGTTTTCTTGAACTGTGATGGTTAGCATTCAGCACAAATCACTATCTCACAAATGAGAGGCAAATGCTAACACATTTGAAATCAACATGGTAGATTTTTGTTCCACTCCTGCAATGGGTGAGGTAGATCCTATATGTTCAAAACTCCAATTAAACCTTACCACACATGTACTCTTACAGACATCTCTGCAGTCTTCATGCAGTTGTGCAAGCGTCCATGCAGATCTCTCTTGCACCTGACAATACACAGTCTCCAGAAGCACACTCTTAGCACACAGGCAGCTGCTTGTCTTGCACTCCCATGCTTAATATTCAGCACTGTGTGGTATTTCAGATAGCAGTGTGTTACGCTAACACATTCAACATCACCAAGGCTCATTTATTTTGCTCTAGTCAATTCACTCACCCAGGTTCCACATGCTCATGGTCTCAAGTAGCTGTTAGGACATGTGCTCTTTTCTGCCTCTCTAAACTATAAGGAAAATGTGTCAGGCTGTTACAGTAATTATCACTTGCTCTACCACAGTAGTAAATGTGCTTTGAAATTGCCAATCAAATATCGTTTTCTGCCTAGAATCACACCATGAGTCTGTCTGCACACAGGAATTGTTGTCAGAGATTTAATTCGTGGTGCTCTTGTTCTGTAAAACTTGCACTCGTAGGAAAGGGGCAGCTTGTTTCTTGAACTGTGATGGTTAGCATTCAGCACAAATCACTATCTCACAAATGAGAGGCAAATGCTAACACATTTGAAATCAACATGGTAGATTTTCCTTCCACTCCTGCAATGGGTGAGGTAGTTCCTACATGTTCAAAACTCCAATTAACCCTTACCACACATGTACTCTTACATACATCTCTGCAGTCTGCATGCAGTTGTGCAAGCGTCCATGCAGATCTCTCTTGCACCTGATAATACACAGTCTCCAGAAGCACACTCTTAGAACACAGGCAGCTGCTTGTCCTGCACTCCCATGCTTAATATTCAGCACTGTGTTGTGTTTCAGATAGCAGTGTGTAACGCTAACACATTCAACGTCACCAAGGCTCATTTCCTTTGTTCTAGTCTAATCACTCACCCAGGTTCCACATGCTCATGGTCTCAAGTAGCTGTTAGGACATGTGCTCTTTTCTGCCTCTCTAAACTATAAGGAAAATGTGTCAGGCTGTTACAGTAATTATCACTTGCTCTACCACAGTAGTAAATGTGCTTTGAAATTGCCAATCAAATATCGTTTTCTGCCTAGAATCACACCATGAGTCTGTCTGCACACAGGAGTTGTTGTCAGAGATTTAATTTGTGTTGCTCTTGTTCTGTAAGACTTGCACTCGTAGGAAAGGGGCAGCTTGTTTTCTTGAACTGTGATGGTTAGCATTCAGCACAAATCACTATCTCACAAATGAGAGGCAAATGGTAACACATTTGAAATCAACATGGTAGATTTTTGTTCCACTCCTGCAATGGGTGAGGTAGATCCTATATGTTCAAAACTCCAATTAAACCTTACCACACATGTACTCTTACATACATCTCTGCAGTCTTCATGCAGTTGTGCAAGCGTCCATGCAGATCTCTCTTGCACCTGACAATACACAGTCTCCAGAAGCACACTCTTAGCACACAGGCAGCTGCTTGTCCTGCACTCCCATGCTTAATATTCAGCACTGTGTGGTATTTCAGATAGCAGTGTGTAACGCTACACATTCAGCGTCACGAAGGCTCATTTCCTTTGCTCTAGTCTAATCACTCACCCAGGTTCCACATGCTCATGGTCTCAAGTAGCTGTTAGGACATGTGCTCTTTTCTGCCTCTCTAAACTATAAGGAAAATGTGTCAGGCTGTTACAGTAATTATCACTTGCTCTACCACAGTAGTAAATGTGCTTTGAAATTGCCAATCAAATATCGTTTTCTGCCTAGAATCACACCATGAGTCTGTCTGCACACAGGAGTTGTTGTCAGAGATTTAATTTGTTTTGCTCTTGTTCTGTAAGACTTGCACTCGTAGGAAAGGGGCAGCTTGTTTTCTTGAACTGTGATGGTTAGCATTCAGCACAAATCACTATCTCACAAATGAGAGGCAAATGCTAACACATTTGAAATCAACATGGTGGATTTTTGTTCCACTCCTGCAATGGGTGAGGTAGATCCTATATGTTCAAAACTCCAATTAAACCTTACCACACATGTACTCTTACATACATCTCTGCAGTCTTCATGCAGTTGTGCAAGCGTCCATGCAGATCTCTCTTGCACCTGATAATACACAGTCTCCAGAAGCACACTCTTAGCACACAGGCAGCTGCTTGTCCTGCACTCCCATGCTTAATATTCAGCACTGTGTTGTATTTCAGATAGCAGTGTGTAACGCTAACACATTCAACGTCACCAAGGCTCATTTCCTTTGCTCTAGTCTAATCACTCACCCAGGTTCCACATGCTCATGGTCTCAAGTAGCTGTTAGGACATGTGCTCTTTTCTGCCTCTCTAAACTATAAGGAAAATGCGTCAGGCTGTTACAGTAATTATCACTTGCTCTACCACAGTAGTAAATGTGCTTTGAAATTGCCAATCAAATATCGTTTTCTGCCTAGAATCACATCATGAGTCTGTGTGCACACAGGAATTGTTGTCAGAGATTTAATTTGTGTTGCTCTTGTTCTGTAAGACTTGCACTCGCAGGAAAGGTGCAGCTTGTTTTCTTGAACTGTGATGGTTAGCATTCAGCACAAATCAATATCTCACAAATGAGAGGCAAATGCTAACACATTTGAAATCAACATGGTAGATTTTCCTTCCACTTCTGCAATGGATGAGGTAGTTCCTACATATTCAAAACTCCAATTAACCCTTACCACACATGTACTCTTACATACATCTCTGCAGTCTTCATGCAGTTGTTCAAGCGTCAATGCAGATCTCTCTTGCACCTGACAATACACAGTCTCCAGAAGCACACTCTTAGCACACAGGCAGCTGCTTGTCCTGCACTCCCATGCTTAATATTCAGCACCTAGTGGTATTTCAGATAGCAGTGTGTAACGCTAACACATTCAACGTCACCAAGGCTCATTTCCTTTGCTCTAGTCTAATCACTCACCCAGGTTCCACATGCTCATGGTCTCAAGTAGCTGTTAGGACATGTGCTCTTTTCTGCCTCTCTAAACTATAAGGAAAATGTGTCAGGCTGTTACAGTAATTATCACTTGCTCTACCACAGTAGTAAATGTGCTTTGAAATTGCCAATCAAATATCGTTTTCTGCCTAGAATCACACCATGAGTCTGTCTGCACACAGGAGTTGTTGTCAGAGATTTAATTTGTGTTGCTCTTGTTCTGTAAGACTTGCACTCGTAGGAAATGGGCAGCTTGTTTCTTGAACTGTGATGGTTAGCATTCAGCACAAATCACTATCTCACAAATGAGAGGCAAATGCTAACACATTTGAAATCAACATGGTAGATTTTCCTTCCACTCCTGCAATGGGTGAGGTAGTTCCTACATGTTCAAAACTCCAATTAACCCTTACCACACATGTACTCTTACATACATCTCTGCAGTCTGCATGCAGTTGTGCAAGCGTCCATGCAGATCTCTCTTGCACCTGATAATACACAGTCTCCAGAAGCACACTCTTAGCACACAGGCAGCTGCTTGTCCTGCACTCCCATGCTTAATATTCAGCACTGTGTTGTGTTTCAGATAGCAGTGTGTAACGCTAACACATTCTGCGTCACCAAGGCTCATTTCCTTTGTTCTAGTCTAATCACTCACCCAGGTTCCACATGCTCATGGTCTCAAGTAGCTGTTAGGACATGTGCTCTTTTCTGCCTCTCTAAACTATAAGGAAAATGTGTCAGGCTGTTACAGTAATTATCACTTGCTCTACCACAGTAGTAAATGTGCTTTGAAATTGCCAATCAAATATCGTTTTCTGCCTAGAATCACACCATGAGTCTGTCTGCACACAGGAGTTGTTGTCAGAGATTTAATTCGTGTTGCTCTTGTTCTGTAAGACTTGCACTCGTAGGAAAGGGGCAGCTTGTTTTCTTGAACTGTGATGGTTAGCATTCAGCACAAATCACTATCTCACAAATGAGAGGCAAATGGTAACACATTTGAAATCAACATGGTAGATTTTTGTTCCACTCCTGCAATGGGTGAGGTAGATCCTATATGTTCAAAACTCCAATTAAACCTTACCACACATGTACTCTTACATACATCTCTGCAGTCTTCATGCAGTTGTGCAAGCGTCCATGCAGATCTCTCTTGCACCTGACAATACACAGTCTCCAGAAGCACACTCTTAGCACACAGGCAGCTGCTTGTCCTGCACTCCCATGCTTAATATTCAGCACTGTGTGGTATTTCAGATAGCAGTGTGTAACGCTACACATTCAGCGTCACGAAGGCTCATTTCCTTTGCTCTAGTCTAATCACTCACCCAGGTTCCACATGCTCATGGTCTCAAGTAGCTGTTAGGACATGTGCTCTTTTCTGCCTCTCTAAACTATTAGGAAAATGTGTCAGGCTGTTACAGTAATTATCACTTTCTCTACCACAGTAGTAAATGTGCTTTGAAATTGCCAATCAAATATCGTTTTCTGCCTAGAATCACACCATGAGTCTGTCTGCACACAGGAGTTGTTGTCAGAGATTTAATTTGTGTTGCTCTTGTTCTGTAAGACTTGCACTCGTAGGAAAGGGGCAGCTTGTTTTCTTGAACTGTGATGGTTAGCATTCAGCACAAATCACTATCTCACAAATGAGAGGCAAATGCTAACACATTTGAAATCAACATGGTAGATTTTTGTTCCACTCCTGCAATGGGTGAGGTAGATCCTATATGTTCAACACTCCAATTAAACCTTACCACACATGTACTCTTACATACATCTCTGCAGTCTTCATGCAGTTGTGCAAGCGTCCATGCAGATCTCTCTTGCACCTGACAATACACAGTCTCCAGAAGCACACTCTTAGCACACAGGCAGCTGCTTGTCCTGCACTCCCATGCTTAATATTCAGCACTGTGTGGTATTTCAGATAGCAGTGTGTAACGCTAACACATTCAGCGTCACCAGGGCTCATTTCCTTTGCTCTAGTCTAATCACTCACCCAGGTTCCACATGCTCATGGTCTCAAGTAGCTGTTAGGACATGTGCTCTTTTCTGCCTCTCTAAACTATAAGGAAAATGTGTCAGGCTGTTACAGTAATTATCACTTGCTCTACCACAGTAGTACATGTGCTTTGAAATTGCCAATCAAATATCGTTTTCTGCCTAGAATCACACCATGAGTCTGTCTGCACACATTAATTGTTGTCAGAGATTTAATTTGTGGTGCTCTTGTTCTGTAAGACTTGCACTCGTAGGAAAGGGGCAGCTTGTTTCTTGAACTGTGATGGTTAGCATTCAGCACAAATCACTATCTCACAAATGAGAGGCAAATGCTAACACATTTGAAATCAACATGGTAGATTTTCCTTCCACTCCTGAAATGGGTGAGGTAGTTCCTAACATGTTCAAAACTCCAATTAACCCTTACCACACATGTACTCTTACATACATCTCTGCAGTCTTCATGCAGTTGTGCAAGCGTCAATGCAGATCTCTCTTGCACCTGACAATTCACAGTCTCAGGAAGCACACTCTTAGCACACAGGCAGCTGCTTGTCCTGCACTCCCATGCTTAATATTCAGCACTGTGTGATATTTCAGATAGCAGTGTGTAACGCTAACACATTCAGCGTCACCAAGGCTCATTTCCTTTGCTCTAGTCTATTCACTCACCCAGGTTCCACATGCTCATGGTCTCAAGTAGCTGTTAGGACATGTGCTCTTTTCTGCCTCTCTAAACTATAAGGAAAATGTGTCAGGCTGTTACAGTAATTATCACTTGCTCTACCACAGTAGTAAATGTGCTTTGAAATTGCCAATCAAATATCGTTTTCTGCCTAGAATCACACCATGAGTCTGTCTGCACACAGGAGTTGTTGTCAGAGATTTAATTTGTGTTGCTCTTGTTCTGTAAGACTTGCACTCGTAGGAAAGGGGCAGCTTGTTTTCTTGAACTGTGATGGTTAGCATTCAGCACAAATCACTATCTCACAAATGAGAGGCAAATGCTAACACATTTGAAATCAACATGGTAGATTTTTGTTCCACTCCTGCAATGGGTGAGGTAGATCCTATATGTTCAAAACTCCAATTAAACCTTACCACACATGTACTCTTACAGACATCTCTGCAGTCTTCATGCAGTTGTGCAAGCGTCCATGCAGATCTCTCTTGCACCTGACAATACACAGTCTCCAGAAGCACACTCTTAGCACACAGGCAGCTGCTTGTCTTGCACTCCCATGCTTAATATTCAGCACTGTGTGGTATTTCAGATAGCAGTGTGTTACGCTAACACATTCAACATCACCAAGGCTCATTTATTTTGCTCTAGTCAATTCACTCACCCAGGTTCCACATGCTCATGGTCTCAAGTAGCTGTTAGGACATGTGCTCTTTTCTGCCTCTCTAAACTATAAGGAAAATGTGTCAGGCTGTTACAGTAATTATCACTTGCTCTACCACAGTAGTAAATGTGCTTTGAAATTGCCAATCAAATATCGTTTTCTGCCTAGAATCACACCATGAGTCTGTCTGCACACAGGAATTGTTGTCAGAGATTTAATTCGTGGTGCTCTTGTTCTGTAAAACTTGCACTCGTAGGAAAGGGGCAGCTTGTTTCTTGAACTGTGATGGTTAGCATTCAGCACAAATCACTATCTCACAAATGAGAGGCAAATGCTAACACATTTGAAATCAACATGGTAGATTTTCCTTCCACTCCTGCAATGGGTGAGGTAGTTCCTACATGTTCAAAACTCCAATTAACCCTTACCACACATGTACTCTTACATACATCTCTGCAGTCTGCATGCAGTTGTGCAAGCGTCCATGCAGATCTCTCTTGCACCTGATAATACACAGTCTCCAGAAGCACACTCTTAGAACACAGGCAGCTGCTTGTCCTGCACTCCCATGCTTAATATTCAGCACTGTGTTGTGTTTCAGATAGCAGTGTGTAACGCTAACACATTCAACGTCACCAAGGCTCATTTCCTTTGTTCTAGTCTAATCACTCACCCAGGTTCCACATGCTCATGGTCTCAAGTAGCTGTTAGGACATGTGCTCTTTTCTGCCTCTCTAAACTATAAGGAAAATGTGTCAGGCTGTTACAGTAATTATCACTTGCTCTACCACAGTAGTAAATGTGCTTTGAAATTGCCAATCAAATATCGTTTTCTGCCTAGAATCACACCATGAGTCTGTCTGCACACAGGAGTTGTTGTCAGAGATTTAATTTGTGTTGCTCTTGTTCTGTAAGACTTGCACTCGTAGGAAAGGGGCAGCTTGTTTTCTTGAACTGTGATGGTTAGCATTCAGCACAAATCACTATCTCACAAATGAGAGGCAAATGGTAACACATTTGAAATCAACATGGTAGATTTTTGTTCCACTCCTGCAATGGGTGAGGTAGATCCTATATGTTCAAAACTCCAATTAAACCTTACCACACATGTACTCTTACATACATCTCTGCAGTCTTCATGCAGTTGT
Organism: Triturus cristatus; assembly: GCF_964204655.1. Taxonomy (NCBI): domain Eukaryota; kingdom Metazoa; phylum Chordata; class Amphibia; order Caudata; family Salamandridae; genus Triturus; species Triturus cristatus. The sequence continues at coordinate 947,099,451 of NC_140586.1, forward strand.
GCAAGCGTCCATGCAGATCTCTCTTGCACCTGACAATACACAGTCTCCAGAAGCACACTCTTAGCACACAGGCAGCTGCTTGTCCTGCACTCCCATGCTTAATATTCAGCACTGTGTGGTATTTCAGATAGCAGTGTGTAACGCTACACATTCAGCGTCACGAAGGCTCATTTCCTTTGCTCTAGTCTAATCACTCACCCAGGTTCCACATGCTCATGGTCTCAAGTAGCTGTTAGGACATGTGCTCTTTTCTGCCTCTCTAAACTATAAGGAAAATGTGTCAGGCTGTTACAGTAATTATCACTTGCTCTACCACAGTAGTAAATGTGCTTTGAAATTGCCAATCAAATATCGTTTTCTGCCTAGAATCACACCATGAGTCTGTCTGCACACAGGAGTTGTTGTCAGAGATTTAATTTGTTTTGCTCTTGTTCTGTAAGACTTGCACTCGTAGGAAAGGGGCAGCTTGTTTTCTTGAACTGTGATGGTTAGCATTCAGCACAAATCACTATCTCACAAATGAGAGGCAAATGCTAACACATTTGAAATCAACATGGTAGATTTTTGTTCCACTCCTGCAATGGGTGAGGTAGATCCTATATGTTCAAAACTCCAATTAAACCTTACCACACATGTACTCTTACATACATCTCTGCAGTCTTCATGCAGTTGTGCAAGCGTCCATGCAGATCTCTCTTGCACCTGATAATACACAGTCTCCAGAAGCACACTCTTAGCACACAGGCAGCTGCTTGTCCTGCACTCCCATGCTTAATATTCAGCACTGTGTTGTATTTCAGATAGCAGTGTGTAACGCTAACACATTCAACGTCACCAAGGCTCATTTCCTTTGCTCTAGTCTAATCACTCACCCAGGTTCCACATGCTCATGGTCTCAAGTAGCTGTTAGGACATGTGCTCTTTTCTGCCTCTCTAAACTATAAGGAAAATGCGTCAGGCTGTTACAGTAATTATCACTTGCTCTACCACAGTAGTAAATGTGCTTTGAAATTGCCAATCAAATATCGTTTTCTGCCTAGAATCACACCATGAGTCTGTGTGCACACAGGAATTGTTGTCAGAGATTTAATTTGTGTTGCTCTTGTTCTGTAAGACTTGCACTCGCAGGAAAGGTGCAGCTTGTTTTCTTGAACTGTGATGGTTAGCATTCAGCACAAATCAATATCTCACAAATGAGAGGCAAATGCTAACACATTTGAAATCAACATGGTAGATTTTCCTTCCACTTCTGCAATGGGTGAGGTAGTTCCTACATATTCAAAACTCCAATTAACCCTTACCACACATGTACTCTTACATACATCTCTGCAGTCTTCATGCAGTTGTGCAAGCGTCAATGCAGATCTCTCTTGCACCTGACAATACACAGTCTCAGGAAGCACACTCTTAGCACACAGGCGGCTTGTCCTGCACTCCCATGCTTAATATTCAGCACTGTGTGGCATTTCAGATAGCAGTGTATAACGCTAACACATTCAACGTCACGAAGGCTCATTTCCTTTGCTCTAGTCTAATCACTCACCCAGGTTCCACATGCTCATGGTCTCAAGTAGCTGTTAGGACATGTGCTCTTTTCTGCCTCTCTAAACTATAAGGAAAATGTGTCAGGCTGTTACAGTAATTATCACTTGCTCTACCACAGTAGTAAATGTGCTTTGAAATTGCCAATCAAATATCGTTTTCTGCCTAGAATCACACCATGAGTCTGTCTGCACACAGGAGTTGTTGTCAGAGATTTAACTTGTTTTGCTCTTGTTCTGTAAGACTTGCACTCGTAGGAAAGGGGCAGCTTGTTTTCTTGAACTGTGATGGTTAGCATTCAGCACAAATCACTATCTCACAAATGAGAGGCAAATGCTAACACATTTGAAATCAACATGGTAGATTTTTGTTCCACTCCTGCAATGGGTGAGGTAGATCCTATATGTTCAAAACTCCAATTAAACCTTACCACACATGTACTCTTACATACATCTCTGCAGTCTTCATGCAGTTGTGCAAGCGTCCATGCAGATCTCTCTTGCACCTGACAATACACAGTCTCCAGCAGCACACTCTTAGCACACAGGCAGCTGCTTGTCCTGCACTCCCATACTTAATATTCAGCACTGTGTGGTATTTCAGATAGCAGTGTGTAACGCTAACACATTCAACGTCACCAAGGCTCATTTATTTTGCTCTAGTCAATTCACTCACCCAGGTTCCACATGCTCATTGTCTCAAGTAGCTGTTAGGACATGTGCTCTTTTCTGCCTCTCTAAACTATAAGGAAAATGTGTCAGGCTGTTACAGTAATTATCACTTGCTCTACCACAGTAGTAAATGTGCTTTGAAATTGCCAATCACATATCGTTTTCTGCCTAGAATCACACCATGAGTCTGTCTGCACACAGGAGTTGTTGTCAGAGATTTAATTCGTGTTGCTCTTGTTCTGTAAGACTTGCACTCGTAGGAAAGGGGCAGCTTGTTTTCTTGAACTGTGATGGTTAGCATTCAGCACAAATCACTATCTCACAAATGAGAGGCAAATGGTAACACATTTGAAATCAACATGGTAGATTTTTGTTCCACTCCTGCAATGGGTGAGGTAGATCCTATATGTTCAAAACTCCAATTAAACCTTACCACACATGTACTCTTACATACATCTCTGCAGTCTTCATGCAGTTGTGCAAGCGTCCATGCAGATCTCTCTTGCACCTGACAATACACAGTCTCCAGAAGCACACTCTTAGCACACAGGCAGCTGCTTGTCCTGCACTCCCATGCTTAATATTCAGCACTGTGTGGTATTTCAGATAGCAGTGTGTAACGCTACACATTCAGCGTCACGAAGGCTCATTTCCTTTGTTCTAGTCTAATCACTCACCCAGGTTCCACATGCTCATGGTCTCAAGTAGCTGTTAGGACATGTGCTCTTTTCTGCCTCTCTAAACTATAAGGAAAATGTGTCAGGCTGTTACAGTAATTATCACTTGCTCTACCACAGTAGTAAATGTGCTTTGAAATTGCCAATCAAATATCGTTTTCTGCCTAGAATCACACCATTAGTCTGTCTGCACACAGGAGTTGTAGTCAGAGATTTAATTTGTTTTGCTCTTGTTCTGTAAGACTTGCACTCGTAGGAAAGGGGCAGCTTGTTTTCTTGAACTGTGATGGTTAGCATTCAGCACAAATCACTATCTCACAAATGAGAGGCAAATGCTAACACATTTGAAATCAACATGGTAGATATTTGTTCCACTCCTGCAATGGGTGAGGTAGATCCTATATGTTCAAAACTCCAATTAAACCTTACCACACATGTACTCTTACATACATCTCTGCAGTCTTCATGCAGTTGTGCAAGCGTCCATGCAGATCTCTCTTGCACCTGATAATACACAGTCTCCAGAAGCACACTCTTAGCAGACAGGCGGCTGCTTGTCCTGCACTCCCATGCTTAATATTCAGCACTGTGTTGTATTTCAGATAGCAGTGTGTAACGCTAACACATTCAACGTCACCAAGGCTCATTTCCTTTGCTCTAGTCTAATCACTCACCCAGGTTCCACATGCTCATGGTCTCAAGTAGCTGTTAGGACATGTGCTCTTTTCTGCCTCTCTAAACTATAAGGAAAATGCGTCAGGCTGTTACAGTAATTATCACTTGCTCTACCACAGTAGTAAATGTGCTTTGAAATTGCCAATCAAATATCGTTTTCTGCCTAGAATCACACCATGAGTCTGTGTGCACACAGGAATTGTTGTCAGAGATTTAATTTGTGTTGCTCTTGTTCTGTAAGACTTGCACTCGCAGGAAAGGTGCAGATTGTTTTCTTGAACTGTGATGGTTAGCATTCAGCACAAATCAATATCTCACAAATGAGAGGCAAATGCTAACACATTTGAAATCAACATGGTAGATTTTCCTTCCACTTCTGCAATGGGTGAGGTAGTTCCTAAATATTCAAAACTCCAATTAACCCTTACCACACATGTACTCTTACATACATCTCTGCAGTCTTCATGCAGTTGTGCAAGCGTCAATGCAGATCTCTCTTGCACCTGACAATACACAGTCTCCAGAAGCACACTCTTAGCACACAGGCAGCTGCTTGTCCTGCACTCCCATGCTTAATATTCAGCACCTAGTGGTATTTCAGATAGCAGTGTGTAACGCTAACACATTCAACGTCACCAAGGCTCATTTCCTTTGCTCTAGTCTAATCACTCACCCAGGTTCCACATGCTCATGGTCTCAAGTAGCTGTTAGGACATGTGCTCTTTTCTGCCTCTCTAAACTATAAGGAAAATGTGTCAGGCTGTTACAGTAATTATCACTTGCTCTACCACAGTAGTAAATGTGCTTTGAAATTGCCAATCAAATATCGTTTTCTGCCTAGAATCACACCATGAGTCTGTCTGCACACAGGAGTTGTTGTCAGAGATTTAATTTGTGTTGCTCTTGTTCTGTAAGACTTGCACTCGTAGGAAAGGGGCAGCTTGTTTTCTTGAACTGTGATGGTTAGCATTCAGCACAAATCACTATCTCACAAATGAGAGGCAAATGCTAACACATTTGAAATCAACATGGTAGATTTTTGTTCCACTCCTGCAATGGGTGAGGTAGATCCTACATGTTCAAAACTCCAATTAAACCTTACCACACATGTACTCTTACATACATCTCTGCAGTCTGCATGCAGTTGTGCAAGCGTCCATGCAGATCTCTCTTGCACCTGATAATACACAGTCTCCAGAAGCACACTCTTAGAACACAGGCAGCTGCTTGTCCTGCACTCCCATGCTTAATATTCAGCACTGTGTTGTGTTTCAGATAGCAGTGTGTAACGCTAACACATTCAACGTCACCAAGGCTCATTTCCTTTGTTCTAGTCTAATCACTCACCCAGGTTCCACATGCTCATGGTCTCAAGTAGCTGTTAGGACATGTGCTCTTTTCTGCCTCTCTAAACTATAAGGAAAATGTGTCAGGCTGTTACAGTAATTATCACTTGCTCTACCACAGTTGTAAATGTGCTTTGAAATTGCCAATCAAATATCGTTTTCTGCCTAGAATCACACCATGAGTCTGTCTGCACACAGGAGTTGTTGTCAGAGATTTAATTTGTGTTGCTCTTGTTCTGTAAGACTTGCACTCGTAGGAAAGGGGCAGCTTGTTTTCTTGAACTGTGATGGTTAGCATTCAGCACAAATCACTATCTCACAAATGAGAGGCAAATGGTAACACATTTGAAATCAACATGGTAGATTTTTGTTCCACTCCTGCAATGGGTGAGGTAGATCCTATATGTTCAAAACTCCAATTAAACCTTACCACACATGTACTCTTACATACATCTCTGCAGTCTTCATGCAGTTGTGCAAGCGTCCATGCAGATCTCTCTTGCACCTGACAATACACAGTCTCCAGAAGCACACTCTTAGCACACAGGCAGCTGCTTGTCCTGCACTCCCATGCTTAATATTCAGCACTGTGTGGTATTTCAGATAGCAGTGTGTAACGCTACACATTCAGCGTCACGAAGGCTCATTTCCTTTGCTCTAGTCTAATCACTCACCCAGGTTCCACATGCTCATGGTCTCAAGTAGCTGTTAGGACATGTGCTCTTTTCTGCCTCTCTAAACTATAAGGAAAATGTGTCAGGCTGTTACAGTAATTATCACTTGCTCTACCACAGTAGTAAATGTGCTTTGAAATTGCCAATCAAATATCGTTTTCTGCCTAGAATCACACCATGAGTCTGTCTGCACACAGGAGTTGTTGTCAGAGATTTAATTTGTTTTGCTCTTGTTCTGTAAGACTTGCACTCGTAGGAAAGGGGCAGCTTGTTTTCTTGAACTGTGATGGTTAGCATTCAGCACAAATCACTATCTCACAAATGAGAGGCAAATGCTAACACATTTGAAATCAACATGGTAGATTTTTGTTCCACTCCTGCAATGGGTGAGGTAGATCCTATATGTTCAAAACTCCAATTAAACCTTACCACACATGTACTCTTACATACATCTCTGCAGTCTTCATGCAGTTGTGCAAGCGTCCATGCAGATCTCTCTTGCACCTGATAATACACAGTCTCCAGAAGCACACTCTTAGCACACAGGCAGCTGCTTGTCCTGCACTCCCATGCTTAATATTCAGCACTGTGTTGTATTTCAGATAGCAGTGTGTAACGCTAACACATTCAACGTCACCAAGGCTCATTTCCTTTGCTCTAGTCTAATCACTCACCCAGGTTCCACATGCTCATGGTCTCAAGTAGCTGTTAGGACATGTGCTCTTTTCTGCCTCTCTAAACTATAAGGAAAATGTGTCAGGCTGTTACAGTAATTATCACTTGCTCTACCACAGTAGTAAATGTGCTTTGAAATTGCCAATCAAATATCGTTTTCTGCCTAGAATCACACCATGAGTCTGTGTGCACACAGGAATTGTTGTCAGAGATTTAATTTGTGTTGCTCTTGTTCTGTAAGACTTGCACTCGCAGGAAAGGTGCAGCTTGTTTTCTTGAACTGTGATGGTTAGCATTCAGCACAAATCAATATCTCACAAATGAGAGGCAAATGCTAACACATTTGAAATCAACATGGTAGATTTTCCTTCCACTTCTGCAATGGGTGAGGTAGTTCCTACATATTCAAAACTCCAATTAACCCTTACCACACATGTACTCTTACATACATCTCTGCAGTCTTCATGCAGTTGTGCAAGCGTCAATGCAGATCTCTCTTGCACCTGACAATACACAGTCTCCAGAAGCACACTCTTAGCACACAGGCAGCTGCTTGTCCTGCACTCCCATGCTTAATATTCAGCACCTAGTGGTATTTCAGATAGCAGTGTGTAACGCTAACACATTCAACGTCACCAAGGCTCATTTCCTTTGCTCTAGTCTAATCACTCACCCAGGTTCCACATGCTCATGGTCTCAAGTAGCTGTTAGGACATGTGCTCTTTTCTGCCTCTCTAAACTATAAGGAAAATGTGTCAGGCTGTTACAGTAATTATCACTTGTTCTACCACAGTAGTAAATGTGCTTTGAAATTGCCAATCAAATATCGTTTTCTGCCTAGAATCACACCATGAGTCTGTCTGCACACAGGAGTTGTTGTCAGAGATTTAATTTGTGTTGCTCTTGTTCTGTAAGACTTGCACTCGTAGGAAATGGGCAGCTTGTTTCTTGAACTGTGATGGTTAGCATTCAGCACAAATCACTATCTCACAAATGAGAGGCAAATGCTAACACATTTGAAATCAACATGGTAGATTTTACTTCCACTCCTGCAATGGGTGAGGTAGTTCCTACATGTTCAAAACTCCAATTAACCCTTACCACACATGTACTCTTACATACATCTCTGCAGTCTGCATGCAGTTGTGCAAGCGTCCATGCAGATCTCTCTTGCACCTGATAATACACAGTCTCCAGAAGCACACTCTTAGCACACAGGCAGCTGCTTGTCCTGCACTCCCATGCTTAATATTCAGCACTGTGTTGTGTTTCAGATAGCAGTGTGTAACGCTAACACATTCTGCGTCACCAAGGCTCATTTCCTTTGTTCTAGTCTAATCACTCACCCAGGTTCCACATGCTCATGGTCTCAAGTAGCTGTTAGGACATGTGCTCTTTTCTGCCTCTCTAAACTATAAGGAAAATGTGTCAGGCTGTTACAGTAATTATCACTTGCTCTACCACAGTAGTAAATGTGCTTTGAAATTGCCAATCAAATATCATTTTCTGCCTAGAATCACACCATGAGTCTGTCTGCACACAGGAGTTGTTGTCAGAGATTTAATTCGTGTTGCTCTTGTTCTGTAAGACTTGCACTCGTAGGAAAGGGGCAGCTTGTTTTCTTGAACTGTGATGGTTAGCATTCAGCACAAATCACTATCTCACAAATGAGAGGCAAATGGTAACACATTTGAAATCAACATGGTAGATTTTTGTTCCACTCTTGCAATGGGTGAGGTAGATCCTATATGTTCAAAACTCCAATTAAACCTTACCACACATGTACTCTTACATACATCTCTGCAGTCTTCATGCAGTTGTGCAAGCGTCCATGCAGATCTCTCTTGCACCTGACAATACACAGTCTCCAGAAGCACACTCTTAGAACACAGGCAGCTGCTTGTCCTGCACTCCCATGCTTAATATTCAGCACTGTGTTGTGTTTCAGATAGCAGTGTGTAACGCTAACACATTCAACGTCACCAAGGCTCATTTCCTTTGTTCTAGTCTAATCACTCACCCAGGTTCCACATGCTCATGGTCTCAAGTAGCTGTTAGGACATGTGCTCTTTTCTGCCTCTCTAAACTATAAGGAAAATGTGTCAGGCTGTTACAGTAATTATCACTTGCTCTACCACAGTAGTAAATGTGCTTTGAAATTGCCAATCAAATATCGTTTTCTGCCTAGAATCACACCATGAGTCTGTCTGCACACAGGAGTTGTTGTCAGAGATTTAATTTGTGTTGCTCTTGTTCTGTAAGACTTGCACTCGTAGGAAAGGGGCAGCTTGTTTTCTTGAACTGTGATGGTTAGCATTCAGCACAAATCACTATCTCACAAATGAGAGGCAAATGGTAACACATTTGAAATCAACATGGTAGATTTTTGTTCCACTCCTGCAATGGGTGAGGTAGATCCTATATGTTCAAAACTCCAATTAAACCTTACCACACATGTACTCTTACATACATCTCTGCAGTCTTCATGCAGTTGTGCAAGCGTCCATGCAGATCTCTCTTGCACCTGACAATACACAGTCTCCAGAAGCACACTCTTAGCACACAGGCAGCTGCTTGTCCTGCACTCCCATGCTTAATATTCAGCACTGTGTGGTATTTCAGATAGCAGTGTGTTACGCTAACACATTCAACATCACCAAGGCTCATTTATTTTGCTCTAGTCAATTCACTCACCCAGGTTCCACATGCTCATGGTCTCAAGTAGCTGTTAGGACATGTGCTCTTTTCTGCCTCTCTAAACTATAAGGAAAATGTGTCAGGCTGTTACAGTAATTATCACTTGCTCTACCACAGTAGTAAATGTGCTTTGAAATTGCCAATCAAATATCGTTTTCTGCCTAGAATCACACCATGAGTCTGTCTGCACACAGGAATTGTTGTCAGAGATTTAATTCGTGGTGCTCTTGTTCTGTAAAACTTGCACTCGTAGGAAAGGGGCAGCTTGTTTCTTGAACTGTGATGGTTAGCATTCAGCACAAATCACTATCTCACAAATGAGAGGCAAATGCTAACACATTTGAAATCAACATGGTAGATTTTCCTTCCACTCCTGCAATGGGTGAGGTAGTTCCTACATGTTCAAAACTCCAATTAACCCTTACCACACATGTACTCTTACATACATCTCTGCAGTCTGCATGCAGTTGTGCAAGCGTCCATGCAGATCTCTCTTGCACCTGATAATACACATGCTCCAGAAGCACACTCTTAGAACACAGGCAGCTGCTTGTCCTGCACTCCCATGCTTAATATTCAGCACTGTGTTGTGTTTCAGATAGCAGTGTGTAACGCTAACACATTCAACGTCACCAAGGCTCATTTCCTTTGTTCTAGTCTAATCACTCACCCAAGTTCCACATGCTCATGGTCTCAAGTAGGTGTTAGGACATGTGCTCTTTTCTGCCTCTCTAAACTATAAGGAAAATGTGTCAGGCTGTTACAGTAATTATCACTTGCTCTACCACAGTAGTAAATGTGCTTTGAAATTGCCAATCAAATATCGTTTTCTGCCTAGAATTACACCATGAGTCTGTCTGCACACAGGAGTTGTTGTCAGAGATTTAATTTGTGTTGCTCTTGTTCTGTAAGACTTGCACTCGTAGGAAAGGGGCAGCTTGTTTTCTTGAACTGTGATGGTTAGCATTCAGCACAAATCACTATCTCACAAATGAGAGGCAAATGGTAACACATTTGAAATCAACATGGTAGATTTTTGTTCCACTCCTGCAATGGGTGAGGTAGATCCTATATGTTCAAAACTCCAATTAAACCTTACCACACATGTACTCTTACATACATCTCTGCAGTCTTCATGCAGTTGTGCAAGCGTCCATGCAGATCTCTCTTGCACCTGACAATACACAGTCTCCAGAAGCACACTCTTAGCACACAGGCAGCTGCTTGTCCTGCACTCCCATGCTTAATATTCAGCACTGTGTGGTATTTCAGATAGCAGTGTGTAACGCTACACATTCAGCGTCACGAAGGCTCATTTCCTTTGCTCTAGTCTAATCACTCACCCAGGTTCCACATGCTCATGGTCTCAAGTAGCTGTTAGGACATGTGCTCTTTTCTGCCTCTCTAAACTATAAGGAAAATGTGTCAGGCTGTTACAGTAATTATCACTTGCTCTACCACAGTAGTAAATGTGCTTTGAAATTGCCAATCAAATATCGTTTTCTGCCTAGAATCACACCATGAGTCTGTCTGCACACAGGAGTTGTTGTCAGAGATTTAATTTGTTTTGCTCTTGTTCTGTAAGACTTGCACTCGTAGGAAAGGGGCAGCTTGTTTTCTTGAACTGTGATGGTTAGCATTCAGCACAAATCACTATCTCACAAATGAGAGGCAAATGCTAACACATTTGAAATCAACATGGTAGATTTTTGTTCCACTCCTGCAATGGGTGAGGTAGATCCTATATGTTCAAAACTCCAATTAAACCTTACCACACATGTACTCTTACATATATCTCTGCAGTCTTCATGCAGTTGTGCAAGCGTCCATGCAGATCTCTCTTGCACCTGATAATACACAGTCTCCAGAAGCACACTCTTAGCACACAGGCAGCTGCTTGTCCTGCACTCCCATGCTTAATATTCAGCACTGTGTTGTATTTCAGATAGCAGTGTGTAACGCTAACACATTCAACGTCACCAAGGCTCATTTCCTTTGCTCTAGTCTAATCACTCACCCAGGTTCCACATGCTCATGGTCTCAAGTAGCTGTTAGGACATGTGCTCTTTTCTGCCTCTCTAAACTATAAGGAAAATGCGTCAGGCTGTTACAGTAATTATCACTTGCTCTACCACAGTAGTAAATGTGCTTTGAAATTGCCAATCAAATATCGTTTTCTGCCTAGAATCACATCATGAGTCTGTGTGCACACAGGAATTGTTGTCAGAGATTTAATTTGTGTTGCTCTTGTTCTGTAAGACTTGCACTCGCAGGAAATGTGCAGCTTGTTTTCTTGAACTGTGATGGTTAGCATTCAGCACAAATCAATATCTCACAAATGAGAGTCAAATGCTAACACATTTGAAATCAACATGGTAGATTTTCCTTCCACTTCTGCAATGGATGAGGTAGTTCCTACATATTCAAAACTCCAATTAACCCTTACCACACATGTACTCTTACATACATCTCTGCAGTCTTCATGCAGTTGTTCAAGCGTCAATGCAGATCTCTCTTGCACCTGACAATACACAGTCTCCAGAAGCACACTCTTAGCACACAGGCAGCTGCTTGTCCTGCACTCCCATGCTTAATATTCAGCACCTAGTGGTATTTCAGATAGCAGTGTGTAACGCTAACACATTCAACGTCACCAAGGCTCATTTCCTTTGCTCTAGTCTAATCACTCACCCAGGTTCCACATGCTCATGGTCTCAAGTAGCTGTTAGGACATGTGCTCTTTTCTGCCTCTCTAAACTATAAGGAAAATGTGTCAGGCTGTTACAGTAATTATCACTTGCTCTACCACAGTAGTAAATGTGCTTTGAAATTGCCAATCAAATATCGTTTTCTGCCTAGAATCACACCATGAGTCTGTCTGCACACAGGAGTTGTTGTCAGAGATTTAATTTGTGTTGCTCTTGTTCTGTAAGACTTGCACTCGTAGGAAATGGGCAGCTTGTTTCTTGAACTGTGATGGTTAGCATTCAGCACAAATCACTATCTCACAAATGAGAGGCAAATGCTAACACATTTGAAATCAACATGGTAGATTTTCCTTCCACTCCTGCAATGGGTGAGGTAGTTCCTACATGTTCAAAACTCCAATTAACCCTTACCACACATGTACTCTTACATACATCTCTGCAGTCTGCATGCAGTTGTGCAAGCGTCCATGCAGATCTCTCTTGCACCTGATAATACACAGTCTCCAGAAGCACACTCTTAGCACACAGGCAGCTGCTTGTCCTGCACTCCCATGCTTAATATTCAGCACTGTGTTGTGTTTCAGATAGCAGTGTGTAACGCTAACACATTCTGCGTCACCAAGGCTCATTTCCTTTGTTCTAGTCTAATCACTCACCCAGGTTCCACATGCTCATGGTCTCAAGTAGCTGTTAGGACATGTGCTCTTTTCTGCCTCTCTAAACTATAAGGAAAATGTGTCAGGCTGTTACAGTAATTATCACTTGCTCTACCACAGTAGTAAATGTGCTTTGAAATTGCCAATCAAATATCGTTTTCTGCCTAGAATCACACCATGAGTCTGTCTGCACACAGGAGTTGTTGTCAGAGATTTAATTCGTGTTGCTCTTGTTCTGTAAGACTTGCACTCGTAGGAAAGGGGCAGCTTGTTTTCTTGAACTGTGATGGTTAGCATTCAGCACAAATCACTATCTCACAAATGAGAGGCAAATGGTAACACATTTGAAATCAACATGGTAGATTTTTGTTCCACTCCTGCAATGGGTGAGGTAGATCCTATATGTTCAAAACTCCAATTAAACCTTACCACACATGTACTCTTACATACATCTCTGCAGTCTTCATGCAGTTGTGCAAGCGTCCATGCAGATCTCTCTTGCACCTGACAATACACAGTCTCCAGAAGCACACTCTTAGCACACAGGCAGCTGCTTGTCCTGCACTCCCATGCTTAATATTCAGCACTGTGTGGTATTTCAGATAGCAGTGTGTAACGCTACACATTCAGCGTCACGAAGGCTCATTTCCTTTGCTCTAGTCTAATCACTCACCCAGGTTCCACATGCTCATGGTCTCAAGTAGCTGTTAGGACAAGTGCTCTTTTCTGCCTCTCTAAACTATAAGGAAAATGTGTCAGGCTGTTACAGTAATTATCACTTGCTCTACCACAGTAGTAAATGTGCTTTGAAATTGCCAATCAAATATCGTTTTCTGCCTAGAATCACACCATGAGTCTGTCTGCACACAGGAGTTGTTGTCAGAGATTTAACTTGTTTTGCTCTTGTTCTGTAAGACTTGCACTCGTAGGAAAGGGGCAGCTTGTTTTCTTGAACTGTGATGGTTAGCATTCAGCACAAATCACTATCTCACAAATGAGAGGCAAATGCTAACACATTTGAAATCAACATGGTAGATTTTTGTTCCACTCCTGCAATGGGTGAGGTAGATCCTACATGTTCAAAACTCCAATTAAACCTTACCACACATGTACTCTTACATACATCTCTGCAGTCTTCATGCAGTTGTGCAAGCGTCCATGCAGATCTCTCTTGCACCTGACAATACACAGTCTCCAGAAGCACACTCTTAGCACACAGGCAGCTGCTTGTCCTGCACTCCCATGCTTAATATTCAGCATTGTGTGGTATTTCAGATAGCAGTGTGTAACGCTAACACATTCAGCGTCACCAAGGCTCATTTCCTTTGCTCTAGTCTAATCACTCACCCAGGTTCCACATGCTCATGGTCTCAAGTAGCTGTTAGGACATGTGTTCTTTTCTGCCTCTCTAAACTATAAGGAAAATGTGTCAGGCTGTTACAGTAATTATCACTTGCTCTACCACAGTAGTAAATGTGCTTTGAAATTGCCAATCAAATATCGTTTTCTGCCTAGAATCACACCATGAGTCTGTCTGCACACAGGAGTTGTTGTCAGAGATTTAATTTGTGTTGCTCTTGTTCTGTAAGACTTGCACTCGTAGGAAAGGGGCAGCTTGTTTTCTTGAACTGTGATGGTTAGCATTCAGCACAAATCACTATCTCACAAATGAGAGGCAAATGGTAACACATTTGAAATCAACATGGTAGATTTTTGTTCCACTCCTGCAATGGGTGAGGTAGATCCTATATGTTCAAAACTCCAATTAAACCTTACCACACATGTACTCTTACATACATCTCTGCAGTCTTCATGCAGTTGTGCAAGCGTCCATGCAGATCTCTCTTGCACCTGACAATACACAGTCTCCAGAAGCACACTCTTAGCACACAGGCAGCTGCTTGTCCTGCCCTCCCATGCTTAATATTCAGCACTGTGTGGTATTTCAGATAGCAGTGTGTAACGCTAACACATTCAACGTCACCAAGGCTCATTTATTTTGCTCTAGTCAATTCACTCACCCAGGTTCCACATGCTCATGGTCTCAAGTAGCTGTTAGGACATGTGCTCTTTTCTGCCTCTCTAAACTATAAGGAAAATGTGTCAGGCTGTTACAGTAATTATCACTTGCTCTACCACAGTAGTAAATGTGCTTTGAAATTGCCAATCAAATATCGTTTTCTGCCTAGAATCACACCATGAGTCTGTCTGCACACAGGAATTGTTGTCAGAGATTTAATTCGTGTTGCTCTTGTTCTGTAAGACTTGCACTCGTAGGAAAGGGGCAGCTTGTTTTCTTGAACTGTGATGGTTAGCATTCAGCACAAATCACTATCTCACAAATGAGAGGCAAATGCTAACACATTTGAAATCAACATGGTAGATTTTTGTTCCACTCCTGCAATGGGTGAGGTAGATCCTACATGTTCAAAACTCCAATTAAACCTTACCACACATGTACTCTTACATACATCTCTGCAGTCTTCATGCAGTTGTGCAAGCGTCCATGCAGATCTCTCTTGCACTTGACAATACACAGTCTCCAGAAGCACACTCTTAGCACACAGGCAGCTGCTTGTCCTGCACTCCCATGCTTAATATTCAGCACTGTGTGGTATTTCAGATAGCAGTGTGTAACGCTAACACATTCAGCGTCACCAAGGCTCATTTCCTTTGCTCTAGTCTAATCACTCACCCAGGTTCCACATGCTCATGGTCTCAAGTAGCTGTTAGGACATGTGCTCTTTTCTGCCTCTCTAAACTATAAGGAAAATGTGTCAGGCTGTTACAGTGATTATCACTTGCTCTACCACAGTAGGAAATGTGCTTTGAAATTGCCAATCAAATATCGTTTTCTGCCTAGAATCACACCATGAGTCTGTCTGCACACAGGAATTGTTGTAAGAGATTTAATTCGTGTTGCTCTTGTTCTGTAAGACTTGCACTCGCAGGAAAGGGGCAGCTTGTTTTCTTGAACTGTGATGGTTAGCATTCAGCACAAATCAATATCTCATAAATGAGAGGCAAATGCTAACACATTTGAAATCAACATGGTAGATTTTCCTTCCACTCCTGCAATGGGTGAGGTAGTTCCTACATGTTCAAAACTCCAATTAACCCTTACCACACATGTACTCTTACATACATCTCTGCAGTCTTCATGCAGTTGTGCAAGCGTCTATGCAGATCTCTCTTGCACCCGACAATACACAGTCTCCAGAAGCACACTCTTAGCACACAGGCAGCTGCTTGTCCTGCACTCCCATGCTTAATATTCAGCACTGTGTTGTGTTTCAGATAGCAGTATGTAACGCTAACACATTCTACGTCACCAAGGCTCATTTCCTTTGCTCTAGTCTAATCACTCACCCAGGTTCCACATGCTCATGGTCTCAAGTAGCTGTTAGGACATGTGCTCTTTTCTGCCTCTCTAAACTATAAGGAAAATGTGTCAGGCTGTTACAGTAATTATCACTTGCTCTACCACAGTAGTAAATGTGCTTTGAAATTGCCAATCAAATATCGTTTTCTGCCTAGAATCACACCATGAGCCTGTGTGCACACAGATATTGTTGTCAGAGATTTAATTTGTGTTGCTCTTGTTCTGTAAGACTTGCACTCATAGGAAAGGGGCAGCTTGTTTTCTTGAACTGTGATGGTTAGCATTCAGCACAAATCACTATCTCACAAATGAGAGGCAAATGCTAACACATTTGAAATCAACATGGTAGATTTTCCTTCCACTCCTGAAATGGGTGAGGTAGTTCCTAACATGTTCAAAACTCCAATTAACCCTTACCACACATGTACTCTTACATACATCTCTGCAGTCTTCATGCAGTTGTGCAAGCGTCAATGCAGATCTCTCTTGCACCTGACAATACACAGTCTCAGGAAGCACACTCTTAGCACACAGGCGGCTTGTCCTGCACTCCCATGCTTAATATTCAGCACTGTGTGGCATTTCAGATAGCAGTGTATAACGCTAACACATTCAACGTCACGAAGGCTCATTTCCTTTGCTCTAGTCTAATCACTCACCCAGGTTCCACATGCTCATGGTCTCAAGTAGCTGTTAGGACATGTGCTCTTTTCTGCCTCTCTAAACTATAAGGAAAATGTGTCAGGCTGTTACAGTAATTATCACTTGCTCTACCACAGTAGTAAATGTGCTTTGAAATTGCCAATCAAATATCGTTTTCTGCCTAGAATCACACCATGAGTCTGTCTGCACACAGGAGTTGTTGTCAGAGATTTAACTTGTTTTGCTCTTGTTCTGTAAGACTTGCACTCGTAGGAAAGGGGCAGCTTGTTTTCTTGAACTGTGATGGTTAGCATTCAGCACAAATCACTATCTCACAAATGAGAGGCAAATGCTAACACATTTGAAATCAACATGGTAGATTTTTGTTCCACTCCTGCAATGGGTGAGGTAGATCCTATATGTTCAAAACTCCAATTAAACCTTACCACACATGTACTCTTACATACATCTCTGCAGTCTTCATGCAGTTGTGCAAGCGTCCATGCAGATCTCTCTTGCACCTGACAATACACAGTCTCCAGCAGCACACTCTTAGCACACAGGCAGCTGCTTGTCCTGCACTCCCATACTTAATATTCAGCACTGTGTGGTATTTCAGATAGCAGTGTGTAACGCTAACACATTCAACGTCACCAAGGCTCATTTATTTTGCTCTAGTCAATTCACTCACCCAGGTTCCACATGCTCATTGTCTCAAGTAGCTGTTAGGACATGTGCTCTTTTCTGCCTCTCTAAACTATAAGGAAAATGTGTCAGGCTGTTACAGTAATTATCACTTGCTCTACCACAGTAGTAAATGTGCTTTGAAATTGCCAATCACATATCGTTTTCTGCCTAGAATCACACCATGAGTCTGTCTGCACACAGGAATTGTTGTCAGAGATTTAATTTGTGTTGCTCTTGTTCTGTAAGACTTGCACTCGTAAGAAAGGGGCAGCTTGTTTTCTTGAACTGTGATGGTTAGCATTCAGCACAAATCACTATCTCACAAATGAGAGGCAAATGCTAACACATTTGAAATCAACATGGTAGATTTTTGTTCCACTCCTGCAATGGGTGAGGTAGATCCTACATGTTCAAAACTCCAATTAAACCTTACCACACATGTACTCTTACATACATCTCTGCAGTCTTCATGCAGTTGTGCAAGCGTCCATGCAGATCTCTCTTGCACCTGACAATACACAGTCTCCAGAAGCACACTCTTAGCACACAGGCAGCTGCTTGTCCTGCACTCCCATGCTTAATATTCAGCACTGTGTGGTATTTCAGATAGCAGTGTGTAACGCTAACACATTCAGCGTCACCAAGGCTCATTTCCTTTGCTCTAGTCTAATCACTCACCCAGGTTCCACATGCTCATGGTCTCATGTAGCTGTTAGGACATGTGCTCTTTTCTGCCTCTCTAAACTATAAGGAAAATGTGTCAGGCTGTTACAGTAATTATCACTTGCTCTACCACAGTAGTAAATGTGCTTTGAAATTGCCAATCAAATATCGTTTTCTGCCTAGAATCACACCATGAGTCTGTCTGCACACAGGAGTTGTTGTCAGAGATTTAATTTGTGTTGCTCTTGTTCTGTAAGACTTGCACTCGTAGGAAAGGGGCAGCTTGTTTTCTTGAACTGTGATGGTTAGCATTCAGCACAAATCACTATCTCACAAATGAGAGGCAAATGGTAACACATTTGAAATCAACATGGTAGATTTTTGTTCCACTCCTGCAACGGGTGAGGTAGATCCTATATGTTCAAAACTCCAATTAAACCTTACCACACATGTACTCTTACATACATCTCTGCAGTCTTCATGCAGTTGTGCAAGCGTCCATGCAGATCTCTCTTGCACCTGACAATACACAGTCTCCAGAAGCACACTCTTAGCACACAGGCAGCTGCTTGTCCTGCCCTCCCATGCTTAATATTCAGCACTGTGTGGTATTTCAGATAGCAGTGTGTAACGCTAACACATTCAACGTCACCAAGGCTCATTTATTTTGCTCTAGTCAATTCACTCACCCATGTTCCACATGCTCATGGTCTCAAGTAGCTGTTAGGACATGTGCTCTTTTCTGCCTCTCTAAACTATAAGGAAAATGTGTCAGGCTGTTACAGTAATTATCACTTGCTCTACCACAGTAGTAAATGTGCTTTGAAATTGCCAATCAAATATCGTTTTCTGCCTAGAATCACACCATGAGTCTGTCTGCACACAGGAGTTGTTGTCAGAGATTTAACTTGTTTTGCTCTTGTTCTGTAAGACTTGCACTCGTAGGAAAGGGGCAGCTTGTTTTCTTGAACTGTGATGGTTAGCATTCAGCACAAATCACTATCTCACAAATGAGAGGCAAATGCTAACACATTTGAAATCAACATGGTAGATTTTTGTTCCACTCCTGCAATGGGTGAGGTAGATCCTATATGTTCAAAACTCCAATTAAACCTTACCACACATGTACTCTTACATACATCTCTGCAGTCTTCATGCAGTTGTGCAAGCGTCCATGCAGATCTCTCTTGCACCTGACAATACACAGTCTCCAGCAGCACACTCTTAGCACACAGGCAGCTGCTTGTCCTGCACTCCCATACTTAATATTCAGCACTGTGTGGTATTTCAGATAGCAGTGTGTAACGCTAACACATTCAACGTCACCAAGGCTCATTTATTTTGCTCTAGTCAATTCACTCACCCAGGTTCCACATGCTCATTGTCTCAAGTAGCTGTTAGGACATGTGCTCTTTTCTGCCTCTCTAAACTATAAGGAAAATGTGTCAGGCTGTTACAGTAATTATCACTTGCTCTACCACAGTAGTAAATGTGCTTTGAAATTGCCAATCAAATATCGTTTTCTGCCTAGAATCACACCATGAGTCTGTCTGCACACAGGATTTGTTGTCAGAGATTTAATTTGTGTTGCTCTTGTTCTGTAAGACTTGCACTCGTAAGAAAGGGGCAGCTTGTTTTCTTGAACTGTGATGGTTAGCATTCAGCACAAATCACTATCTCACAAATGAGAGGCAAATGCTAACACATTTGAAATCAACATGGTAGATTTTTGTTCCACTCCTGCAATGGGTGAGGTAGATCCTACATGTTCAAAACTCCAATTAAACCTTACCACACATGTACTCTTACATACATCTCTGCAGTCTTCATGCAGTTGTGCAAGCGTCCATGCAGATCTCTCTTGCACCTGACAATACACAGTCTCCAGAAGCACACTCTTAGCACACAGGCAGCTGCTTGTCCTGCACTCCCATGCTTAATATTCAGCACTGTGTGGTATTTCAGATAGCAATGTGTAACGCTAACACATTCAACGTCACCAAGGCTCATTTCCTTTGCTCTAGTCTAATCACTCACCCAGGTTCCACATGCTCATGTTCTCAAGTAGCTGTTAGGACATGTGCTCTTTTCTGCCTCTCTAAACTATAAGGAAAATGTGTCAGGCTGTTACAGTAATTATCACTTGCTCTACCACAGTAGTAAATGTGCTTTGAAATTGGCAATCAAATATCGTTTTCTGCCTAGAATCACACCATGAGTCTGTCTGCACACAGGAATTGTTGTCAGAGATTTAATTCGTGTTGCTCTTGTTCTGTAAGACTTGCACTCGTAGGAAAGGGGCAGCTTGTTTTCTTGAACTGTGATGGTTAGCATTCAGCACAAATCACTATCTCACAAATGAGAGGCAAATGCTAACACATTTGAAATCAACATGGTAGATTTTCCTTCCACTCCTGCAATGGGTGAGGTAGTTCCTACATGTTCAAAACTCCAATTAACCCTTACCACACATGTACTCTTACATACATCTCTGCAGTCTTCATGCAGTTGTGCAAGCGTCCATGCAGATCTCTCTTGCACCTGACAATACACAGTCTCCAGAAGCACACTCTTAGCACACAGGCAGCTGCTTGCCCTGCACTCCCATGCTTAATATTCAGCACTGTGTGGTATTTCAGATAGCAGTGTGTAACGCTAACACATTCAGCGTCACCAAGGCTCATTTCCTTTGCTCTAGTCTAATCACTCACCCAGGTTCCACATGCTCATGGTCTCAAGTAGCTGTTAGGACATGTGCTCTTTTCTGCCTCTCTAAACTATAAGGAAAATGTGTCAGGCTGTTACAGTGATTATCACTTGCTCTACCACAGTAGTAAATGTGCTTTGAAATTGCCAATCAAATATCGTTTTCTGCCTAGAATCACACCATGAGTCTGTCTGCACACAGGAATTGTTGTCAGAGATTTAATTTGTGTTGCTCTTGTTCTGTAAGACTTGCACTCGTAGGAAAGGGGCAGCTTGTTTTCTTGAACTGTGATGGTTAGCATTCAGCACAAATCACTATCTCACAAATGAGAGGCAAATGCTAACACATTTGAAATCAACATGGTAGATTTTTGTTCCACTCCTGCAATGGGTGAGGTAGATCCTACATGTTCAAAACTCCAATTAAACCTTACCACACATGTACTCTTACATACATCTCTGCAGTCTTCATGCAGTTGTGCAAGCGTCCATGCAGATCTCTCTTGCACCTGACAATACACAGTCTCCAGAAGCACACTCTTAGCACACAGGCAGCTGCTTGTCCTGCACTCCCATGTTTAATATTCAGCACTGTGTGGTATTTCAGATAGCAATGTGTAACGCTAACACATTCAACGTCACCAAGGCTCATTTCCTTTGCTCTAGTCTAATCACTCACCCAGGTTCCACATGCTCATGGTCTCAAGTAGCTGTTAGGACATGTGCTCTTTTCTGCCTCTCTAAACTATAAGGAAAATGTGTCAGGCTGTTACAGTAATTATCACTTGCTCTACCACAGTAGTAAATGTGCTTTGAAATTGGCAATCAAATATCGTTTTCTGCCTAGAATCACACCATGAGTCTGTCTGCACACAGGAATTGTTGTCAGAGATTTAATTCGTGTTGCTCTTGTTCTGTAAGACTTGCACTCGTAGGAAAGGGGCAGCTTGTTTTCTTGAACTGTGATGGTTAGCATTCAGCACAAATCACTATCTCACAAATGAGAGGCAAATGCTAACACATTTGAAATCAACATGGTAGATTTTCCTTCCACTCCTGCAATGGGTGAGGTAGTTCCTACATGTTCAAAACTCCAATTAACCCTTACCACACATGTACTCTTACATACATCGCTGCAGTCTTCATGCAGTTGTGCAAGCGTCCATGCAGATCTCTCTTGCACCCGACAATACACAGTCTCCAGAAGCACACTCTTAGCACACAGGCAGCTGCTTGTCCTGCACTCCCATGCTTAATATTCAGCACTGTGTGGTATTTCAGATAGCAGTGTGTAACGCTAACACATTCTACGTCACCAAGGCTCATTTCCTTTGCTCTAGTCTAATCACTCACCCAGGTTCCACATGCTCATGGTCTCAAGTAGCTGTTAGGACATGTGCTCTTTTCTGCCTCTCTAAACTATAAGGAAAATGTGTCAGGCTGTTACAGTAATTATCACTTGCTCTACCACAGTAGTAAATGTGCTTTGAAATTGCCAATCAAATATCGTTTTCTGCCTAGAATCACACCATGAGCCTGTGTGCACACAGATATTGTTGTCAGAGATTTAATTTGTGTTGCTCTTGTTCTGTAAGACTTGCACTCGTAGGAAAGGGGCAGCTTGTTTTCTTGAACTGTGATGGTTAGCATTCAGCACAAATCACTATCTCACAAATGAGAGGCAAATGCTAACACATTTGAAATCAACATGGTAGATTTTCCTTCCACTCCTGAAATGGGTGAGGTAGTTCCTAACATGTTCAAAACTCCAATTAACCCTTACCACACATGTACTCTTACATACATCTCTGCAGTCTTCATGCAGTTGTGCAAGCGTCAATGCAGATCTCTCTTGCACCTGACAATACACAGTCTCAGGAAGCACACTCTTAGCACACAGGCAGCTGCTTGTCCTGCACTCCCATGCTTAATATTCAGCACTTTGTGGTATTTCAGATAGCAGTGTGTAACACTAACACATTCAGCGTCACCAAGGCTCATTTCCTTTGCTCTAGTCTAATCACTCACCCAGGTTCCACATGCTCATGGTCTCAAGTAGCTGTTAGGACATGTGCTCTTTTCTGCCTCTCTAAACTATAAGGAAAATGTGTCAGGCTGTTACAGTAATTATCACTTGCTCTACCACAGTAGTAAATGTGCTTTGAAATTGCCAATCAAATATCGTTTTCTGCCTAGAATCACACCATGAGTCTGTCTGCACACAAGAGTTGTTGTCAGAGATTTAATTTGTGTTGCTCTTGTTCTGTAAGACTTGCACTCGTAGAAAAGGGGCAGCTTGTTTTCTTGAACTGTGATGGTTAGCATTCAGCACAAATCACTATCTCACAAATGAGAGGCAAATGCTAACACATTTGAAATCAACATGGTAGATTTTTGTTCCACTCCTGCAATGGGTGAGGTAGATCCTATATGTTCAAAACTCCAATTAAACCTTACCACACATGTACTCTTACATACATCTCTGCAGTCTTCATGCAGTTGTGCAAGCGTCCATGCAGATCTCTCTTGCACCTGACAATACACAGTCTCCAGAAGCACACTCTTAGCACACAGGCAGCTGCTTGTCCTGCACTCCCATGCTTAATATTCAGCACTGTGTGGTATTTCAGATAGCAGTGTGTTACGCTAACACATTCAACGTCACCAAGGCTCATTTATTTTGCTCTAGTCAATTCACTCACCCAGGTTCCACATGCTCATGGTCTCAAGTAGCTGTTAGGACATGTGCTCTTTTCTGCCTCTCTAAACTATAAGGAAAATGTGTCAGGCTGTTACAGTAATTATCACTTGCTCTACCACAGTAGTAAATTTGCTTTGAAATTGCCAATCAAATATCGTTTTCTGCCTAGAATCACACCATGAGTCTGTCTGCACACAGGAATTGTTGTCAGAGATTTAATTTGTGGTGCTCTTGTTCTGTAAAACTTGCACTCGTAGGAAAGGGGCAGCTTGTTTCTTGAACTGTGATGGTTAGCATTCAGCACAAATCACTATCTCACAAATGAGAGGCAAATGCTAACACATTTGAAATCAACATGGTAGATTTTCCTTCCACTCCTGCAATGGGTGAGGTAGTTCCTACATGTTCAAAACTCCAATTAACCCTTACCACACATGTACTCTTACATACATCTCTGCAGTCTGCATGCAGTTGTGCAAGCGTCCATGCAGATCTCTCTTGCACCTGATAATACACAGTCTCCAGAAGCACACTCTTAGCACACAGGCAGCTGCTTGTCCTGCACTCCCATGCTTAATATTCAGCACTGTGTGGTATTTCAGATAGCAGTGTGTAACGCTACACATTCAGCGTCACGAAGGCTCATTTCCTTTGCTCTAGTCTAATCACTCACCCAGGTTCCACATGCTCATGGTCTCAAGTAGCTGTTAGGACATGTGCTCTTTTCTGCCTCTCTAAACTATAAGGAAAATGTGTCAGGCTGTTACAGTAATTATCACTTGCTCTACCACAGTAGTAAATGTGCTTTGAAATTGCCAATCAAATATCGTTTTCTGCCTAGAATCACACCATGAGTCTGTCTGCACACAGGAGTTGTTGTCAGAGATTTAATTTGTTTTGCTCTTGTTCTGTAAGACTTGCACTCGTAGGAAAGGGGCAGCTTGTTTTCTTGAACTGTGATGGTTAGCATTCAGCACAAATCACTATCTCACAAATGAGAGGCAAATGGTAACACATTTGAAATCAACATGGTAGATTTTTGTTCCACTCCTGCAATGGGTGAGGTAGATCCTATATGTTCAAAACTCCAATTAAACCTTACCACACATGTACTCTTACATACATCTCTGCAGTCTTCATGCAGTTGTGCAAGCGTCCATGCAGATCTCTCTTGCACCTGACAATACACAGTCTCCAGAAGCACACTCTTAGCACACAGGCAGCTGCTTGTCCTGCACTCCCATGCTTAATATTCAGCACTGTGTGGTATTTCAGATAGCAGTGTGTAACGCTACACATTCAGCGTCACGAAGGCTCATTTCCTTTGCTCTAGTCTAATCACTCACCCAGGTTCCACATGCTCATGGTCTCAAGTAGCTGTTAGGACATGTGCTCTTTTCTGCCTCTCTAAACTATAAGGAAAATGTGTCAGGCTGTTACATTAATTATCACTTGCTCTACCACAGTAGTAAATGTGCTTTGAAATTGCCAATCAAATATCGTTTTCTGCCTAGAATCACACCATGAGTCTGTCTGCACACAGGAGTTGTTGTCAGAGATTTAATTTGTTTTGCTCTTGTTCTGTAAGACTTGCACTCGTAGGAAAGGGGCAGCTTGTTTTCTTGAACTGTGATGGTTAGCATTCAGCACAAATCACTATCTCACAAATGAGAGGCAAATGGTAACACATTTGAAATCAACATGGTAGATTTTTGTTCCACTCCTGCAATGGGTGAGGTAGATCCTATATGTTCAAAACTCCAATTAAACCTTACCACACATGTACTCTTACATACATCTCTGCAGTCTTCATGCAGTTGTGCAAGCGTCTATGCAGATCTCTCTTGCACCTGACAATACACAGTCTCCAGAAGCACACTCTTAGCAGACAGGCAGCTGCTTGTCCTGCACTCCCATGCTTAATATTCAGCACTGTGTGGTATTTCAGATAGCAGTGTGTAACGCTACACATTCAGCGTCACGAAGGCTCATTTCCTTTGCTCTAGTCTAATCACTCACCCAGGTTCCACATGCTCATGGTCTCAAGTAGCTGTTAGGACATGTGCTCTTTTCTGCCTCTCTAAACTATAAGGAAAATGTGTCAGGCTGTTACAGTAATTATCACTTGCTCTACCACAGTAGTAAATGTGCTTTGAAATTGCCAATCAAATATCGTTTTCTGCCTAGAATCACACCATGAGTCTGTCTGCACACAGGAGTTGTTGTCAGAGATTTAATTTGTTTTGCTCTTGTTCTGTAAGACTTGCACTCGTAGGAAAGGGGCAGCTTGTTTTCTTGAACTGTGATGGTAAGCATTCAGCACAAATCACTATCTCACAAATGAGAGGCAAATGCTAACACATTTGAAATCAACATGGTAGATTTTTGTTCCACTCCTGCAATGGGTGAGGTAGATCCTATATGTTCAAAACTCCAATTAAACCTTACCACACATGTACTCTTACATACATCTCTGCAGTCTTCATGCAGTTGTGCAAGCGTCCATGCAGATCTCTCTTGCACCTGACAATACACAGTCTCCAGAAGCACACTCTTAGCACACAGGCAGCTGCTTGTCCTGCACTCCCATGCTTAATATTCAGCACTGTGTGGTATTTCAGATAGCAGTGTGTAACGCTAACACATTCAGCGTCACCAAGGCTCATTTCCTTTGCTCTAGTCTAATCACTCACCCAGGTTCCACATGCTCATGGTCTCAAGTAGCTGTTAGGACATGTGCTCTTTTCTGCCTCTCTAAACTATAAGGAAAATGTGTCAGGCTGTTACAGTAATTATCACTTGCTCTACCACAGTAGTAAATGTGCTTTGAAATTGGCAATCAAATATCGTTTTCTGCCTAGAATCACACCATGAGTCTGTCTGCACACAGGAATTGTTGTCCGAGATTTAATTCGTGTTGCTCTTGTTCTGTAAGACTTGCACTCGTAGGAAAGGGGCAGCTTGTTTTCTTGAACTGTGATGGTTAGCATTCAGCACAAATCACTATCTCACAAATGAGAGGCAAATGCTAACACATTTGAAATCAACATGGTAGATTTTCCTTCCACTCCTGCAATGGGTGTGGTAGTTCCTACATGTTCAAAACTCCAATTAACCCTTACCACACATGTACTCTTACATACATCTCTGCAGTCTTCATGCAGTTGTGCAAGCGTCCATGCAGATCTCTCTTGCACCCGACAATACACAGTCTCCAGAAGCACACTCTTAGCACACAGGCAGCTGCTTTTCCTGCACTCCCATGCTTAATATTCAGCACTGTGTGGTATTTCAGATAGCAGTGTGTAACGCTAACACAATCTACGTCACCAAGGCTCATTTCCTTTGCTCTAGTCTAATCACTCACCCAGGTTCCACATGCTCATGGTCTCAAGTAGCTGTTAGGACATGTGCTCTTTTCTGCCTCTCTAAACTATAAGGAAAATGTGTCAGGCTGTTACAGTAATTATCACTTGCTCTACCACAGTAGTAAATGTGCTTTGAAATTGCCAATCAAATATCGTTTTCTGCCTAGAATCACACCATGAGTCTGTCTGCACACAGGAGTTGTTGTCAGAGATTTAACTTGTTTTGCTCTTGTTCTGTAAGACTTGCACTCGTAGGAAAGGGGCAGCTTGTTTTCTTGAACTGTGATGGTTAGCATTCTGCACAAATCACTATCTCACAAATGAGAGGCAAATGCTAACACATTTGAAATCAACATGGTAGATTTTTGTTTCACTCCTGCAATGGGTGAGGTAGATCCTATATGTTCAAAACTCCAATTAAACCTTACCACACATGTACTCTTACATACATCTCTGCAGTCTTCATGCAGTTGTGCAAGCGTCCATGCAGATCTCTCTTGCACCTGACAATACACAGTCTCCAGAAGCACACTCTTAGCACACAGGCAGCTGCTTGTCCTGCACTCCCATACTTAATATTCAGCACTGTGTGGTATTTCAGATAGCAGTGTATAACGCTAACACATTCAACGTCACCAAGGCTCATTTATTTTGCTCTAGTCAATTCACTCACCCAGGTTCCACATGCTCATTGTCTCAAGTAGCTGTTAGGACATGTGCTCTTTTCTGCCTCTCTAAACTATAAGGAAAATGTGTCAGGCTGTTACAGTAATTATCACTTGCTCTACCACAGTAGTAAATGTGCTTTGAAATTGCCAATCAAATATCGTTTTCTGCCTAGAATCACACCATGAGTCTGTCTGCACACAGGAGTTGTTGTCAGAGATTTAACTTGTTTTGCTCTTGTTCTGTAAGACTTGCACTCGTAGGAAAGGGGCAGCTTGTTTTCTTGAACTGTGATGGTTAGCATTCTGCACAAATCACTATCTCACAAATGAGAGGCAAATGCTAACACATTTGAAATCAACATGGTAGATTTTTGTTTCACTCCTGCAATGGGTGAGGTAGATCCTATATGTTCAAAACTCCAATTAAACCTTACCACACATGTACTCTTACATACATCTCTGCAGTCTTCATGCAGTTGTGCAAGCGTCCATGCAGATCTCTCTTGCACCTGACAATACACAGTCTCCAGAAGCACACTCTTAGCACACAGGCAGCTGCTTGTCCTGCACTCCCATACTTAATATTCAGCACTGTGTGGTATTTCAGATAGCAGTGTATAACGCTAACACATTCAACGTCACCAAGGCTCATTTATTTTGCTCTAGTCAATTCACTCACCCAGGTTCCACATGCTCATTGTCTCAAGTAGCTGTTAGGACATGTGCTCTTTTCTGCCTCTCTAAACTATAAGGAAAATGTGTCAGGCTGTTACAGTAATTATCACTTGCTCTACCACAGTAGTAAATGTACTTTGAAATTGCCAATCAAATATCGTTTTCTGCCTAGAATCACACCATGAGTCTGTCTGCACACAGGAGTTGTTGTCAGAGATTTAATTTGTGTTGCTCTTGTTCTGTAAGACTTGCACTCGTAGGAAAGGGGCAGCTTGTTTTCTTGAACTGTGATGGTTAGCATTCAGCACAAATCACTATCTCACAAATGAGAGGCAAATGGTAACACATTTGAAATCAACATGGTAGATATTTGTTCCACTCCTGCAATGGGTGAGGTAGATCCTATATGTTCAAAACTCCAATTAAACCTTACCACACATGTACTCTTACATACATCTCTGCAGTCTTCATGCAGTTGTGCAAGCGTCCATGCAGATCTCTCTTGCACCTGACAATACACAGTCTCCAGAAGCACACTCTTAGCACACAGGCAGCTGCTTGTCCTGCCCTCCCATGCTTAATATTCAGCACTGTGTGGTATTTCAGATAGCAGTGTGTAACGCTAACACATTCAACGTCACCAAGGCTCATTTATTTTGCTCTAGTCAATTCACTCACCCAGGTTCCACATGCTCATGGTCTCAAGTAGCTGTTAGGACATGTGCTCTTTTCTGCCTCTCTAAACTATAAGGAAAATGTGTCAGGCTGTTACAGTAATTATCACTTGCTCTACCACAGTAGTAAATGTGCTTTGAAATTGCCAATCAAATATCGTTTTCTGCCTAGAATCACACCATGAGTCTGTCTACACACAGGAATTGTTGTCAGAGATTTAATTCGTGTTGCTCTTGTTCTGTAAGACTTGCACTCGTAGGAAAGGGGCAGCTTGTTTTCTTGAACTGTGATGGTTAGCATTCAGCACAAATCACTATCTCACAAATGAGAGGCAAATGCTAACACATTTGAAATCAACATGGTAGATTTTTGTTCCACTCCTGCAATGGGTGAGGTAGATCCTACATGTTCAAAACTCCAATTAAACCTTACCACACATGTACTCTTACATACATCTCTGCAGTCTTCATGCAGTTGTGCAAGCGTCCATGCAGATCTCTCTTGCAGCTGACAATACACAGTCTCCAGAAGCACACTCTTAGCAGACAGGCAGCTGCTTGTCCTGCACTCCCATGCTTAATATTCAGCACTGTGTGGTATTTCAGATAGCAGTGTGTAACGCTAACACATTCAACGTCACCAAGGCTCATTTCCTTTGCTCTAGTCTAATCACTCACCCAGGTTCCACATGCTCATGGTCTCAAGTAGCTGTTAGGACATGTGCTCTTTTCTGCCTCTCTAAAGTATAAGGAAAATGTGTCAGGCTGTTACAGTAATTATCACTTGCTCTACCACAGTAGTAAATGTGCTTTGAAATTGGCAATCAAATATCGTTTTCTGCCTAGAATCACACCATGAGTCTGTCTGCACACAGGAATTGTTGTCAGAGATTTAATTCGTGTTGCTCTTGTTCTGTAAGACTTGCACTCGTAGGAAAGGGGCAGCTTGTTTTCTTGAACTGTGATGGTTAGCATTCAGCACAAATCACTATCTCACAAATGAGAGGCAAATGCTAACACATTTGAAATCAACATCATAGATTTTCCTTCCACTCCTGCAATGGGTGAGGTAGTTCCTACATGTTCAAAACTCCAATTAACCCTTACCACACATGTACTATTACATACATCTCTGCAGTCTTCATGCAGTTGTGCAAGCGTCCATGCAGATCTCTCTTGCACCCGACAATACACAGTCTCCAGAAGCACACTCTTAGCACACAGGCAGCTGCTTGTCCTGCACTCCCATGCTTAATATTCAGCACTGTGTGGTATTTCAGATAGCAGTGTGTAACGCTAACACATTCAGCGTCACCAAGGCTCATTTCCTTTGCTCTAGTCTAATCACTCACCCAGGTTCCACATGCTCATGGTCTCAAGTAGCTGTTAGGACATGTGCTCTTTTCTGCCTCTCTAAACTATAAGGAAAATGTGTCAGGCTGTTACAGTAATTATCACTTGCTCTACCACAGTAGTAAATGTGCTTTGAAATTGCCAATCAAATATTGTTTTCTGCCTAGAATCACACCATGAGCCTGTGTGCACACAGATATTGTTGTCAGAGATTTAATTTGTGTTGCTCTTGTTCTGTAAGACTTGCACTCGTAGGAAAGGGGCAGCTTGTTTTCTTGAACTGTGATGGTTAGCATTCAGCACAAATCACTATCTCACAAATGAGAGGCAAATGCTAACACATTTGAAATCAACATGGTAGATTTTCCTTCCACTCCTGAAATGGGTGAGGTAGTTCCTAACATGTTCAAAACTCCAATTAACCCTTACCACACATGTACTCTTACATACATCTCTGCAGTCTTCATGCGGTTGTGCAAGCGTCAATGCAGATCTCTCTTGCACCTGACAATACACAGTCTCAGGAAGCACACTCTTAGCACACAGGCGGCTTGTCCTGCACTCCCATGCTTAATATTCAGCACTGTGTGGTATTTTAGATAGCAGTGTATAACACTAACACATTCAGCGTCACCAAGGCTCATTTCCTTTGCTCTAGTCTAATCACTCACCCAGGTTCCACATGCTCATGGTCTCAAGTAGCTGTTAGGACATGTGCTCTTTTCTGCCTCTCTAAACTATAAGGAAAATGTGTCAGGCTGTTACAGTAATTATCACTTGCTCTACCACAGTAGTAAATGTGCTTTGAAATTGCCAATCAAATATCGTTTTCTGCCTAGAAACACACCATGAGTCTGTCTGCACACAGGAGTTGTTGTCAGAGATTTAACTTGTTTTGCTCTTGTTCTGTAAGACTTGCACTCGTAGGAAAGGGGCAGCTTGTTTTCTTGAACTGTGATGGTTAGCATTCAGCACAAATCACTATCTCACAAATGAGAGGCAAATGCTAACACATTTGAAATCAACATGGTAGATTTTTGTTCCACTCCTGCAATGGGTGAGGTAGATCCTATATGTTCAAAACTCCAATTAAACCTTACCACACATGTACTCTTACATACATCTCTGCAGTCTTCATGCAGTTGTGCAAGCGTCCATGCAGATCTCTCTTGCACCTGACAATACACAGTCTCCAGCAGCACACTCTTAGCACACAGGCAGCTGCTTGTCCTGCACTCCCATACTTAATATTCAGCACTGTGTGGTATTTCAGATAGCAGTGTGTAACGCTAACACATTCAACGTCACCAAGGCTCATTTATTTTGCTCTAGTCAATTCACTCACCCAGGTTCCACATGCTCATTGTCTCAAGTAGCTGTTAGGACATGTGCTCTTTTCTGCCTCTCTAAACTATAAGGAAAATGTGTCAGGCTGTTACAGTAATTATCACTTGCTCTACCACAGTAGTAAATGTGCTTTGAAATTGCCAATCAAATATCGTTTTCTGCCTAGAATCACACCATGAGTCTGTCTGCACACAGGAATTGTTGTCAGAGATATAATTTGTGTTGCTCTTGTTCTGTAAGACTTGCACTCGTAAGAAAGGGGCAGCTTGTTTTCTTGAACTGTGATGGTTAGCATTCAGCACAAATCACTATCTCACAAATGAGAGGCAAATGCTAACACATTTGAAATCAACATGGTAGATTTTTGTTCCACTCCTGCAATGGGTGAGGTAGATCCTACATGTTCAAAACTCCAATTAAACCTTACCACACATGTACTCTTACATACATCTCTGCAGTCTTCATGCAGTTGTGCAAGCGTCCATGCAGATCTCTCTTGCACCTGACAATACACAGTCTCCAGAAGCACACTCTTAGCACACAGGCAGCTGCTTGTCCTTCACTCCCATGCTTAATATTCAGCACTGTGTGGTATTTCAGATAGCAGTGTGTAACGCTAACACATTCAGCGTCACCAAGGCTCATTTCCTTTGCTCTAGTCTAATCACTCACCCAGGTTCCACATGCTCATGGTCTCAAGTAGCTGTTAGGACATGTGCTCTTTTCTGCCTCTCTAAACTATAAGGAAAATGTGTCAGGCTGTTACAGTAATTATCACTTGCTCTACCACAGTAGTAAATGTGCTTTGAAATTGCCAATCAAATATCGTTTTCTGCCTAGAATCACACCATGAGTCTGTCTGCACACAGGAGTTGTTGTCAGAGATTTAATTTGTGTTGCTCTTGTTCTGTAAGACTTGCACTCGTAGGAAAGGGGCAGCTTGTTTTCTTGAACTGTGATGGTTAGCATTCAGCACAAATCACTATCTCACAAATGAGAGGCAAATGGTAACACATTTGAAATCAACATGGTAGATTTTTGTTCCACTCCTGCAACGGGTGAGGTAGATCCTATATGTTCAAAACTCCAATTAAACCTTACCACACATGTACTCTTACATACATCTCTGCAGTCTTCATGCAGTTGTGCAAGCGTCCATGCAGATCTCTCTTGCACCTGACAATACACAGTCTCCAGAAGCACACTCTTAGCACACAGGCAGCTGCTTGTCCTGCCCTCCCATGCTTAATATTCAGCACTGTGTGGTATTTCAGATAGCAGTGTGTAACGCTAACACATTCAACGTCACCAAGGCTCATTTATTTTGCTCTAGTCAATTCACTCACCCAGGTTCCACATGCTCATGGTCTCAAGTAGCTGTTAGGACATGTGCTCTTTTCTGCCTCTCTAAACTATAAGGAAAATGTGTCAGGCTGTTACAGTAATTATCACTTGCTCTACCACAGTAGTAAATGTGCTTTGAAATTGCCAATCAAATATCGTTTTCTGCCTAGAATCACACCATGAGTCTGTCTGCACACAGGAATTGTTGTCAGAGATTTAATTCGTGTTGCTCTTGTTCTGTAAGACTTGCACTCGTAGGAAAGGGGCAGCTTGTTTTCTTGAACTGTGATGGTTAGCATTCAGCACAAATCACTATCTCACAAATGAGAGGCAAATGCTAACACATTTGAAATCAACATGGTAGATTTTTGTTCCACTCCTGCAATGGGTGAGGTAGATCCTACATGTTCAAAACTCCAATTAAACCTTACCACACATGTACTCTTACATACATC
Source organism: Triturus cristatus (assembly GCF_964204655.1). Taxonomy (NCBI): domain Eukaryota; kingdom Metazoa; phylum Chordata; class Amphibia; order Caudata; family Salamandridae; genus Triturus; species Triturus cristatus. The sequence continues at coordinate 947,132,437 of NC_140586.1, forward strand.
TCTGCAGTCTTCATGCAGTTGTGCAAGCGTCCATGCAGATCTCTCTTGCACCTGACAATACACAGTATCCAGAAGCACACTCTTAGCACACAGGCAGCTGCTTGTCCTGCACTCCCATGCTTAATATTCAGCACTGTGTGGTATTTCAGATAGCAGTGTGTAACGCTAACACATTCAACGTCACCAAGGCTCATTTCCTTTGCTCTAGTCTAATCACTCACCCAGGTTCCACATGCTCATGGTCTCAAGTAGCTGTTAGGACATGTGCTCTTTTCTGCCTCTCTAAACTATGAGGAAAATGTGTCAGGCTGTTACAGTAATTATCACTTGCTCTACCACAGTAGTAAATGTGCTTTGAAATTGGCAATCAAATATCGTTTTCTGCCTAGAATCACACCATGAGTCTGTCTGCACACAGGAATTGTTGTCAGAGATTTAATTCGTGTTGCTCTTGTTCTGTAAGACTTGCACTCATGGGAAAGGGGCAGCTTGTTTTCTTGAACTGTGATGGTTAGCATTCAGCACAAATCACTATCTCACAAATGAGAGGCAAATGCTAACACATTTGAAATCAACATGGTAGATTTTCCTTCCACTCCTGCAATGGGTGAGGTAGTTCCTACATGTTCAAAACTCCAATTAACCCTTACCACACATGTACTCTTACATACATCTCTGCAGTCTTCATGCAGTTGTGCAAGCGTCCATGCAGATCTCTCTTGCACCTGACAATACACAGTCTCCAGAAGCACACTCTTAGCACACAGGCAGCTGCTTGTCCTGCACTCCCATGCTTAATATTCAGCACTGTGTGGTATTTCAGAAAGCAGTGTGTAACGCTAACACATTCAGCGTCACCAAGGCTCATTTCCTTTGCTCTCGTCTAATCACTCACCCAGGTTCCACATGCTCATGGTCTCAAGTAGCTGTTAGGACATGTGCTCTTTTCTGCCTCTCTAAACTATAAGGAAAATGTGTCAGGCTGTTACAGTAATTATCACTTGCTCTACCACAGTAGTAAATGTGCTTTGAAATTGCCAATCAAATATCGTTTTCTGCCTAGAATCACACCATGAGCCTATGTGCACACAGATATTGTTGTCAGAGATTTAATTTGTGTTGCTCTTGTTCTGTAAGACTTGCACTCGTAGGAAAGGGGCAGCTTGTTTTCTTGAACTGTGATGGTTAGCATTCAGCACAAATCACTATCTCACAAATGAGAGGCAAATGCTAACACATTTGAAATCAACATGGTAGATTTTCCTTCCACTCCTGAAATGGGTGAGGTAGTTCCTAACATGTTCAAAACTCCAATTAACCCTTACCACACATGTACTCTTACATACATCTCTGCAGTCTTCATGCAGTTGTGCAAGCGTCAATGCAGATCTCTCTTGCACCTGACAATACACAGTCTCAGGAAGCACACTCTTAGCACACAGGCAGCTGCTTGTCCTGCACTCCCATGCTTAATATTCAGCACTGTGTGGTATTTCAGATAGCAGTGTGTAACGCTAACACATTCAGCGTCACCAAGGCTCATTTCCTTTGCTCTAGTCTAATCACTCACCCAGGTTCCACATGCTCATGGTCTCAAGTAGCTGTTAGGACATGTGCTCTTTTCTGCCTCTCTAAACTATAAGGAAAATGTGTCAGGCTGTTACAGTAATTATCACTTGCTCTACCACAGTAGTAAATGTGCTTTGAAATTGCCAATCAAATATCGTTTTCTGCCCAGAATCACACCATGAGTCTGTCTGCACACAGGAGTTGTTGTCAGAGATTTAATTTGTGTTGCTCTTGTTCTGTAAGACTTGCACTCGTAGGAAAGGGGCAGCTTGTTTTCTTGAACTGTGATGGTTAGCATTCAGCACAAATCACTATCTCACAAATGAGAGGCAAATGCTAACACATTTGAAATCAACATGGTAGATTTTTGTTCCACTCCTGCAATGGGTGAGGTAGATCCTACATGTTCAAAACTCCAATTAAACCTTACCACACATGTACTCTTACATACATCTCTGCAGTCTTCATGCAGTTGTGCAAGCGTCCATGCAGATCTCTCTTGCACCTGACAATACACAGTCTCCAGAAGCACTCTCTTAGCACACAGGCAGCTGCTTGTCCTTCACTCCCATGCTTAATATTCAGCACTGTGTGGTATTTCAGATAGCAGTGTGTAACGCTAACACATTCAGCGTCACCAAGGCTCATTTCCTTTGCTCTAGTCTAATCACTCACCCAGGTTCCACATGCTCATGGTCTCAAGTAGCTGTTAGGACATGTGCTCTTTTCTGCCTCTCTAAACTATAAGGAAAATGTGTCAGGCTGTTACAGTAATTATCACTTGCTCTACCACAGTAGTAACTGTGCTTTGAAATTGCCAATCAAATATCGTTTTCTGCCTAGAATCACACCATGAGTCTGTCTGCACACAGGAGTTGTTGTCAGAGATTTAATTTGTGTTGCTCTTGTTCTGTAAGACTTGCACTCGTAGGAAAGGGGCAGCTTGTTTTCTTGAACTGTGATGGTTAGCATTCAGCACAAATCACTATCTCACAAATGAGAGGCAAATGGTAACACATTTGAAATCAACATGGTAGATTTTTGTTCCACTCCTGCAACGGGTGAGGTAGATCCTATATGTTCAAAACTCCAATTAAACCTTACCACACATGTACTCTTACATACATCTCTGCAGTCTTCATGCAGTTGTGCAAGCGTCCATGCAGATCTCTCTTGCACCTGACAATACACAGTCTCCAGAAGCACACTCTTAGCACACAGGCAGCTGCTTGTCCTGCCCTCCCATGCTTAATATTCAGCACTGTGTGGTATTTCAGATAGCAGTGTGTAACGCTAACACATTCAACGTCACCAAGGCTCATTTATTTTGCTCTAGTCAATTCACTCACCCAGGTTCCACATGCTCATGGTCTCAAGTAGCTGTTAGGACATGTGCTCTTTTCTGCCTCTCTAAACTATAAGGAAAATGTGTCAGGCTGTTACAGTAATTATCACTTGCTCTACCACAGTAGTAAATGTGCTTTGAAATTGCCAATCAAATATCGTTTTCTGCCTAGAATCACACCATGAGTCTGTCTGCACACAGGAATTGTTGTCAGAGATTTAATTCGTGTTGCTCTTGTTCTGTAAGACTTGCACTCGTAGGAAAGGGGCAGCTTGTTTTCTTGAACTGTGATGGTTAGCATTCAGCACAAATCACTATCTCACAAATGAGAGGCAAATGCTAACACATTTGAAATCAACATGGTAGATTTTTGTTCCACTCCTGCAATGGGTGAGGTAGATCCTACATGTTCAAAACTCCAATTAAACCTTACCACACATGTACTCTTACATACATCTCTGCAGTCTTCATGCAGTTGTGCAAGCGTCCATGCAGATCTCTCTTGCACCTGACAATACACAGTATCCAGAAGCACACTCTTAGCACACAGGCAGCTGCTTGTCCTGCACTCCCATGCTTAATATTCAGCACTGTGTGGTATTTCAGATAGCAGTGTGTAACGCTAACACATTCAACGTCACCAAGGCTCATTTCCTTTGCTCTAGTCTAATCACTCACCCAGGTTCCACATGCTCATGGTCTCAAGTAGCTGTTAGGACATGTGCTCTTTTCTGCCTCTCTAAACTATAAGGAAAATGTGTCAGGCTGTTACAGTAATTATCACTTGCTCTACCACAGTAGTAAATGTGCTTTGAAATTGGCAATCAAATATCGTTTTCTGCCTAGAATCACACCATGAGTCTGTCTGCACACAGGAATTGTTGTCAGAGATTTAATTCGTGTTGCTCTTGTTCTGTAAGACTTGCACTCATGGGAAAGGGGCAGCTTGTTTTCTTGAACTGTGATGGTTAGCATTCAGCACAAATCACTATCTCACAAATGAGAGGCAAATGCTAACACATTTGAAATCAACATGGTAGATTTTCCTTCCACTCCTGCAATGGGTGAGGTAGTTCCTACATGTTCAAAACTCCAATTAACCCTTACCACACATGTACTCTTACATACATCTCTGCAGTCTTCATGCAGTTGTGCAAGCGTCCATGCAGATCTCTCTTGCACCTGACAATACACAGTCTCCAGAAGCACACTCTTAGCACACAGGCAGCTGCTTGTCCTGCCCTCCCATGCTTAATATTCAGCACTGTGTGGTATTTCAGATAGCAGTGTGTAACGCTAACACATTCAACGTCACCAAGGCTCATTTATTTTGCTCTAGTCAATTCACTCACCCAGGTTCCACATGCTCATTGTCTCAAGTAGCTGTTAGGACATGTGCTCTTTTCTGCCTCTCTAAACTATAAGGAAAATGTGTCAGGCTGTTACAGTAATTATCACTTGCTCTACCACAGTAGTAAATGTGCTTTGAAATTGCCAATCAAATATCGTTTTCTGCCTAGAATCACACCATGAGTCTGTCTGCACACAGGAATTGTTGTCAGAGATTTAATTTGTGTTGCTCTTGTTCTGTAAGACTTGCACTCGTAAGAAAGGGGCAGCTTGTTTTCTTGAACTGTGATGGTTAGCATTCAGCACAAATCACTATCTCACAAATGAGAGGCAAATGCTAACACATTTGAAATCAACATGGTAGATTTTTGTTCCACTCCTGCAATGGGTGAGGTAGATCCTACATGTTCAAAACTCCAATTAAACCTTACCACACATGTACTCTTACATACATCTCTGCAGTCTTCATGCAGTTGTGCAAGCGTCCATGCAGATCTCTCTTGCACCTGACAATACACAGTCTCCAGAAGCACTCTCTTAGCACACAGGCAGCTGCTTGTCCTTCACTCCCATGCTTAATATTCAGCACTGTGTGGTATTTCAGATAGCAGTGTGTAACGCTAACACATTCAGCGTCACCAAGGCTCATTTCCTTTGCTCTAGTCTAATCACTCACTCAGGTTCCACATGCTCATGGTCTCAAGTAGCTGTTAGGACATGTGCTCTTTTCTGCCTCTCTAAACTATAAGGAAAATGTGTCAGGCTGTTACAGTAATTATCACTTGCTCTACCACAGTAGTAAATGTGCTTTGAAATTGCCAATCAAATATCGTTTTCTGCCTAGAATCACACCATGAGTCTGTCTGCACACAGGAGTTGTTGTCAGAGATTTAATTTGTGTTGCTCTTGTTCTGTAAGACTTGCACTCGTAGGAAAGGGGCAGCTTGTTTTCTTGAACTGTGATGGTTAGCATTCAGCACAAATCACTATCTCACAAATGAGAGGCAAATGGTAACACATTTGAAATCAACATGGTAGATTTTTGTTCCACTCCTGCAACGGGTGAGGTAGATCCTATATGTTCAAAACTCCAATTAAACCTTACCACACATGTACTCTTACATACATCTCTGCAGTCTTCATGCAGTTGTGCAAGCGTCCATGCAGATCTCTCTTGCACCTGACAATACACAGTCTCCAGAAGCACACTCTTAGCACACAGGCAGCTGCTTGTCCTGCCCTCCCATGCTTAATATTCAGCACTGTGTGGTATTTCAGATAGCAGTGTGTAACGCTAACACATTCAACGTCACCAAGGCTCATTTATTTTGCTCTAGTCAATTCACTCACCCAGGTTCCACATGCTCATGGTCTCAAGTAGCTGTTAGGACATGTGCTCTTTTCTGCCTCTCTAAACTATAAGGAAAATGTGTCAGGCTGTTACAGTAATTATCACTTGCTCTACCACAGTAGTAAATGTGCTTTGAAATTGCCAATCAAATATCGTTTTCTGCCTAGAATCACACCATGAGTCTGTCTGCACACAGGAATTGTTGTCAGAGATTTAATTCGTGTTGCTCTTGTTCTGTAAGACTTGCACTCGTAGGAAAGGGGCAGCTTGTTTTCTTGAACTGTGATGGTTAGCATTCAGCACAAATCACTATCTCACAAATGAGAGGCAAATGCTAACACATTTGAAATCAACATGGTAGATTTTTGTTCCACTCCTGCAATGGGTGAGGTAGATCCTACATGTTCAAAACTCCAATTAAACCTTACCACACATGTACTCTTACATACATCTCTGCAGTCTTCATGCAGTTGTGCAAGCGTCCATGCAGATCTCTCTTGCACCTGACAATACACAGTATCCAGAAGCACACTCTTAGCACACAGGCAGCTGCTTGTCCTGCACTCCCATGCTTAATATTCAGCACTTTGTGGTATTTCAGATAGCAGTGTGTAACGCTAACACATTCAACGTCACCAAGGCTCATTTCCTTTGCTCTAGTCTAATCACTCACCCAGGTTCCACATGCTCATGGTCTCAAGTAGCTGTTAGGACATGTGCTCTTTTCTGCCTCTCTAAACTATAAGGAAAATGTGTCAGGCTGTTACAGTAATTATCACTTGCTCTACCACAGTAGTAAATGTGCTTTGAAATTGGCAATCAAATATCGTTTTCTGCCTAGAATCACACCATGAGTCTGTCTGCACACAGGAATTGTTGTCAGAGATTTAATTCGTGTTGCTCTTGTTCTGTAAGACTTGCACTCATGGGAAAGGGGCAGCTTGTTTTCTTGAACTGTGATGGTTAGCATTCAGCACAAATCACTATCTCACAAATGAGAGGCAAATGCTAACACATTTGAAATCAACATGGTAGATTTTCCTTCCACTCCTGCAATGGGTGAGGTAGTTCCTACATGTTCAAAACTCCAATTAACCCTTACCACACATGTACTCTTACATACATCTCTGCAGTCTTCATGCAGTTGTGCAAGCGTCCATGCAGATCTCTCTTGCACCTGACAATACACAGTCTCCAGAAGCACACTCTTAGCACACAGGCAGCTGCTTGTCCTGCACTCCCATGCTTAATATTCAGCACTGTGTGGTATTTCAGATAGCAGTGTGTAACGCTAACACATTCAGCATCACCAAGGCTCATTTCCTTTGCTCTAGTCTAATCACTCACCCAGGTTCCACATGCTCATGGTCTCAAGTAGCTGTTAGGACATGTGCTCTTTTCTGCCTCTCTAAACTATAAGGAAAATGTGTCAGGCTGTTACAGTGATTATCACTTGCTCTACCACAGTAGTAAATGTGCTTTGAAATTGCCAATCAAATATCGTTTTCTGCCTAGAATCACACCATGAGTCTGTCTGCACACAGGAATTGTTGTAAGAGATTTAATTCGTGTTGCTCTTGTTCTGTAAGACTTGCACTCGCAGGAAAGGGGCAGCTTGTTTTCTTGAACTGTGATGGTTAGCATTCAGCACAAATCAATATCTCATAAATGAGAGGCAAATGCTAACACATTTGAAATCAACATGGTAGATTTTCCTTCCACTCCTGCAATGGGTGAGGTAGTTCCTACATGTTCAAAACTCCAATTAACCCTTACCACACATGTACTCTTACATACATCTCTGCAGTCTTCATGCAGTTGTGCAAGCCTCCATGCAGATCTCTCTTGCACCCGACAATACACAGTCTCCAGAAGCACACTCTTAGCACACAGGCAGCTGCTTGTCCTGCACTCCCATGCTTAATATTCAGCACTGTGTGGTATTTCAGATAGCAGTGTGTAACGCTAACACATTCTATGTCACCAAGGCTCATTTCCTTTGCTCTAGTCTAATCACTCACCCAGGTTCCACATGCTCATGGTCTCAAGTAGCTGTTAGGACATGTGCTCTTTTCTGCCTCTCTAAACTATAAGGAAAATGTGTCAGGCTGTTACAGTAATTATCACTTGCTCTACCACAGTAGTAAATGTGCTTTGAAATTGCCAATCAAATATCGTTTTCTGCCTAGAATCACACCATGAGCCTGTGTGCACACAGATATTGTTGTCAGAGATTTAATTTGTGTTGCTCTTGTTCTGTAAGACTTGCACTCGTAGGAAAGGGGCAGCTTGTTTTCTTGAACTGTGATGGTTAGCATTCAGCACAAATCACTATCTCACAAATGAGAGGCAAATGGTAACACATTTGAAATCAACATGGTAGATTTTTGTTCCACTCCTGCAATGGGTGAGGTAGATTCAAAACTCCAATTAAACCTTACCACACATGTACTCTTACATACATCTCTGCAGTCTTCATGCAGTTGTGCAAGCGTCCATGCAGATCTCTCTTGCACCTGACAATACACAGTCTCCAGAAGCACACTCTTAGCACACAGGCAGCTGCTTGTCCTGCCCTCCCATGCTTAAAATTCAGCACTGTGTGGTATTTCAGATAGCAGTGTGTAACGCTAACACATTCAACGTCACCAAGGCTCATTTATTTTGCTCTAGTCAATTCACTCACCCAGGTTCCACATGCTCATGGTCTCAAGTAGCTGTTAGGACATGTGCTCTTTTCTGCCTCTCTAAACTATAAGGAAAATGTGTCAGGCTGTTACAGTAATTATCACTTGCTCTACCACAGTAGTAAATGTGCTTTGAAATTGCCAATCAAATATCGTTTTCTGCCTAGAATCACACCATGAGTCTGTCTGCACACAGGAATTGTTGTCAGAGATTTAATTCGTGTTGCTCTTGTTCTGTAAGACTTGCACTCGTAGGAAAGGGGCAGCTTGTTTTCTTGAACTGTGATGGTTAGCATTCAGCACAAATCACTATCTCACAAATGAGAGGCAAATGCTAACACATTTGAAATCAACATGGTAGATTTTCCTTCCACTCCTGCAATGGGTGAGGTAGTTCCTACATGTTCAAAACTCCAATTAACCCTTACCACACATGTACTCTTACATACATCTCTGCAGTCTTCATGCAGTTGTGCAAGCGTCCATGCAGATCTCTCTTGCACCTGACAATACACAGTCTCCAGAAGCACACTCTTAGCACACAGGCAGCTGCTTGTCCTGCACTCCCATGCTTAATATTCAGCACTGTGTGGTATTTCAGATAGCAGTGTGTAACGCTAACACATTCAGCGTCACCAAGGCTCATTTCCTTTGCTCTAGTCTAATCACTCACCCAGGTTCCACATGCTCATGGTCTCAAGTAGCTGTTAGGACATGTGCTCTTTTCTGCCTCTCTAAACTATAAGGAAAATGTGTCAGGCTGTTACAGTGATTATCACTTGCTCTACCACAGTAGTAAATGTGCTTTGAAATTGCCAATCAAATATCGTTTTCTGCCTAGAATCACACCATGAGTCTGTCTGCACACAGGAATTGTTGTAAGAGATTTAATTTGTGTTGCTCTTGTTCTGTAAGACTTGCACTCGCAGGAAAGGGGCAGCTTGTTTTCTTGAACTGTGATGGTTAGCATTCAGCACAAATCAATATCTCATAAATGAGAGGCAAATGCTAACACATTTGAAATCAACATGGTAGATTTTCCTTCCACTCCTGCAATGGGTGAGGTAGTTCCTACATGTTCAAAACTCCAATTAACCCTTACCACACATGTACTCTTACATACATCTCTGCAGTCTTCATGCAGTTGTGCAAGCCTCCATGCAGATCTCTCTTGCACCCGACAATACACAGTCTCCAGAAGCACACTCTTAGCACACAGGCAGCTGCTTGTCCTGCACTCCCATGCTTAATATTCAGCACTGTGTGGTATTTCAGATAGCAGTGTGTAACGCTAACACATTCTATGTCACCAAGGCTCATTTCCTTTGCTCTAGTCTAATCACTCACCCAGGTTCCACATGCTCATGGTCTCAAGTAGCTGTTAGGACATGTGCTCTTTTCTGCCTCTCTAAACTATAAGGAAAATGTGTCAGGCTGTTACAGTAATTATCACTTGCTCTACCACAGTAGTAAATGTGCTTTGAAATTGCCAATCAAATATCGTTTTCTGCCTAGAATCACACCATGAGCCTGTGTGCACACAGATATTGTTGTCAGAGATTTAATTTGTGTTGCTCTTGTTCTGTAAGACTTGCACTCGTAGGAAAGGGGCAGCTTGTTTTCTTGAACTGTGATGGTTAGCATTCAGCACAAATCACTATCTCACAAATGAGAGGCAAATGGTAACACATTTGAAATCAACATGGTAGATTTTTGTTCCACTCCTGCAATGGGTGAGGTAGATCCTATATGTTCAAAACTCCAATTAAACCTTACCACACATGTACTCTTACATACATCTCTGCAGTCTTCATGCAGTTGTGCAAGCGTCCATGCAGATCTCTCTTGCACCTGACAATACACAGTCTCCAGAAGCACACTCTTAGCACACAGGCAGCTGCTTGTCCTGCCCTCCCATGCTTAATATTCAGCACTGTGTGGTATTTCAGATAGCAGTGTGTAACGCTAACACATTCAACGTCACCAAGGCTCATTTATTTTGCTCTAGTCAATTCACTCACCCAGGTTCCACATGCTCATGGTCTCAAGTAGCTGTTAGGACATGTGCTCTTTTCTGCCTCTCTAAACTATAAGGAAAATGTGTCAGGCTGTTACAGTAATTATCACTTGCTCTACCACAGTAGTAAATGTGCTTTGAAATTGCCAATCAAATATCGTTTTCTGCCTAGAATCACACCATGAGTCTGTCTGCACACAGGAATTGTTGTCAGAGATTTAATTCGTGTTGCTCTTGTTCTGTAAGACTTGCACTCGTAGGAAAGGGGCAGCTTGTTTTCTTGAACTGTGATGGTTAGCATTCAGCACAAATCACTATCTCACAAATGAGAGGCAAATGCTAACACATTTGAAATCAACATCGTAGATTTTCCTTCCACTCCTGCAATGGGTGAGGTAGTTCCTACATGTTCAAAACTCCAATTAACCCTTACCACACATGTACTCTTACATACATCTCTGCAGTCTTCATGCAGTTGTGCAAGCGTCCATGCAGATCTCTCTTGCACCCGACAATACACAGTCTCCAGAAGCACACTCTTAGCACACAGGCAGCTGCTTGTCCTGCACTCCCATGCTTAATATTCAGCACTGTGTGGTATTTCAGATAGCAGTGTGTAACGCTAACACATTCAGCGTCACCAAGGCTCATTTCCTTTGCTCTAGTCTAATCACTCACCCAGGTTCCACATGCTCATGGTCTCAAGTAGCTGTTAGGACATGTGCTCTTTTCTGCCTCTCTAAACTGTAAGGAAAATGTGTCAGGCTGTTACAGTAATTATCACTTGCTCTACCACAGTAGTAAATGTGCTTTGAAATTGCCAATCAAATATTGTTTTCTGCCTAGAATCACACCATGAGCCTGTGTGCACACAGATATTGTTGTCAGAGATTTAATTTGTGTTGCTCTTGTTCTGTAAGACTTGCACTCGTAGGAAAGGGGCAGCTTGTTTTCTTGAACTGTGATGGTTAGCATTCAGCACAAATCACTATCTCACAAATGAGAGGCAAATGCTAACACATTTGAAATCAACATGGTAGATTTTCCTTCCACTCCTGAAATGGGTGAGGTAGTTCCTAACATGTTCAAAACTCCAATTAACCCTTACCACACATGTACTCTTACATACATCTCTGCAGTCTTCATGCGGTTGTGCAAGCGTCAATGTAGATCTCTCTTGCACCTGACAATACACAGTCTCAGGAAGCACACTCTTAGCACACAGGCGGCTTGTCCTGCACTCCCATGCTTAATATTCAGCACTGTGTGGTATTTTAGATAGCAGTGTATAACACTAACACATTCAGCGTCACCAAGGCTCATTTCCTTTGCTCTAGTCTAATCACTCACCCAGGTTCCACATGCTCATGGTCTCAAGTAGCTGTTAGGACATGTGCTCTTTTCTGCCTCTCTAAACTATAAGGAAAATGTGTCAGGCTGTTACAGTAATTATCACTTGCTCTACCACAGTAGTAAATGTGGTTTGAAATTGCCAATCAAATATCGTTTTCTGCCTAGAAACACACCATGAGTCTGTCTGCACACAGGAGTTGTTGTCAGAGATTTAACTTGTTTTGCTCTTGTTCTGTAAGACTTGCACTCGTAGGAAAGGGGCAGCTTGTTTTCTTGAACTGTGATGGTTAGCATTCAGCACAAATCACTATCTCACAAATGAGAGGCAAATGCTAACACATTTGAAATCAACATGGTAGATTTTTGTTCCACTCCTGCAATGGGTGAGGTAGATCCTATATGTTCAAAACTCCAATTAAACCTTACCACACATGTACTCTTACATACATCTCTGCAGTCTTCATGCAGTTGTGCAAGCGTCCATGCAGATCTCTCTTGCACCTGACAATACACAGTCTCCAGCAGCACACTCTTAGCACACAGGCAGCTGCTTGTCCTGCACTCCCATACTTAATATTCAGCACTGTGTGGTATTTCAGATAGCAGTGTGTAACGCTAACACATTCAACGTCACCAAGGCTCATTTATTTTGCTCTAGTCAATTCACTCACCCAGGTTCCACATGCTCATTGTCTCAAGTAGCTGTTAGGACATGTGCTCTTTTCTGCCTCTCTAAACTATAAGGAAAATGTGTCAGGCTGTTACAGTAATTATCACTTGCTCTACCACAGTAGTAAATGTGCTTTGAAATTGCTAATCAAATATCGTTTTCTGCCTAGAATCACACCATGAGTCTGTCTGCACACAGGAATTGTTGTCAGAGATTTAATTTGTGTTGCTCTTGTTCTGTAAGACTTGCACTCGTAAGAAAGGGGCAGCTTGTTTTCTTGAACTGTGATGGTTAGCATTCAGCACAAATCACTATCTCACAAATGAGAGGCAAATGCTAACACATTTGAAATCAACATGGTAGATTTTTGTTCCACTCCTGCAATGGGTGAGGTAGATCCTACATGTTCAAAACTCCAATTAAACCTTACCACACATGTACTCTTACATACATCTCTGCAGTCTTCATGCAGTTGTGCAAGCGTCCATGCAGATCTCTCTTGCACCTGACAATACACAGTCTCCAGAAGCACACTCTTAGCACACAGGCAGCTGCTTGTCCTTCACTCCCATGCTTAATATTCAGCACTGTGTGGTATTTCAGATAGCAGTGTGTAACGCTAACACATTCAGCGTCACCAAGGCTCATTTCCTTTGCTCTAGTCTAATCACTCACCCAGGTTCCACATGCTCATGGTCTCAAGTAGCTGTTAGGACATGTGCTCTTTTCTGCCTCTCTAAACTATAAGGAAAATGTGTCAGGCTGTTACAGTAATTATCACTTGCTCTACCACAGTAGTAAATGTGCTTTGAAATTGCCAATCAAATATCGTTTTCTGCCTAGAATCACACCATGAGTCTGTCTGCACACAGGAGTTGTTGTCAGAGATTTAATTTGTGTTGCTCTTGTTCTGTAAGACTTGCACTCGTAGGAAAGGGGCAGCTTGTTTTCTTGAACTGTGATGGTTAGCATTCAGCACAAATCACTATCTCACAAATGAGAGGCAAATGGTAACACATTTGAAATCAACATGGTAGATTTTTGTTCCACTCCTGCAACGGGTGAGGTAGATCCTATATGTTCAAAACTCCAATTAAACCTTACCACACATGTACTCTTACATACATCTCTGCAGTCTTCATGCAGTTGTGCAAGCGTCCATGCAGATCTCTCTTGCACCTGACAATACACAGTCTCCAGAAGCACACTCTTAGCACACAGGCAGCTGCTTGTCCTGCCCTCCCATGCTTAATATTCAGCACTGTGTGGTATTTCAGATAGCAGTGTGTAACGCTAACACATTCAACGTCACCAAGGCTCATTTATTTTGCTCTAGTCAATTCACTCACCCAGGTTCCACATGCTCATGGTCTCAAGTAGCTGTTAGGACATGTGCTCTTTTCTGCCTCTCTAAACTATAAGGAAAATGTGTCAGGCTGTTACAGTAATTATCACTTGCTCTACCACAGTAGTAAATGTGCTTTGAAATTGCCAATCAAATATCGTTTTCTGCCTAGAATCACACCATGAGTCTGTCTGCACACAGGAATTGTTGTCAGAGATTTAATTTGTGTTGCTCTTGTTCTGTAAGACTTGCACTCTTAGGAAAGGGGCAGCTTGTTTTCTTGAACTGTGATGGTTAGCATTCAGCACAAATCACTATTTCACAAATGAGAGGCAAATGCTAACACATTTGAAATCAACATGGTAGAATTTTGTTCCACTCCTGCAATGGGTGAGGTAGATCCTACATGTTCAAAACTCCAATTAAACCTTACCACACATGTACTCTTACATACATCTCTGCAGTCTTCATGCAGTTGTGCAAGCGTCCATGCAGATCTCTCTTGCACCTGACAATACACAGTATCCAGAAGCACACTCTTAGCACACAGGCAGCTGCTTGTCCTGCACTCCCATGCTTAATATTCAGCACTGTGTGGTATTTCAGATAGCAGTGTGTAACGCTAACACATTCAACGTCACCAAGGCTCATTTCCTTTGCTCTAGTCTAATCACTCACCCAGGTTCCACATGCTCATGGTCTCAAGTAGCTGTTAGGACATGTGCTCTTTTCTGCCTCTCTAAACTATAAGGAAAATGTGTCAGGCTGTTACAGTAATTATCACTTGCTCTACCACAGTAGTAAATGTGCTTTGAAATTGGCAATCAAATATCGTTTTCTGCCTAGAATCACACCATGAGTCTGTCTGCACACAGGAATTGTTGTCAGAGATTTAATTCGTGTTGCTCTTGTTCTGTAAGACTTGCACTCATGGGAAAGGGGCAGCTTGTTTTCTTGAACTGTGATGGTTAGCATTCAGCACAAATCACTATCTCACAAATGAGAGGCAAATGCTAACACATTTGAAATCAACATGGTAGATTTTCCTTCCACTCCTGCAATGGGTGAGGTAGTTCCTACATGTTCAAAACTCCAATTAACCCTTACCACACATGTACTCTTACATACATCTCTGCAGTCTTCATGCAGTTGTGCAAGCGTCCATGCAGATCTCTCTTGCACCCGACAATACACAGTCTCCAGAAGCACACTCTTAGCACACAGGCAGCTGCTTGTCCTGCACTCCCATGCTTAATATTCAGCACTGTGTGGTATTTCAGATAGCAGTGTGTAACGCTAACACATTCTATGTCACCAAGGCTCATTTCCTTTGCTCTAGTCTAATCACTCACCCAGGTTCCACATGCTCATGGTCTCAAGTAGCTGTTAGGACATGTGCTCTTTTCTGCCTCTCTAAACTATAAGGAAAATGTGTCAGGCTGTTACAGTAATTATCACTTGCTCTACCACAGTAGTAAATGTGCTTTGAAATTGCCAATCAAATATCGTTTTCTGCCTAGAATCACACCATGAGCCTGTGTGCACACAGATATTGTTGTCAGAGATTTAATTTGTGTTGCTCTTGTTCTGTAAGACTTGCACTCGTAGGAAAGGGGCAGCTTGTTTTCTTGAACTGTGATGGTTAGCATTCAGCACAAATCACTATCTCACAAATGAGAGGCAAATGCTAACACATTTGAAATCAACATGGTAGATTTTCCTTCCACTCCTGAAATGGGTGAGGTAGTTCCTAACATGTTCAAAACTCCAATTAACCCTTACCACACATGTACTCTTACATACATCTCTGCAGTCTTCATGCAGTTGTGCAAGCGTCAATGCAGATCTCTCTTGCACCTGACAATACACAGTCTCAGGAAGCACACTCTTAGCACACAGGCAGCTGCTTGTCCTGCACTCCCATGCTTAATATTCAGCACTGTGTAGTATTTCAGATAGCAGTGTGTAACGCTAACACATTCAGCGTCACCAAGGCTCATTTCCTTTGCTCTAGTCTAATCACTCACCCAGGTTCCACATGCTCATGGTCTCAAGTAGCTGTTAGGACATGTGCTCTTTTCTGCCTCTCTAAACTATAAGGAAAATGTGTCAGGCTGTTACAGTAATTATCACTTGCTCTACCACAGTAGTAAATGTGCTTTGAAATTGCCAATCAAATATCGTTTTCTGCCTAGAATCACACCATGAGTCTGTCTGCACACAGGAGTTGTTGTCAGAGATTTAATTTGTGTTGCTCTTGTTCTGTAAGACTTGCACTCGTAGGAAAGGGGCAGCTTGTTTTCTTGAACTGTGATGGTTAGCATTCAGCAGAAATCACTATCTCACAAATGAGAGGCAAATGGTAACACATTTGAAATCAACATGGTAGATTTTTGTTCCACTCCTGCAATGGGTGAGGTAGATCCTATATGTTCAAAACTCCAATTAAACCTTACCACACATGTACTCTTACATACATCTCTGCAGTCTTCATGCAGTTGTGCAAGCGTCCATGCAGATCTCTCTTGCACCTGACAATACACAGTCTCCAGAAGCACACTCTTAGCACACAGGCAGCTGCTTGTCTTGCACTCCCATGCTTAATATTCAGCACTGTGTGGTATTTTAGATAGCAGTGTGTAACGCTAACACATTCAACGTCATCAAGGCTCATTTATTTTGCTCTAGTCAATTCACTCACCCAGGTTCCACATGCTCATGGTCTCAAGTAGCTGTTAGGACATGTGCTCTTTTCTGCCTCTCTAAACTATAAGGAAAATGTGTCAGGCTGTTACAGTAATTATCACTTGCTCTACCACAGTAGTAAATGTGCTTTGAAATTGCCAATCAAATATCGTTTTCTGCCTAGAATCACACCATGAGTCTGTCTGCACACAGGAATTGTTGTCAGAGATTTAATTCGTGTTGCTCTTGTTCTGTAAGACTTGCACTCGTAGGAAAGGGGCAGCTTGTTTTCTTGAACTGTGATGGTTAGCATTCAGCACAAATCACTATCTCACAAATGAGAGGCAAATGCTAACACATTTGAAATCAACATGGTAGATTTTTGTTTCACTCCTGCAATGGGTGAGGTAGATCCTACATGTTCAAAACTCCAATTAAACCTTACCACACATGTACTCTTACATACATCTCTGCAGTCTTCATGCAGTTGTGCAAGCGTCCATGCAGATCTCTCTTGCACCTGACAATACACAGTCTCCAGAAGCACACTCTTAGCACACAGGCAGCTGCTTGTCCTGCACTCCCATGCTTAATATTCAGCACTGTGTGGTATTTCAGATAGCAGTGTGTAACGCTAACACATTCAGCGTCACCAAGGCTCATTTCCTTTGCTCTAGTCTAATCACTCACCCAGGTTCCACATGCTCATGGTCTCAAGTAGCTGTTAGGACATGTACTCTTTTCTGCCTCTCTAAACTATAAGGAAAATGTGTCAGGCTGTTACAGTAATTATCACTTGCTCTACCACAGTAGTAAATGTGCTTTGAAATTGCCAATCAAATATCGTTTTCTGCCTAGAATCACACCATGAGTCTGTCTGCACACAGGAGTTGTTGTCAGAGATTTAATTTGTGTTGCTCTTGTTCTGTAAGACTTGCACTCGTAGGAAAGGGGCAGCTTGTTTTCTTGAACTGTGATGGTTAGCATTCAGCATAAATCACTATCTCAAAAATGAGAGGCAAATGCTAACACATTTGAAATCAACATGGTAGATTTTTGTTCCACTCCTGCAATGGGTGAGGTAGATCCTATATGTTCAAAACTCCAATTAAACCTTACCACACATGTACTCTTACATACATCTCTGCAGTCTTCATGCAGTTGTGCAAGCGTCCATGCAGATCTCTCTTGCACCTTACAATACACAGTCTCCAGAAGCACACTCTTAGCACACAGGCAGCTGCTTGTCCTGCACTCCCATGCTTAATATTCAGCACTGTGTGGTATTTCAGATAGCAGTGTGTAACGCTAACACATTCAACGTCACCAAGGCTCATTTATTTTGCTCTAGTCAATTCACTCACCCAGGTTCCACATGCTCATGGTCTCAAGTAGCTGTTAGGACATGTGCTCTTTTCTGCCTCTCTAAACTATAAGGAAAATGTGTCAGGCTGTTACAGTAATTATCACTTGCTCTACCACAGTAGTAAATGTGCTTTGAAATTGGCAATCAAATATCGTTTTCTGCCTAGAATCACACCATGAGTCTGTCTGCACACAGGAGTTGTTGTCAGAGATTTAATTTGTTTTGCTCTTGTTCTGTAAGACTTGCACTCGTAGGAAAGGGGCAGCTTGTTTTCTTGAACTGTGATGGTAAGCATTCAGCACATCACTATCTCACAAATGAGAGGCAAATGCTAACACATTTGAAATCAACATGGTAGATTTTTGTTTCACTCCTGCAATGGGTGAGGTAGATCCTACATGTTCAAAACTCCAATTAAACCTTACCACACATGTACTCTTACATACATCTCTGCAGTCTTCATGCAGTTGTGCAAGCGTCCATGCAGATCTCTCTTGCACCTGACAATACACAGTCTCCAGAAGCACACTCTTAGCACACAGGCAGCTGCTTGTCCTGCACTCCCATGCTTAATATTCAGCACTGTGTGGTATTTCAGATAGCAGTGTGTAACGCTAACACATTCAGCGTCACCAAGGCTCATTTCCTTTGCTCTAGTCTAATCACTCACCCAGGTTCCACATGCTCATGGTCTCAAGTAGCTGTTAGGACATGTACTCTTTTCTGCCTCTCTAAACTATAAGGAAAATGTGTCAGGCTGTTACAGTAATTATCACTTGCTCTACCACAGTAGTAAATGTGCTTTGAAATTGCCAATCAAATATCGTTTTCTGCCTAGAATCACACCATGAGTCTGTCTGCACACAGGAGTTGTTGTCAGAGATTTAATTTGTGTTGCTCTTGTTCTGTAAGACTTGCACTCGTAGGAAAGGGGCAGCTTGTTTTCTTGAACTGTGATGGTTAGCATTCAGCATAAATCACTATCTCAAAAATGAGAGGCAAATGCTAACACATTTGAAATCAACATGGTAGATTTTTGTTCCACTCCTGCAATGGGTGAGGTAGATCCTATATGTTCAAAACTCCAATTAAACCTTACCACACATGTACTCTTACATACATCTCTGCAGTCTTCATGCAGTTGTGCAAGCGTCCATGCAGATCTCTCTTGCACCTTACAATACACAGTCTCCAGAAGCACACTCTTAGCACACAGGCAGCTGCTTGTCCTGCACTCCCATGCTTAATATTCAGCACTGTGTGGTATTTCAGATAGCAGTGTGTAACGCTAACACATTCAACGTCACCAAGGCTCATTTATTTTGCTCTAGTCAATTCACTCACCCAGGTTCCACATGCTCATGGTCTCAAGTAGCTGTTAGGACATGTGCTCTTTTCTGCCTCTCTAAACTATAAGGAAAATGTGTCAGGCTGTTACAGTAATTATCACTTGCTCTACCACAGTAGTAAATGTGCTTTGAAATTGGCAATCAAATATCGTTTTCTGCCTAGAATCACACCATGAGTCTGTCTGCACACAGGAGTTGTTGTCAGAGATTTAATTTGTTTTGCTCTTGTTCTGTAAGACTTGCACTCGTAGGAAAGGGGCAGCTTGTTTTCTTGAACTGTGATGGTAAGCATTCAGCACATCACTATCTCACAAATGAGAGGCAAATGCTAACACATTTGAAATCAACATGGTAGATTTTTGTTCCACTCCTGCAATGGGTGAGGTAGATCCTATACGTTCAAAACTCCAATTAAACCTTACCACACATGTACTCTTACATACATCTCTGCAGTCTTCATGCAGTTGTGCAAGCGTCCATGCAGATCTCTCTTGCACCTGACAATACACAGTCTCCAGAAGCACACTCTTAGCACACAGGCAGCTGCTCGTCCTGCACTCCCATACTTAATATTCAGCACTGTGTGGTATTTCAGATAGCAGTGTGTAACGCTAACACATTCAACGTCACCAAGGCTCATTTATTTTGCTCTAGTCAATTCACTCACCCAGGTTCCACATGCTCATGGTCTCAAGTAGCTGTTAGGACATGTGCTCTTTTCTGCCTCTCTAAACTATAAGGAAAATGTGTCAGGCTGTTACAGTAATTATCACTTGCTCTACCACAGTAGTAAATGTGCTTTGAAATTGCCAATCAAATATCGTTTTCTGCCTAGAATCACACCATGAGTCTGTCTGCACACAGGAATTGTTGTCAGAGATTTAATTTGTGTTGCTCTTGTTCTGTAAGACTTGCACTCGTAGGAAAGGGGCAGCTTGTTTTCTTGAACTGTGATGGTTAGCATTCAGCACAAATCACTATCTCACAAATGAGAGGCAAATGCTAACACATTTGAAATCAACATGGTAGATTTTTGTTCCACTCCTGCAATGGGTGAGGTAGATCCTACATGTTCAAAACTCCAATTAAACCTTACCACACATGTACTCTTACATACATCTCTGCAGTCTTCATGCAGTTGTGCAAGCGTCCATGCAGATCTCTCTTGCACCTGACAATACACAGTCTCCAGAAGCACACTCTTAGCACACAGGCAGCTGCTTGTCCTGCACTCCCATGCTTAATATTCAGCACTGTGTGGTATTTCAGATAGCAGTGTGTAACGCTAACGCATTCAGCGTCACCAAGGCTCATTTCCTTTGCTCCGGTATAATCACTCACCCAGGTTCCACATGCTCATGGTCTCAAGTAGCTGTTAGGACATGTGCTCTTTTCTGCCTCTCTAAACTATAAGGAAAATGTGTCAGGCTGTTACAGTAATTATCACTTGCTCTACCACAGTAGTAAATGTGCTTTGAAATTGCCAATCAAATATCGTTTTCTGCCTAGAATCACACCATGAGTCTGTCTGCACACAGGAATTGTTGTAAGAGATTTAATTTGTGTTGCTCTTGTTCTGTAAGACTTGCACTTGCTGGAAAGGGGCAGCTTGTTTTCTTGAACTGTGATGGTTAGCATTCAGCACAAATCAATATCTCATAAATGAGAGGCAAATGCTAACACATTTGAAATCAACATGGTAGATTTTCCTTCCACTCCTGCAATGGGTGAGGTAGTTCCTACATGTTCAAAACTCCAATTAACCCTTACCACACATGTACTCTTACATACATCTCTGCAGTCTTCATGCAGTTGTGCAAGCGTCCATGCAGATCTCTCTTGCACCTGACAATACACAGTCTCCAGAAGCACACTCTTAGCACACAGGCAGCTGCTTGTCCTGCACTCCCATGCTTAATATTCAGCACTGTGTGGTATTTCAGATAGCAGTGTGTAACGCTAACACATTCAGCGTCACCAAGGCTCATTTCCTTTGCTCTAGTCTAATCACTCACCCAGGTTCCACATGCTCATGGTCTCAAGTAGCTGTTAGGACATGTGCTCTTTTCTGCCTCTCTAAACTATAAGGAAAATGTGTCAGGTTGTTACAGTAATTATCACTTGCTCTACCACAGTAGTAAATGTGCTTTGAAATTGCCAATCAAATATCGCTTTGTGCCTAGAATCACACCATGAGTCTGTCTGCACACAGGAGTTGTTGTCAGAGATTTAATTTGTGTTGCTCTTGTTCTGTAAGACTTGCACTCGTAGGAAAGGGGCAGCTTGTTTTCTTGAACTGTGATGGTTAGCATTCAGCACAAATCACTATCTCACAAATGAGAGGCAAATGGTAACACATTTGAAATCAACATGGTAGATTTTTGTTCCACTCCTGCAATGGGTGAGGTAGATCCTATATGTTCAAAACTCCAATTAAACCTTACCACACATGTACTCTTACATACATCTCTGCAGTCTTCATGCAGTTGTGCAAGCGTCCATGCAGATCTCTCTTGCACCTGACAATACACAGTCTCCAGAAGCACACTCTTAGCACACAGGCAGCTGCTTGTCTTGCACTCCCATGCTTAATATTCAGCACTGTGTGGTATTTCAGATAGCAGTGTGTAACGCTAACACATTCAACGTCACCAAGGCTCATTTATTTTGCTCTAGTCAATTCACTCACCCAGGTTCCACATGCTCATGGTCTCAAGTAGCTGTTAGGACATGTGCTCTTTTCTGCCTCTCTAAACTATAAGGAAAATGTGTCAGGCTGTTACAGTAATTATCACTTGCTCTACCACAGTAGTAAATGTGCTTTGAAATTGCCAATCAAATATCGTTTTCTGCCTAGAATCACACCATGAGTCTGTCTGCACACAGGAATTGTTGTCAGAGATTTAATTCGTGTTGCTCTTGTTCTGTAAGACTTGCACTCGTAGGAAATGGGCAGCTTGTTTTCTTGAACTGTGATGGTTAGCATTCAGCACAAATCACTATCTCACAAATGAGAGGCAAATGCTAACACATTTGAAATCAACATGGTAGATTTTTGTTCCACTCCTGCAATGGGTGAGGTAGATCCTACATGTTCAAAACTCCAATTAAACCTTACCACACATGTACTCTTACATACATCTCTGCAGTCTTCATGCAGTTGTGCAAGCGTCCATGCAGATCTCTCTTGCACCTGACAATACACAGTCTCCAGAAGCACACTCTTAGCACACAGGCAGCTGCTTGTCCTGCACTCCCATGCTTAATATTCAGCACTGTGTGGTATTTCAGATAGCAGTGTGTAACGCTAACACATTCAGCGTCACCAAGGCTCATTTCCTTTGCTCTAGTCTAATCACTTACCCAGGTTCCACATGCTCATGGTCTCAAGTAGCTGTTAGGACATGTACTCTTTTCTGCCTCTCTAAACTATAAGGAAAATGTGTCAGGCTGTTACAGTAATTATCACTTGCTCTACCACAGTAGTAAATGTGCTTTGAAATTGCCAATCAAATATCGTTTTCTGCCTAGAATCACACCATGAGTCTGTCTGCACACAGGAGTTGTTGTCAGAGATTTAATTTGTGTTGCTCTTGTTCTGTAAGACTTGCACTCGTAGGAAAGGGGCAGCTTGTTTTCTTGAACTGTGATGGTTAGCATTCAGCATAAATCACTATCTCACAAATGAGAGGCAAATGCTAACACATTTGAAATCAACATGGTAGATTTTTGTTCCACTCCTGCAATGGGTGAGGTAGATCCTATATGTTCAAAACTCCAATTAAACCTTACCACACATGTACTCTTACATACATCTCTGCAGTCTTCATGCAGTTGTGCAAGCGTCCATGCAGATCTCTCTTGCACCTGACAATACACAGTCTCCAGAAGCACACTCTTAGCACACAGGCAGCTGCTTGTCCTGCACTCCCATGCTTAATATTCAGCACTGTGTGGTATTTCAGATAGCAGTGTGTAACGCTAACACATTCAACGTCACCAAGGCTCATTGCCTTTGCTCTAGTCTAATCACTCACCCAGGTTCCACATCCTCATGGTCTCAAGTAGCTGTTAGGACATGTGCTCTTTTCTGCCTCTCTAAACTATAAGGAAAATGTGTCAGGCTGTTACAGTAATTATCACTTGCTCTACCACAGTAGTAAATGTGCTTTGAAATTGGCAATCAAATATCGTTTTCTGCCTAGAATCACACCATGAGTCTGTCTGCACACAGGAATTGTTGTCAGAGATTTAATTCGTGTTGCTCTTGTTCTGTAAGACTTGCACTCGTAGGAAAGGGGCAGCTTGTTTTCTTGAACTGTGATGGTTAGCATTCAGCACAAATCACTATCTCACAAATGAGAGGCAAATGCTAACACATTTGAAATCAACATGGTAGATTTTCCTTCCACTCCTGCAATGGGTGAGGTAGTTCCTACATGTTCAAAACTCCAATTAACCCTTACCACACATGTACTCTTACATACATCTCTGCAGTCTTCATGCAGTTGTGCAAGCGTCCATGCAGATCTCTCTTGCACCTGACAATACACAGTCTCCAGAAGCACACTCTTAGCACACAGGCAGCTGCTTGTCCTGCACTCCCATGCTTAATATTCAGCACTGTGTGGTATTTCAGATAGCAGTGTGTAACGCTAACACATTCAACGTCACCAAGGCTCATTTCCTTTGCTCTAGTCTAATCACTCACCCAGGTTCCACATGCTCATGGTCTCAAGTAGCTGTTAGGACATGTGCTCTTTTCTGCCTCTCTAAACTATAAGGAAAATGTGTCAGGCTGTTACAGTAATTATCACTTGCTCTACCACAGTAGTAAATGTGCTTTGAAATTGCCAATCAAATATCGTTTTCTGCCTAGAATCACACCATGAGTCTGTCTGCACACAGGAATTGTTGTAAGAGATTTAATTTGTGTTGCTCTTGTTCTGCAAGACTTGCACTCGCAGGAAAGGGGCAGCTTGTTTTCTTGAACTGTGATGGTTAGCATTCAGCACAAATCAATATCTCATAAATGAGAGGCAAATGCTAACACATTTGAAATCAACATGGTAGATTTTCCTTCCACTCCTGCAATGGGTGAGGTAGTTCCTACATGTTCAAAACTCCAATTAACCCTTAACACACATGTACTCTTACATACATCTCTGCAGTCTTCATGCAGTTGTGCAAGCGTCCATGCAGATCTCTCTTGCACCTGACAATACACAGTCTCCAGAAGCACACTCTTAGCACACAGGCAGCTGCTTGTCCTGCACTCCCATGCTTAATATTCAGCACTGTGTGGTATTTCAGATAGCAGTGTGTAACGCTAACACATTCAGCGTCACCAAGGCTCATTTCCTTTGCTCTAGTCTAATCACTCACCCAGGTTCCACATGCTCATGGTCTCAAGTAGCTGTTAGGACATGTGCTCTTTTCTGCCTCTCTAAACTATAAGGAAAATGTGTCAGGCTGTTACAGTAATTATCACTTGCTCTACCACAGTAGTAAATGTGCTTTGAAATTGCCAATCAAATATCGTTTTCTGCCTAGAATCACACCATGAGTCTGTCTGCACACAGGAGTTGTTGTCAGAGATTTAATTTGTGTTGCTCTTGTTCTGTAAGACTTGCACTCGTAGGAAAGGGACAGCTTGTTTTCTTGAACTGTGATGGTTAGCATTCAGCACAAATCACTATCTCACAAATGAGAGGCAAATGGTAACACATTTGAAATCAACATGGTAGATTTTTGTTCCACTCCTGCAATGGGTGCGGTAGATCCTATATGTTCAAAACTCCAATTAAACCTTACCACACATGTACTCTTACATACATCTCTGCAGTCTTCATGCAGTTGTGCAAGCGTCCATGCAGATCTCTCTTGCACCTGACAATACACAGTCTCCAGAAGCACACTCTTAGCACACAGGCAGCTGCTTGTCCTGCACTCCCATGCTTAATATTCAGCACTGTGTAGTATTTCAGATAGCAGTGTGTAACGCTAACACATTCAACGTCACCAAGGCTCATTTATTTTGCTCTAGTCAATTCACTCACCCAGGTTCCACATGCTCATGGTCTCAAGTAGCTGTTAGGACATGTGCTCTTTTCTGCCTCTCTAAGCTATAAGGAAAATGTGTCAGGCTGTTACAGTAATTATCACTTGCTCTACCACAGTAGTAAATGTGCTTTGAAATTGCCAATCAAATATCGTTTTCTGCCTAGAATCACACCATGAGTCTGTCTGCACACAGGAATTGTTGTCAGAGATTTAATTCGTGTTGCTCTTGTTCTGTAAGACTTGCACTCGTAGGAAAGGGGCAGCTTGTTTTCTTGAACTGTGATGGTTAGCATTCAGCACAAATCACTATCTCACAAATGAGAGGCAAATGCTAACACATTTGAAATCAACATGGTAGATTTTCCTTCCACTCCTGCAATGGGTGAGGTAGTTCCTACATGTTCAAAACTTCAATTAACCCTTACCACACATGTACTCTTACATACATCTCTGCAGTCTTCATGCAGTTGTGCAAGCGTCCATGCAGATCTCTCTTGCACCTGACAATACACAGTCTCCAGAAGCACACTCTTAGCACACAGGCAGCTGCTTGTCCTGCACTCCCATGCTTAATATTCAGCACTGTGTGGTATTTCAGATAGCAGTGTGTAACGCTAACACATTCAACGTCACCAAGGCTCATTTCCTTTGCTCTAGTCTAATCACTCACCCAGGTTCCACATGCTCATGGTCTCAAGTAGCTGTTAGGACATGTGCTCTTTTCTGCCTCTCTAAACTATAAGGAAAATGTGTCAGGCTGTTACAGTAATTATCACTTGCTCTACCACAGTAGTAAATGTGCTTTGAAATTGCCAATCAAATATCGTTTTCTGCCTAGAATCACACCATGAGTCTGTCTGCACACAGGAATTGTTGTAAGAGATTTAATTTGTGTTGCTCTTGTTCTGTCAGACTTGCACTCGCAGGAAAGGGGCAGCTTGTTTTCTTGAACTGTGATGGTTAGCATTCAGCACAAATCAATATCTCATAAATGAGAGGCAAATGCTAACACATTTGAAATCAACATGGTAGATTTTCCTTCCACTCCTGCAATGGGTGAGGTAGTTCCTACATACATATTCAAAACTCCAATTAACCCTTAACACACATGTACCCTTACATACATCTCTGCAGTCTTCATGCAGTTGTGCAAGCGTCCATGCAGATCTCTCTTGCACCTGACAATACACAGTCTCCAGAAGCACACTCTTAGCACACAGGCAGCTGCTTGTCCTGCACTCCCATGCTTAATATTCAGCACTGTGTGGTATTTCAGATAGCAGTGTGTAACGCTAACACATTCAGCGTCACCAAGGCTCATTTCCTTTGCTCTAGTCTAATCACTCACCCAGGTTCCACATGCTCATGGTCTCAAGTAGCTGTTAGGACATGTGCTCTTTTCTGCCTCTCTAAACTATAAGGAAAATGTGTCAGGCTGTTACAGTAATTATCACTTGCTCTACCACAGTAGTAAATGTGCTTTGAAATTGCCAATCAAATATCGTTTTCTGCCTAGAATCACACCATGAGTCTGTCTGCACACAGGAGTTGTTGTCAGAGATTTAATTTGTGTTGCTCTTGTTCTGTAAGACTTGCACTCGTAGGAAAGGGGCAGCTTGTTTTCTTGAACTGTGATGGTTAGCATTCAGCACAAATCACTATCTCACAAATGAGAGGCAAATGGTAACACATTTGAAATCAACATGGTAGATTTTTGTTCCACTCCTGCAATGGGTGAGGTAGATCCTATATGTTCAAAACTCCAATTAAACCTTACCACACATGTACTCTTACATACATCTCTGCAGTCTTCATGCAGTTGTGCAAGCGTCCATGCAGATCTCTCTTGCACCTGAAAATACACAGTCTCCAGAAGCACACTCTTAGCACACAGGCAGCTTCTTGTCCTGCACTCCCATGCTTAATATTCAGCACTGTGTGGTATTTCAGATAGCAGTGTGTAACGCTAACACATTCAACGTCACCAAGGCTCATTTCCTTTGCTCTAGTCTAATCACTCACCCAGGTTCCACATGCTCATGGTCTCAAGTAGCTGTTAGGACATGTGCTCTTTTCTGCCTCTCTAAACTATAAGGAAAATGTGTCAGGCTGTTACAGTAATTATCACTTGCTCTACCACAGTAGTAAATGTGCTTTGAAATTGCCAATCAAATATCGTTTTCTGCCTAGAATCACACCATGAGTCTGTCTGCACACAGGAATTGTTGTAAGAGATTTAATTTGTGTTGCTCTTGTTCTGTAAGACTTGCACTCGCAGGAAAGGGGCAGCTTGTTTTCTTGAACTGTGATGGTTAGCATTCAGCACAAATCAATATCTCATAAATGAGAGGCAAATGCTAACACATTTGAAATCAACATGGTAGATTTTCCTTCCACTCCTGCAATGGGTGAGGTAGTTCCTACATGTTCAAAACTCCAATTAACCCTTAACACACATGTACTCTTACATACATCTCTGCAGTCTTCATGCAGTTGTGCAAGCGTCCATGCAGATCTCTCTTGCACCTGACAATACACAGTCTCCAGAAGCACACTCTTAGCACACAGGCAGCTGCTTGTCCTGCACTCCCATGCTTAATATTCAGCACTGTGTGGTATTTCAGATAGCAGTGTGTAACGCTAACACATTCAGCGTCACCAAGGCTCATTTCCTTTGCTCTAGTCTAATCACTCACCCAGGTTCCACATGCTCATGGTCTCAAGTAGCTGTTAGGACATGTGCTCTTTTCTGCCTCTCTAAACTATAAGGAAAATATGTCAGGCTGTTACAGTAATTATCACTTGCTCTACCACAGTAGTAAATGTGCTTTGAAATTGCCAATCAAATATCGTTTTCTGCCTAGAATCACACCATGAGTCTGTCTGCACACAGGAGTTGTTGTCAGAGATTTAATTTGTGTTGCTCTTGTTCTGTAAGACTTGCACTCGTAGGAAAGGGGCAGCTTGTTTTCTTGAACTGTGATGGTTAGCATTCAGCACAAATCACTATCTCACAAATGAGAGGCAAATGGTAACACATTTGAAATCAACATGGTAGATTTTTGTTCCACTCCTGCAATGGGTGAGGTAGATCCTATATGTTCAAAACTTCAATTAAACCTTACCACACATGTACTCTTACATACATCTCTGCAGTCTTCATGCAGTTGTGCAAGCGTCCATGCAGATCTCTCTTGCACCTGAAAATACACAGTCTCCAGAAGCACACTCTTAGCACACAGGCAGCTTCTTGTCCTGCACTCCCATGCTTAATATTCAGCACTGTGTGGTATTTCAGATAGCAGTGTGTAATGCTAACACATTCAACGTCACCAAGGCTCATTTATTTTGCTCTAGTCAATTCACTCACCCAGGTTCCACATGCTCATGGTCTCAAGTAGCTGTTAGGACATGTGCTCTTTTCTGCCTCTCTAAACTATAAGGAAAATGTGTCAGGCTGTTACAGTAATTATCACTTGCTCTACCACAGTAGTAAATGTGCTTTGAAATTGCCAATCAAATATCGTTTTCTGCCTAGAATCACACCATGAGTCTGTCTGCACACAGGAATTGTTGTCAGAGATTTAATTCGTGTTGCTCTTGTTCTGTAAGACTTGCACTCGTAGGAAAGGGGCAGCTTGTTTTCTTGAACTGTGATGGTTAGCATTCAGCACAAATCACTATCTCACAAATGAGAGGCAAATGCTAACACATTTGAAATCAACATGGTAGATTTTTGTTCCACTCCTGCAATGGGTGAGGTAGATCCTACATGTTCAAAACTCCAATTAAACCTTACCACACATGTACTCTTACATACATCTCTGCAGTCTTCATGCAGTTGTGCAAGCGTCCATGCAGATCTCTCTTGCACCTGACAATACACAGTCTCCAGAAGCACACTCTTAGCACACAGGCAGCTGCTTGTCCTGCACTCCCATGCTTAATATTCAGCACTGTGTGGTATTTCAGATAGCAGTGTGTAACGCTAACACATTCAGCGTCACCAAGGCTCATTTCCTTTGCTCTAGTCTAATCACTCACCCAGGTTCCACATGCTCATGGTCTCAAGTAGCTGTTAGGACATGTGCTCTTTTCTGCCTCTCTAAACTATAAGGAAAATGTGTCAGGCTGTTACAGTAATTATCACTTGCTCTACCACAGTAGTAAATGTGCTTTGAAATTGCCAATCAAATATCGTTTTCTGCCTAGAATCACACCATGAGCCTGTGTGCACACAGATATTGTTGTCAGAGATTTAATTTGTGTTGCTCTTGTTCTGTAAGACTTGCACTCGTAGGAAAGGGGCAGCTTGTTTTCTTGAACTGTGATGGTTAGCATTCAGCACAAATCACTATCTCACAAATGAGAGGCAAATGCTAACACATTTGAAATCAACATGGTAGATTTTCCTTCCACTCCTGAAATGGGTGAGGTAGTTCCTAACATGTTCAAAACTCCAATTAACCCTTACCACACATGTACTCTTACATACATCTCTGCAGTCTTCATGCAGTTGTGCAAGCGTCAATGCAGATCTCTCTTGCACCTGACAATACACAGTCTCAGGAAGCACACTCTTAGCACACAGGCAGCTGCTTGTCCTGCACTCCCATGCTTAATATTCAGCACTGTGTGGTATTTCAGATAGCAGTGTGTAACGCTAACACATTCAGCGTCACCAA
The DNA here is from genome assembly GCF_964204655.1 of Triturus cristatus. Classification (NCBI taxonomy): domain Eukaryota; kingdom Metazoa; phylum Chordata; class Amphibia; order Caudata; family Salamandridae; genus Triturus; species Triturus cristatus. The sequence continues at coordinate 947,162,272 of NC_140586.1, forward strand.
GGCTCATTTCCTTTGCTCTAGTCTAATCACTCACCCAGGTTCCACATGCTCATGGTCTCAAGTAGCTGTTAGGACATGTGCTCTTTTCTGCCTCTCTAAACTATAAGGAAAATGTGTCAGGCTGTTACAGTAATTATCACTTGCTCTACCACAGTAGTAAATGTGCTTTGAAATTGCCAATCAAATATCGTTTTCTGCCTAGAATCACACCATGAGTCTGTCTGCACACAGGAGTTGTTGTCAGAGATTTAATTTGTGTTGCTCTTGTTCTGTAAGACTTGCACTCGTAGGAAAGGGGCAGCTTGTTTTCTTGAACTGTGATGGTTAGCATTCAGCACAAATCACTATCTCACAAATGAGAGGCAAATGCTAACACATTTGAAATCAACATGGTAGATTTTTGTTCCACTCCTGCAATGGGTGAGGTAGATCCTATATGTTCAAAACTCCAATTAAACCTTACCACACATGTACTCTTACATACATCTCTGCAGTCTTCATGCAGTTGTGCAAGCGTCCATGCAGATCTCTCTTGCACCTGACAATACACAGTCTCCAGAAGCACACTCTTAGCACACAGGCAGCTGCTTGTCCTGCACTCCCATGCTTAATATTCAGCACTGTGTGGTATTTCAGATAGCAGTGTGTTACGCTAACACATTCAACGTCACCAAGGCTCATTTATTTATTTATTTATTTATTTATTTATTGTAAAAACCTTTATTTTCAAAAGTCTGGACACAGCTATTCAGCCGACAACCCGGAGGTTCGGCAGCTTCGATAAAGAGGAACAGAGACGCGTCCACAGTACAGTGAAGGAGGAGTGCAAAGATTCCATTTTTAAAAAAACACAAAACACACAACAACCCCCAGCAAGGCAAGAACACTGAATGCCCATGGTGATAGCCCCCCAGGGGAGGCCGGACCCCAATCATCTACCAGTTACAGTACTGTGAAAAGAGGAAGAAGGGGGACAGCAGAGGCCAAAGAAGTCCATTAACCATACTGAGCTGGAAAGAAGGTTAGGAGGAAAGCTGTTCCTCGGGGGGATCCAAATCAGGGGCAAGACAAATTCCCCCCCTGTATTGATTCCACCGCCCCCAGATGGCGTGCCACTTCCGAGGGCGGCCTCTAGTGCAATATACCGTCTTCTCCCTTAGCATACTCCAGTCCATATTTTCTTTCCACGCGGTCAATGTGGGGTGCCCCACGGAGCCCCACAGTCGCGCGATATCTCTCTTAGCGACCATGTTACCCAGAGTCACCCATTGGGTCTGTGCCTCATCGTGGTCAGTGGGCCCCCAGACATTCAGGAGGCAACACCGTGCTTCCGGCTGCATAGCAATGCCCGTCACCTCCCCCATCACTGCATGGACTCTCCTCCAGAAAACCGTAATGACACCACATTCCCAAATGATATGCAGGAAGGTACCCACCATACCACATCCCCTCCTGCATAGGCCGTCCTCCGAGAATCCCATGTGAACCAGCCTTGGCCCCGTCACATACACTCGATGCAGTATTTTAAGCTGCACCAGCCTCAGACGCGACGGGATCGCAACCTCCTTAGGAGAGGAAACAGCAGACTGCCAATCCTCGTCATCCAACTCGAGGCCATCCCTAATCCACTGGTCCCTCAGCCCCAGAAGCATATCCGCCCGGACGTTGATCAGCTTCTTATAGATGAGCGAGATCGTGCTCTCGGGCATATGGCCATCAATGACCCGGTCCTCCAAAGGAGAGGACTCAGGCACCTTCTCACCCTCTATGAGGACTGATCGGAGGGCGTGACGCACCTGAATATAGCGGAAAAACTCAGATGGCCCCAGCTCATACTCCTTCTGCAACTCTTCAAAGGATTTCACCCTCCCCTTAGTCAGCACATCACCGACCCTGGAGATGCCGATCAAGTCCCATTTGTCAAATCCCTTTGTGTGCCAAAGCCTACCCAGTCTCTCAGATTCAAACAGCGGGGTAGCGAGGGTGAGCCTATCCTTCCAGCCCAGCGAGTCAGTTGCCACCTTCCACACACGCACCGCCACACCAGTGGGCCCCGTGAGGGACGAGTCCAGGGACCGCGAGTACAACGCCCTGTAATAATTACCACCACGCAGTAACCACCTGTCCATGGCATACCCAGGGTTGAGGGCAGGGCCATAAAGCCCATTATTAATCGCACTCAGGTGGGTGGCCCAATAGTACCGTCGGATGTCTGGAAGCGCAATACCCCCGTCATACCATGGAAGCGTCAACTTTGCAATAGCTATTCGCGGCCGCCCATCCCACAGCAACGTTCGTTGGAGGCCTTCGACTTCCCGAAAGTAGTTGGCCGGTACCCAATCCAAAGTATTCTGCAGCGCGTAGAGGAACCGGGGAAGAGACATCATTTTGAACAGGGCCGCGCGCCCAACTAGGGAGAGCGGCAGCCTCCGCCAGCCCTCCACATCCCGCCTCAGGCGCGCAAGGGGGGGGAGGAGGTTCCTCTCATATCGCACAGCAGAGTCCATGGAGATAAAGATCCCCAGATACACGAAGCCCTGCTGAGCGACCTGGATCGAAAAGGTTCGAGGGATCGGTGGAACCTCGCCATTAAGAACATATAGATACGATTTACTCCAGTTGATAACGAGACCCGAGTTCCTACCGAAAGATGTGAGTACGTCACAGACCACTATAAGTGATTTCTTGGGTGAGGCAAGATACAACAGGATGTCATCAGCATAGAGCGATATACGGTCCTCGTGGTCCGGCGACCACCTAAGTCCCCGTATATCCGGGTGCCAGCGTATCCACGCAGCCAGCGGCTCAAGGGCGAGGGCGAACAACAATGGCGACAGGGGACAACCTTGCCGAGTACCCCTCCCAAGCTGAAACGGAGTCGACGCCCGGCCATTTACCACCACACTCGCAAGAGGGCCCTCATACAGCAACCTCACCCAGCTCACAAAACCGTGGCCAAAGCCGAACTTGGTCAACACGGCCCACAAATATGCCCATTCCACCGTGTCAAAGGCCATCGTGGCATCGAGAGACGCCACAATAGCTGGTTCACGCAGCGTACCCGCCCTGGCGATAACACCATGCAGGCGCCGAAGATTTAACGCTGTGTTACGGTGCGGGATGAATCCGGATTGATCCGGGTGGACCAAGTCACCGAGTACCCTAATCAATCGGGCCGCCAGGATTTTAGCCAGAATCTTCGGCTCTGCATTAAGGAGTGAGATAGGCCTATACGAGGCGCACTTATCTCGGGGTTTGCCCTCTTTGTGTATAACCACAATCGTCGCCAGTCGCTGATCCAACGGGAGGGCCCCACTCCCCCGCGCCTCCACGAACATGGCGCGCAGGTGAGGGGCGACCCTATCCGGAAACAGCTTGTACAGGTCGACCGGCAAGCCGTTCGGACCCGAGGCCTTGCCCGAGTTCAACGCGCGAATAGCCCCCGCCACCTCATCGACCGTTATGTCACCATCTAGATCGTTCCTATCTATATCGGAGAGACAGGGCAATGCGATATCACGCAGGAGGTCACGCGAGTCCTCAAGCGGCCTGTCCGACACTGAGGCATAAACCATACGGAAATAGTCCGAGAAACACTGTACAATCCTCTCAGGTTCCACAATCACCTCTCCCCCCTCTCCCGTCAACTCCGGCACTACTCTATTGACCCGTTCTTTTTTGTCCAGCCAAGCCAGGAGTTTCCCGGCCTTGTCACCAACATCATACAGACGGCCCTGCTGTTCCCTACTGAGGGTCTTAGCAGCATTCGTCACCAGGTCCTTATACTCGGATTGCTTCAAGCACAACTCATGCAGTGAGGCCTCTGTAACCTCCTCCTCCAGCGCTCCCTCCAAAGCCGCGATCTCCTCCTCAACCTGCAAAACCTCGCCATCTCTCCGCCGCTTGGCAGCCACTACAAGGGAGAGGGCTTCCCCTCGCAGCACGGTCTTAAATGCTTCCCACAGCGACATCGCCGAGTCCACGGATCCCTGATTGTCCTTGAAAAAATTATCTACTGTCTTTACCAGCGCGCTGCGCATCTTGGGGTCTCGGAAATACCAAGGGTTAATAGGGGCCACCCTTCCCCCTCCCTCCCGACCCAGATCCAGCCTGACCCACACTGGCGAATGGTCGGATATACCACGCGCCATGTGCCTGGCCTCGGACACCAATGAGGCATGCGCAGCCAGAGTGAGTAGGTAATCAATCCTGGAGAGGCTACCATGCGCCCCGGAGTGGAAAGTGTATTGACTCTGTGTGGGGTGCCGGAGCCTCCAGCAATCTATCAGGCCAAGCGTGTCTAGAAAGTCTGGAAGCCACTTCTGAGTCCCCCCTGCGTCTCTGGGCGGGTATCTATCCAGCAGACCGGAGCCAACAGCGTTGAAATCCCCTCCCACCACAAGCATACCCTCCGGGAGATCCAGCAAGGCCCTACCCAGATCTGTGAACGTGGAGGCCTGCAGGGCCGGCGGGACATAAACCGAAACTAAAACCAAAGTTCTTCCTTCCCACCGCCCCGCCACCGCCACAAACCTCCCCCTATCATCAACAATGGTGGAGTCCACCTCAAATGGTAGCGAGGCTCTGACTAGGATGCCCACACCCCTGGACCCGGAGGAGAATCCCGAATGAGCTATGAATTTATAACCCTTCCTATTCAGGGCATAGCACGTATTACCTATAAGATGCGTCTCCTGCAGCAGGGCAACATCCGGCAATGACCGTTTCAAGAATTGCAAAACAATCCCACGCTTAATGCGATCCCCCAAACCATTAACATTCCAGCTTATAACACTTAAACCCCTACCCCCCATCCCCAAACGGAAAGAGGCCCACCCCACACCCGAAGAGCCACCATGGAACAGTCCTGGAAATAATCACTATGCCTTGCGGAAACAAACCCCCCAACAACAAACCCAAAATCCCGGAAACCCCCCCCACCCTGCACCCCTGCTGCAGCTTACTAAGCCCCCCCAACTTGCAGTGTGCCTGTCGCCCTACCAAACCCAAAATCTACAAAAAGTGCCCTAAGGGAGGAAAGAGCTCCCCTCGTCTTCCCACAACCTCCGTATTTACTGCAAGTCATTATCTAAAATCAGTCTGAGTCAGTCCGGTTCCGAAGACATCAACCTTGTTCATCCCGGCCACTGCCCCGTCTACGGCAGTGTCCTCTTCCGTGCGTCGTCGAGGCAGAGCGTCCAGCCATTCATCCGCCATGGCAGGCGACTCAAAGAAGAATGTTCGGTCTTCAAACACCACACGTAGTCTGGCAGGGAAGAGCATGGCGTATTTCAGTTCCCTCTCCCGAAGCCTCCTCTTCACCCCCAGGAAGCCCTGCCGCTGCCTCTGCACATGCTGGGTGAAGTCAGGATAGAAATTCACCGACGCGTTCTGGAAGGGGACCGGGCCCGTTACCCTCGAGGCCTGCAGGATAGCGTCCCGGTCTCGAAAATGAAAGAGCCGGGCGACAATCGGCCTCGGTGGGGCTCCCACCTTGGGCCGCCCACCCGGCACTCTATGGGCCCTCTCAACTGCGAAGAACTTCCCTAGACCCTTAGGCTGCAGATGATTGAGCACCAAGTCCTCCACGAGCAGGTCCACTGAAGTCTCGTCCGAGGACTCCGGGACCCCGATAACGCGCACGTTGTTGCGCCTGGCCCGGCTCTCGAAGTCCTCCAGCCGACGGGCGGCGAGATCACTCTCGGTACGCAACTTACGGACCTCGGTCTGCAGGTCCGAGACGTCATCGGCGAGGCCCGTGGTCTTGATGTCCAGGGATTTGACCCGTTCATTTGTTTTGCCCAAGTCCGCGCGGATCAGATTAACATCCACCAAGATGGTATCCACTTTGTGCGCCAGGGCGTCAAACTGTCTCCCAATCGAAGTCTGCAGCCCATCAAGTGCGCCCATGACATCCTGCAGTGAGAGCTCCGGGGCCAAGGGCGAAGCAGTCTTCTGCATGTCCGGGGACTGGCTCGGTGCACCCGGTGACCCCCTCTGCTGGGCATAGCGGTCCATATTATTGGCTTGAGTATAGGCTCCCCGCCTGGTGGCCTTAGGCTTCGGCCGGTCCACCTCTGCTTTGCCCGACATGGCGGGCTCAAGCAAGTCGGTTCAAACAGGACTGCCCTCTCTCGGCGAGAGAGATCAGGAGTGCTCCGTCTTACGATGGGTCGCCAGCATGGCATGCAGAGCGTCCAAATGATGATAAGGCAGCCGTGAGCACTCCCTGGGCTGGGCTGACAAAGGGCGAGAAAGTGAAAGTGAAAGGATAGAGACCTCCGTCCGGCAGTTCACACCTCGTCTGGCCGCTGTTGTTCAATTAGAGGTCGGGCATCATGCCAACTCGAGCCCCTGGCATCCCTCGGAGATAGGCCTCAATCTTCCGCCATGCATAACTCCGGTTCCCGGTGGGCGATTCGACCTCGGGTGGCACCGATCGCCTCCCTGACAAGTCATCTACACGATGCCATGCATACAAACAGGATTATATACAGGATAGACGACGGAGGGCACGAGGGTCTCGGGAGCTCAAAGCTCACGCGGCCATCTTGGTCAAGCGCTAGGCTCCTCCTCAGGCTCATTTATTTTGCTCTAGTCAATTCACTCACCCAGGTTCCACATGCTCATGGTCTCAAGTAGCTGTTAGGACATGTGCTCTTTTCTGCCTCTCTAAACTATAAGGAAAATGTGTCAGGATGTTACAGTAATTATCACTTGCTCTACCACAGTAGTAAATGTGCTTTGAAATTGCCAATCAAATATCGTTTTCTGCCTAGAATCACACCATGAGTCTGTCTGCACACAGGAGTTGTTGTCAGAGATTTAATTTGTGTTGCTCTTGTTCTGTAAGACTTGCACTCGTAGGAAAGGGGCAGCTTGTTTTCTTGAACTGTGATGGTTAGCATTCAGCACAAATCACTATCTCACAAATGAGAGGCAAATGGTAACACATTTGAAATCAACATGGTAGATTTTTGTTCCACTCCTGCAATGGGTGAGGTAGATCCTATATGTTCAAAACTCCAATTAAACCTTACCACACATGTACTCTTACATACATCTCTGCAGTCTTCATGCAGTTGTGTAAGCGTCCATGCAGATCTCTCTTGCACCTGACAATACACAGTCTCCAGAAGCACACTCTTAGCACACAGGCAGCTGCTTGTCCTGCACTCCCATGCTTAATATTCAGCACTGTGTGGTATTTCAGATAGCAGTGTGTAACGCTACACATTCAGCGTCACGAAGGCTCATTTCCTTTGCTCTAGTCTAATCACTCACCCAGGTTCCACATGCTCATGGTCTCAAGTAGCTGTTAGGACATGTGCTCTTTTCTGCCTCTCTATACTATAAGGAAAATGTGTCAGGCTGTTACAGTAATTATCACTTGCTCTACCACAGTAGTAAATGTGCTTTGAAATTGCCAATCAAATATCGTTTTCTGCCTAGAATCACACCATGAGTCTGTCTGCACACAGGAATTGTTGTAAGAGATTTAATTCATGTTGCTCTTGTTCTGTAAGACTTGCACTCGCAGGAAAGGGGCAGCTTGTTTTCTTGAACTGTGATGGTTAGCATTCAGCACAAATCAATATCTCATAAATGAGAGGCAAATGCTAACACATTTGAAATCAACATGGTAGATTTTCCTTCCACTCCTGCAATGGGTGAGGTAGTTCCTACATGTTCAAAACTCCAATTAACCCTTACCACACATGTACTCTTACATACATCTCTGCAGTCTTCATGCAGTTGTGCAAGCGTCCATGCAGATCTCTCTTGCACCCGACAATACACAGTCTCCAGAAGCACACTCTTAGCACACAGGCAGCTGCTTGTCCTGCACTCCCATGCTTAATATTCAGCACTGTGTGGTATTTCAGATAGCAGTGTGTAACGCTAACACATTCTACGTCACCAAGGCTCATTTCCTTTGCTCTAGTCTAATCACTCACCCAGGTTCCACATGCTCATGGTCTCAAGTAGCTGTTAGGACATGTGCTCTTTTCTGCCTCTCTAAACTATAAGGAAAATGTGTCAGGCTGTTACAGTAATTATCACTTGCTCTACCACAGTAGTAAATGTGCTTTGAAATTGCCAATCAAATATCGTTTTCTGCCTAGAATCACACCATGAGCCTGTGTGCACACAGATATTGTTGTCAGAGATTTAATTTGTGTTGCTCTTGTTCTGTAAGACTTGCACTCGTAGGAAAGGGGCAGCTTGTTTTCTTGAACTGTGATGGTTAGCATTCAGCACAAATGACTATCTCACAAATGAGAGGCAAATGCTAACACATTTGAAATCAACATGGTAGATTTTCCTTCCACTCCTGAAATGGGTGAGGTAGTTCCTAACATGTTCAAAACTCCAATTAACCCTTACCACACATGTACTCTTACATACATCTCTGCAGTCTTCATGCAGTTGTGCAAGCGTCAATGCAGATCTCTCTTGCACCTGACAATACACAGTCTCAGGAAGCACACTCTTAGCACACAGGCAGCTGCTTGTCCTGCACTCCCATGCTTAATATTCAGCACTGTGTGGTATTTCAGATAGCAGTGTGTAACGCTAACACATTCAGCGTCACCAAGGCTCATTTCCTTTGCTCTAGTCTAATCACTCACCCAGGTTCCACATGCTCATGGTCTCAAGTAGCTGTTAGGACATGTGCTCTTTTCTGCCTCTCTAAACTATAAGGAAAATGTGTCAGGCTGTTACAGTAATTATCACTTGCTCTACCACAGTAGTAAATGTGCTTTGAAATTGCCAATCAAATATCGTTTTCTGCCTAGAATCACACCATGAGTCTGTCTGCACACAGGAGTTGTTGTAAGAGATTTAATTTGTGTTGCTCTTGTTCTGTAAGACTTGCACTCGTAGGAAAGGGGCAGCTTGTTTTCTTGAACTGTGATGGTTAGCATTCAGCACAAATCACTATCTCACAAATGAGAGGCAAATGCTAACACATTTGAAATCAACATGGTAGATTTTTGTTCCACTCCTGCAATGGGTGAGGTAGATCCTATATGTTCAAAACTCCAATTAAACCTTACCACACATGTACTCTTACATACATCTCTGCAGTCTTCATGCAGTTGTGCAAGCGTCCATGCAGATCTCTCTTGCACCTGACAATACACAGTCTCCAGAAGCACACTCTTAGCACACAGGCAGCTGCTTGTCCTGCACTCCCATGCTTAATATTCAGCACTGTGTGGTATTTCAGATATCAGTGTGTTACGCTAACACATTCAACGTCACCAAGGCTCATTTATTTATTTATTTATTTATTTATTTATTGCAAAAACCTTTATTTTCAAAAGTCTGGACACAGCTATTCAGCCGACAACCCGGAGGTTCGGCAGCTTCGATAAAGAGGAACAGAGACGCGTCCACAGTACAGTGAAGGAGGAGTGCAAAGATTCCATTTTTAAAAAAACACAAAACACACAACAACCCCCAGCAAGGCAAGAACACTGAATGCCCATGGTGATAGCCCCCCAGGGGAGGCCGGACCCCAATCATCTACCAGTTACAGTACTGTGAAAAGAGGAAGAAGGGGGACAGCAGAGGCCAAAGAAGTCCATTAACCATACTGAGCTGGAAAGAAGGTTAGGAGGAAAGCTGTTCCTCGGGGGGGGGATCCAAATCAGGGGCAAGACAAATTCCCCCCCTGTATTGATTCCACCGCCCCCAGATGGCGTGCCACTTCCGAGGGCGGCCTCTAGTGCAATATACCGTCTTCTCCCTTAGCATACTCCAGTCCATATTTTCTTTCCACGCGGTCAATGTGGGGTGCCCCACGGAGCCCCACAGTCGCGCGATATCTCTCTTAGCGACCATGTTACCCAGAGTCACCCATTGGGTCTGTGCCTCATCGTGGTCAGTGGGCCCCCAGACATTCAGGAGGCAACACCGCGCTTCCGGCTGCATAGCAATGCCCGTCACCTCCCCCATCACTGCATGGACTCTCCTCCAGAAATCCGTAATGACACCACATTCCCAAATGATATGCAGGAAGGTACCCACCATACCACATCCCCTCCTGCATAGGCCGTCCTCCGAGAATCCCATGTGAACCAGCCTTGGCCCCGTCACATACACTCGATGCAGTATTTTAAGCTGCACCAGCCTCAGACGCGACGGGATCGCAACCTCCTTAGGAGAGGAAACAGCAGACTGCCAATCCTCGTCATCCAACTCGAGGCCATCCCTAGTCCACTGGTCCCTCAGCCCCAGAAGCATATCCGCCCGGACGTTGATCAGCTTCTTATAGATGAGCGAGATCGTGCTCTCGGGCATATGGCCATCAAGGACCCGGTCCTCCAAAGGAGAGGACTCAGGCACCTTCTCACCCTCTATGAGGACTGATCGGAGGGCGTGACGCACCTGAATATAGCGGAAAAACTCAGATGGCCCCAGCTCATACTCCTTCTGCAACTCTTCAAAGGATTTCACCCTCCCCTTAGTCAGCACATCACCGACCCTGGAGATGCCGATCAAGTCCCATTTGTCAAATCCCTTTGTGTGCCAAAGCCTACCCAGTCTCTCAGATTCAAACAGCGGGGTAGCGAGGGTGAGCCTATCCTTCCAGCCCAGCGAGTCAGTTGCCACCTTCCACACACGCACCGCCACACCAGTGGGCCCCGTGAGGGACGAGTCCAGGGACCGCGAGTACAACGCCCTGTAATAATTACCACCACGCAGTAACCACCTGTCCATGGCATACCCAGGGTTGAGGGCAGGGCCATAAAGCCCATGATTAATCGCACTCAGGTGGGTGGCCCAATAGTACCGTCGGATGTCTGGAAGCGCAATACCCCCGTCATACCATGGAAGCGTCAACTTTGCAATAGCTATTCGTGGCCGCCCATCCCACAGCAACGTTCGTTGGAGGCCTTCGACTTCCCGAAAGTAGTTGGCCGGTACCCAATCCAAAGTATTCTGCAGCGCGTAGAGGAACCGGGGAAGAGACATCATTTTGAACAGGGCCGCGCGCCCAACTAGGGAGAGCGGCAGCCTCCGCCAGCCCTCCACATCCCGCCTCAGGCGCGCAAGGGGGGGGAGGAGGTTCCTCTCATATCGCACAGCAGAGTCCATGGAGATAAAGATCCCCAGATACACAAAGCCCTGCTGAGCGACCTGGATCGAAAAGGTTCGAGGGATCGGTGGAACCTCGCCATTAAGAACATATAGATACGATTTACTCCAGTTGATAACGAGACCCGAGTTCCTACCGAAAGATGTGAGTACGTCACAGACCACTATAAGTGATTTCTTGGGTGAGGCAAGATACAACAGGATGTCATCAGCATAGAGCGATATACGGTCCTCGTGGTCCGGCGACCACCTAAGTCCCCGTATATCCGGGTGCCAGCGTATCCACGCAGCCAGCGGCTCAAGGGCGAGGGCGAACAACAATGGCGACAGGGGACAACCTTGCCGAGTACCCCTCCCAAGCTGAAACGGAGTCGACGCCCGGCCATTTACCACCACACTCGCAAGAGGGCCCTCATACAGCAACCTCACCCAGCTCACAAAACCGTGGCCAAAGCCGAACTTGGTCAACACGGCCCACAAATATGCCCATTCCACCGTGTCAAAGGCCATCATGGCATCGAGAGACGCCACAATAGCTGGTTCACGCAGCGTACCCGCCCTGGCGATAACACCATGCAGGCGCCGAAGATTTAACGCTGTGTTACGGTGCGGGATGAATCCGGATTGATCCGGGTGGACCAAGTCACCGAGTACCCTAATCAATCGGGCCGCCAGGATTTTAGCCAGAATCTTCGGCTCTGCATTAAGGAGTGAGATAGGCCTATACGAGGCGCACTTATCTCGGGGTTTGCCCTCTTTGTGTATAACCACAATCGTCGCCAGTCGCTGATCCAACGGGAGGGCCCCACTCCCCCGCGCCTCCACGAACATGGCGCGCAGGTGAGGGGCGACCCTATCCGGAAACAGCTTGTACAGGTCGACCGGCAAGCCGTTCGGACCCGAGGCCTTGCCCGAGTTCAACGCGCGAATAGCCCCCGCCACCTCATCGACCGTTATGTCACCATCTAGATCGTTCCTATCTATATCGGAGAGACAGGGCAATGCGATATCACGCAGGAGGTCACGCGAGTCCTCAAGCGGCCTGTCCGACACTGAGGCATAAACAATACGGAAATAGTCCGAGAAACACTGTACAATCCTCTCAGGTTCCACAATCACCTCTCCCCCCTCTCCCGTCAACTCCGGCACTACTCTATTGACCCGTTCTTTTTTGTCCAGCCAAGCCAGGAGTTTCCCGGCCTTGTCACCAACATCATACAGACGGCCCTGCTGTTCCCTACTGAGGGTCTTAGCAGCATTCGTCACCAGGTCCTTATACTCGGATTGCTTCAAGCACAACTCATGCAGTGAGGCCTCTGTAACCTCCTCCTCCAGCGCTCCCTCCAAAGCCGCGATCTCCTCCTCAACCTGCAAAACCTCGCCATCTCTCCGCCGCTTGGCAGCCACTACAAGGGAGAGGGCTTCCCCTCGTAGCACGGTCTTAAATGCTTCCCACAGCGACATCGCCGAGTCCACGGATCCCTGATTGTCCTTGAAAAAATTATCTACTGTCTTTACCAGCGCGCTGCGCATCTTGGGGTCTCGGAAATACCAAGGGTTAATAGGGGCCACCCTTCCCCCTCCCTCCCGACCCAGATCCAGCCTGACCCACACTGGCGAATGGTCGGATATACCACGCGCCATGTGCCTGGCCTCGGACACCAATGAGGCATGCGCAGCCAGAGTGAGTAGGTAATCAATCCTGGAGAGGCTACCATGCGCCCCGGAGTGGAAAGTGTATTGACTCTGTGTGGGGTGCCGGAGCCTCCAGCAATCTATCAGGCCAAGCGTGTCTAGAAAGTCTGGAAGCCACTTCTGAGCCCCCCCTGCGTCTCTGGGCGGGTATCTATCCAGCAGACCGGAGCCAACAGCGTTGAAATCCCCTCCCACCACAAGCATACCCTCCGGGAGATCCAGCAAGGCCCTACCCAGATCTGTGAACGTGGAGGCCTGCAGGGCCGGCGGGACATAAACCGAAACTAAAACCAAAGTTCTTCCTTCCCACCGCCCCGCCACCGCCACAAACCTCCCCCTATCATCAACAATGGTGGAGTCCACCTCAAATGGTAGCGAGGCTCTGACTAGGATGCCCACACCCCTGGACCCGGAGGAGAATCCCGAATGAGCTATGAATTTATAACCCTTCCTATTCAGGGCATAGCACGTATTACCTATAAGATGCGTCTCCTGCAGCAGGGCAACATCCGGCAATGACCGTTTCAAGAATTGCAAAACAATCCCACGCTTAATGCGATCCCCCAAACCATTAACATTCCAGCTTATAACACTTAAACCCCTACCCCCCATCCCCAAACGGAAAGAGGCCCACCCCACACCCGAAGAGCCACCATGGAACAGTCCTGGAAATAATCACTATGCCTTGCGGAAACAAACCCCCCAACAACAAACCCAAAATCCCGGAAACCCCCCCCACCCTGCACCCCTGCTGCAGCTTACTAAGCCCCCCCAACTTGCAGTGTGCCTGTCGCCCTACCAAACCCAAAATCTACAAAAAGTGCCCTAAGGGAGGAAAGAGCTCCCCTCGTCTTCCCACAACCTCCGTATTTACTGCAAGTCATTATCTAAAATCAGTCCGAGTCAGTCCGGTTCCGAAGACATCAACCTTGTTCATCCCGGCCACTGTCCCCGTCTACGGCAGTGTCCTCTTCCGTGCGTCGTCGAGGCAGAGCGTCCAGCCATTCATCCGCCATGGCAGGCGACTCAAAGAAGAATGTTCGGTCTTCAAACACCACACGTAGTCTGGCAGGGAAGAGCATGGCGTATTTCAGTTCCCTCTCCCGAAGCCTCCTCTTCACCCCCAGGAAGCCCTGCCGCTGCCTCTGCACATGCTGGGTGAAGTCAGGATAGAAATTCACCGACGCGTTCTGGAAGGGGACCGGGCCCGTTACCCTCGAGGCCTGCAGGATAGCGTCCCGGTCTCGAAAATGAAAGAGCCGGGCGACAATCGGCCTCGGTGGGGCTCCCACCTTGGGCCGCCCACCCGGCACTCTATGGGCCCTCTCAACTGCGAAGAACTTCCCTAGACCCTTAGGCTGCAGATGATTGAGCACCAAGTCCTCCACGAGCAGGTCCACTGAAGTCTCGTCCGAGGACTCCGGGACCCCGATAACGCGCACGTTGTTGCGCCTGGCCCGGCTCTCGAAGTCCTCCAGCCGACGGGCGGCGAGATCACTCTCGGTACGCAACTTACGGACCTCGGTCTGCAGGTCCGAGACGTCATCGGCGAGGCCCGTGGTCTTGATGTCCAGGGATTTGACCCGTTCATTTGTTTTGCCCAAGTCCGCGCGGATCAGATTAACATCCACCAAGATGGTATCCACTTTGTGCGCCAGGGCGTCAAACTGTCTCCCAATCGAAGTCTGCAGCCCATCAAGTGCGCCCATGACATCCTGCAGTGAGAGCTCCGGGGCCAAGGGCGAAGCAGTCTTCTGCATGTCCGGGGACTGGCTCGGTGCACCCGGTGACCCCCTCTGCTGGGCATAGCGGTCCATATTATTGGCTTGAGTATAGGCTCCCCGCCTGGTGGCCTTAGGCTTCGGCCGGTCCACCTCTGCTTTGCCCGACATGGCGGGCTCAAGCAAGTCGGTTCAAACAGGACTGCCCTCTCTCGGCGAGAGAGATCAGGAGTGCTCCGTCTTACGATGGGTCGCCAGCATGGCATGCAGAGCGTCCAAATGATGATAAGGCAGCCGTGAGCACTCCCTGGGCTGGGCTGACAAAGGGCGAGAAAGTGAAAGTGAAAGGATAGAGACCTCCGTCCGGCAGTTCACACCTCGCCTGGCCGCTGTTGTTCAATTAGAGGTCGGGCATCATGCCAACTCGAGCCCCTGGCATCCCTCGGAGATAGGCCTCAATCTTCCGCCATGCATAACTCCGGTTCCCGGTGGGCGATTTGACCTCGGGTGGCACCGATCGCCTCCCTGACAAGTCATCTACACGATGCCATGCATACAAACAGGATTATATACAGGATAGACGACGGAGGGCACGAGGGTCTCGGGAGCTCAAAGCTCACGCGGCCATCTTGGTCAAGCGCTAGGCTCCTCCTCAGGCTCATTTATTTTGCTCTAGTCAATTCACTCACCCAGGTTCCACATGCTCATGGTCTCAAGTAGCTGTTAGGACATGTGCTCTTTTCTGCCTCTCTAAACTATAAGGAAAATGTGTCAGGATGTTACAGTAATTATCACTTGCTCTACCACAGTAGTAAATGTGCTTTGAAATTGCCAATCAAATATCGTTTTCTGCCTAGAATCACACCATGAGTCTGTCTGCACACAGGAGTTGTTGTCAGAGATTTAATTTGTGTTGCTCTTGTTCTGTAAGACTTGCACTCGTAGGAAAGGGGCAGCTTGTTTTCTTGAACTGTGATGGTTAGCATTCAGCACAAATCACTATCTCACAAATGAGAGGCAAATGGTAACACATTTGAAATCAACATGGTAGATTTTTGTTCCACTCCTGCAATGGGTGAGGTAGATCCTATATGTTCAAAACTCCAATTAAACCTTACCACACATGTACTCTTACATACATCTCTGCAGTCTTCATGCAGTTGTGCAAGCGTCCATGCAGATCTCTCTTGCACCTGACAATACACAGTCTCCAGAAGCACACTCTTAGCACACAGGCAGCTGCTTGTCCTGCACTCCCATGCTTAATATTCAGCACTGTGTGGTATTTCAGATAGCAGTGTGTAACGCTACACATTCAGCGTCACGAAGGCTCATTTCCTTTGCTCTAGTCTAATCACTCACCCAGGTTCCACATGCTCATGGTCTCAAGTAGCTGTTAGGACATGTGCTCTTTTCTGCCTCTCTAAACTATAAGGAAAATGTGTCAGGCTGTTACAGTAATTATCACTTGCTCTACCACAGTAGTAAATGTGCTTTGAAATTGCCAATCAAATATCGTTTTCTGCCTAGAATCACACCATGAGTCTGTCTGCTCACAGGAGTTGTTGTCAGAGATTTAATTTGTGTTGCTCTTGTTCTGTAAGACTTGCACTCGTAGGAAAGGGGCAGCTTGTTTTCTTGAACTGTGATGGTTAGCATTCAGCACAAATCACTATCTCACAAATGAGAGGCAAATGGTAACACATTTGAAATCAACATGGTAGATTTTTGTTCCACTCCTGCAATGGGTGAGGTAGATCCTATATGTTCAAAACTCCAATTAAACCTTACCACACATGTACTCTTACATACATCTCTGCAGTCTTCATGCAGTTGTGCAAGCGTCCATGCAGATCTCTCTTGCACCTGACAATACACAGTCTCCAGAAGCACACTCTTAGCACTCAGGCAGCTGCTTGTCCTGCACTCCCATGCTTAATATTAAGCACTGTGTGGTATTTCAGATAGCAGTGTGTAACGCTACACATTCAGCGTCACGAAGGCTCATTTCCTTTGCTCTAGTCTAATCACTCACCCAGGTTCCACATGCTCATGGTCTCAAGTAGCTGTTAGGACATGTGCTCTTTTCTGCCTCTCTAAACTATAAGGAAAATGTGTCAGGCTGTTACAGTAATTATCACTTGCTCTACCACAGTAGTAAATGTGCTTTGAAATTGCCAATCAAATATCGTTTTCTGCCTAGAATCACACCATGAGTCTGTCTGCACACAGGAGTTGTTGTCAGAGATTTAATTTGTTTTGCTCTTGTTCTGTAAGACTTGCACTCGTAGGAAAGGGGCAGCTTGTTTTCTTGAACTGTGATGGTTAGCATTCAGCACAAATCACTATCTCACAAATGAGAGGCAAATGCTAACACATTTGAAATCAACATGGTAGATTTTTGTTCCACTCCTGCAATGGGTGAGGTAGATCCTATATGTTCAAAACTCCAATTAAACCTTACCACACATGTACTCTTACATACATCTCTGAAGTCTTCATGCAGTTGTGCAAGCATCCATGCAGATCTCTCTTGCACCTGATAATACACAGTCTCCAGAAGCACACTCTTAGCACACAGGCAGCTGCTTGTCCTGCACTCCCATACTTAATATTCAGCACTGTGTGGTATTTCAGATAGCAGTGTGTAACGTGAACACATTCAACGTCACCAAGGCTCATTTATTTTGCTCTAGTCAATTCACTCACCCAGGTTCCACATGCTCATGGTCTCAAGTAGCTGTGAGGACATGTGCTCTTTTCTGCCTCTCTAAACTATAAGGAAAATGTGTCAGGCTGTTACAGTAATTATCACTTGCTCTACCACAGTAGTAAATGTGCTTTGAAATTGCCAATCAAATATCGTTTTCTGCCTAGAATCACACCATGAGTCTGTCTGCACACAGGAATTGTTGTCAGAGATTTAATTCGTGTTGCTCTTGTTCTGTAAGACTTGCACTCGTAGGAAAGGGGCAGCTTGTTTTCTTGAACTGTGATGGTTAGCATTCAGCACAAATCACTATCTCACAAATGAGAGGCAAATGCTAACACATTTGAAATCAACATGGTAGATTTTTGTTCCACTCCTGCAATGGGTGAGGTAGATCCTACATGTTCAAAACTCCAATTAAACCTTACCACACATGTACTCTTACATACATCTCTGCAGTCTCCATGCAGTTGTGCAAGCGTCCATGCAGATCTCTCTTGCACCTGACAATACACAGTCTCCAGAAGCACACTATTAGCACACAGGCAGCTGCTTGTCCTGCACTCCCATGCTTAATATTCAGCACTGTGTGGTATTTCAGAAAGCAGTGTGTAACGCTAACACATTCAGCGTCACCAAGGCTCATTTCCTTTGCTCTAGTCTAATCACTCACCCAGGTTCCACATGCTCATGGTCTCAAGTCGCTTTTAGGACATGTACTCTTTTCTGCCTCTCTAAACTATAAGGAAAATGTGTCAGGCTGTTACAGTAATTATCACTTGCTCTACCACAGTAGTAAATGTGCTTTGAAATTGCCAATCAAATATCGTTTTCTGCCTAGAATCACACCATGAGTCTGTCTGCACACAGGAGTTGTTGTCAGAGATTTAATTTGTGTTGCTCTTGTTCTGTAAGACTTGCACTCGTAGGAAAGGGGCAGCTTGTTTTCTTGAACTGTGATGGTTAGCATTCAGCATAAATCACTATCACACAAATGAGAGGCAAATGCTAACACATTTGAAATCAACATGGTAGATTTTTGTTCCACTCCTGCAATGGGTGAGGTAGATCCTATATGTTCAAAACTCCAATTAAACCTTACCACACATGTACTCTTACATACATCTCTGCAGTCTTCATGCAGTTGTGCAAGCGTCCATGCACCTGACAATACACAGTCTCCAGAAGCACACTCTTAGCACACAGGCAGCTGCTTGTCCTGCACTCCCATGCTTAATATTCAGCACTGTGTGGTATTTCAGATAGCAGTGTGTAACGCTAACACATTCAACGTCACCAAGGCTCATTTATTTTGCTCTAGTCAATTCACTCACCCAGGTTCCACATGCTCATGGTCTCAAGTAGCTGTTAGGACATGTGCTCTTTTCTGCCTCTCTAAACTATAAGGAAAATGTGTCAGGCTGTTACAGTAATTATCACTTGCTCTACCACAGTAGTAAATGTGCTTTGAAATTGGCAATCAAATATCGTTTTCTGCCTAGAATCACACCATGAGTCTGTCTGCACACAGGAATTGTTGTCAGAGATTTAATTTGTGTTGCTCTTGTTCTGTAAGACTTGCACTCGTAGGAAAGGGGCAGCTTGTTTTCTTGAACTGTGATGGTTAGCATTCAGCACAAATCACTATCTCACAAATGAGAGGCAAATGCTAACACATTTGAAATCAACATGGTAGATTTTCCTTCCACTCCTGCAATGGGTGAGGTAGTTCCTACATGTTCAAAACTCCAATTAACCCTTACCACACATGTACTCTTACATACATCTCTGCAGTCTTCATGCAGTTGTGCAAGCGTCCAAGCAGATCTCTCTTGCAGCTGACAATACACAGTCTCCAGAAGCACACTCTTAGCACACAGGCAGCTGCTTGTCCTGCACTCCCATGCTTAATATTCAGCACTGTGTGGTATTTCAGATAGCAGTGTGTAACGCTAACACATTCAACGTCACCAAGGCTCATTTCCTTTGCTCTAGTCTAATCACTCACCCAGGTTCCACATGCTCATGGTCTCAAGTAGCTGTAAGGACATGTGCTCTTTTCTGCCTCTCTAAACTATAAGGAAAATGTGTCAGGCTGTTACAGTAATTATCACTTGCTCTACCACAGTAGTAAATGTGCTTTGAAATTGCCAATCAAATATCGTTTTCTGCCTAGAATCACACCATGAGTCTGTCTGCACACAGGAATTGTTGTAAGAGATTTAATTCGTGTTGCTCTTGTTCTGTAAGACTTGCACTCGCAGGAAAGGGGCAGCTTGTTTTCTTGAACTGTGATGGTTAGCATTCAGCACAAATCAATATCTCATAAATGAGAGGCAAATGCTAACACATTTGAAATCAACATGGTAGATTTTCCTTCCACTCCTGCAATGGGTGAGGTAGTTCCAACATGTTCAAAACTCCAATTAACCCTTACCACACATGTACTCTTACATACATCTCTGCAGTCTTCATGCAGTTGTGCAAGCGTCCATGCAGATCTCTCTTGCACCTGACAATACACAGTCTCCAGAAACACACTCTTAGCACACAGGCAGCTGCTTGTCCTGCACTCCCATGCTTAATATTCAGCACTGTGTGGTATTTCAGATAGCAGTGTGTAACGCTAACACATTCAACGTCACCAAGGCTCATTTATTTTGCTCTAGTCAATTCACTCACCCAGGTTCCACATGCTCATGGTCTCAAGTAGCTGTTAGGACATGTGCTCTTTTCTGCCTCTCTAAACTATAAGGAAAATGTGTCAGGCTGTTACAGTAATTATCACTTGCTCTACCACAGTAGTAAATGTGCTTTGAAATTGCCAATCAAATATCGTTTTCTGCCTAGAATCACACCATGAGTCTGTCTGCACACAGGAATTGTTGTCAGAGATTTAATTCGTGTTGCTCTTGTTCTGTAAGACTTGCACTCGTAGGAAAGGGGCAGCTTGTTTTCTTGAACTGTGATGGTTAGCATTCAGCACAAATCACTATCTCACAAATGAGAGGCAAATGCTAACACATTTGAAATCAACATGGTAGATTTTTGTTCCACTCCTGCATTGGGTGAGGTAGATCCTACATGTTCAAAACTCCAATTAAACCTTACCACACATGTACTCTTACATACATCTCTGCAGTCTTCATGCAGTTGTGCAAGCGTCCATGCAGATCTCTCTTGCACCTGACAATACACAGTCTCCAGAAGCACACTCTTAGCACACAGGCAGCTGCTTGTCCTGCACTCCCATGCTTAATATTCAGCACTGTGTGGTATTTCAGATAGCAGTGTGTAACGCTAACACATTCAGCGTCACCAAGGCTCATTTCCTTTGCTCTAGTCTAATCACTCACCCAGGTTCCACATGCTCATGGTCTCAAGTAGCTGTTAGGACATGTGCTCTTTTCTGCCTCTCTAAACTATAAGGAAAATGTGACAGGCTGTTACAGTAATTATCACTTGCTCTACCACAGTAGTAAATGTGCTTTGAAATTGCCAATCAAATATCGTTTTCTGCCTAGAATCACACCATGAATCTGTCTGCACACAGGAATTGTTGTAAGAGATTTAATTCGTGTTGCTCTTGTTCTGTAAGACTTGCACTCGCAGGAAAGGGGCAGCTTGTTTTCTTGAACTGTGATGGTTAGCATTCAGCACAAATCAATATCTCATAAATGAGAGGCAAATGCTAACACATTTGAAATCAACATGGTAGATTTTCCTTCCACTCCTGCAATGGGTGAGGTAGTTCCTACATGTTCAAAACTCCAATTAACCCTTACCACACATGTACTCTTACATACTTCTCTGCAGTCTTCATGCAGTTGTGCAAGCGTCCATGCAGATCTCTCTTGCACCCGACAATACACAGTCTCCAGAAGCACACTCTTAGCACACAGGCAGCTGCTTGTCCTGCACTCCCATGCTTAATATTCAGCACTGTGTGGTATTTCAGATAGCAGTGTGTAACGCTAACACATTCTACGTCACCAAGGCTCATTTCCTTTGCTCTAGTCTAATCACTCACCCAGGTTCCACATGCTCATGGTCTCAAGTAGCTGTTAGGACATGTGCTCTTTTCTGCCTCTCTAAACTATAAGGAAAATGTGTCAGGCTGTTACAGTAATTATCACTTGCTCTACCACAGTAGTAAATGTGCTTTAAAATTGCCAATCAAATATCGTTTTCTGCCTAGAATCACACCATGAGCCTGTGTGCACACAGATATTGTTGTCAGAGATTTAATTCGTGTTGCTCTTGTTCTGTAAGACTTGCACTCGTAGGAAAGGGGCAGCTTGTTTTCTTGAACTGTGATGGTTAGCATTCAGCACAAATCACTATATCACAAATGAGAGGCAAATGCTAACACATTTGAAATCAACATGGTAGATTTTCCTTCCACTCCTGCAATGGGTGAGGTCGTTCCTACATGTTCAAAACTCCAATTAACCCTTACCACACATGTACTCTTACATACTTCTCTGCCGTCTTCATGCAGTTGTGCAAGCGTCCATGCAGATCTCTCTTGCACCTGACAATACACAGTCTCCAGAAGCACACTCTTAGCACACAGGCAGCTGCTTGTCCTGCACTCCCATGCTTAATATTCAGCACTGTGTGGTATTTCAGATAGCAGTGTGTAACGCTAACACATTCAACGTCACCAAGGCTCATTTCCTTTGCTCTAGTCTAATCACTCACCCAGGTTCCACATGCTCATGGTCTCAAGTAGCTGTTATGACATGTGCTCTTTTCTGCCTCTCTAAACTATAAGGAACATGTGTCAGGCTGTTACAGTAATTATCACTTGCTCTACCACAGTAGTAAATGTGCTTTGAAATTGCCAATCAAATATCGTTTTCTGTCTAGAATCACACCATGAGTCTGTGTGCACACAGATATTGTTGTCAGAGATTTAATTTGTGTTGCTCTTGTTCTGTAAGACTTGCACTCGCAGGAAAGGGGCAGCTTGTTTTCTTGAACTGTGATGGTTAGCATTCAGCACAAATCAATATCTCATAAATGAGAGGCAAATGCTAACACATTTGAAATCAACATGGTAGATTTACCTTCCACTCCTGCAATGGGTGAGGTAGTTCCTACATGTTCAAAACTCCAATTAACCCTTACCACACATGTACTCTTACATACATCTCTGCAGTCTTCATGCAGTTGTGCAAGCGTCCATGCAGATCTCTCTTGCACCTGACAATACACAGTCTCCAGAAACACACTCTTAGCACACAGGCAGCTGCTTGTCCTGCACTCCCATGCTTAATATTCAGCACTGTGTGGTATTTCAGATAGCAGTGTGTAACGCTAACACGTTCAACGTCACCAAGGCTCATTTATTTTGCTCTAGTCAATTCACTCACCCAGGTTCCACATGCTCATGGTCTCAAGTAGCTGTTAGGACATGTGCTCTTTTCTGCCTCTCTAAACTATAAGGAAAATGTGTCAGGCTGTTACAGTAATTATCACTTGCTCTACCACAGTAGTAAATGTGCTTTGAAATTGCCAATCAAATATCGTTTTCTGCCTAGAATCACACCATGAGTCTGTCTGCACACAGGAATTGTTGTCAGAGATTTAATTTGTGTTGCTCTTGTTCTGTAAGACTTGCACTCGTAGGAAAGGGGCAGCTTGTTTTCTTGAACTGTGATGGTTAGCATTCAGCACAAATCACTATCTCACAAATGAGAGGCAAATGCTAACACATTTGAAATCAACATGGTAGATTTTTGTTCCACTCCTGCAATGGGTGAGGTAGATCCTACATGTTCAAAACTCCAATTAAACCTTACCACACATGTACTCTTACATACTTCTCTGCAGTCTTCATGCAGTTGTGCAAGCGTCCATGCAGATCTCTCTTGCACCTGACAATACACAGTCTCCAGAAGCACACTCTTAGCACACAGGCAGCTGCTTGTCCTGCACTCCCATGCTTAATATTCAGCACTGTGTGGTATTTCAGATAGCAGTGTGTAACGCTAACACATTCAACGTCACCAAGGCTCATTTCCTTTGCTCTAGTCTAATCACTCACCCAGGTTCCACATGCTCATGGTCTCAAGTAGCTGTTATGGATGGATTTCTCTCCGCTAGAAATTAAGAAAATCAGGGACCTTGAACTGATGGGCTGTTCATTGAAAGGACAGGGAGGTGTACTTTTTACGGTACTTGTGTGCTATAGACCCCCTGCTGGTGCCATGTCGGCTGTGTCCGAACTTACAGACCTGATTTATGACCTATCTAATTCACATGCCAGATTATTAGTGCTGGGGGATTTTAATCTATGGCCTGGCGGTCCAACAGACTCAGCTTACTCTTGCCTCACTCAGGCGTGTAGTAACATAAACCTGGAGCAGTTGGTGGCCTCAAAAACCCATCAGAAGGGCCATGCCCTGGACCTGATCTATGCCAATCATGGTCAGGTAAGGGTGGAAAATATCCTACCACAATGTTGGTCGGACCATGCTTTAGTTCTGTTCTTGGCCGACCTTCCGGAAAATCACCCAAAGTATAGTAGCCTGGGAAATGTCAAGATCGGTAGACAATGGTCTAGGCTCCTGAGGAGTGAACCTCTTCCTAGTCTGCTCCCGGACACCTTCCACCTGGATGAGAATGTGGAGCAAAGCTATGAGATCTTCATTCAGCGTATCACGGCGTCTTTAGATAAGTTGGCCCCATTAAGAAAAAGACGAGACAGGAAAAGGGTTGCCATGCCTTGGTATTCGAGAGAGCTTCTCCAACTAAAACTCCAGTGTAAACGGGCAGAGAGAAAGTGGCGGAAACATTATTTGGCATCGGATCTGCTACTTTTCAGGCGGGAATTGGCAGCATATAAGATCCAGATCAAAGGCGCAAAAGCAAGGTTCCTTGAGGAGACTTTGTTGTCAGCCTCTAATAAAGCTCAGGCCCTATTTAAAATGGTTAATGAGTTATCTCGACCGGCTAGTGCGTCCACCGCCATTCCTGCCTCTCAGTCACTTTGTGATTCGTTGGCGGCGGCCTTCGAAGACAAGATTGCGACCATCTTGAGTAAAATGAATCCTAACATCTCGGTGACTACTCCCTCGCCCACACTGGAGGTGGCGGATGGAAGAGCAAGGCTGGATAGTTTTCCCGCCCCTTCCTTTTCAGAATTTGTGGCTTTAGCTAATAGTGTGTCTTCAGGCTCGCCTTTAGACGTTCTTCCGCACAAGTTCTGGAAGGTGTTTGGGCGGGAGCTGTTTCCTCCTCTCCATGCAATCTGCTGTCAATCTTTAGGCTCTGCCCAGGTCCCGGATAGCTGGAAGCTTGCGGTAGTTTCTCCGCTGCTGAAGAAGGAATCACTGGACCCCTTATCTCCTGCTAATTATAGACCGATCTCATTGCTCCCGTTCCCGATTAAGATCCTGGAGAAATTGGTCACAAGACACCTATCCAATTTCCTGGAAGCTAATGATTATCTAGATGCAGCGCAGTTTGGGTTCAGACCAGCCCATGGAACCGAATCAGCTTTGGTATCCGTTTTGAGCGACCTTCGTTCGCGTGCCGATCATGGTCAGGCAGCCTTTTTAGTGCTGCTTGACATGTCGGCAGCGTTCGATACGGTCAATCATGCCATTTTGACCAGGAGGTTAGAGGAGGCTGGGGTGATGGGCCTGGCCCGAGATTGGCTTGTTTCATACTTGACCAATAGACATCAGGTGATTGCCCTTCCCCCCTTCAAGTCTACCATCAGAAGGGTAGGGCAGGGCGTACCCCAGGGTTCAGCCATCAGCCCTATTCTTTTTAATCTTTACCTCCGCCCCCTGGTCCAATTAATTAAATCTTTTGGCATAACGGTTACCAATTATGCTGACGACACCCAACTCGTCTTCTCCATTGAGGGGGAGAAAGCGGTGTCATTGGAGGCCTTCCATCACTGTATGGTCTCCACGGCAACATGGCTAAGTAACAACTCGCTGCAATTTAACAGCTCCAAGACGGAGGTGTTGCATTGCTCAGTGGATCGTGTTCCACGTCCTCTACCGCAAGACTTCTGGCCCCCTTCTGTTCAAGGCACAGTAGCAGCAGCAAGCTCGGTTCGCAATCTGGGTGTGACCATGGAACCCAATCTTCAACTTGAGGGTTTCATTGACAAAACAGTGTCTTCCTGTATGGGGCTTCTACGTACCCTACGGAAGATTCTTCCTTTGCTCCCTGCCCATGCCAGACCAGAAGTAGTGCGTAGTATCATTCTTAGTAGACTTGATTACTGCAATGCACTACTTCTGGGGGCTCCCATCACGGCACTGGGCAAACTGCAACGGGTCCAGAATTTTGCCGCCAAGCTAGCACTCTCTCGCCGACGGTTTGACTCATCATCTGCAGCCCTCAAAGATTTGCATTGGCTGCCTATTGCTCAGCGGGTCGAATATAAAGCTCTGTGTTTGGTCTTCAGGGCCTTACATGGTTTGGGACCACTCCCCTTACAGGAATTGTTCACTTGGTACAGCCCTGCCAGACTTCTCCGCTCTGCGTCAGCTAGCTTGGTAACGGTCCCCAAAATCCGGAGGAAGCGGATGGGGGGACGCTCGTTTGTCTACATGGCATCTAAGCTGTGGAACAATCTCCCACTGTCGCTTAGATGTGCTGGAGACTTTCTACCTTTCAAAAAACAATTAAAAACTCATCTGTTTCCTAGGATAGAGTAGTCTGCTGCTGTCGCTGTTTATACAGGTTTTTTTGGATTATAGCGCCAGGATGCCCGTTGGGTGATTGGAGCGCTTTACAAATATGTTATACATACATATACATACATACATACATATGACATGTGCTCTTTTCTGCCTCTCTAAACTATAAGGAACATGTGTCAGGCTGTTACAGTAATTATCACTTGCTCTACCACAGTAGTAAATGTGCTTTGAAATTGCCAATCAAATATCGTTTTCTGCCTAGAATCACACCATGAGTCTGTGTGCACACTGATATTGTTGTCAGAGATTTAATTTGTGTTGCTCTTGTTCTGTAAGACTTGCACTCGTAGGAAAGGGACAGCTCATATGATAGGATTTGAAAAGCTCAAAAAAAATATAGTAATATATTTAAACTACATAAAGGTATTTTTTTTAAGTTTCTTTTAGGTATTGGTGAATAACACTGAAATAATTTAAACATGCCTATGAGATCAAGAAAGAGAAAAGAACAGCAAAAACATCTATATTTGAAGACAACTGGACAACTCAAATTAGTTGAAGAACCTCTTGTTGGAAAAAAGAAAAAGTCTTCTGGTAAGCAGACTAAGGATTTTTTTTTAAATATCTTCAAACATAGAAAAAATGTAAAAAATATATCCACTGCAAATAGTGTTTCAAGTAGAAAACAACAAGACAATAGGAAGAACATACTAAATGGTAATGTACAATCAGAAGCAAGAAAGAATGACTTAAAAAGAAAAACAGAATTTCAAAACATTCATAGAAAAATGTTTCAGAGAAGAGTGATGTTCAATTTGCTAAAGGATGTGAAAAAATATAGGAAGAAAGCAAAATTTTATAAGAAAAAGAAACATATTGAATCAATTGTTGCAAAGGCTTTGGAATTAAAAAGAAAACTATTCATTTTAATTTTGAACAGGATCCGTACATTAGATAAAATAGTCAATGTAATGAAGTCAAAAAGCAATAGGAAAAGAGTAGTGAAAAAAAACTAACTTTTGTTAAGTGTTCTTAGGAGAATGGAAGCATAGTTCAAGTACTGAACCATTTTTTAATGAAGAGAGTTATCTTCAAAGTAATAGTTTGCTGCATGCAGTTGACACCAGTGGTCGAACTTATGAAGTTAATGATGGTTGTGTAATGGAAAAGGAGGAAATGGTTCCAAGAAATGAGGAAGAAGTGTTAGCTGATGAGGTTATGGGGAAATGTCCTAAAGCCCCAGTGTACACTTGGAATTGTAGTAGTATTTGTACTGTACGACAAGAATCTATTGATAAATTACGTGACTTTCTAAGAGAATATAGTAAAAAAAGTGTTAAACAGAAGATTAAGGTGCTTCAAAGACTAGATCCATGCAGAGTGAGAGAGAACTGGTTTGCAAGGACATTCTCTGGCTTGTCTTTCTAGGAAAGTTTGTCAAAGTGTTTTTCACCATTTTAGGATGCTGGCAGTACATCATACTGAAATGAGAAAGTTTGTGAGAAGATTGTATTTTGCTAAAAGTCCAGCACTAAAGTTAAATGAGTTGAATAGTGCTCTGTTCCGTGGATCTGTATCAGATGTAGAGAAGGTTATTGATGATATTCAGTTTTGTTACTTTGGTCCAGAGCAAGAAAGTGCAGGAATTGACACAGTTATTGAGGAAAATGTGGGAGAGAATGTAGAACTCACTGTTAGTAAAAATTTTGAAGATCAAATGACAAAATGTACTATCATCTCTAATGAAAGACCAAATATTACTTGTATTTGTTGCCGGAGAAGCCATTATAAAACTCAAACAAGGAATGTTGATCTCTATAACAAAAGTGAAAAAGAAAATAATCATGAGTGGAAGGATTTTGCTACATATTTATTTCTGGAAAATTGTTTTGATTTGGGTGAAGATCAGCGTATTTGTCAATACTGTTATAACAAGTTAGAAGAAAATAAAATGCCAGCTAGAGCTGTACATAATAATTTAGAATTGGTTGATATTCCTGCAGAACTTAGTGATTTAAATACGTATGAGTCTATACTCATTCAATGTGTCCATCCGTTTCAGACTATAGTTCGTATGGAGCCCAAAACAGGTAAATTACCTCCTTCAGATTTACAAAGAGGTTTAAAAGGAAGAGTTGTCTATTTGCCATTAGATTTGAAAAAAAATATTGAAACAATTGATGCAGATAGTTTGGAAACTGAACCATTAGTTATTCTGGTTAATGGTGTACCTACGAAGAATAAGAAAATTTGGCAGGAGCTAGTAGATGTACGAAAAGTACAAAGAGCAAATTTATATTTGAAAAGAAATAATAAGTACTATGAATCAATTTATATGGATGAAGATGAAGAAGTTTTACTAGCAGACACAGGAATACCAACTGGGCAAATTGAAAAAGTGGATAAGTCAAAAGAAGAAGAAATTTATGAACATTTCAGCATACATCCTCTTCATTCTAAAGAAGTTATTGGGTAACACTATTGATCCGTTTCAGATGAAAAAAGCAAAAGAAACTCTTGTGAGTGTATGGGAGGAGAGCTTGGAAGCTCGTTGTTTTCCCCAGCTGTTTCCTACAGGAAAAGGTGGACCATATGATGAACGTCCAGTACAGATTCCTGCTTCTGAGTATGACTACAAGATTATATGCAGAAGATCCAAGATTTCGTCAAAGTATTCCTTATTTGTTCCATCTTTAATTGAAAGTGACTTGTCTGCACTATCTTATGCATTAAATCCCATTTTAAAAACTGGACTACATGTACATAATGTGTCTGCAAAGGATTTTATGAACAAAGTGCAACAGCGAGATGATCATTTGGGATCTCAATTGATTAATCTGATGGCTTGTCAGCGTGGAACTAATGAATATTGGTACCGACGCCATGGAGAATTGAAATGTATGTTACGGAATTTAGGAACTCCTACATGGTTCCTTACCCTAAGCTGTGCTGAGTACGCTTGGGATGATTTACTGGATTTTCTTCGAGAGGCAAGTTCAAATATTGAAAACATCCAATACAAGACAGCAGGAGAATTGTGCTCATTGGATCCGGTTAATGTTTGCAGATATTTCAATCATAGATTTGAGGCTATGATGTCCTTCATCTGCAATAAAAAAAATCCACCTCTTGGAAAAGTTGTGGATTTCTTTTGGAGAAAAGAGTACCAAGCAAGAGGTGCTCCTCATATTCATATGCTGTTGTGGATCAAGGATGCCCCAAAATTTGGAACAGATTCTGATGATGCAGTTTTAGCTTTCATTGAAGAATATGCAACATGTGCTATACCTAAAAGCACAGAAGAAAAAAACTTAAAAGAGCAAGTTTTACGTTTCCAAAGTCATCGGTGTGGAAAATACTGTCAACGAAGAAAGTACAAGAGTAAAGATAAATTCTATACAAAATGTCGATTTGGATTTCCACGACCTGTTCTTTCAAAAGGAAGAGTAAACAGTTTTATGTCAGCTGTGCGACATACCATTACAAGAAAATCTCCGAAAAAAACCTACAACCTAAGAAGAAAAGAAGAGTCAAAATATATAAATGACTACAACCCAGTCATTTTATCCATGTGGAATGCTAACATGGATATTCAGTATGTAGCTGATAATTCTATTGCTGTTGCTCGGTATGTCACATCTTACATCACTAAATCTGAGAAAACAGAATTGAAAGAAATGTGGGAAGAGATTTCTCACGAGAAGACTGTCAGTAAAAAGCTATACAGTTTCAGTTTAAAGATGTTATCGCATCGTGAAATTGGGTCATACGAATGCTCAGATAGGTTATCATCTGCAAGTCTGTACTCCAAATCCAGAAGAATAATTTGGGTAAGTTTAGGCCTTGCAGGAATGCGAAATCTATTTGAGAATTTGAATGTTTAGCAGAGAACAAACCAGAAAGTAAAGACATTTTGAAAACAAATATGTTGGACACATATTACCCAAACAGAAGTCATCATCTTGAGAACATGTGTCTCTATGAAGTGCTGCAGAACTACATTTATAAACAGAATGCCACAGAAGACATCAACAATGGAAAATATAAAGTCTTTGGTGAGGAAGGATGTTTGGTGAAACAAACAAAAGGAAGTTTGATTAATCACAGGAAGCTGAGTTGCGACACTACTGACAAAAAGGAATTTTACTACTTAGCACTTTTACAGCTGTTTAAACCATGGCGTTCAGAGGATGAATTACTTGGAGATTTTCAGAGCTATGAAGATTCCTTTAATGCATGCAAAGATAACATAGAATGCAGTACTTTCTCAAATTATGTACAAATGTTAAATGAAGAAATTGAACAAGAAGCTACAATTGCAGCTGAAGTAGCTAGAGACAGTTCTCAAGACAGTCAAAGTTCTGGTACGCTCAGTCAAGATCCTCTAGGACAACCAATCGTAGAAAATGAAGTTGCAATAGCCATGACTGAAGTGGAAACAGCTATGAATCAAGCTCAGGAAGATTTAATAGACTTACCAAATTTGGAACAACAACTGAATGATGAACAACAACAAATTTATGAAGAAGTCACAAAACAAATTGATCATGGATTACTACATGAAAATAAAGAGTGCTCAATCACAGCATTTGAACCAATCAGAATGTATGTGAGTGGACAAGCTGGAACTGGAAAAAGTTTCTTAATTAAAGTAATTAGAAGCTACCTACAGAAAAAAACTGATTCAGCTTTGTCTTGTGTTTTTACTGCTCCAACTGGGTTAGCAGCATATAACATAAAAGGAATTACCTTACATCGTTTGCTAATGTTACCAGTAGAGCATGAGAACAAAATAGGATACCACAAGCTAACAGGAGAAGCATGTTTTGAAGTTTCAAGACTGTTGAAGAAAATGAAAGTTCTCATTATTAATGAGGTAAGCATGGTATCAAACGTAATGCTTGCCTTTGTGCATTTAAGAATGCAGCAAATTCTAAAGACAGACTATGACGTGTTATTTGGAGGAAAACATGTTATAGTTTTTGGGGATCTACTGCAGCTCACTCCAGTTAAAGGACAACCAGTATTTAATACTCTTACACATGAAGACACGAAAAAGTCGTTAGGAAGTATAGGTAATGTGAATATTTGGTCATACTTTGAGTACAAAGAACTCATTACCAATATGCGGCAAGCAAATGATGATGATTATGCAAGTATTCTCAAAGATATCAGAATTGGACTACTCACAGAAAATGGCAGAAAAGCTTTACAGAGTCGATTGCTATGTAATTTGTTTCCAACAGAACAAATAGTTCCAGAGAAAATATACAAGAAAATTGCAGAAAAAAATA
The DNA here is from genome assembly GCF_964204655.1 of Triturus cristatus. Lineage (NCBI taxonomy): Eukaryota > Metazoa > Chordata > Amphibia > Caudata > Salamandridae > Triturus > Triturus cristatus. The sequence continues at coordinate 947,193,473 of NC_140586.1, forward strand.
CTGTAATCTGCTTAATGCCAACACTACATGAATGCTCTATATTCAATGAAGAACTTTTGAAATTGGAAAATGAAGAGATTATGAAAATGGAAGCCGTGGATAAAATACAGCATGAAGGAATAACTATTACATTGACAGGCAAATTGAAAACTAAATTGGATTCTCTAGAGAAAAACATATCGAAAACAGCTGGTTTAGAAAAGAATCTTTATGTATGTATGAACTGTCGAGTAATTTTAAGACGTAATTTGAATGTAGAAAAAGAATTAGTGAATGGAGCTATGGGTAAAGTTGTGGGTTTTGTTAACTACCAGAAAAAAGATGGAATTGAATTTTTAAAAATAAAATTTGATCAGATTGAAGAGGTTAAAGACATTAGTCGTTGTTCAGTTCGTTTTTTGCTTGTGAAAGACTTATATGTACATAGGAAGCAGTTTCAATTTTCTCTAGCATATGCTGTAACTATTCACAAATCTCAAGGATTAACTGTAGATAGTGATTTTGTAAACATTGGATCTAGTGTGTTTAAAGAAGATATGGCATATGTTGCTTTATCACGAGTGAAAAAATTATCTGGTTTATTGATGATAGACTTTGATGACTCAAAAGTTAGTGCTGATGCAAATTGTGTAAAGGAGTATAATAGATTAAGAAGAAGCTATGCTCCTCATTTAGGTCAGTATCCTGTGTTTGAAAAACGTGTTGTTTTTCGGAAAAGGAGAATTGAGAATATCTGTAATGAGGATGTACAGAAGAGAAAACAAAAGGCGAGTGATGTGATTGCAAGCAAAAAGAAAAAGGACAATGTTGAAGAGGTTGTTGGTTGTCATTTTGAAAATAGCTCTGGTGTTAACTGCTACGCTAATGTGGTGCTGAATGTTGTATTTTATCTTGAAAGTTTGCAAGAGCAGATAATACTAAATCATGAAAAAAGAGTTTCCTTTATGAGAAGCTGAGTAATGATAAAACTAAAATAGAAAGTGCTTCTGGTGTTAGAAATCTTTTAGATATATGTTCTGGATGTACACAGTTTACTGAAAGTGTCCAGCAAGATGCACAGGAATTCTTAATGTATATGCTTATGGTACTGGAAGATGAAGGGGTAGAAATAGAAAATATGTTTGGTCTCTCTTATAAATGGGAACATTGTTGTGAAAACTGTATGAACACATGCAGCACTAATGTTGATTCTGAAAGGTTCATACATTTTACATTACCAGAGAGTAAAGCAGTGACTTTTAGTAAATTAGTTAAAGATGCAAATCACAACATGGAATGTTCTCAATGTAAATCAGAAATGTTATCAACGTTATTTTTAAAGAAATATGGACAGTATATAATTTTAATGATGCAACGTTGTAGAGCTGATGGAACAAAATTGGACACTTTAATAAAGAAGTTTACAGGAAATCAATTATCAATATCAGGAAATACTTTTGTTGCAGTTGCAATAATTTTCCATAATGGACCTTCTATAACTTCTGGTCATTACACAGTATATCTAAAATGTGAAAAAGGCTGGACACTGAGTAATGATTCTCAATTGATTTTCAAGCAACGTTTGCCTGCAGAATTACCAAATTCATACTTAATTTTTCTAAAACCAAAATTTTAGATACAAATTGCAGCATCTGAAGAAACCATTATTTCGATTTTATAAGATTACCATTGGATATTTCACCTAAAAAGGGTTTAAGAATTACCATTTGGCCTCATGGAAAGGTAAATGTTTCTATTGTGGACTTCTTTGACAGATATTATTTTGGTGTATGTGCTTAAGCAACAAGATTTACAGACGTTATTTATTGCAAATAGTTATTGTTCTTAGAAGATATTTTTAATACATATGTTACATTTCTATAAAGGTATGTTTTACTGAAGATAGATTCAGGGCTTTTTTAAACAATCTTTCAGATTGTTGATTTTTTTGCACGCTGTTAAGTGATGAATGTAATTGATATCACTATTTTCAGTGAAATTCAATATATTCTGAAAACAGCAAAAAAAGGGCAAAAAATTACTTTGTTAAATATGAAAATATGTGGACTGTATTCTAAAACGTATTGTTAAATATTACTACTTTTTTTCTTTTTTTTCAGATCGAGAAAGAAAATTTAGGAAGTTGAATCTTTTTTTCTTGGAATTAAAAAAAACATTTATTTCTAATTAAGTTATTTTGTTGGTCAGGTAAGTTTAAAATATCTGTATTTCTCACCCCTTCACTTTCATGCTCCGTTTTGTTCACTTCTCCTCACTCTGCTTTTCTCATTCCCCTTCGCTCTCTCTTCTTCCTTTACTGCTCTTTCATAACTCCCTCACTCCTTCTCTACTACTCCCCTAGGTTTACTGCCTCCATCACTATTTTTTCAACCATGTTTCTCTCCCTGTCTCCATATGTCTCAGTCATTCTAACTGCCACTACGTCACTTTTCATGACGTACTGGTGGCGCAGGGGGCTCCTCCCTATTTACAAGGAGAGGAAAAGCCACCCTGCGTGACTTTTCCTCTCCTTGTAAAAACAGCCACTTCACACGCAGCACTGTGCGTTGTAGGGGCGTTCAATGGGTGTTGTTGTGGGTGTTCCCACGCAACACCCATAGAACTAGACACATCTCCAGATTTATGAGAAATCGTAACTCTGGAGATGCCTGTGAATGCTACGCCACCCTAGAGGTGGCGTAGCGAGGCACAACGAGGAGAAATGTTTTCATTTCTCCTCGTTTTTTCCTCTCTCAGTGCGTGCTGCATGCTACAGCACGCATTGAAAGAGGAAAAAGCCTCTTGTGATTGTTTTTGTGCAGGAAGGTGTCCCTTTCTGCAGAAGAACAATCTCCCCACCATGCAGTCATCCTTGCAGCATGGTGCAAGGGAGCCTGCACCAGCGCATGGCTGCAGTTTGTGCGCCAGCGCAGGGGAAGCATAGAGATGCGATGTATTCTTGTAAATATGTCACATCTCTGTGCTTCGAAACTAATGCAGCACGGCGCAGCAAAATTACTTGCGGCACCGTGCTGCGTTAGTTTGTTATAAATCTGCCCCTCTGTTTCTACCACTCCTCCTCTCTCCATCACTCATTTTCCATCTATGTTAATTTTTTAACCTTCTCCGTCATTCTCCTTCCCTCACCTTCCCTAACTGTCACTATCCTTTACTCATAGTCACTCCTATTCTCCTACTTCACTTCCTCCTGTCTGTATCTCACACCCCTTCACCTTTTCGCATTCTTTCCTTCACTCTCCCTCACTCTGCTTTGCTCATTGAAATCCTGTCTCCCTTTCTCTCACTCCAGTTTCCTAAATCCCTCCTACCCTCACTCCCCATCTCTCACTTTCCCTTACCCCCTTTTTTAATCCTCATACCTGTTATCTCACCATCGCTCTACTTCTCTTACTTTCAATCCCTTTACCCTGCTGTACTTCATCCGCTTCGTCTGTTACTCCCTTTTCCTATCTCCGTCCCTTACTCTCCTTTTCTCACTCCCCCTCCCTCTCTCTCCATTACTCACTGCCATTCCCTTACTCATTTACTCTTCTTACCTGTATCCTCTACCCTTAGTCCTTTTGTTGCAGTCAGTCTTTCACTTCCCTTTCATGACTGATTATACTTTCCTTTTCTCACTCATTCTGTCAGTCCTTTCCTCCTCTTCACTCAGTCATTTCAATCATTTCAATCATTCATGTATACACTACACATTCATTCAATAAAATTACAACACAGTATATTAGGAATATAGCTCTTCTTGGAGAAGTGAAGTGAGTTCTGAAAAGACCTGTTTTTTTTGTCTTTTTTGTTTTGTATTTTTTGTAAAGTTTTTTAACAATTTTTTTTTTTTTTGTTTTTTTTAGAGCAGCAAAAAAAAACAGGGAATGAAAAAGTGTTCAACGGGAACAAAAAAGAATGGAAAAAATTATACGGTGGAGCATGTGTACTGCTGGATTTTGTTCTCTATTAAGTTGATGCTGCTCTCACCATAACAGAGAACAACATTGCACACATTGCACCGGATATGAACCTTCTGGAACAGAAGGTGGATATCCAGAGGTCTTGATGCAGGTGAATCTGCGGCCGCAGATGATGTGCTCGGCTGAGCTCCTGGAGGGTTGTCTCTTGTGGGTCTTGTGGATTCACGGGCATAAGCCACAGGATGCACTTTTTGAAAGTGCCTCAGTATAGTATAAATGCTAAAGGAGAATTTTTTTGGGGGATCTCCTCTAGAAAGGACAACTCCACAAACAGTGCAGGTGACTTTTGGGGCATTCACCTTCTTCTGCCCCTCTGGAAAAGTAAAGAACTTCCATATGAAGGAGTCCTTTTGTTTCCTCTGGCTTGGTGGCACAAAGGTCTCCTCGTCACTCTCTGTAGAAGATTGCTGTTCTGCCATTCTCACATAGTGGAAAAGCTCTACAGCTCCTTCTTCCAGAAAATAAGTAGAAATAATGAGGGGAGTGGGTGTGGTGTTTGAAGATTCTGGAACTGAAACTACTATGAACCAATGAAAAGTGTTGTTTCGTAATCACATGACTTGCCATGCGCGCACCGTGCACGCACGCATGCGCACACGGAGCACGCACGGAGCACGTACGCATGCGCGCACGGAGCACGCACGGAGCACGCACGCATGCGCACACGGAGCACGCACGGAGCACACACGCATGCGCACACGGAAAAAAACCTTAAAAAAAACAGTTTATACGTTTATGGAAGATATTAACTATGCTGTTCAACTTTATCAAAATTAAAAAAAAAAGATCTGAGCCATTCCATATTACAGGATACAGTCAATCTATAACTATATATATAGGTAGTTTATTGTAAAATAAAAATATAATAATACATACATAAATTAGCATTTAAAACAAATTGCAAATTCAGTAAAAAAAACATAGGTTTCACACGCGTTAAAGTTAGGAATTAGCATTTAAAAAACCTTTGAAATTCACTGAAAAAACTATAGGTTTCACACACGTTATAGTTAGGAATTAGCTTTTTAAAAACCTTGCAAATTCACTGAAAAAACCATAGGTTTCACACACGTTATAGTTAGGAATTAGCATTTAAAAAACCTTGAAAATTCACTGAAAAAACCATAGGTTTCACACATGTTATAGTTAGCTGGACATTTCACTCGTACAAAACCATTGACATTCCCCCGTTATAGTTAGTTCAGCTAACTATAACTCGCGCACCCACAAACCACTGCTGATGACGTCACATATTACATCACTCATGACATGGTCAGTGACATCACTCATGACGCAGTGGATTGCGGGCGCGCGAGTTATAGTTAGCTGAACTAACTATAACGGGGGAATTTCAATGGTTTTGTACGAGTGAAATGTCCAGCTAACTATAACATGTGTGAAACCTATGGTTTTTTCAGTGAATTTTCAAGGTTTTTTAAATGCTAATTCCTAACTATAACGTGTGTGAAACCTATGGTTTTTTCAGTGAATATATATATATATATATATATATATATATATATATATATATATATATATATATATATATATATATATATATATATATATATATATATATACCTACTGGTGGTTGCCAACAGGCAGTTATAGTTAGGAACTTGTTTCTATTCAAATAGAGTTTTTTCTATTGCCAATATATTTGGCGCCGTTTGACAAATCTTTGCGAAATTTTCAAAACTAATGGAGGGCTCAGGTCTGCTCCTGTCTTGAATGTCACGGGGTGATTCGTGAAGCGAGGGCTGAGAAAAAAGGGGATCCCAAAACATGTTTTCTCCATGTTCATTTCCATGGGAAACTTTAGATACAGCTACAGTCCAAATTGCTGAACGGAATTACAACACATTTATCAAAAAGGTAGCTTTTGGTCCAGAAAGCACTCTTTTCTTTAAATGGTATAAATCCGGAAAGTAGTTTCTGAGAAATTGTACCATTTACAAATATCGATATTTGAGGATTGCGAGATCTGATTGGCTGAACCCTCCCGATCTCAAGCTTGTTTCTGATTGGCTGCGAATACTTCAAATGAGGAAGTGTTGGCAGCCATCTTGTGACTCGGTTGAACTGAGTGGCAAGAAAAAAGGTGAAAAAAGAAGAAAAGGAGTAGGGTAGGAACACTCTGACCTCCTCGGGTTGCTCAGGGGGTGCCCGAGGGACCCCGAAGGTTGAAAAAGCATTTTTTTAACAATATTTTCGATGGGAGACGCATAGGGTCCACAAATTACGCTGAAAAAAAAGAATAGCGGTGTTGCGTGCTTCGTTTAATTAAGCCCCCAGGTGGGGCAGGTCCTGGTAGCAATGTTTATTTATGATGCGGAGGCGACTTCTGTCACAGGGATCGCCACCTCCCTGGGGCAAATATAATGATATGTGGGGGTATGCATCACTCCCTCCCCCCAGAGAGCAGCACTCATCGGGGCTATACGTAAAATGTAAAAGCATTTTTTTAAATATTTTCATCGGGCGTCGCGTAGAACCTGCAAATCACGCAAAAGAGCGGTGTAGCGTGCTTGGTTTAATTAAGCCCCTGGGTGGGGCAGGTCGCGGGAGCAATGTTTAGTTATGATGCGGGGCGACTTCTATCACAGGGCAAATATAATGATATGCGGGGGGCACGCAGCTGTCCCTCCACCCTGGAGAGCACTACCTCCCCGGGGCTATATGTAAAATGTAAGTGTGGTGGGGCTTAAGCGTCCCACACACTGTCCCAGGGACCACTATCTCTGGGTCATTCATCAATTAAAAAGCAGGGGTCCGTTGCGGACTGCCGGCCCCGGGGAGCACGATCTTCCTGGGGCTTTAAATTTGATGGAGGCAGATTGCGCGGTGTCCCTTGAGGAGCTATCCATGGCCCTGGGGATCACCATCCCCGAGGGCCAGTTCCAGCAATGTCCTGTGGAATCTACCCCCAGGACATTGCAGTTTGCTGTGGCAGGGCGGGAGCTTCTAGCAAACTTCTGCTTCGCTTTATGGAAGCAAGGGGGAAGTTTGCTCATGCTTCCATGAAGCAAAGTAGATTTGCTTTTGGACAAAGGGAGCTGCATGTCAGCAGCTGTGTTTGTCCAAAAGCAATGCTGGCAGGAACCGTAGGGGCATTGGGGCTCTCCCTGCAGTCCCCAATGTGTGGCCAGGCCCTGTAGGATGGGTCCCTGGGGCCTAAAATGGCACAGGAGGGGGTCACGCGGCCTCCCTTTTTTATTAAAAAAAAATAGGGGTGGCAACCCCATCGCGGCTCACAGCGTGGCCTTGTATAATGTTGCGACGGGTTCGCGAATCAAATTTTTTTTTTAACAGACTATGTATGTTAAAAAATAAATAAGATTGAGTCCTGGGTTATAGGGTGGCTCTAAAAAGAGCCCTTGTTTTCATTATGACGTTGTTGGAGCTACATGTAAGTGTGGATGCCCAGTTTGAGGTTGTAGTGAAAAACTATGTTTCCTTCATCTGTGAAATGAACTCCATCACTTCTGTAGATATCATCCATGTCAAAACGTATATTTGTGTTATAGATGGGCCCCATTCTATGATCTCTGAGGTAAGCAGAAACAGCTTTACTGACATTTTTCCTAGCTTTCTCAATCTGAGGACAGAATTGATGTGACCACTTCCATTTCTGTCTTTGACATATATTAGAGTATACAAAGACAGTTTGAGGGAAAAGCAACATCAGTTTTGCAAAGGTATCCTTCTTTAGCATTTCCAGCCCAACGCCGGTCAATGTGCCTAGGCCATTGCCACCACAGTGCACAATGATGAGGTCAGGGGGTTGGAGATGCAAAAAGTTTTCAACCAAAGGTATCAATTGGTGCCACTTTAATCCTCTCTGTGCAAACCATTTAATATCCACATTTTGCAAACCTAGGTCTTTGTCAATACGTCTTTGATCAGCATACCTTTTGCACCAGAAAACATAGCTGTGCCCTACGATCCATACTGTACGCATTTTGAAGGGATGTCTGGAAGGAATGAAAAGATGTCTGTAGCTGATGTAGTCCATTGGTAGAATGAGAGATATGTAAAAAAGTAGAGGCCAAGCTTTTTTTGAGAAAACCGATAACTGATTGGCTGATGATGAACATTGTGCACTGAAAAATAGGATGCATGATACTTTTGACAGGTACAGTACATAGGATAAGATAAAAATGTTGCAGAAGTCAACCACACCTACTGTTTGCAATTGGAAGCTACTATTCTGAACTGAAAAATATAGTTAACTTGTGACCTGCCACTGCCATTGAATGTTGCAGAAACGTTTGCTATGGAAACTGCCATTAAGGAGAGTGGGGGAAGGGTTGAAACAACTGTGGTATTAAAATATGAAATGCAGATTTAAAAACAAGAGATAAGCTTTTCAAGTTAGTTTTTCTGAATCAGTAGTATGTTTTGAAGAAGTGTGTTGTTAGTAGTAGTATTATTGGAAATAGGTTTTTGAACTCTCTTAAGTGTTCGGGGCTCCATGGTGATGTGGCAGAGTAGTGGAGTCGCCACTCCAGAAAATTACAGAACCAGTTTGGGCACTTTTAGAAGAGAGTTAGAAAGGGTGAATATGAGTAACCAATAGAAATGTGTTGTACAATTTGAAATAATGAATGAACAAATTTGATTTGTTACTTACATTTATTTTTGTACAGAAACAGAGGGAAAGTTTGTCATTACTTGTTTTACATTGTTGAGAGTGGTGCATTACATTTATTGTGTGACAAAGAACATTTTTCATGCGTTTCTGATATTTGATATTCTGCAATAGTATTAGAGAGGTGAGTTACAAATGTGTAAGGTGTGTTATGTATTGTGTGGTAGTGGTTCAGTCTTTGGAGTGATATTTGTAAGTTCCAATTTTCTTTTTTTAAAGATTACAAATTATTACAGAAGTGTGCTGTTTGAAATATGTTACAAAATGTACAAAGACTCTGAGTAGTTGCTGAATAGTGAAGCTGCAAGAGAAAAGTGAGGTTTAAGACATGCTGGCAGAGGTATTAGTGATTAGGCTACTTTGTATGACTCTGTGGAAAGGTACGTTTGAAGTACCCCGTATACATGTAGGTGTCTTTGAGAAATGAGGAGTGCAGTCTGTCATGTTGAAAGGACTGCGTGGTCTAGTGAGTGAGGTACAGGGTTGAATTGGTGATCTGAAATCGGCCCAGGCAACGTAAAAGAAAGGGCCCACATTTGAAGATTGCGCCTTGTTGCAAAATACTGGGGGGGCTTTAAAACAGCCATGTTTTATTAACTTAAGGGATATAAAAAAGAAATGCAAATGTTGCCTGCACACTTTGTGCACAGATTAGTTCACACTCGTGAACCACATCTGAATAAAAGTGAAGTAAATTCTCAGGCACCCTGCAGCTGCTCAATCAGCGCGCATTACAGGGCCGGCAGATTGACAGACTTGGAATAACACCTCCCTTGACTCTACTCCACTCCTCCCCCCAAAGTTTCCTCCCTCAGGTTTGTAAAAAGAAGGTAACAGAGGCCTGTCTGCGTCAAAAAACACCACTTAGGCCCTCACTGGGCTGCTAGCGGCATCTCAACAGCACAGAGAAAGTCCCAATCGGCTTCCATGCTACACGGCGCACACTTGCAACTTACATACCAGCCTATTGTACATGGCCCGAGTGTCCATCTTACCAATCCGAGTTTGCAGACGTATGTCTATACTTCTATGTGTATTTTCACACGTGTTATGCTTTGGAAGATCGATACTTACAAAACACAGGTATATATGTATTTGTATTTTTCTTTTAAGTATGATGCCACTAGAAAAGGCATAGACGGATGCATGTATGCTTTCAGTAATATGGTGAGACTTACAACTGTGACATATTAAGGGTTGCAGCGTTATATTTGGCTAGGCCGAACACTTTTAGTAGTTGCTGAGTAGTGAAGTTGCAAGAAAAAAGTGAGGTTAAAGACATGCTGGCAGAGGGATTAGTGATTATGGTACTTGTTATGAGTCTCTGGAAAGGTATATTTGAAGTATGCCGTATATATTTAGGTGTCTTCGTGAAATGAGGAGTGCAGTCTGTCATGTTAAAAGGACTGCATGGGGGCGTGGCTTGGGTTCCGAGCATGGCGGACGCTTCCTGCTAGAGCTCCGCCACCTCGGCTACCTAGCCGCCGATAATCCTCAATTTCTCCTCTCTCTGTGCCACCGCAGCAGGAGCGCTTGTCGGGGGAGCCGGCTGGGAGCACCAGAAGCGCGGCGGAGTCGCCCCGGACGGTAGGGCGTGCAGAGCGGGGGGGCCTTCCCCGGCCGGGGAACGCAGCCACGCGAGGCCGTGGCTTGAGGCCTTCTACGGCGCCTGTCTCGCTTTGCGGCCGGGGGTGACTTCAGTGCCCGGATGCCTCCAGGATCCTTGGCTACGAGGCAGTGGCGGTGTCGGGGCCGGTCCTGACCGAGCGCCGCAGGGAGCTGGTGCTACTGCTCCGAATCCGCCGGTGGACGCTACGACTGCTGGGCCGGACCCGTCCCCCATCTGGGAGTACCTGTGACGACGGAGGCGCGGCGGAGTGCGTGGAGGGGGCAGCCTCCATTATCGGGCCTGAGGCGGCGGCGGCCGCGGTTCCTGTCTGGTTGGAGTGGTAGACGAAGGCGGTGGCCCCTGGTGGGCCCGAAGGTGAAGCGGCAGGTGTGGTGACAGGGCTGCACCCCGGAGATGGCAGGAGAGCGGACGGTGCTGGTCTGCGGCCGCGGAGGACCTACGGCGGCGACCGGAGGAGCGTCTCTTCCGGCGGGAGGTGACGATGGGTGCCGGGGCTGAGCGCCGGGGCCGGGCTGCTCACGGGAGGCCCTACATCGAGAGCGGGGCTGCCGGACATCCACTGGGGCTGAGACGCGACGGCTGGGGCGCCCCTTTCCCTGGTCTCATCGGCGGAGCGCAGGTGACCGTTGGCATGGGGAAGGACCGCCCGCCGGGGGGGCGGCCAAACAGCCTACCCTTGATCATTTTGCTAAGCCGCCGACGCCCAAGGACCCCACCGAAGGCCTGTCCCACGACTCGGCCACCCTCCTGGCCGCCATTAACAAATCCCATGCGTCCCTGGAGGCCCAGATCGGCGCGGTGGGGTCGGAGGTCTCATTTCTGCGCCAGGACATGCGCAAGGCGGTGGAACGGATTACCGAAGCCGAGAACCGGGTCTCCTCAGTGGAAGATAGTGTTACGTCTCTCCAGGCCACGGTGGACAAATTGACGGCCACGACACGAGAACTGGCCGCCAGAGTGGAGGACGCAGAAGGCCGGGCCCGTTGCAATAACGTGCGCCTGGTGGGCTTTCCAGAAAATTGCGAGGGGACGTCCATGCTTCAGTTTTTGACAGATTGGCTCCTTAAGGTCTTCCCAGCGGAACACAGATCGCCGTGCTTTGTGGTGGAAAGAGCTCACCGGGCACTGACCCAAAAACCTCCGCCGGGCGCACGGCCCAGACCGGTGATCGCACGCTTTCTAAACTATGCGGATAGAGATGCTCTTCTGCGACATGCCCGCTTGCACGGAGACCTCATGAGATATGATTCCCACCCCATCATGCTCTTTCCTGATTACACTAGACTGGTCCAGCAACAGCGGCAGTCCTATGTCGAGGTCAAAAAGAAACTCCGCCACCTGAACTTATCCTATGCCCTGCTCTTCCCGGCTAGGCTACGCGTAATCTTCCAAGAGAAAACTCATTTCTTTGACACGCCGGACAGTGCCCTTGGGTGGCTGGAGGAGCGCCACGGAGCTCGGCCCCACACCCCTCCGGCCTTGGACTCAGACTCCTCTCAGACTGTCAATCGGCGGACGCAGCAGGATTGGGGATGGTCGCCCCAAACGCCACAGGTCGCGCACCAACTGGCGCTCTCGTTCCCCGGCTGCGACGGCTACATAGCTGTGGCGCCCACGAGCTGCATCGACTGTCACTCTCCTGCCGGACTGGTATCGTATAAATAGGCGCACAGTGACTCATAGCGGCTATGGTGGCCCGTCCCTTGTTTGGTTGTGGGAGGGAGGGCTTGATGGGGGGGATACATTGGTGGTCGCACATCTGGACTCAAGTTGGAGCCGATGGGAGATTGGCACTGCGACAGATACTTCATGTTTGGGGAAGTATAGGGGGGGCTAGGGTGGCTATGGGGGTTGGGGGTTCGGGGTTCGGAAGGGAGGGGAGGGAGTTGTTTTGTTATGACGGTTGTTGTTCTCGCACACACATCACCACAAGGGGTCCTCATCCCCCCTGGAGGGGGGCTTTTCCGCGCTTGTCGTTTGCTGGGCTATGGCACAGAGTTCTACCGCAGGCCCTCTGGCCGTCCTGAATGTGGTGTCCTGGAATGTTCGGGGCCTGTTGGACAAGATTAAGCGAGGGGCGGTGCTGCGGGCGGGTAAGGCGTATGGCGCCGATATTCTTATGTTGCAGGAAAGTCATCTTCAGGGGTCCAAGGCGCCGTGCTTGGCGCGCTTCGGCTACACCACCGTCCTGCACTCCGGCTACACTAGGGGTTCCCGAGTAGTAGCGCTCTTAATCCATCGCAGGGTTTCCTTTCAGATTGACAGGCGCTGGGTGGATGACGGAGGGAGGTTCATTATAGTGTCGGGGACGCTGGGTGGAGAGCCGGTCACTTTTGGTAGCGTGTATGCGCCCCCGCCGCTTAGCCAAACGTTTGTGGAAGTTATAACACGGGTCTGGGGCGGGTTGCCACGGGGCCTGGTGTTGTTGGGCGGGGACTGGAACGCCACAATGGGTGAGTTAGATAGGCTGCGCATGCAGGGGCGACCGGCGACTCCTGTAGACTCCCGCTTGCACTCACTGGCGACCACCTTGGGTTGGGCTGATTCCTGGCGCGCGCTGCATCCGACGGCACAAGGTTATACCTACCTGTCGGCGGTTCACCCCACTATGTCCCGCTTGGACTACATCTTCATTACCCATACTTATCTAAATAGGGTGTCTCAGGCGGCGATACTACCCAGAGGCCTTTCAGGTCACTCGCCGACACAGATACATTTGCGCCTGCTGACTCGTAGGGCACCGTACCGGTGGCGGATGTCGCCATGGCTCCTCAGGGATGCAGACTATAGTGAAGCTCTTAGCCAGGCGGTCACAGACTACGTTCAGCATAACGCGGGTACGGCGTCCTCACCGGCGGTCTTCTGGGAAGCCCTGAAGCCCGTGCTCCGGGGTGTGGATATAAGCTTCCGAACGCATGCTAAGGCAGCCCGGCGGGCGGATATTGAGGAGCTGGAGGCCCAGCAGGCGCGGTTGCAGGCGCGGCTCCTCCAGTCTTCGGATCCCACTATCCGGCGGAATCTGCTGCACGTCCAGCGTCAACTGGGCCAGTTGCTGACGGATAATGCTAAGGCGGCGTGGCTCGCCACCCAATACCGTATCTATCAATGGGGGGACAAGTCCAGCCAGATGCTGCACCGGCTGTGCCAGTCTCGAGATGCCCAGACGCAGGTCCCATTCCTTCGAGCGGGTGACGGTAGCCTCCACACCTCCCCAGAGGCGGTAGCGCAAACGTTTGCGGCCTATTATCGAGATTTATATGCGAAGCGAGAGCCCCTTGACGAGGCGCTCATTGATGCGTTCCTCTCTGATATTCCCCCCGTACGCTTGACTGATGCCCAGAGGGATGCGCTGGACGAGCCCATCACGCTGGATGAGCTTCGCACCGCGATGACCAATTTGCGTCCGGGCCGGGCCCCCGGACCCAACGGTTTTCCGGGTGATTTTTTCGGGCCTCGTGCGACGACATTGGGCCCGCACCTTCTTGCGGCTCTGGCAGACGCAGTGGACCACGCTATTCTTCCCCTTGACTGGCGCCACGCCGAAATCGTAGTCTTTCTGAAACCGGGCAGGCCCCCGGAGGATCCGGGCTCGTATCGACCTATCTCGCTCTTAAACGTTGAGCCGAAACTGCTAGGGAAGGTCCTGGCAGATCGGCTGCGGACGTGCATCTCTACCCTAGTCCGGCCCGACCAATCCGGGTTCATGCCCAATCGGTCGACCCGACATAATATACGCCGGCTTCACAATGTCATCGCCGAGGCCGGGCGCGTGGATCGGCCCACCGCTCTGCTCCAAGCGGATATTGATAAAGCCTTCGACTCCCTTAGTTGGACCTACCTGTTCAAGCTGCTTGGGGCGGTAAACTTGGGGCCCCGATTCTTGGCATATACGCGTCTGCTGTATACGGACATCTCGGCGTCGGTTAGGGTGGCGGGCGCCTGCTCCCCTTCGTTTCCGATCAAGCGGGGGACGCGGCAGGGGTGCCCGCTGTCCCCTCTGCTGTTCGCGTTGGCAATCGAGCCATTGGCGGCGTGGTATCGCTCCGATCCGGTCCTTCGGGGTATGGACTGGCCCTCGGGCCACTCTGATCGTATCGCGCTATATGCCGATGTTGTCATCTTCTTTATGGTGGACCCGTGGGCCTCTGGGCCCCGGGTGCTTGAGATTCTGCGGGTGTTTGGCGAGACGTCGGACCTCGTGGCTAACCCGGCTAAGTCCACTCTGTTTCCCCTGTATGGTGACCAGAGAAGCCAGGCTTGGGCCTCTCAATTAGTGCTGGCCCCGGACCATATCAAATACCTAGGAGTGCAGGTCACCCGCACACCGGATCTTGCTTGGACTCTGAATATTGCGCCCCTGCTGACCCAAGTCCGCAATGAAACTAGGGTGTGGTCGCATCTTCCACTCTCCCTCTACAGCCGATCGGCCATTTTCAAGATGGTGACATTACCGCGTCTCTTGTACCATCTCCAACACTACCCCTTCCAGGTGCCCCAGGCGTGGTTCCGCCAGCTGAATGCACTTTTGAATGAATTCCTCTGGCATGGCGGGCCGGTGAGGGTGGCCTTGGCGACGTGTGTGCAGTCTACCTACTGCGGGGGCATAGCGGTGGCGGACGTTCAGGCATACTACAGGGCCTCCTAGTCATCAATGACTGGTGGTATGCCTCCCCCGCGGATCCAGCCTACGCATTGGACCGGGCCGCATTGGCGGAGAAGCCTCTGCTGCATTTTCTTTATAGCCGTTCCTCGCTGGACCGGTTGCCCCCTGCGTGTGCTACGGTGATCCGGATCTGGCGGCAATCGGTCATCTCTATTGGCTGGCGCGGCAGGCTTACGCAGGCCACCCCATTGTGGCAGGGTACCCTGCTCAAGGAGACGTCAAGTCTGGAGGGCTTTCGCTATTGGGACATGATAGGGATCTCCTCGCTGGGGGATGTAATGAAGGGAGTGTCGCTTAAGTCGTTTCAGATGCTGCAGGCCGATTTTGAGCTGCATAAATCCCAGTTTCACAAATATCTCCAGTTGCGGCATGCCCTCACACCTAGCATCCAGCACCTAGACACTCTGCCGGAGTTCCACCCGCTAGAGGGTAGACTGTTGATGGGAGACCTCGGGGATCACAAAATTCGCCAGATTTATCAGACTCTGACAACCTTCATGAACACTACCCTAGATAATACCAAGGAGGCGTGGCAGCACGATATCCCCACGCTCACGGAGGATGACTGGGCAGACGCTATAGCGGGTCCGCGATATGCTGCGGTGGCCACCAAATACTGCTTCATACAATTCAAATACCTGCACAGGGCGTATTACACCCGGCACCGCCTTTGGCGCATGCACTTAATTGGGTCCCCCACGTGTCTCCGTTGCGGCGATGGGGACGGTACATTCTTGCACACGGTGCGGGACTGTGGGCGGCTGCGCCCGTTCTGGACGGCGGTTCTGTCCTGCCTGGGGGGGGTGCTGGGTTGGGAGCTTCCCCCGATCCCCGCTTAACACTGTTGCATTGTACCGAGGAGATAGGGGGCAACATCTATAAGCGACACCTCCTGTTTTTGGGTTTGACGCTGGCCAAGCGAGATATTGCCCAGCATTGGAAGTCTTCTGCCCCGCCCCCGGTTCAGGCCTGGAAGAAAGCACTAGATCGCTGCATGTCTGCGGAAGAGGCGGTATTCTTGGCAAGGGGTTGTCCGAGTAAGCATGGTAAAGTCTGGAAGAGATGGGCGCGATATCGGGGTATTGTGTTGTCTGTGCGGGGGATGCAGTGCCATTGGACCCAATAAAGAGGCTAATCAGAGCCCCGGTGGGTCCCCCTTCGGGGCCCCGGGCCCTATGCATTGTGGATGAGTAATCGGAATATGGAGCTCATGCGGATAGGAAATATTGCATATCTGTGTTGGACCGTGGGCGGGTGTGATGTGCGGGTGGGGGGAAGGCATTGGGGGTCTGATGTTCTGCAGACCAGGGGGGGCTGAACAAGGATGCCACTTCTCACTGTTCTTTTCTTCATCTTGGTACCGTGTATGGGGACAAATTCCCCGGTGTCCTTACAAATGCCAATAAAGTTTGTTGTCAAAAAAAAAAAAAGGACTGCATGGTCTTGTGACTGAGGTACAAGATTGAATTGGGACCCAAAAGTGGTCCGGGCAATGTAAAAGAAATGGTCCACGTTTGCAGATTGCGTCTTGTCGTAAAATACTGGGGGGGCTTTAAAAGAGACATGTTTTATTACCTTTAGGAAGATAAAAAAGAAATGCAGATGTTGCCTGCACACTTTGTGCACGGATTTGTTCACACTGCTAAACCACAGCCGAATGTAAGAGAAGGTAATTCTCAGGCTTACTGTTTCTTTTATGTGTGATGCGACTAGCAAAAGGCATTGACACATGCATGGATGGTTTAAATAATAGGGCAGGACTTACAATTGTGACATATGAAGGGTTGGTGCTTCTATTTGGCTAGCCCAAACAGTCTGAGTAGTCGTTGAAAAATGAAGCTACAAAAGAAAACTGAGGTTTAAGACATGCTGGCAGAGGGATTAGTGATTAAGCTACTTTGTATGAATTTTCCAATCACCCAGGCACTACCAATGCACTCATGCAATGAAGGAGACTCGACCTAGACACACATCCAATCAATCAGATATTACCTATGCAAACATGCAATCACCCAGGCAGTAGTCTTGCATTGAACCATTCACTAAGACACTATGTATGCACTCATCTATTCTGTCAAGCAATACTGAAGCATTCATTGAATGATACAGGCACTACAGTTGCACTAAACCATTCACTCAGGCACTACCCATGCGCTCATCCATTCCCTGAAGCACTATTCATGCACTCATTCTATGATGAAAACATTAGCCTTGCACTCATACTTTTACTCAGGTACTTCCCATGCACTCATACAATCACCCAGGCACTACATTTGCACTCATGCAATCATGCAGGCACTATGCATGTACTCATGCAATCAGTAAGGCACTAGTTTTGCACTCAACTGCTCACTCAGGCACTACCTTTGCAGTTATCTACTCCCTCAGGCACTACTGTGGCACTAATCCAATGACCCAGCCATTACTGTTACAGTCATCATTTTACTGAGGCACTACCCATGCACTGATCTAAGCATTTAGGCGATACCCTTGCACTCATGAAGTTAGTCAGGCACAACTTATGTATTCATGCAATCACACAGGTACTACCCCTGCACTCATGCTCTCATGTAGGCACTACCTATGGACTCATGCAAGCAGTCAGGTACTACTGTTGCACTCAGCCATTCACTAAGGCAGTACCTATGCAGTAATTCAGTCACTCATGAACTACCCATGCAGTCAAGCAATCAGTTCAGTTCAGTTCATAAGGCTTTATTCGGAGCTTAAAACAAGTCCATAAAAGCAAAACAAAATACATATCAAATACATCAAACAATACATGGTTAAAATGTAGACAGGTTACATGATTTAAGAATATAAATAATTAAAAGAGCATACCAGGCCTTGCTTTGATAGCTAATAGGAGGTAGGTTGCAGTAAAAAAGCATACATCAGGATAAGGTTTAAAAAGCAACTTCATAGCATCTTTCCTGTTCCTTACTCCGTATTTTAAAAAGATGGGTTTAAGATAGGCTCGACGGTAATTATCATAAAAATTACAAGCCAAGAGAAAGTGCATAGTGCTTTGATCTGATACGTTATCGCATGGGCATGGGCCTACCGGGTTTTTTTTTATATATGGGTAGGCCACCAAATGATGAACAATCCCAAACCTTAATCTGGTGATAACGTACCTATGGGAGGGCCGGGTGACTAAACTCAGATATAGCTGGAAACCCTCATCTTCGCAGAAACTACTATAAAAAACACATGTACTTAAATTTCTACTAGTTCTTTCCCTTTGTTTTTGTACAAAATTCATAAAAGCTGATTTCATCACATTTTTAGGCAGACTGGAGGAGGCGTTACAGTCATTTTTAAGACTAATACCATAAATCTCGAAGTAACAATTAATGACATATTTAATCCAAGGAATTTTCATATGGCCATCAATGGAGAGACAATCTCCAATAATTGCTCTGCTTAGGGAGGTTTCTTCTTTTAACCATACAGAACGCCACAACATTAAGGGCCTTAGTGACAGTAAATCTGAGAGGTGGGGGATACCTAGTTCTCTATGAACCAGATCATTTGTGGCAGATTTGGGTAAACACAACAACCTTTTTAAAAAGTGGTTTTCCTCTACTTGCAGGTTCCCTGTCTTTGTGTGCCCCCACACTCCGGCTCCATAAAGGGCCACGGACAGACATCTCATTTGAAAGATCGTCAACATATCTTTAATCCGTTTATCTCCAATATTTGTAGCGAATTTAAACACTCCATGCGAGTTTTTTGCCATCCTAGCCTGGACATTATTGATCTCACTAGTCCAGCTGCCTAATTTAGAAAAGGTGATGCCAAGATAATTAATAGAATCCACTGTAGACACCTTATGACCTTCTAAAAAGTAAGCATGTGGCTTCTTACACACCGCCCCGCATTCCATAATGAAAGTTTTAGTCTTATTGATCAACAGTTTTCTATCGTTGATGAACAGCAGAAACCTGTCCATCAAACGCTGCAGACCGATGGGGGTCCTAGACAAAATTACAGCGTCGTCCGCATAGAGAAGTACGGGGACGCTGAAATCTTTTATTTTTGGTGCGTCAGCCACAATTTCCTTTAAAGCTGCGTCCACTTTGTTAATAAAAAGAATAAAAAGCAAAGGGGCAAGCACACACCCTTGCCTGATTCCCCGTCTAACCCTAAACTTGGGGGTACACTCCCCGGCCTGGCCATAGCGGACACTAAAATTTAATTTGGCGTAAAGTCTCGCTAGAAAGTAAACAATTGCCTCTGGGGCCCCCAATTCCAATAGCGTGGACCATAGGATACTGTGATCCACCATGTCAAAGGCACTACTCAAATCTGCAAAGCAGAGATAGAGCGATCCTTTTTTTGCCTTGGTATATTTGCCTATAATTAAATCTAGATTAAGGCATTGTTCCAATGTTCCTCTGCCCGGCCTAAAGCCATATTGTGAGTCGGCAAGGATATTATTGGACTCGGCCCATTCTTCTAACCTGACCATGAGTACCCGGCTCATGACTTTCACCGAGGAGTCCAGGAGGGATATTGGGCGGTAATTCTTTGCATCCCCCCTGTCACCTTTTTTGAAAATCGGTACGATAATGGATTCTTCCCAGGTATGTGGGACCCCAAAATGTACAGCAGTGTTAAAAACTTTTGTGAGCTGTGGGCCCCATAATTCAGGTACTGTTTTGTATACGTCGATAGGGACCCCGTCAGGTCCCTGGGCCTTCCCACCCTTGCTGGATTTAATACTATCCCACACTTCAGCAATAGTAATGTCCAAGGGTATGACAGGCCATCTGTCGTCTTGGATGTCTCCAGTTTTGGTTGAATCAAAGATCTGGGAGAAGTGGGTAACCCAGCTCCCCGGACTGACATTAGCTGTTAATTCTGGGATCTTTTCGTCCTTCAGAAAAGGGCTATTTACTGTTGCCCAAAATAAAGAAGAATCCGCTGTAGAGGCTGCTAGATCTAATTTTTCCCAGGCCTCTTGTCTAAGTTCTTTTTTCCTGGACTTGGTAGCCATCTGGTAAATCCCTCTTAATTCCCTGATGGTTCCAATATCTCTCTTCTTATCTAACAGTGCTGTTTTAAGTTTTTTAAGTGCGATAGTGCAGGCGTGGTCAAACCATCCCTTGGGCTGGTATTTTGTACCCTTGTGCGGTGCAGTGAAGTTGCTGCTTATAATTAGGTTAAGATTAATAAAAGTATGCAAGATTTCAGCATTTCCCTCCTCCCGTTCTAATATAGTAACTATTTCTGTGAGACACTTCGACACAATGGCGTTAGACTGAATATCCGCTTTATTGCCTTTCCATCTAATACGAATACCGTTAGGGCGGTGGGGCTCAATATTAGTAATCGTACATGGGGCAGACACAGGTCGTTCCTTCCATAGAATTAACTCTGCTGTGATACAGTTGTGATCACTAATCAGGTTGTCAACAACCACAGGGGTAGAACACCTTGGAGCGATTCCAGATGATAAACAGATAAAATCAATCACTGTATTGGCGTTCCTTCCCGTATAAGTGGGGACAACTTCGCCTGAATTGTTGGTCTGGTTAGTCAATATTTCCATGTCATATGTCATTAAAATTTTGTTCAAAGAATTGCCATATGCGTTGTGAGGGAAGTGAGGGACCCCGTCTCCCCAACAATCAATAAAACCACATACCTTTTGGGTGGCAAAGGGGCACACCGTTGTATTGAAGTCTCCCACCCAAATGATATCAAAAACAATATCAAACTTAGTTACTATATTTTCCAAAGCAGATTCTAAAGCAAGTACAACCTGGTACCTTGAATTATCAAAGACATTATTATAAAAATTAATTAAAAGCATATTCCTGTCCTGCTCCTGTTGAAGCCATAAGATCTGAGAATGTTTTCCAACCAACACATGTTTTTTGACTTTGATAGGAATATCAACATCAATCATAACCAATAGGCCACCCTTGGCTCTACCCGATGATGAGGCCTCAGCTGGTAGGTTATAAGAGACAAAGCCATTATAGTTGATTGGATCAACACACCAGGTTTCCTGGAAACATAAAATGTTAAAACTGTTAATAAATTCAACCCATCCTGGGCAAATAATCTTAGAGGAATGTCCAGCAATGTTCCAACTAGCGATCGAACAGGCACTCTGATTCCGTGATCTAATGCGGGAAGGAGGGCTATTGGAGTCGGAATGGATGGGACTGCAGGGCTGGTCACTGAACAAAGGAGCGCAGCTCTCATCTTCACAGTTACCAAAATTTCCAGCCGCAATAACAGTCCCACTGGTATTCACTGGGTCTAGAATCCTCACCGCTTCTGTCCCTCCATTGTCTCCTATGATATTAGCCACAATAGTTGACTCAAACAGATCTATCCCCAGTCAATCATTCCCATCTAATCCACTCAATGCTTCAAATCGGTTTACCGTGGTAAAGATAGGACCAGGGGGAACATACTTATCTCTTTCCCTCACCCCAGTGTGTTCAGTATTTGGACGGGTATTATGGTGTCTATAAAAATATCCTAAAGGCCGAAGGGATATCCCTTTTTCCAATGAGGGAGAGGATTGCGCTCTTAACAGAGCAGTGGAAGCGAGGTACGGGTTACGGAAATTGACTATAATACAATCACCCCCACAGGTCTTACGCGAGCTCCCAATCCAATCAACTCTTCTAGTGCTTATGATATCCTTAGCCAAGGCGACTGGAAAGCCACATTCCCTGTGCAGCCAATCCACGGTTTTATTTTTCAAGGAGACATGGGTTTCACTAAAGTTACGGCCAGTTTCTTTAACTTGTGGCACATTTGTAAGGACCGCCACGAACGGGGCGCAGGCTGGGGGCAGGTC
This sequence comes from Triturus cristatus, assembly GCF_964204655.1. Lineage (NCBI taxonomy): Eukaryota > Metazoa > Chordata > Amphibia > Caudata > Salamandridae > Triturus > Triturus cristatus. The sequence goes on from NC_140586.1 coordinate 947,215,205, forward strand.
GGGCCTTGAGGAACCTAAATTTTTTACACCAGGACCAGGGATATATGACGATCCTTGTTGGTCCGGGATCGGCAGAGAACCAGTGGAATTTCTACTTTCATTAACTTGCATGCTTTGTGAGGTCTTAGGGGAGATAGTCACTGGGTCAACTGACTCAGAGGTCTGTCGAGAAGCACGGCTGTTTACTAAGGTTTCAGCGATTGCTTCAGCTCCAGTGCTTACTTTGAGATGAGATTCTAACAAACCTCCCAACCTAGCCACCTCATTAATTGCCATATCTAATTTATTCATTAAGGGTTTGATTAATAAATCAAACTTGGCATCAATCATGCTAACTAGAAGATCCAGCTGACCACTTTCAATAATGGCCGGGTTACTATCCTTCACAGTGGGAGGGGTTTGGGTGGAATTCATGGCCAAGGAATCAGTTCTTTTAGTTAATGTTCTACCCCCCCCCCTCCTAGAATGCACGGTCTTATTAGATATCTTATTATGTGACCGATTAGAACGTAGTATTCTATGTGATGAGGTTGCCGCTGTGGCAGCAGTCGAAGAGTCTCCAGTACATGTTAGGTCCTCAGGAGATGGGTCAACTATGTTGGTATCATCTGCGGAGGCAGGTACACTAAGGTCTGCCATAATATAGATTTGATCATGATTACTGGGCTCATGGTTGGCATTAACATTGTCTGTAGCAGATGAGTGAGAAGGAGGGTTGGTATCTACAAGAATAGGGTTGATTCCCTCCACCCGCCCCAGTGATTTTCTCCGCTCTTTATTTATTTTATCAACCATCTTTACCAAATAATTGTCCATGGTTGATTTGGTTGAGGAAGGTTTAGCTTTTGACATGGGGTTCTCTAACACCGCACTGTTACAGATCAATACAAATAAACTGTTATGTCCCCTGACACTTCTATCACGTTCCCCTCAGTTCACAGTAGCCTGTTGCCCGGTAGTACCTCACAGTAACAAGGGGAGGGTGGAGCAACCAACAGAATACCACTGGCCTGCCGTTGGTATTAATAACAGTACCTTTACACAGTGTCCCAGTATCCGTGTCGCAGCACCTCAGGGGGGTGGCCCAGCCCAGCCTCTTCTGGCCTCTGACGGCCACAGACGGCCCGCCCTCTGCCCGGGCTCAGCCCGGCGTCGCCCCCGCGCGTCCCGCGAAGCGGAGGAAGCTGGCGTTTTTCTAGCGCCTCCGGGCGCGCTGGCGGCGGAAGTGCCGTCGGGGGAGGAGCAGGGGCTGCTGGGATCTGTAGTCTCCACTCGCGGCTGCAGGTGAGATGGTCCGCCTGCGAGGGAGACTCCTTACAAGAATGCGCCGGTCAGCTGCTCCCCTGGGCGAAATATCGCTGGTCGCTGGATCGTGGTCGAAATTATGTGGTTCCCCCCGCTCCGCCGAGGAAGCTGGCGTTTTTCTAGCGCCTCCGGGCGCGCTGGCGGCGGAAGTGCCGTCGGGGGAGGAGCAGGGGCTGCTGGGATCTGTAGTCTCCACTCGCGGCTGCAGGTGAGATGGTCCGCCTGCGAGGGAGACTCCTTACAAGAATGCACCGGTCAGCTGCTCCCCTGGGCGAAATATCGCTGGTCGCTGGATCGTGGTCGAAATTATGTGGTTCAAGCAATCAAAGAGGCACTATCTATACACACATCGAATGAATGAGGCATTAACTATATAGCCATGCAATCACCTAGCCACTAATCTTGAATTCAAGCATTCACTCAGGTACTACTCATGCAGTTATACATTCACTCAGGCAGTACATATGCACTCATCCAATGACGCAGCCATTACCCTTGGATGCATTGTTCCATTTAGGCACCACCCATACACTCATCGAATCACTCAGGCACTACTGCTGCATTCAATCACACAGGCATTACTCATGCAATCAACTATGCGCACATTGAACTAATAAGACATTACCTACAGATTCATGCAATGAATCAGGCACTCCTCTTGCACTCATCCATGCACTCATCTATTCTGTGAAGCACTACCCATGCACTCATCCAATGACACAGGAACTACAGTTGCATTAATCGATTCACCCAGGCACTACCCATTCAGTATTCTAAGCAGCTAGATATTACTCTTGCACTCATTCATGTACTGAGGCACTAGGCATGCATTTTCATATATATTATGCATGTGAAGATTGTAGAGATATAAAACACAGGTATACATGCATTTGTATGCTACTTTTATGTATGGTGTCACTAACAAAAGGCACAGACATATGTATGTTTTCAGGAATATGATGACACTTACAACAGTGACCTACAAAGGGTTAATGCTTTATATTTGGCTAGGCCCAACGCTGTTAGTAGTTGCTGAATAGTAAAGGTGCTAGACAAAACTGAGGTTTAAGACATGCTGGGAGAGGGATTAGTGATTAGTCTACTTTGTTCAATTGTTAGTGACATCCTACGAAAGAAGCATACAAATGCATGTATACAGGGGTTTTATATAGCTACCATCTTTAGATGCATAACACGTGTGAAAATATAGAGATATAACTCAGTCGCAAGACCATACACTCTTTTCAACTAGAGAGACTGCACTTTCCATTTCAAGAACACACCAAAATGTACAAGGCATACTTCCAGTGTACCTTTCCACAGACACGTACAAAGTAGCTTAATCACTAATCCCTCTGCCTGGATATTTTAAACCTCAGTTTTCTCTTGTAGCTTCACTATTCAGGGACTACTCAGAGTCTTTGGCCTAGCCAAATATAAAGCAGCAACCCTTCACATATCACTGTTGTAAGTCTCTCCATATTCCTCAATGCATGCATATATATGTCTGTGCATTTTGTCAGTGGCATAATATATATAAAAAATACATACAAATAGGTGTATGATGACAGCAGTAAAAGGCACAGACACATGCATGCATGCTTTGAGGAGTATGGTGAGACTTACAATAGTAACATTGCAAAGATTGCTGTTTTGAATTTCTGGAGTTCTCTTGCTTGTTTGTGCACTTGTCTGGACTGTTTCTGCATGTCAGTTACTTGTTTCTGCACTTGTCTAGGTTTCTTTGCACATCCTTCTTGTGTGTTTCTAGAGCTCTGCTACTTGTTTTTCTACTTCTCTTCTTTGTTTCTGCAAGTTTTTTGCTTCTTTTTACAGGCCACTTTCCCGTTTTTACAGCTCTTTTACCTCTTTCTACACCTCTCTTCCGTGTTTCTCCACTTCTGTTCCGCCTTTTTGCACCTCACTTTTTCTTTTTGCAGATCTCTTGATTCTTTATGCACGTGTCTTGCCACTTTAATCACGTGTCTTGCTTGTTTGTGCACTTGTCTTGCCTCTATCTGCACCTTTGTTGGTTCTTTTGGCTGTGATCTTGCCTCTTCTTGCACCCATGTCAAATGAGTATCTTTGTTAGCCTGTTTCTGCACCTGTCTTGCTTCTTTTTGTACCCCTATTGTCTATTTGTGTACCTGTGTTTCCTGTTTTGCAGTTTTCTTGTTTCTTTTATGCATCTGTTGCGTCTTTGTGCACTTCTCTTGCATGTTTGTTCACCTCTGTTGTTTCTTTGTTGACTGCTATTGTCTTTTTGTGCAGCAGTCTTGCCTCTTTCTGAATTTCTCCCATTTTTTAGTAGCTGTGTTGTTATTTGTGTATTTCTTTTAGGTGTTTGTAAACTTTTTTTTCTTTCTGTCCCTTTCCTTCTCTTTCAATACAATCTTTCCTCTTTCTGCAGTTCTCTTGCTTGTTTCTACACATTTGTTTTTTTATTCATAATACAGAGAATAGCATTGTTATTAATTGCTTAGTAGTTATTATCAGTATTCATATGTAATTGATTTAAAATAGTTAATTCTTGTAACAAACTATTGATACTGTCCTTTGTTTTTAGAAAATTATTTTGTTTGGATCATAAAATCAAGATGGCAAGAAAACACAAAAAGAGAAGATAACAAAAAAAGTGATCTACTTAAAGAAAAGTAAAAAGACTGCGTTACAAAAGGATGAAAATGTTCCTAAGGATAACGTTTGTTCTGGTAAGAGCAATAAACACTTTCTTAAAACAGTTGCAGAGAAATTAAAGATAATCAGCCTCATGCATCAACCCAAAATCCAGTCGGTAAAATACCGATTCGGTAATAGCTCCCGGTATTAGGTAAAAAATACCCAATCCCAATGCATCAACCCAAAAGCAGAAATCGCTATTTAAGGAATCCTTAAATAGCGATTCTTTAAATAGGGATTCCTTAAATACCGATTCCTTAAATAGCGATTGCATTTAAGGAATCCCAAAGTGAGATTCCTTAAATGCAATGCATCAAAGTTAAAAAATTAGCGATTTCGCTAATAGGGGGAGCAAATTACCATGAAGATGAACTGCATGGTAATTTGCAAAAACTTTGAAAAATGCACTTTTGTGCATTTTTCAAAGTTTCATGTTGCGCACACACATGCCCTTAGAGCATGTGTGTGTGCAACATATGTGCACATATCATTTTCAGGGGTGCAACAGGGTGTCCTTTTGACACCCTGGCACCCTTGAAAGTGCTCCCGCTATTAGCGATTCGGTAATACCGAATCGCTAATACAGACTGGCTTTACATTCATTCCTATGGGCCTCCAAGCCCATAGGAATGAATGGGTAGGTATTCCTTATTACCGATTCGGTATTACCGATTCGGTAATAAGGAATATTAAGGAATCGCTATTTGAATAGCGATTCCTACATGCATAGCCTTTTGCTATTCCTTATTAGCGATTCCTTATTTTTCGCTAATAAGGAATCGCAAATGGCATTGTTGATGCATAGGCCCCAATATGAATTAAAGGAAAAAGAAGAGTTTTACAACAAAGCAGAAGGAGAACAACATTTCTAAAGGTAAAAAAACATTAGAGTTTGGAAAAACAAAACATGTTACAAGAAGAGAAAAACAATTTAAACAGATACGTGTACGAATCTTTCAAAGTAGAGTAATTCAAAATGTATTAAAAGATTGCAAAAAGTATAAAAGAAGATCAGCAGCCTATAAGAAGCAACACATTGAAGTGTAGTAGATTTGAAGTAAAAATTATTTATTTTAATATTGAAGAGAATGAGAACATTGGATAAAATAATGAAATTTATGAAAGGCAAAAGAAAAAGACTTGTTAATAGAAGTAACTTTTGTAAAATTTTCACTGGTGAATTTAAATGCCAGAATTTGTAAAGCGCACAGCTACCTCCGGAGAGGTGTCCCGGCACTGGGGGCTATCGGGAAGATTAAGCAAGCTATTGCCCAGAGTCACATGGTGCTGGGCTAACCTGCCGCCGGAGCCGGGGATCGAACAGTGAACCCTTTGGTCCGGAGACAGGCACCCCGGCCACTGCGCCACACCTCTTCCAGCACACTTCTACTACTTAGCCTTTCTTTAATGAAGAAAGCTACTTTCAACAAAACAGATTAGTGTATTCAGTTGATACGAGTTGTCAATACTATGAGATAAAAGATGGTTGTGCCATTCCAAAAGAAGAAATGGTTGTTAGGAGTGTAGAAGAAGTAATAGCTGAAGAAGTGCAAGGGAAGCGTACACAAGCTCCTGTAAATAAGTGGAATTGTAGCAGTATTTGCAGTATTCAACAGGAATCTATTGACATATTGCAAATTGTTTTACGAGAGTATGCAAAACAAAGTGTTAAACAGAAGATTAGGATGTTACAAGGATTAGATCCATGTAAAGTAAGAATATAGTAAGTTGCACGGACATTCTCTGGCTTGTCTTTCAAGAAAGGGTGTGTAAAAGTACTTTTTATCACTTAAGTTTGTTAGCAGTATACCACTCAGGAATGCGGAAGTTAGTACTTTTACTATGTAAAATGTATTATGTTTAAGTGAAATGAACACAGCTCTTTTACAAGGTTCTTTATTAGATGTTAAAAAAAATTGTGAGGATTTACAGTTTTGTTTTTTTGGTTCACAACAGCAGTGTGTAGAAAGTGAGAGCTTCATAAGTGTAGATAACAACTTGGAGTTAGTAGCTATTCCAGAGGAAATGGCATATTTGAATGCCTATGAGTCAGTTCTTATTCAATCTGTACACCCATTTCAAGCCATAATTCGTATGGGTCCTAAAACAGTAAGCTGCGACCAACAGATTTACAAAGAGGTCTGAAGGAAGAGTTGTGTATTTACCTTTAGATTTTAAGAAAAATATTGAAACTGTTGGTGGAGACAGAGAGGAAAATTAGCCAGTGGTTATTCTAGTAAATGGCTTCCCAACAAGGAGTTGAAAAATATGACAAGAGTTTGTAGATGTTAATAAAGTTCAAAAGGCTACATTATGGTGCCGATCACGATCCGGTAAAAAATTACCCCGTGCGACTCGTATCCGGTCTTTTTACCGTACGAATCGTACAAGTGCCGTACGAACTGGCAATCACGATTCGCATGGTAAAAAGTCCATACGAACCGCATTGGGAATCATTCCCCACACGTCCTCGGGTCAGAAAATGTGTCCGACACGTCCTCGGATGATTTACCTTACAAACGTGAAAAGTTAAGTCCGACCGAGGAATCACGATCCATCCCGTGCGTCCGAGGTTACAACCGTATGGAAAAAACACCGTCCGCACCGAACTCCTATAGCAACCATGGAGACATGTGCCCGCATACGTGCCCAACACTCCCCCCAGCCCCCGTACGTCTGACACGTACCCCCCGTGTATGTACACCCCCACCCGTCTAGGTACACCCCAGTACGTTCGAGTCCTACCCCCACCCCTGTACGTGTCGTACCACCGTGTACCCACACCCCAGTACGTTCGAGTCCTACCCCCACCCCTGTACGTGTCATACCCCCATTTAAGTACACCCCAGTACGTTCGAGTCGTACCCCCACCCCTGTACGTTCGAGGCCTACCCCCACCCCTGTACGTGTCGTACCACCGTCTATGTATACCCCAGTACGTTCGAGGCCTACCCCCACCCCTGTACGTGTCGTACCACCGTGTACCCAGTACGTTCGATTCCTACCCCCACCCCTGTACGTGTCGTACCACCGTGTACCTACACCCCAGTACGTTCGAGTCCTACCCCCACCCCTGTACGTGTCGTACCACCGTGTACCCACACCCCAGTACGTTCAAGTCCTACCCCCACCCCTGTACGTGTCGTACCACCGTGTACCCACACCCCAGTACGTTCGAGTCCTACCCCCACCCCTGTACGTGTCGTACCACCGTGTACCCACACCCCAGTACGTTCGAGTCCTACCCCCACACCTGTACGTGTCATACCCCCGTTTAAGTACACCCCAGTACGTTCGAGTCGTACCCCCACCCCTGTACGTTCGAGGCCTACCCCCACCCCTGTACGTGTCGTACCACCGTCTATGTACACCCCAGTACGTTCGAGGCCTACCCCCACCCCTGTACGTGTCGTACCACCGTCTATGTACACCCCAGTACGTTCGAGGCCTACCCCCACCCCTGTACGTGTCGTACCACCGTCTATGTACACCCCAGTACGTTCGAGGCCTACCCCCACCCCTGTACGTGTCGTACCACCGTCTATGTACACCCCAGTACGTTCGAGTCCTACCCCCACCCCTGTACGTGTCGTACCACCGTGTACCCAGTACGTTCGAGTCCTACCCCCACCCCTGTACGTGTCGTACCACCGTGTACCCACACCCCAGTACGTTCGAGTCCTACCCCCACCCCTGTACGTGTCGTACCACCGTGTACCCAGTACGTTCGAGTCGTACCCCCACCCCAGTACGTTCCAGTCGTACCCCCACCCCTGTACGTGTTCTACCCCCGTGTACCCACACCCCAGTACGTTCGAGTCCTACCCCCACCCCTGTACGTGTCGTACCCCCGTTTAAGTACACCCCAGTACGTTCGAGTCCTACCCCCACCCCTGTACGTTCGAGTCGTACCCCCACCCCTGTACGTTCGAGTCCTACCCCCACCCCTGTACGTGTCGTACCACCGTGTACCCACACCCCAGTACGTTCGAGTCCTACACCCACACCTGTACGTGTCATACCCCCGTTTAAGTACACCCCAGTACGTTCGAGTCGTACCCCCACCCCTGTACGTTCGAGGCCTACCCCCACCCCTGTACGTGTCGTACCACCGTCTATGTACACCCCAGTACATTCGAGGCCTACCCCCACCCCTGTACATGTCGTACCACCGTATATGTACACCCCAGTACGTTCGAGGCCTACCCCCACCCCTGTACGTGTCGTACCACCGTATATGTACACCCCAGTACGTTCCGGTCCTACCCCCAACACAACCTCCTAAGTACGGAGCGCACCCCAGGCCCCAACATCACAACCGCATGTACGAGTCGTACCAACCCACACACAAGGACAGCACCGTACAACCAAATGGCCCATGTACACACCGTACACACGCTCAAAACGCACGTACACAACCAGGACAAAACAAAACAACACAAGAATACACTATTCGAATGGCACAAAGCCACTAAACATGGCCAACAAACACTACAAATACACCTTCACTGACCTGCAACTGCCAAAGACAAACAGAGGCCCAAAACACCACCACTACTTATAACACACCCACCCAAACTTCAAACACTGCCACACCCACCCATGGACCAAGGGCCCACACACACAAACCATGAGCCTTTGCAACAGACTCACTGCTGCCAGACACCACAGAACCATACTACAAGCTACACCACACCTTACACTTGCACACCTTCACACAACCACCTTCACAAACACCCCCTCATCACATTCACACACACACACCCACAACCATCCACACACCCCCCCAACATCCACACCCCCCCCCCCACCATCCCCACCCACACCCCTCACCATGCCCACTACCAAGAATCCAAAGTTCAGTTACCGAGAGTTGGAGGTCCTTGTTGATCAAATCCTCAGAGTCGAGCCACAGATCTTTGGAACATTGGTCAGAAACACCAGCCTGGCAGCAAAAACAGCCATGTGGCAGACCATCGTCGATGCTGTGAATGCTGTTGCGGACACCAGAAGGACCAGGCAGGAATGCCAGAACAGGTGGTACGATCTGCGGAGGAGGGTCCGAGCCAAGAGGCAGGAGGAACACGACCAGGCCAACGCCACCGGAGGAGGGCCCTCCCGCAGACCCGTACACTACCATCCCTGGGAGGAGAGGGTGATGGCCATACTGCCGGTGGAGGCAGTCGAAGGATTAGAAGGACTCCGAGACCCGGGTGAGTACACAAACAACGCACCTCACATGGGGGGAACGGCATCCACAACCAAAATCACTAACAGGCACGCAACCACCACAAGCCATCGCATGACTCAACCACACTCCATGAGCACGCACATGCCACTGCTGCCACCATGCCCCATGCACCCAGCTGGACAATGTCAAGTCACAGGCCACAGAAGACAACAACACATGACACGGTAACCCGGATGGCGGGAGGCTGGGCCCCAAAAATCACATAGTGCGACTCCGAAGCAGACAACAATGCACTCTGCCCATATGGCCTAGGTCACAGCCAGACAAACAGTGTGTCCCAACACAGGAATGACTTGCCAGCAAATGGCAGACGCCTTGCATCAACACATGGGGGTGAAGGCACTATTTTGCACATGACAGCAGCTAATGAACAGCCAACATTGTGAAAGAGTGGCAGCACACACCACCACAGCAGCAGCGCACAGACACACATCACACCCAATGGGTGCCTGGAGATCAGAAACAAACTCACATCAACAAGCCAAGGGCCACTCAAAGATCTGCTAACAGTGTGTGCCCAGGAAGCTGGGCTGAGGTGACAGAGGGTGACACACAGAGGGAGGGAGAGGGGGACAGAGAGGGAGGGAGAGGGGGACAGAGAGGGAGGGAGACACAGGGAGACGGACAGAGGGAGGAGGCTGACACACAGAGGGAGGGAGAGGGGGACAGAGAGGGAGGGAGAGGGGGACAGAGAGGGAGGGAGACACAGGGAGACGGACAGAGGGAGGAGGCTGACACACAGAGGGAGGGAGACACAGGGAGACGGACAGAGGGAGGAGGCTGACACACAGAGGGAGGGCGAGGGGGACAGAGAGGGAGGGAGAGGGGGACAGAGAGGGAGGGAGACACAGGGAGAGCAAATCAGCCGTGTGGTGTGTGGGAATGTCTGCTCGTCAGCAGGTAGACTGCGTGCATGTAGCCAAGGGTGGCCCGTGCCAGAACCCCCCCTCTTCTCCATGGCAAAACACAGGGCCATGTCACAACCTGTGCACGAGCACAATGACAGCTACCTGCATCATATAAGTGTGGGGAACAACTCCATGTGCACATGTACAGTGCTACACGGAAGGCGCCAATGCATGGCTCGCAACACCTGCCCACTCCACTGCTGACTGCAGTCACACTTGACGCAGCAAGTAAGACTGTGCCACACATAGTTAAAGGGGCCAAAGTGGTGCCCAAGGGACACACCCATGCACAAGTGCACTGTGAGTGGAATGCAAGACAGATCCTAATTCCAAGAGGAAATGTGCCAACTTTGAAAATGATGAAACATGGATGTTGCATGGACCAAAATTAACATTGTCTCTCTCACACACAGGTCAACGTCGTGGTGCACCCCCCAACACTGGGGGGGAAGACTCACAGGACCCGGATCTGCAGGAGCCCGATCCCACCGGCAGCGACCACTCTCACCACTCTGTGGACGACCCCGACCGACCTGGCCCCTCTGGTGTCCAACCACCTGCAGCACCTGCGTCAGGTACAACTGTGCCAACCACCACCCCCACTCCTGCCACATCCCAGGAGACACCCAGGATCCCTGCCCCAACACCACAATGCAGCCAGGCTGGCCAGGAGGGACACGGTGTCCCGGGCACCCAGGAGGAGGCAGGCGACAACGCCAATGCCACCCCTCAGGGGTCCCGGAGACCCGATGTGCCCACAAGGGCAGGCCAGGCGCAAGTGGGCAGGGGTGGTGGGAGTGGAGGACGGCGGAGGCGCGAGCCTGACCAGTTGGCTGGGGATCCGGTATTTTCCCATGTCCGTAACATCCTGGACTCATACCGGCAGGACACCACGGGCATGGCCCAGGTTGTGTCCACCCTCAATGAGATCAAGGGGAGCCTCGATGAGATAAAGACCCAGCAGGCCCAGCAACATGCGGAGCTACATGCCTGTCTACTGGTACACCAACGGAGGATGGAGGACAGACAGGCTGAGCAAGTGACGGCATTCCAGGGGATTCACGCTACACTCCGTCGGATGGCCAACAACATGGCCGACCCTCCCTGTGCCAGAAGGCGGAGAACATCACCACCCACAGGGAGGGATCAGGAGGAGGAGGAGGAAACATCCGACGGAGCATCCCAGATGTCGTCACGGCCTGCTGCTGAGGTTCCCCGCAGGAGGGCGGGTCATCCACGGAAAGGACCGTGAGGGTCGGCGCTACATCACCATCTCCCAGGACACCTGGCCTGGCACCTGGCCCACTGGAGCAACAGCATCACAGCATCAAGAGACATTCTCTGCCACATGGCCCTGCTGGTCACTGGCTGACCAATGTTGACAAAGACTGTGGCATGGACTCTGAGGATTTCCAATGGCAAGGACACCAACTCCCCTACTGAACTTTGGATTCCAAATTCCCGGAAAGACACTCACTTTGTTGTCCCCCCCCCCCCAATAATAAATCACACTATGAAGAGTAGATGCCTGCTGGTAGCATTATTACCTAACATGTGTCTTGTAAAGTCTAAACATGCCTGAGTTCCCTTTTGACTTCAACCATCCACACCCTGGGGCCTGAGTCTGGCACAGGACACATGGGCCACAGTGTATTAGGCAAGACAGACATGGAGCACCATACACACCCGTGATGGGCCCAACCAGCTGAGGGGGTTACCGAACAACCGTGCTGACACACACATTGAGTACAGCAACAGTCATGCGCAGAGGTCAGGGATCTAGTCCAGTGTCCTGGGGGGCACCCAGGTATGTGTAGACAGGTGGCAGAAACATGTCCTGCAAGCTTGAGTCCGGTGGATGCAGAGAATGGGGGCCTGGCCAACGTTGGATGCATGGGGATGGCACATGTCACAATACCCACACAGTCATGGACATCATGCCCAATACACAGTCTCAGCCCACACACACAGCTTGCATCTTGCCACTCGACACATTGACACATAGCCACAATCAGGGAATACCATGCCAGACAAGCAGGATGCACTGTGGCAACACACCAGCATTGACTGAGAAGAGGCACCTTGGAGGCATAGGGACACCTTTATTAGTCATGTATTCGGGATTGCAGAGGCAACTCGAAGTACACATGAACACATCATGTGGAGTAACATGTGGGTCCAACACTGGCACCCCCCTTCAGCAGCACACATGCGTGTTCGCCATGGAACTGGCACACAAGCGTCAGCTAACAGCTAAATACCCACAGCTGCACACGGAGAGCCTGCCATACACCATAGATCCGCGGATGTCGAAGTCCCACACCATGTCAAGCCAATGCTAACCGAATGTGTCTGAGGGCAGTGTCACACACATTGATGCCATCATCACAATCCCCTATCCCATCACTGATGACTGTCAACCAGGCAGACCATCTATTCAGGTGTACACAGCTGCATGTCGTGTCCCATGGGGATGCGACATGGCTGCAGAGGAACCAAACATCGACAGGGGCAGTGTGCATACATCGTGAACAACTGCCACACCCAATACACCCCAGATGCATCCCTTACCCCATGGAGACTTCCAAACGTGTCCGTGCCTGTAACGCTGAGTCAGCCCACGATGTCATGTCCATGAGGAATAGCAGTGCCACAACAATGCAACCAGCAGACGGCATGCGCAGGTACCTGGGGATGAGAGACACACAAGAAGTCTGCCACAAAAAGCACAGCCACTTGCATGTGCATTTACTCGACACATGTATGGATGACAACATGCTAGGTCACAATTATGACTGGGGAAGTACAACCATCACTGGCACCATCACTCCAGTGACACACCCACACACACCTCTGACTCACGTGCCATACATGCAGGTGGAGACACACATCACAACGCATGCCACACGGGGACCAATGCGTGCACACTCAGACACTGGTACTCACCACTATGCAAAGAAGTCGCGTATGAGCCGAGTCCGGATGTCCTCTTGCGGCTCCACATCCTCCACATCACTAGCCCCATTGCCAAGCCCTTCGTCCTCCACGGGTGGATGGTCCTCGTCATGTTGATCCAGGATGAGTGGCACAGCTCTTTCAACTGCCATGTTGTGCAGCATGCAGCAGACCATGAAGATCTTGCAGACCTTCGCCGGGGCATATGGGAGTCCGCCGCCGGTCTTGTGGAGGCACCTGAATCGGCTCTTCAGCATGCCAAACGTCCTCTCTATCACTCGCCTTGTCCGGCCATGGGCGGTGTTGTAGCGGAGCTGGGCCGGCGTGATGGGGTTGCGGAGAGGTGTGAGCAGCCAAGGCATGTTGGGATAGCCAGCGTCCCCTACATGGAAAGCACATGGTCATCGTTAGAAGTGGTGAAGCGGTCGTGCTGGTAGGCTATACTGAATACAGGACAGACAGACTGTACCCACCAACAACACATGCCCGTTCGTTGCGCAGCTGCATCATCATATCAGGCATCCCGCTACGCCTCATGATGTAGGCATCGTGTGCTGATCCTGGAAAACGAGCACAGACATGTGAAATCACCATGTTGGACTGACACACCACAAGGGCATTGATGGAGTGGTAGTGCTTCCGATTGCGGTACGCCACCTCCCGTGCGTGTGGTGGTACCAAAGCTACATGTGTCCCATCTATGGACCCAATGACATGGGGCATCCCTCCCAGGGCATAGAATCCACGCTTGACCTCAGTCATCTGTTCAGGGGTTGGGAACTTGATGAAGTCATCCAGGTGAATCAACATGGCCTCTAAGAAATCATGCAGCACACCGCTGAACGTGCTCTGGGACATGCCACCAACATGAGCTATGGTATTTTGAAAGGTACCCGTGGCAAGAAAATGTAGGGCAGCCATTACCTTCAGCTGGGGTGTCAGTGCCGTGGGATACCTGTGCTGCGGTTGCAGGTGTGGTGCCAGTCTCGCCGTCAACTCCAGAATCAACGGTTGGGTGAAGCGGTAGAGCCGGATGCTGTCATTCTCCTGCATGGCAGCCAAGTCTGGAATTCTTCGGGCAAGAGGCGGCGCTCTGCAGTAATTTGGAAGTGACAAGGAAGAGTGAGTGCAGTACGACAACAACTCATGTGTACTGAGCACATGTTAATCTGTCAATACACACATGCTACATAGGGAGTCAGGTATGTGCTACATGGCCAGGACACGTATGGATGCAAGGTGACACTCCTTCCAAGACCCAGCTACACACGGAGATTGAGAACCTCCCCATGCCACGCCATGGGAATAGCTGTGTCCCAGTGAAAGTGAGCAGCCAGACGCAACACAGGAGTGACATACGCCCACACATCAGCAGCAGTAGGATGCCGATTGCAGAGATTGGTAGCGGAACACTGGAGCCACAGGTCACATGACATTACACTAGGCCAGCCCACACACCTTGCCATGAAGGTGCACATGTCATGACTCACCACACATACCTTGTGAGGATGCTGACATGTCCTTGTCACGCTACTCCGTGTCCCATGCATACATGTGCACCTCACATCCGATACCACATGTGGCATGGTGTGCGGAACAGTGTGCAATGACAATCTACACACAGACACATGTTGGTTGCTGCAACGGCTGCAGCTTTTGCGGGTGCTCCAACATCAACCTGATGGGAAGCCCCCACACATACATGACATAGTCACATTGTGCACCATGGGTAGTGACAAGTCAGGTGTCATAACCCCTGTACCGGGCATCAGGGGACACTTCCGTGTGTTGGTGTCCGTGCCATGCCAGTGACGCTCACCCCAAGTGCGCAGTACGACATGCACACATGTCAAAGGAGTCAAGGGCATGCCTGGCACACATCGCACCATCACACAGTACATCTGTAGACATCTCATCATACATCTGGTGCCTTCTCGACTCAGGAGTAATGTTCCACATCACAGGCCGTCACACCTGTGCCCCACACATGTAGTGATGCACAGACGATGCCTCGATGTCAATTAATGGACAAGTATGTCCATCCATGGACAAGTATGTCCGCCCTATCCCTACCTGTGTGCCGCCTGTCACCACTGTGATGTGTGAAAACCGCTGTACTGCTGCCAAGAGGGCCTGTGTACGTTCCCATATCACTATGGGAGTGCTGCCGTATGTGTACCCATCGTGATGGCGAGCGTACAGGCATGTGTACGGCCCGTACCACTACGAGTACGCATACGCGAGGCCACCCATACTGATAGGGAGCGTACAGGCGTGTGTACGGCCCGTACCACTACGAGTACGCATACGCGAGGCCACCCATAGTGGTACGGGCCGTACACATGCCTGTACGCTCCCTATCAGTATGGGTGGCCTCGCGTATGCGTACTCGTAGTGATAGGGAGCGTACAGGCGTGTGTACGGCCCGTACCACTACGAGTACGCATACGCGAGGCCACCCATACTGATAGGGAGCGTACAGGCGTGTGTACGGCCCGTACCACTACGAGTACGCATACGCGAGGCCACCCATAGTGGTACGGGCCGTACACACGCCTGTACGCTCCCTATCAGTATGGGTGGCCTCGCGTATGCGTACTCGTAGTGATAGGGAGCGTACAGGCGTGTGTACGGCCCGTACCACTACGAGTACGCATACGCGAGGCCACCCATACTGATAGGGAGCGTACAGGCGTGTGTACGGCCCGTACCACTATGAGTACGCATACGCGAGGCCACCCATACTGATAGGGAGCGTACAGGCGTGTGTACGGCCCGTACCACTATGGGTGGCCTCGCGTATGCTTACTCGCAGTGGTACGGGCCGTACACACGCCTGTACGCTCCCTATCAGTATGGGTGTCCTCGCGTATGCGTACTCGTAGTGATAGGGAGCGTACAGGCGTGTGTACGGCCCGTACCACTACGAGTACGCATACGCGAGGCCACCCATACTGATAGTGAACGTAGTCACGCGTGTACGGGCCGTTGCAATGCATTTGGGGTGCCCTAGGGCCCCGGAACGCACCGTACCTGTGTGTGTAGCTCCAAATTACATAGGGGCACATGAGGGACAAGTATTAAGGCCTACATGCATGCTGGTTGTCATGGAGACCAAGTTCAAAATTCGAATTTCTTCTGGAAGGTGAACAGCAGAAGTCAGTTGGAATTAAAATACTTTGTTGCAATGTGTTTGTGGAGCTGACATCATGCAGGAGAATGAAACCGATAGAGTACACACAGACTGCTAGGTTTGAAGGGATTGGTGGAAACATAGGATGCAAATGTGAGTGACCAATCACTCTGTACTCCTGTGCATGAGACAGGGCAGAAAGGCACATATAAGGCAGCCAGGTCCCATGAGGGAGTACTTGCCTGCACATCTTTGAATTCGTCGACCCAGCTGCTGCTACTGATTCCCTGGAACCATGTCAAGGGCTGTGGAGAGGTCACAGCCATTCACCCTGGAGGAGAACATGGCATTGCTGGATGTGATCCTCCCACAGTACCCCATGCTGTATGGGCGACCAGGGTATCAGGTGAGTGCATAGGCCACTGGCACAGACTGTCCCTATGTTGTGACTGTGACTTCTGGCATTGTGTCCTGGTGTGACACACATGCCATGTACTGTTGGGGGGGTCCCAGGGGGGGGATGCCTGATGTCTCCCAGCAGTGCCCTGAGACAGGAGGGGTGGGTGTGGAGTCCTCACAGCAGTGCCCTGAGACAGGAGGGGTGGGTACAGAGTGCTCCCAGCAGTGCCCTGAGACAGGAGGGGTGTGTGCCTATCACTAACAGCAGTGCCCTGAGACAGGAGGGGTGGGTACAGAGTGCTCACAGCAGTGCCCTGAGACAGGAGGGGTGTGTGCCTATCACTAACAGCAGTGCCCTGAGACAGGAGGGGTGTGTGCCTATCACTAACAGCAGTGCCCTGAGACAGGAGGGGTGGGTACAGAGTGCTCACAGCAGTGCCCTGAGACAGGAGGGGTGGGTACAGAGTGCTCCCAGCAGTGCACTGAGACAGGAGGGGTGTGTGCCTATCACTAACAGCAGTGCCCTGAGACAGGAGGGGTGTGTGCCTATCACTAACAGCAGTGCCCTGAGACAGGAGGGGTGGGTACAGAGTGCTCACAGCAGTGCCCTGAGACAGGAGGGGTGTGTGCCTATCACTAACAGCAGTGCCCTGAGACAGGAGGGGTGTGTGTGGAGTCCTCACAGCAGTGCCCTGAGACAGGAGGGGTGGGTACAGAGTGCTCCCAGCAGTGCCCTGAGACAGGAGGGGTGGGTACAGAGTGCTCCCAGCAGTGCCCTGAGACAGGAGGGGTGTGTGCCTATCACTAACAGCAGTGCCCTGAGACAGGAGGGGTGTGTGTGGAGTCCTCACAGCAGTGCCCTGAGACAGGAGGGGTGGGTACAGAGTGCTCCCAGCAGTGCCCTGAGACAGGAGGGGTGGGTACAGAGTGCTCCCAGCAGTGCCCTGAGACAGGAGGGGTGTGTGCCTATCACTAACAGCAGTGCCCTGAGACAGGAGGGGTGTGTGTGGAGTCCTCACAGCAGTGCCCTGAGACAGGAGGGGTGGGTACAGAGTGCTCCCAGCAGTGCCCTGAGACAGGAGGGGTGGGTACAGAGTGCTCCCAGCAGTGCCCTGAGACAGGAGGGGTGTGTGCCTATCACTAACAGCAGTGCCCTGAGACAGGAGGGGTGTGTGTGGAGTCCTCACAGCAGTGCCCTGAGACAGGAGGGGTGGGTACAGAGTGCTCCCAGCAGTGCCCTGAGACAGGAGGGGTGGGTACAGAGTGCTCCCAGCAGTGCCCTGAGACAGGAGGGGTGGGTACAGAGTGCTCCCAGCAGTGCCCTGAGACAGGAGGGGTGTGTGCCTATCACTAACAGCAGTGCCATGAGACAGGAGGGGTGGGTGTGATGCACAGTGTGAGCCTTGATCATTGATTGTGACATTGCCATCATTCCACCTGTGTACCCACTATGGCACGTACTGCTTTTTCCCTCACCAGAGGATCATGTCCCTATGACAAAGGTGCAATGCGTTGGCTGCATGACATGCCTTGTTGTTACCAGCTAATTTGTTATCAAATGTCTCTCTATGACATGTGGCTGGTGTATTGATGTGGTGTCACTTGTTCTTCCTCACAGGTAGGCGCCACTGCCAAGGAGCAGATCTGGCTGACCGCCGTCAGTGCCGTGAGGGGTGTGGATGGTCGGAGGCGGAGCCTGTCCCAGGTGAGGAAACGCTGGCAGGATATCCGGTGCTGGACGCGGAGGATTGCACGGGTCCTGCTGGGGGACTCACCTGATGGCCACAAGAACCGCGGCCGCCGCCGTCTGAGCCACCTCCACAGGCGTGTGCTGCCGGTGGTCTTTCCAGACTTGGATAGGCGCTTACAGGCGAAGCAGCAGCCGGAAGGGGGTAGGTACATGTGTGTTTGTTGTGTGTCACCGGCATTTGTAAGGGCACAGTAGCATGAATTCACTGCCAGGGTTTAAAGGTGCTGTGCAGATCCAGTTTGCCCCAGTATAGCGCTGCGCCCCTGCCACCCTTCCCCTCCTTGCAATGTGTTCCCTGGTCTGTGTGTAGTCACTCCTTCACAAGGTAATGTAGGCTGGCGCTTTGTCCACGAGAACTATGCCTGTATCATCATGTGTGGGGGTGGTGTGTAACAGGTTTTGGGACCTTGGCTGTGCCCTGTCAAGTTCACTGCATGTGTGTTCCATGTCAGTTGGCACTGATGCTGACTCCAGACATGGGAGTTGGTCTCTCATGTGTCATGCCTTACAGCGCGCATGTCCTATGTAGTTGTCAAGAATACCTGTCATGCGAGGGGAGGAAAACGGTAACCAGCGAAAACGGACTACATCTCCCAGGATGCTTAGCGGTTGAGAGGTTATGTAAACAGGAGAGCTGTTACATAACTCAAGGAAACACGCCCTTATGTAAACAGGAGAGCTGTTACATAACTCAAGGAAAACACGCCCTATAAAGGGAGCAACCGGGAGGTACAACGCTGTCGGATATTGTGTTTACACCGACGTACCTGCTTAGTGAAGAGCAGTGTTCCGGAGTGGTGCTCCAGTAAGGCAAGAACGGAGGTAGGTCGAGTCGTTACTCCCTGGGCCGTGTCTTGCCCCATCGTCACCTGTGAAGGACCCGGAAGCTCTACCGGATAACCATTGAGCTTCGCTTTTTGACTCGGCTGAGTCAAAGCGCAGTGGCGCTTTTGCTGGTTGGAGTCGTAACTCCCAGCCCGACCAGAGATACAGGGACTGCCAGCTGTAACGCACACCAGGAGGTGTTTGCCGCGTTACAGACTCGGAAGTCCACAGGATCGATCGAGCGGCTGCTCTCGGTTCAGTCTTCTTTGCTTGTGATTGGGGTATCGGTGACGCATCACCAGGAGGTGACTCCGCGTCCCGGTGCAGTCTGAGGAAGAGGTTGAGCGGCTGCTCCCTTCAGGTAGAGACCCCGGCTGGGTGTTTCCCTGACTCCTCGATTCTCCCCAACACTCTTTGTGCCCCTCACAGCCTACCGATTGGCATTGTCGGCCATTTCATTTCTGCCCTCTGTTGGCATACGCCGGGATCGGCGTATATGCAGAGGACGGTTAGGACCATCCGTGCTGTGGGCTGGTAACGTACTTAGCCTGGAGGATTCCAGTGACTATAACCTTTGTTTATTCCTTGTATTATTTTTGCCTTCATTAAAATAACTAAACCTTCACAAGTGGTTGTGTTCTCATTATCGTGTCTGTTAAACGATCCTGAGACGTTCAGGGCGTTACAAAATATCCGACCTTAATAACACTAACTGTCTCCCGGTCGATAACAGACATGGCAACACTTGATGATGTGCTGGCTGCTTTAGCGACCGTGCAAATTGAATTGGCTGCCTCCAGGCAAGAAACAGCCGATGTAAAAGCCAGACTGGATGCTATCCAATTGGACCCGCTCACGCCCAGCACCTCCCTCACGAACCAGACCCCTGCGGTAGTAGTGGAAATGCCGGTAGCCGTCCCCTTGGCAACACCAGAGAGGTACAGTGGGGATCCTAACACAGTGCAGGTATTCCTCACACAAGTGGCGCTACATTTATCGTGCAAACCAAGGGCGTTCCCCACGAGTCAGGCTCGTGTGGCTTTCCTTATATCCTATTTGGCTGGAAACGCGGCACAATGGGCCATACCTCTGGTGAGCAGGGACGACCCCATCTTATGTGATTGGGGTGCTTTTCGCGAGGAATTCCTGAAGGTCTACGACAGAAGGGCTGACTCGTACACGGGGGACCGTGAAATGCTTGAGTTGAGACAGGGATCCAACGACCTGGTGCAGTATCTCAACGCGTTCCGAAGGCTGGTTGCGGAAACCAAGTGGCCTGTTGCTAAACAGACGGCGCTCTTCCATCACGGGCTGTGCGATGAGCTCAAGGACGCCGTGGCTCATATTGACCCACAACCCAAGACATGTGAGGGCCTTATCAACCTGGTATTACGGCTGGAACATAGGCTAAGTGAAAGAAAGGGGGATCATGGGAGAAAAGGAAAATCCCTTCCATCCTATGTGACAGTGGGAAGTCCTGAAACTTCCACCGCATCCAAGGGAGAACCCATGGACATCGGCGCAATACGAGCGAGCCTCACAGCCACGGAGAAAGAGTCACGCCGTAAACAAGGATTGTGCCTATATTGTGGCAAAAAAGGCCACTACGTACATGAATGCCCTGCCAAACCGAAGACGTCACGTTATCGGGCCAACCGGTCGGTAACAGCCGTGGTGGACGTACCGGCGGAAAACTAGAGGACTCCCAGACCAAAGAAGGGGCATCTCGGAGTCACTCATCCATCCCTTCACTTTCCAACTCGGTCACTAAGGGACAACGACACCTGATTCTCACGGTGCACGTGGGAGTGCATGACCAGTGGATACCCGTTGTGGCCATGGTGGATTCAGGGGCCACTGGCATGTTTATGGACCACAACGAGGCATGCAGGCTAGGGCTAGTGCTTCTTCCCAAAGCTGTACCCGAAGACGTCTATGCTGTAGACGGAAGGCGATTGGTGACGGGGCCCATCGGGCAGCACACGGGGGTCCTTCCGATGAGATGTGGGAGGAACCATTTGGAACAAATCGATTTTAACATCATCCGAGCGCCCCAATATGGCGTCATATTGGGATTGCCGTGGCTACAGAAACACAACCCCTCTGTGGATTGGCCAACACATCGCATCGAAATGACGTCACCGTATTGCATCCTGCATTGTGGAATAAGAACGGAATCCCTTGACGCAGATGAGAGCGGGAGTCAGACGGTGGCTACAGCGGCAGAAAAAGATGTGGCTCTCCCCCAGGCTTATCACAGTTTTGAGGATGTATTTGATGAGGTGAAGGCGGAAGTGCTACCACCACATAGACAGTTTGACTGCCAGATCGACCTGGTGCCAGGGGCCAGCGTTCCCAGCGGCAGGCTGTATGCCCTGACGGAGCCTGAAAACGTGCATCTCCGGGGGTACCTGGATAAACTCCTCAAGCTAGGATTCATCCGCCCGTCCAAGTCTCCGGCCGCCTCGCCACTCTTCTTCATCCCGAAGGCTAATGGGGAGCTGAGAGCATGTGTGGACTTTAGGGCATTGAATGCGATAACCGTAAAGAATCGGTACCCCTTGCCTCTCATCAGTGTACTTCTTGAACAGGTCAAGAAAGCTCGTATCTACACCAAGTTGGATTTGAAAGGGGCATACCATCTGGTGTGCATGAGGGACGGAGACGAGTGGAAGACCGCCTTTAAGACCAGGTTCGGCCTTTTTGAGTACCTCGTCATGCCGTTCGGTCTGTGCAACGCCCCGGCAGCCTTTCAGTACTTTTTGAATAAGGTATTCAGAGAGGAGTTGGATATCTACGTGGTCGTATATATCGACGACATCCTCATCTATTCGTCCAGTGTGGAGGAGCACGTACACCACGTCAAAGCTGTGCTCCAAAAGCTGAGGGAAAACATGCTGTTTTGTAAACTCAGCAAGTGTGACTTCCACGTCACATCCGTGGAATTCCTCGGAGTGATGCTGAGTCCAGAGGGACAGGAGATGGCAGAACGAAAGATCAAGGCGGTGAAAGAATGGCCGGTGCCCCAAAGCGTGAAGGACGTCCAAAGTTTCATTGGCTTCGCCAACTTTTACAGGCGGTTTATAGATGGATTTTCAGGATTGGTGGCCCCAATCACACAGCTACTGAGGAAGTCCAAGGAGTTTGTCTGGTCCCCTGAAGCGAACAAAGCCTTTGAGGCCCTGAAAAGCGCCTTTGGTAAGGCGCCGGTGTTGGCTCACCCCGATCCGGATCTCCCCTACGTGGTGGAAGCGGACGCATCGGATGTGGCGCTGGGGGCTATCTTGTCCCAACGCAACCACGACACAGGGGTGCTTCATCCCGTTGCGTACATGTCCCGCAAACTCAACGACGCCGAACGCAACTACCATATTGCGGAGAAGGAGCTTCTCGCAATCAAGGACGCCTTCACCGAATGGAGGCATTGGTTGATGGGGGCAAGACATGTGGTATCGGTGTACACGGACCATCGGAACCTACAGTTCATGACGGCCACAAGACACCTTTCTCCCAGACAGCTGCGGTGGATGATCTTCTTTGCGGGGTTCAACTTCCGCATCACATATCGGCCGGGGACGGAAAACCGGAAGGCGGACGCCCTGTCCCGTCAATCTGCAGTTAAGGAACCATTGCCTGCGACCGAGCGTTCCATCATTTCCCCGAGGATGGTATTGGGGGTTATCCAACCGGATACTTTCCTGAGGGGAATAAAGAGAGGGATCAGGTCATTCGCATGGCGGAGGTGGCTCCTCAGTCACAGAGAATGGCAGCTGAAGGACGGGATACCCCTGAAGGGCAGGTGCCTATTGATACCCACGCCTAGGCTAAGGAAACAAGCGTTCATCTGGTGCCATGACTCTCCATGCGCAGGTCATTTGGGCTTTGAAAAAACGGTGGCTAGCATGGGACGGCATTTCTGTTGGCCAACCATGAGAGTGGATGTCAGGAGGTGGGGACAGGAGTGTCCTACGTGTGCTACCATGAAGGCCGACCATGGCCGAACCCAAGGGCTCTTTCATCCACTTCCGACCCCGGATAGACCATGGGATAGCATATCACTGGACTTCGTGGTGGGCCTACCGGTAGACCAGGGGATGACGGCAATACTGGTGGTGGTGGATTACTTGACGAAAATGGGGCACTTCATCCCCTGCAAGAGAGTCCCTACGGCCGGGGAATTGGCGTCACTACTCCTAAAGAATGTGGTACGACTGCATGGATTACCTGGGGTGATCGTGTCGGACCGGGGGTCGCAGTTTACTGCGCAATTCTGGAAGACTTGGTGCACTGCGCTGCATGTTAAGACCGCCCTGTCCACCAGCTACCACCCTCAAACGGACGGCCAAACCGAGCGCCTGAACCAAACGCTCAAACAGTATCTGCGATGTTTTGTGGACCAGGGCAGGGAAGAATGGGTCGACTTGCTATGGGTTGCAGAGATAGCCTATAACAACGCCACTCACAGCTCCACACAGTCATCTCCGTTCTATAGCAACTATGGCCAACATCCCAGGTTCTTGCCATTTCTACATCCGTTCAGAGAGGACAGGATTCCCGCCACAGCGGACAGGGTGGCACACATAAAAGACACGTTGATGCGCTCAAGGGCTGTCCTAATAGAGGCCAAGAGAAGATACAAGGCTGCGGCAGACAGGAAGAGAAGGCCCGGGCCACTGTACCGCACTGGAGACTACGTCTGGATATCCACAAGAAACATGAGGTTTCGAAAGAACAGTGTGTTCCATCCCAAGTACATGGGCCCCTATCGAATTACCAAGTGTATGGGCCCCGTGAACGTGAAGGTGTGCTTGCCCCAGTCATTGCGGATACACCCTGTCTTTCATGTATCATTGCTCAAACCAGCACCCTCCAAGCCGTCTGGGACACCTAGGCCGGTATGCGTGGAGTCGGAGGTGGAGTATGAAGTGTCGGGCATACGGGCGTCCAAATGGCGCAGGGGGAAGCTGTGGTACCTGGTTGCGTGGAAAGGCTATGGCCCGGAGGAGCAGTCATGGGAACCGGCTGAAGGGGTTCATGCTCCGCGCTTGGTGTCCTTGTTCCATCGGCGTTTTCCTGCCAGCGCTGGACCCGTGGGGAGCCGCTGAGAGGGAGGATGTACTGTCAAGAATACCTGTCATGCGAGGGGAGGAAAACGGTAACCAGCGAAAACGGACTACATCTCCCAGGATGCTTAGCGGTTGAGAGGTTATGTAAACAGGAGAGCTGTTACATAACTCAAGGAAACACGCCCTTATGTAAACAGGAGAGCTGTTACATAACTCAAGGAAAACACGCCCTATAAAGGGAGGAACCGGGAGGTACAACGCTGTCGGATATTGTGTTTACACCGACGTACCTGCTTAGTGAAGAGCAGTGTTCCGGAGTGGTGCTCCAGTAAGGCAAGAACGGAGGTAGGTCGAGTCGTTACTCCCTGGGCCGTGTCTTGCCCCATCGTCACCTGTGAAGGACCCGGAAGCTCTACCGGATAACCATTGAGCTTCGCTTTTTGACTCGGCTGAGTCAAAGCGCAGTGGCGCTTTTGCTGGTTGGAGTCGTAACTCCCAGCCCGACCAGAGATACAGGGACTGCCAGCTGTAACGCACACCAGGAGGTGTTTGCCGCGTTACAGACTCGGAAGTCCACAGGATCGATCGAGCGGCTGCTCTCGGTTCAGTCTTCTTTGCTTGTGATTGGGGTATCGGTGACGCATCACCAGGAGGTGACTCCGCGTCCCGGTGCAGTCTGAGGAAGAGGTTGAGCGGCTGCTCCCTTCAGGTAGAGACCCCGGCTGGGTGTTTCCCTGACTCCTCGATTCTCCCCAACACTCTTCGTGCCCCTCACAGCCTACCGATTGGCATTGTCGGCCATTTCATTTCTGCCCTCTGTTGGCATACGCCGGGATCGGCGTATATGCAGAGGACGGTTAGGACCATCCGTGCTGTGGGCTGGTAACGTACTTAGCCTGGAGGATTCCAGTGACTATAACCTTTGTTTATTCCTTGTATTATTTTTGCCTTCATTAAAATAACTAAACCTTCACAAGTGGTTGCGTTCTCATTATCGTGTCTGTTAAACGATCCTGAGACGTTCAGGGCGTTACAGTAGTGGCCTGTGACATGATGTGCATGAGTGTGCGATACGCATAGTGCAGGGATGGTGGCGTGTGTTGCAGTCATTACCATTCAGGAGCATGGAGTTGCGTGGCCACTACTGTCCCCTGGGGCACCTTTTCATCGGTGTTGTATGTGTCATCATAAACGTGGACACTCTCAGTGTCTACAGCGTAGGTTGTGCTCTGTGCCATTGTCCCCTGGCACCATGTATATAGACGTGCTATTTTGTACAGGTGTCCACTGTGCAGCCTGACCTGAATGTCCTTCTTCATACTCACAGTTGCTAGTGCCTGTGTGTCTTGTTATACTCATCTGAGGATGGGCACTGGTACCTCATTATTTGTACAGGCGCACCTTGGCTGTTTGGCGTCCAATCTTGCATTTTGCCTGCCCCTGTGTTTATCACCCAGACTATGAGATGTTGGTGCCACCTGTGTCTCAACTATTTGCCTCGTGTAGGGGGTGGCTGGGGCGGGCAAAGCCTATATGTCAAATCCAGATTTCTACTTGCTGGGTCTGGCCAGTGTGTGATGTTTGTCTGGACACACACGCAAGGTGCAGTGACCGAGTCATGTTGGGCATGTTTTCAGCATTACCTATGCAGCATGTGTCTCAAGTTCATGGATATGGTCCCTGGTCATCGGTATTTTCGCCAACGCTGTGTGGTGCAGATGCAGTGCTGGATTGTCCCCAGGGCCTGGGTGCTATGTCAGACTCGGTTTCCTGTCTTTAGCTATTGTCTCATGCTCTCCATGGTATTTCAGTGGCATGGTGGCTCAACCAACTGTGTGTTTCATGCCCTACATCGGTACCTTGTTTAGTAGATGTTAGTGATCTTCCTTTTCAGGCTATGCAATGTTACCTATGTAGATTGGACTCATGTGACAGATGTGTACAGGTGTCTGATTAATTTCTGTCTCTCCACCCTGCCCACAGCATCGTCGGGGGACACAGAGGGAGACATGGACACAGACAAGGCGGAGGGACCGAGCACCAGTGCCAGCCGTGACATCGGGGCTGGCACATCGAGTGGGACAGAGGTGGAGGATAGTGCGGCCGAGGACCTGTCGACTGGCACGTCAGAATACGAAGCTGACAGGTCCGAGGAGGATGTCTCCGAGTGGGCGGTGGCTGCACCAGCAGCTGACAGCGGAACAACACCTCGCACCGCCCCCTCAGTTCCCATCAGCCGCCTCCCACTTGCTCGTGTCCCTTCCCAGCGTGCCCGGTCACCGCATGTCTCCTTCATGCCAGGCACCGCACCCCCTGCCCCTGTCTCCACTGCTGCCGCCAATGCTGAGTCTGTGGACATCCAGCGGCAACTGCAGGTTGATCAGGCTGCGATCCTTAATGTCCTCCATGCCCACGGCCAAACCCTCACCAACATCGAGGCATACTTGGAGGGCATTCATTCATCGCAGGCTGACCAACGCAACTTGCTGAGGTCCATAGACTCCACACTGACTGCAGCAGTGGGTCTCCTGCAGCGCGACCTCCCCCCACCTACCCCTGCCCCATCCACACTTCCCACTCCCATGCCTGTCCCACGTACACCCAGACGTCGGCATGCACCCACATCAACAGACACAGGCACCACACCAGCAGGGAAGGTCCACAGCACTCCTCCTGACACGCACACACAGGGTGAGGTAGGCACACCCACTGGGTCGGGGGGCAAACGTGTGACACGCAGCCATAGTGGGAGTCCGCATTCCACCCAGTCCACTCCCTCCAAATCCCCTCCCCTCAGCTCTCCTGGCCACATCTCCCCAAGGACTCTTTCATGGCCGCTCTGTCCCTGAGCCCCACAGTGACACCACCACGCAAGCGGTCAAGGAAGTCCTCGGTCAGGGTGGTTGATTCTCCCCCCTGTCTACACCCTCCCCCAGTGGCGCTGCGACCCATCCCTCTGACCCCCCCCCCTCCTTGGGGCCTGTGGATCCTTCGGGTGCAGGGGAATCCCTGGAGGACCTTGCAAAGGTGTGTAGTGCCATCCTGGCCTCCGCCTTTGGCCCTGCCCCACCCCCTGTGGTGGAGTCCTCCATCCCTGCACCCACAACGCCTCCCCTTTGCCCTGATGTCCCTGCGGTGCCTGTTGCTTCCCCCCCCCCATGATGCCCTCACCCCTGTGGAAGACGATGGCATGTAACTGTGCAGGCAAGGTAGGGGACACGCATCCCACTGTGTCCCCCATCCAGCTGAGACTCATTGACTGCCCTATGGGCTTTGTGAATATTGAACTGCCTGCGATCCACGGACATTGTGCTCATGCTGAATAAAGCTTAATTTTTTTTTCATTATAACACTACTGCTATGCTGGTATTGGTGTTGATGGGGCTGCTACATGGTTTTGGGTGGTGTTTATGTGTTGGGTGTGTGGGATATGTAGTAGTGTGCTGCTCATTGGGGGGACCCTGGGATCTGTGTGCCATCACAAGGTGTTAGCTAACTTTCTTTGTTCATGTAAGCAGTTACTGCATGGTGCAATTGTCCCAGGGTGTATTCCTTCCTCTGTGTACCCTGATATCTTCCCTGCAGGGTGTTCCCAATGTTTAGCGCAGAGCTGTGTCTACATGAGCTGTGTGTGTGACGGAGCCCTTCTACTTTGGCCATGCATGCAGGGCCATGTCTTCACCTGCAACATTCGTGGCATCCTTGGTGATCACTGTACTTGTGTGTGGAGTCTGTTGACATGAGTTCATGGGGACATGTTCCCTTGTAGGCAGTATGCATGTGGGTACTTCCAGCCTCACACACATGTGTTGCACCCCTCCTGTCTCAGGGCACTGCTGGGAGCACTCTGTACCCACCCCTCCTGTCTCAGGGCACTGCTGTGAGGACTCCACACCCACCCCTCCTGTCTCAGGGCACTGCTGGGAGTGATAGGCACACACCCCTTCTGTCTCAGGGCACTGCTGGGAGGACTCCACACCCACCCCTCCTGTCTCAGGGCACTGCTGGGAGGACTCTGCACACACACCTCCTATTTCTGGATATGTACACTTGGAACATACACGGTGGGGGTACGCTCCATGCATTCGAGGTGAGGGTACGAGTCTACTTACACTGGTGTGGTGGGGGTACGCTCCATGCATACGCGGGTGAGGGTACGAGTCGTACTTACACTGTTGGGGTGGGGGTAGGCTCCATGCATACGCGGGTGAGGGTACGAGTCGTACTTACACTGGTGTGGTGGGGGTACGGTCCGTACGTCCGCGGGTGAGGGTACGAGTCGTACTTACAATGTTGGGGTGGGGGTACGCTCCATGCATACGCGGGTGAGGGTACGAGTCGTACTTACACTGTTGGGGTGGGGGTAGGCTCCATGCATACGCGGGTGAGGGTATGAGTCGTACTTACACTGGTGTGGTGGGGGTGCGCTCCGTACGTCCGCGGGTGAGGGTACGAGTCGTACTTACACTGGTGGGGTGGGTGTACGCTCCATACGTACGTGGGTGGGGGTAGGGTCCGTACATCTCCGTCCCCACGCTATGTGATGCTTGTGCGGCCCGTACCCAGGCCTTTGCCACGTGGGTACGATCCGTCCCGCCATTGTTGGGGTGACGTGGGTGTGGGCGTGGTACGTCTCGTACCCACGCTCTTGAGGCGTGGGTACGGGACGTACCGGTCTGGTTGTGTTGCCGGTTCGCGTGGTGACGGACTTCCGTTGTGGCGGTCGCTGGCTTAGCTGGACACGCCCCCACCCCCTCGTAGTGACCAGGGCATGGGTGTCAGGTATGTCCTGGGCATGTGTGGTGTGTGACTTTGGTGGGGGTTTTGTGGCCTGCCCTGGTCCTGCCACCCCCACCCCCCCCCACTTTCCCCCCTCCCTTAGTTGTTCTGACCTTCTGCGGCATCTGCATCAGAACCTGTAGAGGAGGTGGACTGCTATGAGGGCCGGGATGACACGTAGGTTCGGGTCCATGTCTGTCCGTCGCGTACGGGTCCTCCTTGTTTGCGTCGTCCTGTGTGTCCGTCGCGTACTGGTCCTCCTTGATCGCGTTGTCCTGTGTGTCCGTCGCGTACTGGTACTCCTTGATCGCGTCGTCCTGTTGCGTACTGGTCCTCCTTGTTCGCGTCGTCCTGTCTGTCCGTCGCGTACTGGTGGTCCTTGTTCGCGTCGTCCTGATTTCCCGGCAGTTTTTGGCAGCCGGAAAATATTCACCGTGCGGGATGACGTCGGTGCGAATCGTGATTCCTGGTTCGTGAATGGCAGGCTGCGTGCGTCCCGACGTCAGGTCGGCCCTTTCCCGGATCGCATTGGTAGGTTTATTTTGTTCGGTCGGGCTTTTTTACGAATCGTACGGAAATGGTGTTCCGTGCGAATCGTAATTCCTTGTTTGTAAATTTTGACGACCGGGTACGCGTCGGACGGAGAATATGCTCCGTCCGACGGTTCGTACCCGGTTTTTACCGGATCGTGATCGGCACCTATATCTTGGAGAGAACAATATTTATTATAAAACTGTAAATGTTGAGGAACAGACATGTTTAGAAGATGAATCAGAAATTTCAAGGGGCCAAATAGAAAAAGTGGACAAGTCCAGGACTGAAGAGATTTATGAACATTACACGATACATCCTCTACATTCAAAAGAAGTGATAGGAAACAGCATTGAATTATTTCAAATGAAAAAAGTAAAGGGAACTTCAATTAGCGTATGTGAAAAAAGCTTAGAAGCTCATTGTTTTTCATAACTGTTCCCCACTGAAGAAGGTGGACGATTTGATGAGCGACCTGTACGGATTCCAACTTCAGAATACCGCTCGACAAGATTGTACTCTGAAGATCCAAGATTTCGACAGTGCACTCCATATATATTTCATTGTGTTTGAAAGTGATTTGTCTGCTCTTTCATATGCAGTTAACCGCATATTAAAAACAGGAATTCATCTTTCACATGTTTCTGCAAAAGAATTCATGGACAAAGTTCATCAAAGAGATGAAGATTTACAAATCACAGTTAATTAATTTGTTGGCATGTCAACGTGGTCCCAATGAATATTGGTTTCATCGTCACGGTAAACTTAAATTTATGTTAAGAAACTTAGGTACACCAACATGGTTTGTAACACTTATCTGTGCTGAATATGTGTGGGAAGATTTACTTGAAATGAAGACACCTGGAGAACTCTGTTCTTTGGATCCTGTAAATGTGGGCCTGTATTTTAACCATAGGTTTCAAAGTATGATATCATTTATATGCAATAAAAAAAATTGTCCTCTTGGAGAAGTTACTGATTTTTTGGGGCGAAAAGAGTAAAAAGCCAGAGGTGTTCCTCATATACACATGCTATTATGGATAAAGAATGCTCCAAAATTTGAAACTGATACTGATGAAACTGTATTGTCTTTAATCGAACAGTATGTTACCTGTGACATTCCAAGAGAAGGAAGAGAAAAGAGATTGAGACAAGTTTTATGTTTTCAAAGTCACCGCTGTGGAAAGTACTGTCAACGAAAATATAAGTCTAAAGGGAAATTTCATACAAAGTGTCGTTTTGGATTCCCACGTCCAATAATTTCTTAAGGAAGAGTAAATTATATTTTGTCAGCATTAAGGCATACAATAACTCGGAAATCTCCCAAGAATACATACAACTTAAAAAGAACAGACCAGTCAAAGTATATTAATGACTACAATCCAGTTATTTTGAGAATGTGGAATGCAAACATGGATATTCAATATCTTGCAGACAATTCAATTGCCGCTGCACGCTGTTATATCATATAAAACCAAATCAGAAAAGACAAAGATAAAAGAAATGTGGAAGAAATTTCACAGGAGAAGAGTCTTAGCAAAAAATTGTACAGCTTTAGCTTGAAAATGCTTTCCCGCCGAGAGATTTGATTCTATGAATGTTTGGATCACTTGTACTCTTCCAGCTTAAATTCAAAGTTAAGAGGAAACATTTGGGTAAGTTTAGGTCTTGCCTGCACATTAATAGAGTATTGAAAACATTAGAAGAAATCAAATACTTAGCACTGAAAGAACCAGAAAGTACAGAAATTGTTAAAACCAATATGTTGGATACATACTATCCCAAAAGGAGTCCACATCTGGAAACACTATGTCTGCATGAAATACTTCAACATTACAACTTTAAAAGAAATGTTACAGAAAATATAAAACAAGGAAAATATGCAGTAATTGGATGTGATGGATGTTTAGTAAAACATGCCAAAGGAAATCTTATTAACCGAAAAAAACTCAGTTGCGAAACTCCAGATAAGAGAGATTTTTTCTATTTAGCACTTCTGCAACTGTTCAAGCCATGGTGTAATGAAACAAAATTACTTAGAGATTTCGACTGTATGAAGATTTTTTTTAAATCATTTAAACATAGCATTCAATGCACAATTTTCCCTACATATCTACAAATGTTAAATGATGAGATTGAACAAGAAAATACTATTGCAGCTGAAATAGCCAAAGGCAGTTCTCAAGATAGTCAAAGTTCTGGTCCACTGAGTCAAGATCCACTGGGACAACCAATTATCGAAAAGGAAGCAGCAATAGCCATGAATGAGGTAGAAACTGCAATGCAACAAACACAACAGGATAATATCACGTTGCAAAAGTTAGAACAACTAAATATTGAACAAAAAGAAATATATGAACAAGTGACACAACAGATATAACATGGTTTGTTGCATGAAAAAAAGAATTCCCATGTTCATCATTTAATCCTATTGTTATGTACATCAGTGGTCAAGCTGGTACAGGTAAATGATTTTTATTTAAAATGTTGACCAGTTATCTACAGAAAACTACAGATTCACATTTATCTTGTGTTGTAACAGCTCCAACTGGATTAGCAGCACACAATATTAAAGGGATTACTTTACATAGATTACTTATGCTACCAGTTGAACATGATAATAAATTGGAATATCAGAAGCTGTCTGGGGAAGCTTGTTATGAAGTGTCAAGAGTACTGAAGAAAATGAAACTTTTAATCATTGATGAGGTGAGCATGGTCTCAAAATGAATGCTTGCTTTGCACACTTGAGAATGCAACAGATTTTAAAAACAGAATACAATGTTCTGTTTGGAGGGAAACATTTAATTGTATTTGGACATCTACTACAACTAACTACTGTAAAAGGACAACCAGTTTTGAAAACACTTGTACATGAAGACACTAGAAAAACTTTGGGAAGTATTGGAAAATGTGAACATTTGGTTAAATTTTGAATATAAAGAACGGAGAAAGAATATGCGACAAGCAAGTGATGAAGATTATGGAAGAAGTCTTAAAGATATAAGAATTAGTGTCTTGATGAAACATGGTAAAAGTCGGCTACTAAGGAACTTGTTTACAACTGAAAACACAGCAGCTGAAGTAATGTACAAGAAGATTGGAGAAAAGAAGTCTATAGTTTGCCTAATGCCTACCTGCAAGAGTGTTCTACATTCAATGAAGAGCTTTTGGAACTAGCAAAACAAGAAATACTGGAAATGTAATCTATTGATAAAATTGAACACCAGGGAGTGACTATTCTTCTTATAGAGAAACCACAGACTAAATTTCACTCTGTCTGTATCTACAACTGCAGGCTTAGAAAAAACTTTACATGTATGTATAAACTGTCGGGTAATTTTACGGTGTAATTTGAAAGTGGAAGAAGGTTTAGCAAATGGAGCAATGGGAAAAGTTGTTGATTTAGTAACATTTCAGCACAGAGATGGAATAGAATTGTTGAAAATAAAATGTGATCAGATTAAAGAGGTAAGACAGATTGGGCGTTGTGTTGTACGTCTTTTGCTTGTAAAAGACTTGAATGTTAGCAGAAAACACTTTTCTTTGTCTTTAGCATATGCAGTAACTATTCATAAATCTGAAGGTTTAAGTATAGACAGTGCTTTGGTAAATATTGGAAGTACAGTGTTCAAAAAGGGAATGACATATGTTGCCTTATCTCGAGTAAGAACATTTTCTGGTTTGTATTTGATTGATTTTGATGAGAAAAAGGTTAGTGCTGATGAAGATTTTGTAAGGGAGTATAATCGTTTAAGAAGACTTTATACACCAGATTTAGGTGAGTATCCCATATATGAGAAACGTGTAGTGTATCCAAAACAGAAATATGTCAAAGATTCAAGTGAGGTTGAAAAAAATAAAAAAAATTGATGACATTTTAGGATACCAGTTGGAAAATATTTCAGGTATCAACTGTTATGCTACTGGGATTCTGAATGTTGTGTTTTATCTACAAGATTCTGTTCTTTACTACATTATGTATTTCAACAGTTGGTAACTGACAGAAGTAAAATCCACACTTCTTCTGGTATTCGCCATCTTTTGGATATATGTACTGGTTCTTTGACCTTTACTCCCAATATACAACAAGATGCACAAGAATTTCTAATCATTATGCTTGGAATATTAGAACATGAAGGAATACAAATTGAAAACTTATTTGAACTAAGTTACAAATGGGATCATAAATGTTAACAGTGTTCATTTACTTTCAGCATTGAAATAGACATAGGACGATTCATACACTTAACGATACCAGACTGCAAATCAGTACCTTTTAACAAATTAGTAAAAGGAGCCAATCATGATATGAAATGTTTGCATTGTAAATCCGAGATGTTGTCTACATTACATATAGAAAGATATGGAAAATATCTAATTTTGATGCTACAACGTTCTAGAGCAAATAGAAGAAAACTGGAAAGCAAAATTAAAACTTTTGTTGCAAGTCAAGTATCAATTTCTGGAAAAACAACAGTGGCTATTATTTTCCATGCTGGACCTACTACCACATCTGGACACTATACTGTGTATTTAAAGTGTAATAAAGGATGGGCACATTGTAATGATGCTCACTTGGAATTTAAACCTAGAT
Organism: Triturus cristatus; assembly: GCF_964204655.1. NCBI lineage: Eukaryota > Metazoa > Chordata > Amphibia > Caudata > Salamandridae > Triturus > Triturus cristatus. The sequence goes on from NC_140586.1 coordinate 947,249,383, forward strand.
TGCCTTAAGAATTACCAAATTAATATTTGATATTTTTAAAGCCAAAGTTTTGAATACATCATTCGGCCTATTGGGAAGATGTGAACACGAATTAACGAATTCATATTGGATATTTTGGAAGCCAAAGTTTTGAATACATCATTCGGCCTTTTGGGAAGATGTGAACAGAAAGTAGACAGCGCTGCAAGCAATTACTAATTATAATTAGTATTTGGATTATTATTTGTGCTAATTGGTATTGCATTTAGAAAATTGTGTTTAAAAGCAAATAGTTTATATATTTGTTCTGCATATTGTACCAGGTGTAAATGAGAGTGTACATTTCTGAAATATCCTTGTGATAAATAATAGAGGTAATGTACAAGAAGGATGTAATAAAGAAACTGCAGTTAGAAAAACACATAGCTACACATATTGAAAATAATGCTCTACGCTGGTTTTTTTTTCTACAATCTAGTTGATTGGTTTTTTTCCCCGCTGTTCCATGATGATACTACATTGAAATCACTGTGTATGGTGAAGTTAAGTGGAATCTGAGAACAGCAAAAAAGGGTAACTGAAAATGTTATGTAATTCTAAAATTATGTTGTCCTCTTAAAATGTTAATAGTATCATTTCTGTAAAACATTACATAACAGTTTTTCTTCTTCTTTATATTAGGTAGTGGTGAACTTTGAAAAGATATTTAATCCTGTTTAGGACAACACTACTCTAAAATAGTTCAACAGAGTCATGTTTCTAAATTACCTAAAAAGGTAAGAACACATAACCTAATATATGTGATAACATGAAACAATATGTGACGTTCATTTATATGTTATTTATTCATAATAAAAATTATTCTTGATCCTTTATACTATTTGAAAACTTTGATCATGTTACTGATGTCATCAGTCAGGTAGTTATTATTTTACACAAACACTTCCCAAGCTCTCATTTAATCTCGATAGCACAACTTTAGCATTCATAGGATAACCAAGGCATTATTCTCACATTTTTCCATTCACACAGGCACAATCTATGCACTTATGGTATCACCCAGACACTACCCTTGCACTTATGCAATCACCAATGGACTATCCATATGCTCATACAATCACCCAGGCACTACTCACGTACTCATCCATTCACTAAGAAACTACACATACACTCATCTGTTCCCTCATGCACTAACCATGCACTCATCCAAGGATCAAGACATTACTCTTGTATACTGTTCCTCAAATAGTGCCCATGCAGACATACAATCACCCAGGCACTACTCCTGGACTCATGGAATCACTCAGACAGTACACATGTACTCATGCAATCACTAAGGCACTAGTGTTGCACTCAACTATTCTTTCAGGCACTACCCATGAAAATCATCCATTCTTTGAGGTACTAACCATGCACTGATACAATCACACAGGGATTAGTGTTGCAGTTATCTTTAAACTTGGCACCACCTATGCAGTAATCTAAGCACCCAGACATTACTCTTGCACTCATGAATTCACTCACGCAGTACCAATGCAGTAATACAATAAACAAAGCGCTAGTCTTGCACTTAACCATTCACTCAGGCACTGCCCATGGATTAATCCATTCACTTAGGGTGTTGCAGGGATTATGCCTAAGATCACAACTATGCAAACAATGATGGGACTTTAGCAGGTAGGGACTAAGTCATCCAATTACCTGAGTACCTATAAGCCCTGGACCAACTTCCTGTATTGTCTCATTTGCTCTCCTAATCGCTTATAGAGAAATAAGTGATTAGACAACCCAGAACACAACACTCCCACATCCCTCAAGAATCACAGAAACAAGACACACCGTTTCACTGTTACTCTTGTACTTGTAAGATCTGACACAGATATGAACCATTTTAAAATATTCATTTTACGTAACATGGTGTATCATGCAGTATATGTGCCACTACAAGAACAAAAATGTATGATAGAAAGATAATCAGTATATAAGTAACTCTATATCTCATAAAAAGAGAAGTCATCATAAAAAGACAAAGGAGAAAACACTATACTGCGTATCCTTCATCCCCTTGCTAAGAAGAAGTATGATTACATAATGGAAGATCTCTAAGGTTTGTCTGCAGACCACATAACTTTCAAAATAGATGGTAAATCTAAATTATAGGTGCTCTTTCACTGTTCTCCCAGGAAACATTTTTCTCCAAGTGTGTGTGCCACCTATTTGTGTATCCCAATTGTACCACAGTATGGGTGTTCGACAACAACTGCATTGGTATGTTTTATACAGATCCTAGGGCTGACCAGAGAAGAATTACAAGGGACATTGTTTATTGGCTTTGTCCAAAATGTTAAATGTAAAGTTGCGAACGATGCTAAAAAGTAACACAGCAGACAGTTCTCATGTGAAAAGTACGAACAAGGTATTTTGCAAAAATAAAGCCTTCTGTTAAAGTGCACAAAAGCTGGATAATGACTGCAGGGCTCAGCTAAGTTAGTGAAGTCGATAATGTCCCCAACTGCCAGGTCGCACCCTCTCCTTGGCCAGCTCTGTAGCACCCGGGCTAACAGAACACAAGGATAAGCAGAGCCAAACCGAATCTGTAAAGGCGAAATTGTAGAAAAAGTCAATATCTGAAAGTTTGGAAGGAACGAAAAAGGAAATGAGAAAAAGGAAATAAACTGTATTTTTGAAGTGTAGAAATAACAGGCCATCAAATCGGATTCCCATGCACTCTTATGGAGATCCATCGAAATGCGAGAATTCACAAGCACCACATAATGTAATCAGCTCCAAAAGGTCATCCACACCTCTCCAAGCAAAGAGGGTCGCCATCCAATTGAGCAAGTAGAAAGAACAGACATGGTCATCGTATTCTCGTGCAACCAGGAGCATGTCAGGGCAACCTGTGTGATATTCGATGATTCTCTGATCCAAGAGGCGCTGTGCATGAGCGCACATACTCCGGCTCCCCCTTATTGCATCATTAAACGCATCCATAAAGCATGTATCTCCGGAACAGTCGTGGTCATGAGCCAGCAATGGACTCACCAACAGTTCACAATCCAGGTCAGCGCGTGAATAAGTGGAGAGACAGACATCCAGGTCGGACTGAAAGGGGCAGCAGACACAGTAAAACAAAGGTTGCATGCTGGTGAAATACATGTACTGGAATGACAGCTTATAGGTAATGCCAAGAGTTGCCAATAGCAAGCACACAAAAAGTAGAAGCATTTGTTCACGGTACACCCTCAATTGGCCTGGATGTTGCTCAACCACAGGACGGGCAGCCATTTCTACTAGGAGCAGGAGACCGCGCACTGCAGAAACAAGCAAGAGCACCAGGAGAAATCCGCCAAAGGCGCTGGGTAAATTAGAATGGATAAAAGCCGGTATTACTCCAAAAATAGTCTGAAAAGAGATAACGAGGACAAAGTCGACTAGCTTAAAAAAATGTGGTAGTTCTTCGGTTTCAGACGCATTAAATATTTGGTGTATTAATTCTGAAAAATGTAGTGGGAGATTGGTATTGAGCAGTGACTCAATGTCACTTGGTGGTTTAGCCACCTGCTATTTGAAGGTCTCTTGAGCTTATGTGAGCGCCACTTCTTGTTAAAAAATAGCCCTTTGAGTCAGCATACGTAATTGAAAGCTATTTTCAACGTGGGAATGGAATGCCTTAGCAAACTATCCACAATGCCATGTGGGGGAGGACATAAGACATTGGTGCAATATGTAATACGTTGTGAAAGACTTGCTAAATACGGGACGTCTGCTCATAAGCCACAGCAGTTGTGGTTATTTGCGATAAGATAACTGCTGTTGGAAAGCACAATGAGCAAGGGAATAACAGTAGGCACTGGAGTTACTTTAACAAAACAGTACAAATGAGGGGCCGAAACGTTAAATACTCTGTGTACTTTAATTTGTTTACAAACTAAAGAATGTTCTACAGAAGAATTACAGTGGTTCCCTGTTAGGAAAACTTATTTATCTTCATGCTGATAGCGAAATACAAAAGCAACGAATACAATTTAAAAATAAATGTACTTCCTAGGGATTTAAATGTACCAACGTGGTAATGTTTCATGCAATCAAGGACGCACATCCAATCAATCAGACATCACCAATGGAATCATGCAATAACCCAGGTACTGCTCTTGCACTCAATTAGGCAGTACCAATGTACTCATCAATTCCCGCAGGTACTACCCATGCACTCATACAATGACTTAGGAATGACTCTTGAAGTCATCCTTTTACTGATATAATACCCATGCACTGTTCTAAGCAGCTAGATATTAGTCTTGCACTCATACATTCACTTAGGCACTACCCATGCACTCATAGAATGAAGGAGGCACTACTTACACAGACATTCAATCAATCAATCAATCACGGCATTTGTAAAGCGCGCTACTCACCCGGGAGGGTCTCAAGGCGCTGGGGGAAGGGGAAATGTCACTGCTCGAACAGCCAGGTCTTGAGCTGCTTCTTGAAGGAGAGATGGTCTTGGGTTCGCCGAAGGTGGGTGGGGAGGGAGTTCCAAGTCTTGGCTGCCAGGTAGGAGAAGGATCTTCCTCCGGCGGTGGCTCTGCGGATGTGTGGAACGGTGGCGAGGGCGTGGCTGGTCGATTGTAGCTGGCGGGTGGGCGTGTAGAAGGTCATGCGGTCGTTGAGGTACTTGGGGCCCAGGTTGTGGAGAGCCTTGTGTGTATGGGTGAGGAGTCTGAACGTGATTCTCTTGCTGACGGGGAGCCAGTGCAGGTCTCTCAGGTGTCCGGTGATGTGGCTGTGTCGGGGGATGTCCAGGATGAGTCGTGCGGAGGCGTTCTGGATGCGTTGGAGCCTTTTTTTAAGTTTGGCTGTGGTTCCGGCATAGAGGGTGTTCCCGTAGTCCAGTCGGCTGGTGACGAGTGCTTGGGTGACGGTCTTCCTGGTTTCGGTGGGGATCCATCTGAAGATCTTGCGGAGCATGCGCAGGTTGTTGAAGCACGAAGATGTGACGGCGTTGAATTGTCTGGTCATCGAGAGGGAGGAGTCCAGGATGAAGCCCAGGTTGCGTGCGTGGTCTGTTGGTTTGGGAGCGGTGCCCAGGACCGGGGGCCACCAGGAGTCGTCCCAGGTGGAGGGTGATGATCCCAGGATGAGGACCTCCATCTTGTCCGAGTTCAGTTTGAGGTGGCTGTTCCTCATCCAGTCGGCGACGTCTTTCATCCCTTCGTGTAGGTTGGCTCTGGCGGTGGTGGGGTCGTTGGTGAGGGAGAGGATCAGCTGGGTGTCGTCGGCGTAGGAGATGATGTTGAGGTTGTGTTGGCGTGCGATGGCGGCGAGGGGGCTCATGTAGACGTTGAAGAGGGTTGGACTGAGTGAAGATCCTTGTGGTACGCCGCAGATGACTTCGGTGTCCTCGGATCTGAAGGGGGGGAGGCGGACTCTCTGGGTTCTTCCGGCGAGGAACGAGATGATCCATTCCAGTGCTTTCTCTCGGATTCCAATGTTGCTGAGGCGCTTCACTAGGGTGCGGTGGCAGACAGTGTCGAACGCCGCAGAGAGGTCCAGGAGGATGAGGGCTGCTGTTTCCCCGTTGTCGATCAGGGTTCTGATGTCGTCGGTGGCTGCGATTAGGGTGGTCTCGGTGCTGTGGTTGGCCCGAAACCCGGACTGCGAGGGGTCGAGGGAGCCGTTTGTCTAGAGGAAGGCGGCAAGCTGTCTGTTGACGGTCTTCTCGATGACTTTGGCCGGAAAAGGAAGGAGCGAGATGGGACAGTAGTTCTTGAGGTCGGTGGGGTCTGCCGTTGGTTTCTTCAGGAGGGCGGTCAGCTCGTCGTGTTTCCAGCTCTCCGGGAAGGTGGCGGTGTGGAAGGAGGAGTTGATGATGTCCCGGAGATGGGGTGCGATGATGGCGTCGGCTTTGTTGAAGACGTGGTGTGGGCAGGGGTCGTTTGGAGATCCGGAGTGGATGGAGTTCATCGTGCGGGTGGTGTCTTCGGTGCTGATCGGGGTCCAGTTGCAGAGGGTGGTGGTGGCGGGCGTTGGTTCGGTGGTAGGGTGCGTTGTCTGTGCGTCGAAGCTGTTGTGTATGTCGGCGATCTTGCGGTGGAAGAACGAGGCGAGTGAGTTTGCAGTGGTCTTGCGAGGGAGTGATGTCGTTGTATCCGGCGCTGGGGTTGGAGAACTCTTTGACGATGCTGAAGAGTTCCTTGCTGTCGTGGGCGTTGTTGTCAAGTCGTTCTTTGAGTGCCGACTTCTTGGTGGCGCGGATCAGCTGATGATGTTTTCGGGTGGCGTGCTTGAGGGCGGTCCTGTTGTCTGTGGTCTGGTCATGCCGCCAGGCTTTCTCGAGGGTGCAGCAGTTTTTCTTGGATTCCTTGAGTTTGTTGGTGAACCAGGGGGTTTTCTTGCTGCCGGGTCTGCTGGGAGGGTTCTTTAGTGGTGCGAGGTCATCTGCGCAGGCGGTCAGCCACTTGGTGAGGTTGCTGGCTGCTTCGTTGGGGTCCGTTGTGCTGGCGGGAGTGTTCTGGCTGAGGGAGGCGGTGAGCTGCTCGGTGGTGATCTTGCTCCATCTCCGGCGGGGGGCCTGTTGCGGGTGGTGGGTCGTAGTTCTTCTGAAGCTGAAGTGGACGCAGCTGTGGTTGGTCCAGTGGAGTCCGGTGACGTGGCTGAAGGAGATGTGCTTGCTGGATGAGAATACGGGGTCAAGCGTGTGGCCGGCGTAGTGGGTGGGGGTGTTCACCAGTTGCTTGAGTCCGAGGTTGGCGAGGTTGTCCAGCAGGGCGGTGGTGTTCCTGTCGTTGTTGTTCTCCAGGTGGAAGTTGAGGTCCCCTAGGAGGATGTAGTCAGCGGAGGGGAGGGCGTACGGGCTGATGAAGTCTGCGATGTCTTCACTGAATTGTGTGCGTGGTCCCGGGGGTCTGTAGATGAGGGTGCCTCGGAGGGTGGTCTTGGGGTCAGTGTGTATCTGGAAGTACAGGTGTTCGGCGGCGGTGAAGGTGAGTTAGTCGAGATGCGGATGGTGTTCTTGTGTATGATGGCGATGCCTCCTCCCGTCTGGTTGATGCGGTCATTCCGGGTAATCTTGTATCCGTCCGGGATGGCTGTGGCGATGTTGGGCGCTGAGGAGGCGTTCATCCAGGTTTCGGTGAGGAAGGCGACGTCAGGTGCTGTCGCGTCGAGTAGGTCCCAGAGTTCCACGGCGTGCCTGTGGACGGAGCGGGTGTTGAGCAGGATGCACTTCAGGTGGTTGCTGCTGGTGCTAGACTTGGTGGTGCAGGTCCAGTAGCAGGTGAATCAGCAGGCTTGGCAGGCGAAGGGTCCGTGGGTGCGTCTCGGGGTGGCTCGGTAGCAGGCAGGGTTCTGGCCGGCATTGAGTGCGTAGAGAGTGGTGGCGTCGTAGGTCCGTCAGGTAGTCTTGCATCGGTGTGGGCCAGGGGTTCCGGCACTGGGCGCGGTCCAGGCACGGACGGGCGCAGACAGGCTTGCCTTTGGCGCGCCTTCGGCGCCCAATCGGCGCTCCCGCTGCGCGTGACCGCTGTGCGTCTGTGCGGTCGCCATTTATGGCTAAGTGGGAGGGAGGAGCAGCTGGGAGGCAGGAGCGGGGAGGACACGAAAAAGGGGCGTGACCGCGAGGACGACGTTGGAAACCGGACAGCGGGGCAGACATAACAATCACCTAAAATCACAACAGTTATGCACAAAAACAATTACAAAATGCAGAGATAACAGAAAGGAACTAGAACACAGCTGGGGGACAGTGCGAGGCAGGCAGAGGGCAAAACGAGTCTGCGAGCAGCAGCAGGGCACACGAGGGGGCTCACACAGCAGGGGGCCATGCGGCGCGGGGATGTCCTGAGAACAGGTCGCACTCACCTGCGCCGCGCGGTCGCCATTCAATCATTCATTACCTATGCAGTCATGCTATTAGCCAGGCACTAGTGTTACACTCAACCATTCACTCAGGCAGTATGTATTCACTCATGAATTCCCTGAAGAACAATCGATGCACTTATCCATTGATTGAGGTACCATGCAAGCATGTATCCAATGATCCAGGCAATACACCAGCAGTCATAGAAAGTTTCAGGTAGCACTGTTGCACTCATTCTTTCACTCCAGCAGTATGCATGTATTTATACAATCCCCTTGACAGTTGACATATACTTATAGAAACAGTAGAAAATCATACATAAAGCCATAGGTGTCAGGGACGTTATAGTTAGGAATTAGAATTTAAAAAACCTTAGAAATTCACTGAAAAAAACCATAGGTTTGAGGGACGTTATAGTTAGGATTTAGCATTTTAAAAAATGTGAGAAATTCACTGAAAAAACCATAAGTTTGAGGAACGTTATAGTTAAGAATTAGCATTTAAAAAAACCTTAGAAATTCACTAAAAGAAAACAAAGGTTTCAGGGACATTATAGTTAGGCTCACATTTCACTCATACAAGACCATTGAAATGCAGCCGTTATAATTAATTGAGCTAACTATAACTTGTGCCCCCGCATTGCACTGCTGATGACGTCACATATTACATCACTCTGGTTTTGTATGAGTGAAACGTCCCGGAAGCCTGTGGTTTTTTCAGTGAATTTCTAAGGTTTTTTAAAAGCTAATTCCTACTATAATATCCCTGAAACCTATGTTTTTTCAGTGAATTTCTAAGGTTTTTTAACCCCTTTGCTGCGGGGGTAATTCCCCCCCGGTGTGGGGGGGAGGTGAGCATGGTGCCGTGGTGCTCATGACGAGCCCAGCTCATCATGAGTCACAGTGGCGCTGTGCTCATGACGAGCTGGGCTAGTTACAGCTCTGCCCACTGATTAATTCGCCCGCACAGGTGGGGAATCAATCGCACGTAGGCAGAGCGCTGCCGTTATGACGAGCCCTGCTCGTCATGAGCACAGCTCCACTGTAACTCATGATGAGCTGGGCTCGTCATGAGCATGAAAGCTTATTCCTAACTATAACGTCCCTGAAACCTGTGTTTTTTTCAGTGAATTTTTAAGGTTTTTTGAAATGCTAATTCCTAACTATAACCTCCCTGAAACCTATGTTTATTTCAGTGAAAATATATATATAGATAGATATATAGATATTTTGTCAACTGCTTTGGACAAAAAAAGGTTTTATATATTTGGTACCTGGCTTACGCTGCCTGATTTAATCACATCACATGTATGGGGTGCCCCAGTGTGCAAACAAGAAGCCCGCATTTGCTTAAAGGACATAAAGACCACAGTGCCTCCCATCCCAATCCTCCTTTCTAAATTCCCTAGCTGGGCTGCCCCTGAAGATCATCATTAACTATACAAAACTGCCCTTGTCTTTTGCTCCCGTGGGAAAAGAGACTGAGATATAGTAGGCAAATGTGTACCACATTTGGAACAGGTAATTATTGCACCAACAAGTGATAAATTGAGTGATTGATGTTTCGTGTTGTGGCTTGGAGGGTGTTGTAACTAATTTATAAACTTGGTTTGTAATGTTTGGGTCCGGGGGATGATTCTGCTTGATGTTTGGATGTCTTGCTTGCTTTGACATTACTAATTATTTACATGGTCCACTCCTTTGGTGTACTTCTTTTTTTCAAGTTCTTCCAAGACCAGTGAGTCCAGAAACTGATCAAGTTCTTTTGCTTTTCTTGTTCAAAACTACATGTCTATCTCATTTGGGTCGGCACTCAGAGTCAGGAAGGGACTATGACAACAGCCAGAACAAGCATTGGCATAACTAATAGGTCTCGCCTTTGGGACCTTATAAGTGTTTAGCCATGCAACACTTGATGTTGTTGCACCAAGGATATTGTGCTGGATAACGAAACACTTATAAGGTCCCAAAGGCGAGACCTATTGGCTATGCCAGTGCTTGTTTTCTTTACGTTTACCAGCCTACAGTATTTTGGCAACAGCAAAACTTAACCCTTACCCAATATGTTTTGCATTTTTTTCTACGGATTAGCAGGCCATGGTTTGAAAATGGAGATGCCTGAAACAGAACCCCTCCCCGCGCGAAACCTGTTAGTAAAGATTATAAAATATCATTTGAGCATGTAGGAATTAATAAGTCTATGTTCTCATACTGCGTGGCTGAAGTTGTTTCAAAATTTTAAAACATCAGTGATCTAGTAGGTGAAAAAATGGGATGTAAATTAGGGGATAAATCCACTTGAAACCAAATGTTGCTTATTTCTATATGTCTCGTTCCAACTATTGTTGCAGCATGGTTTAGCTGTCTCTTTATAAATATATAACAAGCATTTGCGATGCAATAGATTTCGTATTTATGAGAGTTTGAGCTATTGGCATTGTAAAAGACAATGCCTTTTATTTATGTCTTGTTTTTAAAACAGATAAATAAAAGGCATTGTCATTTACAATGCCAATAGCTAAAACTCTAGCAAAAGCGAGGCCTATTGCATTGCAAATGCGTGTTATAAATGTTTTTAAAAAGAATTACGAGAGAGCATGCAGGACAAAGCTATTTGAGAAAATAGTACTCAGAGGATGTAATTAAACCCGACTGAGCAACAACACATGTAACAGGGGGTGACGCCATGGAAGGTTACAAAAAGAGACAAGGCAGTACTAAGGAGGGACTACTAAGCCTTTTGACCAATGAACAGCCCCAGTTTACAGTGAACAATGACACAAGCCAATGTAAAATGTGGGCGGAAAGTGGGCGGAGCTTCAAGTTTCTACCTCAATACAGCATGCCTCGCAGTGCAGCGAATGTGCTGCCCAGGCTCGACCTAAACAGATCAATTTCATTTGTTGCGTTGAAGGACTTATGTCCGTCTCCGGTCATTTGTCTGGACTGCCTATCTCTGAGGGAGGGCCTTATTATTTATATAAACGTGCATCAAGGTCCAAGTAGAACAGTATCAGTTAAAAAATGTGGGTAATCACATTCAAGATTTTCTAAAACTCAATCAGAATTAATCAATCAATGGTAATAAGCAAAAGGCTGGGCCCACTTACTAATATCACAGAAGTATATTGTATTTACGGTAGTAATCATAATTCAATATATATGTGCTCAGTACTAAGGTGACCACATAGTGAGTTAGAAAAAAATAGTTCACATTGTATATAGGGAAAACAACAGCAATGGAACAACCCGACAATTCTTGTAGTAAATACAGTAATTCAACTCCAAATTGCGTAACAACTTAATGGCTAAGAGCCCTCTCCAATTGTCAGAATCATCGATGATGTTTCAACCCAAGTGAATAAATAGGTCATCATCAGGACAAAGAAAACTTTAATTGTGCAAGAGCATGAACTTGTACTTGACATTAGCATCGGAGTCAACCAAAGATCTTGAATGTGATTACACACACTTTTTAACTAATACTGTTCTACTTGAAGCCCCTGTTGCACATTTATATAAATGTCCCTGATTCAAGGTGTTGTTTGGGCCACCCCTGTAGCATGCAATTTGTGCCTCAGTGTTTAAGCAGCCACTTACATTCAATAATGACCATGGACAGTGATCTGCTGCCTTTTGGCTAGGTTTGTGCTATAGTAATACCATATACATACATACATACATACATACATACATACATACATGCATACATTATGTTGAATGCAGCATTGAGAGCAGAAAACCACCCTCAGTACATTCTCAAGTCCCCAGCAGTTCAGAAGATTCCAGAAACACCATGAAGCATGAGGCCAGATGCAGACTCATGCGGTCTAGAGCCACTTGGTGGCTAATTCAGGTCCATTTCACGTTATGGAAGAGGTGCATTGAGAAGGAATCGATCTCCAGTGCTCTGGCAACGGCTTGTGGGATGTATTTAAGGGACCCTGAAAATGCTAAGGTTTGAAGAGTTTCTTGTTCAGGACATGACAGGAGCAGATTAAATAGGAACAGAACATCGTCTGACATAAATATTGTGTCCTAAATATCTCCTACACAAATTTCACCCTCATTGTAGTTAATAACAGAATATCTAGACTCAGTGGCACAATATTTTTGTAAAAAAATATTTAGGACAAAATTTTTATGGCCGACAAAATTTTTGGATATTTGAGATATAACCAATTCAAAGTATGTTGGACATATCAAGTTGTGAAAGGTTTGACAGGTCGGAATGGGGAATAATGTGCGGATGCAGTTTTGCTGTGCTTGAAATCCGTATAATTCACACATTACTGTCCTGTAACTACTGGAGGAAATTTGTAAGGGAAAACTGGGAAAGTGAGTTGCATTTGCACAACTCTTACACCCAATCCGGACACAGACGCGGTTTCTGGTAGAGTCTAAACGATACCTTAGTGTTTAGAAAGAGGGCCATAGTGGCCTAAAACTGTCTTACACAAGACACAAACTCCTAACAGAATGCTGGGCTGTAGTCATATCCTTTGTGCTTCACTGTTGAGCACCATCTTGTATTGGATAAAAGCACCCCAACCCTGTGTCACCAGATCTTTCTGTTCCACAGTGACTGTTGAAGCAGACAGCCACTTCCCCTCAGCAAAAGCCACTAGGCTCTTTGGAAAGAGCAGGCTTGACCACAGCCTCAGCAAATGCTTCACAGACAATACCCTCTGTGCTACTTTCAGTGCAAAATGTCAGAATGTGTATTCCTGCTGCCTTCCCAGTCATCTTCAGATAAACACTCTTTCTAGTCTACTTGTGCTCCCCGTGTATCCAGGGCCTATGCCCCTTGGCACATATAGGCAACCCTTCTTGGCAGGAAGCCAGCTATCCTGGTGACAGCAATAAGATCTAGAAGTATACCAAGTGAGATGGAATAGGGTACTGGACGCAAAGTTTAGAACTTTGTCCAGTGGAGTGAAAGAATACTAAGATAATCTCACTGGTAGACTGCTCCGGTAGTCCAGTTTGCTGAGTACTCATGTGCTGATCAGTTCTTTCTGTGTGTTATGTGACATTAAGGAAGATCTTTTAGAACTTGGTAGGTCGCAGCAGTGGTTGAGGTGGTGATGAAAGATGCCATATACAGACAGAGGCTAAAGAAAACACAGTGGCATAGCAAGTGTGGGTGAGGGGCAATCCGCCCCGGGTGGCAAGAGATTTGGGGGCGGTGGCTCTCCCCCGCTCCTTCATGAGTTTGTCACAGGGGTGGCAAATGCTGGAAATCTCACCCCCCACCCGCTCTTCAGTGCGGCCACGGGGCGGCAACAGCAGCGACCGCAACGGGCGGCCAAGTGCCTTGCTACACCACTTAGAAAACACCAAGGTTTCCGTCAGAGGAAGTGAAAATTAAAGTGTCAGGGGGAAGTAGATTGAAGCAAGGATTGAAGTAGATGTAGACGAGAGTAAAGAAGAGGACATCAGTCAGCATAAGTGAATATAGGGCCATCCAACGATGTATTGCTGGCAGGTAATCTCATATACGAGCCAGGAGATGGAGCGAGACAGTGGAGAGCAAGAAGGAGACATTTTTCATCTGTATAAAGGTGGTATGAGAAGCCAAACGAGGTGATGATGTTAAAAAAGGAGGCAGTACAAAGAGAAAACAGTAGACGACAAGTGCCAGAACTACAACTACAAGAACGTAACGTGAGCAAGCTGCTCATAGATGCGTGCGGCATAAGCTGTGTGCGCAGGCGGTGCTGAGGGACTCTGCTCATTACCTCTGGATGTGTGTGTTAAATGCACAGCCGCTTGGGATCTGCCCTGATCAAAGGTGCCCGCCAAGTAGACATAATCTGGACTCCTGCACTCCTCACAAGAGTTGTGTGCAGAGGAGTTGGATATTTGTGCTGAACGGCAGCACAGGGCGCACAAGCTTTCTGCATGTGCACAGGGACGGGACCTGTTTACTGTACTGATAAGAACAGGAGCCTGCCATCAGCCCAGATCGCAAGAACTGTGTGCACCGGACCGGACCCCTCCTTCTGTGTTGTTCCAAGAAGCGGAAGTAGAGGGTGAAGTTGGACACCCGTACAGACGAAAAAAGCAGTATGCACAGGAGCTGTGCATCTGTACCGATCACGGGACCTGGACAGCTGTATTGTTCATGCAAGTTGTGTACAGGAAGGGGATGCGTTTGCTGGCATGATGTGTGTACAAAGAAGCTCTTCATCCCCACTGGTCACTGTGCACTGAGGTGTAGATGCGCCCTGATCAAACAAGACGCCCAACCGCGAGACGTGCTTTGTGGCAGTAGGGGGAGCAGGAGGTGAGCCTGCGAGTGGTGCGCGCAGCAAAGGAAAGCCATAAAATAAAGCCAAGGCGCTGAAAGCTGCCGGCTGGGAGCATGAACGCAAGCGCTAAGCCTTGTGGCAGCACTTTTAAAAGCCCTAACTAAATTTCTTGCAGTGCATGCGCTGACTTAGCGAGACCTAAAAATGAAGTTAGGAACAATGCCCATTTACTTCAAAGGGAAAAAAGCAACATGACTCAAAGAGGCCTACTCCTGTGGACTGGAGAGAGGTGCTGGGCTGGCTCCAATATCAAAGCCTAATTAAGTGGCTGTTGTGGTCTGGGGGAACTGTCACTGGACACACGTCACATGATGGATGCACACAGCTACACGTTATTGACTTTTGTGGTTTTGATCAGCCAGGTACATGCATCTAGCTACTTGTCTGGGATTTAGGATTAGTGGTAAAAAAAAGTCTTCTAACTTCTCAGTTACTCACACACAACTACACCAGCTTATGCGCTGCCCTCTTCATTCTCCTCCATGATGAAACATACCCAGACTCTACAATATTGATATTTACTTTTTTGCATTCCACAGACCTGCTCTTTTTCTACACAAAATCTCTATTATGATCCTGCTTACTGGACCGCTTCAGCCCTGGCCTGCACCCAAGACAGACATTTCAAGAAGAATGCAGATGCACCGTCCATTTTGTCATGTATATACAGTATCAATTCATTTTTCTTTTCCTAATAACAGTTTTTCGAACTGTGTGTGTCCTCCCTATTTTGCATTTTACAACCCTAACAGTTGGGACTCGGGGGCTAAAGGACTGTTTGCATTTGGTAATACATGTGATGATGATGTGCTGCTCATTGACATGATGAATGTTGTGTTGGTCTTTGTCTCACCATTCCCCGACTCCCCCTTCCCATCTATTCATGAAACTATTATCACTCTTCCCCAGGTTGTGTGATCTATTGAGGTGCGACTTAATAATTGACACCATTAATGGACCACACACTTGGTGGGGCCAATGTGGTTAAAGCAACACTAACTGATCCAGGTTCTTCTTAACTAAACAGTAACCCACGCCAGCCCTACTACCCATCCAGGCATAAAAGGAATGTTAATCATCGTAGTGCAGAGTCTTTGAACAATGTCTGCCCAAGGAGAGATAGCACTAGAGTGTGCACTATGGCCTGATTCACAAAGGTAAAAGTTACACTTTTTGTTCAAGTTTACTCTTGCAGTTTAACTGTATGAGTAGTGACTGCATAACTAGTACCCTTTTTAAAATAATTGTAGTTACTACATGCAAAGTTACTACGTTTTTATTTAACCAATTTTTATAGATTTTCATCACAACCATATAGACACAAGTTACAAACAAACTGATCTTTGTTCCATAGCCAGGTGCAAGAATCCCACCATGGTAACTGTGCATGTATGACAGAATAACGGATTTGACAGGAGTAATTGGTCCAAAGCATAGGCTGGTGAACAAACAGAACTTTTAGGGCATGACAGTTACAATTCTGGACAGAATTACTGAAAACAGAAAAACAATATTTTTGTCTTCCTCTCAGGACTTACTTCCCCAGACGTGCACCCTCCTGTCCCATGGGGATGACCATGCATTCGCAAGGTGTCACATCCTATTCCTACATTTCGATCATGGCTGTAGGGCTCAGTTTTGAGAGGCAGAGAGAGCGAAATCCTACTCGAGAGACTTCAGGACATCGGGGTTCAAGGTGCTGCACTGAAATGGTTGACAAACTTCCTAACTGACAGAACTCAGTTACCTGGGGCACATTTAGATCCAAAACCACCAAAGTAAGTAAGGGAGTACCGCAAGGCTCCTGTCTGAGCCCTACCCTATTCAACATTTATGTTACTCCCCTGGCGAAACTAATAAGGACTCTAGGGTTTAGTCCCATTTCTTATGCGGACGACACGCAGTTTTTACTCTCTTTTGATAAATCCAGTGATAATATCCAACTCATCTTCTCAGAGGGCTTGAAGACCATTGCTGCCTGGATGAGGGCCAATTTTCTTCAACTGAATGCGTGAAATTGGAAATTATGCTGTTTGGAGGCGCGGCAGTAAGCTGGACACCCAGCTCGGCCCCCACCTCAAAAACAGTGGTTAAGAATTTGTGAGTCCGCATTGACCAAATACTTACGCTCGAAGCACATGCCACCACCACTGCGGGGACATGTTTGTACATACTCAGCCTCCCAAGAAGAGTATTTCCTTTTTTACCATCCTCTAAACAAAAAACACTGATGCAAGCTCTAGTGCTGAGCCGACTAGACTACTGCAATGCATTGTTGGCTTTGGCCAAAGAGGCTTCTTTGGACAAAGTCCATGCAGGACGGGGCTACTTAGGTACACTCATGGAGGATTCGGTAACTGCACCCTACATTGACAGCTGTTGAGGAGTCTGGGTGGGAACAGGGGGCGCAGAGGGAGGTCGCTGCGGGCCCCCCCTTTTTTTTTTTTTTCTTGAGCACAATAATAGGATTTTCCCGTTTGTCCCGTGTTGAAATGCCTCAGTTTCTGGGGCCCGACTGGCAGAGGTTGATGAGGGGTTGCTGCGGGCACACTGACTGGGGGGGGTGGGGGTAGAGAGGGTGGTGGGTGGGGAATATACGGCGGTGACCTAGCAGAGTGGACTTCTCCTACTGTGTATTTTGATGGTTGGTTCATATTATGATGTTATTGTGTGTAGTGCTAGTCCTCAAGAATCTGGTGGTGGAAAACTCAATAAAAATCTTTTTTTTAAAAAAAGAGGCTTCTTTGGACAAATTGCAAGTAGTCCAGAATACTGCGGCCCGCCTAGTAGAAAATGCCCCTCCCAGAACGGCCTCTATGACGCTTCTAAATAAACCCCACTGGCTCCCTGTGAGAAAACGAGTGAAATTCAAGATTTGTTGCACTGTTTTCAAAGCGCTCAATGACCTGGGTCCCTCCTACCTATCTGACAAACTGTCAAAGTACATGCCCTCTAGGCCCCTTTGGTCAGGATCTAAACTACTTCTCTACACCCCGAGAATTAAAAAAGTACGCATGAGTGGCAGGGCATTTACTTACCTTGCCCCTACTCTTTGGAACAAACTTCCCCTCCACTTACGTGAATGCCAGGACTGCCTACATTTCAGGAAGCTGCTAAAGACCTATCTTTTCTGAGGTGTGCTCGTCTGGCTGAAGCTCGCTGCCCAAGCATGGAGATACCCCTGACGGGGTGATTCTGGCACTATATAAATTAATAAATATCAAATACCAAATACAAACAGTATTGTTAGAGGACAAGTTTCTTTCACGGTAAGCGTGAGTAAAGTCAGTCCTTTCATTCTCAGCTCAACTTACAAATTGTCAGTAAGTTTATATGCATGTGGTAGTACGGACTCCAGGCCTTAGCTTCAAGCTGACTGCACTGCGCCTTGCAGCTTCGCAGTCAACAGCATACAGGACAGGAAGGGAAGAGGAAGCCCAACTATCGGACCATTGTACCGGCTCCCGGCCCAGTTTATAATCTTAGCCCCTCGCCTCGCTGACGCCCGGCGAACCCCCCACAACAGGAGGGCCTCAAGCAACATTGGTTCAGCTACGGGCAGCCGGGTAGCTAAGGACGGCTGAGTGCTGCGCCATCTTCCAGCGGTGCACTGGTGTATTGCGCCTGACCCTAAATCGATCAAGAAAACAAGCGGCAGTGCTCAGCGCGACTCAGGTGAGCCTCGTGAGCCGTGCCCCGGCAACAGGCAGACAGCGGTGGCAAGCGCAGACACCATTAGGCTGCCACCACGGTGAGTGTGTGCCCTTGGCGGTTCTCACTGAGGCGGCCTGACTAGGTCAGGTGCAGCTTGTGACCCGCCTTGGGAGACCCGTTTGCCCCGTCTGCCTCCTTCCATCAGCAACACTGTTGCACTCGTTCCCTGCTTCTGCTTCTGCTTCCCCGCCCCCGCCTGGTAGGGGGGTAACTACACGGGGGTATCGTTTACAACTGCGACCACGCAAAAGCATTTCCAAAGGCTCCTCTCCGGCAAAAATCTAGCACCAGTGAGAGGTGTATCTGCCCTCCTAGCACCAGCATCTGAAAAAGTGACACGTATTGGAGTAACTGGGCAGTTGGGCAGCCGGAGGAGTATTTTCAGCACCTTACTTAGCAAATGGATACCAAAAGAAAGGGGCAACTGCACACGACCCCGCAGGAAATCCTTAATAGCCATCCTTCCAACAAATGAGTACAAGGATTACAAGGAGCAAATCACTCACAGATAGCTTAAACGAAAGGCCGCAAGACGTTTAACAAAGGGGCTCGATTAGACACTTCTTTAGGAAAATGATACCCCAGCACTGATCAGGGCGCACCATTTTTATGCAGCGTGCTTGTCTCAAGACAGCAGTCCTAAAGGGCTAGGCAGACCATCCTTTGACCATACTAGTATATGTAAGGATGGCTCACTTCCCTGTGAGGATTCCAGGAGTGAGCAGGAAATAGAGGGCGTAACTCGTAGGGAACTCGATTCAATGCAGTCCAAGGGCCCACCTAAGGGCCAAATCCACCTTATACTCATAGACATGGGGCATGATGCCACAACTAGCAAGACCCCAGAACAGCTTTGACTAAAAATGTTTCTAGGGCAGTGACGACAGCGCAAACTCCCCAGCCCAAAGCCTACGGCCCAGACCCTAGCAGCATGGAGACCGCCAAACCACCACAGAAATCTATGAGCCCTTGGACCCAGAGTCCCCTGTGGCAGGGGAGCTTACAGCCTCATTCCTCTATAATCTAGGCCAAAAGATTGAAAGAACCTTAGAATTAATTCCAAATCTGTTGTTGCCATCAGCACCTCCACGGGTCTCTAATTCAAAAGTAGATCACAACTTCTGCAATGTCGGTGCAGATGAGGATCTAGAGAAAACACCCTTGACCGAGATAAACAAGATAAACAGCGCCACCAACAAAGCCCTTTTGTGGAAATCATCTAAAATGGAAGTTCAAATCGACCTCCTACAAGCTATTGTAGATCGTCTAGTTAACATAAGCTCAGGGTGGAGGATTTAGATAACAGGCTCTCCCAGTGGTGGGGTTTTGCATCGATAAGAGGCCCAAATACAAACTAATAGAGAAGTCAAAAAGAAACATGTCAGAATCCAAATAAAATGATTTCACTGTATACCACCTATCTCTACTCTAATCCCATTTACTTATAAACATCTTTCGCATTAGCAGTTTTGTAAATTTGAATGAATTAGTTTCAGCAAAGCATGCGCATTAACATGTGAGTTTCAAGCAGCCATTTCAGAAGCGACTGTGCAGCTGCAGAAATTTCCCTCCAAGCGTTAGTACGTCATATTACGTAGATGCGATAGACGCATGCACAGTGAGAGTTCCCGCGTTTAGCAGCCATTTTAAGTGTCAGTCGGGTTACTTAGTAAGACACACAGGAAAGCTTCCCCTAGACTTAAATGTAAGAACTGTGGTGCATATTAGTAATTACAAAACAGAATTATTACGGTATTACATTCATTTGAGGAGATTGCGTCTGAGCAAGTCTCTTTTATACGAGTCCTTGCTCCATCATCAGTACATGGTCTCCAACTCGGGGGACTGTTCCTTTTGCTGTTCAACCCTTATGGAAAAATGGGCCTCCCTCCCCGAGGTACTATTGGATATAGTAAAGATAGCCAAAGGTCGCAGAGAGGCGCTGATCTCAAACAACTCAGATGACAAGGTGACGGCTAACAGCTATCTCCAGGGGGAGAGACAGACAGCAGGGGCCCTGAGCTACATGTTCAAAATCAAATCTGGAACGGCCCCACAATACCTGCAGGTATTGGTTCACCCCTACTTGCCCTCACGCGCGCTTCGCTCTGCCACTCAGGCGAAGTTCTCTGTACCTAGAATTAGACTGTCACGTATGGGCGGTCGATCATTTGCCTATTTAGGCCCCACTTTATGGAATTCTCTCCCTGCGCCACTTCGCAATAAAACTGTATATGTGAATTTTCGTTAAAAAGCCTAAAAACTTGGCTGTTTAATCAATAATTGTCCCCTTCTTCTGGTCCTTCCTAGCGGGTACCGGGAAACCCTTTATGGGTAGCTGTCGCGCCTTACAAATTAAAAATACAATACAATACAACCAGGACTGAACACACCAGTCGAACAGGATACAAGAGCGGCACATACAATGGAGAATTCGGCTAGTAGATCTAAAACAGCCAAAGGCATACAAAGTCCTAACCCTGGGGGTAGCAGGGTTAGTGATGCCCTGGCAACAGACTCGCAGGAACATACTTTCAGTATAACGGCTTCACATGAACCTATCCTATCAAGGAGAGCAAAAAAGAAGCTGAAGAAACAACAGAAAAAAACAAAGGCAAGAGGGAGGCAATTGCAGCTGATGAAGATTGATTATCCACCCCTGCGAGGGGATACCAAAGCAACTCAGCTTTATCCAATTTTCATTGCGAAACATTGGTGTAAAAAGGACTCGCTGTGTGCCCTGCCTCCGGGAGACCAGCAAATGCACACAATGGTATCAAGTGCTTCCATCGTGAAGGGCCAAATGCTACTAGCCTGTCCAGACCAGCCTATAGGCAAGGACTCAACAGCTGGAATAAGTTCGACACCTCCTGAAATAATCCCTCAGTCAGCGACGGCCACAATATCGCTGCAGCCGGATGGTTCAAACCCACTTCAGTCAAGACCTGGGCTCCAGCCCAGTACTAGGAGCAACCAAGGACACAGTAAGTGGTCCCAGGCACGTACCTCTTCAATCAAACAAGGAAGCCAAAGCACAGGATCAATTCCCGTAGAATTTGCCCCAGGAAGGGGAAAAGCGGCCCAAATACCGGGATCACCAATAGTTGTCCACAAGGTAGTCCTCACCCGAGGTTTCTTAGTACAGGACATCATGATATCCTGAACAGGAGTAAGATTCTACGCCTCTTTAAACACCTCGCCACCCTAGACCAGAAACAAACGGGGGACTTAGAATAGGTGAAATTCCTGAGTATGAAGGAGAAAACACATGATGACTCAACAATGGTGGGCCTGAAGCCCGAAGAAACACAACAAGCCGTCGTGAACAGCTCTACACAACTCGCCGAGTGGGGTATAGATGTGCAGATGCTGCCGCACCCAAAATATCCACATGTCCTAGCACCAGATAATGGGAGCAAGGCCCCTTGGTCGGTCTTGCATGGGACAAATAGCTCAGGATCCCAGGGTAGAACTCGGATGGGCCTTGGGGTCCAAATGGGCATTAGGATCTCATGCAGAAACAACCTTCGGGACATTAGCGTAGCCTCCCCTGCCCCGGCCTAACCCGTAATCTCAAGAAGATGGCAGCAGCATTCCTAACCGCGACAAAATCCGGCAAGGCAGGTTAGAGGCTGCGGAGGTTGTGGAGTTGCTGTCGTTGTTGTTCTCAAGATGAAAGTTCAGGTCTCCGAGGAGGATGTAGTCGGTGAAGGTCAGGGTGTGCGTGCTGATGAAGTCGGCGTTGGAGTCGCTGAACTGGGGGCGGAGTCCAGGGGTTTGGTAGACGAGGATGCCTCTGAGGGTGGAGTTGGGGTCTATGTGAATCTGGAAATGTTCTTGTGGACGATGGCGATTTCTCCTCCGACTCTGTTGGTGCGGTCTCTGCGGGTCTGGGATGGCTATGGTGATGACTATGGCGATGTCGGTCCAGAGGCTGTGGGCAGCGTCGTCGGTGTTGGAGGGTTTGGTGGGTGGGCTGAGAGCGAGGTTTGGATGTAGTTGGTCTTCGGTGATTTTTCTCCAGAAGCGGCGGGGATCTGTTGGGTGCGGTGGTGTGTGGTGGGTTTCTGGAAGGTGAAGTGGATGCAGCGGTGGTCGGTCCAGAGGAGTTCGGTGGTGTGGTTGAAGGAGACGTGCGGGCTTGAGGAGAAGACAGGGTCGAGCGTGTGGCCAGCAGAGTGGGTAGGCGTTGTGACGAGTTGCCTCAGTCCGAGGTTGGCGAGGTTATCGATCAGGGTTGTGGAGTTGCTGTCGTTGTTATTCTCAAGGTGAAAGTTCAGGTCTCCGAGGAGAATGTAGTCGGTGGAGGTCAGGGCGTGCGTGTTGATAAAGTCGGCGATGGAGTCGCTGAACTGGGGGCAGAGTCCAGGGGTTCGGTAGACGAGGATGCCTCTGAGGGTGGAGTTGGGGTCAGTGTGGATCTGGAAATGCATGTGTTCGGCGGTGTTGAGAGTGTCGTCGGTGCTAGTCGAGACCCTGATGCTGTTCTTGTGGACGATGGCGATTCCTCCTCCGACTTCGTTGGTGCGGTCTCTGCGGGTGATCTTGTAGCCGTCTGGGATGGGTATGGCGATGTCGGGTGCAGAGGAGTCATTCATCCAAGTCTCTGTCAGGAAGGCGATGTCCGGGATGATGTGTTTAGCAGGTCCCAGAGCTCGACGGCGTGTTTGCGTGCGGAGAGGGTGTTCAGTAGTATGCATCGGAGGTGGTTGAGGTCTTTCTTGGCGGGTGGTTCGTCGGCTCTGAGGCTGGTGTAGCTGCAGTTCCGGCAGGTGAAGGGACCATGTGTGCGTTTCGGGGCGGCCTTGAAGCAGGTGTGGCTCCGTCCGGAGTTGAGAGCATGCAGTGTGCTGGCATCGTAGGGGTGGCGGTCATCGTGGCGGGTGCGGGGACCAGGGGTTCTGGTGCTGGGCGCAATCCAGGCACAGACGGGCACAGTGGTTGGCATATATGGGGAGGTGGGAGGGAGGAGCAGCTAGGAGGCAGGAGGCAGGGGCAGCGAATGGGCAATCAGGGGGGCGGGCCGCAGGTGACACAGCAGTGGGAGTGGCGAGGGACGACGAAGGGAACAGAAGGCAAAAGGCCACAGAATTACAGGGGCAACGAATGGAACAGAAAGCAAAACGGGCACAGGGTTACAGGGGCAACGAAAGGAACAGAAGGCAAAACGGGCAGAGAGACACGGAGACAGCGAGGGGAACAGAAGGAAAACCGGGCAGAGAAACACGGGGACAGCATATCAAAATGACAATAAGGCAATACAATAAATACAAGAAAGAAGCGGAAGATGAACAAACCTACGGCCTACCACTGGCCACCAGGGATGAGGCGCAGGTGGTAGCCTGCGGGTGGAGGAGGGCCTCGAACTTCCTCAGCAGCGGCAGCTGGGGCAGGGACACACAGGCGGTGCTGTGCGGAGGCGGAGCGACCTACCCGGTAGGGTCAACAGACGCAAACAATATAAGCAACGTGCCGCCACATCTCACAACTTCGCTTCCCCATGTCTACTGAACAACAGTGTTACACCACAAAAACAACACAGCACACCAACTCACTCTCAAAGACCATCTTCACCACATATACATGCAGACCCATCAAAATGCCTTCTTAGCATGCTGGATGAGGAACATGATACAGAACAGCTACACGATTGCTATCCTAATACAGCTAATACCAGCACTAAAAACACACCTGCTAGAAACCCACACAATACTGATCACTCTTCTACAAAACAAACTCTCACTGTCACCAAAGCCCATTCTCTAAAATGTCTACAAATAAATGCTCGGTCCCTCTCTAAAAATAAACATCACATCTATGACCTTCTCACCGATGCAAAACCAGACATACTATTCATAACCGAATCATGGTTGGGAGCTGATATGGCTCCAGTCCTGCATGAAGCCGTTCTTCTAGGCTACAAACAATCACCCAAAATCGTATAGGCAAAAAAGGAGGTGGTCTAGCTGTTGTGTTCAGACAAACATTACATATCACTAAAGTGAGAAAGACGCCAGCATGGAGGAGAGAGAGGAGCGAGACCAGCAAAACAAAGAGACATCAGAAAAGAAGCCTTGAGTCAGCGCCACACTGGAGGAGAAGAATCAGCAGGACCGCAGCAAGACAGAAGAGATCCACTATGTGTGGTTCACCACCGAATGGTAGACATTTCCAGAAATGCTGCTGGAGCCCGCAGCAGCTCAGGAGAGCTGTGTCTAGTGCGGTGAGAGCTCTGAGCAAGGTGGGTGCATCATTGTGGGGAGTACCTGCATGAAGGGGAAAGGAGAAATACTGGAGGCCCATGCATGTGTCTTAGAAAATGCCAGTATACAAGGGGGAGTATAATATGAAATTCTCCCTTAAGTTGGGCACAGGAACTGGGAGATCCTAAGCTTCCATTTTTTTCTCTTTATTTCCTTCCCTACCTTCTCCTTTTGCACTTATCTGTGAACTTCTTAATAACCTTGGGCACTCCCTTTGGTCCACAATGACGCTCCTACTAGAGAGAAAAGAGATACCGAGTCTTTAGAATCCTTCATCATGGGTGACCTGGTGACGGGAGAAAATAGTAGTAGAATAGAGTAGCTTACACATCGTTTTGTCCCTATTTATTTTGGAGGAGACTGCCAGTGGCACCATCCCTTAAGAAACCTGTGGAGAGAAAAAGGAAAGCATTACTACCCCTGTCAAGACCAAGAAGCCGCAGCCCCCACTCCTCACCCTTTGGAAGTGTGTTTATCTATATTATTGATTTATAAAACCGTAACAATATCCTAACACCCAAATAAAAGGCAAAATTCACCGAAGAACCAAGTCATCGAAGCCATATTTCCGCCCTTCCCTCCCACAATGCCTTTGGAAAATTGTTGGCTGACAACATTTTAAAAGACAGGTAGTCAGTCATGTCAACCAAAAATGCTTTTCTCCTAATGGGCAAATAAGGCTACAGAGGATAAAAAATGAAACACCATGAAGGGGTAGAAAGAAATGCAAAGGCATATGGTATTGGTTGGGAATGGTATCTCATTCGTGCCATGCTGTACTGTTGTGGAAACTGCTAGTATAAGACAACACTGGGTTCCATGACTACTGTCAAGATCCCTGTACTTTTATGTTCTCTTAACAGTACCACACAAGAAAACATGTCAAAGAGGGACGAGGGAAGTGAGTCCCTCATAGGCGAAGTCTACATTTGCTTGACTGATGTTTCAACTACTGATGTAATACTATTTAACTGAACCTGTCTGTCTGGCATGGCAGGATTGTTAACTTGTTAAATGCAAATAAAAAACGATTTAATAAAATAAAAATAAAAAAAGAGGGGCGAGGGAAAGCTTACTAAACAAGCAACGGCAAAGCCAATAGGTTTTGCCTAAGCGAGATCTATTGACTTTATCAATGCTTTTAGACATGTTGTACAGCAGGGCAGTTGTTGTGCAACACAGCTTCAAGTAAAGAAAAAGAAACACTGTGTGGGTTTCTACTTTAGGAATAAGAAAAAAACTGAAATGTCAGTGATCCTGAAAAAAGGTTACTGCTACATATAGAGCATTGGCTTGCAAAACAGTGATATATGCGGTGTCCGCAAACACTCGGCAACTGTGATCAGCTGCTTTAAAGAATCCACAGATTCTCCTTTGGCTTGATAATGGCCTGTACAAACACAAGTATCTTCAAGGTCAATAAACTAGGAGGGGCAACAGGCCTAAAGGTTTGGAACACTTAAAGTTCATAAAACAGAAGTAGACACAGTACAGTTTGTTAATTTAAACAGGTGTTTAGTAAAGCACGGAGAAAAACGTTATGGTGTCTTTTTACTGCAATGACAAAAACATAACAAACCAGAACTTAAACTAACGAGAGAGTTTAAGGGTGAAAACCCTTAAAGGAGTTTAAGGGTGAAAACCCTTAATGGGCACTCTGATAACAGGCCCAGGGAAAACTCTTCAATCAAATGGGATGCAGAGGGACATCTGTTTGTCTGTCTGTGAAGCAGAAGAGTGCAAACAGCTCCTTATTGCCCATCCTGCCTGGAATGTGCTGTGGGCGAGAAGGTACTACTTCCCTGACCATTGGTTTATTTTGGTAAGACAAACGCAGCTCTAGTGCATCCGGGACCTGTAGTTGGATGACTCACTGCTGATATCTGATCATGGATGAGCTATACCACCCTTTCAAGATGGGGTAAGGACCCGGCTTGTGATAGGAGGTAAGGAGAAGATGGCTGAACTCATGTGGAGACGACTGAACGCATGTGGAGGTAAAACCCATCCCCCTCAAATCTCGCCCTCCTCAGATCCGCCAAGTCCAATTATAAAAAACACATCCTCAATACTAAGGGCTGCCTTCTTCCACTCACAACTTGACCGGGCCAAAAATAGACCCAGGGAACTATTCAGTATTGTTAAAAACCAAACCGCCTCTGCCCCCCCCCCCCCCAAGGTGATGGCCACTATCGAGAGATGTGAAGAAATTGCTAACTACTTCTCTGAAAAAATCTCCAAAATTGATCATTCCTTCGTCTTAACTCCCCTCTCACATAGCCTACTACCCCCATGACATTTCCTCCAATTCTCCTTCCCTCTTAACACTTCCTCATGACCCCTCATCTCGCTTTTTTTAATTTTTAATTATTTTTAATTACATTTTCTAAGTTATACAGCCGTCAGTAAGGTACAAGCATTCTTTCAGTATGCACAGTAGACATACATTATCATCATAGACATATGCAGAAAAATGCAATCATCAAATGGCAAACTGTGTCATTTAGAGTAGATGGGTGTCAATAAGCAACAAAATACATTGGAAGTATACAACAGTACTTGGATTCACAACCACGGGGGAAATGGCATACCCTAATACCATTCAAAGCAGGTAGACTTCATGATTCAGCAACAATAGGGTGTTCAAGCAAGTATGTCTGCAGCGGGCCCCATATATCGCGGGGTCGTGAGGAATGGGGAAGTAATTCAGCATATGTACAAATTTGATCTTGCCAAAGGATCATATCGCCTAGCCACTCCTTAAATTTAGGTGCACAGCCGCGGCCCCACCTACAGGCCACGCGGCGCTTAGCCAAAATCAAGCAGAAGGACACAAACTTTCTATATGTGGCAGGAATGTGTTCAGTATAGCCCAGAAGTGTGATGAGTGGTGATCTGGGGATCGCTGCGGAGGTCATAGAGTCTAGGGCCTTAAGAACTTGGTGCCAGTAGTCAAACACCAAAGGGCAAGCCCACACTAGATGTAGGAAGTCTGCATGTTCCACCCGACATCTAGCACATCTATCTGAATCGAGCAGACCATATCTGTGGAGCCTAACTGGGGTATATTAACTGTGGTGAAGAAATCTGTAATGGATGACGCCCAGCCTGCTATTCGAGGATACCTGCTCGGTCTGCTTGCAACAGTCAGTCCAATGTTTGTCGGTTAATTCCTGGACTAACTCTGCCCCCCATTTAGCTCGGGAGGTGCAGGGCGGGTAGTCTCTATCTACATACAAGGTGTGGTAAAGTGTAAATACTAAGTGTGAAGCGGAATCCGCCCGCAAGATTTGGCGGAGAGGTGTCAAAGTGGCTGGTTCAGAGGGGAACGTGGAGTGACACGCCTGTATGCCATGTCGTAGTCGAGCATACAGAAAGGTGTCAATGGTAGACGGTGGGGGATCATGACATAACTGTTGGAGGGTACGAACTGAGCCCCACAATACAGGTCGCCCCAGCTGCGAATATTCCGAGTACGTGCCATGTTTCGAAATATGCCTTCCTGCAGTAGTGCCATATCAGGGTGGTAAGTGAGCGGGAGAAGTGGGGAATATAGGCTGGGTGCTGCCGTATATTTCAAGATGCGAGCCCTAGCATTTTTTGTGCAGTCAAGAGATGTCGGACTATGCCCCCGGGGCTTGGCCTTGGAGAGTATAAAGCCATCCAATGGGATCGGGTCCGAAAGCCAATGTTCAATGGCTACATGAGGGGTGTAACGGGGGTAGTGAAACCCGTAGTGAGCGAAGTGTGCCTGCGCACTTATGTAATATAACTTAACATTCGGAATGTCCAAACCCCCTTGTGTCAACGTATCCCATTGTATGCGAGGCTGCTGGCAGCCCCCGACCAATCTAATCAATTCTGACCGAAGAGTACTAAAAAAATATCACCCAGGATCATAAGGAATATTAAGCAATAAATAGAGGAGTTTCGGGAGTATGACCCTTTTTATAAGAGATATGCGCCCAGCCATAGTCAAAGGCAGCGCTATCCAACGGGTAATACAACCAGTAATATGTTCTATTGCACAACCATAGTTAAGGCGCATGAGCTCTTCACGGTCTGCAGTAACATGAATACCCAAGTACTTAACCTCATCGTCACACCATACAATAGACTTTGCTCCCTTTTTCGGTGATATTACCCTGGGCTGGTTGGGTGACATGCAACACACATTCCTAGCTGCGCACTTTGAGGACGACGAGTTGCGGGAGGCCATTATGCAGATGAGGTCGGGTAGGGCTCCGGGCTCGGACGGTCTGCCCCCGGGTTTTTATAAATCATACATTGATCAGCTGCTTCCAATATTAAAAGAAGTTTTTTTTAGAGGCGCACGATTCGCAACTGCTTCCACCCTCAATGAGGGAGGACCTTATTACATCATTGTCACAACCAGCTAAACCGGCTGACCGATGTGATACAGACCCTGTCCCTATTGAACACCGACACCAAGATCCTTGCTAAGTTGTTGGCCA
Organism: Triturus cristatus; assembly: GCF_964204655.1. Taxonomy (NCBI): domain Eukaryota; kingdom Metazoa; phylum Chordata; class Amphibia; order Caudata; family Salamandridae; genus Triturus; species Triturus cristatus. The sequence goes on from NC_140586.1 coordinate 947,277,988, forward strand.
ACCGCTTGTGCCTTCTCCTAGATAAATTGGTCCTTCCTGATCAGGCGAGGTTTATACCAGGTAGAGCAACGTCCCACAACCTTAGAATCTTGTTTTCCATCTTACAGACGGTTGATCCCAGATTAGCACTAGTGGCAGTTTTTTTAGATGCTTCTAAGGCTTTTGACTCGGTAGAGTGGGATTATCTATTTACCGTTTTACAATTCATGGGACTCCCTATAGGTTTCCTCTCCTGGGTCCGATTGGTGTACACCTCGCCTACAGCGAAGGTCTTGATCAATGGGCACACCTCACCATCCTTCTCCCTCTCCTGCGGCACTCGCCAGGGATGTCCCCTTTCCCCACTCCTTTTTGCCCTGGTAATGGAACCAATGGCGGCACGGATTAGGCAACATTTTAATCATGTAGGTCTCCATTGTTTCCTCCGTCCTGTCCTCATATCCCTCTATGCGGACGATGACCCCTCATCTCTTCCTCTCGTCGTTTCTCTCCCTGAATCCAACCCCACCAAACTTGAGCAAATAAATAATGCTTCCTGGCATAACTTCCATCCAGTTACTGAACTTGAAGTCCTCAGCGTCATTGCCAGACTTAAACCATCTTCTCACTCCAGAGACCCTGTCCCTGCCAACCTTGTCCAAGATTTAAAACACATCATTGCCCCTTATTGGACCTCTATCATCAGCTCCTCCTTTGCCAAGGATTGTGTCCCTGTTTCCCTCCAACTCGGACAAACCACTCCCATCCTCAAAAATCCTGCTGCTGACCCTAATGACCTAAATAATCTTTGGCCTATCTCCAACCTTCCTCTTCTCTCTAAAGCCCTTGAAAAATGTGCCCTGCGCCAATTAGATAAACACATTGACACATTCAATCTGTTATCTGTTGGACTCTTTACAATCAGGCTTCAGAAAGGGCTGTAGTACTGAAACGGCCATGCTCAATATAATTGATGACATCCATCACTCCCTCGACAAGGGTGAGTCCTCCCTTCTCATTCTCCTTGATCTCTCCGCTGCTTTCGACAATGTTAACCACTCTACTCTACTTAACACTCTTAACCCCTTCGCTGCTAGGCCTTTTCCCCCCCTGTGATGAGCCTTTTTTTGGCTATTTGGGGTAGTGTGCGCTTAGGCCTCTGTAACTTTTTGACCACATAAGGTATCCACGCCAAATTTGAGTCCTTTTCTTCCAACATCATGGGAATTGTAATGGTACCCAGGGTTTGTGGTTTCCCCTGGAGGGGTCCCAGAAATTAGCCAAAATACAGCAAAAATGTGTTTTTTTGGGGACAAATTGGAAAAAAGGGCTGCAAATGAAAGCGTCTCGGTTTTTCCCTGCAAATGGTATCAAAAAAGGGTTTGTGGGGCTGAAATCACCATTTTTCCAGCTTTTAGGGAATGACAGACTTTTGTGAGAAAACCAAAATATTTTACACAGTTATGGCATTTTTCTGGGACATAACCTATTTTTGCTATTTTTTGGGCTTTCAACCTCCTTCCAGTTAATGGGAGAAATGGGTATGAAAGCAATAATGGATCCTGGAAAGTTATACATTTTAGAAAAGTAGACAACATTCTGAATTCAGCAAGGGGTCATTTGTGTAGATCTATCAAGATCTCTTTATAGAAACTAACAGTTAAATATAGGAAAAATTGAAAATTAGTTGAAATAAACAGCCTTTTGTGTCAACATTTTCACTTGTAGCTTCTTCTAATTATGACAGCTCTTTGAAAGAAATATACCGTTACATCCGCTGGACCTTTCTGGTTGTGAGGATATATAGGACTTGTAGGTTCACAAAGAACCCGACGAAGCCAGAGTCAAAAACTGAGCAGCAATTTGCAATGGCTTTTTATTATGTACCGGGTATATATCAAATATTGTGGGAAAATGTATACATGGAAAAATCGGTATGAAAGAGACCTATGTATTTCTGAAATGGGAACAAATTATAGAGTTTAGAAACAGTAGATATTTGCACATTTTCGAAATTGGAAATACTCATACTAGCATGAGAATTATCGGTCATTTTTCAAAATGACTTATTTTTTACACAATGCCTTTCATTTGGAAGGCAGAAATGCATCAAAAGTCAATAGGTAATAACAGTTTCTTTACGAATTTGAATTACCCTAAGTCTCCCGATAAAAATGGTACCACACTTATGTGGGTCGGCATAGTGCCCCCGACAGGAAACGGCGCAAAACGCAACGTGGTCACACCTCTAATTTCGCAGTGAAAAATTACCCTTTTTTGGCAAAGTGCCTAGCTGTAGTTTTTGAACCAGAGCTCTGCCGGCACCTAGGGAAACCTAGCAAACCTATACATTTTTGAAAACTAGACGCCCACGGTAATCCAGGATGGGGTGACTTGACTGCCTCCCATCAGGTTCTGTTACCCAGAATCCCTTGCAAACCTAAAAAATTGACCAAAAAAACACATTTTCCCCACATTTCTGTGGTGGAAAGTTCTGGAATCTGCGTGGATCCACAAATTTCCACCCACCCCACGTCCCCAAAGTCTTCCAAGAAAAATGGTACCTCACTTGTGTGGGTCGGCCTAGTGCCCGCGACAGGAAACGGCGCAAAACGTAACGTGGTCACACCTCAATTTCGCAGTGAAAATTACCCTTTTTTTGGCAAAGTGCCTAGCTGTAGTTTTTGAACCCAAGCTCTTCTGACACCTAGGGAAACCTAGCAAACCTATACATTTTTGCAAACTAGACACCAAGGGGAATCCAGGATGGGGTGACTTGCCTGCCTCCCACCAGGTTCTGTTACCCAGAATCCCTTGCAAACCTAAAGAAATAGCAAAAAACCTACATTGTCCCACATTTTTGTGGTGGAAAGTTCTGGAATCCGCGTGGATCCACACATTTCCACCCACCCCGCGTTCCCCAAAGTCTTCTGAGAAAAATGGTACCTCACTTGTGTGGGTCAGCCTAGTGCCCGTGACAGGAAACGGCGCAAAACGCAACATGGACACACCTCAGTTTTGCAGTGAAAAATGACCCTTTTTTTTTTGCAAAGTGGCTAGCTGTAGTTTTTGAACCATAGCTCTGCCGGCACCTAGGGAAACCTAGCAAACCTATAAATTTTTTAAAACTAGACACCCAGGGGAATCCAGGATGGGGTGACTTGACTGCCTCTCACCAGGTTCTGTTACCCAGAATCCCTTGCAAACCTACAAAATTGTCCAAAAAAACACATTTTCCCCACATTTCTGTGGTGGAAAGTTCTGGAATCTGTGTGGATCCACAAATTTCCACCCACCCCGCGTTCCCCAAAGTCTTCCGAGAAAAATGGTACCTCACTTGTGTGGGTCGGCCTAGTGCCCACGACAGGAAACGGCGCAAAACGCAACGCGGACACACCTCAATTTCACAGTGAAAAATGACCCTTTTTTGGCAAAGTGTCTAGCTGTAGTTTTTGAACCATAGCTCTGACGGCACCTTGGGAAACCTACCAAACCCACACATTTATGAAAACTAGACACCCAGGGGATTCTAGGGAGGTATGGCTTGCGTGGATTCCCCAACGTTTCCTTACCCAGAATGCCCTGCAAACCTCAATTTTAGCTGAAAAAATCACTTTTTCCACACATTTTTGGGTGGGAAAGTTGTGGCATCACCGGGCTGACACAAATTTCCTACCACCCAGCGTTGGCCCGGGTCTCCCGATACAAATGGTGCCTACACGTGTGGGAGGCACAAGTACCCACGACAAGCAAGAGCCCAAAATGTAGTGAGGCGACATCAAATTTGCCTATCACAAAACGACCTGGTTTTGAAAACGGGGTACTCTGGGTTTTTGGCCCGGTGCTCGGCGGCCACCTAGGGAATCCTACCAAACCTACACATTTCTGAAAACTAGACACCCGGGGGATTCCAGGGAGGTATGGCTTGCATGGATCCCCCAACGTTTCCGTACCCAGAGTCCCCTACAATCCTCAATTGTAGCTGAAAAAATCACTTTTTCCACACATTTTTGTGTGGGAAAGATGTGGCATCACCGGGCTGACACAAATTTCCTACCACCCAGTGTTCCCCCAGGTCTCCCGATAAAAACAGTGCCTCACACTTGTGGGAGGCACAAGTACCCGCAACATGCAAGGGCCCAAAACTTAGTGAGGCAACATCAAATTTGCCTATCACAAAACGACCTGGTTTTGCAAAGGGGGTACCCTGGGTTTTTCTGAAAACTAGACACCCGGGGGCTTACAGGGAGGTATGGCTTGTGTGGATCCCCCAACGTTTCCTTACGAGTGAGGCACCGTTTTTATCGGGAGACCTGGGGAAACGCTGGGTGGTAGGAAATTTGTGTCAGCCTGGTGATGCCACAACTTTCCCTCACAAAAATGTGTGAAAAACGTGATTTTTTTTGCTAAATTTGAGTTTTGAAGGGCATTCTGGGAAAGGAAATGTTGGGGGATCCATGCAAGCCATACCTCCCTGTAAGCCCCCCGGTGTCTAGTTTTCAGAAATGTGTGGGTTTGGTAGGTTTCCCTAGGTGGCCGCCGAGCACCGGGCCAAAAACCCAGGTACCCCCTTTGCAAAACCAGGTCATTTTGTGATAGGCAAATTATTAGAATATTATTAGAACAGTTCTTTAAGCACAAATGCAGGGCATGAGAGCTGCAACGCACTCAAGAACAAGTATCCTCAGAATGCAAATTAAGGAAAAGGCATAATATGGGACTACCGCTGCTGGAGACGTCAGAACTCGTGTGGACAGTCACCCCTGGGGAGCTTAGCATTACCTGCGCCGCTTTGTAACCGCGAAGAGTAACAGCCTCCCACTCAGACATACATACATTGCTGTGGCCTAAAGCTTTGCTATCACTGGACAGCGAGGAGAATTGTCCTAGCAGCGCTTAATCGAGGCGGAGTTGGTACACGGACCCCATAGGTAAGTACAAGCACCCTGCACGCAGACGGTGGAGAGAAGCGAGGCAACCACAAACCGCCCTGCCTGGCCAAATCTCCGGTGCAGCCCGTATGGGAACGGAACCCTTCAAAAGTAAGATCACCGTCGGGACATCGCCCCTTCTGGTGCCAATCCGCGAATGCCCACGCCGCAGCAGCTTGTAATGGGCCATATGAGAGCCAAGATGCAGCAAGGATCATTGCGAGCGAGCAGCCTGGACCCCTTGAATATGAACACTGGAGGAGTGACAGAACCTACGACCACAGCTCTGGCAGCCAAAATGGACTCAGTACTTGCAGCAGTGGAAAGGATAGGTGATGCGCTGGAACACACCAGGACCTCTTTGGAAACCAGGATAGACAAGGTCACCATGGACTTCACCCTCCTCCATGCAGACCACCGTAAGCTGGCAGAAAAAGTCACTGCGCAAGTCCAAACGCTGAAGGAGCTCCAACGTATCACACAAAGTCATACAGCTGCGCTGCAGGACTTGATAGACCGCGTCCACGACCTGGAAGACAGATGTCATACGAACACACCCACCTCGATAGGATGCGAGCGTCTGATCCACAGGAGCGACGAGAATGTCTCCACACTTCCTAAACCTATGCACAGAAGAGTGAAGGCACAACACCCTTACTGTATAAAGACAAAGGAAGATGTGGGGACCCAAAACGGGGAAGGAGAAGCTTCAGGTCCCCCAGCTGATTTCCCTCATGGGCGGGAGTAAGGAAGAACCTAGGGGAGACAAAAGGATATTATTATTATTATCCTAGCTTCTGCCTCCAGCAACTACTCTCTCACTGTTCTATGTGTATGATATTGTAATTCTCTTATTTCTTACCAGCTGGACATCTTATGAGGCTTTCCCATGAATAACTGGAATACTGCAGAGTACATTTTCCATACAAGAGGGGCTTATGCCTGGCACAACTCAAGGGGCTTCTTCGAGGAGTAGGAGGCGAATTAAGACCTAACTGGTGAAGGCACTTCTAAAGGGGGAGAGGAAAGAAAGAGGAGAACCCTTCTAAGCAGAGGACCAACCACAATCAACTATGTATCTCCAATGTCTATTGCATAGACAATATTCGTGGCACCAGGACCCAAGAGTTGACGCTTGCACAATAGTCCCAGGGGAAGAAGGTGGTAGAATCAGCTACTGCAGCGCACACCACGCGTGTAAAAATGCAAGAAGCCTAAACATTCGACAATACATGAAATGTCGCTATCCCCAACGCGCACAGCGCGTGTTAACTGCAATATCAAAAGGAAATGAAAGGACGTTACTCAAAAGAACCATACGCTCACCGCGCGTCACCTAGCAGTTCTCGGTCCAATAAACAAACACACGTACTCGTGTCAATTTTCTGTACAGCAACCAAAAGTCTGGGGATTCTGTATGATGAAAGGGAGGGAGTATCAAGTCTGCAGCATATATCTACGAATTCCCCAGGGCATAAAATGAGGGAGAGGAAACCCGAGAAAGGAGTGAGCACAGGGGAAAGGCTAGCCGTTACAACCATGGCTACAAACACAGCAGTAACGCTTACCACGCGGTTGGGGGAGGAACCAGGAGAGAGTTATAAAGCGGAGCAATCCTCTCGCCAAACAACTCGAAATAACACCGACCGTGCCCTTCTTCACAGCGAAACACCAATGCGGAACATTCAATGATAATCAGGAACAAGGAGAGATGCGACCGACCAGGCAACAGGATACAAGGAACTGAAAGCCAAGCACTGGCTTCTTGGCAACGCCCCGTATTTAAAGAAGGGAGCGTATACAAAGTCCGCCTCTCTAGTCCTCAATCAGGGAGCGTCTGCAAAGTGCCTGTCATCTTGTATTAAACTTTATTGTTCCCAAACATCCAAGAGGTCAGACAAGGAGCTCGATGTGTAACAGTTCTCCCACCCAAAGGCCTATTCACCGGGCGGGGTTTGTTAGGGTGAAGGGCATGAAACCTTTGTACCAGAACAGGAGTATGTACATGTTCAGCGGGTTCCCAGGACCGATCCTCCGGAGGGAAGCCTAGCCAATCAATTAAATACTGCAATATACCCCTATATCTACGGGAATCAAGAATCCTTTTCACTGTATATTCCAAATCATTACCTACTAAAACGGGGGGAGGTGGTACTTCAGGATCTGATGAGAGCTGACATACTTTCAGTAATGACACGTGAAAAATGGGATGTATTTGCATTTCTGCTGGTAACTCCAACTTCATGGAAACAGGAGAAACTATCTTGTTTATCTTGTCGGGTCCTATGAACCTAGGTTGCAATTTACGAGGACCTTCTAATCGTAAATTCTTGGTAGATAACCATACCTTATCCCCTGTCTTATAATCAGGGGCTTGACGACGATGTTTATCTGCCTGTCTCTTCATGGTGTCTTGTGTCTTTTTTAATTCTCTAGAGGCCTCTTCCCACATCTGTACCAAATTCTTATGATGTTGATGGACTGCAGGGATCTGATCTAAGTGACAGGGAACAGGGAGAGGCAGGAATCGAGGGTGATGGGCCTGTGCAAGAAAGAAAGGAGAAACCCCAGTGGCCGAATGAACAGAGTTATTGTACGCGAATTCAGCCAAAGGTAATGCATGTACCCAATTGGAAGTAACGGTGGAGAGCAGACATCTAAGGTATTGTTCCAGGGTCTGATTAGTTCTTTCGGTTTGCCCGTCTGTCTGTGGATGATAGGCTGTGGACAACCTATGATCTATCCCTAAGGCCGTACACAGCCCCTTCCAGAACCTTGAAACAAACTGAGCGCCTCTGTCCGTTATGATCACGGACGGGACTCCATGTAAACGAATGACTTGCTCTATGAAAATCTGAGCCAGTTCTTTTGACGTGGGCAGTTTTTTCAAAGGAATGAAGTGTGACATTTTGGTAAATAAGTCAACCACCACTAGAATAGTAGTATATCCCTGCTCTTGGGGCAGTTCTGTAACGAAGTCCATGCTGACAGTGTGCCATGGTACAGAAGGAAATGAAATAGGATGCAACATACCGGCAGGAGGAGTATGTTGAGACTTTTGTCTAGCACACACACCACATTTTGAGACATAACACATAACATCCTTATTTAATCACTTCCACCAAAACCATCTTTTGCACAACTGCGCTGTCTTTTCTCCCCCTGGGTGACCGGTTAAAGAAGTATCATGACACCATTTTATTATCTGTTGTTGAAGAGGGACCAAAGGAATATAGATTTTTCCATCGTATAAATATAACCCATCTTTAATGGTGCATAGATCAGTGTTTACCCATTCAAGAGGAGATATATCCCCATAAGCTGTCATTAATTGGGATAAAAAGGTTTCTGTTGATTGGCCCTTTAGACTACTCCCCACTATCTTGGAACTCGGAATGAGGGGAGGCGGTTCTGTTATTAGGACCTTGTGTTCCGCTCCCAATCTGGATAGAGCATCAGCTTTCCCCTGCTGGTTTCCTGGACGATAAGTGATGATATAGTCGTACTCACTAAAAAACAGTACCCATCTCATCTGGCGAGGGGTTAAAGCATTAGCTGCCTTAAAAAACTGTAAATTGTGATGATCAGTGTAGATCGTAATGGTATGTGGAGTCCCTAATAAATAGTGTCTCCATTCCTGAAAAGCAAGTTTGATAGCCAATAATTCTCTTTCGCCAATGGTGTAATTCTGCTCTGCTGGAAGTAGGTTTTTTGAGAAATAGGCTATAGGATGCAAACAACCTGTAACAGGGTTACGTTGTGATAACACCCCCCCAACGGCATATTGAGAGGCATCCGCTTCCACAAAGTAGGGCTGTGTGTTGTCAGCATGACGCACCACAGGTGCTGTGGTGAACTTATCTTTTAGCTGAGAGAAGGCGTTTTCGGCTTCTTCTGACCACACAAAAGCCTTACCTTTCCGTAAAAGTCTGGTAATGGGAGTGATCAATTCAGAAAAATGATGTATGAATCGTCGATAAAAGTTGGCGAAGCCTAAAAAGGATTGCACCTCCTTCACAGACTTTGGACTAGGCCATTTGACTAATGCTTCGATTTTCTTAGGGTCCATGAGTATACCTTCAGGTGATATAACAAATCCCAGAAAATCCACCTTATTCGTGTGGAAACAACTTTTATCAAGTTTGGCAAAAAGATGGTTTTCTCGTAATCGCCCAAGGATCTTCTTGACATGCTCCACATGTTCGGATTCGTTCTTGGAGAATATTAATATGTCATCAATGTACACAATCACGAAAATATCTAAGTATTCTCTTAAAATGTCATTGATAAAATATTAGAATGTCGCAGGGGCATTACATAATCCGAAGGGCATGACACAATACTCGAATAAACCGAATTTTGTGCAAAAGGCGGTTTTCCACTCATCGCCTTCTTTGACTCTTATTAGATGGTATGCTCCTCTTAGGTCTAACTTGGTGAAGATAGAGGATCCTCGCACTTGATCCAGTAATACTGGTATTAAAGGCAAAGGATATTTGTTCTTGATGGTCGCCTTATTCCAAGCACGATAATCAAGGCAGGCTCTTAGGCCCCCTTCACGTTTAGGAATGAAGAAGAGGGGAGAAGACACTGGGGACGTAGAGTGTCGTATGAACCCTTTATCTAACATGTCCTTAAGGTATTGCTGGAGGTACGTTGTTTCTGACTCAGTCAATGCATATACTCTACTCACAGGCAATTCGACTCCAGGAATCAGGTCTATTCTACAATCATAATTCCTGTGAGGAGGCAAGACGGAGGCTTTTTCTTCATCAAACACCTCCCTGAACTCGGTATACATAGAGGGCAGAGTATCCAGTTTATTCATGGCACAACACACTGGGGATTCCCATTCATGAGCCTCCTTATAGCAATGCAACATGCAATGAGCAGATCTTAACGTGACCGTGCGACCAATCCAGTCGATAAGAGGATTATGTACCTGCAACCAAGGCACTCCAAGTATAGCCCCAAAACTAGGGGTGTCAATGTGATCGAACATTATTTGTTCAGAATGTCCGTTGCTGCATACCATGGTCAAAGCAGGGGTGTGATAGGTTATCAACCCAGAGAAGAACTCTGTTCCATCCACAGCTCTTATGGGTTCGGGTTTTGCCTTGGGCACAAATGGGATATTCAGTGTACGGGCCAACTGAATATCTAAAAAATTACCTGTCGCCCCAGAATCCAACAGGATGGATAATTTCTTGCGACATTGAAGGGATAAGATGAAAACTACTGCTATCGTGAAATGACGAGCCACAGGCGTAGATATACTCGCCACCTTTACAGAGACCGTATCACCCAACACACTTGAAGAAATGGTCTCGTCTTTCTTCAAGTTCTCTCGTTTCCCGCTAAGAGGGTTTCCTGACACACGGCCACAGTCTTGGGACTTGTCCCTAATTTGGCAGGACAATTCCGAGCATAATGTCCTCCCTTACCACAATACAGACAGAGATTCTATTTTCGACGTCTGTCTTTCTCTTCTACCGTTAATGGATTTCTCATCCCTCCGATCTGCATGGGTTCACAGGTGTCTTTATGATCCTTACTGTCTTTCTTGTCCCCTTTTACTATCATGAAGCGAGCGAGAGTTCCTTTCGCCTTTTCTCCTCGTCTTTCTGTCAATCTATGACTAAGCTTTACTGCTAAATCTATAAAGGCATGACAATCATCCGGTGGGTCTACTATGTGAGACAATAAATCTTTTAACTCATCATTCAATCCCCTATAAAACAATGAGGTGCGTTTTTCATCAGGCCATTGGGTCTCAACTATTAATCTATTGAACTCAGTTATATAATGGAGAATGTCCTTATTGCCTTGTTTCAAGGTCAACAGTTCACTATCACTGGCTTGAACATAGGTGTGCCGTGCAAACAGGCTCTTCATTTTCTCTTTAAAGAGAACAAAGCTGTACAGGAGAGGATCATTGTTTTCAACTAAAGGCACTGCCCAATTGGCAGCATTACCCCCTAAATATGACACAACAAAGGCCACCTTAGCGGCATCGTCTGGAAAGGCAGCAGCCTTACACAAGAAATGTAATTGACATTGATTAAGAAACACACTAAATTTAGTACTATCTCCATAAAATCTTTCTGGTACTGCCAATGGAACAGGGACAGGAGTATGCACTGAGACCTGTAATGTTTGAGGATTGGAAGGGCTAGCAGAAACAAAGTCGCCAGACGATAAAGGAGCCGTAAAACGGGCAGGTTGAATATACGTACGTTTACTCTTGACTGAGGCGGTTTCCGCCGTACTATCTCTACTCTGATGTTTTTCTAATTCCATATGTAGATGTTGGTTTTCTGCTCTAAGTCTCCCTACCTCTCTTTGTAAGTCTACAAGAGCTACGGCCAAGTCATCGACCGTGGGGGTGGAGAGCGGCGTCTCCATTCCCGCACCAACTCCTTCAGGATTCATCGTCGCTCGGGTGGATCTAATTCGTGGGCTTGGCTTTCTGTCATACGAACACACCCACCTCGATAGGATGCAAGCGTCTGATCCACAGGAGCGACGAGAATGTCTCCACACTTCCTAAACCTATGCACAGAAGAGTGAAGGCACAACACCCTTACTGTATAAAGACAAAGGAAGATGTGGGGACCCAAAACAGGGAAGGAGAAGCTTCAGGTCCCCCAGCTGATTTCCCTCATGGGCGGGAGTAAGGAAGAACCTAGGGGAGACAAAAGGATATTATTATTATTATCCTAGCTTCTGCCTCCAGCAACTACTCTCTCACTGTCCTATGTGTATGATATTGTAATTCTCTTATTTCTTACCAGCTGGACATCTTATGAGGCTTTCCCATGAATAACTGGAATACTGCAGAGTACATTTTCCATACAAGAGGGGCTTATGCCTGGCACAACTCAAGGGGCTTCTTCGAGGAGTAGGAGGCAAATTAAGACCTAACTGGTGAAGGCACTTCTAAAGGGGGAGAGGAAAGAAAGAGGAGAACCCTTCTAAGCAGAGGACCAACCACAATCAACTATGTATCTCCAATGTCTATTGCATAGACAATATTCGTGGCACCAGGACCCAAGAGTTGACGCTTGCACAATAGTCCCAGGGGAAGAAGGTGGTAGAATCAGCTACTGCAGCGCACACCACGCGTGTAAAAATGCAAGAAGCCTAAACATTCGACAATACATGAAATGTCGCTATCCCCAACGCGCACAGCGCGTGTCAACTGCAATATCAAAAGGAAATGAAAGGACGTTACTCAAAAGAACCATACGCGCACCGCGCGTCACCTAGCAGTTCTCAGTCCAATAAACAAACACACCTACTCGTGTCAATTTTCTGTACAGCAACCAAAAGTCTGGGGATTCTGTATGATGAAAGGGAGGGAGTATCAAGTCTGCAGCATATATCTACGAATTCCCCAGGGCATAAAATGAGGGAGAGGAAACCCGAGAAAGGAGCGAGCACAGGGGAAAGGCTAGCCGTTACAACCACGGCTACAAACACAGCAGTAACGCTTACCAAGCGGTTGGGGGAGGAACCAGGAGAGAGTTATAAAGCGGAGCAATCCTCTCGCTAAACAACTTGAATTAACACCGACCGTGCCCTTCTTCACAGCGAAACACCAATGCGGAACATTCAATGATAATCAGGAACAAGGAGAGATGCGACCGACCAGGCAACAGGATACAAGGAACTGAAAGCCAAGCACTGGCTTCTTGGCAACGCCCCGTATTTAAAGAAGGGAGCGTATACAAAGTCCGCCTCTCTAGTCCTCAATCAGGGAGCGTCTGCAAAGTGCCTGTCATCTTGTATTAAACTTTATTGTTCCCAAACATCCAGGATGTCAGACAAGGAGCTCAATGTGTAACAACAGAGCAGAAGATGCGGAGGGCCGCTCCCGCTGCAACAACATTCGTGTGGTGGGCTTGCCGGAAGGCGAAGAGGGAAGAAACTCGGAGCAATTCACGAAGTGATGGCTGCGCGATCTCCTGCCCCAGGGAACATTGTCAATGGAATTTGCGGTTGAAAGAGCCCACCATATACCGGCACAGAAACCCCAACCAGGAGCCAGACCACGACTGTTCATTTTTAAGTTACTCAACTACAGGGACAGGGATGCGGTGCTCCGTGAGACACGCAAGATGGACAACCTGAAGGTGAGCGGCAGCCAAGTTATGCTCTTCCCCGACTACACTGCTCTGGTACAGAGACGTTGAAGCAATTACACAGCGGTGAAATGTCAGCTCAGAATCCTGGAACTGCCTTACTCGCTGTTGTTCCCAGCCCGACTACGAGTGGTCACGAAAGAGGGGACCTGCTTCTTTGACTCACCTGAGGAGGCGTGGGACTGGCTGGAGGAGTCAGGACTGTGGTCGGGTGTGAGGCCCTCTGGCTCAGATGGCGACAACTCAGCGGGCAGAAGAACCAGACGAAGACGGCGACGGGGGACTATGAAGAAAGCAAAATCTGGGACAACAACCCCGAGCCCGGAGAACATAAGGAAGGAAACACAGGACGCCATAGAAGCGGTCAGAACTCTTGGATCCCCACACCCCAAAGAACGAGCGGACTCTTACGCATAAGACATGTTAATGCCCAGTGGCTCCTCATCTCCATCAACAGAGGTATCTGAGGATCTCGGCTTGCCAGTGGTAACCCCACAAACTGCAGATGGCATCATATGAACTAGTGACATCGAGTTGGACTCTGCCATAGACAGCCTACGCAAGTAGAACTCCATTTGTTAGCCTTTACGCTCTTGATTGTTGCTGGGTGGAGGGGTGGGCCTACTGGGTTGAATGAAGTGCCCGGCTTGCACAGCGCCAGTACAGTAACAACACTCCCGTCATTGGTCACGATATGAATATCACCAGGAACAGGAAGGGGGAAACCACTCATCTGATTCGCCGGCTAGGCCTACATATTACTGGTCCCAAGCAATGACACAGGTGTTTATATGGATGGCACATCACGCATATAGGAACTGGGGGGATGGCCATAGCGCAGCATCACTAGTGTGCGCACCCCAATAGGCAACACACTGACCTAGTTCACACTGTTCAACAGTTACAGAGGTTTGGACGGGCATCACGAAAAGTCTGCCCCAGATGTTACGATGTTCTTAGTTCCTCTATTGTTTTTGTTGCAGCACACCGACACGCCTAGAACTCTCCCTGACCTTCGTACCCTGCGGCGCGGCCCGTCCCTGGCTTTCCTGTGGACTCGACTCATTAGGGATGACATGAGCTGACATAATCATGTGGAACATACGTGGCATGTGCACACCTACACGTTGCTACTCCGTATTCGCATACCTCCAGAGGCACTCGGCTGCAATTGCTTTCCTTCCCGGAAACACGCATGACACAACCAGAACTAGATAAACTGAGCAAGCGCTGGAGGGGTCAGGTGTACGGCACAACATACTCGGCGCACGCGAGGGGCACATTAATCTGGGTGAGGGCGGGCACCCCGTTAATCTGCACGTACATGATGGACCCCGACGGCAGGTACACTCTAGTGCGGGGGACACTTAATTGGTCAACAAATATTGTTGGGCTCCATATACTCTCCGAACACTGACCAGTCCTCATTTCAAGCGCAGTAGTCCACAAAGCTGACCCCCTACGTTGGGCTCCCTGGTTGCTAGGTGGGGATCTCAATTCGGTGTTAGATGTGCACACGGACAGATCCTTCCAACCCCTCCGAAAGACAACAGCTGTATCAAACGTGCAGGCGCTCACAAACTGGCTATCACACTGGACATTACTAGACCTGTGGCGTGCCTTGCATCCTAATGATCGTATCTATTCTTATTATTCTGCAGTGCATGACCTACATGTGCGGTTGGACAGGGTAGTGGGCTCCCAGTCACTAATCCCGCTGGTTGAGGGTACGGAATACCTAGGGCGGACACACTCTGACCACAATCCTATGAGGCTCCAGCTAAACTGGGAACCTGATCGTCCTCCCATACCCACTTGGCGACTCCAACCGGCTGCACTGGAAGACCTGGAATTCCGTGCATCCCTGGAGATGGCTGTTCTGGAGTATTTTGAGCTTAACGAGGGGACGGCGAGTAACACACTAGTAGAAGGGGATGCTCACAAAATAGCTGTCAGGAGTCATTGTCTCGGTGCCACATGGAACATACGCAAGCAACTAACATTATCGCTCACTCGTCTTGAGTCACAATTACTCCAATATGAGCAGGAGGGAGAGGGTGGAGGTCTACACCGTCTGGAGGACCTTAGGGCGCAACATGCGGAACTCATGTAACGACTAAGATGCCACAACTATGCAGCCCACACGGCTCGTACCCACGCTAAAGCAGATAGGGCAGGCCATCTACTAGCCTGGCTGCTAAAACAGGAAAGTAACCATGCCCGCATCGGAGCCATATGCACACCTGAGGGAGCCCTGGTATATACGCAGCGAGAGATACACAAGGTGATGTCTGATCATTACACGCAACTGTACCGATCCAAAGGGCGTTGCTGCGGCCCAGATCTGGAGAAGTTTTTAGAGCCTACCCACCTTCCCACGATCTTGGAAGCACACCAAGAGGAACTAGATGGTCCCCTCACTTTGGAGGAGATCGGGAAAGCGATTGGGTCCATGGAGTCTGGGAAAACGCTGGGACCGGACGGCCTCCCTGCGGAATACTATAAGGCCTACCGGGAGACTCTAGCGCAGCGGCTGTATACCCTTTACTCCACAGCCTTGGAAGAGCACACACTGCCCCCATCAATGCGCGAGGCCTACCTGGTGTCCCTGCTCAAACCAAACAGGGACCCCAAAAACCTGGGATCATACAGACCCCTGGCACTCCTCAATGTGGACTATAAAATTTTCGCCAAGGTGTTGGCAGAACGCCTGGCGCCAGTGATACCTGAGCTAGTCCACAGCGACCGAAATGGCTTTGTGCCTAACCGTAGTACATCACTGAATTTACGGAGGTTTTTTAGAGTGGCATCGGATAGCATACAGGAGTGGCCCAGGGCAGGATGCCTTGTGCTGGATCTCGAGAAGGCCTTCGACTATCTGGAGTGGAGCTACCTTGCGGCGGTATTAACGTGGTACGGGCTGGGCTTGGGATTCCTCCAGATGGTTGACCTATTATACAAAAATCCCGCTGTTAGGGTACGAATGGAGCTATACATCTCTGATGCCATAGCAATATGCAGGGGCACCAGGCAGGGGTGCCCGCTTTCACCCCTCCTGTTTGCGCTCGTAATTGAGCCCCTGGCAGCGGCACTAAGAGCGATGCTAGGAGATGGAATACCCCTGGGAGACGCGATACATCAGGTGTCGCTGTGCGCAGATGACCTCTTGGTCTTCGTGAGGGATGTGGGAAATATACCATATAGCCAGTCAGCTCCTGAGGCACAGCCGGGAGCAGCAGTGTACTGTTTGTTTTATTGTGTAAATCCTAAAATTTTGACTCTGCTTTTAAAACTTACCCTCCTGTCTGCTACACGATTACTGTGCACAGGCACCCATTGCAACCCAAAAACGAGCGCTGGGTAGGGCGAATTCGACGGTCCCACCAGCTGGATCCCTCACGCTAGGACGGGGACACGCCCACTCGAGGCCACGCCCCTTTTTCGTCAATTTCAGCTAAATAGCGCGCTCTAACACAGGCGCCTTGATAGCCAGTCAGCTCCTGAGGCACAGCCGGGAGCAGCAGTGTACTGTTTGTTTTATTGTGTAAATCCTAAAATTTTGACTCTGCTTTTAAAACTTACCCTCCTGTCTGCTACACGATTACTGTGCACAGGCACCCATTGCATCCCAAAAACGAGCGCTGGGTAGGGCGAATTCGACGGTCCCACCAGCTGGATCCCTCCCGCTAGGACGGGGACACGCCCACTCGAGGCCACGCCCCTTTTTCGTCAATTTCAGCTAAATAGCGCGCTCTAACACAGGCGCCTTGATAGCCAGTCAGCTCCTGAGGCACAGCCGGGAGCAGCAGTGTACTGTTTGTTTTATTGTGTAAATCCTAAAATTTTGACTCTGCTTTTAAAACTTACCCTCCTGTCTGCTACACGATTACTGTGCACAGGCACCCATTGCAACCCAAAAACGAGCGCTGGGTAGGGCGAATTCGACGGTCCCACCAGCTGGATCCCTCACGCTAGGACGGGGACACGCCCACTCGAGGCCACGCCCCTTTTTCGTCAATTTCAGCTAAATAGCGCGCTCTAACACAGGCGCCTTGATAGCCAGTCAGCTCCTGAGGCACAGCCGGGAGCAGCAGTGTACTGTTTGTTTTATTGTGTAAATCCTAAAATTTTGACTCTGCTTTTAAAACTTACCCTCCTGTCTGCTACACGATTACTGTGCACAGGCACCCATTGCATCCCAAAAACGAGCGCTGGGTAGGGCGAATTCGACGGTCCCACCAGCTGGATCCCTCACGCTAGGACGGGGACACGCCCACTCGAGGCCACGCCCCTTTTTCGTCAATTTCAGCTAAATAGCGCGCTCTAACACAGGCGCCTTGATAGCCAGTCAGCTCCTGAGGCACAGCCGGGAGCAGCAGTGTACTGTTTGTTTTATTGTGTAAATCCTAAAATTTTGACTCTGCTTTTAAAACTTACCCTCCTGTCTGCTACACGATTACTGTGCACAGGCACCCATTGCAACCCAAAAACGAGCGCTGGGTAGGGCGAATTCGACGGTCCCACCAGCTGGATCCCTCACGCTAGGACGGGGACACGCCCACTCGAGGCCACGCCCTCCTCACTCCCCCCTTGCTATAAACATGTGCATGTGCCGGAAGCGCAGCGGACGAGCGCAGCGGGCGCGACGAATACGCGCCGAAGGCGCGCATAAGGCAAGCTCGTCTGCGCTCGTCCGCGCCGAGTCCGGGCCTAGGGCCACCCCCCTAACACCATTTACTACGAAACCCAGGCAGTACAGCTCCGAAAAACTCTTAGAGCTAAGACTCCTACAAATGAACTGTATCCAGCATCCTTACCACGTTGATTGTCTTCCGTATATATGCAACCTCTGCAAATGCACCCTCAAGCCCTCCCCACCCTCGGACCAGTGCTACGAGTACCGCATGTTCTTGCTTAACTGTAGGTCTCTGCCCAAGCATAAGAACGAATTTGCACTCTTGATGGAGGTGCACAAGCCCGACATTGTTTTCCTAACGGAAACCTGGCTCACCTTAGACTCGGACCCAGCCTTGGTTACAGCCATTCCCCCTGGCTTTAAAATCTCCCGCCAAGACCGCCCAAAAGGCAGAGGAGGAGGATTAGCAATTGTTCACAAAGAGCAGTTCCTCTGCCGAATCATCGCAGAAAGCATCCCAGACTGCGAAAGCCTAGCGTTTAGTCTGGAGCTCTCGCCGAACAACTGCTTCTCAGGCACCCTCATATACAGATCTCCCGGCCCCCCAAAACAATTCCACATCCAACTAGCACGGACTGTGGCAGATCGTGTCAGCAGTTCCGCCAACTTCACATTGTTGGGTGACCTTAACTTTCACTTCGATGCCAAACCAGATCACACAGCAGCTCTTCTTACCGACGACCTTGCCGCGTTACAATTACACCAACTGGTCAGCTCCCCTACCCACGATCAAGGACACCTGCTTGATCCAGTTTTCAGTAATTGTACTAATTTGACAACTAGTCCACCCCTCCCTCTCCCCTGGACTGACCATCTACTGGTCCCTTTTCTATGGCACACCACCAGACCCCCAGCCACCAAACCCACTATAAAAATAGCTAGACCGTGGTCCCGCCTCCCTATCGAGACATGGACCAAAAAACTGTCCAGTAACACACCCCCGCTTAATGAGGACCCATGCCTCGCAAACCTTTCTTATGAGGAATGGATCACCAAGTCACTCGACCTTTCCCTACCTAAACGGAAAACCACCACAAAACGCTGCCACAAATCAGCTCCATGGTACTCTGAATCCCTCAGAACTACAAAACGTCAGTGTAGACAAGCAGAAAGGAAATGGCGCCTGGACACTCTGCCAGAAAACAAAATCCAATATCAAAAAATACTCAAAATATATAAAGAACAAATCAAGGCCAGCAAAACAGCCTATTTCGCCAACAAAATTATCCTGGCGAAATCTAAACCCAGGGAAATTTTCCGCATCGTGAAAAGCCTCACCAAATTACCACCCAGTCTAGATGAGTCTAAGACCGCAGAACACTGCAACAACATGGCAGATTTTTTCCTGCAAAAAATTATTACCATTTATGAATCTTTCCCTGCTCCTCCCAGCACCCCCCCTATCGCAAGCCATTCTGACCTGAACTCCACCCCCACCTTGGACCACTTCGCTCTTCTTAACCTCTCGACTCTTGAGTCCTTGGCAAAAAAAGTCAAATCCGGGTCTCCGGGGGACCCAGCCCCGCCAGACATCATTATGTCAGCCTCGGCTATCACCCTGCCCGTCATCATGGACCTCCTTAACTCCTCCATTATTACTGGCGTAGTCCCGCCACAATGGAAACAAGCCATGGTCCGAGCACTATTAAAGAAGCCCACTTTGGATCCCTCGAACCTCAGTAACTACCGGCCAATCTCTCTCCTTCCCTGGCTTGGTAAAATCCTAGAGAGACACATCAACAGCCAGTTGATCAAATATCTCGAAAACCACCAGCTTCTTGATCCTACTCAAACGGGCTTCAGACCAAGACATGGCACCGAAACCGCGCTCCTCATGGTCACCGAGGAATCCAGAAACATCCTGGACCAGGGAGGATCAGTGGCAGTGATCCTCCTTGACTTAAGCGCGGCTTTCGACACGGTCAGCCATGACACTCTGCTGGACCGCATGGCAAACATCGGCATAAAGGACAAAGCCTTGTCTTGGTTTGAATCCTTCTTACAGGACAGATCCTTTCGGGTATTTGATGGAACTTCCTCCTCTACCAGCAGACCATCAAAATGTGGAGTCCCGCAGGGCTCTTCATTGAGCCCGGCGCTCTTCAACATATATATGAGGCCACTGGCTGAAATTGTTCGTCAGTATGGAATTAAGATCATTTCATATGCTGACGACACTCAGCTAGTGGTCTCACTGGCACAGGAAGTTAACCAGACCTCAAAAGGAGGGCTGAGGAAATGCCTAGAGGAAGTCAAGGACTGGATGTCCTCCTCCTCATTAAAAATGAATGGAGACAAGACAGAGCTTATGCTCCTGGGCCCTGCCAACCCTAACTCCCTCAGCATTCTATGGCCACCCTGCCTGGGCACCCCTCCGGCCCCAAAGGACAGCATCAAGAGCCTTGGGGTGTGGCTAGACAGATCTCTGTCCTTCGGCACCCAATCCACTAAACTGGCAGCCACCTGCTTCGGCCTCCTCAGAGTGCTAAGGAAGGTACTCCATCTTCTACCGATGGAGGCAAAACAAGTAGCCATTCAGGGCCTTATCCAGTCACGACTGGATTATAACAACGCCCTCTACCTCGCCGCCCCTGAGTACACGATACGGAGATTACAGACGGTGCAGAACTGTGCCGCGCGCACTTTGCTTCAGATCCCTCGACGTCAATCAGTCAAAAATGGACTGAAAAAACTGCATTGGCTACCCATTCCCCAAAGAATACAATTCAAAGCCTTATGCATTGCGCACCAGGCGTTCTGGAAAACGGGTCCTCTCATCACTCGCAACCTAGTGTCACACTACCTCCCCACTAGGAATTTGCGATCCAACCAGACCTTCACGGCCACAATTCCCAAAATAAAAAAGTCCAGAACTGGCGGTAGGACTTTCACCTACAACGCTTCCAAGCTATGGAACACCCTACCCCCCCACTTAAGGAAAAATTCCAATCTCACCTCATTCAGGAAACAGCTAAAAACATTCCTCTTCACTGCTGCCCAATAACACCGGGCTACCTCCTCTTGTTCTGTTGGTTTCTTAGCGCTTGGACGCCCCCGGGCAGCAATCGCGCTCTACAAATCGACATACAAATACAAATACAAATACCAACTCAGCTGGCGCACACATTACGTGACTTCGCCTCTCTTTCGGGACTCAGAGTAAATGCCAACAAGTCCTGCCTTTACGCATTCCAGGGGGACACTCAAGATCCGGGCAACATCTTGGACGGTATAAGGGTGCAGTGGAAAGCTGATACTTTCCGCTATCTAGGAATCCAGATATATCGTCAGCCGGCGGACCTTATTGATGGTAATCTGGGACGTGCTGTGACAGCCATCAAATCGCAAGTACACTTCTGGAAAACGCTCCCACTAACAGTCGCTGGCAGGGTAGCATTATCCAAGATAGTGATCCTTCCCCGCCTTCTGTACTATTTCGCCAACCTGCCAATATATATCCCAGCGGCCTTCTTTACCACGCTCACTAAAACTACTTAGGGACTTCCTCTGGGGCAACGCGCGCCACAGGATAGCACTGACTAAGTTGTATTTGCCCACTGATCAGGGAGGCCTTGCTGCACCTGGTTTCGAGCATTACTATTTGGCTGCACAATTACAGTGGATAGCCCGCTGGCGAGCAGACAGAGGCCGTGAAGACCCTGCGACCCCAACTCCCCTTCTCGCTCTGGACTATATTACTAAACTCTTTCGTCCAGCCCCTAAAGCCCCAACGCCGGCACCGCTCCTCATGGTGGAGGCTTATAAATGCTACCGTCCTAGTTTACACCTCACCAGAGCACTAGTCCCCTACGCACCGGCCATACCACTAGAGGGTTCCCCAGCGGGTCTGGGGTGCTTACACCTCCGAACTTGCGGAATGGCGCGAAGCTGACATACAGACCTTGGGAGATCTGTACCGGGACGGCACACTCATACCATATGAATCTCTGGTTGAAGAGACGGGGCTGCCACCGGGGCAAATCATGCGTCTCCGCTCCCTGATTGCGACACTGACCTCTACATGGGGGGACATTTTGGAGGAACCGACCCGGCACCTCACCATACAATATCTTTACGTTATGTGGCGTGGCAGGCACTTGATTCTATGGTTTGTGGCTTCCTTACGTATGCACGCAGCAATAAGTCTGGAACCACTATGCCGAAAATGGGAAACAGACCTGGAGCGACCACTAGAGGATAGGGAATGGGATAAGATACTAAAGAGCCCAACGCGCATACCCAGAAACATGAGGTTCCGCCAAATACAACTGTTTATAGTCTACAGAGCATACCAAACACCCGAGAAAATAAACAGGTACTTTCACCCAGTGCTTAATTTGTGCCGGAGCTTTCCGGTGCTTAGCTCCGGCACTTATTGCTCAGGGCCGGGTCTATGACACACCTGCGAAGTAGGGGTGAGGAGGAAAAACAAGGTCAGAAAAGCAAATGCAGAACCAACTGCGAAAAAAGACAAACAAGCAACCCATGTATGTGGTAAAGCAATACATGCTGGCGTTTACAAAGATGTGGTAGGTTAAAAGAAACAATGGAAAGAGATCCCAGGGAAAGCGATGGAAGAAAGCAACGCATTAGTTGAAAGGTGACTCTGGAACTTGGGGACCTGGGTTTGAGCCGCTTTGTGCCGTTTGAATTACAACATGCGTTGAAAAAGGGCTGCTCGCTGCTGAAGGTGGCCGTGTCCTTTGCAAATGAGTGACCCGCAGCACCTTTCCGGCCTTCTGCAAAACTCATGCTCGGATGCGCTGGGCATGGACTGCCATTTTCAGAAGAGCTCCAAAGTGTGCCTGCTTCCAGCAACCACACACCTTGAACAGTGGGACAATTCATAACAAATGCGACCACTAGTGCTAATAGGAACTAGTTGGAGGCACTGCTTTTTCAGGCGCATGTTTTTTTAATGTTCAGTAAACCGAGTCGGTGCTATGTACTGTTTGTGTAATTATCATAACAAGCCAGAATACAGTCCGTGCCTTTGAGACACACAGCTTCTCAGTCCCAGCACTTTTCCTTCAGTGTAAACACTGCCCCTAACCAGATTCTGCTGCAGTACCCACAATAATGGTGCTGTTAACGGTCGCCTTTTCACGCGGGCAGGGTTGTGACGCATCTGAAAACAGAGAGGCAAAAACACAGTTTGATTGGGTCCTCTGCAAAATGGGGCGAAAGGACCACAGGGTTCCAATTAACTGCTGTAAAACTGCAAGCAATGAGAACTCAGTAACACACTTAGCAGATATTGAACTGCCTCGAGGCAGTCAGTGTCCCTTCCTCAATGAGGAACGCCCCTAATACTTGCGAGCCTGAAGAGGGTCGTGTTTAGAATCCTACACAATTGGCATCTTTACTTTCTGTGTGCCCCATTACTTTGCCAGCTGCGGTTACCCTTCTGCAGATCGCGGGCACTCATAATAGGTTCCCACCAGCCTCATGTTTTCATCCAGTTACACATACATCTCAGGACAGGCATAGGTGAGGACCCTTCCAAGGCGAGGCTCTTGAAAACCCCTTCGCCACCTCTCAATCTGGCCTCATGCATTTCATACCTCCTCGGCAGCAAAAAAAAGGGCATGGGGACAGAAAATGCCAATTTCTCACCAACTGGGCTTGATTAAAATAAATACAAACCGCTGTTAATTCATACACGGTTAAAGTGTCGGTGTCATCACAGTGATAATGGGGATGAATTCTCACAAAGTGAGTCCCTCAGTATAAACGAGGAGTGTCTTAGAACAACGGTGCTTTTAATGTCACATCCCTGAAATCACCATGAGTTTGCTGTGCAAACTAAAAAGATATATTTTTGAATTTTGAGTATTATATACTTTCGAAACTTGTAAAGTAAATGCCAACTCACATGGCGTGGTGGCAAAGTGTGTGTCACGATATATATATCGGCACTTCACACTGTCTCTCGGTGAAGACCTGATATCATCACACAGTAAACCCATCCCTGGGTAATCAGTTCCCTGCCAGTTAGGTGATTTCCCTCACAAATCGGCAATATTTTTTCTCATATGTGCGGTAAAAATCACCACTGGTGGGTCACTGATTGATTGGGCAGGTATTGGTCGTCTGACTCCTGTGTGTGCATAAACCTTTTTAGGTCTCGCCTGACCCAGCGCATGCGCTGGTCTGGCGAGACTTATTGAGAGGGCTCCAAAAAGTGCTACCAGGCCAGCCTAGAGCTACAGTGCATGTGCGCTTTGCCGCAATTACTTTCACTTTCGCGGCCTCACGGCCGCTTTGATGTTTGATCGTGATCCCGACCGCGATCACTTTAACTTTCGCGGCCGCTTTGCATAGCCAATAGGTCTCGCTTTTGGGACCTTATAAGTATTTAGTTATGCAACTGTTGCATGGCTAAACACTTATAAGGTCCCAAAGGCGAGACCTATTGGCTATGCCAATGCTTGTTAAATTTGCCGCCACACAGCCTCTGCCCGCCTTATCACGAGGAACTGGCACACACACACTGAGAGAAACTACCTGGGCTAGGACACGTCCATCAATCACAGTAGGAAGCCCGTCTCTCATTAGCCCGAGGGGGACCAATGCAGAGATTAGTGTCCCCACTTTTTGCCCGCCCCTTCGCCCCAGCATACTGCGCAGGTGCTAGCCAGTGATTTCAAAGAAGAAGAAACTGAAAGCAGCGTTTCTGACTCGTGACTCAAGCATTGAAGAAGCAGGCCTCAGGTGAATTATGGCGGCGCAGTAAGTAATGATTTTGCCTTATCTAAGCCCCTGGAAATCAGAATGATATGCAAATAGCACGAGTTGCTAGTAAACTCCAGGTTTGCAAACTACAAAACATTAACTTATATTTGGAAATGAATTTACTCACATATAGCTTTACATTGTGTCAAGCGAGTTCATCTGCCCCAGAGTTGGGGAGTGTGCAAAATGTAAAAAGTGAGTTTGTGGATGTTCGCAAACGTCTGCAAGCCCATTCCTAACCTGAATCTGATCATAGATTGACTCCAGGCAAGGGCAGAAGTCACTAGGCATCCAGTTTGTTCCTATAATTGGTGGGTTTTACAGGAAGTGTGTCTGCACAGGAAAAATATTTTGTCTGTGGAAGAAAGTTTGTAGGTTTAAATACAAGTTTGCTAAGCATTAATATATATGTGAATAAACACCAGTTGTGCACTTATGCATAAGAGGACTATCGCAGCCTTCCCAAAATACTCCTGGAACTATTTGAGAATTCAAATAAATAATCAAATCTACTCCAAACGAAGGTGTTAACCTATGAAAGTAGATTTAATTTTTGTTAATGCAATTTAGCCCAAAAATGTGTCTGTGGCCAATCTGCGCGCAATGTGTTTATCTTTAAGGCAGATTTTGTTCTGTGCATTTACTAACAATACTTGACACTGATGAAATATTTATTTATTTCTGAACTCAAAATCACTCTTCGGACCGGGGCGACCAAAAAACAATATTCAAGTCCTGGACCTTCTATTTTCACAAACATTTCTTCAATGAATGCTCTAGCCCACGTAGCTTGGCTATTTCTGGGCTACGTCAGTGGTTGCTTGGTAGATGGTTCTGAGGTCTGAGCTTAGGCTGACTTCTTTGCAGGAACCTTGCATGAATCCAGGTACACGACTGAGTCTGTTCTCATCATTGCCTAGTCCCAAAAAAGAGACCTTCAACTCATCCTAACAGGAGACCTAAAAAGGCGGATGTTTATGCCTCTTTTATTGAGTTATTTAGCTGGGGCGTCACAGTCATCTACAGCTACAGCTCTCAGCATATAATAACAAATACAAAAATAATATATACACATAATACTGATAGCAGTAGTTTCAAGTGTCGCCCAAACCTTGTGCACCTCTTCTCAAACAAGCCTCCATTTGATTCCCAGAACTGCTGCCTGACTGGTGTTAAATATTGATGAGAGTTTTCCCGCTCTTGACACACCGTGACCAGCCCAAACCATGACATCTAGGCCCTTGCGTGCACTTTTAAAGGGATTTAGGCACTAGATAGACCCTTGATTTCAATGTACGGTCCCTGGAACTGTCCCTGTTATTTATGAACACACCAAGATATATCAAGTGGAAGATGCAGACTTTCCACGCTGAGGGGCGGTGGTAGTTGCCCCCTCCAAACCCTCCTCAGCCCCTGGGGGTCACTGGTGCACCTGCGCTGGAATCCACCCTCCCCCTCCAAAAATAACTTTTGGTTTTGAAAACCCATAAACTTCCTTGTTCGTCCAGCAGTTTCAGGCAGCAATAAAAATGTCAATTTAACTAATGTTCCTACTGGTGAGAGATTGGAATTTTATTTAGTGGCAGTTTTTGCTCATCATAAAGCAGCGTGGATGGTTAATGTGCTTACTGCAAAGAGCGTATACTATGTAGACCACAGAACTGAGTGCGAGTGAACTATGAGTAGCACTATGAAAAATGGAATGCATGTCAGAGAGAGGTTATGGAGAGAGGAGGAGCACTGTTGGAGAGTGCAAAGGAAAAACAAAAATCCTATCGCTCAGAAACTATCCCCTTCACACAGTTCTATCCATACTCTTACACACCCCACTACATATCTCTGGCTGGTCTCACTGCCAGTGGCATGTAATTCTATTTTTCCTCCAGTACAAACTATCTCAGATTAGAATCACTGAATGCACTTCTCACTAACTCACCTCGTCCTCCCTCAACCTCCTATGAAAGCCTTACTTGCTGAAATTCAGATCGGGTATTACATCTGGCTTTCTGAAGTGCCAGTTGGGGATGTGGGTGGAGCCAATAGAGTAAATGGGTGGAGCCGGCGGAGGAAGTGGGTGGAGCCGGGGACGTGGGTGTGGCCTCCTAAAAATATTTGAGCACCTGCACTTAATATTTTACAAATTAAGCACTGATTTCACCGTGCAGATGCGGTCTGTCCTCGCTGCACAAAATTGGGGGTTGGATTAGTACACATGCTGTGGAGCTGTCACAAGATATATCCCTATTGGTGGGCTGTCGGGGAGGCGCTGCGTGCATATACAGGCCGCATCATACCCTTTGAATGGCCTGTTTACCTGTTACACCATTTTCGCAGAACCCCGGCCACAAAAGTCTCCTCTCGCTTTCATGACTTGGGTTTAGTGGTAGCTAAGCTATTACTACTGACTAAGAGGTGGAAAGCGCAAGACCCGCCGCACATACGGACATGGAGGTATTCACTACTAGCATGGGCCAAAGCAGAGGGAATAGCCATTCTGTGAGAGGAAACATTGGGACTCCGGAAGACACCTATTGCGACACAATGGGAGGGACTACTCCGGGCCTTGACACAAACTGTGGGGGACAGCCCAGAGAGGCGACCTGAGCACGGGGGAGGCGCCCCTACGGAGACGTTGCAGTCTGGATGGTGGTGTTGGCCTGCGGAGAGCCACGGAACGGGACGGCGGGGGTGGGGGTAAGACGGGAGGGACATGGTGAGGAGAGCACTTCCAAAAGTCGAACTATGCTGCTGTTACTAGTTTTGAGTTCGGTTTTCATGTTTTATCTATAACATCTGTGCACTTACGCAAATATTTACCAACTACTTGAAATAGGTGATAAACAATGGTACATACCATTTGGACTCGCTATTAGGAAAGGACGCTCTTGGCTCGCACCTTCCTAATAGCGAGTCGCAAACATTAGTTTGCGAGTGTATGACTCACAAAATAGCGTTGGTACATACCACCACCAGTTTTTGTGGCCGTAAAAGGGTTGAATACCTTTTTGCGATCGCAAATAACGGTGGTACATCTGGCCCTAGATGTGTATCTTGACTGTCAGACTCCGCCTTTCATGACTCTTCCTCTTGTGAGTCCAACGCCTTGTAACTACACCCCTGTTCTGCTGCCTGTCCTTGCCCCCCCACTTTGGGCTCCCAGAGTGCAGTGGTGGCTGGTGGCCATCAGGGGGTGGAGACTGCGCCTCGCAGCTAGGTCTTTGCCGAGCTGATGACGTCACAGCCGAGGTTGTCAGCCCCGCAAACATGTCGGCTTCTTTGAGCCCGCCCGGGGAGCAAACAAAGACAGCCAGTCACATGACGCGAGTTGGGCAGACAGTGCCCCTGTCCTTCTAGCAGCATTATACATAATAAGAGCAGTGCTTAATTTGTGCCGGCGCTTTCCGGTGCTAAGCGCCGGCACCTATTTCTAAGGGCCGGGTCTATAGCATTGAGAGCAATGGGTATGCTCCAGAGCCTGAGGAATGTTGCAGGTGCCGACTTTTTCATGGTGAAGTTTCGAGTCGGTCAGCTGCAGAGTAAGGAGTGAGGGGGGCTGTGGTTGGAGGCACCTTCAAGGCTCTGCAGGGATAGGCAGGCCTCGGCGCAAAGGGAACAGGCAGGCTTCGGCGAAAATCGATTTCCGGGGCACTCCTGGCAGGGTGAGAGGCTGAGAGCTAGTTGGTTGTCCCCATTCAGGCGCCCAGCCTCAAAGGAATTTTCCGGAATAGGGAAGCAGGAGCACTTGAGTTCAACGAGAGGACACGGAGCAAGCAGAGGAAGTGGCAGAGGAAAGAAACCGCCGTGAATCCCCTTAACCCTCCTGGCAAGAGAGCTCTGGGTAAAAGGTCAGTGCAGTTGGTGAGATGGGTCCATGTTAAAATTATATACATTTTCAGTTTTCCTCCCCAGAGGTGACACATTGAAACTTCTTTGCTAACAAACGTGCAGCTGCTGGAGCAGAGTTTTCTGTTTGAAAATTCGCTGGGTTTTGAAGCTCTGGCATGTCTGTTTGTCATATTAATTTTATTAATTACTAGCAATTAATTATTTGTCTTGAGCAAGTGCGTTCATATTAATCAATCCGTTTGTCCTAACAAGAGAGAGTTACACGTGGGTGCGCATAAATGTGCTGTTTAAAAATGACGTGCGTGTTTTCATGTTTAAACGTTGCTATGTGCTGTTTATTTTTGAGCACAAAACGCTTTCCGAATTAATGCTTTTCTATGTTGCAAAAGCTAGATAAATACATACACATAAGGGTATTAGTGGGGGTTAACACTGTTTAATCACTATGCTGTAGTAATGATTGTTTTTGTCTCTTTAATTAAGATGGTCTATTGAGGCCTATGGTGGCCTAGAAAGATGGCCGATTTGTAAGCCTGGCTGTGATTTATAATATGGAAACTGTGATGAGGGAGACCCCTGCTGGAAATGGTCCTGAAGCTAACTGACCATGGTCCTTGCTTGCTTGTTTGAAAACTTTCCATGAGGACAGCAGCAGTTTTGGGAGATCTCCAAGTGAAATGAAAATGTCCTTGGCAGCCTTGGGAAACAAAGGAGCCTTAGAGAAAGACTGTGAACTGTGGCTCGATTGCCGAGGAGAAGTAGAACTAACCAGATACATTTTATTTCTTGGTTCCTGTTCCGTAGTCTTTATTTTGTGAACTTTTCCTGAGCGGAGATTTTCAAATGTAGCGATGTTACATCCTTTCCTTCTCGCTCTGCTCAGCAGGTCCGGCGGACATTACAACTTTTTCTATGTTTCCAATGTATCTTTCCATTGTTTTAGACACTATAAGAAATGTTAGCCTAGAGAGGATTTTTTGCCACTTGCCATTTGCCTTTGCCGCGTACCGAATTTGCGTTGCTGAGGATCGATGCTGAAGGGACTTCGTCTTGAGAGACATTTACCGAGAGACTTGTCCTGACCCGTTCTGACATTTAGCTAGAATAGGTAACTATGAGAAAAATGATTTATGCTGCTTGATTTCCATTTGACTAATTAGATAAAGCAATATAATTTGAACATGGTGTTGGATATCATTTCTTGTCAATTATTGTGTATTATATTTTGATTATTCATATAGGTTGTATAGATTAAGTTTATGGACAGTCTCAATAATCAGATCTTATCGACCTGATATAGATGCAGGGTGATTAGGAGTTTTCCTTCCACAGGTTTTATTGCTGCTGGTAGAGTATTTGAGCGTATGTTAGTGAAATGGGCCCTAGCGTATGATGAATGTATGTGCGTGTAACTGTGAGACTACTCTATCTGTGGTAGTGGGAATATTATACACACCCTGATCTCTATCAATTTCCTGGTAGCAGAGGATGGTTATTGATGATTGTCTTGATCTGATAAGATTGCATGTACATTAGCTTATTGATTATTGATTATTGATTGATGTTGGTATATATAGTATATATACTAATACTATATGTTGGAGTTGTAATGTTGAGTTATATGTAGTGCTTCTGGAACTTGGGAGCTGGTAGCAGTTCCGTAGTAGGGCAGAGGGAAGTATATGCTGCTCTTGGGAAAGACGGAATTGTAAGGAATAACGTGTGACAATTGAAGTTGCGCGTCACATTGTCTGGGTTCGGAATAAGTGACATCGTCCTATGTTACTATTAGATATTTCTGGTATATAAGGAGTGTGTGTGATAGTGAAGGTTATCTGTGAAACTCTGGTCTTAAGTCCCAGGGATCCGTAAGGATTACCGTTAAAGCTTATCGCGGGAGAAGTAATAGGTATTCTCTGAGCTTGTTTGAGAAACTGAACAGAGGAAAGCTGTTTAGTTGATGTATGTTATAATTCTGTAGTGGAGCAGATTGTCTGTTCTCGGGAAGCAGGATTCTGTGCGTACGTACTATATTTCCTTGTATGAATGTGCGTGAATGTTTGTACATTTAGTTGATTGTAAGACTCTTTGGACAAGTCCTAGAGGAAACAGTTAATGAATGTATGTTAGAAGGGCAGAGTAGAGGAAGTGTGCTACTGTGTCAATAAGAGGTTTCTTGTGAAATAGACTCTCTTTTACTATTCTGTGGTTAGCGAAGCAGACAATGGAGATGTTTTTATGTTGTAACTAATAGATTTTGTAGAAATTTTGACACGAAGTCTACTGAAAAGATTTTGTAAAGGAGGGGTAGACGAGTGATAGAAGACAGGAGACAAGCGACTGCAGCGACTGTTGACGTCAGAAAGACCGCGCTCTGATTGGATAGTGAATCAGAATAGTGTTCGCGCTAGGATTGGTGCGTTGGTGTGAGCCGCGCAAGGATTGGAAGAGCTATTCTAGTGACGTAGACGCTCCAGGATTGGTGTGTTAGTGTGAGTCGCGCTGCAATTGGTTGAAAATTCGTATTGTATATTTATAATACGGAAAGAGTAGAGAGTTTGGTAAAGCTAAAATGTATTACCAAGAAGAGAAAAAGAAGAAAACATTTTTTGGAAAAATCAAAAAGTGGTTTAACAAGGATAAAGATGTTAAAACGAGAGAGGGTGAGTTGTTACCTCCACCGAAAACACCTGCATCCTTCATGGCTGCAAGACATGGGTTTCATACCTGTATATGGTTGGAGAATTGGGTTAGGTATACTAAAGAAGATGGTGTTCTAGCATTTCCAGAACATGGTTCATTTAATCTGGCCGTGTTGAGAAATTTACGGGAAAAGATGTTATGTCTAGACCCGAAACCAAGACCTACACAGTTCGAGGCTTTAGTGGAATGGGAAGAGGAAGTACATGAGAGAGAAAAACAGAGATCTGGAGGGTACTACAGGTACATGTTTGGGAGGAGACATGATCGTGAGACTCATCATGATCGAATGAAAAGATGGCGAGATGTTAGTATGTCAGAGGGATTATATCCGATGAGAACAGTTGAAGGAGGAGTAGAAAGGGTTCCTGAGTCAGAAATGAGAAGATATGGAGAATATGAGGATGAGGTCTTGAATGACATGATTTATAAGAGACCACCTCCATATAGACCAGAACCGGACAAAAGCACACCAGTTGTTTCTCCGATAAGAGATACAGTTTGTGTTAGTGAGACAGAAAATGGGACACCTGAGGTAAGAAGTGATCATTACCTTGATGAGAATGCCAGACAATTAGCCAGAACTACAACAGAGTTGACAGAGAAGATTAGGGAGTTAACAAAGAATCTAGAAGCTGTTACGGTGCCTGTAACAATAGGTCCGGTTATGCCTGTGTTTGACAAACAGAGGACAGGTGAGAATGGACTGGTGATTCCATATGTTGGAAATAATTTGACAAATTCAGTTGGTCCTTCAGGAGATTCAGGCAAAAGAGCAGAAAGAAGTGACCTAAGATAATCCAGACATGACACATGTAGTGAAATACTGGATGCTAGTGAACCTAGTTGTTCAGGGATGCCAATTTTAGAACCACAAAAGAGAGTGGTTCCAGTGAGGAAAACTGCTGAAATAACAGTTGATGATTTGAATGATTGGATGAAGGTTCTTCAGAAAAAGGATAAAGACTCACAAGCAATTGATGTGGTTAAGTTACGGGTAGAATTAGAAGAGCTTGTTACAGGAACAGTTCCAACAGAAATTCTGAAGAGTCATCATGATGGTGAGCTAATGTTTATGTGTAAGAACATTACCTGGAGAGTAAAGGAATACACATGACAGGCTAAGAGCAATAGCGAATGAGCAGGGAGTTGACATTGATAAAGTGAAAGTTTTACAAAGAACTTACAGGATGGATTTTACAGAGAAGGATATTGAAAATTTGAATGCTACTGGTAGAACAGGACAGATTAAGGAAATGGTAGCATTATTGCGAAAATGGGGTGATGTAGAAAAGTGGAAGGATAGGTGGTATAAGAAAAGAGAGGAATCTGAAGATAGAACAACTTATTCAGCATTTCCAGTGAGAGAAAAAAAGAGAAACCAGTGGATAATTATCCTATGAGAGAAATACCTGGAGGAGGATATGTACATGTTCCATGGACCAGACAGGATATTTTATCATTCACGAATGATTTCCCTCGATTGAGAGAAAAGCCCGTCGAGTGGTATAGGCAGGTAGATAGGTTTGTGAAATTGTCAAAAGTGCTGTGGGTTGACCTGAATAGTCTGTTTGATATAATTGTTCCAGCAGACTTGTGGACTGAGTGTAAAATAGTTGTGAGTTGGCCTACTGAGGAATATCCAAGAGATCCAAGAACAGGGGCACCAGATCCAGAGGTAATGAGAAAATATGATCAGGTGATGGTATACCTGAAGAGTAAAGTACCTGCAAAAGAGACAGACTGGGTTAAAATAGATCGAACACAACAGGAAGCGAAAGAATCAGTTCATGCTTTTTACGAGAGGCTGATACTGGCATTTAAACAATTCAGTGGAGATGAACACCTGGGTGACAAAGATTTGAGTCATTTTGTATACAGATTTGTATATGGCCTTAGACCTGAAATTGGTGAGAGAATTCGTGAACATACCGTGGATTGGCAGAGTAAGAAAGTAGACGAGATTCTGAGACATGCAAAATACTTCAGTGATGAAATTGAAGCAAAACAAAGAAAGCTGAAAGAGAAAGCAATGTGGGCACAAGTGAAAGTTGCGGAAAGACAGGAAGCACAGTTAGTGGAACAAGCGAATAATCCAGGAAATAATGCAGGGAATAGACCTAGATATGCAGGGAAAGGAAAAGGAAGTCTTGAGGAAGCGAAGAAAAAGTTTCCTTGTCACAACTGTGGCCAATTGGGGCATTGGAGATCGGAGTGTCCTAATCCACCATTAGTGAGTAATGAAAATAAATCCTTAAATCAACAGGTGCAGAATGAAGGAAATAATCAACAGCAGCAACAACAGAAAGTTGTGAGACAGCAGAGTCAAGAGCCAAAACCGCCCTTGCCGCAGAATAGAGGGTTACAAAAGTATAATCAGGATTCAGGATTCTACAATGATGAACAGGTAAACAAACCGAGACGTTCAAACAAGGTACAACAGTACTTGTTAAAGAGTGAAGGGAGTGAATCTGAGGGTGATTATTGACGGTGCCGAGGAGAGGAAGAAGAGTGCATACTTGGTGCAACTCTAGAAATAGACCAGGCAGGACCATTTGTTGATGGGAAAATAAATGAGGAGAGTGTTACTTTTTTGGTAGACACAGGTGCGACAAGATCAACTGTCAGGTCAACAGATGTTAGAAATCTTCCTCTCTCGGATGAAGCAATTCAAGTAGTTGGTGTAGCCAATACACAAATTAGAACTCGTCTTACTGAACCAGTGAGAGTACAGATAGGGAAATTTTCAGATATGCATAGATTTATCGTCTGTGACACGAGTCCAGTGAACTTGTTAGG
The DNA here is from genome assembly GCF_964204655.1 of Triturus cristatus. Lineage (NCBI taxonomy): Eukaryota > Metazoa > Chordata > Amphibia > Caudata > Salamandridae > Triturus > Triturus cristatus. The sequence goes on from NC_140586.1 coordinate 947,311,818, forward strand.
TAGGGACTTGTTATGCAAAATGAACTGTACAATTTTTTGTACACCGGATGGAATAGCTTTTGAGACACCAGATGAGGATGTTTTGTACCGAGTGACTCTAGAGAATAGAGAAAGTGAGTTAATTGGTGCATTTGCTGTGTTTGATCCGGAGGATTTGCCTCGAGAACTAAGAGACACAGTGAAAAGGACAGTTTGGGATTTTACTGGAGAGGATGTGGGATTGATGAATAATGTAGATCCAGTGAAAATTGCAGTGAAAGAGGGAATCACATATCCTAACATTCCTCAGTACAAAATGACACCAGAAATAATTGAAGGAATAACTCCTATAATTGAGAAAATGATTCAGCAAGGAGTCCTGAGAGAACTACTGAGTAGTCCGTGTAATTCACCGATAATGGGACTGAAAAAGCCTAATGGGAAATTTAGGATCGTACAGGATTTGAGAAAAGTTAATCAAATTGTGGTGGCATGTTGTCCTATTGTGCCAAATCCATCAGTGATCCTGTATCAAATTCCACATGATGCCGAGTGGTATACAGTAATTGATTTGTGTCATGCGTTCTTTTCAATTCCATTGCATCATGATAGCCAGCCGATTTTTGCATTTAGGTTTGGCCAGCGTATTTTAGCATGGTGTCGTATCCCACAGGGGTATACGGAAAGTCCTTCGATATTCAATCAGTTATTGAAGAAATCGTTGGAGAGTTTGATCATGCCTGAGAGCTCAGTACTAGTGCAGTACATTGATGACCTACTGGTGGCATCAAAGACACGTGAAGCTTGTGAAGTAGATACCATAGCTTTACTGAATCATCTGGCAGATGGAGGGTTAAAGGTATCTCCAGCCAAATTGCAATTTTGCAGGAAAGAGGTGCATTATCTTGGACACAATATTGAAAAGGGTCTGAGAAAAGTGACTGATGACAGGATCAGAATAATTAGAGAAATGAAAGCTCCAAAAACCCAGAGAGAAGTGAGAATGTTCCTGGGTATGGTAGGTTATTGTCGTCAGTGGATAGTTAATTTTTCGCTGATAGCAAAGCCATTGATTAAACTGACAAAAAGTGAGATGACAGATCCATTGAATCTAGATGCAGAACAAATGGCAGCATTTGAAGAGCTCAAAAATAGAATGTGTGAGGCTCCAGCTTTGGGTATGCCTGACTATGAGAAAGAATTTGAGTTGTACTGCAGTGAGAGGAATGGATGTGCACTTTCAGTGTTAATTCAGAAGCATGGATTACTGAGAAGGCCTATTGCGTACTTCTCATCGACACTTGACCCTGTAGCTGTGGGTTTACCAGGTTGTCTGAAATCTGTGGCAGCAACATGCAGAAGCCTGGAACAGAGTGAGGGAATCATAATGGGATATCCTGTAAGGGTATTCGTACCTCACAATGTGGCAATTCTTTTGACAAGAAGCAGAACTCAGTACATGTCACATAGTCGGTTGACTAAATATGAAAAAGTGATTCTGGGAGCATCAAATGTGACTCTTGAGAGATGTGTGAATGTGAATCCAGCGACACTCTTGCCAGATATTGAAAACGTGGGTGTGAAAATGGAAGATGATCATGATTGTTTGGATGTACTTGAGTACTGTACAAAACCGAGACCAGACATAAGGGATCTTCCCTTACATGAGAGTGATCATGTGTTGTTTGTGGATGGTTCATGCCTGAGAAATGATGATGGTGTGTTATGTGCAGCATATGCGGTATGCAAAGTTTCAGAGGTCATGGAAGCATCACCATTGAAAGGAGTGAAATCTGCGCAAGTTGCTGAATTGATAGCATTGACAAAAGCTTGCGAAATTGGAAAAGATTTGAGGACGACTGTGTTGACTGATAGTCAGTATGGATTTGGAGTCGTGCATGACTTTGGCCAGCTTTGGCTACAAAGAGGTTTCTTGACATCGAGTGGAACTCCAATAAAGAATGCTGAAATAATTGATAAATTGCTTGAGGCGATACAGCTGCCTAAAGAGTTAGCAGTTGTAAAATGTGCTGCCCATGGACCAGGAGAGGATTTTATCACGGTTGGAAACCGTTATGCCAACGATGTTGCGCTATACTGTGCCAAGACAAATCAGTCCATAAATCGGGACCGAGAGGGGGAAATGTCTTTTCTCTCTGTGATGTTTACTAATGTCTTAGAAACCTGGGATGAAGTGAAACAGTTGCAAGATGAGGCAGGAGAGGAAGAGAAAAAAGATTGGATTAAAGCAGGATGTGCTCCAAGAGAAACAGACCATGTTTGGGTCTACAGAGATGGCAGACCAGTAATGCCCAACTCCATCTTGTCGTCAATGGCAAGGATGTATCATGGCCAGGGACATTTGGGGAGGGATGCAATGGTTAGGTCGTTCAAGCAGACCTGGTACAATGCAAAGTTCAGGACAATTGCAGAAAGCATCTGTCAAAGGTGTTTAGTTTGTCAGCAATTTAACACTGGAAAAAAGACAGTGGTGAGTCTGGGAACAATAGGCAGAGAAGGAGGTCCTTTTACAAGAATGCAGATTGATTTCATTGAAATGCCCCAAGTAAACAGACTGAGGTATGTTCTAGTGGTAGTCTGTTTGTTTTCAAGGTGGGTGGAAGCTTACCCAACTAGAAGAAATGATGGATTAACAGTGGCAAAGTTACTGTTAAGGGAGTTGATTCCTAGGTACGGGTTTCCAGTAACAGTTGAGTCTGATAGAGGTGGACACTTTGAAAATGAACTTATGGGTTTAATTTGTGAACCATTGAAAATACAGCAGAAGCTACATTGTGCATACCGACCAGAGGCTTCTGGTGTGGTTGAGCAGATTAATGGCACAATAAAGAACAGGATTGGAAAAATGTGCTTAGCCACTGGCATGAAATGGCCAGATGTTTTACCTTTAGTGCTGATGACTATTAGATCTACTCCAGATAGAACTACTGGTTTGAGTCCGCACGAGATAATCATGGGACGTGCAATGCGCCATGCATTCGTGCCTGTCAATAAATTGGTGACAATAACTGATGACATGATTTTGGATTACTGTAAAGGCCTGGCTGACGCAGTTCATTCTGTGTTTCACCAGGTTGGAGAAGAAGCTACCACACTTGAAAAGAAGCAAGCCCATGATCTGAGTCCAGGAGACTGGGTGAGAATAAAAGTTCACAGAAGAAGAAATTGCTTGGTTCCAAGGTGGGGAAGGCCAAGACAAGTTATTCTGACTACGACGACTGCAGTAAAGTGTGCTGGAGTGAGACACTGGGTACATGCAAGTCATACTCTGAGAGTTCCAAACCCAAAAGAAGGGACTGGTAAAGAGTATTTTGAAGAGTCAGATTCCAGTGATGATGAAGATACAGAATTAGTGGGGAAAGAAGTAGGAAAAGCTTCGAATGAACCACTGCGAGTATCAGAGAAGAGATCAGATTCTGTAAGAGAGCCAGAAGTTTCAAAAAGCAGTGAAGGAAAAAGAAAAGAAAAGAGAAATTTCACAGAGACTACTCCTGAATCAGAAGAAGAGGAGATCGAAGAACCACTTGAGATTATACTTGAAGAAGTAGGGTCAGAAGAAGATAGAGAGGGAAAGTTTGCGGAAGAACCCCGAGGAGGTGTAGGGAACATTCTTGATGAGCTAGGTGAAGGGACAAGTAGACAGCAAGAAGATTGCGTGTCGGAGACTCGAGGAGGGACAAAAGTAGGGAGATCTCAAACAGTGGTGAAAAAATCTGTGGAAAAGAAGAAAGCTGCTGGAAAACGGAAACAAGAGGCACTTGAAACAGATGATGAGAATGAACAAACCGAAGGTCGAGTTCTGAGAAAGAGAACTTGGATTGGAGAAAGAAGTAATAAAGAAATAAAGCCGAAAAAGGTGTTAAGAGGAGATCGTTGGCCTAACAACAGAGTTAAGAGGCTGAGATACAAAATAATAAGAGCAAGTACATCGAAAGCTGAACAAGTGAATGAAATTTCGAGTCAAAGTTCAAAAGCTGAAGGAGAAGAATCAAAGGAGTCAAAAGAACCAGTGGAAATAAAAAGAGTGAGAAGACCCAACCAAAA